>NC_091851.1:17157489-18407489 GCF_037783145.1 Equus przewalskii | reverse complement strand
CTCTTGTTACATGTTGTCCGGTTAATTACTAGAAAGGTTACACCAATTCCACATGCACCATGAGTGAGCGAAGGGGCCTCTCATTTCTCCCTCACCAGCAACAAAATTGTTTAAAAAATCTTTGCCAATTTTATAGACAATACTGTCTCCATTTTGATTTATATTTCTATGATTGGTAACATGGATGAGCTTTTTAAATATGTTTATTGGTCATACACGTTTCTCCTCTGTGATTTGCGTACTCCTGTATTTGTCACTATTTATACCGCGGTGTTGACATTGTATTCCTAACACGTTAAGGACATTAACTGTCTGTCGAGCCGGCTGCAAATGCCTTTTCCCCATATCCCTTTGACAAGTTCTGACGGTCCCATACCCCAGGTGGCAATATAGTTCCTATTATTTGGCGACCTCAATTGAAACTTTCATTTTAATATTTTGTCATTCTAGTTTATCCATTGCTTTAGAATTTTTGTTTTGATAATTCTTCATGCACAATTTTATCTATCATTCCTTTCTTTTGCCATTAATTTATTTTTACGCTAAGAAAGGACTTTCTCACTTGAGCTTAATTTATTGTCACCTGTATTTTTTTCTAATGTTTTAACAATTCGATTTTTACATTTTACTTTTAATCTAGTTATCACTTATTTTTGTGGCCTGGTGAGTAAGGATCTATCTTGATTGTTTTAATACATAGTGAGTATTCGCACCACCATTTTTAAACAAATCATTTCTTCCCACCAATTTGCATCACTTACTATTAGGCCTAGAATTGTAGTGAAGAGCACAGGCTACCTGGGTTCAAATACTAACTCCACCATCCACTGGCTGGGTCATCACCGGAAAGTCACCTAACCTCTCTCTGTCTCAGCTTCCTCATCAGTAAAATCAGGATATTGGGGCCGGCCTGGTGGCACAGAGGGTAAGTCCACACATTCCACTTCAGCGGCCCAGGGTTTGCTGGTTTGGATCCCGGGTGCAGACCTACACATCACTTGTCAAGCCATGCTGTGGCAGGCATCCCGTATATAAGGTAGAGGAAGATGGTCATGGAAGCTAGCTCAGGGCCAGTCTTCCTCAGCAAAAAGGGAAGGATTGGCAGCAGATGTTAGCTCAGGGCTAATCTTCCTCAAAAGAAAAAATAAATAGGGGTCTGCCACGTGGCCAAGTGGTTAAGTTCGCACGCTCTGCTTCAGTGACCCAGGGTTTCTTCTCCGTAATGATGACTGAATTGTAACTGACTGTGTTCAGGGTCTATTGAGATGACCATAGATTTCCTAAAGTTTCCTGCGGATTTGCTGTATAAAACGTTCAGTTTTCTTGGTAGTAAACAACAGTATCATTCTTGGGATAAATGCTGTTTGGGCACAGGAATCCTTGTTGTCCGGTTTGTTGGTGGAAACTGGTCCTTAAAGTGCCTGGCTGGGCTGGCGCATTTTATGGGCAGAGGCATAAGCAGATCTGCACGCTGCCTTATTGCTCTTTGCAGCCCCCGCACCCCGCCCCGCCCCATATTACACCGCACGCCTCATTGCCTCACGATTTTACACGTGGAGAAATGGAGGCCTCCATAGTGTAGATGAGTTGCCCAAAGCCACCAGCACTAAAATCTTTGGCCTATTGGGTCAACCAATTTGTCCATATCTGAATTACATTTGATCACTTGTGTGAACCTGGCCAGGACAATCCCCCTTTCTGGCCTCAGTTTCCCCATTTGACCTTGTTTCTCTTCTGTAAGCACTCAACCAGGGGTCAGGAGAGTGCCTAAAAGGCACACTAATCCCCCTGGCCTTTTCCCTCCTCTCGCTTCACCGAATGGCCCAATCTGTCGCAGGCCTCCTCTCCCAAGTGCATCCACCTGCAGCCAGCTCTGCCCTGAAGGCTGAGATCAAATGGCTCCAGGAACTGCAGGTCCGTGACTGGCCTTTCTGTGCTCCAGGTGGACGCCAACCTACATTTCCAAGTAGAGGAAAGAAGAACCATCCCTAATCCCGAAACAGAGAGCTCGAGGCCTTGGTTAGCTACGCGGGGCGGATGACAGTGTCCCCTCTGCAAGGGCTCAGGGTTTGGAGCAGACAGGGCCTGGCCCCTGCCAGGTATATTCCCAGGGCATGGACCCATGAGAAGACCAAGACACAACGAGCAGGCGGGGAGACCCTGAGTGCGTGGGCCTTCAGAGGGTCCTCTATGGCCCGGGGCTTCCTGGAGGAGGTAGCCCTCTAGAGGAGCTTGCTCCTTTTGATAGTTGGGTTCCATGCAGAGGGAACCATCTGATGTGTGAAGAGGGTGAGCCACAAAGCTTGCCTTTAATGTGCGTCTTTACTTCACCACCACCCCACCTTTAAAAAAATTGCACTCAATCCAAATCAAACAGAAGCAGGCCCAGGTTTTAAACTTAAGAGACTGCCGTCAGATTTTGTTTACGTGTCCCAATTTACATAATTTCCTGGTCCAAACAAGGCCAATTCGTTGCCCTGGCGCTGTCCGACTTTGCACTGAGATATGGGGTGGGGTGAGGGTAGCAGGTGGTGAGGGGAGCCGGGAGAGAGGGGGACGCCCCATATGAAAGGGGCGGGGGCTGCACAGTTCCCGGGGAAAGGGGCTCTAAGGTGAGGCAGAGATGGCAGACTCCAAGGAAACGCCTCCTGGGGCGCCCCTTCTCCGCAGACAGCCTGGAGGGGACCAGAGGGGACTGTTGGGTCGCCCGGGCTTCCCTCGGATAACGCCATCCCGTTGGTACCCGAGGCTGGCGCGCCCTCTCGCGGCCACGCCGGTCACTCCGCCAGCCGAGCTTCGGTGGGCCGGTTTTCTGCCGAGTCGGAGCAGGCAGCTGAGGACACCCGGTGTGTGAGGGCCCTAAGGAAGACGTGTCCTCAGAGATCTTCCGTACTGCGATCCGTCTGCAGCTCACACCGGAGAACGCCCTGTCAGCGCCACCTGCTCACACACCCGCTTCCCTTTGCTAGCATTTCTCTCCTGTGCCCTGCTCTCAGCTACCCCTCCCTGCCTCTTTTACTCTACCCCGTCCCACCCCTGAATTAGCAAAGCCTCACTGGGTGTTAATAACTGGTTATTACTCCTTTTACCTATAGCTTAGCAGGTTTTTGCACATCTTCCTTCCAGAGTCAAATTGCCTGGGTCCGAATGCCAGCTCTGACGCTTACTAAGTCTGAGCTGGTGTCACCGATTATTTACTCCCCTTGCGCCTCGACTTCCTCATCTGTGGAATTGCAGTAGGTGTATCATAAATTTGGTGTAAGATAAATGAGTTGCTACAAGTGTAGCAGACCTGGGCCTCCCCACATTCCCTTGGTGTGTCTCCTCTTCCTGCGCTGCTGCCGCACTGTGCCTCCACTCCTGGCAGGCAGCACCTACTTCTCTCTGTTGCAAGACTGGCTCAGGCTGCTGGAACCTGCCCAGCCCACATGCAGCCTGGAAATGCTGGAGAATCGGGGAATTTATTTTCCCCTGTAATAGGCAAGATCCTCTAGAGAAACAGAACCAATAGGGAATATATATATAAAATAAGGATTTGGATCACATGATTATGGAGGCTGACAAGTCCCAAAATCTGCAGTCAGCAAGCTGGAGACTCAGGCGAGCTGCTGATGGTATGGCTGCAGTCCAAGTCCAAAGGCCTGAGACCCAGGAGACCTGATGTTACAGTTCCAATCTGAAGGCAGGAAAAAACCCCAGTGTCCCAGCTCCAAGGCAGTCAGGCAGGAAGAGTTCCCTCTTACTCAAAGGAGGGTCAACCTTTTGTTCTATTCAGGCTTCAACTGATCAGATGAGGCCCACCCACATTAGGAAGGGCAATCTGCTTTACTCAGTCTATCAATTTATTTTTTTCATTTTATTTATTTTTTTTGAGGAAGATTAGCCCTGAGCTAACATGTGCTGCCAATCCTCCTCTTTTTGCTGAGGAAGACTAGCCCTGAGCTAAGATCCATGCCCTTCTGCCTCCACTTTATATGTGGGACACCTGCCACAGCACGACTTGCCAAGCAGTGCCATGTCCACACCTGGGATCTGAACCAGCAAACCCCGGGCTACCAAAGTGGAACGTGAAAACTTAACTGCTGTGCCATGGGGTCGGCCCATCAGTCTATCAATGTAAATGTTAATCTCGCCCAACACCACCCTCACAGAAAAACCCAGAATAATGTTTGACCAAATATCTGGGCACCCCATGGCCCAGTCAAGTTGACACATTGTATTAACCCTCACAGCCCCCAAGGGCAGATCTTAAGTGACAACAGACAGTTGGGGGACAGGAGCACAAACACTCCAGCTTGACTCTGTACTCTTGTCTGCCTCCTTCTCTGCTCGGCCCATTTCCTGTCTTCCCTGCAGGCTTTCTTTGGACTGGCCTCCTACTACATTACTTTCATATGAATCTTCCTCTCAGGGGTGCTTCTGGGGACCCAACCCAAGACAATGTGTAAAGCCCTTGGACAAGTACCTGAGACATAGTAGAGACTCAAATATTTTATTTTTTATACCACTGTAATAGTTATTTGAGGTGCGTGGAGGCCTTGGCCAGATGGCACCAGGGTTCCACTCCGACACCTGCCTCCTTCCCAAGGCGTGGCCCTGAACTGGGAGCTCCTCACCGTCTCTCCAGGCCTGACATCCACGCCTTGCGAGGACTCACACAGTTTCAGGTCCGCTAACTCATCCCGCCCCCAGTGCAGGAACCTGCTCTACCATATCCCTGACTCACTGTCTTCCCACTTTGGCTGGAATTCCTCCTACTGCTGGAACAGTCCATTCCTTCTCCAGGACTTTCAGAACGTAAGCCATTATCGCAAAAAAATAGGGCTTGACAGGAGAGATTCCTTCCAACTCACAGTCAAACATAAACTGAAAAAATGAATTTCCACCAAAAAAGAGAAGCACATTTTTCTGCTCATCCCCTGGGCACACAGGAATGCACGATGAGCTTCACTCACTCACCACATCGCCTGCGCATAGCACTTCATTCTGTGTAACATGAAAGAGCCTGGCTGAGAACAGGACTGTGCGACCATAATTAGATGGATAATTATTTGTACATGGAAGGGTTTGGTGAAAGGGGCTTGGCGAATAGGAGCTATAAATACATATATTAGGAGAAGATTCCATTAAAAATGAACTTAAAGCTATTGAAAAGCTTCTGATGAATCATTAGCCATTTAAAGAGATTTTTGTAGCTAAAGTGTTATTAGCTATTTCCACCTTTTACTGAAAGGCTTCAAAAATGAAATCAAAGCATCTGAAATTATAGTGTAAATCAATGGGGAAAAGGCATTTCATTTATAAAAATTCAGTTTTTATGCAGCTTCTCCTGAACTCAGCTGTGACGCGAATTGAAGTTTATCTTGTGTACATTGATATAAAATGAGGACCATTATAAAGAAATATTTTATTAAATTCTAAATGTTCTAGATGTGGGTTGAATAGAGCAGCCGGTTACTTGTACCATTGGGAAATGGGTTGAATTTTCCAGGAGAAAATCTGAAATGAACATGAGTTACTGAGACCCTGATGCAATTAACCAGATCCTCCTTAGATAAAAGTTTGCCAGGTTGAATATCATTTCATGTATTTTTTTCACACATCCAACTGATCTTCATGTTTGCCTAGCTCTGGCCTGGTAAACCAAATACAAAATAGAATATCCAAAATTTTCTTACTATTTAGGCCATGGATGGCCGTCAGTTGCATTAAATAGGCTTCTGGTTCAGGAATCAGCCAAGAGCAAGACTCCTGAGCAGCTGTGAGTTTTTAAAATATAAGACTTTTTCGGGCTGACCCTGTGGTTGAACTGTTAAAGTTCTGCATGCTCCACTTTGGCAGCCCAGGTTCCCAGGATCGGATCGTGCACTCAGACCTACTCCACTCATCAGCCATGCTGTGGAGGCATCCCACATACAAAGTCGAGGAAGATTGGCACAGATGTCAGCTCAGGGCAAATCTTCCTCACCAAAAACTAATAAAATAAAATATAAGACTTTTTTGAGCCAGCCCTGATGGCCTAGTGTTTAAAAGTTTGGTGTGCTCTCTTTCCGCAGCCTGGGCCTGGTGCCCTGGCATGGAACCATACCCCTTATCTATCTATCAGTAGCCAGGCTGTGGCGGCACCTCACATAGAGGAAGATTGGCAACAGATGTTAGCTGAAAGCAAATCTTTCCCAGCAAAAAATAAAATAAAATAATATGAGACTTTTTTTAAAAAGGCAGATTTGTTATGGTACACATCCTCTGGGGAGGATGAGGATGGAACCAACATGTTTTTATTTTGAGCACCTACATCCACTACCCAAAAGTAGTGGGTACCCAGTACGCACTACCAAAATCTCCAGATTCAGCTTTTTCTGGTCCATGGGTTTTGTAAAGGTGGATGCTGCGGAATTCTGGGGCTCCTCAGAGGTGCCCCAGAAGCCATCTCAGCAGTGTACACACGTCTCCTTCCTCACAAGCAACCAAATGTGCTGTGTCATGGGGAAAAGGCACTGAGTTAAGCCAGGAGCCATGTCTTAAATGGGCAACCTCAAGCTTCATGCCTAAAATAAAGATATATCACACCATGGGCAAGTCACGATTTTTCAGCCTCAAGCGACAGACAACCAATTCAAAGCAGCTTAGGTTGAGAAGGGAGAACTGCTTGCTGGTGTAGCAAACTTGAAGAAAGCAAGAGCCCAAACACCATCAGCCTTGCTCTCTCTCTCCATCCTCACATCCATCTGTATCATCCTCACGTCCATCTGTATCATCCTCACGTCCATCCGTATCATCCTCACCGTTTCTCACTCTGCTTTTCTCAACAAGACTAGACCCCAGGTGGCTGCCCTGCTCCCATCTTCCCAGGCTTAGCCCAGCAAGAAAAAGCCTCATGGTCTTGGCTCCAGATTGGAAAGGCCCAGGGAAGGATTTCAATTACCCAGCTCTGGGGTTCTCTCTTGGTTTCTGACACTCTCGTTGCTACATAATCATATACCATCTTTAAAATATTGATGATTTTACCTCCTCCTTTCTAATTTTTAAATTCCTAAAATCATTGTCTTATCTAATTGCATTGACCTCCAGAAGAACATTAAATAATATGATGCTAGTGGACAGTTGTCTTTTCTGGAACTTAAAGAAGGATGCATCCCCTTAAGCCTGATGCTCACGTCTGGGTTGAGATGGATGCATCTTATCCTGTTAAAGGTGTGCCAAGCTTCCCTTTTTATTCAATATTAAGTCACAGGTGGATTCTTGGTTTAAAGTACGTACTTCCTATCTGGCTAAGAAAGAACCTATCACATCTATTTACCAGAACTTTAGGTGTGGGACCAGATAAACTTTAGCTCAACTTCAATACCCACCTACCAGCCATAAGAGCTTCATAATTTCGTTGAGTCTCAGGTGACTCCTTGATAAATGGGGATAAGGCTCTCCTCATAGAATGCTGAGAAGTTTAAGTGGGAATGAATATAAAGCACGAACAGAATGCCTGGCACACAGTAAGTGACAATTCCTTCAATTCTCATTAACAATGCAGTCCTTTCTCAGATTTCTTCTTAATGTCATCATGATGACAATGTTCCTTGCATACAACGTATAAACTCCATTTGGTTAAAACATGTATCAATATTATTAACATATAATCATTATTAATATAATTAAGAAAATATTATTTATATGTTTACAAATTGTGGGATTTTTTAGGTGGGCTTTACCCATGTTAGATTTGGGGATTTAAAACATGTTTGTGTCACAATACTTTTTCCTATATTTTGGAACATTTACTTGTTGATGTCTGGGGCTGGGGAATTCTCACACAAGGGGAGAGCCATGGGTTCTTGAACTGCGGACCACCTTGGTATATGTTGACCCTGCACTGCTTTTATTCAGCACTAGGGGGCAGCATTGAAAAAGAAACCTGAGCAAGGCTTCTCTGAGCTCTTGAAATGTTCACCTGACTGGAGCCCTGGTTAAAACACTTTTCAAGGAATTTAGTCTTTACCACTTCAGTCTTTTGCAGAGGCCTGTTTATAATGTTGTGGATGTACAAAAAGCACGTAGTAAGTCCTCAGTAAAGGGTGTGAGTCAGCACAGCCCGCTCCCTGCCTGCTTTCACGTCCTTACTCGAATGCTGTCCCTGACCACTGTGTGTGAACTGCAGCCCGATGCTCGCCTCCCCCGCTGACCCCTGCTACCTTGCTCTACTTCTTTTCTATACCATCTATCAAGTCTAACATATTAGGTCATTTACATCTTTATTATGTTTATGGTGTATTGGGTTCCCCCCAATCCCCTCCTAGAATGTAAGCTCTACAGGGGCATTGTCTGTTTTGTTCAATGATGTAGCCCAAGTGCCTAGAACAGTATCTGGCACAAAGTAGATGTCCAGTAAGTGTTTGTTGATTGAATGGTGCATAGTGGTGGTGATGGTGGTGGTGATGGTGGGGTGGTGGTGATGATGGTGTTGGCGATGGTGGTGGTGGTGGTGGTGGTAGGCTGATGGTGGTGGTGGTGGTGATGGTGGTGGTGGTGGTGATGGTGGGATGGTAGTGATGGTGGTGGTGATGGTGGTGATGGGATCATGGTGGGGTTGTTGTGGTGGTATTTGTAATGTTAGTCAGCGTGTGGCAGGAGAGAGGTTTGGAAAGTGATAAGTGGTGGTGCTGGAGGCGGCAATGGTAGTGGTGGTGGCAATGGTTGAGGCAGGGGCAGTGGAGGTGAGAGGAGGCAGGTGACAGTGGTTGAGATGGTGAGGGTGTAGCAGTTGTCATGATGTTTATTGTGTTATGGTTGGTTAGGGTCCCCTGAGAAGTTGGAATCTAAGCCTGAGACTGAATGAGGATTTCTAGATTTTTCTAGAGGCCCTAACAACTGCAAGAGGGCTTGTCAGCTCATAAGCATGAGCCCTCGGTTTCTAGGCCAAGTAGGGGAGAACTGTTCACACACGCAGGCATGCACATAAAAGTTTATATTCCCAGCCCTCCAACAAAGGGTGCCGTGCAAGGAAGTGATGGAGAGCAAGCCAGAAAGGGATATCCAGCTGTCACTTACCCAGTTCATCATTCAAGTTTTTAGGTTCTAAAAAAAGATTTCCCAGCACCACATTTCAGGCTCTAAGGAGAAGAAAATATGTCAGAAATCATGGCTAGGCCATCACAGTCTAACCAGGGAGAACGCTGCAGGCCGGCCTGCTCCCCGCATGTGGAAGACTCCAGGTGAAAGGATCAAGGGGGAGCTGCTCACCCCACATCTAAATATTTAAAGTGATAAATCAAGCTAACAAACGGTTAAATGAAAACACTTCTGTCCTCCTGCATTAACAGATATACCCCATAAAGGCCTGTAAGACCAAGTCAGACTCCCAGACCAGAACATGGAGAAGCCCCCAGCAGTCCCTCTTTCCTGATCCAACCTCAGAGGGACCTCTCACTCAAGCCCCTGGACTCCCTAATCCACACACTCGAGCTCTATCCACACCTTCCACAAAAAGCTGCCTCTTAGCCTCCCACTGACCTAAGGCAGTGCAGCCCACCCTGGGAGGACAGGCCAAGAAAGCAGGCTTAGGACTTCTGGGGTGGGATTTCTGGCATCCAGGTACCCCGAGTATGGAGAGAAGGAAGAGCACAAGCTCTGATGGAGGCAGCCCCTTGGCCAGATGGGCTCCTCCCACTCTGGGGAGGGGCACGACTGGGGGAGGGCCAGGAGGAACCTCCAAAGCCAGGGGCCAGGGATCAGTGACCCTCTTCTCCTGGCTGCAGAAACCACTGGGACCATTGTTGTACTGTCTGACTCACAAAGTGCATCTCTGTTCATAGAAAATCTCAAGAATGAAGTCATGGGGAGTCCAATACAGCTGGGGAAATGGAGAAGAAAGGACCATTGGCATGAACTGACAGAGCCGTCCGGAACATCTGGGAAAGTCACATCCATGCATTGTACTCCCCCCGCCCAACGTTTCTCTGGTCAGCACAAAGGGAAGGAATGCTGGTCTCAATGGAGCTCTCCTTTGGCCTTGCACAGAAGCCTGGCAGCCTCCTGCCCTGGCCCAGTTTCTCCCCCATACATGTGAAGGACTCTCGGCCTCTGCTTGGGGTCCCCTTCCTTCTCTTGGTTGCTCTCTCCCTCAGCAGTCCCTTCACGTTCTGAGCTTAACTGTCCCCCATCAAGATGTGCACGTCTCTCCCCAGCTCCAGGCCTAAACTTCCAACCGTGTCCACCAGATCATCTGAGCCCGGCCTCTCACTCCTGAGATGTTCAAACAGCCTCACTCTCTTCACCCAACAGCACTTCCGGCACCTGCCCCCTGCCCCCCTCTCCTGCACTTAGGGTCAAAACTTCTCCCAGATACCGGTGGTAGCACCCAATGTTGTCAGTGTACTAAGTGCCACAGAATTGTACAAATGGTGAGTCTTATATGAGGTGAATTTCATCTCAATAAAACAAATTTTTTTAAGCTTCTGAGGCCTCCCTGCCACCCACAGCCACACAAGCCAGGGGTGCCCGCCAAATGCCCCATAGGCTGCTCAGCCAGCCCCTCCTTCCCATTCACCACATGCCTCCTGCTGGCAGCCCCACTGTTGCCAAAAGGGCATGGAGGTGAACGCTTTGACCTTGTGCTGGGGCTCGGGGGGCAGGGGCCATGGCCATGAATGGACCCTGTCTGTGAGCCACTCACGAAGCTTCCATAGCGAGCTCTTTTGGCAATAGGAACCCATCCCAGAGAGGGTGGGTTCTTTGCAAAATGCACCGTTCCTCCAGGTAACCCCCCCCCCCCAGCCCTAATGGACCCAGCTGGACACTCGTCCTTCCTCCAATCACTATAGACCTGCCCCTAAACATTCATGGGTGGGTTATGCACCCCTCGCTTTAAGTGAGGAGGGTTCATGGAGTCTGGAGTCTTGTGTCTTGTCCCGTGTAACCTCCCTCCAACTTTCTCAACATCTCCAGCCCCTGGAGATGGAGCAGCTGTAACAGATTCATTCTCGAGACATGGAGGCGTGAACCCGATGTCTTGACTATCAGGCCTTCTCGTTCTTCCAGGTATACACCCCTGAGCGAGGGAGGTCTTGAGGACGGGGTGCTCCTTGGGTGCTCCTTCAAAAGGCAACATGCATTTCGGTTACATCACCCACTGAGCCGACTTTCCCAGCGCCACACCAGTATTCATTGTTATCATCTTCTCTTTCTGTCCTTCTTGGCCGTGCAAGGAGACAGTATCTCAGCTCTAACTCCCTGAGATAAAGGCAGAATGGACAGCTTATCTCTGTCCCACTCCCTCCCTTGCTGCCCCTTCTGGGAGCAGGCGCCCAGCGGGGACAATCAATTCGCTTGACCACTTGGCAAATTACAAGAACCCTCCCGCCTGTTCAGTAATGCACACTGTCAAGTGCTACTATGATGCATGCTGCTCGGCTAGTCGGTCCTCTCCATCACTGCGCTCACAAGTTGCCCATCACATGGTCAGTTCCCTGAAGAATTATGATAAAACCATGTCTATGTCCAAGGACGAAGATTTACTGTGGGGGCCATGACCTTCCCACTGCCAAATTCTGGTCTCTGAAGATTAGTCTAATTAACTAGCTGTTGCTAAGCCTAGACTCTTGGTTTTTCTTTAGTTCTGAGTAACAGTTGCCATAACATCTGTACTTCCAGCCCAGGTCCTCTCAAAGTTCAACTAGGACAAAAGAATATTCTGGAAGTCTTGTTAAAACACACTGCTAGAGATTCTGATACAGTAGGTCTGGGGCAGGACTTACCAATGTCCATTTCTAACAAGCCCCCAGGTGATGTTGACACAGCTGGTCCTCCATCCACACTTTGAGCAACATGGCGCTAGGATATGCTGAGGTGCTGAGGGCTACCAATCACTGAGTCCTTGTGTGTGCCAAGCACTGAGCTAAGCACTTATCATTAGGATGACCCTTTTCACAGATGAGGTTCAGAGAAGTAAAAAGGCTTGTCCAAGTTTCCAAAGCTAGGGTGTGGTGGAATTGGATTCATATCCTTGTCTCCCTGCTCAACCATCCGTAACCACCATCACTGATCAGCAGGTATGGCCTGGCCCCTCCATAACCACCTTGAAATGTTTGCAGCAACCCCTAGGTGATCTCCCTTCCCACAGCCTCCCCGACTCCAATACAACCTACTGTCAAGATAACATTCTCTTTTTTTAATTGTGATGAAATATACTGTTTTAAGTGTACAGTTCTGTGGCAGTAAGGACATTCACATTGTTGTGCATCATCCGCACCATGCTTCTCCAGAACTTTCTCATCTTCCCAAACTGAAACCCTCTACCCACTAGAAACTTTCCATTCCCCCTCCCCCAGCCCCTGGCAACCACCATCCTACTCTCTGTCTCTGTGAATCTGACTACTCTAGGGGCCTCATATAAGTGGAATCATACACTAATTGTCTTTTTATGACTGGCTTATTTCACTTAGCATAGTGTCTTCTAGGTTCAACTATGTTGTAACATGTGTCAGAATTTCCTTCCTTTTTATGGCTGAATAGTATTCCATCGTATGAGTATACCACATTTTGTTTCTCCATTCATCGGTCAATAGACATTCGCATTGCTTCTACTTTTGGCTGTTGTGAATAATGCTGCTATGAACATTGCTGTGCAAAGATCTCTTCAAGTCCCTCTTTCCAACTCTTTGGGGTAAATACCCAGAAATGGAATTATTACTGAACCATATGGTAATTCTACTTTTAATTTTTGAGAAATCACCATACTATTTTCCACAGCGGTTGTACCATTTTACATTTCCACCAACAATGCACAGCAGTTCCAGTTTCTCCATGTCCTTGCCAACCCTTGTTATTTTCTGTTTTTGTTTTTTTTTTTTTTTAATAATAGCCATCTTAATGGCTGTGAAGTGGTACAAGATAACATTCTTAAAGCAAACTCGGATCACTCATTTGCTGCTTGGGCTCCAGGTGTGTGGACAGCACAGAGCAGGTGCAGAAGGGAATGCACAGATGATCCAGACTAGCTCCTGTATCCCAGAATCTACTAGCAGAGCTCAAGCAGGAAAATAAGCAACAATGATGTGGAGGAGGCAGAGCCCAGGCCCTTAGGGCAGGGGCAGGAGAAGAGATGGGGAGCTCAGAGGACGGAGGGATGCTTCTGCCTGCTTGGTAGGAAAATAAGGTGTCTTCATGGAGGCCATGACATTTGAGACAGGCTTCCGAGGGTGAGCATGGCTTGGCCATGGCGATGTGGGGAATGGACATCCTTGGCACAGAGTTGGCGTTAACAAAGCCAAAGGTGGAAAACTCTCAGGTGTCGTGGGCAGCAAGGAGGGCATTTGGTCAAAGCATTGGGAGCAGAAAGGGTAGGAGGAGGAGCTAATGCTGGATTAGTAAATTGAGACCAGCTCATAGGGGCCCTTGAAGCAGTTCATGCTGCACTTCCTGGGCAACAGGGAGCCATTGAGTGTTTTTGAGCAGGTGTGTGACATGAGACAGTGTGGTGTAGTGGTTATGAGTTGGGCTGCCTGGATTCAAATCCCAGCCCTGCCACCTAGTAGCTGTGTAATCTGTGACAAGCTATGGCTCCTCTCTGAGCCTCAGTCTCCCATCTGCAAAATGGGGATGATTATAGGACTGATGTCCTAGAGTTATTGTGAGGGCTAACTGGGTAAAGCTCTTGCAAGAGGGCCTGGCATTTAGCGTTACGGAAGAGTTAGCCATGAATGCGATTTGAGCTCTGCCTCATGAAAAATAATTTGGCATCACAATGTGAGTTTAGATGGAGTTGGGAAAGCAGGAAGCTCTTGTTAAAAGATAAACTGAAGCATATTAAAGATTTTAAGAGTTGATTTGAGCATTTATCAATTTGAATCAGGCAGCACCAAACCGGAATTGGTTAGGAGCGTTCTGCCAACAGGAACCAGGGGAAAGACTTATATCAAGTACAGAAGCAAAGAAAGGAAATGATTTGTTTGGCTATAACTTAAAGCCTAGTTGGCTGCTTGTGATTGGCTGTCCTTCGCATTTCGATTTCGTAACCTTGAGGCATTTACAGGCTTAGAGGTTGGTTTGCTTACATAGGCTGCCGCGGCGTTAGAGCCACGTCAATCTAATGGCCTCCTTGCTGAATTAATTGAATACTCTAAACCCAGAGGCCTGTGAGTGATGGAAACAAGCGGTGACATTGCCTGACTTCGCCAAGTAGAGGTGAGACTGGAGGGAAGGGAAGCCTCCAGACCCATTGAGAGACGAGGTGAAGGCTCAGTCCAAAGTCTGCACTGGGCAGAGGTGGGAAGGAGGATGGCCCAAGGGAAAGAGAGGTCTTGAGTCTAAGTGACCAGGAGGAGAGAGACTCTGAATGGATAATTCAGGATCATGGGGCCGGCAAGATGGGGGAGGCGATGGGTTCTCTGGGCCCCCATAGGGCCCGTGGGGGAGACATGGCCATTAGGAAGCTATAAATGCGAGGGTGCATTTGGAGCTCAAGACAGAGGTGGGGGCTGAAGGTTGAGCTTTGAGAGAGGTCAGTCAGGTAGGTGAGCAAAAGCTGCAAGGTCAGTAAGGTTTCCCAAGGAGAGGGGATGGCAAATGGAGAGAAGAGGGGCGGGGAGGGGAAAGGAGGAGAAGAAGCCAGAGGGGAGAAGGAGGAAGGAGGGGAAAGAAGGCCAAGAACAGTTTCCAGGGGGGTGATAAACGTCACTGGTTACAGTGTCAGACCTGAGTTCAAGGCCTGCTCTGCCACTAACTAGCTGTGTGACCTTGGGTAGGTTACTAAATCCCTCTGTGCCTCAATTCCTTAACCTGTAAACTAGGGATGACAATAGAATCTACCGTACAGGGAAGTTAAGAAAAGTAAGTGAGATAGTGCCTGTAAAGCCCCGATGGCAATGCCTGGCACCAGGCAGAGCCCAAAGAATGGTAGCTAGTGTCATTATGATGATTGTGAAATCCAGGTTAAATGGACAGAAGAAGGAAGAGGAGTTAGAGAAAGAGGCAGATGGAATGGAGCTACTCTTGAAAAGAAACCCAGGAGAGAGTGGCGGAGTGGGAGGCAAGGCAGGGGGATGGTTAGGAGAGCAAGGCTGGTGGGCAGATGCCCGGTGCCAAATGGTGCAGAGCCCTCTAGGAGGACGAGAACTTGGACAATACGTCGTGGTCTGGAAATTAACACATCTTTAGGAACTTTCAAGAGAGCAATGTGATTTTTTAAATGAGGAATGAGTAGGAAAGACAGCTGGGAGGGAGGTTAGGGTCTCCTTGGGGAGGGGATGGGAGGAAGTAGGCGAGTTTGGATGCCAGGCTGGTGATTCTGGATGTTATCTTTAGACAATTGCACAACCTGGGAGGTATCTGAGTAGGAAACACCCTGGTGGTGGTTTGGGATGACGTATCTGGGTCGGGCAGAGGGAGAGGAGAGCAAGTGCATCTGTAGCCAGACTGCCACCAGCCCAGGTCGGTATTAGAATTTGATTGACAAGGACCTAAAATTCCCATGTTGAGATTTCAGCCACTCAATTGCCCCAGAGACTGAGTAATTCAGGTTGACTTAGGTTTCACACACACACACAAAGCAACAGGCAGAATAATATCATGCAAAGCCCCAAAATGTTATACTTGCACAAATTGGAGGCAGTGGGAAGGGAGTACTGTAGGACAGAGGAGCCAGGCGCAGGCAGGTGGAAGTTGCAGCTGTTGGGATTTTTCTGATGATGGCTCCCCCACTGCTTACCCACAGCTCTCGCAAATAATGCTGGCAGACTCTGGGACCATATAAATAGAAACTGTTATTTGAGAAGCAGCAGAGTCTTTCCTGCTATAACAACCACTGGAGGGTGCTTGCTGAGCATCTAATCTGAGAAGATGACCTCACCCGAGCCAGCTCACCAAGTCTTCTCATGATCCTTCAAAAGATTGCACAATGGCAATGAGAGCCCAACAGGGATGACACACGACCAGCCCACTTCCCTGAACATACCTGGGGCTTGTGATCCAGCCACCTGGACTGATAACACAACATTTGGGGGCTTGTTAGGAAACTATGCGGTTGCTTAATTGCGACTAAGGAACCAAAGCCAGGCTTCTGTTTATGATTGGCAGCGTGGTCTCAAGGCATCCGTCCTGAGTCAGACAACTTCAGAAGATGCCCCCTCCCCGCCTTTCCAACGTCCCTCTGACTCAAAGCTCTGGAGGGTGGTCCCACTGGGTGGGGCTGGGGGGCGGAGGTGTTCTTCAAGACGCTGCTTGTGGGATTGCTTTTTGGCAGGAAGATCACAGAGTCGAATACAAAGAAACTCTGTCCGGAGAGCTAGCCTCTCAGGGGCTGTTGCTGCTCTCTCTTGGCTGGCAGAGTTTGAGAATCCATTACATGTGATGAAAGGTCTAAACAGAGCCAGGATTTTATTCCTGCCTACAAGACCCCTGGAGATGCTGCATTTCCAAAGAAACGGCTTATTTCATAAGACTCTGAGAAAGTGGGCTCTGGGCTTCTAATAAGAGGAGGAAATATTCTATTCTTTTAAAATTATGTTTGAATCATTGTAGTTTAACTAGATATTTTCCATTGGAAATGATTCCCTTTGCATCTTTCCGCCGCAGGACCACAGGCTAACAGATGTGTTTCAGTGAAATGCACCCAGCACGAAGCCTGGAACACAGTAGGCGCTCATTAAGCGCCTTCTTCCATCTGCCCCAAGTGGCCCTGAAAATTCCAAATTAGATCCAAGTTATGTGTGAATGTTTACATCAAAGGAGGAGCCATGATCTTGAATTCCTCCATCCAAATTGGAACCAAAAAAAAAATGCCCTGATTCTGTTGCGACTTTAAGAATATCTGTGATTCATTCAACTGAATCTTTTAATTGGGAAAGCAATAAAATTGTGAGAGGTCTCCACCCGTCAGCAGAGAGTGGCCCTGAAAGGTCACCCAGCTTCTGGGCATATTGGTTTCTAAAGTGAGAATTGGAAGTGAAACTACTTGGGGAAAAAAACATAAAGGATGATATAAAGATGTATTTTCCTGTTTTTGATAGTGGTTAGGGGAGATATTTTTCCTACCCTATTTCTTCATTTGAAGCCATTTTCCAAAACAGTGAGGCCAAAATTGGGCCGTGTGAATCATCTTTAACTAATGAAAGAGATGCTTTATGCCACCACCCCACACTGAGGTGTCAGTCACGTCATGTGGTGAAACGTTCCATCCCAACCATTGACGCAGGGGAACCTCCTGACTTTGGTGGTTGCACAAGAATCTAAAGGCATTACAATTGCCCAGCAAACAAAAGAAGGGTGTCTGTTCCTAGTCCACCATAGTTACAAGGAGATGCCCGTTGCCGTGTGGTCCATTCAAAGGCAGGCAGTGGAGACTGGGCACCTAGGTGCCTGCGCTGCCGCCTCCCTGGAGTGCCACAGGCGGCAACCTCCCAGATCTTCCTTTTGATTCTCCGTCCCATTGTAAGAACATTTGCCTAGACAGTGGGTCACGACTTAATGAGGCATGGTGTCCATATTTTTGTCTCTCTAAATCTCATGGTTAAGCTTACCAGATCACTAGTTCCCAACTGCCTTAATTTCCTAAGGCTGCCGGAACACAGTTCCACAAACCAGGTGGCTTAAAAACAGACGTTTGTTCTCTCACGGTTCTGGAGGCCAGCAGTTTGCAACCAAGGTGTCGGTGAGGTCGGTCCTCCTGAGGCCTCTGAGCGAGAATCTGGTTCATGCTTTTGGTGATAGCCAGCAATGCAATCTTTGACGTTTCTTGGCTTGTCAACGCTTCCTTCCAATCCCTGCCTCCGTATTTCTACCAATGGTCTCCTCACATGGCTGTCTTCCCTCTGTGTCTGTGTCCAAATTTCCTTCTTTTTATAACGACATCAGTCGTTTTGGATTATGGGGGCCACTGTACTCCAAAATGACCTCATTATGACTTAATTACATCTTTAATGACTCTATTTCCAAATAAGGTCACATTTTGAGGTACTGGGGTTAAGATGTCAACATATCCTTTGGGATGTGTTGGGAGGGGGTGCGACAATTCGACCCATAAAATCAACTTACTATTTCCCTCCATTGGGTTCTACATTTTGAAATATTTTATTTCCCAAACAAAATACATTTAGTGATTATTCGTTTTCCTGGGTTTTTTTAAAATACATCAAAGTCATCCAAATAGGCTTCCAATTCTAGAAGATGACATAGAATCAGTTTTCCAGCTCCTCCCCTCTAAATGCATCAAAATACCATGGAAATGATTCAATAGACAATGATAGAAGGACTCTGAAAGCTGGAAGAGAGAAGGCAGACTGGCTGGGAGCCTCAAGACTTGAGGAACCACAATGGGATGAGTCTGCTGGGTTTTCTTTTTATCTCCCATGTACCTCCAGCCTGGGCACTGGAGAGGCCTGCAACCCAGAATGAGCAACAGCACAGACAACACAACACAAGAAAAGCCCACTCTCTCTGGCCAAGGGGGGACCCCGCAGGGACCTAGTGGGGAGCCTGAACCCCTCAGTCTACAACTGCAGCTGCTGCAGGCAGCCTGATCCACAGGGCTCTGTGTCTCTACTGGCTGCCACTGAGGTGGTGAAACGACAACAGATGTTCCATGGAAGTGCTTCCGCCCCCACAGATGGCACCAGATAAGACAGAGCAGGAGCCCCAGCAACACAGAAGAGCAAAGCAGACAAAGATAGAATTCAAAAGGCTCAGAAAGCCAAACTGTCACTGATACAAATACCCACAAAAGTAGATCAGAACCTACACACCAAATCTAAATAGTGATTGCTCATGACTGCTCGCCAAAAGGGAAGACTTAGGATCAAAGGTCTCCCAGCTTAAGAATCAAAACGTCCAGGACACAATCAAACATCACACCAGGAACCGGGAAAACCACAATTTAAATGAGAAAAGACAACAGATGCTAATATTAAGAAGACTCAGATATGGAATTATCTGACAAGGATTTTAAAGTTGTCACCATAAAAAGACTTGTACTGGGCTGGCTGGTGGTGTACTGGTTAAATTCGTGTGCTCTGCTTCTGCGGCCTGGGGCTCACCAGTTCGGATGCTGGGCTTGGACCTAGATATGGCTCATCAAGCCACACTGTGGTGGCATCCCACATACAAAACAGAAGAAGATTGGCCCAGATGTTAGCTCAGGGTTAGTCTTCCTCACCAAAAATTAATTAATTAATTAATTTAAAAAAAATAAAACTTCTACAATGAATTACAAATCTCTTGAAATAAATGAAAACATAGAAAATCTCAGGAAAGAAATAGAAGGTATAGAAAGAACTAAATGGAAATTGTAGAACTCACAAATACAGTAATCAAAATTTTAAAAGTCACTGGATGGACTCAAAAGCAGAATGGAGGGGTTGGCCCGGTGGCGCAGCAGTTAAGTTTGCGCATTCTGCTTCTCAGTAGCCTGGGGTTTGCTGGTTTGGATCCCGGGTGTGGGCATGGCACTGCTTGGCAAAAGCCATGCTGTGGTAGGCATCCCACATATAAAGTAGAGGAAGATGGGCAGGGATGTTAGCTCAGGGCCAGTCTTCCTCAGCAAAAAGAGGAGGATTGGCAGTAGTTAGCTCAGGGCTAATATTCCTCAAAAAAACAAAAAAAAAAATAGAATGGAGATGACAAGGATAGAATCAGTGAACCTGAGGACAAATCAATAGAATATACTCAATCTGAACAATGAAGAGAAAATAGATCTGAAAAATAAGTCAACAGAGGGGCCGGCCTGGTGATGCAGCAGTTAAGTGCACACGTTCTGCTTCGGTGGCCAGGGTTTGCCAGTTCGGATCCTGGGTGCAGATGTGGCACCGCTTGGCAAGCCATGCTGTGGTAGGCATCCCACATATAAAGTAGAGGAAGATGGGCAGGGATGTTAGCTCAGGGCCAGTCTTCCTTAGCAAAAAGAGGAGGATTGGCAGCAGATGTTACCTCAGGGCTAATCGTCCTCAAAAAAATAAATAAATAAGTTAACAGAACCTCAGGGATCTGTGGGGCAATAAGAAGATCCATCATTCATATCATTAAAGTCCCAGGAGAAGAGCAAGGGCATGAGACTGAAAAAGTATTCTAAGAAATAATGCTGAAAATTTCCCAAACTCAGCAAAGAACATAAAATTGCAAATTCAAGAAGCTGAGCAAACTCCAAGTAGGGTAAACTGAATGAAATCCACACCAAGGCACATCACAATTAAACTTCTGAAAACTAAAGACAAAGGAAAAAATCTTAGAAACAGCAGGAAAAATAGCATATGGCCTATAAAGAAACATCGAGTTGAAAAAGCAAGTTTCTCGTCAGAAACGATGGAGTCCAGAAGGAAGTGGCACATTTTTCAAGTGTTGAAAGAAAGGCCTGTCAACCACAAATCCTATATATAGTGAGACTGTTCCTCAGAAATAAAGAGGAAATAGAGACATTCTCAGGCAAAGAAAAACGAAGAGAATCTGTTGCTAGCAGACCTACTCTTAAAAAAATGGCTAGTTGAAGCTCTCAAAACAGAAAAAACAGTTATAATAGAAGGCTAAGGCTTTCAGAAAGGACAGAACATCAGAATGGGTAAAAGCAGAAGTAAACATAACAGACTATCCTTCATCTCAAGAGTTTCTTTAATCATATTTTATGGTTGAAGTAAAGGCTGTAACACCGTCTTACGTGCATACAGAAGAAACATTTAAGGCAATTAAAACTTTAAAGTGTGGAGGGTAAAAGGATTTCTACACTTTACTCAAAGCAGTAAAACATTGACACCAGTCTTCCGTCTTTCTATATACATACGTACACGTAATAATAGCTAGAGCAACCACTAAGAAAACTCTATAAAGTGATATATTAAAAAATTATAAATAAATCAAAGTGGGACTCTAAAAACATGTTCAAATAATCCACAGGAAGGCAGGAGAAAGACAACAGGGTAACAAGCAACAGAGAAAAAGCAGTAAACAAATTAAACCCTAACATGTCAATAATTAGTTTAAATGGAAGTGTTCTAAACACAGCAATTAAAAGACAGAGATTGGCAGAGTGGATTAAAAAACATGGCCCAACAATATGCAGTCTATAAAAAACTCACCCCAAACATAATGATATAGGTAAGCTGAAAGTAAAAGGATAGAAGAAAAGTATACCACATAAGCATTAATTTTTTAAAAAGGAGGAGTGGCTGTATTAGTATCAAAGTAGACTTCAGAGTAAAGAAAATTGCCAGAAACAGAGAGGGACATTACGTAATGATAAAAGATCAATCTACCAACAAGACATAGCAATCCTAAGTGTGTAAAGACACACACACACAAACAGATCTTTAAAATACCTGAATCAAAAACTGATAGAGCTGGAAAGAGAAATTGACGAATCCAGTACTGTAGCTGGAGACTGTAACACTCTCCTCTCATTGACAGAACTACTAAAGAGAAAATCCACAAAGGCAGAAGAACCAAACAACATCCTCAACCAACAGGGTCTAAGTGACACTTCTAGAAGACTCTATCCAATAAGAGCAGAATACACCTGTTTTTCAAATGCCTATAGAGCATTCACCAAGATAGACCACATCTTGGGTTACAAACTAACCTTAACAAGTGTAAAAGAAATGAAATCAGACAAAGTATGTTCTCTCATAATCGAAACAATTAAATAAAATCAGAAATCAATAGCAGAAAGCCAAAATGAAAATCTCCAAGAACTTGTATGTAAACAACATACTAAATATTCCACAGGTCAAAAAGGAAATCTTAAAGAAAAGATGAAATCTTCTTAAAGACATCTTCAAGAAAAAAGTGAAATTGTATATAATGAATATGAAATCACAACATACCAAAATTCGTGGGATGCAGCTACAGCGCTGAGAGGGAAATTTATATATAGCACTAAATGCTTACAAGGAAAAAGGAAAGATCTGAAATCAATAATCTAAGCATTTACCTCAAGAAAAAGAAAAAGAAGAGAAAAATAAGCCCAAAGCCAGTGGGAGGAAGGAAAAAATAAAGAACAGAAATTGATGCAATTGAAAATAGAAAAAACAGTAAAGAAAATAAATGAAACAAAGAGCTGTTTCTTTGAAAAGACAAATCCCTAATATCAGACGTGAAATAAGGAATATCACAACAGATTCTGCAACCATTAAAGGGTAACAAGGGAATAGCATGAACAACTTTATACTCAAAAATTTGACAACTTAGAAGAAACGCATCAAAATTCCTCACAGACCGCTAACTACCAAATTTAACCAAGATAAAATAGAGAACCTGAATAGCCAATTAAAGAAATTGAATCTATAATTTAAAATTTCCTAAAAAAGAAGTCCCAGGCCAAGATGCTTTCCCTGGAGAAATGGTCAATTCAGAGAAGAATTAATACCAATTTTATATAACATCTTCCAGAAAATAGAAGAGGAGGGAACTTTCCAATTCATTTGATAAGGCCACTTTTATCTTGATATCAAAACTCAAGTGCACAATAAAAAAAGAAAGAAAACTAGAAAACCAGTATCTCTCACACTTAAACACAAAGTCCTTAACAAAATTTTAGAAAATTGAATTCCACAAAATATAAAAAGAACAATAAACCCTGACAAAGTGAGATTAACTTCAAGTATGCAAGGCTGGTTTAATATTTGAAAGCAGTCCATGTAATCTACCATATTAATAGACTAAAGAAGAAAAATCATATGATCATATGATTATATCAATTGATGTTGAAAAAACATTGAAAGAAATTCAACAACCATTCTTGACAAAATATTCTCAGTTAACTAGAAGGGGGGAAAATTTCTCAACTTCATAAAGTACGTTACAAAAAGTCTACAGCTAACGTCATACTTGATGGTGAAAGACTGACTGCTTCCCCACTAAGACTGGGAACAAGACAAGGATGTCCACCCTCACCACTCCTATTCACCATAAGATCTAACCACTGAAGTAAGGCAAGAAAAAGAAATAGAAGGCATACAGATTGAAAAGAAGAAATAAAGCTATCCCTATTTCAAGTAAACTGACTACTACGTACAAAATTCCAATAAATCTACCCAAGAAATCTCCTACAACTAATAAGTGAGTTCAGTAAGTTTGAAAGTTACAAAATCAACATGCAAAAGTCATTGTATTTCTATAGACTAATGACAAATAATTGCAAACTGAAATCAACAAGGCAATACCATTTACAATTGCGCCAAAGAAAATGAAAGACTTAGTTTTAAATCTAACAAAAACGTGCACAGTATATATATGATGAAAATGATGAAATGCTGATGAAAGAAATCAAAGAAGATCTAAACATTTGCAGAACACACTAGGTTCATGGTTGGAAGACTTGACATAGCAAAGATGTCAGTTCCATAGCTTTACCACCACTTCTATCTCCAGCGAGGTTTCTTTGTAGATGTAGGTAAGCTTATTCTAAAATTTTTGTGGAAAGGGAAAAGCCCTAGCATAGCCAAAATAATTTTGAGAAAGAGGAATAAAATGAGGAACCACTCTTCCTGATGTTAAGGCTTATTCTGTAGCTACAGTAATCAAGACAGGGCAGCACTGGTGGAGAGGTAGACGCGTAGCTCAATGGGAGAGAATACACAACATAGAAAGAAATCCACACAAATACGCCTAATTAAGCTTTAATAAAGTAGCAAAATCAATCCAACGGAGGAGGGATAACCTTTTTAAGAAGTGATGCTCGAGGAAATGAACATCCATCGGCAAAATATGAACTTCCATTTAAACTTCACGCGTATATAAAAATTAACTCAAAATGGGTCATGGATTTAAATGTAAAACGAAAAATACATAACCTCTAGAAAAAAGCAGGAGAAGATCTCTGGGACTTGGGACCAGACAAAGAATCCTTGGACTTGACACCAAAAGCACACTCCATAAAAGGAAAAATTGATATATTGGACCTCGTAAAAATTTAAAACTTCTGTGAAAAGGATGAAAAGAGAGAAAAATATTTGCAAACTACCTATCTGACAAAGAACTAGTATCTAGAATATATAAAGAACTCTCAAAACTCAACAATTAAAAAGAAACCAAATTAGAAAATGTGCAAAAGACATAAACAAACATTTTACTGAAGAGGATACACAGATAGCAAGTAAGTACATGAAAAGGTGTTCAACATCATAAGACATTAGAGAAGTGAAAATTAAAACCACAGTGAGATATCACACTATACATATCAGAATGTAAAATGAAAAATAGTGATAACACTAAATATTAGTGAGGCTGCAGAGAAACTAGATCGCTTACACATTGCTGATGAGAGTATAAAATGTTTCAGTCACTCTAGAAAATAGTTTGGAACTTCCTTTCAAAACTGAAAAATGGGTTGACTATATGACCAGCAATCAGACTCTTGGGCATATATCCCAGAGAAATGAAAATGTATTTTCATGCAGAAACTTGCACACAAACGTAGCAGTTTTATTCATAATATCCCCAAACCAGAAACTACCCCAATGTCCTTCAAAGTGTAAACGATCAAACAAATTTTGGTATATTCATACCATGGAATAGCACTCAGCAATAAAAAAAGAATGGACTATTGATACACACAAGAACTTGGATGAAACTCAAGGAAATTATGCTAAATGAAGAAAGCCAGCATCAAAAAATTACATATTCCATGATTCCATTTATATAGCATTTGTGAAATAACATAAATATAGAAATGGAGAACAGATTAGTGGTTGCCAGGGGTTAGAGATGGGAATTAGGGAATGGGTGGGCATGGTTATAAAGGGGTAGCATGAGGGAGTCTTGTAGTCATGGTACAGTTGAGTAGCTTGAGGCTGCACAGCGATCAAATTGCATAGAGCTATACACAAACACACTCGAATGAGTGCATGTATAACTGGTGAAATCTGGAAAAATTCTATAGCTTATACCAATGCCAATTTCCTGGTTTTGGTATTGTACTATAATTATGTAAGCTGTTAACTTTGGAGGAGGTTGGGTAAAGAGTACCTGGAATCTCCATGTAAATTTCTTTGAAACTTCCAGTGAATCTATAATTATTTCAAAATAAAAAGGCTTTTGTTTTTTGAAAAAAGTCGTCAAACAGGACTTCTGGTTTACTTCTTGGACACGCTGATTCAAACAATTCTAATGAAAGTAAAAAACTTGACAATTTAGGGAAGTCTTACTGTTTGGGTTTTTCAGAATCTTAGAGGTCCGATATATTACTTCAGTGGTTCTCAAAATGTATGTGTCACATACATCAGCGTCACCTAGGAACATGACAGAAATACAAATTCTCATTCCCCACCCCAGACCAACTGAACCAGAAACTCCACAGTGGGGCCCAGCAATGCTGATTTTAATAAGCCCCCAGGGGATGTGAATGCACACTCAAGTCTGAAAACCACCGTTCCACTGGGTACCGCATAAACGCTGGTGACAGTGATGACACCTTTTGTATTTGAAGCACCTTTCCTAGTGGAGACCCTCTAATAAAACCGCAGTCCAGGCCACCTAATCACTGTTCTCTTTTCCAGGTCGCGTGTCACTCCCACCCACACGTTCTCCATATATAAGCTTTCAATGGGGGAGAATGATGGAAATCTCTAGAAGAGCACCATCCTAGGTCACTGAAGCACACAAGCTTCTACGAAAGACATAATTTCCCACAGAAGCCAAACTCTAATGGGAGCACGTATTCCCATTAGGCCTGGCTTAATGAGCACTCTAACTTGCAGAAAAGTGATTATTTCCAGAGCTGCCTAAAGTCTTTACCCTCTTCCCAGAAGCGATGCCGTGAGGAGTAAAATTACATACAAAGCAGTAGTGCCAGGAGCACTTTACAAGAGAGGCCTCAAACGCAAGCTACACTAAGTATAAATAATAACATTAATAACATTTCCCTCATCTCAACTTTATCTGTGGGTCTGGGAGGATCAAAGCCATCTGATGGGTACAGCTTCAAAGGCCTCTCCCGGCCCAGGTCTGGGAATGGCGTGCTCCAACAACCCTCTCCATCCTCAGTTCCCACATTTCACAACCCTTAGAGGTTCCAAATCATCTAAAGTGGTAGCTGGGGCCTTTCTGCCTACAATATCTCTTTTAAAAATTAATGGCACTAATTCCAATTGTGGCTTCAGCAGAGAACACCCCTCTCTCAGTCCAATAGATCCCATTGTTGTTTGGTTTTCCTCCCACCCTTGAAATGCCCTAATGGAACACTTTTATGAATGAAATTGACTTCCAACAAAGTTTGCTTTGAGTAGATTTTGCATTTCAAGGCAGCCCTAGAAATAATTGAAGACGGTTGGGAGAGGGCACAAGACAAGGTTTGGGAATAAGGGAGCTGGTGGTAAAGCAGAGTTGGCAGTCCCATCTCGGGATTCGGTGGGACTTCCCTATGCAGTGTCAGGGAGTGGGGGAGAGTCGGGGACTGAGGGCAGGGTTACCCATTCGATGGGCTAGATTGGCTGTGGAGTTGCTGACCAGGACAGGGGCCAGAGGACTACAGAAGTGTGGTTCAGAGGTCAAAGCAGCAGGGAGATGGAACCCCCGTGGGGAGTATCCATATGGACGCCCTCCTTGTTTACGTTAAGGCCAGACACAGACCTTCCAGATTCCCGTCTTTGCCTCGTAAATGATTGGCTGAACTGCTTCTCCCCGCTGGTCAAGTGGAACAAAATTCTTGTTAATCAAACTTTGGTTAAGATTCTCTCCTTCTCTCGTGTCCCTGAACTTTGGCCCACTCTCAGCCTGAGCCGGAAAGTAGCACCTCCTCAACAGCCCTCCTGAGAACAGGCTGGCCCCAGGGAAAACATTCTCTGACCGACTGTCTGATCATGCCTCTCCCCTTCATCCCCACACCCGGTTCTTTCTCCCCATAAAAGATAAACCCTAGGGCCAGCCTGGTGGTGTAGTAGTTAAGTTCACACACTCTGCTTCAGCAGCCTGGGGTTCAGAGGAAGATTGGCATGGATGTTAGCTCAGGGCCAATCTTCCTGACCAAAAAAAAAAAAGTGTAATTAAAAAAAAGATAAACTCCTCCTTGCCTATCCCTTGAGACTGACCTATTTTAAGGTCAGAATGCTTTCCCTGTTGCCTTAATCCCTTCTGCCCAATCCCGCTTCCCTTGAATAATACCTTCCCCTGCCTTCAATAATCCTTTCAAATAAAGTCTCTCCTTATAGAGTACAGATTTGTTTTCTCCTGTGACAGGGGAAAGGGACAAGTTAGACGGGAGCTATTTTGGACAAGTCATCCTGATGGCAGCATGAGGAGGGGGAGAGGGTACATGGTGGAAGGAGCAGGGTCCTAAGGACCAGCTGGGGGCGATGACCGTTTGTCCCGGGTCAGCAGCAGAGAACAGGACTGAAGATCAGGAAGATGCAAGGAGAGTGTGAAGTCAGCTGTCCCAGACTCGGGCCTGGATGTCGTTTTAAATGCTCCCAGCACATCCTCCCTGCTCTTCGCTTCCCTGGTGTGGGACACTGATGTGGATGGGCCCAACACTGGCCAAATATCGGAGACTGTGGGCTGCTGCCCCTGCTCCCACCTCTACAGACGTTCCTCTAGCAATTAACCCCTCACTCTCCTGTTCCCTCGACCTTTCCTTATAAACCAGTTCTTTCCTGGCATTTAAGCATCTCCCTCATAGGAGACAATTTCCTCCTTGACTCCTAGTCCAGAGGCTGACCTTTCTCTCCACAATTAATCAAATTTATTTAAATGAGTTGTCTGCAACACAGCATTCCCTCATCTCCCAGCCTGGCTTCACCCACGGAAAGCTGCCCGGCCCTCACCACTCCGTGGCGACCCTCTGTGGCCGCATCCACCAGCTTGTCTGATGGTCACCCAACAGCATTCCCCAGGCTTGATCACCCTCTGCTCTGCTGGGGGGTTCACAGCTTCCACAGTGTTGTGTTACTCCAGAGGTCCTTACCTCTCTGCTTTCTCCTGAAACTTTGCTGGTTTCCCTTCCTCTGCTGGGCCTTGGCCCTGATCTCTCTTTTCTTTTCCTCCCTAGCTATACTTTCTCCCTGGATTCCAAGTATCACCTACTTGCTGACAGCCACTGGACTTAAATTTCCAACACAGCCCAACTTCCTGAGCTCTAGACACATTCTCCCAGTCACCCGCCCAGCATCTCCCTCTCAGAAGATGACCCCTCAGTCCACACAGGAGTCGATCTTTAGACCTGCCTTCTCTTCACTCCCCGCCCCTCAATCACCAGCAGGACTCGTGGCTACTTCTGAAATCTACTGCCCTGCTGCTTCTCCACATGTCCAAGGCCACCACTCTAGCCCAGGCTGTGGACCTCCCTGCCTGGACTTCTTCTATGAGCCTCTCAGCTTCCATTCCTGCCTTCTCCAAACTGGTCTCCTCCCCTGAGCTGCCATAGTGATCACGTCCCTTCACCGCTTGAAGCCTTCAATGGATTTCCACTGAGCTTTGATGATAAGCCCGAGTCCCAGACATGACCTAGGAGGCCCAGCACCCTATGCTGTGTGTCCCTGTGGGGGACTGGTCTTGGCCACGCCAAGATATGTCTCTTTGGCATGAGGATTATCGGGCTGGTTGCTTTTGATAAACTGGGACAGGGAAGGAGGCTCTGAGGAGTGGAACTTGCTTGCCCTTTGTTAGGAGACATTTACATTGTAAAGGAAATCTCCATCTGTAAAGGTCCCTCCCTCTCTGTACCAGGAAGAAGAGGGGGATGACTTTATCTCTAGAAACTCTTAATCAATGCCAAAGGCAAGGACTTAA
The DNA here is from genome assembly GCF_037783145.1 of Equus przewalskii. Classification (NCBI taxonomy): domain Eukaryota; kingdom Metazoa; phylum Chordata; class Mammalia; order Perissodactyla; family Equidae; genus Equus; species Equus przewalskii. The sequence continues at coordinate 18,378,800 of NC_091851.1, read as the reverse complement.
ATCTGCATAATAATCTTATTCCTGTTTCTGGTAACCTCCTGTAACTGACTCCTCCCACCCCCAACATCTTCCTTTGTCTTTAGCTGGATATGATATTTAAGGGGGTGGGTTCAGCCATTTTGGTGAGTTGCTCAGCTTGCCTGAGCCTCCCATGTATACATGTTATAAAGCTTTGTTTAATTTTCTCCTGCTATTCTGTCTCACGTGAATTTAACTCATCCTCCGGCCAGACGAACCCACATTGGGTAGAGGAAATGTCTTCCTCCCCCACATCCCCTTCTCCCTCTTCCTCACTGTGCTCCAGCCACTCTGACCTTTTTTCCATTCCATGAACTCACAGAGCTCTTTTCTACCTCAGGACTTTGCTCACAGTCTTCTCTTTGCTTGGAGCAACTGCCCTCCCATTTCCAACTCGGTTCAGGCCAACTTGTGTCTAGCCATAAACACCCGTCCTCAAGGAGGCCTTTTTCTCCAGCCCAGCAGGCATCTGGCCTTCCATTTTGGTCTCCTGTCACACATGAGCTTCTCCCTCCCCTCACTTGCCACATTTGGATTCTGGCTTTTCATTAGTATGAACAGCTGTTCGATATCTATTTCCTCCACTTGACTACAACCTAAGGGGAGTGATTCTGTCTGTTTTCATCACAACTACAACCTCCTAGCTCTTAGAATAGCACTAGACACAGAGTAGGGGTTCAATCAATGCTTTTTTTTAATGATCGCTAAGTATTTTACAATAATAGATAGACACACGCACGGAAGGACATTTATTAAACACATCTGAGTGATTGCCTACTGCAGCTCTTGGTGTCCCACCCAGCTTTTTTACCCTTTCAGAGATCCCATCCCCCCAGCTGCTGTGAGTGTTGGCTGCTAACGTTGCACAGCTGCCCTACTTCTTTGGAGAACTGCCCTCAGCTGAGGTGCGCTCACAGGCAAACCCCAGCCCCCAGATTCCAGGCCTGCCCCCTTGCTTCAGAGTAAGGTGAGCAGGATAGAGAAGGGGAAAGCGAAACTTTGTGATGCCATTCACCTCTAGAGCTCCCCATGGGATCAGGTGGAAGCTAGACGTCACCTGAACCTGATGAGGATCAAGGCTGCCCTGGGGAGAGAAGCCCAAGGCTTCCTGGCCTACATACCGACCTATATCATCCTCCTGGAGGCATAGGACTTCCTGACCAGATCTGACCTGATTCATATCCAAAGTTATAGGACCACCCGATAGCCAGACCCCACCTACACTGATACCGTTTTAATGATTTTTTTATGTAATCTTTCCTTTGTGTTGTAAAGAAATAACTCACATACCTAGGCCTTATCAATTTAGCCCTACCCTCAACTCATTGCAGCTCTTCACTGCCCATGGGGCCTGTCCCCATGCTATTCTCTGAATAAACAAGCACTACTACCAGACCTTGAGAGTCCAAGAAATCTTTCTTTCCACTCCTCGGCCCACCAATCCCACATCAAACCCACATCTTTCCCTAGCACCTTCCCCATCCTGCTCACCTAACCAGCATTTCCTGAGAGCTGTTCCTTAATGAACCACTGAACGAGAATCTCTGTCTCAAGCTCTGCTTCTAGGAAACCCAACCTAAAATGCCTAAAATGGGGAGGAAAATATGTGTAGAGTCAGATGAGAAGGAAAAAGGAAACGAAATGAAACAAGAGAGGCATTGTACGGACCAGCGTGTGCCCCAAGAACTGAGACGGATGAATCAACTCTCTGCGTCTTTGGTCTCTCCCAAAAATTGTTGAGTGCATGTATGAGGGGGGAAAGGAGGGGAAGGGAAGGGAAGGAGAGGAGAACCCTGCTTTTTCACCCACTTCTCCCTAATATTCTTCACTCATCCCAGCCTCGCTGTCCTCCCACCCCACCCTGACACCACACACACCCTCCCCACTTCTCTGCAGGAGAAGCAAGTACACACTCTCCAGTCCCTTTTGGTTTCCCTTTTAGCGCCCGTGGGAGGTCATAATGTATCCTGTGAGGCCAGAAGCGATCTGCTGGTCCCTGATCCTTTAATGGAATCTCAGAGCCTTCTAAACGAGCAGAAATGGACATTGGGTCCTAAGCCTTCTTTGCCCTGGAACCAACAAGCCCGCCCCGTGTTCTACAACATAATCCTTTGTTAATCACTAACCAGGGCACTGGGTAAAGCAGGTTTTCAAATCCTGGCCCCATGAGCTCATGGCATTTGAGATACATAAATATGTTGCCATGACGACACAGTGACAGATTAATTCACAAATCCTCCTGGAGCAAAGCTGCTTTACCAAGGTGAGACTTTGCTTGAGGGGGACGCGAGGAAATTCCAAGCCCTCTCAAGGCAAAGTTGGGGCCAATGGCTCCGAGAGGGAGTCGGGAGGTGGAGAAGCCACCACTCCTATCTCAGACCAACATTTCCTGGGGCCTTGGGCTTCCTGAGTCACTCCTGCCTCTAAAAATAGAATTTATAACCCCAAAGTTTATCACTGGAAGATACCTTGTATAATTCTTTTATCCAAGGCTTTACCAGTTATCATGCAGCTTCTTTCTCTGCATAATTAATGAGCTAGTCCTCACAGCCACTCCCATAAGCCCGCCCCCCCACCCCCCCAAGCTGTTCTTAGCTGGAAGATCTGGAAGCAACTGGTTAAATGTTCTCTGTCCAAGAAGATTAATAGTGTCAAGCATGTCATTCCTCAAAGGAAAATACTCAGGACAAATGCTACTGATGCAAATCTAAGCAGGGAATCCAAGATGGAATCTGGCCCCCAGTTTTAAGTAAAGAAGATTGGAAAGTTACGTAATTCTCACAAATAAGCCTTTCCCTTCTAATCCAGAGCAGAATTTACAAATTCATGTGAGCTCTCACATTCATCTTGGTGGCTCTCATTTCTCCCAAATGATTATAGTTAATCAGCTGTGATTAAGGCATACTTAAGAATCCAGAGGGGCTGGGTGTGTTGTCCTACAGGCAGCCCCCAGCGGTGTATATCCTCAATACTCAAAGCATGGTCCGCGGACCAGTGGCATCACCATCACCTGAGAGATTGTTAGAAATAGACTCTCAGGCTCTACCTCAGACCTACTAAACTAAAATTTGTGTTTGTAGGGGAGGAAAATAGAACTTTTTCTGTACGCTCCTAGGTTCTGCCATCGAGGCTGTTAAATTAAACTGACAAAAGGTGGATTAAGAAAGAAAAACAGAGTTTATTAACACATGTAGTGCACATGAATGCAGGAGAAACTCGGTGATGAGTGACTCAAAGGGATAGTTAGAATTTGGGGCTTAAAAGTGTTTTAACAAAGAAGAATAAAGTTATAGAGAAGTGACAAAAAGGAAAAGAAGTGTAGGCGCTTGGGGCAGCAAACTGTGGGAAGGTAAATATATGAGGAGAAGCTAATGGAAGGTAAGAGTTGTTTTAGTAAGGTTTGTTATGTAGATTCCTCTCTGGTATTGTCTCTGGGCTGGTGAGTGTCTGTCATTGTCCTCCTCTTCCTGGTGGGGGAGGGAGCCACCATGACAAATGAAAATTTACGTCCTGCTCCTAGGCAAATAGAGAACGAGGGCAGAGAACTAGTTTGGCATCTGCTGTTTCTCATCTGTCTTCAGCTCAGAATAACCCTTATGCCAAAGTGGCATATTTTGGGGTGTCATATTCTAATCCCCTATACATTTTTACCAGATTCTCAGGCAATTCGGATGCACAATAAAGCTTGAAAGGAGCTGGCCTTCAGCCCTCAGGGTTTCCAGAGTGGATGTGTGCATGTGTACAGACGCTCAAGTGGCAAAATAGGTCAAATGGCAAAATAGGTCAGGTCACTAGCTCACACCTCACCACCACCCCTTCAATGCAGTAGCAGAAACACGCTTCAGTTTCCAACGACAATCTAGATACTAATGCCCTGATATGATATCAAATAGAATTGGGGCCAAGAATTGGATTAGTTATTATCTATCAAAATTGGTAAAAATACAATGAACTTTAGTGATGCCAGGCCTTGATGCAGACAGGGCTTTAGAACCTATTAAATAATGTATCTATATGCTCAGGTTTCTCCAGAAAATATTTAAGCCATCTTCACATGATATATAAAATCAGGAAGATGAACTCAGTTAAAAGTAGGAGTCAAAATAGAATGAAAAACAAGAGTAGGGACGTGAAATTGAACCAGGGTTGAGAAATGCACACCATAAAGTCCTAAACTCTTGTTATAGGTGGGCAAATTTAGTGCTGCTTTCCAGTAGCCAAACATGAGAACAAAGCCCCGTCAGTTAGACTGATTCGTCATTCTTGCATGATAAAAAGAGGCTGATTGCTAAGAAGGAAGACAATAGACTCCGTTCCTCTTCACAGTAAAACTTCTCGGAGGTGTTAACACACACTGTCCCCATCCCCTTTCTTTCTCATTCTCTCTTTGAACCCACTCCCCAGCTGGCTTTTGCTTCACTGGTCCACGGAAGATGCTCTTGACAAGCTTGCTGTGGTCCCTATGCCGCCAAATACAATGGCCAGTGGTCATTACTGTGTCCCCACCTCCTCCGACTTCTTGGCCCCGCTCCTCCTGGTTGTCCACTCATTGTTAGACCATCACCCTCTCTGGCATCTACAATACCAGGTCCTCCTGGTCTTACTCCCAGCTCGCTGGCTGCTCCTCCCATCCGCATGCTGTGGTTCCTTCAGGCTGCTGTATCCTGGGACCTAGTCCCTTCTATGTCCCCTCTTTCCCTAGAGGATCTCATACCCCCATGGCTTTAAATGCCATTTGTGCTGAAGGCTCCCAAATGTTCATCTTGTGGACCAACCCGCTCCTCTGGCCTCTAGAGGCAGATACAACTGCCTCCTCAGCACCTCCACTGAGATAGCCCAAATGGTATTTAAAATGGTGTTCAAACAGGATTCTTTACTTTACACTCAAACCAGGTCCTTTGGCAGTCATCTCAAGAAATAGCATCACCGGCCGGCCCGACTGCGTAGCGGTTAAGTTCGCACGTTCCGCTTCTCAGCGGCCCGGGGTTGGCCTGTTCGGATCCCAGCTGCGAACGTGGCACCACTTGGCAAAAAGCTATGCTGTGGTAGGCATCCCATGTATAAAGTAGAGGAAGATGGGCATGGATATTAGCTCAGGGCCAGTCTTCCTCAGCAAAAAAAGAGGAGGATTGGCAGCAGTTAGCTCAGGGCTAATCTTCCTCAAAAAGAAAAAAGAAATAGCATCACCATGCAGCCGGTTACTAAGGCCAGAAGCTGGGGGTCCTCCCTGGCTCCTACCTCTCCCTAATCCCCCACATCCAACCCATCACTAAATTCTGTCAATTCTGCCTCCCAAATATCTCAAATCCATCCCATCATCTACCACCACCACCTTCACCGGCTGACTGCCAGAGCCTGCTCAACTTCCACGCTCGCCCCCTCCAAGCCTCTCTCCACAGAGCAGTCAAAAGAAGCTTTTAAATTTCTACATCGATCTAGGCAATGGTCATCAAAAAAAGAAAAAGAGACAACCAGAATTATGGACCTCCCGATGAAAGTACACACCACCACCCATGAGACTGTGTTTCCAAAAATATAAAACCTATATTTAATAAGCTCTCTATATCTAGATACTACCGTATAGGAAAAACAGAGGATGAGCTTCTTGGACTGTTTTTAAGGCATCACTTGGGGCAGCATTGGAGTTGCATGGAAAGGAAGCTTAGCAACAGCCCTCCTGGGGGCCTGCAGCAGGTCAGTCCAGGCACACAGTCTTGGACCTAATCGAAGAGGAACTGGAGGAAGGAGCAGCCCAAATACCCTCTGGCCAGTCCTTCCTCAACTCGTTTTCAGCCAAACTTTTGATAAATATGAGAAACAATGCCTTGGTGAGATGGTTCTCACCCACCCACACCTGGAGGCAGCTAAGCCCTGTGTTCAGGGGCCTCAAAGGATAGTTAGGGACAAAAGAACCAACATCCTCCTGAGAATGTGCTGGGCAGGGAAGGGCTTCTGGAGAATGGAGCCCATGCCACTGCAGCCTACATGCAACCTAATGTCTTCTACACATCCTTCCTGAGTTCTCTCATATCAGACTGACGTTGAGTTAACACCTCTCTCTGCCCAGAGCTGTCTGACACCATCCACCTGCTCAAATTGTTGGGAAAATTAATAGTGGTGCCATGAGATATTTGTCACATTTGAGGGTGAAAGTGTCTTCTACAAAATCCAATAAAATTGGGATTTTTCTTCAGCCTTCAACAGTGGGGTGAACAGCATGGGATTTCTGATTAGGCTACAAAACCAGACTCAAGTGGATAAGGCAGTTGCTAAGCCCTCATCTCACTTTTCTTTCCAGATACACGGGACAGCTGTTCCCTGGCGGAAGATGGCATATCGTGTGGAGTCACTGATGCCAACACATGCCAAAGAGGATAGAAAGAAAACACCATCAGCACATAGCTTTCATCAAGTAAGTCTTCAGAAACTGCTCACAAATAACGTGGAATTAATACAGCGGTAGGTAGCAGGCCCCACTTCCCCTGACTTGGGCTGAATGACCTTACACAGGGAGCTAAAAGATTTTGATATTCGATTTTGCCTTCTTTCACAGGAGGGTAATGGTACTGTCCTCAATGGATTTGGTATGAATTTAAATTCAAGAGAATATAGGTAATGACAAGCAAAGTGTCTACACACTGGAGGCGCTCGGTAGATTCTGACCTTCCTTCCCCAAATAAATTAGCCTTACTTGCAATTCATGCCACCAAATCCCCACCGTGAACAAACAACTCTTCTGACCCTTAGTTCTAGCAATGAGTTACAAAAATCTCAGGAATTTCTCCAAGGTGACTGCCCACCCCGCAGTCCTTTTCTTTCTCCTTCCCCAAACCCCAAACCCACCTCAACCTTTTATCCACCTTCCTCCTGCAAGAAGAATGGTGCATCGGAACACTTAAAATCAGAAATAGAAATTATACTCCTCATTTCCAGGCCCAGCATCTGTCTGATGATCATCCTCAGTAAGAGCTCCCACACAGAGAGGGAGCCGTGACGTCTTGACACCAAAGGGTCCATCCTCTTAGAAATTGTGATGTGTAGTGGCAGAAGAAAAATAATGCAAAAGAAGGGTGAAAAGTAAATGAATGGAAAATTTTAAGCCAGGACTGAGAGGGAAGAAAGAAAACAATGAGTTATATGTTAGGGCTCACATTCTACCGGGGAAACCAACAATTAACATCGCGAGAAATAAATAAGCAAGATACTTAAAGACAATATTGGCTGAGACCTATTATGTTCAAACGCATCATCTGCCCTCAATACCTTCTCTCCTCCCATCATGCTCAACTCCACACACACACATACCTCTAAACACCAATAACTTTACCTGGAATCTGAGTAAAGGTCTCAGGGGCATGGACATGCATGCAGTTAGAAACACCTAGAATTGTACCCAGCTCCATCACTTATTAGCTATGTGTCTTTGGACAAGTCATGTGACCTCCGCAAGGCTCAGATTTTTATTTTAATTTTAAAGCAGGCGTGCTAATACCTAGTTCATGGCTGTAGGAATTAAATGAGATCATGCATATAAAGTGCTAAGCACAGTGTGTGGCCCACAGCAAGTGCTTAATAAATGTTAATTGTCATCTTTTTGTCGTAGTAGTTGTGGGTTAAGTGACACCAGTATGCCTTCTTACACTAAGGATCTTTGGTAACATAATTCATGAGTGGCTAATTTTAGTCATTGATGCCATCCTACATCAGGCAGAAAAAACTAAACCCTCATCTTTCTATCCCTTTTGATGAGATAAAATAAGATAAAATATGCCCATGCTCTGAAATTAAATTCAAGTGAACAGTTGAGATAAATACCCATAGTCCTTCCTGCCTGTTTCCACAGTGGGCATTAAGTCAGATGTGAATTACCCTGTTGGTGCCAAGGACAGCCTGACTTCTCTTGGGCCCTGTCTATCAGGGAGAAACATCCTTTGGCACAAGGTGATGATGGGGTACCTCTCCCTTGCCTCTGAGCCTGTGAATGCTAAGCAAGGCCAGCCTCTGCACCTCCAGGCTTTTCCACCATACTGGGGAAAGGGGAGGCGGGCTGCCCCCTCTAACTTCTCTGCCTGGAAATTCAGAGGAGGAAAAAAATTCAGGTCAGATATAGCACCTGCCAACCTGCCACGTTTTCTAGCCCAGCCTCACAAGTAATACAGCTAAACCCATATGGTGTCTTAAATGGGTTGGAACCCATAGGATGACCAGCCTTGCCAAGAACTCCCACACAGGGAGGAGGGGCAGATAACTCGCTCCTCTAACTCCCCCCAGTAGATAAGGCAGAACATTATACTAGGGAGCGGTGTGCTGATAAATAGTTAGCAACCAGTTCCTCAGGGAGGAAAGCCCTGATTTGTAGCAGTTGCCAATCTCCATGGTATAAATATTCCCATCATGGCTGATTTCAAGATACCAACATGACATCAACTGGCTCTAATTCCTACAAATTTAACAATTAGTTCTCACGAGCCCGTATATCTGCCTCCAACACACCGTTCCATGCATCCCCCTTCCTTTCCTCACACCCCTCTCTCCCTCTCTCTCTCTCTTCCACTCCAAAGAATTGTGGTTCCTCCAACATGGATGCCCCAGGATGTTTGAGTTGCTTTAGAAGTGGTTCAAGCATTGGCCTCAACCTTGAGGCAACAGGCATCTTTCTATAACAAAGTGAAGCTGTAAGACCCCCCTTCTCTCCCTGAGCTGCTGGAGAGCATTCCTTGGGCATTTCAACAGGAGGAAAAGGAGGACAGCTTGTTTTCAAAGCTCCCTAAGGGAGAGGTGTCTTCCTGGGAACCCTGAAGATCCCACTCACCCCTCTCCTCTGGACAGATTGGAGATGTCAGCCTCAGTCTGCAAAGGAAACTAAGCCTTCAGCATTGGGCTCTTGTGTTCCTGGAGCAAGGAGCTATCCATACATGACCAATTTCAGACGCAAAAATTCCCTCCTCCCGATCCTTCAGAGTTCAGGTTTGAACAAACTGGCAAACAAAAAGCCTTAAAACAGCATTTTCCTGCTTCTTCTGGCTGCCCTCAATCACAATGACTTCCCCATTGTCACATATTGTACCACTGACTGTTAATCGCCTCACTGCCCCCCTTAGAATTAAATTGGTGGCGTTCTTCCCATGTTACAGATGGAAAGTAATAGTTACATCGTGCCAGTGACTTTTGGTGATTGTGAGAGCTTGAATGATTGCTCAACAAATAGTCACACCCCCTCCTTCCCACCGTAGGAGGCGCATACTTCCCCACCCCATTGATTTTGAACTTGGCCATATGACTTGCCTTCTCCATGGAGTGTGGACAGACATGACACAGTGCGGGCTCCTGGCCTGGGCCTTAGAAGGCCTCGTGTATTTCTGCTCAACTCTCTGGGAGCTTCTGACCTTCACCTTGAGAAGAACACACCCCAGGTAACCATGGGTCCAAAGAGGATGGAAAATGTGGAGCAGGGGCCAATCCGGTGGCGCAGTGGTTAAGTTCGCATATTCTGCTTCAGTGGCGCAGGTTCTGATCCTGGGTGTGGACCTACGCACCGCTTGTCAAGCCATGGTGTGGCAGGCATCCCACATATAAAGTAGAGGTAGATGGGGATGGATGTTAGCTCAGGGCCAGTCTTCCTCAGCAAAAAGAGGAGGATTGGTGGCAGATGCTAGCTCAGGGCTAATCTTCCTCAAAAAAAAAAAAAAAAGAAAATGTGGAGCAGACCTGGACACAGCCTTCATCCAGAGCCTGGACTCCAGCCTCACCAGCCAAACTGCAGCTGACCCTCAGACTCAGCGGTGAGAAGTAAATGATGGTTGTGCCAAGCCACTGGCCAGTGAGGAGGTTTGCTACACAGCATTATGGTGGTGACAGCTAAGACGGTAGACAACCTAGCATGTCACTGCAGAGCTACGAGTTCAACGTGCTTTGGGGCCCAGAGAACACATGGGTATACTGGACCCCAAATGGCAACGTGTTAACACGTGAACTCCAGCTCTGGAACACAATACAAGGCCTTGCCTGCTGACCATCTCCTGTAAAGATCACTCTGCAGGATGAGGGGTGGGGAGGGCGGAGAGTGGAAGGCATGAGGAAAAGTGACAAGGGAAGTCAAAAAAGAAGAAAAAGCCCTGATTCTGATGGCACCTCAACCCACGATGTCTCTCTCTCTTTCTCTCTCTCTCTCCCTTCTCCCCAATCATGGTGTTTCTCCCTTGAGTTGATTTAAATTTCACTCTGATGAGAGTGCTTCTCTCTCCAGAGAGCTCAGTGAATTAAGTGGTACCATCTCCCTGTTGCTCTGGGCACGAGGTGGGCTGCGGGGTGGAGGGCAGGAATGGTGGAATCCATTTATGGACAAGACTTCAAAGGCACAGGGCTCTTCTGTAGGTTCTGGCTCCGGCTGAGGCAGGCAGGGTGGGGGCAGAGCCCGATTCCAGTTCTCGGCAGCGAGTATGAAAGCAGGATGCTTCTCTAAGTGCTCCTATCCCCTGAGCCCTGTCCCCAAAACCAGACTAGAACCAGGAGAGGTTCCCTGGGCCCTTCTCAGATCTACCCAACACATAATGATGACATCTAAATCCCCTAAGGACAGATGTAGAACCGTGAAATATTTGGAATATAAAATACAAATATGTGTAACATGTTCTGTCTTATAAATGATTCATAACTTAATGTGATCGAGATGATCAGACCGTGATAGCCCAAAGAACAGTTAACCGTGAAAAGAGAGAAGAAAAAGCAGAGCAAAAGATTTTCCTACTTCATATTTTTCTCAGTCTGTGACTTAAATTACAAAATCCTACATATAAACAGATATTGCTCATGTTTTGAAATAATTTAATAAATTGTTTCAAATACATTGTATACATTTCATATCAAAACAGGCCAATGAGCACATCCAGCACACGGACCTTGGTTTCCAAATGCCATCTTCCACTAAAAAGAACCAGGAACCAGAAATGGCCCGATCCCAGGGTTGGGGGAGGGCAAGATCAAGGTGACCTTGGAACATCTTGTGCCAGAAAGCGAGGACATGATATAAATGGGATCTTACCAAAAGGACAGGGGTCCTGTTTGAAGAGGCTCCTACAAGGCAAATTTGGGACAATTTAAGCATCAGTAATAAATAAATGAGGACAGTGATATGTCCTGACACACTACATTAAAAAAGAAACAATAGCAATTATCAAAAGAAGATGAAGAAGATGACAGAGGAGGAGAAGAAGGCAGAAGGAGCTAGGGAAAGCAATTCTTTACAGAAGAATGCCAGCTAAATCATAGAGAAAGAACGGCAGAATTTGGAAAATGGCCATTTTTCAATTACCAATGTAATAATAAATACAGGCTTGGGCATTCCATGAGACAGACAGCCTGGACCGTGCAAAAATGTTCAAGTCTTTAACAAAGACCAAACCGACGTGGGAGGAGCTGTGCTAGATTAAGGGAGAAGAATTAGAATGACAACTAAACGCAACACTTCATCCTTTATTAGATTCTGGACTTAAAAAAATAAATGCTATAATGGACACTGTTGGGGTAAGTGGAGAAATTTAAATCTGCATGTATGTTAGACTTTTCTTTCAATGTTAAATGTCGTGGCTGTGATAACAGTATTGTAGCTGTTTAGGGCAATGTTTTTTGTTCTTAGGAGATACATGGTAAAGTATTTAGGGGTAAAATATCCTGATGTCTATAACTTATTTTCAATTGGTTCAGCAAAAGGAAAACATGCATATATAAAGAGAAGTATAAACAAACTGGCAAAATGTTTATAATTAATGAATCTAGTTGAAAGATATTCCTGGCACTATTCCTTCAATTTCTCTGTAGGTTTGAAATTTTTCATAATAAAAAGTTGAAGAGAGAAAAGAAAATAGCACCTTAATTCCTAAGGGATATAGCTGGAAATAATGGGGAATGTTTGTTCTCGAAGTTGGAGACATTCTAAAGCTTAGAGGTTCTGGGATAAGAGCATGTGACCTAAATCACCTGATGTCAACAAGCACATGCTGGGTTTACGGCCTTGAAGAGTGAGGAGTGAGGAGTGTAGGATAGGGCTGAGGAGAAGGCCTTCCTACTACACCTATCAAGTGGGAGCACCCCAAAAAACCTGAGTAATAGGTCATCCAACCTCGTTGTCCCTGTTTGCACCACCAGGGACCTCCTTTATCAGCTCGCTCCTTGGGAGCCCTTGTCTTCTCATTCACTCAGCATTCAACAAATATTTACTGAGTATATACTATAGGCCAGCAATGTGCTAGTAACCAGGGATGTAAGGGGAGCAAAACTAGCAAGATCCCTACCTTTGTGGAGCTCAAATGCTAGTGGGGAACCCAGATATTAATAAACCTATGACTGTATATAAATTGCCACCCTGAGAAAATGACACGTGCTGAGATCAGAGAGATGGTAGATGTTAACTAAACCTAGACCAGAAGGGAAGAGCTTGATCATGGCTAAGTCTAATTTCCATTAATATGTGTCAACTGTGGCTGAAGGTCTCCCATTATTGCTTAGGGATTCTCTGTCCAAAACAAATATCTAATTCAAACCCCTTGTGTGACATAAGGGAAAAATGAGGCCCAGCTACTGCAGTCTTACAGCTTGTTTCTCAAAGAAAATGTCAGCACTGTTAAGATGAGTACCAAGTCCTTTATTTCATCAATTTTCAGAAACACTTAGCTTATGACCCAAACAGAGACCAAGGAAATGACCACAGTCGCTCCCTTCCCCCCACTTTGCCCATCCATAGGAAGAACATGCTAAATCTGAATGGCTATAGAGTTCACATAGTCACAGTGGACGACAATAAACGGAAGTGGCTAGGTCACATTTGAGTGAAAACAGTCGTCAATTTCCCCAAAAGCCACAATCTACAGAAGTGCCTGACTCAAAGTGGGGAGGGAAATAAGGAAAGAAAGGAAATGTTTACAAGCCTTGGAATGGTGTTCAAAAACTTTTTGAGCCTATCCAACAACCATCTTTGTGTGTTTTGTCTCCTTTCTCTAATATTTAAATATAATTTTGATGTCTGGCAGATGAAAGTACCCACTTGACCAATTTATACCCTTAAGGTTAAGTGCTATAATTATCCTTAATAAGCATAACCATCAGCCTGTTTTTGCTTAATGGTTCTAAAGATTTACGTCTTTTAATAATCCTCCTACAAGTAGAACATCAGTTTTTTCCGGAAACTGACATTCTGCTCTGCGTGAAGTGTCAAATCAAATCAGTCTTGCTTTTGTTCACCAGAACAACGTGAGCTTGAAAATGTGGGGTTGGAAGGAAAAAACACACACACAAAATGTTGTTCTTTCAAGAAAACTGGCAAACCAAGGAAATGCTACACAGATTTTACAACAAAAAAGCTCGTATCCTACAACACTTTTTCTCTAACTGTAGAGTTCAAGTGCAATAGATAAGGAAAAATTATTTTTTTCTAGACTTAAGCTTATATAGAATGGATCCTCTTTTTCTCTGCATGCTTTATGATCTTTGCCGGCAATATTTAGAGTCGGATTTTTAAAGATGGCTCCCTGTTCTCTTTAGCTTGCAATATGGCACTTTTCACAACACATTCCCACATCTCTTCACCCTGGGTTATTGCTGCTACTGGGTCCATCCGTAGCGGTGCCTTATTTTCAACTAAACCTTGGGTTCAAGAACTTCTTTTTGTGGGTGGATGTTCACGCTGACTCCCATCCTTGCACCTGAGTGGAATTTGGATGCTTTGCTTTTGTTTTGTTTTCTTTCAAATGTATATGGTGTCAAGGAAAAAACATATCTGTACTTAGTAAGGAAAGATTTTATTCAACAGGACTGTTGCAAAGGAAGGAAAAAGGACTATTGCAATGGAGATTACCTTTGACCATTAAGATCTGTGTGTCTCAAGATTTAGGCCAAAAGAAGTTTCTTTTATAGGGAGGAGAAAGCAAGGCTGGAAAGAACTGAGTGTGAGGAAGTGGGATGCAGGGGAGAGGCTTGATCACACAGAAGCTGCGAGGATGTTTTCCCTGAGGCCAGCCTGTCCTCAGGAGAGACTGTGTTGGGGAGTGCTGTGTGCTGGCTCAGGCTGACAGGGGGCTAAAGTTCAGTGACCTGAGGAAAGGAGAGAATCTTAACCCAAATTTGGTTACCATGCATTTTGTTCCACTCGATCAGTGGAGACAAAGAGTTCAGCCAATTATTTATGAGGCAAAGATGGAAATCTGAAGGGTCTGTGTCTGGCCTTCAGGTAAACAAGGTGGGCATCCCTGAGTCTTATCTGAGTCCTATGGGGAAGGATGTTTCTTTCTTTACGGTAAACATTCTTTGCTCCCCGAACCCAAAAGGGTGGGAGGATTTCCTAACCATTGCTGCTTTCCAGGAGCACAGGGCTTGGGTGAAGTTCAACATTGTCAATGGCCACCCTCAAGGCCAGGCTCCAAGAGGCCCAAATACGCTGTGCAATGCTTTACTGGTCCAGAAGCAGAAAGGAGTATCTGTGTTGGCAGGAGAGGGCAGGATTGTCCCATTTGGGACATTGGCTTTACTCATGCCCTCTTCTGCCTCCTCGCTAGTTCCATCCCATTTGGGAGCAGGCATGAGCTCCCAGTGAGCTGGAGAATCCTGAAAATCTGGAAGATTCTTTTGGTTCTGGAGCCTACTTTCTATTCCCTTATTAGTTCCAAACACAATGATCTCATTTTAGAATTTCAGCTATCTCCCATTAGTCACTGCTTCCAGAAAGTAACGCTTTGCCTGGCTATAAAAAATACTGCATATTCATCATTGAAAGTATGGAGAATATGTAAACGTTTTTTTAAAAAACATCACTCAACGTTCTACCAGCTAGAAGATAACCACAGTTCATATTTAGCTGTATTTCCCTTTAGGAGTTTTCAAAAGGCATAAACCTGTGTGTGCTTTTCCCATTATGTTTTCCTTACTCATTAGCACGGGATATGGGAAGTTTTATTGCTGTTGCCCCTGCTGTCGTTGTTATTGTTGTATGTGATTTAACAGTCACCTGTCAATGCCCACCAGCCAAAGACCTCCAGGAACATACCCGTAGTTGAACAAATTGAGTTTATGGCTCATTGAAACAAGGGAAAACACACAGCAAGGGGAACCCTGGGTGTGTCAGGAGAAGGGTGTTATGAAGGACTGACAGGACCAGGGTTGTATGAGGTGATTTGGGGGGAGGGCTCAAGGAAGCAGGACTTTGCTCTGGATTGGACGCCGTCAGAAAACAAGGGCAATTCTGTGATCAGTTATCTGAACCACTCCTGTCCAGAAGGCAGGAAGAACGCAGTGAAATAAAGAAGCAGAGTCAACGCTCTTAGCCGGGGCTGGGGCTCTTTGGTCATTTTTGTGTTTTAGACAATGTTATGTTTTTGTCTGGGTCCAGACGTGACTGTGGAGAGATGTAGGCCTCCACTTGATCCCTCGGGGTCACAGAGTGGGCCAACAGGCCGGGTTACCGTTCTCACACCTCACTGAACGCATTAGTCAGGGTTCTCCAGAGAAACAGAGCCAATAGGACATATAGAGAGAGCAAGCTAAGAGGAGATTTATTATAGGAATTGGCTCAAATGGTTATGCAGGCTGAGAAGCCCCACAGTAAGCTGGAGAACCAGGAACACCAGTAGTATAATTCAGTCAAAGGCCTGAGGACCAGGGGCCCTTTGGTATAAGTCCCACTGTCCCAAGGCCCAAGAACCAGGAGCTCTGATGTCGGAAGGCAGAAGATAGACTTCCCAGTTCAAGAGAGGAGAAGGAATTTGCCCTTCATGGCTTTTTTGTTTCATTCAGGCCCCCAACAGATTAGATGATGCCTGCTCACATGGACGAGGGCTGATCTCTTTTTTCTGCTCTTTTTTTCAGTCTACTGAATCAAATGTTCATCTCTTCCAGAACCGCACTCACAGACACACCAGAATTAATGTTTTACCAGCTATCTGGGCATCCCCTAGGCCAGTCAAGTTGACACATAAAATTAACCATCACACTGAACTCTCTTATTACTCTGTAATTGATTCTTTTGAACTTTTCTAGGTAAATATCCACATTGTCTTAGAAAATTGTGATAATCGTTCTCTTCCTTTCCTTTATTTATACTTCTTACTCTCTTTTTTTTTTTTTTTTTAAAGATTGGCACCTGAGCTAACAACTGTTGCCAATCTTTTTTTTTTCTTTTTTTTTTTTCAGTGCTTTATCTCCCCAAATCCCCCCTGGTACATAGTTGTATACCTTAGTTGCAGGTCCTTCTAGTTGTGGCATGTGGGATGCCACTTCAACATGGCCTGATGAGCGGTGCCACGTCCACGCCCAGGATCCGAACCAGGGAAACCCTGGGCCGCCTCAGCAGAGCTCACGAACTTAACCACTCGGCCACAGGGCCAGCCCCTCGTTTGTTATTGTTTACTGAAAATTCTAGAGCAGTATTAAATTATAGAAATGATAGCAGGCTTGATCTTGTCTTATTCCTCACTTTAATTGAAATGCCTGGAGCATTTTATCATTAAACATGAGTTGAGCTGTTTGGGATGAGGTTTGGGACGATGTTGATATCCGAGAAAATTATTCTTTAGCATCCTAATAAAGTTTCTTTTTGTCCCAGTTTATTCAGGAATGACTGTTTAATTTTATCAAATACTTGTTTTGGATCTATGACGACAATTATGTTTTTCTCCTTTTCTCTACTGATGCATTGTCATATTAATGGATTTCCTATTATTAACATTTCCTTGCACTTCCAGAATGCCAATGTTGGAATATTCCTGAATGTCTAGATTTGAAGTACCAGAGGTTTATTCAGAATGTCTACATCTATTCATATATGAGATTGGTTTCTAATTCTTGTGATGTCTTCTTGGCTGTGTTTTGGCCTCAAAGTTATTGTTTAGTAAATAAGTTGGGAGACTCACAGCCTTTTTATGTGCACGGAAACAAGTTATACCATATAAAAATGATCTATTCCTTTAGAGCATCACTGGCCTATTAAGATTTTGTGATGAGGGGCCGACCCGGTGGCACAGCGGTTAAGTGCGCATGGTCTGCTTTGGCGGCCCGGGGTTTGCTGGTTTGGATCCCGGGTGCAGACGTGGCACTGCTTGGCACGCCATGCTGTGGTAGGCGTCCCACATATAAAGTAGAGGAAGATGGGCATGGATATTAGCTCAGGGCCAGTCTTCCTCAGCGAAAAGAGGAGGATTGGCAGCAGTTAGCTTAGGGCTAATCTTCCTCAAAAAAAAAAAAAGATTTTGTGATGAGGGAAATGTTCTACATCAGCACTGTCCAATATGGCAGTCACTAGCCACATGTGGCTACTGAGCACTTGAAGAATGGCTAGTGTGACTGAAGGACTGGATTTAAATCTTATTTAATTTTAATTAATTTAAAATTAAGTGGCCACATGTGACTTGTCACTTATTGTATTGGACAACACAACTTTAGAGTTTGAATGAAATAATCTGTGAAACCATATATGTCCACCACATTTCTCAATGTAGTTCTTTGGCAGCTATTTCCATTTTTCCCATGCTTATTATTCTGACCTTTCATTCTATAAAACAATTCTGGCAACTGATAATTAATAATTGTCTTAGAAAAGAATCTCATCTGAATTTTCAAATTCTTCAACTCAGAGTTGTATATCATCTTGCTTACAATGGTTTTAATCCCATCCACATCTTCCATAATATTCCCTTTCTTGTTATTGACATTATATATTTGCATTTTCCCAATTAAGCTTGTCAGAGATTTGCTTCTCTCATGGAATATCAAACTCAAATGCCCTACTGGTCAGGCAAATTAGCATTTGAGTGTGAGACCCTAAATAGTGCCCCTGCTCCTATTGAAGGCCAATCCCCAAAGCTGTCCTCCGCATCCCACCCCACCCTCCTTCTCAGGATCCTCACACTATTACACATCCCCTTCTGCACACTGTGTTTCCAGCCTTTCTCCTTATCTATTGAATTCTCCCATTAGCATTTAAACATGTTCTGATCTCGTGGATTTCCTCTCTGCTAATCTCCCTTCTACCTCCCTCCTCCATTCCATGGTTGTATTAGTTTTCTATTGCTACATAACAAATTGCCCCAAAATTTAGCATCTTAAAACAGCAAACATTTTTTATCTCTCCAGGAATCTGGGAGAGTCTTAGCCGGATGGGTCTGGCTCAGTCTCTCACAAGGTTGCAGTCCAGATGTTGGGGGTGCTATAGTCACCTGAAGGTTTGCTGGGTCAGGAGGGTCCTCACATGGCTGTTGGTAGAAGGACCTCGGCTCCTCCCCTCATGGGCCTCTCCATAAGGCTGCTCATGACATGAAAGCTCGATTCCTCCAGAGAGTGATCTGAGAGAGAGAAGAAGAACAGCCAAGACAGAGCCACAGTGTCTTTATGAGCTTTATCTCAGAAGTGACTGACTACCACTTCTGCCATATTCCACTGGTCACACAGACCTACCTGTATACAATGTGAACACCAGCAGGCAGAGATCCTTTGGGGGCCATCTTGCAGGGTGGACACATTTTTTTAACGTTATATTTTCCTGATGCTAGTTTTCTTCCTCAGATCAGGAGTGTCCTTCTGTTTCATCCCCTGACATCTCTGAGCATTGCATCCAATCTCGCTCACCATCACCAATTATCTGATGTTGGGCCTCCTACCTCTCTCCTCAATGTCTACTATTTTTTTCTCTCATCCTTTTCATCCTATACCTTTTCCTTTGCATTCTGGGAAACTTTCTCAAATTTTCTCTCCACATCACTGATTTGATTTTATGCAGGTTTGATTCTGCTTTATGAATTTTTGAAGATTTAAACTCTGCAACTAAACTTTTCCTTATCTTTTAATCCCCGTTTATGACTGCTCATCACCCACCTACCTCATCATCTCTGCTGTATTGTCACCCACATTCATCTCTTACTTCAAGTCCATGCCTTAATTATATTGAGAATACATTGCAGATGCTTTCTAGAACTTGTCCTCCTTTCTAAATTAAATATTTTCCTGAAGAATTCTCCCCTCTGCACCTCAACTTTTCACCTCTTAGCTATAAAATACTTTCTCAGATGCCATATTAGTTTGTTTCTTTTTACTAATTTTTGAACTAAGAAAAGTCCGTCTGATCCTGTTGTTTGGGTTGTGGATAAGGAAAACGTTCTTTCTCACTGTGGGCCCCTTTGCTATCAGTGTCTTTCTCTCAGTTTTTAGGCTAGAGGACCAGTTGAGATAAACTTGCATTTCCAGTTTTACAATCCAGCAACCTGGCAAGAGAGAGAAGGACAACAGACCCATATACTCACCCATCAAGAGAATTTTATCTCTGCTCTACTCAGTTGGGCAAAACTACCACCCCAAAAACTAACTCTCTGTTTCTAATGTTCCATGTGGCTGTGTAGCAGAGAATTTGGCCTTGCCCAAAATGAGCTCTGGCTTTTTCCTTGGCTTCTGGGAGGTAATCTATGCCATATCTGATAGGGGTGTCTGTTTAAGGTGGGGGTTGGCCACACTGGATCTTAAAACACCAACCATGTGATTTAGTGTGAGTATCAGTTGACCTGGAGACTGAGTTCAACCACATGGGCAATCTATCCATCAATCCTGTCTACATAATGAAGTCCCAATAAAAAGTCTGGATACTAAACCTCTGGTGAGCTTCTCTGGTTAGCGATACTCTGTAATATCACACACAGATGCTGGGAAGGTAATATGTCCTGACTCCATGGGGGGAGGACAACAGAAGCTTCACATTTGGAACCATCTCAGACTCTGCCATATATATTTCTTCCTTTGGATGATTTAAATCTGTATCATCTTTTCCCTGTGATAAGTTATAACCACGAGTATAAGCTTTCAGTGACTTCTGTGTGTCTTTCTAATGATTTATCAGATCTGAGGGTGGTTTGGGGCAACCCTCAAACTTACAGTTGGTGTCAGAAGTGAGAGTGGTCTTGTGTGGAGACTGTGTCTTCAATCTTCGCAGTTTGGCTAACGTCAGGTAGTGGACCATGCCAAGTTCCAGCCAGGGCTGGACCCTACCTCTTTCCTGAGGCTACTGCTTTATGTTGGCTAAAGCCAATGCTTGGAAAAAGGCAGCCCAGGTGTTGAAAGCCTCTGACTTTCCCCCAATACCCTTGCCTCCATAACTCATCACTTAATCTAGAGAGTTCCGTCTGGGTCTCATCCACTTACCAGGAGGGAGATCAGAGAGCCTACCCTCAATCTCATCATCAGTGTTGTCCTATCCGTACCACACGTAGCACACACTCCTTGAAATTTCTGGCATGGAATTCTATCCCCTTATGGCTGAGATTATTTCCCCTCACTTTTCATATTCAACTGGTCATTTTAAGAACTACCATGAATTGTAGGGCAGTAAGGAGGGACTCAAACGGTAGAGGCAATTATATTGCAGTCTTAACAGGAATAGATAGATCTAAAACAAGATTTAACCTAACTTCAAATGTAATATTTTTGGGGGGAGGGAAGCCATTGGAAAGCCACACGTTTATTTTTAGTCTTTTCCCCATCTCTCTCTCCTCCCTGTATCTGCTCTCCTCTCTTCATTGAAATATGAAGTGAGCCACATCCAATCTGTAGCCTTTCTAAGGTTCTAGCTCTAAGTGCGAGCTTACCATAGAGACCAGAGTTACCAACAATAGAAAATACTGTGTCCATGACAACCAGAAAACCCAAGGCAGTAGTTGATTTTAACCGTCTAGTTCTAACCTTGTTATTTAAATTCCTCTTTTCCTCAAGGGCTGTACTTACTGCTTTATATAAAAGGCAGGCACACCACTACACAGACAGCAAAATTTCCGTACTGTCTGCTGGAAGAGGTGAGACAAGTATCTGCATGTGAGAGATGCCGCGTGAACAGTCCAGAGAAGAGGGGACAACTTCCTGCTAAAGAAATCAGGAAGTCTTCCTGGAGCCCTCATTTGAGCTCAGGATGGCGAGTGAGTTTTACTGGGGGAGGTCACACACGTAGGCATCCCAGGGAGAATATCACCAGAGTGCACAAGGTGCAGAGGAGGGAGAGAGGAAAAGCATGTTCATGGAATGATGATGGGCCCACACTGGATTTGTTTAGGGGAATGAGGGAGATAAGACCAAAAAGTGGCTTAGCATCCCATTGTGGAGACTTCTGAATAGTCAACTGAAGAGTCTAGACTCATTTCAGAATCAATTGTTCTTTAGGATAGTGGGATCCTTTGGGATACTCTGCCTCCTTGAGTTACAGGCCTACTTCCCCCGGACGGAACAGATGGTCTTTTTTATGCCGCATCATCCAACACAGTGCCTTGCCTACCGATGGTCCCAAAATAGTTGTTGATGTCTACTGAAAGTATTAAATAGATAATGAGCAGTCCTTAATAGATTCTAAGCAGAGAAATAACTCCATAAGGGAAACCAGGGCCTACAATAGGTTCTATTGCCTTTTCACCATCCCTCACTCCCCTACTTACCAAGCTTAGATTGTATAACTTTTTTCTTTTTTTGAGGAAGATTAGCCCTGAGCTAACATCTGCTGCCAATCCTCCTCTTTTCACTGAGGAAGACTGAGCTAACATCCGTGCCCATCTTCCTCCACTTTATATGTGGGACGCCTACCACAGCATGGCTTGCCAAGCGGTGCCATGTCCGCACCTGGGATCTGAACTGGTGAACCCCGGGTCGCCAAAGTAGAATGTGCGAACTGAACCGCTGTGCCACGGGGCCGGCCCAAATTTTATAATTTTTTGATTCACCGTTATAATCATTCCCTTACATATACCTTCAATCCTCTGTTCCTCTCTCACTGGCAAACCCCAACCCTAGTTTATTCCAATTCTCACCTGCTAATTAACATTTCAGTGAGAGAAGGAAGAAGCGAGAGTCCATGGCTGCACGAACTTGGGTTAGGGCCTGGGTACTGTTAAAATTAATAAGGGAAACCTCAACTAAAATTGGAGTTCGGAAGGCCTATGTAATGAGCTCTCATGCCCTACCGCTGGTTGTCAATTACCCCCAAACAGGTAGACATCAATTACAGACCCCAACAGGAAGACATCAGTTACTGGCCCCAATGGGAAGAGACATACCTTGCATTCCCAAACAGGAAGTGGAGCTATTTTACTACTCCAGCAGGAGGAAGGAAGTCTTCCTTCTTGCCCAGCAATAAGCCAAGCCAATGAGAAGCCATCTTCACCTGAACTTTTACTTTCCTCCAGTGAACTTTCATTATTTCCTTGAGATGACTTCCTTTCCTCGTCCCACCCTCCTTGCTATAAAAGCCTTCCATGTTGTGTAACCCCTCAGAGTGTCTCTGCTTGCTAGATCAGAGGCTGCCCCATGCATGAATGCTTCAATAAAGCCAATTAGATCTTCAAATTTACTTAGTCGAATTTTGGTTTTTGACAATACTAACTCACTCGCCACCCACTGGGGTTTCACCCTCAGAAGCACACACACAAAGCTCTCCAGTAAACAGTTAGTCATCTACTCAAGCAACCTTAAGGGAAAACAAATACCAAGCTCCAACATGTAAAGAGCTTGGAAGTCATCATACCCATGTGCACCAGAAAAAGCTAGACAAATGGAAGATAACTGACTGTTTTTGGAACTGTCAGAGAACTGAAGTCACAAGGCAAACCACTATGCCAAATTCCGGAGAGACAGATGCGTCCAGAATTATAGCTCCCGAGATTTGCTGACCTGGAGTAGAAGCCATTGGAATCAACAAGCTGGTAGCAGCAGTTAAATTGTTATTTTGACGAACTGCAGGAATCTGGGCGCAGACGTGTGTGAGAGTGAGACGCTCCGGTGGGCACCTACAGCCATGGGGGTACCAAACTCACATGGACTGTCACTCCAGGAACCTCACCAGGTTCCCACAGGGATGATCTGAGAAAGATCCCCTCCTAGTCTGCATGGGAGTAGGCATCTTCAAGCTCACCTAGGCTCTTTTTTTTTTAAATTGGTACCTAAGCTAACATCTGTTGCCAATCTTTTTTTTTTTTTCCTTCTTCTCCCCAAGCCCCCCAACACATAGTTGTATATTCTAGTTGTAGGTACTTCTGGTTGTGCTATGTGGGAGGCTGCCTCAGTGTGGCCTGATGAGCGGTGCCGTGTCCACACCCAGGATCCGAACTGGTGAAACCCTGGGCTGCCAAGTGGAGCGCATGAACTTAACCACTCCACCACAGGGCTGGCCCCTCGCCCAGGCTCTTATCCCTAACAAAGGCCCAGTCTCCAGGTGGAAAGAAGGCCTTACCTATGGAAAAACAAAGATGACAGCCGGCTTCTCATCAGAGACCATACAAGCAAAAAGAAAGTGGAGTGAAACCTTTAAAGTACAGAGAGAAATTGCCAGACTAGGGACTGGCCCCGTGGCCGAGTGGTTCAGTTTGTCCACTCCGCTGTGGTGGCCCAGGGTTTTGCAGGTTTGGATCCTGAGCATGAACATGGCGCCACTCATCAAGCCGTGGTGAAGCGGCATCCCACATCCCACAAGTAGAAGGACCCACAACTAAAAATACATACAACTATGTACTGGGGGAGAAGAAGGAAAAAGAAATCTTTGAAAGAAAGAAGAAAGAAAGAAAGAAATTGCCAGACTAGAATTTTATATCCAGAGAAGTTATCCTTCAAAAGTGAAGGAGACATAAATATTTTCCCAGACAAACAAGAACATCATTGCAGCAGGAAATGTTAAAGAAGTTCTTCAGGAAGAAAACGAATTAGGTCCGAAACTTGAATGTACGCAAAGAAAGGAAGAGCACCAGAGAAGCAACAAATGAAGGTAAGATAAAATATTTGTTCATTCTTAATTGTTCTAAAAGAAAACTATTTAAAGCAAGAATAGTAACAAAATATTGTGTGCTTATAACATATGGATAAATGAAATGAATGATACTGATGTCACAAGAATGGGAGAGAAGAACTGGGGACACAATGCTATGAGGTACCCGTACTACACAGGGCGCTGGAGGGAGAAGCAGAGGTGCTGGGCTCTGGGGAAACAGCTCTCACAGTTTGTATTAGCATCTCGGTAGCAGGGCTGGTCCCAGCCGATCTGTCCTCGGAATCACTCTTCCCCTCCCTCCCTGGGAGGCTCCTGGGCCCTCGTATGAGGATGTTTGTGCTGGCCTGTCCCACCAAGCTACACTGACAGGTCAGATTCATGGTTTGAGCTCAATCAGCAGTCCTGGACGCCTAAATGTAATATGTTACCAGGATTCTTGAATATCATTAAAACCTCTCACTTGTTTTACTGCCTACAGTTGGGCTGCATTCAGTCTGTTTCTCAAATCCTCTTCTAAAGGGGTGTGAGTTTCTTGTCATCATTTCCAGGATGAGAGTACCACTCCTTTGGGTATGACATGGAGGGTAAAGATTGCTCTCCCCAAATAAAAACAACAAAGAGACGAAAAAGATGAGAGAGAAGATGATAGATATAAAAGTATAGAGGGCAGAGATCAAAATCCAACGATGGAGGGTGTTCCCAAGGAGAAGCAAGAGCAGTTAGACTAGAATCAATGATCAAAGACATAATTTGGGGAAACTGTCCAAGATGGAAAAAATTAAATCTGAATATTCAGGTTAGAAGAACTCTTTACATCACGGGAAACATCAGTGAAAAAGGAGCTCGAAACCTAGGACATCTTGACAGAATTTTTTTTTTTTAAGGAAGATTAGCCCTGAGCTAACTGCTGCCAATCCTCCTCTTTTTGCTGAGGAAGACTAGCCCTGAGCTAACATCTGTGCCCATCTTCCTCTACTTTATATGTGGGACGCCTACCACAGCATGGCTTGACAAGCGGTGCCATGTCTGCACCCGGGATCTGAACCAGCGAACCCCGGGCCGTCGAAGTGGAACGTGCACACTTAACCACTGAGCGACCAGGCCGGCCCCCAGACAGAACTTTATTTACTTTATTAAAAAGATTATTAACTTTTCCACTATGAGAGAATAAAGAATATGCAAACATATTCTTGGAGAATACAGATTAGCAAAAGGAAGAGAATACAAATTATCTATTATACCATTACTTAGAGAAAAACTGTTAACATTTTGGTATATTTCTTTACAGGTCTATTAAGGTACATTTTTTTTACATACTGGTGATTTATATGGTATATACAAATTTATAGTTCTATCCTTTTAAAACATTTTTAATTTTTAATTTTTTAAATTTTTTTATTTTTTTAAAGTTCAGCACCTGAGCTAACAACTGTTGCCAAAATTTTTTCTTTTCTGCTTTATCTCCCCAAATCCCCCTGGTACACAGTTGTATATCTTAGCTGCACGTCCTTCCAGTTGTGGCATGTGGGACGCCGCCTCAACGTGGCCTGACGAGCAGTGCCATGTCCGCGCCCAGGATCCGAACCCTGGGCCGCCACAGCGGAGCGCACGGACTTAACCGCTCAGCCACGGGGCCAGCCCCTAAAACAGTTTTTAAATTAATAAATTAATACATATTAATGGCAGAAAAGCTGAAAATTGAAGGGAAATTATGAAGAAGGAAAGTTACCCACATCTACTTACTCAGAATGGACCACAATTAATACTGGGATGCATGTCCTCATAGCCTTTTTTCCTATGCTTTTTTACATAGTTGTAATGATACTGCACAATCTAATCTAATTCTTATTTTTTCTTTTTTGAGGAAGATTAGCCCTAAGCTAACATCTGCCACCAACTCTCCTCTTTTTTGCTGTGGAAGACTGGCCCTGAGCTAACATTTCATGCCCATCTTCCTCTACTTTATATGCGGGATGCCTACCACAGCATGGCTTGTCAAGCAGTGCGTAGGTCCACACCCGAGATCCAAACCGGTGAACCCTGGGCCACTGAAGTGGAACGTGGGAACTTAACCACTGCACCATTGGCCCAGCCCCTAATCTAATTCTCAAAGATAGTTAATATAGAACATTTCAGAGATTCCAGATGGCAAACGATATAAGGCTTACAGATGGGATAAAATGTTTGCCACAAGGTGATTCAGTAGTTTTTCCTAATCAAGAAAACCCAAACAGTCAGATCATTCAGGATGAGTTTTAAAGATGCAAAAGCCCATAGGAGAAATGTAGTCTCTGAGATTTAAATAGTTTAGCCTACAAGCAAGACTGGAGTGTAACAGCACACACTATTGTTTTGAGTTCTGTGGAATAGTGGAGCTTCCGTGACAAACACATTTTCTTGTTCTGGGAAAGTCACAGAAGTAGAAAACAACAAAATTGGAGGGCCAGGCCTTATTGCTGCAACAGACTACACATCATCCAAGAAGAATTTGGACTTTGGGGGACTGACCCCATCGCTGAGTGGTTAAAGTTCTCGTGCTCCACTGAGGCAGCCTGGGTTCTCAGGTTCAGATCCCAAGCACAGACCCACTTCACTCATCAGTCATGCTGTGGTGGCGTCCCACATACAAAGTAGAGGAAGACTGGCACAGATGTTAGCTCAGGGCGAATCTTCCTCAAGCAAAAAAGAGGAAGATTGGCAACAGATGTCAACCCAGGGCAAATCTTCCTCACCAAAAATAAATAAATAAATAAATAAATAATTTGGACTTTGGGGTCCAGGCTGAATAAGTTCTTTTGTACTGCAACATCCTTACTGGGGGTGGGGGAGAAGCAGAGTGGGAGCTGTGTTCCAAGGGAAAGTTATAGCCTTAAATGCTCCCATTGTTAAATGAGAAGAAATGGAAAAATTACCCACACATTCAGCACAATAACATAAGGAAGATTGAAGGGAGAAAAAAAGATAAAAGTAGCAACTCATGACTGATCAAATGAAAAATCTGTGAACTGATAAATCCGCCCAAGTGCTGTTTTCCAGGCTCTGGGTCAATTCGCCAGGAACCAAATCACTGAGGATCAAATCTTCCCTCTGCACTTGCCACTGAGGGCCTTGTCTCTTACTACAGGGAGAAAAGAGAAACAAACAGAAGAATCCTTCTACATGCTCCCACCCGCCTCTGTCAGCCTGCTTATACATGGGCCTGTGCTCTGTCTCCTCTCCCGTTACTTGGGATCAGCGGTCCACACTCCTAGCAGAGACCAGTCTCCTTATCTGTACGTTCCATCCCATCCCCTCTCAGTTACTCAGTTGCTCAGTTACTCACGGACATCCCTCTCTCTTGCATCATCATTATCCCCATCACTGTATAAACATGCTGTTCAGAGATGCCTTCCCTACACCCCGCGTCTGTCTCCTTCCCCAGCCACTGCCCTACTCCTCTGCTCTCCTTTACAAGGAAACTCCTCGGGAGACGTCCCTCCATGCTGCCATCTCCAGCTCATCTCCTCCCATCCTCTCATGAACCCACTGCAGTCAGTTTGGGTCCCATGGCTCCTCCCAAACAGCTCTTATCAGGTCTTACCCAGCTCTCCAGTAGTCAAGGCCATGTTCTCAAGGCCAATAGCCATTTCTCAGACCTCATTCACTCTACTTCTCAGTGGCGTTTGGCACAGCGGATCCCTCCCTGCATCCTGAGACACTGCTTCCTCTGCTTTGGGAGATCTCCCTCTTGGTTTTCCTCCTACTCATTGGCCACTCTTTTCCAGGCTCCTCCTTATTTCCCTGATACCTAGTCTTCCCTGAGATTCAACCCCGTATACTCACTCCCTTGATGGCTTCATCCATTCTCATAGCTA
Organism: Equus przewalskii; assembly: GCF_037783145.1. Classification (NCBI taxonomy): domain Eukaryota; kingdom Metazoa; phylum Chordata; class Mammalia; order Perissodactyla; family Equidae; genus Equus; species Equus przewalskii. Next base: position 18,351,167 of record NC_091851.1, on the reverse strand, counting down.
TAAATACCATCCATCTACATGCTGATGACTCTCACGTTTAGATCCCCAGCCTGGACCTCTCCTCTGAACTCCAGACACATACCTTCACTTGCCCACTGAACACCTCTACCTGGATATCTAATAGGCATTTCCAGTGTAACAGGTCCAAACCTGGACTCCTGAATCATCACCCCTGGTGCCCCCAAACCTGCTCCTCCCCAGTGTCTGCATCTTAGAAAGTGGCAGCAACACTCTTCCACAAGTGTCCAGGCCAAAACCCTTCTGGCCATCCTTGACCTGCTTTTTTCTTTAACACTAAATCTAATGCATCTGCAATTCCTGTTGGTTCTACTTAAAACTTATACCCAGAATCCTACAACTTCCATCTACCCCTACCACCTCCACTCCAGTTCAGTTCACCATCATTTCTCACTGATCTTCCTACTTCCTCCCTTGCTCCACCACAGTCTATTCATCACTCAACAGTCATTTGGGTCTTTTAAAACACAAGTCACATCACGTCACTCCTCTGCTCAACAGCCTCCAAGAGTTTCCTGTCTCTTTCAGAGTGAAAGCCAAAATCCTTACTACAGCTCTGCATGCTCTGGCCCCTGTGCCCTGGCCCAACCCTCTCCCTCACCCCTTATCTTTGACATCACCTTTGACTCCCTACCTTGGCTCATTGGCCTCTGTGTTACTCCTTGAACATACAGGGCAGGCTGCTACCTCAGGGCCTTTGCACTTGCTGTTCTCTCTGCCAGAAAATTCTTCCCTCATGTCCCTCAGATATCTTTCTCCAGTGAATCTCTCCCTATCAACACCTATAAAGTTGCAACCCCTGCTCCACCTCAGTACTCCCTCGTCCCCTCACCCCTATCTCCTGACACTTCCTGTGGCTTCCATACTTCAGCCACATGGGCATCCTGCTGCTCCTCCAGCCAAGCACCTTCCTGCCTCGGGGCTCCTGCATGTGCTCTTCCCTCTACCTGGTACACTCTTCTCCCAGATAATCACATTCTTCTGGTCTTCACTCAAACTTTACGCTACAGAGAAGACTCCCCTCACTGTTTTAATTCTAGAATGCAATCCCTATAAGGACAGGAACTTTATCTGCTGTGTTCACTGCTGTATCTCTAGAACTAGGGCTAGCCATCAATAAATGTTTGTTGAATTAATATAATCTAATGAATATAGAAGAAAATGGAAGATTATAGTCCTCAAAACAGGGTTTTAGTAAACAGATACTGTCTTAGTCAGTTTGCTACTATAACAAAACGCCATAGATTGGGGGGGCCTAATCAATAGAAATTTATTTTCTCACGGTTCCAAAGGACCTGGAAGCCCAAGCTCAGGGTGCCAATATGCTCGGGCTCAGGTGAGGACCCTCTTCCTGGGTTGCTCACGGCTGCCTTCTTGCTGTATGCTCACACGGCCTTTCCTTGGTGCCTCCTCTTGGAGAGAAAGAAAGCTCTCTCCCTCTTTCTCTCCTTATAATCCCATCATAAGGGCCCCACCCTCATGACCTCATCTAAGCCTAGTTACCTCCCCAAACCCCTCCTCCAAACCCCATCAGATTGGGGTTAGGCTTCAACATTTGAATTTGGATGAGCACAAACATTCATTCCATAGCAGGTACATCTTTAAAAGACTGAATTTATCATTTGATGAATTGACTCTTCAATGCATTAATTCACTTTCAGCAAATTGGCTGCTTCCTGTTCTCAGGGGTGGAAAATACAAAGGCAAAGCTTAAGCCAGCCTACTCAAGAAAAATCATTAAAAGACACAAATGCATGAAATTAGAAATAAGAAAGGGATATAATTATGGGAATTAAAAAATGGAAAAGTGATGGGGCTGGCCCCGTGGCCGAGTGGTTAAGTTCGCGCGCTCCGCTGCAGGCGGCCCAGTGTTTCGTTGGTTCGAATCCTGGGCGCGGACATGGCACTGCTCATCAAACCACGCTGAGGCAGCGTCCCACATGCCACAACTAGGACCCACAACGAAGAATATACAACTATGTACTGGGGGGCTTTGGGGAGAAAAAGGAAAAATAAAATCTTTAAAAAAAAAAAAAAAAAAATGGAAAAGTGAAAGAATTCCAAGAAAGATGGCAGAAAGAACGCATATCTACTTCTCCTCCCTGAAACCCAAGAAATGCACCAAGAGAACAAAGAGTAGAGAAGGAAACTTCATCTAAAGAGAAACCACTGTCCTTACTCCACCCCAGAGGCCTGCAGTGTGTGCGTGCAGAGTGAAGAGGAGGCTGAGGGTCCAGGCCCCGCCTTGGCTCCTTCCTAGGGTGTGAGCCCATCATTCCAAAGGGGAGAGAAGAGGCCGGAGGGCGTGTCCCTCTGGAAGATAACTGACAAATCTTCCTACGCTTTTCAATGGAGACATTCATTGACATGAGGAGCTCATTCCAGAGAGACTGTCTGGTGGGACAGGCTGCTTTCCTGCTTTCTTCTTTTTTTCTAACAAGCATGTCCTTGTGTACACCGTTGATAAGGAACCATGGGAACTCTGCTGGCTCCAATGGCCTATTTCCTCCCTCTTGCTATCAGTGTTACATTTGGATGGACCCTCTAAGGTCTCCAGCCCCAACCTCACAACAGACCTGCGTTCGGAGAATTGAAGGGAAAAAGATGTAACCGAGAATTCTACCCCCCCACCCCCCCCCCCGCTAAAGATTCTATTTGCACGTAAAAGCAGCAGAATGGCATCTTTAACTACAGAAGAACTTAGAAATGCTACCACTCCCTGAAAAGTTTACTTAAAGATGTAATAGTAACGAATCAAATAGCTCAAAAGACAGAAATGTCTGGCAGTTTAACATAAAAATGTCTTAAAATCTCTTTTGTTTTTCTCCTCTAGAAACAATATCATTGTTACAATTCCACAAAATGTCAAAATAAGTAATCGATAATAATAGTTTAGTACCAAAGTCCAATAATGTCACAGTAAAAATGTGAGGTAGAGGGGGCGAGGGGATACGGGTGGATAAGTTTACTCATGTCTTTATTTATCATAGAAGCATCAACAGACACTTTCATTTCTAAGTTTGATCAACTGAAAGATATAAGACATCATTTAAAAATATAGAAACAACCATAGTGGAGCTAAAATCAGACTTAAGAGTTTTCAAAATAATAAGGAGGGAGAAGACAAAAGGTACAACAAATATAGACCACAGAGCAGAATGAAGAAAACAAAGGAGAGACGAGCGTGCTCCGTTCCTGGGGGCTGCCGCTCTTTTCACCCCTCACCTACTGCAAAGTTAAACTCAGCCCTTTGTGGAGTCACCCAAGAGCAAACGCTCTCTGCAGACCTTTGGCAAGTCATATATCGGAGTGGCGATTTTGTGGGGAGACCGAAGGAGAGTTTACACCACGCTCCCCACAGCAAATAACCTAACAATTCCTATTAGACATGTCTTTCCACGCCAACATCCCTCTTGGGCTCCCAGCTGCCGGGGTTTACACTATCTCGACACTACTTAGCAAAAAGGAGTGAAATATTAACAGATAGCAACAACCTGGATAAATCTCAAAAATAAAAGAGTGAGTACCGCATGACCGCGTCCGTACGAAAGTCAAGGAGAGGGAAAGCTGCAGTGATAGAGAGCAGGTCAGTGGTGCCTGGGGTTGGGGAGAGAGAGGATCCAGTGTGAAATGCACACGGACACTTCTTAGGCTGAGGGTCTGTTCTATACAGCCATCGTAGTGATATTTACATGATTACGTACAATTACCGAAGTTCACCAAAACTATGCGATTAAAATCAGTGAATTTTAAACTATGCAAGTTATAACTCAACAAAGAAAAAAGAGACGTTTCATTCTCAGATTACCTAGAAAATAAAAAAATGTTACATATCCAAATCTAAAGACTAGAAAGCTTTCATTTCTAACAGAAAAAATAAAAATAAATTAACTAGGCATGAAGTTAAGCGGCTGACAAAAGAAAAAACTAAAACATCAGGAGAAAGTTATTAAAATGATAAAAGTTAGAAATTAACTTGAAAAAAGAAAAAAGAACCATAAATATATCCAAAAGTTAGTCACGTTACAAAAGAAAAACTCTCATTAACAAATAATGTAAAATTAGAATAACAAGGAGAAGTAAACTATACATAACGGAAATTTAAAGAATTATGAGGGAATACTATGAACAACTCTACAGAATTACTTTGTATCTTCTTTAAAATGAATGGTTTTCTTTGAAAACCTAGATGATCAAAATTGTCTTAAGAAAAACTAAAGACTGAAAACAGACCAAGAACCACAGAAGAAGTGTAGAAAGTTGTCAAAGACATACCCACAAAGAAATGCCAGCCCTGTCAGTGCCAGGAGTGAATTCATCCTTTCCTAAGCTAATAAGTCCCTTGCAGCAAAATGCCTGCTCTGAAATCTGAGAAAGACAGTATAGAAAAAAAATCTGCAACTCAGGCGCTCTTAGGAATATTGAAACATTTCCAAGTTAAATACTAGCAAATATAATTCAGCAGTCACCAAAATAATAACACATTATTTGTTCATTGGTTTAATATTTGGAAATGTATTATAATTCATATGTTAATAAAGGGAGAAACAAAATTGTATTTGATAAAATCCAATATCCATTCCTGAGTTTTTCTAATTTTTAGTAAAATGGTGAAAGATGGATATTTTCCACAATAGAACCTACAACACCATGCTTAACGATGCCACCCTAGAAGCAGCCCCAATTAGATGTAGGAAAAAGCAAGGGTGGCCGTTATCATCTCTTGATTCGCCATGTTCTAAAAGCCTCACTCAATCCAATTAGAGAAAAGAACAAAATGACAAACACAGTATACAAAGAAGGGGCCTTGTCGTCATAATTTGTGAATGCTGTGACTGCATTCCTGGAATTTGAAAGGATCAACTGAAAAATCTTTTGGAAACAATTAGAGAACTTAGTAAGGTGACAGGTTATGAAATTAACATACAAAAACCAAAGACTTTTCTATAATCAAACAGAAATCAGTTAAAAATACAATGAAAGAAAAAAATAAATGAAAGGAAATACCCCGCACATAAGAGCAAAAAAACCAAGATAATTTACATGGACATGTTCTTGATAAGAAATGTACATAATCCATATAAAAGTAACTATAAAAAATGAGAAACATAAAAGATTTGAATAAATAATAGTATTAATAATAATAGCTGACTTCCTTTTGTAATTTTGGTCCAGGCACTTGCTAGGCTGTCAGGGGTGGTCTCAGATAATCTTCCCATTAACCCAAGGAAGCAGGTGTTACTTATCCCGATCATCATGGAAAGACATAATATTGTAAAAAATCGGTCCTTCCTGATACAGACTGTCCTGAATGCAGTCCTAATCAAAATAACAAGAAAATAATTCTGAGTTCTGCTGTGAAAACTTAGGCAAGTTACTCACCATCTCTGTGCCTGATCCCTTACATGTAAAATGGAAATAATAAAAGTTCCTATAATAAAAGATTAACTTAGTTAACACTAAAGTCTCTAACAGCACCTGACACAGAATTAAGTGTGTAAATGTTAGCTGTGTTATTACTATCGCCTACAAGAAGAAACATATGAGAAGAGCCAAGGAAATTCGGGATAGAGGCGGGGTGGGGGAGTGGTAGGGAAGAGTGGCAATATAGGTGGGCTAGCCCTACCAGATATTAAAACATACTGTAAAGCTACAATAATAATTGTTTAAAGGAAAGCAGCATGGAATTGGCAGACAGATAAATGAGATTTAAAAATACCGAAATAAACTCAAGTACATATGAGAATTCAGTACATTATTTAAAGGTGGCATTTCAAAGCAATGAGGAAAATCTGTTATATGAGAAAATCTGTAGGGATAATCTGTTAACCATTTGGAGAAAACAGAGTGAATTCTTAACTTTTCCTTTTAATCAAAACTTACTGTATGTGAAACAAAGATTTAGATTTTTAAAATGCAAACAAAGAGCACCGTTCTCACGGGTGCACAGTTTTTTACAAGGTAGGAATGGAGAAAGTTTTCCTAAATGTGAACTTGAAACCTAAAAACCACAAAGGACAAGATAAATAAATATGATTCCATGAACAATTTTACATTTCTATACAGTGAAGTTGTGTACATCTTAAATGAAATCAAAAGAAGATATCTGTGACCCATAAAAGAGATCAAAATTAACTTCCTAACATACAAAAAGTTGATACAAAGTGATCATGGGAAAAAACACCTCACTGAAAAATTAGAAAAGGATATGAACAGATTAATTACAGAAAAAAGTAGAAAAAGTTCAATCTTCCAATAAGGTAAATTTAAATTACTAAATAGAATTTTTGTGTGTGTCCAAATGCCAAAATTTAAAAGATTGATAATAAGTAATGTTGGCAAGAGGGTGGAGAACATATGTTCTCAACGCTGTCAGCAGGAAGACAAATGGGTGTATTTTTTTCTTGGGAAATTTGGCAAGAGCTACTAAAATTTTAAGTGTGCCACTTATAAAAATTTGTCCAAGAGAAACACTAGCACAAGTAGGCAAAGATACACGAACAAGGAGCGTTATTGTAGAGAAGTGTAAAACCTTGGTGTTGGAAAGGAAACTGAGGGACGTCCGGTCCAAGTTTTGAGGTCCACCCGGGTACAGTGGTGTCCAGCGCCACATGCCTGACACTCTCTGCTGGAGTGTCCATTAGATCTCTGTGTATAATTTTTTATACTTTGTATGATCTGGTAACACATAGACCCTTTCAAACCCTGAGTGGAAATCTTCAGGAACTTGCGTAAATATCTGACACACGCTCTCCTCTAAGCACTCTGCAGCACTTCCTCTGGAACTTTGAAGGCAGGATTTCTCAAACTTCAGCGTGCATGCAAATCATCTGGGGATCTTGCTAAAACACAAACGTTGATTCCGTCTGGGATGGGCGGGCCTGAGACTCTGTGTTTCTAACCAGCTCCAAGTTGAGGATGATGCTGCTGGTTCACGGAGTGCAGTTTGAGTGGCGAGGCCACTCTCCTTTCTGCCTTTGGGCTGGTCTTTCGCAGACGTGGTTTCTCCACTGAACCTGTAGGCATCACTCCCTTGATTCTCATTTCCTACAGATAGGCCCACGGCCTTGTCCTGCCCTTGGCGTTGACCTCGTACGTCCTTTCCTTGCACTTGATTTCACTGTTCCCACCATCTGGCCTCCCCCAGAGCAGGCTGGGAGAAGCGGCTGCTGCTGCTGCAGGGTCTCCTCCAGCTTCTCAAGCCAAACTGTAGAAACTTGGTGCTTGGTGGCACAGAGGGTCTCGGATTGCATTTCCGGTTTGGCAAACACATCTTTTTTCGTCCAGAGGTCTAATGGCTCTGATTCTGTCCACTGATGCTGTGTAAAATTACTGTTTAATTCCCAAGGAATTTCTTCTGACATTTTCCTCCTCCCACTTCCCTTTAACCTCACCTTCACCCCTTGGTCACTCACAATAAATCTGTGCCTTAAAAGGTTCCTCTGGCAAAAGTGAAAGTAATTGTAAGTCAAAACTAGATAGTTCTGTTGGGTTTGAACTTCAAACATGTAAACTTGGGTTCCTAATTATTTCCTTTGTGGCAGATGGTTTTTGCCCCAAGGCTACTTAGGGACCAAAAGCACAAGGTGGGAGTGAGAGGTTGTGTGAGAACTCAGAGACTCTCCCCGGATGTCGGGCCACCTCCCAGGGTGGGGCCTCGGCATCCATTTCTCTAGCACTCAAGCAGGTCTTGACCAAAGACTGAGTCACGCCTGTGTGAAAGGTGGAGAAAGGAGCCCTGGGCAATGTGGATTTTCTTACAAGCTCTCTCTTGAACAATAATTTTATGAGAACTCACATGTCAGGGGGAAGTCTGTTGGTTTCAGGCCACCTCCCGTGCCCCATCTGCGCCTGCCTCGATCGTGTTCCCAGGTCAAGGCTCCCCTCCACAGCGAGCTGCAAACACAGTCCTGCAGCGTCCAGAGAGGAAACGGCAGCCCCATGGAAAACAAGTAGCTCTTTGAAGAACGGAGAAACCGCCACTGCTGCTCTCCTTTCACAGAGCGCCTGCCCTGCGTCACCCCAGCCCCTAGTTCCTGTTGAAGTTAATGCTTCATTCCATCTAAAGACACCGTCATTGCCTCCCCATCTCCCATCATCACAAAAGAAGTGAAACCCTTGCAGAACATGTGCTTCAAATTCACTTCTAATCCCATAACACAATTGCATCTCTCTAACAATGGATTTCATAAACTTCTCTCTTATCACAAAGGACGTCAAAGAAATTTTGGCTTAGAAATGTGAGTGTAGTGTCAGTGTGTCAGATAGATGGCACATCCTCCACAGTTGGGAAATTTAGGAAGTTCAAGGCTAATGTAATCCCATTATGACTATAAATATAGGGTCTTAAGCACAGTGTTTGCCCCCCTCAATCCATTTTCCACTCAGCAGCCACAGCAGTCACCCAGAAACATATGCCAGACCATATGTCCTCAAGGCTCAAGACTGCTCCAGCTGCTCCTAAACACAGGAAGCAAATCCCACCTCCAGCATCAGCACCTGCTACTCCAGTGCCCAGAACACCATTGTCCCAGGTGTCCCCAGGGCTTACCTTCTAGTATTTACTCAAACAGGAAGAAGTCATAGCTAGAGATGTAAATTTGGGTGTCACCAGCAAACAGATATTGTTTAAAACCATAAGTCTAGATGAGATAACTTGGAGAGAGTAAACAGAGGCCTTGGCTGTAGTCCATGTATGGTAGAGGGGAGGAGGCAGCAAAAAAGGGAGAGGGCCCAGGGAGAGATGAGGGAACCAAGAATGTGGCACTCCAGAAACCAGGGGAAGAGCGTGGCTGGAGGAGGATGGAGTGATCAGCATGTCCAGGTAAAAACGGCAGCTTGAAAGCACAAATGGGCAAATACAGGGAGTATGGGAGAAGAGACTATGGAAGATTTTGAAAACTAGAAAGCAGGTGGATGAGAAGTAAATAATGTTTTGATCCAAGGAAGTCGAATCCTAAGCTAGCGGTGGGGAAAGTGGAAAGCCTGCCCTGTTCACACTGCTGACTCCCCAGAAGGCTGAGAAATTGGTGACACCTGGCCCCTCTGGAAGTGGAGATGAAGGAAAGGCCTAAGAAAACAGGACTAGTTGAAATGCTGCTTAAGAAAAGGTCAAATTCCCAGATCTCCCACCTCTGGTCAGCCAGGTCACCGACCGTCTGCTCTCCCCTGCAGAAGGCTGGGTACTTGTTTCCTAAAGAGAGGGACTAGAGAGTCTGGTTAGGAGACCCAAACTCAGTGGAAAGCAGAGTTACCACACTGAAAACAAATGAATTACATGAATGTGGGCGTTCCGGATGCCAGACAGCCCTTTCCCAGCCTTGCTCCTCTCTCAGTTCCCAGAATGCCAGCCATTATCCAAGCAGGAAACTGAGAAAGGTTTCCAGTGAAAGGATTCAGACAGCTGAAGCCAACAAGCCCCACTTGTGCATTCAGAGCTTCCAGTCAGCTAAGTGTTCACTCATAAATGTGAGCCGGCAGCCAGATATCCAAGGAAAGCATCTACCACGAAAGACAAATCCAAAACAGACACAAAACAATCAACTGAAAGAAACTGAAACTATACAAAGAGAAGAAAACCTTAAAATAATATCATCATGAATATCCATAGGGAGATAAGAGAAGAAACATTATCCATGAAATGATAACAGGATGCTATGCAGAGCACTGTTCCAGAGAACAAAAAGAATACTTAGAGGGGCCCGCCCGGTGGCCAAGTGGTTAAAGTTCCATGTGCTCTGGTTTGGGAGCCCAGGTTCATGGGTTTGGATCCCAGGCACAGACCTATACCACTCATCAAGCCATACTGTGGCGGCATCCCACATACAAAATAGAGGAAGATCGGCATGGATGTTAGCTCAGGGCCAATCTTCCACAAGCAAAAGAAGAGGGAGATTGGCAAGAGATGTTAGCTCAGAGCTAATCTTCCAAAAAAAAAAATAATACTTAGAAATTAAAATCATGACAACAAAACTGAGACACCACATAGAAAGAATGGAAGATACAGTTGAGGAAACCTCCAGAAAGCAGAGGAAAAAAACGCAAAGAAAGGGAAAGTGTGGGAGAAAAAGATAAGAGAAAGAAAACCACTCTAGGATGCTGAGTGTCTGATTAATAAATACTCCATAAAAAAAGAACAGAGAAACTGGAGGGGAAGAAATCCTCAAAGAAACTATTTAAGCAGATTTTCTGGAACTAAAGAATGTAGGTCTCCAGATTGTGAATACTCAACACAAAGAAAGAAAATTGATCCACCACAAAGCAGGTCACTAAGAAATTTAAGAACACTGGAGACAGAAGATCCTACAAGCTTCCAGAGGCGAGAACAGGTCACATACAGGGGGCCAGGAGTCAGAATGGTTTCAGAATTCTCACCAGCAACTCTGGAAGCCAGAGACGATGGAGCAACGCCTACCAAACTCTGAAGGAAAAATATATCAAAGCTAGAATCCTATACCCAACAAAACTAAAACTTAAGTTTGAGGTCAGAATAAAGATATTTTCAGAAAAGCAATAACTCAAAACATTTATCTCCAACATCCCCAGTCTTGAGAAATCACTAGCAGATGTTGTTGCAGAAATATAATTTTAAAAAAACTTCTCCCAACCTAGAAAACCTCTCCACAAAGATAGTACTGAATAAGCCTTAAACTAGAATGTGATGCCTATCACAGGCAATCTGCTAAGAGACTGCAAAAACAGAAAAAAATCTTACCCTTTTATAGATGTTTTCAAGATCAGCAATAATCAGTCCTCAAGTAAGAACTTGACAAATGGACTTGACAACACCATTTGTCACACATAGTTTGCCCTAAATTACCTGGTAATTGGGCTGGCCATCTATGTTTCCCAATGAGCTTTAGCTGAAGGAAGAATAAACTGTGTCCTTTCTTTATGACAGGAAGTAGTTTTGCAACTTGGAGTGAGGCACCCACAGAAGTCTGGCTTCTCCTCTCCCACAGGAACTGGGAGATAGGGGCACTAGCTCCCCTGATATTTACATTTCAAAGAGACAGCTCCCAGGTCCTTAAGAAGACATTTCTGGGTCATAAAGCTGGCAAGAGGTTTATTTAGCTTCTAAAAAGGTTTACATCCATATCATAGAGAAAAGAAAGAACTTTCAAGTTTTCTAAAGTAAATGCTCTAAGAAAAGGAAAAGGAGGAAGTCTCTTTTTCCAACAGGGAAAACTAAGCCTCTTATTTTTAATTTTTATTTGTCCTTATAATGTACTCCACCAAAATGAGAGTAAACCAAGGAAGAGGAAGATAACAGACACCAAAAAGAGGAGACCCAGTGTGGGAGAGGCAAAGGGCATCCTCAGGATGGTGAAAGAGGAAGAATTAAGGATGATAGCTGTGCCGACAGGAGCAGTCAGAAAACTGCAGCAGAGTGGTTTTCAGGAAGAAGGAAATTACAAGTTCTAGATGCACCCGAATGCTTTGAGAGATTTAGACAACTGAAGCGTTTGGGGTTGAATTCGTGGTAATACAAGAAATACAAGCAAACAATAACTAAGCAACTATTAACTCTAGGAAAACAAAAAGTTGAACAGGAAAGAAAAATCATAGTTTATTAATCATAGTTTACTGCCTGGCTCAGTTGTGAATAGCACTTTCAGATCATGGCAATTTAAGCTTCAGATATTGATCTACATAAAATTACAATACATCTTTATTGGGATAATGGGGGGGCAGGAAGAGTAAGGGTGAATGTGAGAGTTTGGCAAGTAGGAAAGGCAAAGAGAAATAAATTTTCATCTTTTATAATGGGATGTGAGAAGGTAATGTTCATAACTGAAAAATCAAGGAATAGCAATGCAAGCATGTTATTAAGAATATAGGAATAAATACCAAATATAATACCTAAAACAGATGAAAATATTTGCTTCTGGGAAAAAGAAAGTTGGAAGAGGGGGCCTGCTTATTTCCTCGCATATTCTGTGGAACTATTTGACTCTGTAAACTAGTATATGTAACACTGGTAAAAATGGAAAGTTAGATTACAAACAAAATAACTTCAAAATTTACAAAGTTGGCTAATACATTCCTGAGGATTGAAAGAGGAATAAAACATAATCCTTTTCTTTGTAGAGTTCAGAATGAGAAAGAAAAAAGTTATAACACAGTATGATAAAAATGCTGTGCTAGAGGTATAAAAAAAAGTCCACTATGTACTTGAAGGCACAGACTACATTTGTTTGCATCTCCATTATCCATTATCCTGGCAGGCAGGGGTGTGTTAATGACAGGTGAGCAAAAGAAGATGTATATGCAAGCATGTTGCACTAAAAACAGAACATTGTACTATATTTATAAGGTGGAGGAAAATAAATCCAGGAAGATTTCACGGCAGATGTGATATTTGAATGTGGAACTGGGAGTATACCAAGGATTTCCCCAGGTGGGAAGAATATTTCCACAAAGATGGGGAGAACATTCAAAGCGGGGAGAAAAATTTATATTAAAAAAGTGAGAAAGTAGTATGGTATCAGTTAGCATATCAACAATAATGCTGCCTAACAAACCACCCCAAGCTCAGTGGTACCCACAACTAAATATTTGTTTTTCACTCACACATCTGCAGGTCAGCTGGGATTGGGCTGACATACTGGGTTTAGCAGGTTTTGATCTTAACTGCAGGTTGGGTCCAGAAGGGTTCCATCTTCTTTGGACTAAGAGCTGCCTGAGGCAGTCTCTTCTTGTGATGGAGATGGAAGCGCAAGGAGGCAAGCACATTTCAAGTCTCAGGACGTGTCATGTCCACTAACAAGCCATTGTTCAAAGTAATTGACATGGACAAGCCCAACATCAATGGGTTTGGGAAGTACTTTCCTCCTCCATTGGAGTCTGGCTGAACACGATTCCTGAACAATAATCTAAGCTCACAAGAGTGTTCGGGCAACAGCATGAACATGTAACTTCTGGAGACTTTCTATTTGCATTTCCCTCACAAACAAGAGTAAAATTACTCAACCAGAATCAGCCACATGCAGCTTTTGAGCATTTGAAATGTGGCCGGTATGCTGAGGAACTGAATTTTAGTTTTATTTAATTTTTATTAATTTAACTGTAAATAGCTATGTGTGGCTTACAGCCACTATAGGGAATTGGCAGCTGTAAACATTACAGTTAAAACTGATGTTTTTGTTACCTCACAAAGGGCACCATCTTCTCACTTCTCACCGTGAGACAAAAGCCAATCGTCAAGACGCAAGATGGTGGCAGAGAAAGGGCAATTTACTCCAGCTTGCTAGCAAGAGGGAAGATGGCCGACCAATGTCCAAAAGAACCGTCTTAAGGGGTGGGGCACAGAAACTTGAAGCAGTTATATAGGCCAGTAGGTTATAGGGGAGGGAGTTAGGAATGCTGACCCTCTGGTGTTACAGACCGGGAGTTGCCACATCAGATCTTTCAGTTTTCCTTGATGATGGCTATCAGCATAGACTCTCTGTTTCAGGGGTCATCACATTCCTAAGGAATTCAAAAGAACGAAGTTATCGTCTTATCGCAGCTGGGAGGTATATGGACTAGCAGGGGTCATAAAACCTACAGAACGGGTGGATCTCCTGGAGGGTGCAAATCCAGTTGGGTTAGTCAGTCAGAGGTCATTCAAATTTACAACATGGTCTCTTTCCTACAATATGGCCTCCCTTATGTCAACCTTGTGTTGAGCCAATATCATTTTGATCTGAGGATTCCTTTTATGAAATCAATTCTAAAATTTTACTTTCCTACATTTATATATCTGTTCTATCATGAATTTTAAGATTTATTTTGATGATGTACTCGTTCTTTGTGAAGATTAGAAATGACCATGAGAGATGTGGGCCAAATTAACTCAATTCCTGACAAAAACTGACTCCTTGACCACACCCCGCCCTCCTTGCCAATGTGTGTCTCTGGAACAAGAAAAGCTAGGAGAGAATGTGAACAAATTAAAATAAATCTAGCAACATCATTAGAAAAATAACTCAAAGTGGAACCCTCTTATGATGGTCAACATCAGATGGTCACACAGGAATGTTATTTCCTATCTGAATAATCTTGTATTGTTACATTTATAATTTCCACAAATATTCATCATGTATCTCTTTACTGAGAAGGAATATAAAAGTTCCAGCCAATAAACATAAAAGCAGTATGCATAAGAATGCTTCTATACAACTGTTTGAGCCCCAAACTCTAAGAAAGTTGAAAAATACCAATTAAAAATGTAAAATTCTTTTTCTCTCCAATTTCTTAGTCTTTATTCTTTAAAGGGAAAAAAGATGGAGCAGGAATTAAGAAAATTGTTCAGCTGACGCACAGTTTCTTACAAATAAAGAATGTATTGACAGAGACAGTGTTGCCTTAGAAAAGTCTATTACACAATGAGGAAAAGGAATTTCGAAGAGAAAGAAGACAATCTCTCACAGAAGTCTGATCAGGAAAAAAAAAAATCTTGACTTTCGACGCTTTTCACTTGACTTTCTATCATTATTCAACGTATTTCTCTGGCTCATTTATAAAGGAAAATATCTTTAGAACATTCTAGGCTGAATACAACGGCATTCATAAAGATTACCAGAAACGCAGGGTTTAAAATAAATAGTAGGGTAGCTGGTTTCTTTATATGAGTAAGAAAGAGAAAAGAGACCAAGAAGCCAATAGGCAACAACTTAAAAGATTGTCGGGAAATGCTCCCTCCTCACTTTGTCTCTTGGGGTTCTTTGTAAAAGGCAGGACTTCACATTTTAATCTGACAACAATCAACAAGCTTTAATCATTAATTAAAATAATTAAATACCATTTTCACTTATCGAATTGGCAATGATTAGAAAATCAGAACACACTCTTGTGGAAGTGTAAATTGGTACCACCATTCTGGCTGCATGCTTCAAAAGCTTAAAAAACACGCCCATCCTTTGAACACCCTCTACCCCTGGCAACTTATTTAGCTGCAAGGAGGTTCCTCCCAGCTACATAGTGGAACGCTTCCCAGCTACATAATGGAATGCTGTCCAAAGATGGTGCTGCATAATATATTGTTTTACCCGATGGAGGTGGGGGTTTACGAGGTCAAAAATTATGATTGTATTTGGGTATGCAAAAATTACATGTACACAAAAAAGTAATCTGAAAGGGGTAGAACTATGAATATTTTTATTTTCTTTATACTTATCTATATTTTCTACGTATATACTATAAATAAAATATACATATATATAAATCATTACTGCTTTTGAGAGAAAAAAATTTAAATGATCATAAAAAAGGAGGAGGGAGGGAGTAACTTTTAAATGCTGCTGCATGTGGCCTGGCTGCGTCCCCTGTGGTTGTTGTCATCTATTGTTTCGTTACAGCAAACTGCCTTTTACTGGAGTAAGGCTAAGTGGATTTCTTTCCCTTTTTCTCTGATATTTTATCCCAAATTGTGAATCATCTTGAGGTACTGCCCAAAGAATAAACCCACGTGTTGATTTGTACCATCCCGGCTCCTCCCCCTCCCCCACCAGAGGCTTTAAGACTTGTCGGAATAAACTCAAATTCTCAACATCTGGAATGCTGGGGAGCATCTTATATTATTGGTACAGTAGGGTTAAGTAGAGGGGGTCTCCTTGTCATCTCAGACAGACCATTGCCGAGAAGGCAGAGGTTTGGGTTTGGGTTTCAGCCACAGGTATGACACCCCGCCTCTGAGGCACAAGTTTTACTACCCCAAGATCTGATTAAACCAGTCTAGAGACCTGACTGCATTTAACACAAATGGGAATTTCTGACACCCTCCTAACCCTGGAGCTTCAGGGTCCCTCCTACCCCAGCGCTCACTCCCCACTTTTCAATCTCAAGGTGCTTCTCTCTGGCAGAAAAACCAGAAGCAAACTATGAGTAAGTATAAACCAGAGTTTTCAGAGCCATTTTTCAGATTGCTTTAAATGGCAGCATTTCCAGTCCTGGTTTGTCTCATTTACTTTATTCAACAGAAAAAACAACAAACAATACTGAGTATGAGCTTCGACACGACTGCCAACCATTTCTATATTCATATTGTTAATGTTGCCACTCAATCTTGCTTCCATGATATGCGATTAACTTGTTTTTTTCAGACGTCACTCACTTAAAATTTTTCTGGCATTTTCCATTGTTGCCCTAGTCAAGCAATTACAACTGACATAAAGCCAGCCCTATTCTCAGTTCAGCCTTGGCATAAAGTCGCACTCAAAGAAATAACAGGCCATCAGAAGATTAGAACAATTAAAATCTCTATGTGCCTCTCAAAAAAATACCACAGGATGAGTACACAAAATTTCTGAAAACAAGATAGAGAACAAACATTGGGAGAGTGTCCAGGGGTGCAGAGTTAGAATTTGAATGTGTGAGACACCAACAGGAAGTCACCCTATGGGCTTTGAGGAGAAGAGCTCTGTGCTTGAAGCAGCAGGTCTGGAAGCTGACCATGGCTGGTAAGACTCAAAGCAAAATGAGAAAGTTTCAGTTGAAGGGGAAGGCACAGAGGGGGCTGCCAGAGTCCTGGTGAAGCACAGGGTGCAGGCGGTGGTCCAGGAGGATGCCCCATCGTTAGGAGTGATGTGGAGGCTGCTTGAAGGTGTGCCTTGCAAACCCTGCATCTGAGAAGGTGGACCTACAAAATATATTAAGGAGCGATTCGGCTTACAAAATGATTGCTTGAAAAGTTAATACCGTTTTGGTATATTTTCACACGTTTACTTCAAAAAATCTTGAATTATATGCAAATGGTCAGGAACCCATCAAAAGCAAGCCCCATTCACAATGTTGAAAATAACCTCAGGGTGATTACAGCATAAGCAAATTGTGTTTTTATTAGTGGAGATAGGGAAAGAAAACCAAAGAGGAAATACTCTTCCTTTACACAGATCTTCCTCCATTCACGATAGGGTCACGTCCGGGTAAACCCATCGTAATTTCAAAATATCATAGGTCGAAAATGCATTTAATATATCTAACCTACCGAACACCATAGCTTAGCCTCGCCTGCCTTAAACATGCTCAGAACACTTACATTAGCCTGCAGTCGGGCAAAATCATCTAACACAAAGCCCATTTTATAATAAAGTGTTGACTGTCTCATGTAATTTATTGACTATTCTACTGAAAGTGAGAAACAGAATGGCTGTCTGGGCACAGGATGGCTGTAAGTGTATCGGTTGTTTACCCTCGTGATCACGTGGCTGACTGGGAGCCACGGCTGGCTGCCGCTGCCCAGCAGCATGAGAGAGTATCACAGCGCATATCGCTAGCCCCGGAAAAGATCAAAATCCAAAATCTGAAGTACGGTTTCTCCTGAACGTGTATAGCTTTCACACCAGCCTAAAGTCAAAAATCGTTTAGTCAAACCACCGTAAGTTGGGGACGATCTGTTAATGCTTCTTGATTTTTATTACCTCCACTTAGACAAGTAAAGAGATGAAGGTCTGGAATGTGAGTAAAAAGTTGGAGCCCTCAAGATAGATTTGGGAAACATCTGGGTTCCTCACCTGCTAATATAAGACCCACTTCTCCCTAGCCCCTTCTGCCGGCCCAACCATTTTAGGAAAATAGGAAGTATATTCATGCGCATTCGTAATAATCAAGTTCCTTTCTCAGGCTGGGGGACCGTGGGATCCAGGCCCTCCTCCACCGGCCACCGCAGTCACCACTGCTCCGAAGCCATAGGATGTCCAAGGGCCTTCTAACCCCACAGCCATGCAGTGCCCCAAGCAGAAGTGAGAACACTTTTCTTCCTCCTTCTCTGTCTCACTAGAATCCCAGAGACGTCTAAGGTTTGTAGTAAAAACTCTTTCCACTTCACCATCTACAGCACCCTCAATATAGGACTCAGAACTTTGTCCACAGGGACTGGCCCAAGACAGACGAAAACAAGGGACAAATTGTCTTTGCTACTAGGTTAAGCTTTGCTGGTCAACTTTCTCGCCTCTCAGACAAGCCTCCTCTCTGGGGCTTCCTGGCAGGCACGGCCCAGCAGAGTGTCAGGCCCCTGACAGGACTGTGCCCCAGAGCTGGATGCAGCTTAGGCTAATGCTGAGAGCCGCTGCCAGCCCCTCCCTCCCACACATGCCCGCCCCCACAGCAAGACAGCCACACAGAAATTAAACTCATAGTCATGAGGACCCAGAGAACCCCAAAAGGAGCAGGCACAAGGTCAGAGGGCTAGCTTCTTGGCTGCACCTGAGGAGACAGTACTGCTCTCAGAGAAGGACAGTGACATCAGCACAGAATATGTTTTAAAAATAAAACAAGGGCTTTTTGGCAAAGAGAGAAACTGAAGAAGCAGACAGAAACAAAGTGCCAGACTTCTTGTTCTGCACCATTCCCCAGAACAGCCTCAGAAAAGCAGAAAGACATTCAGCTCCTGTAATGGGTTCACCAGCCACGCTATGATTTTCAGGTGCTTTCTACCAGAGTGATTTTGAGCAGCCAGTATCCAGAGCGCTCATGAAACCCAAAGGGCCCCCCGGTGCCCACCTTACCATGCTGGAGACCCTCACCCTAGGGCTGGCAGGTGAGGATGACATTGATCTGAGCATCGCCCACCTCCCTTCCTTAAAAGCAATTAGCACGGGACATCTTGCACCTACAGAGGCCGTCTTGAGAACAATGCAAACACATCATTGATAAGCCTTTCGCAAGCACTTACAGTCTTAAAGTCCTTCCCTCCTTTATCCAGATCACAATTTTAGGGGCCACACACTCCTTCTATTTACCATGCCCCGTGTGTCTCCCTACCACAAGCACGCTGTGTCTCAGACATCCACGACATCATTTATTTCTACAACTGCAGGCTAGAGTTACCTTTTCCCTTCAGTTACTATTTGAGTATTTCCTGGAAAATGCTCAAATAATTTTCTCCCTTAGTAGTGCTTACTTTCTTGTCACTTATTCAGTCATAGCCTTTCTTCCTTCCCTCTACAAGTGTCAGACATTTGTGATGCAGAAATAAAGATAAAACAAAAATATGGGGGGAAAGCCATTCAATATTTTATCATGCTTCTAATTCCTTTTTTTTCTTTTTCAGGAAGATTAGCCCTGAGCTAACATCTGCTGCCAATCCTCCTCTTTTCGCTGAGGAAGACTGGCCCCAAGCTAATGTCCGTGCCCATCTTCCACTACTTTATATGTGGGATGCCTGCAACAGCACGGCTTAACAATCAGTGCATTGGTCTGCACCCCAGATCTGAACCAGCAAACCCCGGGCCGCTGAAGCAGAATGTTCAAACTTAACTGCTATGCCACCGGCCCCTCTTGTTTCTAATTCTATTTGTGTAAGGTTTTGGGGATTTTTGCAATGTTTTCTCTTTATAGGTAAATTACTTACGCAAATTTTAACTGTATCCTTTCCAGAAATACAACAGTCTTGTTTAGTTCAAGACTGTCAGCACCCAAACTTCATATTGTAAGAGGTGTCTACACTGTTGAAGCTACACGGGAATTCAAAATAGCAACTCTTCATGAGAGATGTGCATGCCCTTTATAAGGAAAACTACAAAACTTGTGTCTGAGTTTGGGGCCCACCAAAACGCAACCCTGAGACTCACTGAGACCACTTGGGAGGTGATTCCAGGAGCTAAAGGAAGGAAGTGGGAATGTGAGACAGGGAAGGGAGAAAAATCAAGAAAAGTGGGCAGTTTTTCTGTGGGTAAGTGGGGCTTCATCCCTTGGGGGTTCTTTGGGAGATGATGGGAACACACCTCAGGTCATCCACCTGCAGGATGGGGAAGTCAGAGCACTGATCCACCAACTTGCATCTCCCACTGGTGACAATTGCCCCAGGAGCGCCGACTCCCCATGCTTTGGGGGTGTTCCTGTCAGGGGCAGGACAGGCTGAGATGGTGCTAGAGAAAGACCTTAGGCAGAGAAGAGAGATGCAGGCCTTGAGGTGGGAAGGTGTCAGCATTCTGGAAACCTGTTACAGGTGAACGCAGAAGGGCCAAGGGGATGTAGGACGAGGCATCAGCAGCGTCTGCCATGACTCTATTGAGCGGAACGCAAAACCACCTGAGTAAACCAATTCATATGTTCCTGGATATGGGAGCAATGTATTTTACGTAATGTTTAAGGCAGCCAGGGCTGCTATAACAAAATATCACAGACTGGGCGGCTTGAACAACACAAATGTATTTGCCACAGTTCTGAAGGCTGAGGAGAACAAGATCAAGGTGCTGGCCAATCCAGCTCCTCGTGAGGACTCTTCTGGTTTGCAGAAGGCTGCCTCCTTGCTGTGTCCTCACTGGGTGACAAAGCAATCATCTCTCTCCAGTCTCCTCTTATAAGGGCACTAATCCCATTCATAAGGGCTCCACCTTCATGACCTCATCACTTCCCAAAGGCCCCAACTCCAAATACCATCACTTTGGGGATTAGGGCTTCAACATGTGAATTTCAGGGGGAGGGGGGGTCCATAGCACATAAAAATCACGCATTTATTCATAAATGCAATGCCATTCCAATAAAAAAATCCCAACCACGAGTTTCTTGGAATTCAACAAAATTATAAAATTAATCTGGAAAGAGAAATGAGCAAGAATATCAGAGAGATCCTAAAGCAAAGAGGATAATGGGTGATATTAGTCCCACCAGGTATTGAAGCATATTATAAAGCTTTTATCCACCTCATGTATTAGCATTAATTTGGGTCTAATAGAGCATGAGATGAAAAGCCTCTCCCCGTGTAGCACCCCCTCCCCAGGTTGTACCCGTTGGAATTGCTCTGATAATGCCTTATACAGAATCTCCATAAAAAGAATGTACCTATACACACCGAGTAGGGGATGAGGGTGGCAGCTGATTGTTCACTGGTGATGAGAAAGATTACCAATGGAGTGGGAACTTCCAGTAGAAACACAGGAAGTCTCCAGTTTCCAGAACAATAGAACAAGTCAGAAGCCAAGCCTGGGGTGAGAGACAAAGAAATGCTGAGAAAATCAGACAGATCTGTAAAATCTGTGACACAGAAGAAAGCAAGTAAAAGACCCAGGTGTGGCAAAGGTTCTAAGTGACATTGAACACTGGTTTGGGTAGCTGGGACACCTCACACATGGCTAAACAAAAAGAGAAAAGGAAAAATTCTGTTGGAGCCAAGGCGAACATAGGAACCAGAGTGAAATGAGTGGATGGGAGAGAGAACCGCACTCAGGATGTCGTTTAACTGATTTTCCTGGGCACCTTCCATCTGGAAGTTCCTGAGGGTCTCCTCCCAAGGAATTTACAACCTAGTTAGAGACCGCCAGATAAATAATAGTGCAGACCACAACGGGGCTGGATGGTCCCAGCCAGTTGTTACTGAAGCAGGAGGAAGGCGGGTGAGTTTTAGTGGGAAGGTATGTAAAGATTTCACAGAGGAAGACCCATCTGAGTTAGAACCCAAACAAGAGTGGGGTGCGTGGTGAAGGAATTTGGGGCTGAGGCAACTGCTTGAGCAGAGCCTCAGCATGGCAATTAAAGAACGGTCAAGTGGGTCTGCAAGACAGCAGCCAGGGGAATGCTAAGGAGAGATGCCATCAGAAACATGGTCAGGGCCCTTTCACAAAGCCTGAACCCCAGACCTCCGGGTCTAGCCATTAAGGAAACATTAATGTGTTTAAAAAGTGGAGAGATATGAGCCACCCTTTACTGTGGCAGCATCGTGATGGTTTCTCTTTAAATTCATGATCACTCTTCTTTAGAGAAAATGTTCCTCACTCCTAAGAAAGAGAAGGCCACAAAACAGGCTCTCTGTCTTCCTCCTCTGCCTGTAGTGACATCTGATGTGATACCTCAGATTACTGCAGCCACCTGACTCCAGCCTGGGGAGGGCAGAGTGGAGAGAGGGAAGGAAGAGGTCTTTGAGGACATGAACAGCCATTGAAGGGGCCCACCCTGACAAGGACCCCCATTGTTAGACAGAGTTCAAAAGAGCCTCCCTTACGCCCACACTCTCCTCCAGCCATTGCCCAGTCCTCTGCTCCTCTTAGGGTAAAACTTCTCAGAAGAGTTGTCTCTACTCCCTTACCTTCCATTCCCTCTTCAATTTACTTCTGTCCCCATCCCTCTCTTGAACTGCTCCCATCAAGTCCCCAGGAACAACCTCCGTGTCACCAAATCAGGGAGCTCTTTCCTATCTCCTTTCGATTTGGACTCTCAGTAGCTGACTCCTGCCTTCTTGAAACACTCCTCTCTCAGCTTCCAGGTCCCTCTTGTTTGCCCTCCTACCTCACTGGCCACCACTTCTCAGTCTCTCTTGCCAGCTACTCTTCCTCAATTCAAAGTGTGGCTCAGCAACATCAGCATCATCTAGGAACCCATTAGAAATGCAGATTCTTGGACTCCATCTCAGATCTACTGGTCAGACTCTCTGGGGTGAGGCCCAGCAATGTGTCTTGTACCCAGTCCTCCAGGCGGCACACACTGAAGGTTGAGAACTGCCTATCTGAACCTGTTAGCATTCCCTGAGGTTCGGTCCTGGATTCCTCTTCTTCTCTTTGACTACACTTTCTACCTTGATGTTATCATCCAAGCCCATGACTTTGAAAACCATCCGTATACCGACAACTTCTAAGTGTACATTTTCAACACCACTCTCCCTCCACCCCCTGCTGAGTTCCAGAATCCCCCATCCGGGGCTTACACAGGCATCTCAAATCAACATGTCCAAAATGGAAGGAACTTCTCTAAAACCTGTGCCTTCTAAAACTTGGTCTTCCTCCATTTCTTACCATTTCAGAATCCCACCACCCTACACCAAGCCCCTGGACCACTGCAGAAGCCACCTACCAGGCCCTGCTCCCACTTTTGTCCCCTCACGCCCCACACAACAGAGCGGTCATATAAGAAGGCAAATCAGGCTGTGTCACTCTTCTGCTTACATCTTCAAGGGCCTCCTATGACATTAAATTAAAATGTAAACACCTTGCCCTGGGCTGTTAGGCCATGCACAACCTGGTCCCTTTCTATGTGGCTGCCTGGATTCCTTTTGATGTCTGAGGTCAGAGACTGTAACTATGTAACTCACGCTAGGTGCTCAGTAAATTACTTGTTGAGTGAAATAATTCTCCTTTTGAAAACAAGGTCAATTTAGAGTCTGACTTCTTTAGCTTCTCCATATTTGCTGAGGAGGATCTATGTGACGTTGACAAATAACTTTGAGCCAGGACAAAGGAGATGTGAAGGGAGACTTTCAAAGAATGACTGGATGGTGCCATGAATCTCAGCACAGCAGGGACCCACGAGGCCACCAGATGAGTCCCCAGAGGACAAACCCTCAACCCCATTCCTCACTTAGTCCAGAAAATGGCCTTCCTTGTTAGAAGGCAATATAATCATTGTAGTGATGGGAGAGGCAACTGTAAATGAGGTTGGGATGAGGAATAATGTAGGGCCATTGCAAAACCTTCCTCTTGTGGACTGCCCACTCCTGGTGCTGTTCATGGGGTCAAGGAAAGTTCCTAAAAATCTACAGGCCAGACCACCAACCCCATTATGGCAGTTTTTAAAAATGGCCACAAATTCTTGGATACTCCACCCATTGAGAGGTGAGGTCAATGGCCCCTGCCCTTGAATCTGGGTGGGCACATGACTACTTTGGTCAATAGCAGACAGTGGAAGTGATGTTATGTGACTTCTGAGACTAGGTGGGAAGCGGCAATGCAGCTGCCATCTTGTTTGCTGAAACTCTTAGGCTTGGAGTCCTAAGAAGCCACGTAAGAAATCTGTCAAACCTGAGACCACCATGCTAGCAGGAAGCCAGGCCAATGGAGAAGCCATGCAGAGGCGCCCCGATCAGCACACCTGACCTTCAAGTCCCCCCAGCCCAGGTGCCAGTCATGCAAATGAAAGAGCCTTCAAGGGACTCCAACCCCCAGCTCTCAAGGAAGCCTCAGACTGAGTCTTCCCAACCCTGGCCCCAGACATCATGGGGCAAAGTCAAGTTCCCAGTGTGCCTGTCCAACTCCCTGGCCTACACAGTCCACGGGCATAATAAAATGGTGGTTGTTTTACACCATTAAGTTTCGGAGTAGTTGCTACACAGCAATAATAGCCAGAACAGGACACAAGACAATCCATTCTGGTTCCTAATCCCCCCCAAGAAATCGTCTGCCTTTCAAGCCTTTTCCAGGTGGGCGGGAAGGAGGGAGAGCATTCAGCCAGTAGGCATGGGATTCTTTTGAGAAAAAGATGAGTTTTAGCGTCTTCTAAGTGTTAAAAAGAAACAACAGGCCCAAAATGGGGTCACGTATGCTCAGGCCCACCAACACTGAATACCTAAGCTAATCACAGTTTCAGCCTCTCCCAGGAGTGGAATTTTAAACCGATCCGTCTGGAATTTCCTGAGCAACACTACTGAGGTAATCCGCCTGATAAGCCCCTCTGAGTGCCCCTAAGGGAAGGTGACCTGGCCTGAAATACTCCACTTTTTTAACTTCTTTGTCCCACTCTCTTTCTGCCTATATAAACCCGACATTTTGTACAACTCCTTGGAGCTCCTATGTATCTGCTGGATGGGCTGCTGTCTGATTCATGAATAGATGGATGAAGTCAATTAGATCTTTAAATTCACTCCGTTGAATTCTTGTTCTTTAAGATAACCAAGCGTGACAGAGCCCTTCCTGCACAGGGAAGCCAGTCCCTTGTCCAGTCTGATCTGTTCACCCAGCCC
Organism: Equus przewalskii; assembly: GCF_037783145.1. NCBI lineage: Eukaryota > Metazoa > Chordata > Mammalia > Perissodactyla > Equidae > Equus > Equus przewalskii. The sequence continues at coordinate 18,326,500 of NC_091851.1, read as the reverse complement.
CACTCCAGCATGATACTCAAAATGATGGGTCACAATCACAGTTCACCTCAAAATGAGCCATCTCTGAGGAAAGAAGGTAAGGCTCTAAAAGTACTACCAACTTAATCATTACGTAAGACTGATCGGAAAGATCACTGCCCACTTCTAGGTGGCCGCCACCCAGTTCTGTTACTGAATCATCTTCATCCAATGGCGGTGTTTTCCAGACCTCTCATTTCCCCTTCCCAGCCAATCTTTGAGGCCCGCACCCACATCATATAAACCTTACCTGGCCCTGTTTCACATTACTCTGTACAATTCTGGCTTCTCCCTTTCCTCACCATGTGTCCCCTCCCATTTGGGAGATCCATCCTGGGACACAAGTATTTAATCCAAATCCTGTTTCCAATGACTATTTCAACATTCTTAAGCCTCTTTCTTACAAGCTTGGGGGAGCCTCTTGCCCATAACAAGGGGACTAGATGTCCCATTTTTCCCAGGACAGCCCTGGTTTATGCCTGTTGACCCAGCTTAATTAATATTGGTGCCTCTTTCACTGTCAAAAGTGCCTTAATTTGGGTAATAATGTATATGGTCCCCTTAACTCTCTCTCATCCTTCTGTCACTTCATCCCTGGCCATCCTTTACATGAGACAAACCCCTATCTAATTTCTTAGCAGAAATAATGAGCAAGAACACATATACAAGATACTTCATGTAATGTGCAGAGTGGACTTGTTAAATGGAGTGTATTTTTCTCATTTGTGAATATCACAATCTAAATCATCTCTTTTGTACATAATAAGTAGAAACTGAGTAAATGAACAGTTGATGGTCAATGTCCTTAGTAGGCCTCAAATTTTAAGGATTTATATGAAAACTCATAAATCCTGGGCTTCATCCAGGCTAGCAAAATTTTTCCCTCTAGAAATTTCTGGTTACCAAGAAAGTTCCAGAAATTGCCTTCTCATTCCCTAACCTTTCATTTTCTCCATTATGTAACGGGGGACCTGGGGCTTTGGGCCGAATTTCCCTTTAAAGATGATTTTTATAGTCAATGAGCAACGTCAGGGAGTGATGACAGAGGGAGGCGGTATCTCCTGATGCAAGTGTTTAAGCGAATCCCAACGCGTTTTTTCCTGTGACTCAGATTCCCGGCCCTGCTTGGCAGCATCCTTTAACATCAGCTCCTGCCGCCGGCCGCAGGTGCGCCCGCCCGTGCGCGTGGCCGCGTGGTAATTGGTCCCCGCGCTGACTTCCGCGCGGCGCCGCGGCCGCCCTCCCCGCCTCCCGGCCCCCGCCGCGCCTCCCCGGCCGCGCGCGTCGCGGGCCCTCGGCGCCAGTCGCTGACAGCTGCGGCGCTGCGGGCTGCTCCCGTCCTCCGGAGGCAGGTAAACAGCCTTGTCGCCTTCACATGCCCAGCGGGGGCGGGGGCGGGGGCAGAGGACCTGAGAGCTGGGGGCCACGGGGGGCCGCGGTGACCGAGAGCGAGAGCCCGTGCCGTGGGGCCGGGTTGGTGGGGGCAGACCTTGACCGTGGGGAGGGACGGGGGCTTCCTGTCGGGCGCGGGGCGCGGCGGGCTCGGGCTGCTCGAGTTTGGGGATGACGCCGCTTGTTTTGCCATTCTGATGCCTTCTTTTCGGCATGGGAGCGGGGGCGCGGCTGGCCGAGCCCCCCGGGAGGGACGTAGGTGGTGCCGAGGGGTCTGTCCGTCCCCCCACTGCCCTCACGCGTGGCCGAGGCGGGAGCCGCAGGGGCGAGTCGCGCGCAGAGGGGCCCCGGGCCGGGGAAGCCAGTGGCTCGCTGGGGCGCTCGGGGGGGAGAGCCGCCTGGGCCGCGGGCTCCCGGCGTCCCTCCTGCTGGCCGCCCCGCGGAGCCGGCGGGCGGAGGCCGGGGACGGGGACGGGGACGCCCCTGGGCCAGGCCGGCGCCTCCCGAGACCCAGAGGGTGCGCGGGGCGGGGCGGAGGGAGCGGGCGCCCGCCCGGGGCCGGGGCCTCGGCGGGGTAGGAGTCCCGGGGACCTGGGGGCCGCCGCCGCGCTCCTCCCAGCAGGAGGAGCCTGCTGCCATCCACGGCTGCTGTCCACGGCTGCCATCCGCGCGGCCAGCGCCGTCCCCGAGGAGGCCGCCGCCAGCGGGACTCTGGCCACCGCCTGGGAGGGGTCTCGGGCGGCCTGGCCGTCCACTCGCGGGCCTGGGGCGTCCAAGCCGCCGGGACAGAGGCTCTCCTGCTGGCCCCAGGTGTGGCAGACCCGCAGGCTTCGCTTTTCACTTTCTTTCCTGTCCCTGTGGAAAGAGAGAACTCAGCCCTCGGTGGGGCTCCGAGGGAGGGGTCCCGGCGGGGGGATGCCCCTCGGTCAATCAGCCTCCCCGACCTGTGCAGGAGGCGCCTTCACGTTTGTCTAAACAATGGGGAGAAATCCATTCCTACTGTCCCTTTCCGGTATTTTCCTTTTCTCTTTGGAGTAGCTATAGCAAGTAGATTTTTTAAATCGTAAACCCACCACCATCATATCCACCCTCACCATCCCTAAGCCACTGCTTTCTGGTTTTCAGTCTACTCGTCTCCAGATTCATACACGACACAGTGCGGTTTCACCGCCCTGATCCAGATTATCCGGTGGCCTCCATCAGTATCCCCGTGGCCGCGATATCTCCTTGAACTTAGAGCATCGGTTTAATAAGCAGTTCCCGACGTGCTGCACGTTTGAGTTGTTTCCCTTTTCCTTACTTAAAACTCCAGGTAGAATAGGATTAAAGATTTTTACAAATCAAATTATCAGAAAAAAATAGGAACAAAAAATTGAATTAAAATGCGAGACCTCTGGAAAATTAACTCTCAGATTTGAAAAAGAAAAAAATCACCAATGAAAAAGAACGATTTTGCCTACACAAACACCGAGAAGCTCTTACAATGAAAAAGAACTAACCAGAAAGGCAAAGAAAGCAGAGAGCTTTCTGTGATTTGCATATTATTTGTATCTGACACAAGGCTTCCATACTCGTGAAAGGAAAATAACAAGATTATAATGGATAGATGGTGAAACAAATCATTGACAAAATAAAATACAAATTCTAGCAAGACTGGGTTATAATTTTATGTCTAATAACAAAAACAACAAAAGTAATAGTAATAGTAACAGCAACCCCTACTGGAAGGTTGCCCTGAAATTTGCATATTCAGTCATCTGGGGAGGTGGCAGGGTTTTGGGATTAGAAAAATGGCTCTGCAGCTAACTTTGGGACTTTGAACAGGTCATCTACTTTCCTAATCCTCCTTTTATCCATTCATAAAATAGAGGAAATGATACCTACTTCCGGAGTTTGTTGCCGGGATTCATTTTAACCATCTACATAAATCTGACCTTTGGAGGTATACCTTTTTTCTCTTCCTAGTCACACCCCGGTGAGGACTTTGTGAATCAGTGCAAATTTTTTGTAAAGTGATCTGGTGATGCATTAAGAAGCTGGAAAGCCATGACCCAGAAACTCCACTTCTGGGAATTCACTGGCAATGGAAGAAATAAACAAGGAAAAAGAAAGCCATATGCAGGCACATATGCTGGGGACAATGATCTAAAATTAGACCCACCTGGGAAACAGCCTAAATGTATAACAGCAGGGCAGCAGCTAAGAGAATCATGACACATTAACTGAAAGGAACATTATGTAACCATCAAAAGTCATGATTTGGGGAGAAAAAAACTGGCAAGTCAAAGTGCAAGTTACTAGACTTTATCTACTTACTCATACCTGAATGCATGTGTGAAAGCTCCAAAAGGAAAGGCACCAAAAATGAAATTTAATAGAATAAAACTGAAGTTTTAATAGAAATGACCGGTGATTTTAATTTTCTTTTTGTTGACGTGTTGCTTTTGTAAATAATGTAATTTTTAAAACAATTCACAGGTCTCAATTTTGTAAACAAAAGGGACTCAATTTTCTGTGTATGAAAAGAGAGATTGGTGCTGCTTTTTTAGCTGACCTCATTTTTTCAAGTATTGTCTCATTTTTTTCTTGAATAGATTTATTAGTGGTTTAGTAATTTATATATTAGGGTTTTTTTAAAAGAAGCCGTTCTTAGATTTATTTATCAATTCTGGTTTTTTCTTTGTTGTAGTTTTCAAGGCCTCCTGAATATATTTGAAAACTGAGCAGTTTCAGCCAAGCCGAAGCATTCTGTCTTCCCAGAGACAAATCCAGCTTAGCTGAGCCACACAGATGTACGTACCCTGTGGAATCTCTTTGGTCTTGTAATGGTTGAAAGTCCCCAACTGTCACAGAAAGTAAGGGTCGGGGAAGGGCTGTGATTACAAGCCACTGCTCTGGAGGCCACTTGAGTCTATATATGTAACTCACACCTTTGCGTCATCCTTTCCTGTAAAATCAGCTTCATTTTGCAGGGAAAGGGCCATAGCTTTCTCTAGAATAGTGCTGAATTATGGTAAGGAAGCAACCATTTTAAAATAATATTAATAAAACAAATAACATAAACATTTCTGCACCAAATTAACGGGGAAGGTGACCATCAACCAAGTGACGAAAGGTTTTATCAGGTGAAAGGTTTTCTAAGCTGTGTGGTTTTAACTTACCTATCCATTCTCCCTTTTCGGATCTTATTTCCTCTTCCAAGGTAACTATATCAGCTGTGAACTGCTACATACGCATTAGCCATTCACAGCGTGCCTGTATCTAACCCGGTGATGGGCGCAGCGTTATGAAAGAATCCTTGGGTGATTAGCGTGTGCAGCACTGCTTACAGGCAGGAGAATTTTTTTCTCAGTTTGTTAATCCTTTTTCTCCTACTATATTCTACTTATTGCTGTTATAATATTATGTGATCGTTCCAAAAGGAGGTATGCCCTTTTATGAAAAGCATTATAAATGTTAAGTGTTGTACTTTTGAGGGCCCAGCTCTGCAGCCTAGCTAGCAGTGCAATTTCCTGGGAAGCTTTTATGGATTCCCAAATCCCATCGCTAGACACTCCCAGGCTGTGGGCCTGGAGAGGCTCCAGCAGTGTTGCTGCTGGAAACAGCACGGCAGGTCATTCTGATGATGGACCAGGTTCGGGTCCTTTGCCCTGTTCAAACCGGGGCTGGGCCACAGGGTACCAGTGAAAACCCCCTACCCCAAAATGTTTTGCAAACTTTTGTATTGTTTGCATCATATTCTTTAAGGGGCAGTGATCTCAAAAAGATTAAAATAGGACAAATGAGTTCTACTTAGCTCAGGAAAGACAGGAAGTTTTCGCCGAGAGGGGAGCGGTGGGGGATACGGGGGGCTGTTTGGTGCCACTTTCCCATTTCACCAATTATGTTTCAAGTTGTAACATGTTCTGAGTATCAGAAGTTTGGCCCCTGGCACACGACCATTGGGCAAGTTCCTACCAGAACTGAGAATTCCTCCTCTCAGTCCCTATGTATAAATGGGAATAGGATGAATGGGGTAATCTGTGGATCTTTTTTGTACCTTCTTTCTAGTTCCATTGCTCTGCCATTCTGCTCATGCACCAATGTACATGATCTTGTTTATTGTAGCTTTACAATGCGTTCTAACACCTAGCAGGCCAAGTGTGCCCTAGATTTTCTTCCTGTTCATTAATTTCTCCAGTCTTCTTAATTTTGAGTATCATTTCATCAGGTTCTTTAAAATCTCCTTTGAATTCTGACTGATTATGTTGACTTTATGGGTTATTTGCAGGTGAATTGGTATCTTTCAGTATTGGTTTTCCCCAACCAAAAAATGTGTACATCTTTCTTTTCCAGTCTCCTTTACGTCTCAGTAAAATGTTATAGCTTTCCTCATGTAAGTCCTACTATCTATTTTTAAGTTAAATCCTAGATATTTTTAATTTTTTATTGCCATTATGAGTGGAATGTTTTTTCCACACTAAACCTTATAAATAATTACAACTGATTTGGGAACTCACTGGTTTTTTTATATATTGATTTCAAAAATGGCCACCCACATGAACTCACTTATTTATTCTAAGACATTTTTGGGTGACTTTCCTGGATTTTCCAGATAGAAAATTATACTTGGCTAGAACTTCCAGAACCATCTAAAATAACAGTGATTGCTTGCATCCTTGTCTTGTTCATGACATTAATGAGAATGCCTTTCCTCTTTCCGTTAAGGTAGGGTGTGGGCTGTGTTTGTAATGCCAGCCGTGATGGAAAGGAGCTATCCTTCTAGTTCTAGAGAAACCTTTTTTAACAATTTAAACTTAAAAAAATTAGGAATGTTGATTTTCATTGAAAACTTTTCAACATCTGGAAAGAATCTTAGGGGTTTTTTTCCCCTTACCCTATTAATAGAGTTCCTGATTTCTGAGCCATCCTTGTATTCCTAAAATAATCCTTATTGGTCGCAGTGTATTCTTTTACTAAACCGTTAAAATCAGTTTGGTAGTATTTTGTTTTGGATTTTGGCACCTGTATTCATGGAGGCTGGGTGGTCAACAGTGTTGAGGCCTGCACTCTAAATACTGGGGTTTGAATCTCGACCCTTTATCCCCTTAGCTATAAACGCTCCTTCTCAGGAAGACATCCAAATGTTTATCTCTGCTGAGTTCCAGGTTCCTAAAACAATTGCCTAAATTGATACTCCTGCTGGAATGTCTCATAGTTGTAGCCAAGTTCATGGGTCCAAATTTAAACTCTTGGTTTCCTCTCCCAAGCATGGCCCTCCACCAGTTTCCCCTACTTCAGTAGATGCTCTCACTGCCATCTGCTTAGTTATGAAAGCCGCAGACCTGGGCAATTGTCACTTCTCCATCCACTCTAACAGCAAGTCTTAATTGGTTCTTTCTGCAAAACACATCTCATTTATTCACAGTTCCCAGGCTGCATTGTAACCATCCCAGCCCACACCTCCATCTTCCTTCAGACCCTTCCTAACTGGTCCCCGCATTTCCTTTCTTGGCCCCCTAAATTTTCTTTATGCAACAGTCTGGGTGAGCTTTGTAAAAACAGTCCTGTCGTGGTACTCTCCTGAGGCCCTTTAACGACTCCTCACTGTATGCAGAATCAAAGGGAGACTTTCTTTCTGGCCACTGAGGCCCTCGGGATCTGGCGCTCACCTGCTCTGATCTCATCAGGCCACTTGCTCTCTGTCTTAGGCTCCAGACACTTAGGTCCTTTTGGTTCTCGAACCCACCAAGCTAAATATCTTACTCACCATTGAGTCCTCAGCCTCTAGCACGATGCAAGAACCTTAGAAGACACTTAAATATTTGTTGAATGAATCAATAAGTTATTGTACAGTAAACATTACGTTATACGAAATATATAATTTTTGACAACGTTTTGTCTCCGTTTCATCTCTGGTTATTGGTCAGTTCAAGTTTTCTATTTCTTTAAAAACTGGTGCATACTAGTGATTCTATGAAGATTTGTCAAATGAATTCTAAAGTCGATTTTTGTAGTTTACATAGTAGAAAAGCAATCCATCTCACTCAGGTGTTTAATTCATAAAACAAAGTTGTTTCTAGTAAGTTTTTACCCTTTTAAAACCTTCTTTTTCGAAGGTTATTTCCCTTTCTCTTTCCCAAAATAGAGCTGTTGTGTTTCCAATGATACGTGTTTGTGTGCATATTATATTTTCCAGCAACTCTTGATTTTATTTAGAAACTCCACATTTTTCTGGGTTTTATTTATTAAATTCTGCTTTCATTTCTGTTACTTCTTTCTTTATAACTATGACCCTTTATTTTGAAATTTTCTTTTTCTGTTTTCTTCTCTTTTGAATTGAATAATCATTTAATTTATTTTCATGCTTGATATTCAATTACATTACCCACACTCCTTGGATAGTCATGCGGTTTCCTTTATTTCCACATCCCTCCCCTCCATTAGCCAACTTTCTTTTTTTCAGCTAGCCTGATAAGTGTAAGTGATATATCTTTTTTTTTTGGTCTCATTTTCTCTAATTCTTAGTGATTTTTAATATTTTTTTCGTGCCCTTTTGGCTTTCCCTCATCTGTAAATTATCAGTTTGTATCTTTTGGCCATTTTTCTGTGGGAATTACTGTCTTTGCAAGAATTCCTAGTAGGTTCTAGAAATGAATCCTCTGTCGGTCTTAGATACTACACATGTTTTTTGTTTACCATTGTGGGCTCTTTCTAATAGCTTTGTCTTTGGTGTTCTTTGTAGTTGTTGAACAAGAATCCTTAATTTTTATGTAATAAAATTCTTCAATTATTTGCCTCGTGTTTGTGCTTTCTGTTTAGGAAGTCCTTCCTCCACTCTTCCGGGTCACAAAGGCATTTACCTGTATTTTCTTCTCGTGCTGCACTGTACCTTTCACAGTTGGTCTGTAATCCATCTGGAGTCTGCTTTTGCACGTGTATTAGGGATCCAGTTTTGTTTTTCTCCAGTTTCCCAGAAGTGTCTACTAAACAAACCTTCCTTTTTCCATTGATCTGTGGTGCCCGCTTTATCATATATCAAGTCCCTACTAGAGTTTATATACAAGGGTTTGTCTCTGAACTTGCCATTCTGTTTTCCTAGACTTTTACCATACAGTCTTTATTACAATGGCTTTGTAGTAGCATTTAATGTCTGATATGGCAGATGCCCTCCTCTTTTCTCTTCCTTTTTTTTTTTTGGAGGAAGATTAGCCCTGAGCTAACATCCACCACCAAGCTGCCTCTTTTTGCTGAGGAAGATTGGCCCTGAGCTAACATCAGTGCCCATCTTGCTCTGCTTTATATGCGAGATGCTTGCCATAGCATGGCTTCTTAAGCAGTGCATAGACACACCCCCAAGATCCAGGCCAGTGGACCCCAGGCCGCTGAAGCAGAATGCACAAACAACCGCTGTGCCACCAGGCCAACCCCTTACTCTTCCTTTTTAAGGTTGAGTTTGCTATTCAGGGACATTCCTTTCCCCTTGCGAATTTATTGAACTTCTCAAAAAGTCCAACTGGAATTTTGGTTGGCATTTTATTGAAATTATATGTTCATTTGAGGGTAATTGGCATCTTTGTAATGCTCAGTTGTACCAGTCAAGACCATGAACTGCCTTTCCATTTTATCAGATCATCTTCTACGTTCTTTATTGGAGATTAAAACTTTTTCTCCCAGTCTTTTTCTTTTTCGTTCTTTCTTTCTTTCTTTTTTCAGTTAAGGCCGTTCCTAGATATTTTACAGTTTTGATTGCTATTGTGAATATCTTATTTTAAAAAAAACTTTTTTTCTAGTCAATTACTGCTGGTATAGAGAAATGCTGTTGACTTTTGTAGGCTGATCTTGTATCCCACAGCCTTACTGAACTCTCGCCCTGGGTCTTGTGTTACCTGTCGAGTCTGTTGGATTTCCTATGTATATGATCACAGTCGTTGCAGATGACAGCTGGAGCGCCTTCCTTGCAGTTCTTGCACCACTTACTTCTTTGTCTTTGCAAATGGCTTTGGACGGGACCTCCAGTCCTGTGACAATGGACACTTTTGTCTTATTTCTGATCTTAAAGGGAATGCACTCAGGGGTTATCCATTGAGTATGTTTGCTGTTTTTATTATATAACCTTTATCAAGTTAGGGGAGTTTCCTCCTATTCCTAGTCTGCTAAGAGCATTTTTCTTAGTGATATGTAGGTATTAACCTTTATCAGATACTTAATGTTTTGAAATGTACCGGAGGATTAAGTCTGACATTCCCAGAGAGTATCTTATATGACTAGTGTCATAGCATAGCCTGGGATTCAGAAAGCCAGTGTCTATTCCCAGAAATTTCACTAACTGACGCTGTAGTCACGGATTTCTCACTTGACCTTCCTGAACCCTGGTAGCCTAATTTATAGAGTGACGGGTTTAGATTAATGATATAAGATCTTCCTAATTTTATCACAAACAGAAAGAAATTCTCCAAGATCTCTTGTAAGTTTTGAGCCCCTCCTATCTTTAGAAATGATTCTCTACTTCAAAATGTAATTGCTATTTTTAATACTTTTTCTTCTTTTTTTTTTTAAGATTTTATTTATTTCCTTTTTCTCCCCAAAGCCCCCCAGTACATAGTTGTGTATTTTTAGTTGTGGGTCCTTCTAGTTGTGGTATGTGGGACGCCGCCCCAACATGGCCTGATGAGTGGTGCCATGTCCACGCCCAGGATCCGAACCGGCAAAACACTGAGCCACAGAAGCAGAGCGCGCAAACTTAACCACTTGGCCGCGGGGCCGGCCCCAATACTTTTCTTAATTAAATGTTGATTTGTTGTTCTCAACTGATTTTAAAATGATCTTGTCTTAATATATTCTACGATTATCCAACTTTATCCAGAATTCAATTTTAATGAAATACTGACCAGCGACACATGCCTGTGTCTCTGATGCCCTGTGCCGGTATCTCCAGTCCGTGGTCATTCCTCAACTCCAGACGCACCGAGCTAACTGCCTACTGGTATCACTTGTCCCACATGTAGCTTGATGACAGTGTTGCCAAGGCCAAACCCCTCATTTATTTCGCTCCAGACCTGTTCCACCTTCTGTGTTCTGTCTACACAGTTGCCCAATCCAGAAACCCAGGCGCCACCTCAGCTCTTCCCATCTCTCGTCTTCCACTCAAACCCCAAGCCCTCCAGAAGCCACCTTCTAAATCAAACCACCCGTTACTCTCCTACCCCTGGCCAAGGCCGCCATCCTGTACTTTGACGACTGAAGTAGCCTTGGGACTAGTTTCTCTGCATCCTGACACATACACACACACAGTCCTCAGTCCATTCTCCACAATGTTCTTTCCAAAAGGGAACCCAGAACTCTTTAGTGGCTCCTCAGTGCCCTCAGGTCCAGACTACTTCATACGCCTTCTAATTAGGCTGACCATATAACCCAGCAATCCGGACTGGGACAGCCTTGAGAATGAAAGGGGCACTATTAATATTTGCACAGGAACAAAACCTGTAAACCATGTTGAGCAAGTCAGGTGTCTGCTCACCTTGCTTCTGAGGCCCTTTGTTACCTGACCCCCGCCTGCCTCTCCACTGCACGCCGAAGCTCCACTTCCATGAAACCCCCTGGGGCCCGCAGATCTGCCAGTGCTCTCTCTCACCGTCTCCACTCTGAATGCTCTGTGGCCCCATTCCCCTCCTATGCCCGGCTCCCCAAGGACCGAGCCCCTCTCTGTGCCTCCTTTACCGTGTGGTACCGTCAGCTGCTCGTGTGTCTGCATGAGCTTACAGAGCTGTAACTCTTAGGACCTTGAACGAGGTGTGTTCAAAGCCCAACTCAGTGTTACTCACTCCCCTTGCAAGCCCTTCTTCCTCCCTCCTTGACCGTTTCAGATAACATCTCCATCCGGCCAGAGTCTGCCATAGTGGACGGCACATGAAATAAATGTTCATTTAACCAAACTGTGGATGTTAGACGGCTGGCCATTGCAGAAAAGAATGTTTTGAAAATATGGTTCACTTTAGATATCCATTGTGACTTTAGTTTGGTTATTTCTTAGGCTGTATTACAGATGTTGTCACGCTCATCCATTCGTTCGGCATTTGTTTTGCGTGTCTGTGAGTCAGGCACTGTGTCTAAGCACTAGGGACACTTCTGAGATCAAAATAAAACTCTCTCCCCACACCCGGGGGAGCGTACACTTCCCTGGAGAAGAGGAACAGTAAGCAGACAGGAAAGAATAGATGTCAAGTTGGCATCGCTGGTCTGGAGAAAAATGAACCAGGGTAAGGAGGGGGACAGGACTGCTGACTTAGCTGGAGTGGCGTGGACAGCCCTTCTGAGAGGACGTTAGAGCAGTCCTGAGCCATGTAAGTAACGGGGGGAAGAGCCTTCAGGCCCCGGGAACAGCAAGTGCAAAGGCCCCAAGTTGCGAAAGTGTTTGTTGGGTTTGAGGCGCAGGGTGGGGCCGGGTCACATGGGGCCTAGCCCGCATGGTCAGGACTTTGGGTCTTATCCTGAGCATCAAGGAGAGGCACAGTGTGACCTGCTTATTAGAAGCCTGTCTCAGGCTGCTGTGTGGGGAACACACAGTGGAGGCCAGAGGAGAAGCAGCGAGGCTGGTTGGAGGCTGCTGTAGGAATCAGGTGAGAAGTGATGGGGGCTTCAGCTACCACGGGGGTGTTGGGACATGTGAGAGGTTTGGGGATTTAGGATTCATTTTTAAGATAGAGCTGATAAGATTTGCTGATAGATTCGTTGCATGCTATGAGAGAAAATTCAAGAATAACTCCAGGCTGTTGGCTGGGTTCGGCTCATTGGGGTGAACGAAAGAAGTGTTGACATAAAACCCCTTGGGCTTGGGAGTTACTGACTGGGGCGCTTGTCTCCTAGTTCCGTTTCTGGAAGTGTGTGAGCAGAAGTATGAGCTGCAACAAGGCCAAGAGCTGAGCAAATGGAGCATAGGTCAGGGACACAGGCCTGCAGAAGACCAGGGTGCCAGGAGACGTGGGCGCAAGGAGGAGGCCAGTGAGCATGTCCCAGGACCCTGCCCTCTCACCCCTACCCAAAAGAGCCTCCAAAAATCCTAATTGGCATGATCTGAGCAGTTTAACTAGGCTTGTAACTTTTGAATATATTTATGTTCACTTAAGACCACCAAAACATTTCAGTAAAGATAGTAGAAACATAAACAGGATGCTAACTCATTTGTTTGTTTAATCATTCTTCTTCCTCTGAGTATTATCCCATTTAGTCTTTGTCTCTGAAGGTTATGGAGAATAATTTTCTCATATTTGATGCCACTTTTATTTGGAGATAATCCCAGTGCTGGGGATAAGACTAACATCAGTGTTAGAGGATATGCCATGTTTGGTTTTTACGGCACGTGATGATATTTTGGAGTGTGTGGTTCCATGTGAGCTACAGTAGACACTGTTTAATAATCATTTCACTATGTGTCTTTGATCTCTGCCCTTGGAACTGAGTGCCCAGGGCATGTGAGATCTTCAGTCAGAAAGGAGATTTTTTAATTTGATGAATGTACACTCTGCAGAGGGGCATAAATTATCATCCTGGGTACTTGATTTGTTTGTTTATTCCTAGACTATGCTAGCCCTTTTATATAAGATATGTTTCTTTTGTACCAAAACTTAGGAGAAAACAAGTCATTCATAAACCATTAAATGCTGAACTAAAACTGAGTGAGTAACTGCACCTCTTGTGACATAGCCATTCTTACCCCACGTTGGGCAGCCCCATTTGTCTGTTTGTCTATAGAGAAAAAGATGAATTTATAAGTGGGCTTGCAAAATCCTGCGTGTTTCCTGTTTTGAAAAAAATTGTGTTCCTTTGAGGAAATTCTTACCGGCATTTATCTGTTCAGGGGATATTAACTCCTTCACTTAACAAGTATCTTTTGTGGGCCTGCCCGGTGCCAGGCCCTGCTCTAGCCCCTGAGGAGACGGCAGCAAACAAGAGACTCGTCCCCTGCTTCCGTCCGCTGAGAAAGGAAGACAGGAGCAGGCTGTTTGGAAAGTTCTCTCATTACCACAGCGCCCGTCTCGGGGTCTTCCTAACGACATTAGACTCACGAGGCTTCCACAGGGGCCACACCAGTGTCCTCAGGGCAGTCCACCCGCAGCCAGGGACTTGTCTCCACCCCACCCTCCGTGAGTGAATGCTCAGGTGCAAGGGACTGAGATCCACATTGGTGGGTCATGGGTCCCCCCGGCGTAGAAGCCCCAGGCCCCCCCCGGAACTGGTATCCCTTTTGACAGCCCAATGGGCACAGCTTCCAGGGTCCCTGCAAGGACGTGCCTGGTTGCAATAATCACGGTTCTCAAGAAGCTGGAAGCCGTGGCAAGCCCCCCAAGGTGTTTACAGCTCCTTCCAGTCCAGGTGCAATGTATCAATCAGAGGTTATTTTTACCATAAGCAACATTGGTGGCGTTCCACCTTTATCAAGTTTCCAGGAAACAGAGCCAGAAATTATTTTAAGATCCAGTTTGTCCTTAGAGAAGGAGAAAGAGTTGTGTTAACCTTCTCCTTACGACTCTTCTGTCATGAGTGCTGCAGAGAAGTGCAGAGTGTGACATGCCTTTATGACCAGGTGCTGATGCCACTGCTGTGTGTTCATTCCTTATGCAGCCAACGTGAAGTGGTCTCACTGTAAACGTAGGACACTGACACCCTCTTCATTTTGCAGATAAGTCATCATGGTGAAAAGCCACGTAGGCGGCTGGATTCTGGTTCTCTTTGTGGCCACATGGAGTGACGTGGGGCTCTGCAAGAAGCGACCGAAGCCTGGAGGATGGAACACTGGGGGGAGCCGATACCCCGGGCAGGGCAGTCCTGGAGGCAACCGCTACCCACCCCAGGGCGGTGGCGGCTGGGGTCAACCCCATGGTGGTGGTTGGGGTCAGCCCCATGGTGGTGGCTGGGGTCAGCCGCATGGTGGTGGTTGGGGACAGCCCCATGGTGGTGGAGGCTGGGGTCAAGGTGGCTCCCATGGTCAGTGGAACAAGCCCAGTAAGCCAAAAACCAACATGAAGCATGTGGCAGGAGCTGCGGCAGCTGGGGCAGTGGTTGGGGGCCTCGGCGGCTACATGCTGGGGAGTGCCATGAGCAGACCCCTCATTCATTTTGGCAATGACTATGAGGACCGTTACTATCGTGAAAACATGTACCGTTACCCCAACCAAGTGTACTACAGGCCGGTAAGTGAGTACAGCAACCAGAACAACTTTGTGCACGACTGCGTCAACATCACGGTCAAGCAGCACACGGTCACCACCACCACCAAGGGGGAGAACTTCACCGAGACCGACGTCAAGATCATGGAGCGCGTGGTGGAGCAGATGTGCATCACCCAGTACCAGAAAGAGTACGAGGCTTTTCAACAAAGAGGGGCGAGCGTGGTCCTCTTCTCCTCCCCGCCTGTGGTCCTCCTCATCTCTTTCCTCATTTTCCTGATAGTGGGATGAGGATGGCCTTCCTGTTTCACCATCTTCTCAATCTTTCTTTACCGGGTTGGGGAAGGGCTGTCTACCTGCGGCCCTTTCAGTGGTGGTGTCTCCTTGCTTCTCTCTTCTCACCCGTAGGCTAATACGCTTGGCACTGATGGGCACTGGGGAATGCAGAGCAGACCCCGGATGCTATTTATTCAAGCCCTGTTTGAATGAGTCCTTCGTGGGCCAGTGCTGGGCTGGGAAGAGGGTAACAGCAAATAATCATTGGTTGAGCTAGGCTTATCTTTTTGTCTAGTGCAACAGATTGAGGGTAAAACAGTTCTCAAAACAGCCTTCAAATACCTTTACCTAAATACTTCCAGCTCCTTCTTCCAGCTAAAGCTCAGTACACTAATGCCTCATCTTAGCAGTGATTTTGTAGCAATTCGAAGAAATTTTCTCATCCGTTTTAAGAAAACCTGACTGAGTTTTCCTGTCTAAACAGCATTTCTGCCAAACTTAAAAGGAGGCCACATGATACCCATTCAAAAAAAAAAAAACTAGAAATCCTTAGTTCTTGGGCCCAGGCTCAGCCAGCTGGAGAGCGTGTGCCCTGTGTCTACAGAGAACTGTGACAGTTTGCATTTTGCAGGATGGGCTGCACAGCAGCTCTTGCATTGAGAGTGAGTATTCGTGCAGCACTAGACCTCTGGGCAGAGGACATTTTCACAGGGAATGAACGCAACTAGGCTTCTGGGACTAAAAAAATCCAACATTTGGGAGTGGTGCCCTTGGAGGCAAGCTCCCGTTCTGGATGTTTAAAGCACCTACATGTGGCATTCCTTTCTTTAGTAAACTATAAATAATTAAACTATAGATAATTAAGACAGTAAAAAATTAAATTACTTCTGGACACTGGAGCAAATCTTTGTTTAGAAAGCTGGATGATTTTGACGTTGTTTCGGTGAAGCTAGGAGATTTTAACAGAGGGAGCTGCAGCTGTAAAAACACCGTTGTTATAGAGGATTATGGAATGAAGAAAATGACTAGTGTACAAAGAAAAGAAATGCTTGCATTTCTTCATTGCTGTCTCATGATCATCAAAAACCAGAATTAGATTCAGTCTTTAGTTTCTGTAATTGGCTTTTGAGTCAAAGAATAGGGGAGGAATCAAAAAAAAAATCTTAGGTTGGAGATGACAGAAATATGATCCACTTAGGGGGGAAAAAGTTTTGTTACTGTTATTTAAGTAAAGTAAAATTATTCCCTGGATGTTCAATATTGTCACCTCGCAGATATATATTACTATTCTGCAATGTTATTGGCTTGCACTGTGCAGGTATTCTATGGAAAAAAAATATATATATATATATATTGCATATGACAAACCTAGACATTTTGGTTAGAGCAGTTAACATCTGAAGTATCTAATGCGTTACCTGTTTTTGTAAGGTACTAAATAACCTGATTTGTGGGAAACCCTTTTTCGTGGTCCTTAGGCTTACAGCGTGCACTGAATAGTTTTGTATGAAGATCCAAAGTGGTCTTTGAAATATGCATGTACTTTATATTTTCTATATTTGTAACTTTGCATGTACTTGTTTTGTTGTATAAAAAATTTATAAATGTTAGTATCTGACTAAAATTAAACAGGAGCTAAGATGAGCATCTTCCATGGAGTTCGCAGTTGTATTCACTGTGGAGCCCTGGGTTGGCAAGGTCAATTTGGGGGTTAATCTGAGCAGAGTGGCCCCTTCAGTCCCCACACCGCCTCTGATGGCCAATGTTTCACGTCCCCCCTCCTGACACTGCCCTCCGCCTTACTCCCAGCCACACGCCAGCTGATCTCTGCTGCCCTGTCCTTTTTTCCTCGATTTTCCGCAAGTACCTAAGTGTGCTTGGCACTAGGTCAACGGCCAAGCCACTATTGCAGCAGAGGAAGACAGTCCTTGTACTCTGGAAACTTCTTTCTGTCCTGGAATTTGAAATAGGGGATTTTCTTGATTAAAATGAAACTTAACAAGCTCTAAAGTACCTACTTTAAGCCTGCCCCCCGAAATCAGGTTATAAAGATCTCCAGACCCTGGGAGCCCCAGTGACAATCACTCTCTGGATTGAAATTCAACAACACGTCGGTCCAGGAGGCCGCTCTCATTTGTCACCATCTTTCTCCTCATTCTACACGGTTCCTGCCTTCTTCCCAAGCCTGAGGCCCTAGCCTGAGAAGCTCTCGGTGTCCTGGGCAGAGGTTTTCTTCTTCTGCAGCTGAAATTTACCAACGGCAGGAAGTAATCATCAGAGGTGACAGTAGTTGAAATCACAATATTTATTAATTCCTTAGCAAATGCCAATATCCCGCAGTCATCAGAGGATCAACTTAGAATTAAAAACGAAAAGGTGAAACTCAACACCTTGAAACCCCATCATTCAGAAAACTACTAAAACAAATGACATACATAAAGTCTTAAAAGAATTACTCAAAAGTTAATCCTTAACATAAAAACTTCTAGAACCATTTTCAGGCTGCCTTTTTGGCCATACTTCTAACTATTTAAAAATAAACTCTTCGTTATCTGCCAATCATAATTTCTCAAAAGTAGCCCATGGAGAAGACTTCAGTCATTCAAAGCATAGGTATTTTGAGGGCTAAAGAGAACAAAATCCATCTGTATTTTTCTCAGGCCCCTGTGTTCCCGTTACTTCCAACTCCTGTGAGTTGAGCTAAAGGAATTTTTACTAAAAAATTTAAAATCAGTTTAAAATGACCAACATATAGTAACCATGTCTGACCCTCACAGAGGGTTCTTCCTGAGAATCGTCAGGTGTCACCTTTGTTTTTCCTTCTCCCGCTGAGGCTGAGACCAAAAAAGCGTCCTCTGCCTTTGGAAGGAAATTTGGGTCTATACTGCTTCGCATCCTAGTGGGAGGCTTAATCCCGGCCAGAACCTGAGCTTCCCCGGGCTCAGACTCGGACCTCACGTTGACCTGAGCATCCTATGGTTCATTTGTACCTGAGACAGGTGAGTGCCTCTCTGGCTCCTCGAAACTCCTCCCCAAGGATTTAGCTCATCCTGCATTAACCTTACATTTTCATCCTCGGCCCAACCCCTGTTCTCCAGGAAGCCACACCTTCCATTGCACACGCCTGGGCCACGTGGTACACCTCTGCTTCTGTACAGCTGTCCCTTCCTTGAGAGTCAGCGCCCCTTTCTTGCCCTGGAGCAGCACTCCTCAAACTCGCATGTGCTCACCAATCTGCAGGTCTCGACTCATAGCCCTGGGGTGGGGCCCAAGAGTCTGCGTTTCTCATGAGCTCCTTGATGATGCTGTGCTGGTTTTGTGGACCTTACTGGAACAAGGCCCTCGTGGTTCTCATACTTGAGCTTTGCTCGCAACCCCTGGAGGCTTGTCCAACACAGGTTGCTGGGCCCCACCCCAGAGTTCCTGACTCCAGAGGGTGGGACCTGAGAATCTGCATTTCTAACAAATTCCCAGGTAATGCTGCTGATCTCGAGATTGCACACAGAGCTCCACTGCTCTCCAGGAAGATGCAAAAGAAAGAGAAGCCTGCCCAGCCCTGAAATACTCCCAGAGCTGTTGGGGAGACCCAGCACCTGCCTGGGACATACCCTGGGAACTCTCCAGAAGGAGGAGAGAGGTGGGAGCTCTAGGGATGAATGGCAGTGGAGGGGTAAGGGGGTGGTTTACTCTTGCTGTCTGCCAAGCAGGAGGCCCAGCTGACTTCGGAGGCCCACTCTTCATGAGAGATTCTTCTAAACCCAGAGTGATACCCAGCCCACTAACCCAGCGCTTCTCAAACTCCGATATGCACACGAGTCACCTGACGACCTTGTCAAAGTGCAGGTTCTGAGACCACAAGTCTGAGGTGGGCTCCAAGGTTCTGCATTTCTGCAAGCTCCCAGGGGATGCGATGCTGTCGGTCCTCAGGCCACACTCTAAGAAACAAGGACCTAGAGGCCCAAGTCGTGTCTGCTAACCCTGGCCAAGACTTTGGGGAAGCCCAGGAGCCTCGGGTGTGGGGCTTAGGGGTGGCGAGTCTTCCCCTTCTCTTGATTTAGGCCTAAATGCTGCCTCTCCTGCTCTCAGAGCACAATCCGCCCGCCTGGGCCAGTCAGCAGAATCAAGCCCCCGCAGGCAGTGGTGAGGCTGGCCAGGAGCTCCCCTCAGAGCCAAGCAGAGTCAGTTGTCTCCCCGGGGAAACTCTCTCTGAGGAAGTTTCAAACCCCTGCTGCAACACCTTCCCCCAGGGCCCCTACTTGCCTTAAACTTTCAACGGAATGACTTGCTCAGTAGAAATTGCCCACAATTTCCAAGACAAGGCCAGATGGGGCAGGAAGTTAGGCCTCTGAGGCCCTCGCACCCCCGGACCACACTGCTCCCTCTGCCTGAGACACTGGCTTCTCCGCACAGCCCTCAGACGCAGGCCCCTGCCCTCACTGTGGGCTTTAAAGGTCCCCTTCCAGGCCTCCATTCAGAGCCACTCTGCCCCTCTTCCTAGACCACATTCCAGGTACTAAGGATGTTGGAATTCTCTGGCCAAATGGTCCCAAGCCACCTTCTAGGGCCTGCACAGGCCTCTTATCTGCCCGACCTTCCATGGAGGACCACAGATGGACACACCTCAATGGCCAGAGGTAGCAAAGGGGTGGCCACGTGGGGAAGGGGTCTTGGAGAGAGCTTGGACATGTGGGTCTGGCTGTCCACACCCATGAACGCAAGGCCCCCACAGGCAGTGGCTGGATTCAGGTTGAGGAAACTATCGTGGCCACAGGCTGGAGGCCTCCCTTGAGACTCTTCCTCCAGGGCCTGCCCTACAGCTGCCAGGAGAAAGCAGTGAAGGATTTTGCAATAAAGCCATTAGTTTTTACAAACATTGCAAGCCATGTAAGTGTTTTCAAGTTCTCAGACAGGCCGGGGCTCGTCGCGTTTGGTTCTGGCTCACTCCCTTCTGAGGTGTATCCAGGCAGATAAGCAGTAGACCTCACACTGGTGCCTTGCAGCCAATTTACCACCCTGGGCAGCTACTCCTTACCTTCTTCCCAGGTCCCCACATTTAATTGGTCCAAATACACCCATGCTTCCCCAGCACCTTTTTGATGAGCCTCTAGAACGTGGCTGGTGCTACAGAAATTTCTTGTAACGTGTGCTCAGATTCGTAGGATCCTACCAGTCAAATGACAACAGTCTTTTTGCTTCCGCCAGGGAATTTGCTAACACTCCCTTCTAAGATCTGACCCTTAGAGCCACAGATGGCCCATCAATTTGATTTAAAAATTATAATGAGCCAGAATTTAAAATTTTTTTAATTATAGTGCTTTCATGCAATAGAATACCACACAGCAACTAAAAAGCATGCTTTAGAAGAATTGTTCTTTACATGAGGAAGTGTGTATAATGCAATTTTAAGTGAAAATCAGAGTATGAACCTATAAGGGCAATGTATCCTTCTTTTTCCAAAGAAAGAAATAAAACATAGAAATACACAGAAAATAAAAATACCAGAAATACAGAGGCCTTTATTGCTGGGTGGTGAATAACAGATGATTTTTATTTTCCTCTGTATTGTTGTTATATTTTCCAGAAATTTTACAGTGAGCAACTATTACTTTTATAATGAGAAAGAGATCAGTAACTATTCTTTTTAATTCCGTAAATGGTATGTACCCTCCCAGCCAGTGTGCCGTTAGGGATCTTGTCTGTAGCGTTTTCTCACACTTGAGTACAGTTTTTGAAGGTGTATCATGTGCCAGGCTCCGTGCCCAGTACTTGGCATATGTGGCTTTGTCTGATCCTCATAAGGTCCCCATTTTAGGAACCTGATACCCAGAGACATTCTGTCACTGGTCCAAGGTCACACAGATAGCGTGTTCCCTGAAGTACATTGTGGAAACTCTTTGCCTTGGCTTTGTGATGATATTTAAGGGTTTGGCTCGGAGGTCCCAGGCCTAGGGCACTGGGCACAACTCCTGGCCTCTGTGAAAGGCGCCCCCTGATCTTCTGCAGGGCTCCAGCTTCGGGGGCTCGGCTGACTCCAAGTGGTACCTAGAGGAAGAGTCAGCAATCCTAAAAGCAAGCTCAGTCTAATATGCCCCCTACTCTGGACAAGACCATTGCTCGCTGTCCCATACATGCCCCCCTTCATGATTTCAAGGGTGACCTTCAGCCAGGGCCCAAGGGTTATTCACAGGTGATGGCCCCCTCCAATCAAACCAGGGTTCCCTAGAGCCCTAGGGTATGGGTCACCCCCTGCAGGAGCCCCCAGGCTGGAGGCCACCAGCATGCTTGGGGCTGGTGGCCTTTTCTCCCTAACTGTCCTGGCAAATCTGCGCCTTTCCTCCCTCCCTCTCTAGATATAAACAACAAAAAAACAAAAACAAAGTCAATGTCTTAATCTTTGTTTTGGGCAAAGATATTGCTTTCAGTATCTTTACCCAACCCAATTACTTCAGAAAACCTCACAGGATCCCACTTCCCCTGCCTTCCCGGATGACTGTGTCATCTCTATTCGCCTGCCAGCGCTGCCGTAGCAAACCACCGGCTGGGGGCTTAAACAACAGAAAGGTATTTTCTCACTGTTCCAGAGGCCAGAAGATCAAAGTATCAACAGGGTGGGTTTCTTCTGACGCTTCTCTCCTTGGCGTGTACATGGCTGTCTTCTCCCTGTGTCTTCACATGGTCTTTCTGCTGTGTGTCTCTGTGTCCTCATCTCTTTCTATAAAGACACCAGTCATCATATTGGATTAGGGCCCACCCTAACAGCCGCATTTTAACTTAACTTTAAACTCTTCGAAGGATTTGGAGGTATTGGGGACTAGGACTTCAACATACAAATTTTGTGGGGACACAATTCAGCCCATAATACATCTTTCTAGAAATGTCATAGCAATGTGCCAGTGTTACTCTCGACACAGTTCAAAGGCATTCCCAGGACTGTGAGGGCCTGGTGGGGACCCCACACTCACACACTCCACCAGGCTTCTCATAATGAAAATACTATTGTCTGCATTGCTCTGTGCCCTCAAAAGACAGGGCCACTGCTCACCACTCCACTTAGGATTTCCAAGGGTGCCTACCTCCTAGTGCTCATTGCACAGCAAACAGAAATGTTTCCATTCTCGATACAGCCCCTGGAATCCAGCCACTATGCCGCCATGGCTGGCACAAAGTAAAGAGTTTCATGATCAAGCAAATTGGTTTAGTTTGGCTCGTACTTAACGAAGATCTAAAACTAAGCCAGATAATGTTCTTCCCACACACAAATACACTGCAAACACACCTGGCTTAGAGTTATGCTGATTATGAGTTAATTAACATAAAACTGAACATTAGCTGTAATTCAGTGGGTGCTCTAGAAAGCTGGCAAGATCCTATTCCCTCACGCTGCCAAATTCTGAGTACTAGGCATGCTCATCACCCTGCTCACGGTGGCTGCCCACGCATGGAATGTGACCACTCGGGTTTCTTTAAGGCCCCAGCTCACCTTCCCAAGGCAGCAACTCCAACGTGCAAGGAGAACCCCACAGATTCCAGGCCCTCCCAGCTGTGTGCCAGGTGGCCTTGCCTATTGTCAAGACTCACAGACCAGAGAACGCTATAAGAATGGAGACAGTAGTTTCTTTTTCTAGCCAATACCATATTTCTCCCTTTCTCCTGCATGTCCCTGAATCTCCTTTTATTCCAGCCCTCCTGAGGATGCCTCTTCTTTCCAACCAATCTGAAGACCCTTGTCCTTGCCTTCCTGGAGGCAACTGACATGCAGTGAGTCTGTTATTTCCATGGCATCGTGTAGACATTGAAGCTATTGCTGTAGACCAGACTAGCCCAGAAGGAGAATTTCCCGCCTTCAATCAAGGCCATCAAGCAGGGCTAATGTTTCCTCAAGAAACATCTCTGGACCTTTGATAAATGAGTGAATGAATGAATGAATGATTATACACTTAATCAAGCCCAGACTCCCCTCATAAAGTCTGTCAGAGACCATTCCTAGCTTTGAGAATTTTAAGCCAAGATTTTTCACTGCCACCCATGGAAGAGGCCCGTGGCTGTCTCTACTACACATCTGATTTCCAGCATCTCGGGCTGCCACATTCCCCAGAACCTGCCAGGAGCCAAACTCAGTGAATACACCTATCCGGCCAAGTTAGGGAAAATTCCCGTGAAAACCACCATCTTGCTTTTGACATAATCACCTGAAGAGTAACTAGACAACAGAGACATTCTGTTATTCGGTATCTCCTAGTTTGCAATAATAAAACTACAATAGCAAATGGGATATTTGTCCTTCAGGGTGAAGGGTGTAGACCATACGATATTATTCAACCACAAAAAGGCTGAAGGAAGTTCTGCTCCCTGCTGCCACATGGATGAACTTTGAAACCATGATACTGAGTGGAAGAAGCCAGACACGAAAAGATGAACAGTGTGTGATTCCCTTTCTTCGAAATATCCAGAACAGACAAATCCATAGAGACAGAAAGTAGCTTAGTGGTTGCCAAGAGTTGGAGAAAGGTGGGAGATTGAGAAGTGACCGCCAATTCATGGGATTTCTTTCCAGTATGATAAAAATATTCTGGAATTAAATCATGGTAATCAACGTACAGCTCCATGAATATGCTAAATATCACTGAATTGTACACTTTGAAAGGGTGAATCTCATGGTATGTGAATTATATCTCAGTGAAACTTTTTTTTTAAGCATGGAATTACCTACCTAAGAATAGGAGTAATGAGAGGGTAGGGAGAGGTTTAGGCATTTGTTTGAGATTTAATCTGTTATAAGAATATTTCAGTCCACTTGTTTTTCTCATAGGTATTCCAGAAAACACTCGGTACAGAAGCACTAATAGGCTTGGGCTCTCTGTCTTTATAAACATTTGGCCCAAAGGCTTTTCTGGCCACAGAATGCAAGCCTAAATCAACAAAAGCTGAAAAATGTAATATGACATTCTTGGCCTTCAAAAAGGTGAGCACAGCAATACTTAACCATGGAATGGTCGAGTGTAAAACCTGCTTCCCCTCCTGCAATGTGTTCTACGAGAAAACCTGCTGGTATCCAGAGCTGATGGAATCACTACCAGGTGAATAGACCTGTTACCCATATGTTACAGAAACTCAACCCCTTTGTACTCAGTGTTAAATACCAAAGTTTCTTCAAGAGAAGCTAGAGATCTTGCATGAATGAATGAATGAATGAATGAGGGACCTAGGAAGTTGCTTCATGCACTGGTTTTTGTGACGAGTCTGGTGATTGCCTTTTCTACTAGATGACAAGCTACTCCTCATACAGACTATTTCAACACCTTTCATCCACCAGGCGGAAACTTTACCCTTTGCCCCAAAGATGAGATGAGAAGTCTCCTGACTTCTCAATCGGCCCAGCAGAGGTGGCCCCAACTGCTCCTTCTCCACCTCATAGGGAAGTGACGCAGATGAGTAAGGATGTGCCCTTGCATGCTATGAGCTGTCTTTGGCAAGACTGGGGGGTGTGAATTCCAGGCCTTGAGAAATAGAGGCCTTCATTTGAGCCTTAGCTTCTTAACTGCCCATGTTACACCCCTGTCTTACTCACCTTGACCTGCTTTCTCTCTTCAGAGGCCTCATGGGATCCGGTAAGAACCAGAAGTCCCATCTGAATCACGCGTGTGGCATTTTGGCTTTCTCTCCGTTGGCTCTCTTTCCATTTGGTTTTCCCTCCTGCATTTAGACCTGATTCTCCTTCCCTGTGTCATCTCACACCTCCATGTCACTTCCACCTGGGGTCAGGAGATCAGAGAAGATGGAAGAGGGGCATTGGTTCGTGGCCAATTGGAAAATCCAAAATGTGTCCATATGGCAGCAAAAGTGAAGGAGAGGACCCAGTCAACCCTTGAAATCAAGGACACCCGTGGTGGAGGTGGAGGTGGATGTGAACTGCTGGTATAGATGTATCTGTACTGAAAGGGTCATGCCCCCAGCAGTGACTGTTATCCAGGGCTGGAAAGAGAATGAATGCAGGGCTCAGCGTGAGCCCTTCCTCCGGACCACAAAGCTCAGTTAGATAGAGAAACTTGCAGGGCAGAAACAGTTGTGAAATAAGTCCACCAGAGCACTAAACATGTCAACTGTCCCCTCTCTGCCTTCCTCCCCACACATAGCTCTCTCAGTGGCGATCCAGTCCTCCATTGACGCACCTGTAATAGGACATCACCTGCCCATCCTCACTTCCCTCCTGGCCTTATCGTCTTCCATCCGAGCACTCATCTCTGCAGACTGCCACAACAACAATCGCTACCTCCTCTACACTCTGACAGTCCTTGCCTGGTGCATGCCATACACGTGGAGCCAGTGGGCTGTTTCATGGGTCACAAATATTAGCAATCATGGCTTACTACCATCATTTCCCCAAGCTTAACTTTTATTTTCCATCTTCTCCCCAAAACCCTCGAGTACATAGTTGTATATTCTAGTTTAGGTCCTTCTGGTTCTGCTATGTGGGATGCTACCTCAGCGAGGCTTGATGAGCGGTTCTAGGTCTGTGCCCAGGATTCGAACCAGCAAAACCCTGGGCAGCCAAAGCGGAGTGCAGGAACTTAACCTCTCAGCCACGGGGCTGCCCCCTCCCCAAGCCTAATTTTAAAAGATGTATTCAAATCATCACGAGTCTTTACCTTACTGTCCCCTGGAAGCACCCCTAAGATGTCTCCATTCTGTTTCTCATGCCGTTCCCTCCAACTGGAATGTCTTCCCTGTCCCCTTCTGGGAAACTCCTATTTATACATCAAGACCCAGCTGAAATGTCTATCCCTGCCAGACTTCTTTGTGAGTCTGGTGGAGTCTATGGACCCTACTCAAAATAATGCTTTTTTAATGCATAAAATAAAATACAGTGGTTACACAGGGAACCAATTATGCTGAAATATAGTTATCAAAACATTTCTACACTGACTAAATGTAAATTTAAAACTCACTAAATAAGATCTATTGGTGGGACTAATAACTACTATAATTTCGCAATGATAATTGTAAGGGGTATTCTGATCTGTCACACCTGGAATTAGGGTGACCAACTTGTCCTGATTTGGCTCGTACTTTCCCATTTTAGCCCTGAAAATCCTGTGTCCTGAGAGTCCCCTGAATCCCTGGCAAACTGGGACAGTTGGTCACCCTGCTTGCAGTGTGCCGTGGAAACATCTGTGATCCTAGCGGGTTATGGTCACACGGCCAGTGCGCCTGTGTCTGCTGCTTGCATTCTTCACGGAGGCAAGGCTGTATTTCAGGTAGAGTCTAGAGGAAATAAAGATGTGACTGTTTTCTCCTGTGCAAGTTCATGTACCCCCAAATTCTATCCATGAACGGCTCCCTTCCAGGTTAAGAGCCCTTGCAACTAATGGGACAAAATTGGACCTAATTTCCCCTGAACTTTGTACTTTGTTCTTAGATCTACTATAACTTACAAACTATTATCATCGTTTATTTAAAAATTAAAAGAAGTCCCCAACACAGCAGGGCCGGCTGCCACATGGGGAAGGCTGGAGCCCTCTTACATAGCTGACTCAAAGTGGGTTGAACAACTTTGCCAAACTGTTTAGCAGTTTCTTCCAAAGCTGAGCAGACACCTATCCAATGACCCCGCATTTCCACTCCTGAGGATGTGCCCAACAGAAATGAGAGCTGGTGATCACCGAGAGCCGTACATAAGAATTTTCGCAGCAACTGCGTTCATAATAGCCCCACACGGGAATAACCGCTACGTACATCAAGAGGTGAAGAGACAAACAAATCATGGTCTGTTTATACAAGCGTATATCATACAGGAATAGAACTGAAAAATAACATCTCTAGGCAGCAATATTGATGAATCTCTCAGACATAATGGTGAGCAAAAGAAGCCAGCCACAGAAGGGCACATCATGCAGAATTCCATCTGTATAAAATACAAGAGCAGGTGACACTTGCCTGGGCATTAGAAATCGGGATAGTGGGTACCCTTTGGGTGGTGGGGGCATGAGAATCTGGAATAGTCTGCTGGTTACATAAGGTTCAGTTTGTGAAAATTTATTGAATCACACACTTGTGGTGTGGACTTTTCTGTCTGTATGTTACACTTCAGTGAAAACATTTCTTTAAAATGTTGGGTCCCCCGTTCCTGTCTGCTGCTGGATCTCATCCTTGCAGCCATCAGTACCAAGAAGTAACCTCTCCCTGCCTTTTCCAGTTTGTTGGCTCTGCGGCTTCACCACTCCTTTCCCCACCGAATGGGACCTGTGTTGGCGGGGCTCCCATCTCTCCTGGCTGAGGGCCACCACAGGCCCAGGCTCTGGCATGAACCTCTTCAGCTTTTGCTAGTTGCCTTCACAATGTTAACTCTTCATTAGTATTTCTGGCAGGCCAACAATTAGCGTGTTAACACTTGCCCGTGTCTCAAAGCAGCTTTTACCTTAGCCGACTACCTTTACACTATTTCGGGGAAAGGGTTTGTGTTGAATTCTGTGAGTCCAACAGTCCCAAGCAATGTCTGATAAGCCCTAACAGTGGGGGCACAATACTTCTTGCACAGACGTGAAAACTGATTCTCAAGGTGACTTCCACCTCCTGCAAAGATGTCGAGTAAATATACTGTTTATCGTGTGAGACGGAGGGCAGCTCTCGTGATAGCGAAGGCTGAGCTCTCCTCTGACAGATGATAACTGACGTCACTCGAGACAGAGAACGGCAGGACGGGGAGTAGAACCTGGGTCTCTGGTTCACGCCTGGTCTCTTTGCAGCATCCCCAGGGCCTCCCCTGAGAATGAAAACCACCATGGGTGACAAAAGTGTCACTGCTCTGACGTAATAGCTGGCCCCTCTTACCTGCTCCAGGTAACCCCACCCTG
Organism: Equus przewalskii; assembly: GCF_037783145.1. Lineage (NCBI taxonomy): Eukaryota > Metazoa > Chordata > Mammalia > Perissodactyla > Equidae > Equus > Equus przewalskii. The sequence continues at coordinate 18,298,818 of NC_091851.1, read as the reverse complement.
GCGGAGGCCTTTCTCCCTTTGGACATTTTCTTTCACATTAGGGAGAAAAGACAAACCACAGATCAAATTATCAGGGTAATTATGCTTTTAAAAAAACATCAGAGACAATGAGGAAAGTGGTGGGAGGCTGGAGGAGGCACTTCAGCATGGTGGCCCAGTCTGGCCTTCTCAGGTCGGCGTCTCTGCCCTTTCCCAGGCCACTCCTTTCTGGATCAACTTAAAACACAGCCTTCATCCTGTTACCCCCTGGCTCTACGTCCTCAGCAGCTCTCTGTCACTTACAAACATCCTTTTCCAGAACACCTGGCGACACCCAAGATGAGTAACTGCCTTGGTGGTTCCTGATAAGCCACAAGGAGATTCCTCACCTCCCCTCCCTCCCCGCCTCCCTCCCACCCCTGCACACTCCTTCCCACCTCCCTGCCCTGAATCAGTCCCCCACAGCCCAGCTCCAGACACCAGCTGCCGTCTGAGCAGGGAAGGGCGGAGAACTGCGGAGGAATCCACCCTTCAATCAGTGCAGCACTTGCTTCTCCAGGCGGTGATCGCCCTGCGGGCTCGTGTTACTCTTCCGACAACTGCATGCCATGCAATTTCAGCCAGTGCCATGACAGGTCCTCACCATGCTGCCTTGGATTATTTTTTTCTTAAGTAATTTCATTGGGATTATAAGGGTTTATAACATTATGTAATTTCAACTGTACATTATTGTTTATCAATTCCTGAATACACTTCATCATGCTCACCCCTAGAAGTCTAATTTCTATCCATCACCATACACATGTGCCCCTTTGTCCCTTTCTCCCACTCCCCCATCCCCTTCCCCTCTGGTAACCACCAATCTATTCTCTTTACCCAGATTATTTTTTTTAACTAATTGTAAAGTGGTTGCATTCATCCCTGTTAAATTTCCTCTTGCTGCCTTTCCCTATCCCGACCTGCTGCGATTTGGAGAGTCGAGCCTGCCCTCTGGCACACAGCCCACAGTGGCAGCTTCGCTCCATGCACAGCTCTGACAAGACTGTCTACAACCAGGTCACCGAAGAAGAAGGGATAAAGGGCATCTAGATGCATCTACATTCTGGCCCCACGCTAGGTGTGGGGCAAACAGATGCAAATGAAACACGGTCCTTCAACTTCTGTGAGCTCAGCTGAATGTGTGAACAGCAATGGGATGCCCCAGATGACTATTTGGCTATGTGCCAAGTGCTATGGGACCCCCCACCCCCTTATGGAGACCCCTGACTGTGCCTGGGAAGAGTATGCTATAGAGGAAGGTGGCATTTAAGATTTCCATAAAGCAATAATCAAACTTCCAAGGATATAAAACCTGGACCCAGGGATGTTCTGTAACCCAGCAAGTCCACCCATCAGAGTGCACATCCAACAGAAAAGTGATCATATGTCCACCAACAGGCACGGGCAGGAATGTTCACGGCAGCACTATTTCTGAGCCCAAACCGGAAACCACCCAAATGCCCACCAGCAGAGGAATGGAGGAGTAGATTGTGGAATCGTCTCCCAATGGAATGAGCCATCTACAACTACATACAATGTGGGTGAATTTCACAGACTTAATTTATGCCAGACAGACACAAAATATTACATTCTGTATGATTCTATTTAGAGGAAGTACAAAATCAGGCAAAACTGATCTATGATGTAAGAGGTCAGGACAGTGGGCGGTATAGGGGAGGGGTAGGGACCTGACGGGGACACGAGGAGGCTTTGGGGCTACTGTCATCTTTGGCTTCCTAATCTGGGTGCAGGCTACATGGGCATATTCAGTTTGTAAAAATACGTAATGCTGTCCGCTCAGGATATGTTCGCCTTTCTGTGTGTACAGTAGAGCTCAATAAAAATAAAAAAATTGAGTATGGCTATTTAGACAGCTACACAGCTATCTAATAAGTATTATTTTCCAAAACACATTTCAGTTATTTCTCTACCATCCGTCCCTGAGCTCCCTTAGCTGCGTTATCCATCTTTACGCTCTGCTTTCCTTGGCACACCACGGCCCAGGCACAGAACAGACACTGGGTAAATCTCCAAGAAGCTGAAGTAGAGTGGGTGATTTCTCACACACTAATTTTCTGGACACAGCTAGTGTGACACAGCATCTTGTATCTTAATGACCACGGCGTTTATTTATAAATGCTCTTCAAAGCTCCAAGATCTAATCAAACTAGGAATTGATATAATAATGACCCGCTCATGCATTCTAGAACTCAGTCTTTCCTTGTTGCTTCTTTTTAATCCACATAATTTTCTATTGTTCATACCCTGGAGAGAAATACATCATAGTCCCTTGCACCACAGAGCACCCAGCCCTGTGGGATCAGTCTCATGCTCCCTGTTTTCTCAAAGATGTCCTACATTCAATTATATTCCTGATATAATTGCCGATGCCAGAAGACACGCTTCACGCGGCCCTGGCCTCTCGGCTCCTCTGAAGAGACTAATGTTCTGTCACTCATTCCTTGGCTGTTTGTTCATCTTCACAGGTGGCGAGCTGGGTGCCAGGCAGGACTGGAGCAGCTCTGCTCTCTCTGCCTGGGTTTCTTGCCTCGTTTGCAGCTTCCAGAGTTCCTCCCATCTTCTCGAACGTTTTCAGTCCTCCACACTCCTCTGTGCCTCTGAGAACAGCCTTTTGTTCCCCGACAAGAGGAATCTGCAGCCTCATCAGCTCTGCACCACCCTCCCACCGCCCTCTGGGCAAAGGCCTGCTCAGAAAGGGAACAGAAAGAAGAGGGGTGGAGGGGGCCTGGAGCTGATCGCCTGGATGGGGTCGGCAGGATGGACGGTACACAGAGTTCAGAACAGGGTGGTGGGCCCCCAGGGGCAGCACTGCCCGCCTGGCTGGGTGACCTTGGGCCTATCTGGGACCCATGACCTCACAGTGGGTAGGAGCTGGGCTACTGGCTTCTGAGTCCTTCCCAGTCCTGAATATCCCAAACCCTAATTATGACCTTAGCCATCTACATATTGAACAAAATTATACTGACACTTGGTCTCTGGGTAGTGAAATATTAAGAGATCTTTTTCCTTCTTCTTCTTTTCTGCATTTTGCAAATAGTTTATACTGTTTGCCCTACTAATGTTTTTGTGTGTGTTCACAAGCACAGAAAGTCTATGATCCTAGCAAGAAAATGGAAACTTTTTTTCTTAAGAGGAAAATGAAATAAATTTTAAAATAAAGGCAAAGGAGAAAGAAAGGCCAAACTGGAGGTCCCGAATCCAACCGGAGCGTGGAACCCACTGGGGCCGCATTAGCTGCAGGTTTCCCACCTCCAGGATGAAGCCTTTGTAAGCTCTTCTGGCGCCATCTGCTGGTCGGCCCAGAAGCAACCGCTTAATTTGGTTCACAAAAAGGCTTTGAGGCAAATCTAGTGAACACTGATGGGGTCACATTCAGGATAAAAATCGCATTCTATTTACAAGCAAATCTCTCTCCGCACTCACCTCCAGAATTCACTTTTGATTTTGCATTGCAGTAATGATCGTGACAGAGGCACCGGCACAAGTGCCTTCATTATAAGGAATGGTAACCCAGCACCCATGCACCGTTACTCATGCCAGGAGTGACTGATTCTCGGGCTCTCCTCCCCATCCTGGGGCATCATGCAGTGAGGGAGGCACTCTGAGGAAGCCCACTCTCAGCCCCCACCGTCTCAGAACAGTGTTAGTTTCATCTCCATCTGTCTCTGTCCCCTGGGTTTCCACCGATCTTCAACTCATTGGCCTTTGGACTAATTCAGTGATTCACGCATTCCCATGTGGCCCCCAGCCCTCTTCCCAAGCCGACCCTTCCCACGCAGCATGCCCAGCAAAGCCTCTTTGCTGTCTGAGGCTGGTCTGCAGGTATAAGACAGTGTGCACATCCGGCAAGACTTGCTTAAACCGCCCTCTGTTGTAGATGTTGATGGCAAGGCATTTTCCTTCCATCACTTCTAATTTCAATTCTAAAGGGCGCCTCTCGAAATACCAATCTTTTTTGTTTTTAAAGATTGGCACCTGAGCTAAATAGTGCCAATCTTTTTTCTTTTTTGCTTTTTCTCCCCAAATCCCTCCAGTATATAATTGTATATTTTAGTTGTGGGTCTTTCTGGTTGTGCAAATACGAATCTTAAAAACAGTCCTAACTCTTTGGACAAATGCATCCATCCCTCTGTCCAGCTATGACATTGTGATATAATAAGAAATAAATATTTGATCTTTGTCCCCAGTTCCTGCCACAGAGCTTCTAAAACCTTGTAACTTCCTGAATGAACAATAGGGGTGATAGGAGCAGCTTTTGTTGTAATATTTGATTTTTCTCCCCAGTTCCTGGCACAGAGGGGTTTGGAGAGCTCCCTGGTGAGTGAATGCATCCACATGCAGGAATGGTGGTCCACCCAAAGGCCACTGCACTTGGGACCTTTCTGGACCTGGTGCCATGTACTTCTTCAACTGGCTGTTCATTTATATCGTTTATAATATCCTCTATAATAAAGCAGTAACAGTAGGTTAAGATTTTTTAAAATAAAATTCAAAGGTACCTCTTAAGTCATCTGAACTTCATCAAGATCTCCACGTGGTGTTTATTAGTAAAGCATGATAAGAAGGTCCATCCTTCTCAAGGCAAAGGAGCGCCCGGGAACCCGTGATTGGTCCTGCCACGGAGGGAATGGCTGCCATATTTGGAGAGCAGCAGGAATGCCCCTCCCCCTGCAGCTCCTACATAGCTGGGCCAGCCTGGCTGCTGAGAAGGTGTGCTGGAGGACTGTGTGGACCGTGGCTCCAGAGGCACACTCCCAGAGAGAGCTCAAGGTACGTGGGGGGGCAGAGTTCGCCCACGGATTCCATTTCTGTGGTCAGGCTGCTTCGTGGTATGGGTCCCAAGTCAGAGGCCCATTGTGAGAACGTTGGGGCATCACTGGTGTTGCATGTCTATGTTTTGGGGCTGCAATAAAATGCTATTTTAGGGTCAGCTGGTGGAGATTTTCTTTTGCTTTGAAGCCTTTGCCTATCAAGACTAATTTCTTCCTCAAGATCTCTATGCTTTTATTTTTTAATTTGACACACCCATAATTTATGCTATTATTCTTGTTTAAGATTTCTCCTACCAAGGAGTATAGGGTGATGACTCGGGGTGTGGCCCCCATTTAGGAGATTAATGAATGTTTGTTTCACGCTTGGATCTCTTGGGAGAAAGCTGGTCTGAGCTCACTGTGATTTGGGGGCAGTCAGGGGTGGGATGCTGGAAGCCTGGGTGCTCAGGCTGCTGCCGGGCACACTGATGCCCACCCTGGGGCAGAGGCCTGGCAATGCCTACAAGTAAAGACAGGTCAGCAGAGGCCTCTTTGCGGGTGTCCAGAGGAGACCTGGTATGCACTTAGGTCGCATTCTGCCTTTATTTCTACCTAAGGACCAGTGTCACCCTAGAGTTGAACATTTTAACAGAAATGTACTCATCGCTTTAGGAACACTGCAGGGAGAGTGTGTCAGGGGCTAAGTGAGCCAACTTCTCGACCTCCTCCAGCCCTGGCACTCACGGACTCACCGTAGATCTTCATTAGGAGACAGCCGGAGCCCGCTCCGCTAGAGTAACTCTTCCTGAATCGCTGATCCACACGGACAAAGGTCCAGGTGCTGGAATGCCCCGAAGAGTTGACCTTGGGGGTGGATTTCCACAATAGCTATTGTAGTTTCAGGAGCCAGATGTAACAAACTACCGGACTGGGGGGGGGGGGGGGTCAGGGCGGGGTGGGGGGCTATTCCCTGATATCATCGGCAGCCCTTCAGATGCCCTGGGGCTACCTTAACCCCGGACCCTCAGTGCTCCCCCAGGCCCTCCTGTCCTCACCATCTCGTTTCCTCTGAAATCCCTGCTGTTTGCTCAGCTTAGGGGCCATCAGGGCGACCCTTCATGCCCAATGAGTCAAAAGCACAGAACATGAGCACCATCTCCTCCTGCAGCCCAGAAGGGCATGGAGCACAGCGAGTGGGCACAGGCAGAGCTGGAGTCAAACCTGCCACCTGCTATTGTGCGGCCTTGGGTAAATTACTTACCTTCTCTGAATCCCAGAACAACATGGTTAAAAGGGGGCTGATCATGTGTCTACCCCATGTGAGAACTGTTAGGCAATGTCCGTGGCTGATGCGTAACAAGTGTGCAGTAAGAAGCTAATTGGGAAGGAAGATGGGGTCACCCTGTCTCCCGGGGTAAGACTGAAAGAATACCTACAACACCTCTTGACCCCTTAACCTCAGGAGAAGCAGGGGCCCCCTAACTGTGCCTCCGTCTCCCTCCGCCCCGCCCTCCTCCCCTGTCCCTCTCATTACCGTAAAGCCCTTTAGGCTCAGCAGCCAGTGCTTTCCTGAGAATGGACAGCAGAGTGTGCCCAAGACTGTGCCAGCTTAGAGCAATAGAGAACAGAGAGGGGAGATTAAAAGTACAGCCTGTCCCCAGAAGCCTCTGCTTCCAATTCTACTACTGTATTTTCCTCCCAGGGACCCCTTGATTTGAAAGATTTGAGAGTACCAAAGAAACCCGTATGTATTAAGTCATTACTCATTTATTTTCCCATGCATATTCAAAGGCTTTATAATTGCCCGTTGCAGCTTCTTATCTGTCTGAGAAAACCAGGATCACCACCCTGCATGGATATAATTCCAGGCAAAAGCAAGAAACTTGGTACTGACTTAACCCTGTGCAGCCCAAGCGTGGGAAAACAATTAGGCTTCTAGAAAGATGTAAATGATGCAAGGATGCCATTCCTTGCTTAAAATCCCCTACACAGGGGAGGGAGGCAGGGGAGACGGGGAGCCCCACTGAGGAAATTAACTGCCCCGGCCTTTGCTGTTGCAGATTCTGACACGATGAGGAAGCATCTGGGTGGATGCTGCTTGGCCATTGTCTGTGTCCTGCTCTTCAGCCAGCTCCCTGCAGTCAAGGCGAGAGGCACAAAGCACAGAATCAAATGGAACCGGAAGGCCTTGCCGAGTACAGCCAAGGTCACGGAGGCCCGAGTGGAGGAGATCCGCCCAGGGGCCTTCATCAGGCAGGGCCGAAAGCTCAATATCAATTTCGGAGCTGAGGGCAACAGGTACTACGAGGCCAACTACTGGCAGTTCCCTGACGAGATCCACTACAACGGCTGCTCCGAGGCCAACGTGACCAAGGAGAAGTTTGTCATCAGCTGCATCAACGCCACCCAGGAGGCGAACCAGGAGGAGCTGTCCCAGGAGAAGCAGGACGACAAGCTTTACCAACGCATCCTGTGGCGGCTGATCTCGGAGCTCTGCTCCGTCAAGCACTGCGATTTTGGGTTGGAAAGCGGAACGGGACTGCGGGTCACCATGGACCAGCCTGTGTTGCTCTGCCTGCTGGTTTTCATTTGGTTTATCGTGAAATAAGCCTGCATGCAGGCTGGCAGCCACAGAGCTGAGCCAGGCGAGTTATCCCACTTCTCTCCTCCAGCCCCAACCCACGTGTGATCCGAAGGTACCAAAGAGCAAGGATTCTGCTGCGCTCCATATAGCACTCCCAAGCATTCACTCGGGTATTTGTTTGTATTTGATAAACGTGTGTCTATCGATCCCCTCCAGGCTTGTCCCCAGGGTGGCTTGTCCATCACTGCGTTCTCAGCGCCCAGTGGAGTGTCTGGCACACCATATTATGCAATAAATGTTTGGTGAATAGGTAAAAGAATGCGCCAAGAACGGTGCCAAGCATTTCACAGTACTTCCCAACAACTCTCAGAGGTAGGTGTTATTCCCGTTTTATAGATGAGTAAACTGAGGCGCCAAGAGGCAAAGTGGCTGGAAAGTGGCAGAGCTGGAATTCCACCCTGGCTTGTCTATCCCGAAGATTTTCCTCTCTGGGCAATCCCAGAGCTGTCTTGTGATCCCTTATGGCTTGCAAGGCCCAAATCCAGACACATATGTCTAATAAAACTGTGGAAACCACTTTCAGAAACATGAAAAGACCTGAGCTGACAGCCATGCATTTGATACCTTGTTACACGGAGGTTTCATTTAATTCCTCTAATTAAACTAAGATATAATAAAGGAATTAAACTAACATGGAAATAAAGCTAGACAAAGTTCCAGAAATCTTCTTGTAAGGAAATATTGCCAAGCTGACTCCCAGAGCTGACTAGATATAAGCAGGATGTGTCTGTGGCACGAAGATTTTTTTTCACAAGAAGGATAAGCGTTTGCTATTCCCATCTCGGAAACAGTCCGTGTACGTAAGAAAATACTTTTAAATGACATGTTTGCTTTCTAATGTTCCCCTAACCCTATGTGCATGTTTTTCTGTACATGCATATGAGCATCTTTAAATATACTCCGTTCACACAGGAACTCCACACAAACTCAAAATCCGTTCTTTTACCCACACTTTGGCGAGGGGCCATCATTTCTGTGAACCACCTGTCACTACAAAAAAAATTCTTCACCAGAAAAGTTAAAAAGAAACTGTGTCTTCAGGGAGACCCAGTAAAGAATTCATCTATGCCATAAGCAGAAGTAGATACACAGCTTATTATCTGCTAATTATTAGTTAGAATATATATTACAAAATACTATTCGTTAATAATAGTTAAAAATATATATTGCAAAATATCAGTGCAATTTAAATAAAAATGATGAACCTAATGCTCTAAGACGCCCCCCCAGGGCCTCTGGGGTACTCTCACAGACTCCCAGAAGTGGGTGAATTGTAGTTGAAGACAACAGCCACTGAATATTATCAATTTTGCTTTAATGAGAGTCTGCAAGGCGAAAAAAAGTGCGTTGTCAGACAATTTACCCTAAGTATTTTAAAACATGAATGTTGACAATGGTGCCTCTTGTTCTGAGCCTCTGCTGTTATCAGCAATCTTCTCAAGAGATACATTGGGAAGGTTTTAACATAGAAAGCGGGCAGAGGACCGGGGGCGGGGCAGCCCAGGGCCAGCCTTCCGCTGGATACACAGGGAGATCCTGCGCTGCCAAGGCAGGAGGAAGCTAGAGGCGGCCTTGGTTTTCCTGTTGTCAGCCCTGTGCTCACCTTGGGCTTCCACAGTCCTGTTGAATTCTAGATTAGAGAGCAAGAACATTTAGGGGTTATTTCTTGCATGTCAATTTTTTTTTAATTTTCTAAATAACAACAATAAACGTTGAAATTTCAAGTCCTGGCCCTCCTGGGTTTAGTTACCAGGGTACACACGGCCACGTAAGCAAAATGACTTCCTTTCTTGAGTGAAAACACTTAGGCTGTGATATAGTACATTTTCTATAATTGCTGTCTTTTCTCATCTTGTTAATAGTTCCAGAAACCAGATTTAAGTGGGGCAGGAAGTGAATTTGGACCTGGTGATTCAAATGCAACATGTTTCGGTGGAACTTTTAATTGAAACCGTCTGTGCTTGATTATCCTTGCTCATGTTTACGAATTATGAGGTCAAGTCAAGGCTTTGTGAGTTTGGTTTTGCACGTTAGCAAGGAGTGGCCAGGTGCCCACTACATGTAAGACATTGTGAGGGGCTTCTGAATTATTCCCAATAGAATCATCTTAAATGTGAATAATTTCACCAACCATCGCTTTATTGTTCCTTCCGAGTGTTGACCTTCTAAAATATAAGTTTGTTGTAAAAGGGACATTAAAATTACAACAGAAATCCAAACAAAACACTGCCCACCATCCCAGCATCTGACCAAGTCCGGTTTTCATTTTGCCCTATAACCTCCTGGTCCTTATCCGTTTGCATATACAAATGTACATATTTGCAGTCATAATATAGGTGAGCTTTTATATTCTAACTTTCCCTTAACTTTATTCTATGCTTTTTTAATTTTCCTGATTGTTGTGTTCTCGCCTCTCCCTCTACCTTCCCCAATCCACCCACTCCTTCCCACCGAGATGAAGCCTCCACACTTTCGCTGTGCTCAGACACATAAGGGAGACTTTTTTGTTTGAGTGCTCCTTTTAAAAATACTATATTCATATCACATTTATTCCTCTGCAATTTGCCTAAATTAAGAGTGCATCATGAAGCTCTCTGCACTTCATCAGCCAGCTGGTTGGCTACCTCGTCCTTTTAGACTGCTGTGTAATATTCCATGGCACAGATGGACACTGATCAATTTAATCATTTCCTTGTTGATGGACCTTCAGCTTGTCTCATTTTTCGCTACTGCAAACAATAAACATCCTTGTACATACGAACTTGCAATCTGTTACTTTTGTTTCTGTGGATTAGATTTACACATGCAGAATTTGTGGAGCAAAGCTGTTCAATTTAAATTTTTCAACACATAACTAGATTATATTCCTGTGTAGCTGGAGCCATTCCAACTCCCACCTGCAGCATATGGAGTTAACTTGTAAGAGTTTCTATGTCATTTAAGTACGAGAAGCCGGCTTTTCTACAAACACTGCTTGAGCATCTTCTCCCCTTTGCAGAGGACACACTTAAAGCTTCCCAAGCGACTTCAGACCATAAGCACCATTTGAAAATCCTAAAACTGTTGGCAATTTCCATTCTAAACCTGGTCGATGGCCCAAAATATCTGGATGAGAAGCCTGAGAGTCATGTGGTGTGTGTGCGGGCATCCTGGCCAGAGGGTGGTGTGTTTGCCCAGCTCTACACTCCCAAACAGCCAGGGGAGCCATAGGGTAAAGTTTTTAGTAAAATTACACTTTAGTAAAAATTACTAAAATTTTTAGTAAAGTTACACATGCAAATATCTGCATTCCAGTGAGAATGCCCTTTAGGTCATAAAGACAGAAAGGAGCAGGCATCAAGCAAACCATTGAAGTGGCCCACACTGCCCCTCCCCTCCGAGCTCCAGCAGACATCCAGCATTTCCCAGGAGCCCCTCCCACCCCACCTTGCTTAGGAAGTACCTGGCAACATTTGGAAACCCCACCCTCTGGTCCTAACGAGGTATGCCCCAGGTGGGGGCCATGAGTGTGTCTTGAGCTGCCCACCCTCTCTACCTCAAGCTTTCTGATAACAAGTGACTGGCATTGGGTCAGGGACCGCTGGCCCCACTGCGTACCTGTGGTTTGGTCACATCTTGCATCTCTACCCAACACTTTTTCTTCATGTGCTGTATATGGCTGGACAGGGACGCCCTAAGATGCCCGTGTGCTGCTGCGTGGCACCTTCTGGAGTCTGCCAGGGTCTCAGCTGAAGTGCTGACAGTGGGGCCCATGTGCCCACGTGCAGGCAGTGAGAGCACATTGGCAGACCACACATGCCTGGTGAGTGATCGAGCAGACTTACACAGAGGTGGCATCGTGACAAGTTTCCGTTCCCCAACTGAAAGCTCAGACGCTGCTCCGTTGAAGAGCACACCTCCTGCAAGCGGTGCTGTGTTAGCTCTCTCTGCCCCAAGAGCACACGGTCAGACACAGCATGGGCTCCTGTCCTCACTGCTGGCAGAAGACTCCGTTTCAGTTGGGCACCAGCTTCCCTGGTGGAAGAGAAGGGAGCCTAACTCCCATGCCACTGGGAATAACAGGCACGGGCAAAATAGGAAGGTCAGTCATTTCTTGCCAAACAGGACTTAGGTACTATGTCTTGGAGACATCTCTAAGCCTATCCCAGCGCATTGAAAGCCCGCTCCAGAAAAACAGACTCAGCTGTTTTGCTTGGCAAATGGAAGCCCTCACCCAGGCCCATGGGAGGCCTCAGACTGAAATAGGTCCCGTGCACTGACCACCCTCCTTCTAAAGGGACCTTCCTGGTGGCTGCACACAGCCCAGGGCTAACCCCCCAAAAAGAGCTTATCCTCCAATACTTAAGTGTCCCTGCATCCCCAAGATGTTTCCCTCTATGCTGGTCTGAATTTCTTATCTCCATCCACTCACCCACCCAGTCCATCCTTGGAATTTCCAGATCTGATTTTAATCCCTTTGTGGGAAAGCATTGCCTTCTTAAACAATACAGATTGTTTTAACTCCAACAGGCTTGGCCATAAATTATAGACGGAAATTGGCAGAAGGCCAGAGAGGAACTCAAGGAAGCTGGAACCAGGTCAGGGACGAGGATCTAACACAGCTGGTCTCCCTTGATGGAGGGAGGTGGGCGACGGGGGAAGTTATGGGAGGAGGGGGCCAGGAGAAGACCATTCATGGAGAGAATTATGCACTCAGGCTCATCAGAGGTGATATCAGCATCCAACAGGTAGGGTGTTATGCCCTCAGGGCTCTGGGCTCAAGAAAAAAATGTTCAACACCAGGGAGAGGAATTTTCAAGGACTAAGCGGAGCTTGGGTCCTGGCTAGGTGAGACCCATACCAACTCTGTTGTACTTGAATTTCCAAATCCAAAATTAAGATTTCTAATTTTTTTAACTGGCAATTCTGACTCAGGGCTACTGAGTGATTAAGAAGAAAATGGAGGAGCTTATGGCATCTGCAATATTGTGATTTATAAGAAATATATATTTAGTCATCAGATGACCAAAATATATTTGTTGTATATATTTGGTCTTCATCCGCAGTTCCTGGCTCACAGCTCCCAAAACCCTTGGAATTTCCTGAGCAAAAAGAGCAATGGGAGCATCTTTTTTACAATATTTGGTCTCTTGTCCTCAGTTCCTGAAATTGCTTCGGGGCTATAAAGGTGAAATGGTGTCTCATTTTTCATAATAAGCTCCTTTCCCCAATAACTAAGTTTATTTAATGAGGTGACTTGGAAAGCCCCTAAGGGTAGGGGCTGGTTACCTGAGGAGCCAACCATGACTAGAGGGTTGGAACTTTCTTTCAGTCCCACCTCCTGATTTCTGAGAAGGGAAGAAGGACTGGAGACTGAATCAATCACCAAGAGCCAATGATTTAATCAATCATGCCTATGTCATGAAGCCTCCATAAAAACCCACAAGGACAGGGTTCAGAGAGCTTCCGGGTTGGTGAACATGTGGAGGTGCTGGGAGAGCAGCACACCTGGGGAGGGCATGGAAGTTCTGTGCCCTTCCGCCACACCTTGCCCTATGCATCTCTACCATCTGGCTGTTCCTGAGGATATATATATCTCCTACTACATATCCTACTATATGTATATAGTGGGTCAATGTTTCTCTGAGTTCTGTGAGCCACTCTAGTAAATTAATTGAGCCCAAGGAGGAGGATTGTTGGAATCTCTGATCTTAGCCAGTCAGTCAGAAGCACAGGTGACACCCTAGACTTGGGACTGGCATCTGAACGGGGAGCAGTCTTGTAGGACTGAGCCCTTAACCTGTGGGATCTGATGCTCTCTCTGGGTAGATAGTGTCAGAATTGAGTTGAATTATAGGACACCCAGCTGGTGTCAGAGAATTGCTTGAGTGTGTGGGGAAACTCACACACACACGTTAGAACCAGGTCCAGAACCCTTTTAGCATCTTAAATGTCATTTATCCCTCCCTGTGCCTAAGTCAAACCCCATCGTCACCTTTTTCCCCTAGGGAAAAAAATAAAACGGAGCAGGAGACAAAGACTTGGTGGGTTTTCCTCAGCTTTTGGCCCATGTGACACAGCCAAAGGATGAAGGGCTTTTCTGGGTTCATTGTCACAAGAGCAGACCCTAAAAAGCTCTTCCTGGAATTTCAGACTTAGTGTGGTCTGCAAACCTGCTCCTTCTCAGCTGAGGGATGTTGACCTGTACAGATGGATGTTTCCAGAAGTCCAGCTGCTAGACTCTCACCCAGGGCAGGACCTGAGCCTGTGTGTGAGGCCTCCTCATCTAGATTTCAAGGTCATTGGCCCTCTATCTTGGCCGATGGCTTTTACTTAGAATTACAGATAATGTTTCCTCTGGGCACTATCTCAGCTCCTAGCTATGTTCCCCATTTTAGCTAATGTCCTTCTTTGCCTCATCTTGGGCATTGTGTGGGTTCATCCGTGCTTTCTTTCAACAAACGTTCATTGAATTCCTACTATGTATCTGTCTACTCTGTGCTGGAGCTATAATGGTGAGCAAGAAAGGCAAGATCCCTGCTGTTTGGGTGTTTACACACAAACGCACACACAACAGAGATGCACTGGCAGACTACTCTCTGGATGGGGCAAGTCAAGGCCGGCAGGGGGCTCTGATTTGTACCATTTGCCAATTCCTGTGGTGTAAATAGTGATCTGGTATTCTATGCCTCGGTTTTAATTGATAAAGGTGACCGAGTGACAACACAAAGAGGTCAATGCCCTTGAAGGAAAAGTTTAACATTACAGTTCCCCTAGCTCGAATAATTTCAGTGGGCTTTGGGCTACAGCGGCAGTCTCTAGTTCTCTGGTACCCCGCCCTCTAAAGTGGAGGAATGTTGCCTCCCTGGGTGCATGGGCCCGATGGAGGAGGTATGGTTTGCACAGTAAAGGCATGCTCCCCGCTGAACCCTTGCTATCTCTAAGGATTGGCTGGCCCAGGGAGGGACAGTCTCTCCCCAGAAAGGTTTTTTAAAATGTCAAAAACATCAAAATATACAGAAAATAAAATAATGGTTAATATACTTGGCCAATTTCAAGTGAGCAGGGTGACGTGGTAACTGAGAATTTGGAAGAGATGTGCGCAGTCCTCTCTCGGGAGCCTTTGTAACTGGCTCCAGCACAACTAACTCAACTGTTTGGAACCTTTACGCATATTCATTCATTCTATAGACAATTTTTATAGCCCTCTCAAATGAGAGCCGAAGTCATCTCAAGTGAGGGCTGTAGATGGACTGAAGATTGCCCTCCAGACCTCTCACCCACACGTGCAGAGATTAGGTGGACACACAGAGGCAGCCAGAAGAGCTGAGGCCAGAGCAGAAAAGAGATGGTGCCTGGGGCTGTGGCTGGATTAAATCTATATCGGCTTTCTATTATGTGCCTGACCATCATCGGGGCTCTGCAGATACCCAAAGAGTCACCACGGCTACCCTCAAGGTGCTCGAAGCCTGAGGCGGAAGTGGACAAAGACCATGCAGTGTGGGAGAGCACTAGAAAGAAAGGTTTTCCAGAGAGGGCAAGTTGGAAAGGATAGATGGAGATACCCAGAAAAGATAAGAAAGAGGCAGCATCGTTGAAGAAAAAACAAAGACTGTGGTACATTCAAGGAGCTACAAGTGGTTTGGTCCAGCGGGGATGTAGGGGTGTACGGAGGAGAGTGATGACCTGAGGCTGGACAATGAGAGGGGCAAGACCAGGCAACAGTCCCTCGTCCTGTGTCCCACAGGACAGCACTTCTCAAGCTTTAATGGGCACATGAGTTCCCTGGGGATGTTGGTAAAACACAGATTCTGCTTCAGCAGGTTTGGGGTGGGCCCAAGATCCTGCATTTCTAACAAGCTTCCAGATGATGCCAACACTGCTGGTCCACGGACCACACTTTGAGGAGTGAGAGTGTAGGTAAGAGAGAGCACTGAAAGGTGTTGAGAAGTTGAATGCCATATCAGGCCTGCATTTAGAAAGATGGCCCTAGTCGCTGCATGGGGAATGGGCTGTAGCCAGAGCAGGAGGCATCCAGGAGAAGAAGCAGCTCAAGTCTGGCACATGATGAGTCTGAGGCGTCCCATTTACATCTTGCTTCATGTTTGGCTCCCTTGTTCTGACCACTTGCCTCACCTGTTCCTCCTCCCAAGGGGGATGCTGGAGCCTCCAGAATTCCTCCCACTCCAGGACATCCTCTCATGTCACTCTGAAGCCACATGTACAGCATCACTCAGCTTTATAGATTCAGGCAAATGTGTACTTAATGGCACTCAGTCCTATTGCACGGTAAAGTTATTTAATTTAGGGGCAGAATTTATTTCAGTAGCTTTATAAATGGCTAAGTTGTATATATAAGTATATTTGCAAGACTTAAAGGGTGGTCATTTATGCTTTCTAATGAAACCTGACCGAATTTTATGGGCGAAAAAGAATCTTAGCATGCATTGCTTTGGAATGTCCACAGTCCACAGTGATGGGGAGACATCAGAGGCTCGAAGGGAACCGGTGGGGCTGCTATGGGAGCTTGAAGCAGGGACAATTAGCTGGTGCTGGGGACATTAGAGATGAAGGTTAGGCAGAGTCCAGTAGACAGTGAGAGAACAGGGCAGGGAGGGGGCTCCTCTAAGAAGGAATAACATGCCCAAAGGCTTAAAGGGCTAGACAGAGGTGGTACATGTGCAGACCACACACACAGCCGGGTATAACCCCAGATAGACTGTGCGTGGGGAGTTTGCGAGAAGTGAAACCAGGTGATCACCGGAGAACAGAATACACGGAACCCTGTGTGCTGGACCAAAAGGAGGGCAGCTAAGCTGGACTCCACCCCACCGGCCAGCCCACTAGGAAACAAACATTTACTGAGCTGCTCCATGCGCTGGGCATCTGTGCCAGCCCACGGGGACACAGAGATGGAGACCACAGACAAGGAACTTGGAGCAGGTCAATAGCGGAGACAGACTTGAACAATGAATAGAATTCTGTCTCTAATTTCGCATGTGATGAGTGCCACGCACAAGTAAAGGGCATCTGGGTATTGAAATTGGGAGTTGATGTCTGTGCTGAAACCTGAAGATTAAGTGGGAATGAGGCACATCAAAACCCATTCCCAGCTCTCCTACCCAACTGGTGAGGGTGAAAAATGGTTCAGTCACTTCGAAAACCAGTTGGGCAGTTTCTAACAGTTAAACACATGACCCAGCCATCCTACGCTTAGGAATATATCCAAGAGGAATGAAAACCTATGTCCACACAAAAACTTGTACATGGGGCCAGCCCGGTGGTGCAGCAGTTAAGTGCGCACGTTCCTCTTCTGTGGCCCAGGGTTCGCTGGTTCAGATCCCGGGTGCGGACACGGCACCGCTTGGCAAGCCATGCTGTGGTAGGCGTCCCACATATAAAGTAGAGGAAGATAGGCACAGATGTTAGCTCAGGGCCAGACTTCCTCAGCAAAGAGAGAGGGATTGGTGGCAGATGTTAGCTCAGGGCTAATCTTCCTCAAAAAAACAAAAACAAACAAACAAACAAAAACTTGTATATGAATGTTCGTGAAAGCATTATTCACAATAACCCAAACCTGGGGAACACTTAACTGTCCATCAACAACTGAGTGGATAATCACATAAAAACTAGGGCAATAGTTAGAAGAAAAAAAAAGATGTTATGGTTTAGCAAAAGAGTATGCATCAAAAGATGTGACAAGAGTAGCTTCAACTTCTAATTATAGTAATCTTTCACAAAAGACACGGTTCATCAGCTCATCTTGAGTGAGTGCTAAAGATAATGAAAATACAGCGATTAGCTCCAGAGTCTACTATCTCAGACATATGGCACAAATTTACAAGGCCCAAGTGCCTAGAGGTGGGGAATGAGACGCATTATGGACTGAATGTTTGTGTACCCCCCGCCCCCCAATTTGTGTATTGAAATACCAACCCCCAATGTGATAGTATTAGGAGGTGGGACCTTTGGGGGGTGATTAGGTCATAGGGTGAAGTCCTCATGAATGGGGTTAGTGCCCTTATAAAAGAGACCCCTGCGAGCCAGCCCTGATGGCCTAGCAGTTAAAGTTTGATGCACTCGCTTTGGCAGCCCAGGCTCCCAGGTGCAGAACCACACTACTTGTCTGTCAGTAGCTATGTTGTGGTGGCGGCTGACATAGAAGAACTAGAAAGACTTACAAGTAGAATATACAACTATGAACTGTGGCTTTGCCGGGGAGGAAAGGAAGAAAAATAAAAGAGGAAGATTGGCAATGGATGTTAACTTAGGGCAAATCCTCCCCTGCAAAAAAAAAGAAAAAAAGAACCCCCTGAGAGCTCCCTTCCCCCTTCTGCCATGTGAGGACACAGCAAAAGATAGCTGTCTATGAACCAAGAATCAAAACTGACACCACCAGAGACCTAATCAGCCACTGCCTTCATCATGGAGTTCTCAGACTCCAGAATTCTGGGAAACAAATTTCTGTTGTTTATAAACCACCCAGTCTATGGTACTATGTTGTGCAGCCCAAACTGACTAAGACAAGACACAACAGAGTCTCCAGGCTTGCGGGGGAGTGTTGGCCTGCTATGCAAGTCCTACACCATCAAATGTTCTCCGTCCATGGTCCAGGGTTCCTGGATTTGCAGTCCTTATCCTAATGGCTTTCTACATGGGATCATCCATTGGTATTTGGCCCTACCTCAAGCCTAGAATTTTCCCCAACTGCAGTCCACCCTTTATGTCTATCGCTTACCCCCAAATCAGCAAAACTCATCTCTGATTCCACAAAGATCTCCTGTATCCCACTGAAATGTCCTTAACACCTACCTATAGATCTACTGCACTATCTTACTTTGCTGACATTGCCCCCTTCTTCCAAGTGTCCTAAGCAGAATGTGGATTCCTCAGAGATAAGGGCTGGAATTGCTGCTTCTTTTATATCCCATCCAGCCCCGAACACAGAGCTGAGCGCATCAACCAGTGAATGAATTAGCGAACACACACCATCTTACCAGAGAAAGCCCAGCTTCCTCCTGCTGCTACTCCCACGCCCACTTAGGAGAGTCTACCACGTCTTAAAGAACTCCTTATCTCTCCGGCAGCGTCATAGCAGCATCACCATCAGCTGCTCAGAGTAATCTGGGATGAACTTCTTTGCCTTCCGCTCACACAAAAGCCCAAGTGCTCCAGAGTTTACTTGCAAAATAAAAAAGGGCAGAGTACAAAATGGTTGAAAAGAAACATGGCAAGTTTACGAGAACATCCTTTGGATGTATCAGAAACAATCCAGGTTGTAAACACTTCTGATTCTTCAAGGAAAGCAGAAAAAAGCGATCTCTACAGTCTGTCTTGGATCTCCTGTTTTTCGTTTTTGAGGGTCCACGAAACCTCTTCAAACTCCTTTAAGGGCCTTCCGCTGTGCTCAGAAGGCCATGGCACCTCAACAAAGTGCATGGAAAGTCCCTCACGGCGCGGACCTGCCTCATTCTCCAAGCTCACCTTCCACAGTCCCCTTACAGTCCCACCATAGGGCCAAACCCTTTCAGGCCCTTCCCCATCCCCTGCAGAATTCCTACTCACACTGCAGGACCAGCTCAGATGTGACCCCCAGAAGACCATTCCGAAGATTCTAGGTGCAATAACCAGCCCCCTTGTCACTCTGTGACATAATTATTCATCTGCAGGTGGAGGGGATTGCAAGCACCTCCAAACCCAACAGTGTTTTGGTCACCTTGCCCCTCCACACAGCTGCTGCCTCAATCTTGCCAGACTGTCTGTGGGCACTGGAGCCCTCGGGGTGGGGTCCTCACTGCCTCTCTGCCTGTCTGACTCCTGAATTACACTGCCTTTTTCCTTCCACTAAGATCCTATCCCTTCTTCTTGGAAGCACTGGAACTTGCTCTGTCATGCCCTGGGGAAGCTGTTCCTCTACCTCCCAGTCCTGGTCTCCCCTGATGGGAGTCTCAGCCAAACCTGACTGCCTCTAGTTCATCACATTGCTTTGAGGAGCCCCCTGCATCCCAAGAGCCACAGTATGGCATCCTATTAGGCCTTCCTAGAGCCACAGGAGGAGCCAATGTTCCAGCATCAGCCAGCAGGGGGCAGTGCAGAAACACGCAAACTAGGCCCTTTTTGCAGTGGTCATCTTCCCGGACAGCGTCTATCTCTGCCCCTAGGAAGATGACTTGAGCCGTTCCTCAAGCCCCACGTCCAGCTGGATTCTTCTCTCACGCTTTCTTTCTTTCCCTTTTTTTTTTTTTTTTTTTTTTTGGTGAGGAAGATTAGCCCTGAGCTAACATCTGCTGCCAATCCTCCTCTTTTTGCTGAGGAAGACTGGCCCTGAGCTAACATCCATACCCATCTTCCTCTACTTTATATGTGGGACGCCTACCACAGCATGGCTTGCCAAGCAGTGCTATGTCCGCACCCGGGATCCGAACTGGTGAACCCCGGGCCACCGAAGCTAAACGTGCAAACAACCTTGGCACCACTGGGCTGGCCCCCTGTGCTTTCTTTTAAACTAGAAAATTCTAATTCACTTCCCGGATTGTTTGGAGAGGCAACAAGCTCTGCCAGTCAGCTCTGGATGTTTCAATCAAATGTGGGCAAGAAATTATAGAGCTTTCCTTCAGTGTTATTGTATCCTAGTCAGCAAGATCTCTTTTTCTTCGCCTGTCACACACAAAAGCAGGAACACTGAATATTTTAAGCCAGGAGATGAAGACAAGTAGGTTACCTTTTTTTTTTTCAGCTTTATTGAGGTAGAATTGACATAGAAAATTGGAAGATATTTAAAGTGTACATCGTGGTGATTTGATATACATATTCATTGTGAAAGGATCTCCCTGCCTCCCCCCATCTAGTTAATTAACACAGCCATCACCTCACATATTTATCTTTTGGGTAAGTTCTATTCTGTTAGCAAATTTCAACTATGTAATACAGTGATATCAACTATCCTCAAACCTTATTCATCTTATAGCTGAAAGTTTGTACCCTTTTGCTAACCTCTCCCTATTCCTCACTACAATCCTGCCGAAATAAGTGGCTTTCTAATCCTCCCTGATGCCTTGAGTTCTAGAAATTACTTCTCCTATTCTATTGGAGTGTTTGGACATGTTTTTTGGGTTTTATTTTTTAGGAAAATTTGCCCTGAGCTATAACATCTATTGCCAATCCTCATCCTTTTTTCCTTGGGGAAGATTTGCCCTGAGCTAACATCTGTGCTAATCTTCTTCCACTTTGTATGTGGGATGCCTCCACAGCATGGCTGATGAGTGGAGTAGGTCCCCACCCGGATATCTGAACCCACGAACTCAGGCCACCAAAGCAGACTGCATGGAACTTTAACCACTCAGCCACGGGGTGGCCCCTGGACATGTCTTTCAAATATACCATAAATTTCTTTCTGTGATAAATGAAAAGAATTATCTAATGTTAGGAAAGAGTCAAATCCTCCATGTTTAACCATTTGCATTTCTTTAAAAATCCAGTTATTGAATCCACAGAATTTAAAATCGTGTTATTTTGGCCCTAAAGTCATAATTTAGAACTATTCTGGCTACCGAATGTGTTGCTGAGATCACATAAGCAAGCCGCACTGAAGCATACGCACGCTCTTTGTTGCGTTATCAGTACCATCTGTCTCATCCTTCATTTCAAAAAGATATGTGAGCACTTTCTTGATACATGTGTGATACTTTGGTCTCAGGGAGTCAGGGCACAAGCTTACTGAGGGGTCTCTTACACCCTACTGGTCACATAGCTAAAATCAGGCTGGATAAACATGTAAACCAAATGCCATCAATCTTTACGGAAATAACGTGGACATGCTGCCACAGGCTGTCTCCAGGAGAGCTTTGAACTTTAAACAGCGCTTTGTAAATCACCAGCAAGAATAATTAATCCATAGCTTGGCCAAGGGTCTCTACCAGACTTCCAGACACCCCTGGAGTTAGTTAAGCACAGAACCTCCACAGACCAGCTGCAAGCCAACCTCGTCCTTACTGAGTCACCAAGTCCTTCTCTGTCACATGTGTTGTGCACTTTACTCTGGTTAATACAGTTGTTTCCTGCGGGGTGTGGATTAACAATTCTGATACTACTGAACAATTAATTAAATGGATGGTTGATAGTAGGCACCAGGTTCCTCACTGTTGGAGTAGGCATTCACAGAGGAGCAAAGGCAGGAGGCTAGAATGATCCATGTGGTAACGGAGCAGAGTTGGAGACAGCAGTATAGACTCATGTTTAGCTCAATATAGATACAGAAGGTTATATATACAAATACTTATAGATATGTGTATATGGGTTAGTGTACACAAATATATTTCCTTGTTCTGTCAGCTGAGAAGGCCTAGAAGAAACAACACCCTAGTAGCAACGAACACACCCAGTGCCCAGACCTTGGTGTCTAATACCATTCTCCAATAAAAGGAACCAGGGCTCCTTGGAGAAATAGCTGATTCAAAGACCGGGGCAGAAATACACAAGATGAGCTTACAGCATCTTGTAGTATCAGAAAATAAGGAAATGCTCAAAAACAAACAATAAACAAACCCCTGTGAATGGAATATGTCAAAGGCACACAGGAGCCAACTGAAAGAGCTCCCAACGGCCAAAGTGGGAACACTTTGAACAAAAAAATAAAGTCGTACTGCATTATAGCCCAAATAAAGTAAATGTCCTTGAGTCCATAATGAGATACATAAATGATTGAATAAATTAATATATGGGGGAGAAGAGACAAATCTCCTGCGTAGAAGAAATCCAAATAATTTATGTAGATATTCTGCCCTCACGGGGATGGAATGTAATTCCCCAATCCTTAAGTACAGCTGTGCTTGTGGCTTCCTTCCAAAGAAGACAGTATGGAAAGAGGAACTTTACAGGGGAGAAAGATGACAAACGCGACCTCAGCCAGGTGATCCAGGTCAACATCAACAGAGAGAAGTCATGTTGATAATATGCACGTCTGATGCGATGTAAGGAAGACGGCAATTTACCTCTGTGGTCTCCCTTCCCTAAACTCATAACCCCAGTCGAATCATAAGAAAAACATCAGACAAGTCCAATAGAAGAATTTATCTACAAAAATCTGACATTCTACAAAATATCTGACCAGTCCTCCTCAAAACTATCAAGGTCATCAAAAACAAGAAAAGTCTGAGAAGCTGTCACAGCCAAGAGAAGTCCAAGGAGAGATGAGAACTAAATAATGTATTGGTTCATTAATTGTAACAAAAGTACCATATTAATATAAGACGTTAATAATAGAGGACTCTGGGCATGCGGTGTGTGGGAAGTCTCTGCACTATCTTCTCAATTTTTCTGTAAATCTAAAACTGTTCCAAGTAACAGAGTCTTTTAAAAATATACAAGCCACAGAAGAGGAGAGAGCATTTGCACTAAGTAACAGATAGATTACTGCAGGGAATGTACAAATAACTTCCATCGTCAATGAGGAAAAGATGAACAACCAGAAAATTTGACAAAGGATATGAAAAGGCAAAACGTAGAAGAAATACAAGTGGCCAGTTAACATAAGAAAAAGTGCTTCATCTCACTAACAATCAGAGAAATGCACGTTCGTTAAAATATCAATAAGATTGTTTCCCCGCATCAAATTTAGGGCTACCGATATTCAGTCTTAGCAAAGGTATGAGAAATCAATGAAAACGTAATCATATAATACTTGTGTAATTAAATATAAACTAACTTGGGTGAATTTTTAAGAAAACTCAGAGGAAAAGAAAGGCATTATCCCTTTGCCAGACTCTAAAGAAAAATGACTCAAAAATAGTGGGTGGATGTCCAAATGGCCAGTAAGCACAGTGGGATGATGCTCAGTCTCATTCATCATCAGGGAAATGCAAATTGAAACTACACTGAGATACTCCTAGCTACCAGAATGATTGACATTAGCAGATGGGGACGAGGATGTCAAGCAACTAGACCTCTCATACCCTTAGGCCGGGATTGGCACAAATGGATGAACCTTGAAAATATCATGCTAAGTCAAAGAAACCAGACACAAAAGGCCACACACTGTAAGACTCCATTTATGTGAAATGTCCAGAATAGGCAAATCCATAGAGACAAAGTAGATTAGTGGTTGCCAAGGGCTGAGGGGAGGGAGGAATGGAGAGCAACTGTTATAGGCAGAAGGTTTCTTCCTGGGGTGGTGAAAATGTTCTGGAATTAGTGACGACGGTTGTACAACTTCGTAAATGTACTAAAAACCACTGACTGTACACTTTAAAAGGGTGAATTTTAGAGGGCCAGACCAGTGGCGCAGCCATTAAGTTCGCACGTTCTGCTTCTCAGCAGCCTGGGGTTCACCAGTTTGGATCCCAGGTGTGGACGCAGCACTGCTTGGCACGCCATGCTGTGGTAGGCATCCCACGTATAAAGTAGAGGAAGATGGGCACGGATGTTAGCTCAGGGCCAGTCTTCCTCTCAAAATAAAGAGGAGGATTGGCAGTAGTTAGCTCAGGGCTAGTCTTCATAAAAAAAAAAGGGGGGGGGTGAATTTTATAGTATGTGAATTGAATCTCAAAGAAAAAAAACAGGAAAGGAGCTTCAGAAATACCAGGACAATGCAATGAGCAGGGCACACCTCTGTCATCAGGGCCAGCTTCATGGACATGTGCCCCATGCAACTGTCAGAAGGGGCCTGTGCCTGGTTTAATACTCTGCTGTTGCCGCCTTGAAATTCTTAATAATTTTTTAAGAAGGGCACACATCTTCAACTAGCTCTGGGCCCGGCGAATTAAGTGGCTGGTCCTGCATGTCAGGAAGACTTCAACTTTAGCGGGCGGAAGCTGGTGCCTGCTCTGGGAGGTGAGGGCTGGGGAGGGCAAAGACACACAAGGAAAGTTGGCACCTCCTTTCCTTGCTCTGTCTGGACCTGAGAACTTGGATCCCTGGAAGGTGGATCCTTGCCTTTCCATTCCCTGGGTGGTCAAGGATCAGACTGAGGAGCCTGAGGATCTGTTCTCAGTCCCATCCCAGGAGGAAGGGGTCCCTATGCCACCCCAGAGGGAGCCTACACAGCGGCAGACAAGGGACTCCAAGGCAGGGGGGGGGTGCAGGGCAGTGGCAAGGAGTTGCTCCCAAACCTGGGGCTTCCATCACAGAGCATCCTCTCCTCAGTGGGGGTGCCGTGGAGGGAATTCCCGCAGCAGAGGGCAAGGGAACCACCAGATGAGCCCCAGGTCCCTCCAACTCCAGATTCTGTGAGGATGGAAGTCCTGAGGAGCCAATACTGAGATGAAGCTTATTTTTTTTTTTTTAAGATTTTACTTTTCCTTTTTCTCCCCAAACCCCCCACCCCCCCACCCCCCGCCGGCCCATAGCTGTATATTTTTAGTTGTGGGTCCTTCTAGCTGTGGCATGTGGGATGCCGCCTCAGCATGGCTTGATGAGCAGTACCATGTCCACGCCCAGGATCTGAACCAGCGAAACCCTGGACCACCAAAGTGGAGCACGGGAACCTAACCACTCGGCAACCGGGCCGGCCCCTGAGATGTGGATTGATTCCTTCTAGTGAGTTTAAAATTAGCAACCAAACATTGAGGAGGCTACCCAGGGAGAGGGCCTGAGTGGCTCCAGGCAGTTCCTCCGCCATTAGTATCTTCTTGTCAGGTGACACTGTTGATGCTGATGAGAGTAAGGCCATGGGACCCAGGAGAAGGGACAGCCCCCAAAGAAGCCTGGATATCTGCTGTTTCTTGAGGGCAAGCACAGGGCCTGGGACGTGTGGCTATGGCTTGGTCCACTTGGGAGCCTAAGGGACAGACATAGGACAACTGCTTTTTTGTTTTAGGTTTTAATTAAATTACACAATCCTTCTTGCATCCATCCATCCTCTTACACACTTTATTTGCTTCTACTGATCTGTGATGATTTTAATAAAAAGTTTAAATGGAAATTGAGGGGCCAGCCCGATGGCACAGTGGTTTCAGTTCACACGTTCCACTTCTCCGCGGCCCAGGGTTTGCCGGTTTGGATCCTGGGTGCGGACATGGCACCGCTTGGCAAAAGCCATGCTGTGGTAGGCGTCCCATGTATAAAGTAGAGGAAGATGGGCACAGATGTTAGCTCAGGGCCAGGCTTCCTCAGCAAAAAGAGAAGGATTGGCAGCAGTTAGCTCAGGGCTGATCTTCCTCAAAAAAAAAAAAAAAAGAAAAGAAAAATGACACCTATAAATCGAATTGTTTACCAACTAGAGATGCTGATAATTATTTTCAAAGTTTCAAAATGAACAGATGGCATTTATTGAGTGCTTAGTATGTGTCAGGCTTTGTTCCAAGAAGTCGCCGGTGGCTTATTTAACCCTCACGATCCTGTCAGGCAGACACTATAATTACGTCCATTTTATAGAAAGGGAGTCTGAGGCTTAGGGACTTGGCATGGTTGACAGTAAGCAGGGGACCCAGGCAGTCAGTCTGGTTTCAAAGGCCATACTTTAACCTCCACATCTTGTTGCCTCCTTTTAATAAATGTCAGTATTTTTATAATTTTCGTCAATGAAATTGGAAGATCATCCCTTGCTGCTGGAGTCTTCAGCTGAAGGTCACGGCCCTGGTGTAGGGCCAAGAAGGAGCAGTGCATCCGGCTGGCTCTGCCTCATTCTACTCCCCACCCAAAGCAAGACCACAGAGGTCGGCCTTCCTGGCCCCGGGGGCCCTGCCAGAGCTTTGGAAAGCCTGGGGTCCCCAGTTGTGCTTTCTGCTTATAGGTTATATAACCAGTCCCGTAACCACCCCCTGTGTGGCACCCTGTTTTTCTCTCTATTTAGAACCATGGCCAGGGCACCGCCTTCCCTCACGTAAGTGATTCTGGTTCACGTGAAACTTTGGCGAGCCCTGGGTGAGAGGTAGACGGGGCTGTCTCCCAGAGAAAGAAAGGCTTGCTGTAGCTCTGAAGGAGGCTCCTGCCTTCTCGAGGCATCTTCCTCAGCCACTGAATGAACAGGTGGGAATGGGCCGCTGGGAGTCCAGGAGGAGCAGCTCATCTAGACACGTAGCCAACATTGATTTCCCCTCTGCCCACCTACAGGATGGCTAGTGAGCTGAAAATCCCGTAAACTTCAATTTACCAGTCTTCAGAGACAGGCTGTCACTTCCAGTCCTATATTACGTATAGACCTAAGAGAAAGGAGTGTCAGGTCCACCAGAAGACAAGAATGTTCGTAGTCGCCTAAGGCACGACCTCCAACAGGCAACAACCCCCAGGGGTGACGGGGAACGGCTTCAGCAAAAACGGCAGGTGAGGATGAAGACGGTTCAGAGCACGCGGGCCCCAGGCTCTCCTGAGCGCTAGGAGAGCTCCATTGTTCTCCGCCGAGTCTGAGACATGTCCCGGGCCTGGTGTGGGTCAGCTGAAGGAAGTTTTGGCTCCGGGTTTTGTCATCTCTTCCTGCTGATGGGAAGAATGGCAGCTGTCAAGAAAGGAAACTGAACAAAGAGCCAGAGGAAAGTCAGAGGTTCTCAAGGGCGAAGTCACAGCTGGCCCGGGAGCTCATTGTACTGGGGTGGGGGCATCTGTGTGAGAACCAGCCACTGCCCAGGAATACGCCTCAAAGCTCCAAGAGAGCCTCCTGCTCATCACCATGAAACCAGGCTCCACCCCAGAAACTGACTTTCCAGATCTCAAAAGGGATAGAAAACTGGGTTCAAAAACCTTGACTTTTTCCATATGCATTTAAAACAGAACTCTTTTTTAAAAGCAAATGTTAACTCTAGGGAACCATGTGTGTTAACATTATCAGCCAAGAAAGAAGTTTCTTGGGTGCATCAGCCACCATCCAGAGATGGTAGCAAAGCTGAGTTCGCAGCTTGGGGTTGGGGATGGGTAGTCAAGGACCCTAAAAGGTTCATACCACAAGACGACGTGCGAGAGGTGCTCAGGGGCCTTGAGCATTCAGGTATCCAAGTGACGGTGCCAGGGAGAGAGGCATTGCTCAGGGACCTCAGAAAGCCTTGCAAAGGCAAACTCCAGCACCATTTTCCTGGGTCCTCCCCTGAGGCATGGCCAACGCAGAGACTGTGCCGAACCCCAGATGGCTCTGCTCCTCTTCCCAGCTGTGTGTGCCCTGGAGCAAGTCAGTGATGCTCATGGTGTCTCTGTCTCCTCATCTATAAAGTGGAGATGATGACCTACCTCGTGACTGTGGGAATGTCGAGCGCTTGGGGCACTCCCTAGAATATAAGAAGTGCTCAACAAGTATTAGTTACCACCCTGCTCCTATCACTTCCGCACTCTTGTTCAAATGCCACATACGCATCCGTCATCTTATCTACCTTCCTTTCTCTCCTCTGGATTTTCAGGAATGGCTTTTGGGGAGGTGAATTGGTAGCTGATGGTAGTTTTCCATCATACCCTAAACCAGAAGTCTTGGTCCAATAATGTCTACTCTAATATGCACTATTAATCACTCTTTTCTCAGCACCACCACTGCCACCAACTGGTCCAGGCTGCCATCGTCTCATCTGGATGTGTGCAGTAGCTTCCTAACTGGCATTCCCGCTTCTAGTCACACAGGAGCAAGGACTGTCTATTAAAAACCCAAAATCAATCACTCTCTCTCTCCTTAAGAGCTTTTAAAAGCTTCCTATTGTAACTGGAATAAAATCCAAACTCCTTACACCAGCCTCAGAAGCTCTGTACCTCCCTCTAACTTCGTCTTGGCCCCATCTTCCCTGACTGACTCTGTTTCAGCCACTCAGATCTTCCATCAGCTTCTCAAACACAGCAAGTCCTTTCTAGCCTCAGGACCTTGTCTGTTCTCACTCCTCTCCCCTCATCCTGCGAAAGGTTCCTTCTCAAGCTGTAGATCTCAGCCTAAATGTCAGCTCTCACCAGACCTTCCCAGACCATCCTACCAAAAGTAGGTTTCTCCTACTCATCTGTATCTATCCCAGCTTCTTGTTCCCTTCAAAGCACATGTATCAGTAAGCTATTGCTGTGTAACAAGCCATCTCAGAACTCCATGGTTTAAAACCACAACCCTGTATTGTTGCTGGCATCTGTGGGTTGGCTGGAGTTCAGCTGATCTAGACTGGGCTCGGCTAGACAGCTATGCTCTGCGTGGGAAGGCTGTGAGACAGGTGGGGGCAGCTCTGCTTCATGTCTCTCATCCTCCCACAAGGACCAGGCCCGGTGTGTTTTTCTCATGGCCATGGCGGAAGAGTAATAAAGCAAGCAGAAATGTGTGAGATCTTTAAAGACATCGGCTCAAAATGGACACACTGCCACTGCTACCCACATTCCATTGGCCAAAGCAATCCTTATGATTAAGCCCAAGGTCAAGGTGTGGAGAAGTGTCCTCCACCCAGAATGAGGCCAGGCAGGCATGTGGATACAGCAAGGGGTGAGGAATCCACATATCCACTCAATAGCCACATTGTGACTTGTGATTAATAATTTTATCCCACCATTCTCCACTAGAATGCGAGCTCCGAGCAAGCAAGGAACTTGTCTGTCTTATGTATCTTTATCTGGTATCCTCAGCAGCTAGAACAGTGTCTGGCATGTAACAGACGTTCCTAAGCAATCCCTTGAAATACATCCAAATGAGCTCCTGAACCAGAAATATACGTTGAAGTCCAAGCAATTATTCTAAAAACCATCATAAATTGGCTTTTCGGAAATAGCTTTTGTTGGAGATTGACTCAGACACAGACAAACTTTCACTTAACAAAAGACTCTTTTGTTAATCGTGTGCAACTTCATGTCTACTTGTTGGCAATTGCTTTGGACATGGCCTGAGAATTACAACAGCTAGCCTGTGGTCCAGAATGGCAAAAAAAAAAAGCCCATGAAAGTGGCTCTGACCAGGACAAAAACTGTGCAAGACATTCTCTACCCTGGACATGGCGGAATCGACATAGTTCAGAGCAGGACCTGACCCCGACCTCCCCCGGTCCCAAACCTTCTTATCCTTAGAGACGAGAGTGGGAGGGGGGCAGAAGGCAGCCAGAGGGTAAGTTGCAAAGGCTGATGGTCCTCCCCTTGCATCTCCAAGGAGAATGGAGCAGACAAGAGGTTAACTGTCATGGAAAGGATCTAGAAGCGTGTGAAAACCAGCAGCCTTTGCAGTCCAGAGGCCTGGCTCAGCCAGTGACCAGACCGTGTAACTGTGGACAAGGCTGCTAACCTCTCTGTGCTTCAGTGTCCCCACATGAAAGATGACACTGAAGCCCTGCCAAACCAAAGGGCAGCTGAGCAAATCAAGGGAGATGAGCAGGGTGAAGCTCACACATCCACTGGGGATCCCTCGTCCCCATCCCGCTCAGAGCCAGTAGTCCCCAAGCTTTTCAGATTGGACGCGCACTCAGTGAGCAGTCTAGCATGCGCTAGTACTTATTTATAAATTATACACATGGACTTTTATATATCAGTTTTAGCGGTCGTTCTTCTCCACCTCTTTATTTGCATTATTCGTATTACCTTCCGTCTATATTTTTTGCAGTAATTTTTAAGCCTCTTAGGATTTCTGTGAGAGTTTTAGTCTAAGTAAAACTAAGTAATAATAGTTGCTGCCACTTATACAGTCCCCACCAAGGCACCTTTCTACATGTTTTAAAGGCATTTAATGCCTGCAGCAGCCCTGGGAGATGGGTCCTAATATTATCTCCATTAAACAGAGGAAGAAATGGAGGTGGGCAGAGAGTAATCCAGGGCTCACAGTAGGGGAAGAAGGATTCGAACCTGAGCAGTCTGGCTCAGAAAGCATCAAACACACCAGGCATGTGTCAAAAGCTGTACGTCCCAAACAGGGAGCCAGAGAAGGGGTCAGGCAGCAGCGTCTCCGGGGTACCAGGCTCTCCTGCGCTCCCGGGAACCCCTGCCCCCTTACCTTAAGCAACGTGATACGGGCTGACACACAAACCAGCAAGGACAAAATGTCACTATTTTTAAGACTTAAAAAGTTCAATTATTTCAACTAAAATAGAGGTTGTAGTCTTTTCCTTTCCTACCCCGCTTTGGCGGCCGCTGGTCAGACAAGGTGGGAGTGGGAGTAGCACGGCGTCTTGACCACTAGAGGGCGCGCTAAAACCACCGACCCTGATGGGCGAAGGCCGAACCCGCCAGCCCCGCTCACAGCCTCACCGCCTGGAAAGAGGCCTTCGGCAGAGTTCGCCTTTCGCATTAACCATCAGGCTACCCCGGTTTGAAACATGAGCCTGTCTTTCTTTCCCCAGATCTTTCTCAGAGCTGAGCCTGGAACGAGGAGCCGGGCTGCTACGCTCAGTTAATACGCGGGTGGTGCAAGGAACACGAAATCCTCATAGAGTCACAGAGCCTGAAGGTACCACCAGGGGGCGTCGCCCTCATCCTCTGCCTCCACACTCCCCGCCTCCCGGAGCTGGGCTTTTAAAAACCTTGGTGATTTCAGGGGGAAGGTGTCTGCCAGGACTTTCTGCCTAAACAGAAATCGATTTGAAAGGTGCCGCTTGCGCACACAAACTCCAGTTCACACACTCATGCGTCACCCGACCACTTCAAGGTTAACGTAAATGACGTTCGGCTTTTGGACTGTGTTTGATGGCCCTGACCCTGACTCTCCAAGGTGGTGCCCTCACACTGGGCGGGTGTGGGATGTGGAAGCGGTGAGGCAGAGCGCCAGGTCGAGGAAAGAGCTCTGACAACTTCATTAACACAGAGGCCGAGGGACAAAGAGTGTTATTCACCCCAGGGGTACCTGCCTCCTGAATTCCGTTCCACCGAGGGGAAGGCCATTCCTCACCCCAGGGATTACGGTGGGGGAGTTCTCAGCATTAGAAGTCAGGGGCTACGTGCTCATACAAATGGAAAAGACCATGTATTCATTCAGTGCAACCAAGAAGGATGTCTTGAACATGAGGAATACAGCAGTGAACAAGAGAGATGAGATCTCTGTTTTCTGGGAGCTTCCATTGTAGAGGGGGAGACAGACAACAAACAAATATACAAGACAATGTCCTACAGAGTTGAGTGAAACAAGGCAATGTGCTAACAAGGCGCTGAGGAGAGGTTGTATGTTGACTGCGGCATCACTACACAGAAGTATACATTCATCAAAACTCTCCAGGCTGTACATTTAAGATAGGAGCATTTCATTGCATGTATATTTTATCTCATTAAAAAACTTTTTAAATAATGAAAAGAATGACTGGGGAAGACATTACCGAGGTGACCAGGATGGCCTCTTTGCAAAGGGGACATTTGAGCTGAGACTTGGAAAATGAGAATGAGTTAGCCATGCCAAGATCTGGTGTCTCTTTCTGCCAAGATGCTGCAGGAAGAGAACCATGCGTTCAAAGGGCCCAAGTTGAAAACGTGTCAAGGCCGTGGGGAGGCAGGTGTGAGCAAGGGGAGCAGCACGGGGCGCGTGTGAGATGAGGTGGAGGAGGTAGCCAGGACTGGTGATGAGGGCCTTGAAGACTGTGTAGGAGTTCGTTCTAAGTGTGGTCGGAAGCTACTAGGGGACTAGAAGAAGGAAGGCTAGAGCTCCCTAACCTAGTCAGCCCCAGGGCCACCTCCAGGCAAAGTCTGAGGAAGCAGGAGGAGGAAGCAGCCAAGCTGAACAGCTACCTGAGGACTGCTGGCAGGAGTGGCCTGGGCAGCAGTGGGGGCAGCTGGGTCCAAGTTGTCCAGGGAGGGCATTGTGACCACAGGTGGAGAACGCAGTGGGGAATGGGCGGGACCTGGAAGAGCCAGGCTCACTTGGAGGGCCCCAAGGCCTGGGGTGATCAGCAAGTGGGCACCAATGTCTACCCAAAAACAAGCCCCAGGAACACAGCTGAAAGGTGATTCAGAAAAAAAGAGACCAGGCCAAATGCCATCAGCATCCAAGGCACTGCCCAATCACTGGCCTGAGCTCCGTAACTGCCCCCTCCTAAGAGTCCCCAGGCCATCCTGTGACCACAGCCTAAGGAAGCTTAGTGTCCCAGGGAGCAGATGCCTGGTTGGCCTACATGGTGCCTAAATTAAGCCGAGAGTCTGTAGGGCAAAGGTTTCTGTAAGGGGGGCTGGTGGCTGAAAGCTCAGCAGTGTGTCCCCAAAATGCCTTCACTCATTATTTCTGTCTGGCAGATACCTTTGTGTTGACAACTGTGTGCTCTGAGGAGAATGAAGGAGACCATCTCGAAACTGCCCCCAAACACCCCATGGTCTGGACCCCTCAGAGAAAGAAAAGCCAGGTTGAGTATGTGAGATGGGGCCATCCGCTGTCATCTGAGAATGGAGACGAGTTACCCAAAGTGAGACAAGTTGGAGCGAATCGCTTGGGTGGGGAGCAGGAAAATAGAGGGACAGCTTCAGGATGTCTCTGAGGCTTACACAGAGGGGGGCTCGCCTTCTGAATCGCCAACTGGCTCCTCCCCTGGCACACACCGTCTTCCCAGAGATGAAGATGCCCTCTTTCTTGTCTCTTTGTCTGGGATCTCAATTGCTTCCAGTGTTAAATGAATGACAGGGGGAAAGAATTGAAGCTTCCCTACTTTACTAACTGCTTTGGGGATTACCCATAAATACACGGTGGCCTTGAGATGGCTTAGGAGAAGAGAATGACCACCAAGAAGTGGGGTGCCAGGAGTAGGAGTCTGGGGTCAGCCCCGCCTTGGCCAGCTCCACTTACCTTTGTTTTTCATGGCTGGGCAATGTTCCAGCTTCCAATATTATGCATTTTCTTGTCTACTAAGCATCCAGTTGACTGCAGGCATCCTTTTTGTCTAACCTCACTTTTTCCAAACTAGTTCAGGTTCTCCATAGTGTGGTAGGCTGGGAAATGCCCCCCAAAGATATCAAATCTTAATCCCTGGAACCTGTAAGTGTTATCTATATGGAAAAAGGATCTTCACAGATGTAATTAAGTTAAGGCTCTTGAGAGGGGCAAATTAGGGTGGATTGGCCCTAAATAAGTTCCCAGAATGTCCCGAGGGGTGGAGGAGAGAGGCTTTTCTTTTTAGGGCATCCAGGAAATTGCAAGATGAAGAAATACAGAAACAAGTTTCCATAAATGTGAAATAGTTTAAATATTTACATCTGACAAATTGCCACTGTTAACACATGCAAATACAACTTCATGTGACAGACATTGTCCATATCACTCGCCATTTCTGTGCACATACGCCTGACCTCTAATAGCTAGCACCTGTGCCCCTGCTGCCTGTGTACCCTGCAAGCCAGATGTGCCTGGGAATTAATGCCTCCCCCAGCCCCCAAGGGCAGCCCCTGACCAATGCCCGATGGAAGCTGGTGTGCAAATACCCCAGCTCCCTCACCGCTCGGTGGGAGAACTCCGAAGTGTGCCCTACCTTGGCTCTACCCAGTGGGACTGAGCTCCAGTTGCCAATAGTGGTAACTTAATTGGTAACACACCCTATATTGGCTTCCTTCCCTTCCCTATCATACTTCCCCATCCACTTCCAGTGCTTCTTGGCATCACCTCCCAACTAACTACTAGCCTTCAATTCTGGGTCTCAGAGTCGGCTCCTGGAGGAGCCCAAACTAAGACTACTGTATCTCATCTGGTGATAACTGACCAGCACACATTTAAGGCCCTTCATGAACCTGAACCTGAGCCAAAAGGCCCTGCTGGTCCCTTTCACATCAGGCCCTAAGGGAAGCTCTGAATGGGACAGGAGGCAGAACATTAGATCTGGACAGGTCAAGAGGGGCAGGCAGCCTGGGGCACAGCTGGGAAAGCTGACTCAAGCCAGGATGTGCTTTCATTGGTTTGAAGATGCCGGGATGTCTAGGCAGGCCAGAAAGAGTCACTGGTGTGCAAATGACCAGATGGGCCTCTGGGCTAACCGTGCAGACAGATGCCTAGATGACCTTGGGAAAGAGGCACTCCCCTGCTGGGACCTCAGAAGAAAAGGACACTCTGCTGCCTGCCCACCTTCCAGCGTCCTGGGGTATCCATGGTGCCTAGCTGAGGGGGAGGGGTTGGGCCCTATTAGACTGGGGCACACACCTCGCCCACCGCAGCTGGAATGGTGGAGATGCAGGTGCAAAGTTGGAGGCAATGGAATGAGTCGTAACTTTATCCCAGGGTTACAAGGATAAAGGGAGGGCTGAGCCCCAAGTTCCACAGCCCATGTCTGCCCTGAATGTCAAGTTCTAACCCAAACCCTTGTAACTAAGGAAACCCTGAGCAAGTCTTGCAAGGCCAGCAGCTCCTCTCAACTCACTTTTCTCCTTTGTGGGAAATACAGGGATTTTCTTCTATCAGGTCTTATTAATCTTGGACTCTACGCATGGCCTGGGGAGGCCAATGTGACTGTAGTTAAATCAAAGTAACTAGAATAGAGATAGCAACGTGGCAGCCTATACACCCACTCGGGTTAGAGTCTTTTTCTCTCTGGCATAGTGTGTATGTCAAACATCAGGAGACTCATGTAATCTGGATTTCTAGGTTTTCTGGAAAAATCTGAAGTTCCTGAATCCCAGGGGCTTGCATTCCTACAGGGCACCGATTGCCTGAGAAGTCAGAATTTGCAGTCCTGCAGGGAGTAAACCCAAAAGAGGGAGACGGGGCTTGTAGGAAGAAAGAGACGGAGATGGAGAGACAAAGAGAGCCGAGGAGAGAGTGAAGAAAGACCCCTCCTGACAACCAAGAACCAGGCCTGGAAGGTAACTGATTTCTGGACAAGCCTCCAAGAAAATGAAACTGACAGAATGCCGTGGGAAACTGAACATATGAGAGGTTTAGAGAATTTGAAACTAGTGTGAGGCTGAATTCATTAAAAATACATAGAAAACTGAGCAAAACAAAAAAAGACAATTTTTAACTTCAAGGGAAACAGTTGTTCTTGTGCTAAAAAAGGAAAAATAATTATAGTGTAGTACACAGCTCAGCTTTTCTGTAGTCATATAATGTAAAGGCTGGACATGGATCTAACCAAAAATTAGGATTTGCACAAGAAGGTGGGGAAGGAGGTACAGAAAGATAAGACCCCAGATTAGCAAATCAGAAGGAGAGACATCAGTGCATTAAAGATAAGTGGTAAACAGCAAGGAATCGGCTGGAAGAGTTGAGAGTTGTGGAGAGGATGGGAGCGAGGCCCGGAAGGAGCAGGAGAGAGCCGTTTTTTGTTTTTGTGTTTGTTTGGGGGTTTTTTTTTTTGAGGAAGTTCAGCCCTGAGCTAACATCCGCTGCCAATCCTCCTCTTTTTGCTGAGGAAGACTGGCCCTGAGCTAACGTCGTGCCCATCTTCCTCTACTTTATATGTAGGACGCCTACCACAGCGTGGCTTGCCAATTAGTGCCATGTCCACACCCGGGATCCAAACCAGCAAACCCTGGGCTGCCAAAGCGGAATGTTCGCACTTAACCGCTGCACCACCGGGCCAGCCCCGAGAGAGCTGTTTTTGATGGACTCTCTAAACTATGTTCACAAACATCATTGAAGAAAAGAGAAACTATATTTTGAAAAAAGTTAATCCATCACAGGTAAAGCCATCACCATCACCCCTCTATCCTCGTCTCGAAGTAACCTTTAACGAGTAGATATCCTTCCGATCTATTTCTGTACGTTTATGTACGAAGTATTTCTGTGCTTGTGTCAGATGCATAAGTAAGGACCATCTTGTCTGTATCTTTTACCAACTAGCTGTTTTCACTCAACATCATGTCTTGGCATCTACTTTCAGTTAGTGGAATTGATTTTGTGCTAGATCTGTAGCCTTTAACTTACTTTCTCTACAAATTCCGATAAAGAAATTATTACGCACTGTGAGACAGATCTTCATCATCAGGACTTGAAGCTCCTTTATGTGGTTCATTGGAACCAAATTATTATCTTTCAATATGTCCCCCAAGAAAGACAGTACCATGGATCTTGAGTTTTCAGGGGGATGTTTTTTTTGAAGCATCTTCCTTAGGGGGAATAAAGCAGGTTAAGTCGTGACCACTCGGCAAGATTCATTTGCAGTAATGTCCTGTGTGGATTCCTGTGGCTGGCTGGTCCTTTAAGTGGCAGCTGCTGGCATTTTTCTTCCCTCGACGTGCTGAATGTCACACGGGCCTGAAAAGCAACTTCATGACTATAAGGGCAGCTTACATTTAGTCTTATAAAGGCTAACGTCTACATTATGTTTGTCGTAATTCAGGATGAATTTCAGTAATTACATTGAGAAAAACGTGGTGCACAATTCTCAGGTGGATTTTGGGGCCCCAGGTCCAAAGTAGAATGAACTTCTAAAAGATGTTACTTCATCGTATTTTGTAACTTCATCCTCCTGTGTTGGTGTGATAAATAAATGACAAACAATAGGACATATTGGAGTATATAAGGAAGCCATTCAGTTTAAAACTAATTCGGCCTGACCTTGTTTTTCCAGAAAGGCCTGAAGTAGCCTGTTGAGCATGCATTGTACAACTGCTTTTAGCATGTACAATTTCCCCAAGACGAGAATGATGCCCTTAAAGATAGGGATGTGGCTTCCCCCATCGCGGCATTTCCTTAAGGTAAGTATCTCTTCCTAGAAGCTAAGGGTTAATTACCGCCCTGCTGTGCTCACCTTGTGACCACTGACCTGCTGTGCTATCAAAGTACCTCGTGACTGTTGTAAAAGAGACGTTCCTGTCCTATGTGATGTATACTCTTTGTTCCCAGGTGGTGTATAACCACTCTGTACTCCCCACTTCTTTGGTGCCCTTCCTTCCTTGGGGCAGGAAGCCCCCAGGCTCTAGTCCTCAGACCAGGCTCATCATGAACTCACCCCAGCTTTGATTTATAGATTGATTATGGATTATTTGCATCAACAGTGTGCACATGGGGCTTAGTGTGAGGAGTGTTGTAGGAGGATTTATGGTGCCCCATATCAGGAGAATCAGAGTCGGTGCCATGCTTGGGCTATCTTAATACTGCTTTTCAGTGTTTGGGTTTAAGGTCAAGGTTATTAGCGTTCAGGGCTCTGTGATTCAGAGCCAAAGTCACATTTAGGTCCAGGGAAGCCTCAGGGTAATCTCTGTCACTGTTCTCATGTTGTTAGGATTCTGAGGGTGAAGGCATCAATCCATTGTCTGTTGGAACTCAGGGTCTTCTGGTTCAGCGTGAGTAGCGTCCCCGGGTCAGGATTAAAGTCAAGGTGTATAATCGAGCTCTGTTCTTTGGGGTGTAGATGTTGAGTTGTTGGCATGTGGGGTAATTGGGGTCAGGACAGGCCATCAGCAAGGTGTCTGCTTATTGCTGAGTCATTAATGCCAAGTCATTGGAGCTGTTAGCATTAGTGTCACTGAACCTGGGAAAGTCAGGGTCATCAGATCTAGGCTCTGTTGAAATTATTTAAGGTCAATTTGGGCTTAGGACAATTTTGGATCAATAAGAATTGTTTAGGGAATCTCAGATTTTAGGTATATTTAGGATCTTTTGGGTCTTTTGGACTGTCGGGGTTTAGAGTCATTTAGAGTAAATTTGAATTTTTAAAGTACTTTAGGGAGGTGTAACGTTTCAGATCTTTCAGAGTCTATTGTGATCCTTAGGGTCATACAGAGTTGTTTTGAGTTAGTTCAGGGTCATGTGGGATTATTTTGGCCTTAGGGTTTTAAGCATCATTTAAGAAACCGTAGGGTGTTTAGGGTTGAATTTTGTTTAGGATCTTTGAGGACATTTTAGAATGTAGGGTAGTCTTAGTTTTCTTAGGATCCTTTTGGGTCATTCAAGTTTCTGTAGCTTCTAGCCTTGCTATTCAAAGTGTGGTCTGTGGACCAGCAACACCAGTAGCAGTTACTATCAAACTGGGAATTTGATGGTAAGGCGGGGTCTCAAGCCCCACCCCAGGCTGCTGAATCTGAATCAGCATCTTAACAAGATTCCTCACCCCGCAAGAACCCCTCCGTTCTAAGATGGTTTAGGGTCATTTGGGATCATTTCCAGTCATTAGGGCGTTAGGGTTGTTAGACACCTTAGCCATTGCGCCACTGAAATCATTGGGTTCTTTAGAGTCCTTAGAACTAGGCTTATTTCTTTTCCTTCAGGATGTTTTCTGCATTTAGAGTTAGAATCATTTAGGGTTCAAAAATACTGAAGGCCTTTAGAGACTTAAGTCCTTTTGGGGTCATTTAGAGCTTTTTAAGGATGATTTATATTATTTGGCATCATTTAAAGCCATTGAAGATCGTTTAGGGCTTAAAGTCATTTTGAGTAATTTATCCCTCTTCAGTGTCTTTAACACTGTTTGACGTCTTAGGCCATTTCGGGTAGTTTAGGATCTCAGCGGGCTTAGGAGCATTTGGAGCGACTTGCGACCCATTAGATAGTTTGGGATCTCTAAATTCATTTTAGCTGGGATTATGGGGATTACGATTGTTAAGGAATTTGGGTCAAGACCTTGAGGTTGTTATTAGCATTATCATTCTTGACATTTTGAGGTCTTTGATTTTAGGGTATGTCTGGATATCCATTCGCTCATTCCACAAATATTAGCAAGGTGCCTATCAAGGGTCAGGTCCTACTCTAGGTGTTGGGGTTACCCTCATGGAGTTTGGGTTCTAGTGGAGGAGATAAATAAGTCAACAATATAGTCAGTGAAAAGTGCTTTGAAGAAGATGGAAGCGGAGGGTAACAGCAGGAGGGCCACTGCTTGAGGTAAGACGTGCAGGGAAGGCCTCACCAGGAAGCAAGAGTTGTGCTGAGACCTGAATCGAAAAAGAGCCAATGTGAGGAGCTGGGGGAAGAGTGTTCCAGAAAGAGCATCAAGTACAAAGACCAGAAGCCGGAGAAGTCTAGCATGTTTGAAGGACAGTAGGCCAGAGTGTGAAGCACAGTGACTGCTGAGGAGGGTGGAGGCAAGGGGGTCCCAGGAGCAGGTGGGGTGAGACCACTGGGGTCTAGGTAGGCTGGATAAGGACTTAGCACTCTTTTAAAGGTTCAAGGTCATTAGGGTCGCTAAATATCATGTGACTTCTTTAGGTACAGAATAGGTTCATTCAAGGTTTAGGGTCCTATAGGGGTTTTAGGAGCCAATAAGGATGATTTAGGATCTTTTCTGGACACTTAGGATCTTTTATTGTTGTATAGGATATTTGAAATTCATTTAGGATCATCTAGGGTTGATTAATAGCATTTAGGAAACCTAGAGTTATTTAGGATCACTTTAACTGTTATTTTAATTGTTTATCATGTTTAAATGTTTTACGTGGGGTCATGTTTCATTGTTTAGGGTTGTTTGGATTCATTTAGGATCTTTTCGGATTGTTTGGTGAAGTGGTTCTCAAATTCGGTGCACGCAGGAACAGAAGAGGGTGATGAGGAGGGGAGGGACAATGCTAAAAATCCTGCTGCCAGAGCCACACTTTAGAAGAATTAAATCAGAATCTCTTGGTATGGTATACAGGCATCAGTGTTTGTAAAACTCCCCAGGTGATTGCAATGTACAGCGAGTTGAAAACCATCACTTTATACTCCTTTAGAATAGGGCTACTTACTCAGACCAGCAGCATCAGCATCACGGGAGAACTTGCCAGAGATGCAAATTATCAGCCCCACGTGACACCAGCTGCCCAATCAGGAACTCTGGGGCTGGAGCCCAGCATTCGGGTTTACCAAGTCTCCCAGGTGATTCTGATGCCCCCTGAAGTTCAAAACCACGGGCATGGGGTTTATAAGGATCCTTGAGGTTTTTGAAGGTGGGGGGATTATAAGGGCATCTTAGCATCATTTGGGTTATTTTAGAGGGTTGTTTATTGTTGGTTTAGTGTGCATCTCTTTGTAGGGTCCTGGTAGGTACCTGAGTTAATTATTTTTTAATTAGATTTGATAATTATCTGAGTCAGTCCAGAAGTAATCTTCACTGCGGCTATGCCCAGACATCTTTTCTTAAGCCCTTGGAGGAAGCGAGCCCCTGCTCTGTGAGGGTGTAAGTCAGAGCAGTTCCTGAGCTCCTGGTGCAGACCTCCAGGCGCAGGAGGGAGGATAGAGGACTAGGGAGTGTCCCCCGTGCCAGGGTGGGATGGAGCACCCACTTATCCAGAATCCGCTGCACAAGGCCTTGGTTAGCCAATCAGGCATTGCTTCTAGAACCCAATTCTTAATAAAGAGAACTTCAGAATGTAAGAAACTGAAAGTAGAACAGTCTGACAGCATATTCTGGCTAACCTCAGGCTTCCAGAATTTACAATAGGGAGTTTTTTCTCCTTTGAAAGCTTTTGCTTGTCCAGTTCCTAAAAGGAGCATCGAGAGGACAATTAGAAAGTGGTGTCCAGGGTGGCTGAGCCTAAACACAGGGAATCCACAGTTCCTCACACGGGGGCTCCATCCTTCAGGCTCCCGCACACTCAAGAAGCCAGAGTGGCTGGTGTCCTCAAAGATCTGAGAACTTTGGGTGTGATCATCCCACTGAGATGTGTGTGTGTGCATGTGTGCATATATTACATGTGTGTATGTACAGTGCGTGAGCACACACATAGGGTTTGGGCACATAGGGGCTGCATTTCAATTGCATGATGGGCCTCCTATTACAATAACAGAGATTTTGAAGTCTTGTGCTTGGAGAAACTGACCCCCAGCAGGGAGATGAGGGCCTAGCTGGTATTAATCTTCTGACTCTTGTTTTTGTTTTTTTGTGTTTTATGTGTATATATGCTTTTTAGAGCCTCAATATTTTCGGATGTACTAAACAGGAAATTTTCATCTAAAAGCCTGAAGTCATACTGAACAGTCTATTTTATTCACTTGTGTGATAATATTACCCATGTTTCTACATAACTTTATAATGATACTTTTAATGGCTGAATAATATTCATATTTATGGTTTTATTTTACCCGGAGCATTATCACAGAAGGAAGGCAGGAAGGTAGAAAAAGTGCTCCTTGGCTTTTTATTGGGATTACTTAGGTTCATTTGGGGAGACCTGCCATCTTTCCAATCCATAAATGAGGCATACATTTCCATTTTTAAATTTTACTTTCAATCTTTTATGACTGATACATAGAAATAAAATAAATTTGCATATATTCACATTGTTTTAGCAACCTTGTAAAACTCATTTCTCTCTCGATTATCATGACCATTTTAAATTCAACTTTTACTTCTTGGTTTCTTTAATGGGTCATAGATACTGTAGTTCACTTTTTGCTCAGTTAACTCAAGAGGTTTTGGTCAAACTACTTAAAATGATTTTTGTGACAACTTGTCTTATAGCCAAAATTTGGCTAAGGAACTTTAACAATCTAAGTTGAACAATACATTTCTGTGAATATGTCCTTATCTTTAGAATCTTCTCTTGGGATCATTTTGGAGTCAAGGCTTTTTATGGTCCCAGACATTCAATTTTCGCTAGGTGTGGGAGTTCTCATCGGCAGTTTGTGCCCGAAATTACACCCCAGACATCTCTGAGACATAATTACTCTCCATTAGCAAGACACACCCATGTTGTCTTGTTCCTTCTGCCCCAGTCTTTGGCACAAGCTACCCTCCCAGGCGCCCAGCTTCCTCTCCGTGGAGGATGCTGCAAGAGACACATAACTGGGTGCTGGTGATCTTGAGATGGTTCTGCATGTGTGGGCAGCGTGACATTCAAAGTCACTAGTTAATGCTAATGTGTCCAATTTAAAAATCCCACTCAGAAAAATGGATCTTGCTCTAACGCAAGAACGTTTAAATCAGTGTTATCAAAACATCGACATATAAAACATCCATATTATAGTTGGTCTTCCACCAAAATGTGTGTTTAGATTTCAGTTCTATCCTAAAATTTAAATGTAACATTTAAATTCCGACTTATGGTTTCGTCTTAGAAACCTCACATATTAAAGTGGTGATAAGCTGCTTTTTGGGCAATGTGTAAAGTGACCATATTTATCATCCACAGTGGGGCATTTTGAGGGGCTGGTCCAGTGGCGCAGCAATTAAGTATGCACGCTCCACTTTGGCAGCCCGGTTTTTGCCAGTTCAGATCCCGGGCACGGACCTATCCACTGCTTATCAAGCCATGCTGTGGCAGGCGTCCCACATATAAAATAGAGGAAGATGGGCACGGATGTCAGCTCAGGGCCAATCTTCCTCAGCAAAAAGAGAAGAACTGGCAGCAGACGTTAGCTCAGGGCTAATCTTCCTCAAAAAAAAAAAAAGACACAGAGAGAGAAATAAGGGCAGCTATTGATAATTACACCAGAACAGCAGAGCTGAAGTGAAACTGAGTAAACCAGGACTTACAAACCAGCCCCACCAAAGGGCCCATACTTTTAAAACTTCTAAAGTGAAATAGATGTATGTACTTATAACGTATATACTTCTTACTTATATAAGTTTAACTGACATACTTATATGACTTATATACTTAAATCATAAGTAATCATTTTTATTTTGCATGGTTTTAAATGAAAATAGCAATGTCAATTTTACCCAAGTTCAGTTTTTCAGTAAGTTTGCCTGCATCTAAGCATTCTAGCAAAACCTATTCAAATATATTCAAAACTTCACAGTAAAGTTTTGCGCTCAGAGCAAACTCCATTCAGCAGTAACTTCATTACCTAAAATAGACAACACAAAATTATTTCATAAAATCTGTTTCTATAAAGCAAGCCAGAAACTGCCAGCTCCTTTGGCAGAAGGCTGTTGGAATTTGATGGTAATTATAGGCACTCTGAGTTCTGTAAGGCTTACTGTCTGATTGGGGGTCTGGTGGGGTCCCAACCAGACCATTTATCTTATGATTATGTGGCTTCCATCCACGTGATGTACAGTAC
Source organism: Equus przewalskii (assembly GCF_037783145.1). NCBI lineage: Eukaryota > Metazoa > Chordata > Mammalia > Perissodactyla > Equidae > Equus > Equus przewalskii. The sequence continues at coordinate 18,255,734 of NC_091851.1, read as the reverse complement.
AAAATCCTTCACCCAGTTAATGCAGCAACTTAAAAGCTCCTGCTTGGAGGCTGGCCCAGTGGTGCAGCGGTTAAGCTTGCACATTCCACTTCTCGGCGGCCTGGGGTACGCTGGTTCGGATCCCAGGTGCGGACATGGCATTGCTTGGCAAAAGCCATGCTGTGGTAGGCGTCCCACATATAAAGTAGAGGAAGATGGGCACGGATGTTAGCTCAGAGCCAGTCTTCCTCAGCAAAAAGAGAAGGCTTGGCAGTAGTTAGCTCAGGGCTAATCTTCCTCAAAAAGAAAAAAAAAGCTCCTACTTGGAGTGAAAACTCTAAATATAGGAAATCAAAACAACACTTCAAGGGAACAGTGATTTTTCCAAGCTTTTCTCTCTCTCTTTTTAAATATATATAAACATTGCTTGGAGACGTTAACAATCTTGTTTTGGTTGTTAACCTTTTCCTAGAGGCCAAATTATGTTCGCCACTATTTATGCTCCAGGGCCACGTTTCCTAGGAACAACTGTCAATCACATATCCAAATGTTACACACCAATCACATAACCCCTCTGTGTTAGTCACAGAGAAACAGAACCAGTAAGGTATGTATGTGTGAGAGAGATTTAAGGAATGGGCTCATGCAATTGTGGGGGCTAGCAAGTCCAAAATCTGTGAGGTAGGCTGGCAATCTGGAGACCCGTGGAAGAGTCTATGTTTCAGCTCAAGTTCAAAGGCAGCCTGGAGGCAGAATTCCCTCTCTCTTAGGAGTCAGTCTTTTTCTGTTAAGGCCTTCAACTGATTGGATGAAGCCCACCCACATTATGGAGGATAATCTGCTGTACTCAAAGTCTACTGATTTAAATGTTCATCTCTTCTTAAAAATACCTCCACAGCAACATCTAGACTAGTGTTTGATCAAATATCTGGATACTGTGGCCTAGCCAAGTTGACACATAAAATTAACCGTCACACTTTCCCCCACATCATAGGGTGGAACTTGAGCCCTAGTCTGAAGGTCTTAAGCTGGGCGACCCCTGTAGGGCTGCCTCCAACAGAGACCAGCCCAGGTCCCCACACTCCCCTGCAGGGTGGCTTGGCCATTTTACAGAGGAGGAAACCAAGTCCTAGAGAAAGTTTCAGCGAGTCAGTCCCAGGAGCCTAACAAGCCAGGGGTCGAGTCAGGAAAAAACTCCAGCCTCACTGAGTGGCGGTTCCCAGCTCTTTCCACCAGAACTCGTGTCTCCACCAGGGCCTGAACTTGAGACTCATACTGGGACGTTCTCATTTCACTTCCTATGTGGAACATTACAGCCAAGTCTGAGCGCGTTTAAACCATAAACCCCGGGGGTAGAAAATCAACTTATCTCCTGCCTGCGCCTTCACATTCCTATTCCCAGCCCTCCCAGAGCAGAGCTCCCCACCCAGCGCACACACACAGACCCGTCCACGGGGGACTTCTCTTTGAAAAGTGCTTTATTTTGACAGGATCTAAGTTCGGTGCATTAAAACATATCAAAATGTTACAGAAATTCACAGCTCCCTACTGAGGCCTTGTCAAATTATGTTAAGATTCCTAAACACATCAGTTTATAAGTTCAGAACCAAACATTGAACCAGGTCATGTACCATTGCTGAAAGGCAAGTGTAATTAAGAAAAGAATACTTCACAAAGTTAAAACAAGTGGGGAAACCTTTAAGAAACACTAGCAATTACACACCAGAAACCATCAACCTGGGAGACAGGTCTGCAACCTCCAGGGAAGACTCTAAGAGTAAACTCAGGCTTTCCCTTCACAGCTTGTCCACATCTTGTGCTTGGTTAAAACACAGGGGGCGCTGTAACCTCCTGTGACGGGGGAAGACCTTTCAATTGCGTCTGAAAGAAAGGATGCCATATTTGCTTTTATTTCTACCTCTCTAGGAGATCATTTCTCGTCTCATCCACTTCAGGCAAGATTGGGTAAAACCATTTGTAGATGCTCAAAAATGCACCGCTGCCTCAGGATGCTCAGGGAGATCTCTGTCTCCTACCTCAGCCCCTACATCATGACTTGGTCGCCATGAGACAGTGAAATAAATTCCCTCATTGATATAGAAGTCTTTCTCGGAGATGCATCTATGACACCGTGTTCTCAGTGTTACAGAGCTTTGAAATACATTTTTTTTTAAAGGAGCTTCTCTTTTCTTGAGTGCTTCTTGCCCTTCTGCGGCCCATGCCACCCTCCTAACTCTGAAATAATCACTCAACTCCGCAGAAAAGAATTCTTGCCAAGACGTTTTTGCATCAGAGAACAGGTTTTTTTCTTTTTTGGTCATTATATGTCAAAGTCTTATCTACACTGATGATAAAATGTCTTTATCTGGAGATGTCTAGGAGAGAGTATTGTTTTCTTTCCGGTTGGGAGGAGGGAAGGGTGAGAATATTTCTCCTTGAAGTTTCAGACCAAAACCCTGACTTCAAGTCTCATCATTTTCCCCGTGGATGGGTGGCTAACCTGAGCTCCTCCTGCCTCCACCTCAACTCCCAGTTAAAGTCGGTCCAGCCTGGAGACCAATGTGCACATTCCTCACCAACACGTCCAGGCAAGCCTGGCGCCTGGGCTTCTCAGTCCCTCCCCAAGGCACCACCCCCCGCCCTCTCAACCCCCCCCCTCCTTAACTCATCATCTTCCCACTAACCTGGTCACAGAGAATGTGACCTTGTGCTTAATTCCACCATCACTGGGGAAACAGACCCCCTTCCCAACCAGATGGACTCAGGTTTTTCCTTCATTTGATCACCTTGTAACATAAGCCCTGGAAAAAGCAAGCCAGATGTAGCTGTACTGCTTTTCACAAGTTAGGAAAAATACCCTACAAGCTGGCCTTTTGTTCTTCACACAATTTCAGGTTCATTGCACGCAATTACATAAACCCATACAAATCAGGCGAGGAGTTCAAAGCTGCCAGGCCATGTGATACCAGTGAGAAAATCCGGCTCCACATGGCGGCGAAATGTCTCTGTTTCAGCTGCTGCTATTTCAAAGAACCTTTCCAAAATTCCTGGTCGGGTTATTAGGATGTGAGAAATGATCTCTAAACAGGGTAGGCCTAAATGGAAGAGTGCGGCTTGCATTAAACGGAATGTATGGTGTCAGATACGATTTCCCCTCCCTTCCATCCCGACCCCCGTCTTTAAAAAGCCAAGTCTACCGTAGGGTCACTTTCTCAGAGAGTGATCTGGCAGACCTGACATTCTGCAACATTTCCATGTTTAACACTATCGTAGTGCTAGTGCAAATTAAAGAGAACTTTTATAAACCAGAAATAGCTGTCCAATAAAAGGTAGTGGTTAGTAATTTGCCTTGTGAAAACTGTTCTCCCTAACTCCCCAAGGAGAATTATTGGGGCCAACAAAGGCTTTGAACATTCAAAAATAAAAGTAACTGGAAGAGAAGTTTCGCAAGTCATTTTTTCAAATGCAAAACTCAGGAAGTATGCATGCATTCACGAAACTGCTCTTTCCATCTGTAACAAAGGACGCCTCTGACCCCGCCCCCGGATTTTTTCTGTGCATTTTGCGGAAGCCCACTGAGGTGTCTGATTGAGACTAAGGCCTTCCGGATTTCCAGTCCATGTCCCACGGGGCCGGTGGTGCTGTCCCCACAAAGGAGGGAGGCTTGCTTAAGAAAGCCCTGGCAAAATGCCAGGTGGCAGTGTGCCATCTTTTTGAAAGTCAACAATGAGACCACAGCTGGGAGCCATCTAAAGAGGCCATGGAGGCCACAGGGGCGGGGAGGGGGGCAGGAGGGTGCCTGGGGCAGGACCGGCTCTGCTACAAAGGTCTACTTTTTTTGCAGGCACCGATTTCCTCTCATTTCCTCAACTGCCCTGCTCTCCAAACTTTTCTTGGAGAGAAACTGGAGAAGAGATGGAGAGCTCTCATCCCAACAAGACTTAGACACCTGCTGTTAGGAGCTCCTGGTCTTGCTTGATCTCCACACATTGCTCCAAGAATCTCTGTTCCTCTTCAAACTGTTGCAGCTGCTGAGCTACCTGCCATCTCCCTGATGGGGGCCACCAGGGACAGACCGTCCCTGCCCTTTCCTCCTGTTGGGGTTTGCTCTAAAGATCACCCAGGGGGCTGCTCAGGCTGAGAGAGAAGCCCCGTCCTCCCTAGGCACCTTCACAGGGGAGCCCAAAGAACTTCCCTGAAGCCCACACTCAGTCAGTAATAGGACAAGTCCTCATTTTTGGAGTCCATCTAAACGTGAAACATGAGGGCAACTTGCAAGAATCCAGAGGTTGGAAAGAATAAAGCCTTGACTTCAAACACACAGCCTCAGCTCCAAGACCAGGCAGACCCCTTGTTGAGGTGAAAGTGGGCCGGACTCCCGGGCACCTGTCATTTCTGCAAGGAGCTTCTACATTTTCTCAAGGAGGGAAACTTCCTGGCCACCCCCACCCACCCAGAACAAGGCCAGGCCCTGGCCATGCTGGCCAGTCACCACCATGTGCAAACCAGCGAGACCTGTTTCACGAGACCTTTCCTTCAACTCAAGAAGGTCCCAAAGAGTTGGGATCTGCAGCTGGGCGTGCTGAGAGAAACATCAGGCTCCCCTCTGTGTCCTAGAGGTGGCCACGGAGGCGAGGATGGAGGCAGAATCCGTTCTCTACAGGCATCCACACAGCTCATCATGTATGTCTTTGTTACTTAAAACAATCAAAGTTTCCAGTGTAAAAACCTGTGGGTTTATTGCATCTACCCCAGTGCTGGTTTCTCTCTCTTTCCTGGGACCTGCCCCAAGGCCATGGGGCTGTTATTTTGTTAATTTCCAAGGATCTTACAATCCTGATTCTTCTAGGCATACAGGGAGAATCTCTACTAACATATACATACTCTGAAAGGTGAGCTTGCTGAGGTCCCTTCCCCTTCTAAATGTGGGGAGACACGTGTGGCTGCTCCCTGGCACTTGAGGGGAGGAATCTTTTCTTCAGCTTAAACCCTTCAGACCAGTGACCCCCTTGATTTTCCTGCCCACAAGCAGCACATCTGCCAGCCTCATGGCACTTGTGCTGGTTGCTTGGAATTTAACTACCAAAATACCAGGTAGGCACGTAGATGTGTACCATGTGTGCATGTGCGCACAAACACACATTTTGGGGTCCTCCTTATAAACAAAAATCAAAAGTCCTTGTGAGGGAAAGAAAGGAGTGCAAGGATCCAAGGTTGGGGAGTTGTCTGCTGACTTCTCCATCTCGCTCCAGGCAGCAAACGGCGGCTTGTGGGGAGCTGGAGAGGTTTATATTTAAACGTTTCCGTGGAAGGAAGGCGCCCACCTTACTGTGGATCTTCTCATGTCAACGGTGGCCCCTGTGGTGTCTGGATCCCCTCCTTCTTGTGGCTCAGATTGTTGCTGGGGTCTCGGCTATCTCCTCCAGCCTCTGCCGAATCATTAGCCGGAGCACGGTGTACCTGGGGACAGAAACAGCTGCGATGGAGAGGAGAGAACAACACACACCTCCTCTCGATCCCCCTCTGCCACTCTGTAGCTGTATGGGCTGACTGTCCTGTCCCTTTGCTTCTAGGATTGGCCCACCCTTTAGCCACTTTGTTGCTTGTGTTCATTTCCACAACAGGATGAGAGAGACTGAAGAGGTTACCTCCAAAGTGGATTCTTTTACAGTCGTGTGTCGCTTAACGACGGGGAAACGTTCTGAGAAATGCACCATTAGGCGATTTCATCATCGTGCAAACATCGTGGAGTGTACTTACACAAACCTAGATGGCACAGCCTACTACACACCTAGGCTCTATGGTACTAATCTTATGGGACCACCGTCATATATACGGTCTGTCATTGACCGAAACATCCTTGCGTGGTACATGACTGTACTATAGTTACAGAGTCTGGCAAAAGAAGGATAAGAAGGTGAAATAACAACCACCACCATAATAAGGGTTCCATTAATTGAGTGCTTACTATGCCCAAGGCACTATGCATAGTACTTTATAGGCACAGTAGCATGTAATCACCTAGGCTGGACCACAAGAAATTGCCATTATTTGATCATTCTAGGGTGGCCTACAAACATGGCAACTTCATATGGCTCAACCTAATATTAGCAGCAGCATTTTGCAGAAGAGCCCATAGCAACCACCAAGCGTGGGGGTCCAAGGCTTGTGGCTGAGTGCAGTTTTCCCATCCTTCTCTGAGTATGGCAATGCAGCCACTAGAGTGGGCACCACTGTGCAGGGCTAATGGGGACATTCCCTATGTTCAGGGCTTTGCACTGCACAGAAAAAGCTACTATTAAAGTCTGGAACAACATAGTGTTGGTTTTATTCTCTACTGGCAAAAATTAATCAATTGTTCTGTCATACCCACGAAATGCAGACAACTTTATGACTAAATATGGCAAAGAAATCATAACATCTTCCCCAGAGAGAAGCTTTACCAGACTTTTCAACTCAAATGTAACTTCCAGAAGAGAAATGTTAAAAAGGGAGGCAGGGCGTGAGGAAGGATTTCAGAGGCAGGTGGCTCTGACTACCGTCCACTACTAGGACAACGTTCCTGAAATCACCGGGATGTTTTTATGCCCCGCCCCCATCAAAATGAAAAGCTGACACGAGAGGAAGAGACCAACACACTGAAGTTTTGTGTTCCCATCTGAGATGCAGATTTGTCAGCCCCCTGAATAAGGTCCGTAAGACCCAGGCCCCGGCAGCAGCTCAGCACAGTCCCTGCAAGGCACCTGAAGAGAGAGCCCCTCTCTGAGGCCCCAGAGAAGCCCGGCCAGCCAGCCCGGGGCCACGCTTACTTGCGCATCAGCTTCTTTACTTCCCGATCTTCCTCCTCTTGGAGCTTCTGGATGAAGCTTTTAAGGACAGGCATCTCGAACTTTATATACTGGGCCACCTGGGGAGGAAGAGGTAAGTGTGGGTGCTGGCCCCCTCCCAGCATTATTCCAATTCCTTTTGGCGCCTCTCTCACGTCAGGCACAAGGCCTTGGGAAATCTATTTCTGCACTAATCCAAGATTTCCTTAAAGACAGGAGCTAAGCCTCATTCTTCTCAAGGCTGGTATAGAATCTGCGATGAAGATCACTTCATTTACATGACACATAGCTCATAACTTCTCGTTTTTCACCCCATGTATCCAATTCATGACAAGGTGATGTCAATCACGGAAAAGTACTTTCTCTTGATTCCATGATGCAGAGAAAGCTCTAAACCCACGATATTTAATAAACCTCTCTGTTCTCCCCTAAGAGAATGTAAGGAGCAGCCATGACTCAGAATGATGATTTGTGTTTCAAGTGTCAAACAGGCATCCATGTGAACTTGCTCCTGAGAGGCTGTTGGGGTGGGGGTGGGGGCTCCCAGGTGAGCTGAAGTTAAACAATCGCTCCTCCTCCCACACCAGAGTCCCCACCCTACTCCATTACCTTCTCCATGGGAGAAGTATATTTCTCCACCCTATCCATGTTGGGCTTGGCTGTGTGACTTGCTTTGGCCAATGGAATGTGTGTGGACATGACATACACCAAATCCGAACGGAGGCTTCAAATGAGCTTACATGGTTTGGCCTGGTTTCTTGCACTCCAGCCATGTGCCATGAGAAGCATACCCTGGGTAGCCAGTGGCCCTCCAGACTGGGTCTCTAACTGAGACATGCACCGTAGACCTGAACTCAACTCACAGCCTAGAGCAGAGCCCCTGCTATCAGCCTGCAGAATCCCGAACAGAAAAGTCAGCGTTTGCTGTTGCAAGCCGCTAAGACTTGGGGATGTTTGTTCCTGTAGCAAAAGCTAACTAATACATAAGATCAGGTCCAATCACTGCTAACGTCTTGAAGTTGTTGAGACAGTTTGCAGGAACTTCTCAGCCCTCTTACAGTAGCCTGGAAAGGCTCGAGATGTCTGCTTCTTCTATGGAAATCCCTTTGTGCCCGAACACTCCTCCACCAACTCCCACAGGGCACACCCCTAACTCAAGCCTCTGTGTTCATTCTCCTGGCCTGTGGCCATTACTGCCTCAAGAAAACCTTGTATTGAGGAATGGCAGCCAAATGGGCTGTGGTCTTTGGCCAAAAAGTCCAACTATACCCCAGGTGCAGGTAACCCAAACAAATCCCCACCCTCCTGAGGACAGACCATCCGATCGTAAGGGACTCACATCATAGGTGACTTCCTCCACCTGGTCCTTCTCCATGAGGAACACTTTGGACACCTGTTCACATGGGCCTTGAAGGATCCGGGCAATCAGTGGGTAATCAGTGTTCTTCAGCTTCTGTTTCTCTGGAACCACACACAGCCAGGAGCAGCCCTGAGTCTGGCCTGAGGCCTTTCTCACCATAAGCAGTGGTCAACTCAGGGGCTCAAATGGCCCAGGCACCTTAGGAGATGCGGCCATACAGTCAGGAGACTGATTTGTAATGAATAATTCAACAGGTGTTGTTCAAAGCCACCACTCCCTCTCCCTCCCCCCTCTCCCCAACAATACCACCACGCCTCAAATTCTTGGAAGAGGCTGCATTGGAGGACTTGATGTTTTTTGTCTCTCGAGAAAATCTAGTTCCTTTTTTAACAGGCAGTTCTGTTTTAGTGTTTGTTTGCCGACCACGTACGGCATTCCCCAGTGAACCCATCCAGCGAGCCCACCAGCCTTGGAGGCAAACAACACTTGCAAGTTTCCAAAACCCAAACAACAAGCGAATGAGGCAGAGGTTGTTTGGTGTTTTTTTAACTTGCTATTTTGAGTTAATTAAAAGTTTTAAAGTACACTGTGTTCTTCAGACTTACCACCGCTGGTATGGACCACGTACAAAGCAAACTCCTCTGCCGAATTCTCGATCTGAATCAGGAGCAAAAGATACTTGCTGAATAGGATCATGTATTTACACATCCTAACTCTGAGGCTCTCCCCCTTCTTCAACACTGCCAAGCTAAAGTTCTCAGAACTCAGAAGCGATGAGGAGCCGGGGGAGCAGGTAACTTTATCAATAATTATAGACAATAAGAGCTAACGGTTATTGCAACCCAGCAAGCACAGTTCTTCACACTCTTCATGTTTTAATTCATCTAATACTCGCAACAACCCATAACGGGGTCCCGTCACCCTCAGGTTACGGATGAGGAAGCAGAAGCACAGGGAGCTTAAGTAATTTGCCCAACTCATCCAACCAGCAGGTGATGGACAAGGATTCAAACCGAGAGCCTGTGCCCTCAGGCCACTGGGAGACACTGGCTTCCATCAAAAATAAGAATACCCAGTGTCCAAAAGACTTAAGAGGGGATTGTGGAAAACATACAGAGTAACAGGACTTCAAAAACACTCATGCACTATAATTCGCACATCTGTTGAAGGTTCTTTTTTCAAAGTAGGTCCCCCGACAGTGTTCTGGAAGTCAATCTGTGCACAGAGCCCCAAACCAGCCATCAGGCCTGGGGTCCTTCTAGGGCCCACAAAGCACCTGAGGGCTGTGGCTCTCAGGACTCAGTGGCACCAGGATCCCCTGCAGGCCTTAGTGCACACGTTCCCTGGCCTCACCTCCCAGCTCCTGATTCGGTGGGTCTGATTCAGAGCTGGGGCCTGAGACCTTGCTTTTCTAACAAGCTCCCAGGGGATGCTGATGCCGAGGGGTTTAAGAATCCAAGCCCTCTGCCCAGTGTCCCCCTCCCCACGCACTCTCCATGGCCCTGAGGCGCACGTGCCGCCCATCGGAGATCAGCCAGAGGAGCGAACTTGCCTTAAATTTGTTGAGCAGCAGCTTCAGGACCTGTGGAGTGGTCATGGTGCTGTTGATGCGGACGTTGGTGACCGAGCCATAGGCTGGCGTGAACACTGATGTCTGTCAATAGAGGGGTCCAGATCAGGGTGAGAGTGGGGATCAGGACGAGGCACTACAACCCAGGTGTGCTGCCCCTGTTACCTGGGGTAAAGAGCACAGGGACAATGGCCCTCAAGCTCCCTGAGAGCTCCCTGACACCTGGCAAGCATCAGGCTCTGATGCCAACAAAAAGCCCTGGGCTTTGGGTAACTCTGGCATTGGAGGGGTCTGAGCTCAGCAAGCAACAGGGTTAGGGAGGGGACAGGACCAGAAGAGGGAGGCCTTCTCTCCAAACACACCATGCACAGACCCCTCCACGGTGGCTTCAACATGCGAAGGTCTGAGCACTCTCCCACGATGCACTTGCTTCAGGCGCCAGATTGGAACCGAGCAGCAGGAGGGAGGGAGGGTCAGCTGGCTTGGGGTAGGGTGGGTGGTATACCAATGTCCCCCAGTCTGAGCCTTGTTGCTCTGCTTTGGGGCAGCCCTGAGCTCATAGAAAAGTCAGACCACACAGCTGCCAGGAAGCACAGGGTGCAGGAAGAGGGTAACACATGGATCTGCCAGGGCAGGGGGGAGTTGCTGATGGGGACTGTTTGTGGGGTCATCTCACCCACTACCTAAGGGGGTTCCTGATCTGGGGTCCCTCATCCCTCCTGGAGCCAGCAGAACCTGCAGCCCACCCAGGAGCCAAAGACTGAATGGCAAACACTTGGCTTCCCAGGTGTCTGTAGCCCTGAGGTGGCAGCTCCCCCAGAAGGGTCCTTGCCCACCTTGGGGCTGCCCCTGCTTCCTGCGACCTTGTCCCCTCTACCTTGTGGTTGTAGAAATGGCCATTGATGGAGAAGCGGTGGCGTCTGATTCGCCGCTGATCGCTGGAGGTCCTCACGTTGCCACGGCGACGCACCCCAACATCACTGCGTGTGCGCATCAGCTGTGGGGTGTCTTCCTGCACGGGCTTCAGGCCCCTGGAGTCTGAGAGGGAAGGGGGGTGAGCTCTGTCTGCCTGGGCCCAGGATGTGGCAGTCTGCACACACACGGCCAAATGCTACAGCACCCACCACCTCCCAAAAATATATTTTGTAAAAACTGTGTTTCCCTTTGAGGGGAAAACAATGCATAATTTACTGAGAAGTAATACAGTGATGAGTTCAGAGCACAGACTTCAGAGCCAGACTCCCAGTTTCCAACGCCAGCTCTGCCACTGCCATATGTCACTCACCTCTCTGTGCCTCAGTTTCCTTTTCTATAAAATGGCCCTAATAATAGCATCCACCTCACAGGATTGTTGGGAAGGTTTAAATGGGTTAATTCACATAAAGGGCTTAGAATAGTGCCTGGCACAGGATAAGCATGATAGAAGGACTTGCAAGATACTGCAAACTGACAATATCTATCAAAATTACAAATGCACATAGCCTCAGACCCAAAAATTCCACTTGAGAGAACCCTACAGACACTGACAAATGTGTGGAATGACACATGTGCAAGGGCACTGATGGCAACCTTGTTTATCACAGCAAAAGACTGGAAATGACTTAAATATCTACCAAGAGGGAGTGATTAAATTATCACGTTTCCATACCATAGAACACTGCAGAGATGTAAAGAATGTGGAAGGTCCTTATAGATTTGTATGGAACAATCCTCAAGACAAAGTAATAGAAACAGGGATATGCAAAATGCTACTACTTATACAAAAAAGAGGGAGAAAAGAAATGACACCCATGGGGCTGGCCCCGTAGCCAAGCGGTTAAGTCCGCACGCTCTGCTGCGATGGCCCAAGGTTTCGCTGGTTCGGATCCTGGGCGCAGACACGGCACCACTCATTAGGCCACGCTGACGCGGCGTCCCACATGCCACAACTAGAAAGACCCACAACTAAAATGTACAACTATGTACTGGGGGTATTTGGGGAGAAAAAGCAGAAAAAGAAAAGAAATGACACCCAGAAAGGTCTGTTGGTGTGCGTTTGCAAAGACTATCTTAGGAAGGACACCTTCAGGTTGCTTCCAGGGAGAGAAACTCGAGGGTAGGTGGATGAGATGGGAGACTTAATTCTTTTTAATACTTAACCTTGAACCGTGTGAATTTTATTTATTCAAAAAGTAAGTAACAGTGTACATCATCTACCACATCAGTCTTCACACAGTCGGTCCCAACCTGGAGGAGGCTCCTCCCACCACGCAGGTACCTGTGGGGCTCGTCCCCTGGTCACTCTCCTGCGGGGCGTCCACCTCTGAGATCTGAATGTCGGGCATGTTGAGGGGCTTCAGGGTGGGGCTGGACAGAGGGCAGAGAACAAAAGGAAGACTGGTTCAGCCTCTGAACGGGAGATTCCCTCATCCCCCCTCCCCGACTTCTGCAGGGGAAGCACTTGGCCTGTGCTAGGCTGGGGACCAGCACCCACGAGGAGATGAAGGATGTGGGCAGGCTGTGCCAAGTGTCCCATGAAGGTAGCCCAGCCCTGGGCTGAGCACTGGGTGGGGAGGGGGCGTTTTACAAAGAGAAGATGCTCCTTTCCAGCTTCTGCAGCAACACAAGCACCTGATTCACGGAGGCCAGGATGGAGAACGCCAAAGAACAAAACCTGTGTGTTGCCTGCACTGTTTCTAAGCACTTGTGGGTTCTAGAGCTTATCTGGAAAACCCTAATAATGGCCATTTATTTCTGAGGACAAGATACCAACTCAGATCCACTTCTGTTGGGGGAATAACTCAGAAATTCCTTCTGGCATCTAAAAGGAATGGAAAGTAATAGGTTGGCTGCTACGGGGCTCAGGGCAGCTTTGGAAGTGGCACTGGCAACAGTGTTGTCAGGGTGGCAGGGACGGAGTGCTCAGCCAAGCTGGAGAAAAGGCCACAAGCAAGCAGCCTGAGCTGAGCCCTGGTGTAGCCGTGATCACTGGCAAATAACACCTCAAAGCCGAAAAAGACAAAGGAAGTAGCTCAGAGAATCCCACCCCAAATTAACAGAGGATTTGGCGAGAAAGGAGAACCATATTTAACCAATTAGGACCATCCCATAGTGAGAAGAGTGTGGGATCCTGGGACCCAGTAGAGATGGGACTAATGGTCCAGGAATGATAGTTTCAGGGAATGACAATTAAAATCGAAAATCTGAAAGAACTTCCTGTTTAGTATGACTTGTGGACTTCTGAGCCCCAGAGCAGAACTGCTCAGAGCCTCTCGGGAATGGTGAACACATGGCGCCCACAGTGGCCACTGCCCACTCCCTTGTCCAAAGCTTTCTCTCTTGCTGAAGCAGAAGTTGGTCTCAGCATCCTTCTTAACACAGTGGTCCAGGAATTCACTTCGTTGTAGCAGGCATCTGGGGTAACATTTATCATTCCTGAAAACTCTCTGAAAGTATTTGCAGGCTTCAAGAACCAACCAAGACCAGCTTGATGCCACAGGGAAGGGAAAAAAAAAAGCATGCAGAATGAAGGACCCCTTAGCAAACCCAGCCAAAGGCCACACGGTCAAATGGAATTTTAAAAATCATCTCACTTAAGGAACAGATTGTAACACAGTCTGGGGTCGGGGTGGGGTGTGGAAAGGGTTCAGCCCATTGGAAATCAAATACAGTGGAAGTGCTGAAAGCAGAACAGAGTGTGAAACCAGCAAAGTTAGACAAAACCAAAGAACCTTGACTGGCCATCCCGGCGTCCGATGGGATGGGCAAAGACTCTGCTCCTTAAATTCCCCTGGAAAGAAACCAGATCAGCTCCAGGGTTTGGCCACATTGTAGGGTTCTCTCAACTTTAGAGAAAGATAGATTTGGCCGTGGAGTTTAACAAAACGTTCAATGTGGCCAACAGAGAGGGCTAGTTCTTGTCTAAAACAGAAAAAACATCACTGTGGTTTTGGCTGAGAGGTTGGCACCCTCCACCCACGCTCTGGCCCAAGGGCTGTCAACATCAGCAAGTTTCAGGATGGAACAAGACTGGTCACTTGATCCTCAAAAGCGAAGTCCAGAAAGACAGTAAAGAGGGCGTGCCTTTCTAGAGGCATTCGACTACTCATTTGGCAGTGGAGGGAGGGGAGGAACAGGCTCGGTCTTCATAGGCCTTTGCTGGGGACATGGAGGATGGGACCTCCCAGCCTACTGACCATCACGCCACCACCCAGCTCCAGGCGTGACCTGAAAGAGCAGACCCCTAGCTGACCGCGCTTGGCTGCTCCACAGGGCCTGACATTCCTTTGCTTCTTCCAGGTCCCCCCAAAACGTGGAGAACTTTGGTCAGAAGGTCTGAGCCCTACATGTCTCTGGAGGAGGGTCATTCTATGAGGAGTGGTCCCTGTGGGGAGGATGCTGGGCAGCGGACATCTGTCAGGAATGTGCAGGCTGAGCCCGGCCACTAGCAGTATCCCCCAGAGACCTGGAAATTCTCCACGACAAAGGACGTGCTGCTCACCCACGCCCTGGTGCTTCCCCTCTCTGACTCAGCACCTCCCCTCCTCCCTCTGACTCTCCCTCAGTGATTGTGGTGACAGGCATGGAGGCCCAGTCACACCAACGTCTTCCCCCTTCTCCCCATCCCAAGCCCAGAGCAGGTGGGCAGTGGAGGTGCTGGGATGGGAGCCAGGGTCAAGGCTTGCTGGAAGGTGGCATTTACCTGCCTGAGAACACACAGAACCCCCAGACACCCCCGCTTCACCCCCAGTCCCATCTCTTCTCACTCACCCCTGAGCCCCCAAGTTACAGCCGGAGTGCCAGGAGGAAGAGGATGGAGGGGGACGAATGCGCTCGTTGTCATCCTGCATCTGCAGACGAATGGGCCGGCGCAGGCCCCAGGAGATGTTCAGCAGTCCCTCCACGATGAACTCGTCTTCTTCCTGCCCACAGAGCGATCAGCAGGGTGAGCCAGAAAAGCCCCGCAGAAGCCAGCACCACAGTGGGGGACAACTGACAGCATCCTTGATGTGTCCTAGCTGGGCGCAGCCAAGTTATAGTCACACCCCAGCTCCAAGACACACCCACTGTAAACTACCCCTGAGGCCGTGAAGCTGACCTCATAGGTCAGCACAAAAGTTGCCTCAAAATTCAAATATACATGTGCAAATTATAAAAACTTTTTCTTGTTTTTATGCTAATGACTTTAAAGAAAGAAGAATACATCTCTTAAAGTAAGTGAGACTGGCCTTGCTACAGAAGCAAGAGCTAAATTCTTGAGTTAGCTACCTTCCCTCCCCGACCATGGAAAGCCATGTGTCTTTAGCTATCACATACATTTAGCAATCTGACCTGCTGGGTGGAGGAAGGTTAAAGTAACATTTCCCCAAGTTTATTCTACAGAATACTGGCTCCTCCAGCAGATCAATTGTTACCTAAGGGGTGTCAGTGATAATGAGTTGGGAGACGATGTGCTAATCAGATTTCTTAACAGCGGAACTTTCCAGAGCCTATAATTAGCTCATGTGTTACATTATGACTCTCCAAGAGGTGAATAAATCCCGCAAGAATTCCAAATTTATATTCAAGGGTTGTTGACTGATAAGGAGTTAAACGTGAAACCCTTCTAAGGTCATTTCCATGTTTTATCCCAAAGAAATGGATCTCATTTATGACCATAAAATCCTTTAATCATTGAGCATTCTGACAATTTATTCTATAGGACACACTCCAGAAACGCTGTTTAAGGACCAAAATCTCACTAATGGCCCAGCCACTAATTGGGGGAAGCTTTGAAGACAATACCTAAAAGAATCAGGCGTTCTTTCCCAAGTCTCAGAAAAACCTTTCTGAAGCCATGTTTTATGGGCAGGGGCCACAGACGTCAGACTGAGCCCCATGGATGAAGATGACACCTGTCCGATGAACAGCTAACTTCTGGGAGGATCCTGGGGCCCAGGGTCGAGGGGGAGGGGAATAAGAGAAGGCAGGAGAGGGCTGGAACAACTTCAGTGCTCTCGGGGTTCTCGGGGAGAAAGGCTTTATTTAAGCACAGGCTGCACACGTGGCCCTTTAGCTAGCCAAGGCTGGCACCATTACTGTACATCACATGACTGTAGGGCAGAATTTAACCCCAAGGGGGACTCTGCCTAAGTGGACTGGTTTGAGGGACCCAGAAAAGGCCACTGTGTCCCACAGACTGTCCCCAACCAGCCTGCCTTAGTAGCTGAAATTCTACCATCTCATATCTATTTCTGTGGATTAAATCGCCATGGCTTGATAACCTGAAAATGTGTTTAGAAGGGCATTACGCATACCTTCTTATCAGTCAAGAACACTG
This sequence comes from Equus przewalskii, assembly GCF_037783145.1. Taxonomy (NCBI): domain Eukaryota; kingdom Metazoa; phylum Chordata; class Mammalia; order Perissodactyla; family Equidae; genus Equus; species Equus przewalskii. Next base: position 18,239,700 of record NC_091851.1, on the reverse strand, counting down.
GAGTATAAGTTACTCTACAGGCTCCTATATAACTCACCATCTATCTGATAAGAGGCTTTACAGAAATGGATACAGGATGAGTAAGCTTAGATTCAGGATGGGGGCTGGGGAAAGACAGATGGATAGCAAAGGGCATTCCAAGAAGGCACCTTAGGAAGACTGCTGCAGCTGTGGGGGAGGACCAAGAGTTACTACCCAGAGCTTATGTGACTTTCTTGGGTTGCTGCAGCAACAGGACATGGGCCCAGGTGTGTAAACAGAGGACTGGGAAAGCTTCCTGAATTACCCAAGAAGAGGAAGCCTGCTGGAGAGCCATCGGAGAGGGGCATTTCACGAAAGCCTCTCTGGGGAGGAGCCCCACTGAGGCTGGTGCTGGCCCAGCCACACCCCCACAGGAATGTCTCCAGGACAGAAAAGCTCATCCCTTTAGAACAAAATTGGACCTGGGGTCTCCTTCCAAGAACTCCAGCGACTCCCACTGACATCCCAAATGAGCGGCCCCGACTGTGGAGGCAGGGCAGGGACCCTCAGGCCAGGGCACAGGGAGACAAAGACGGGGCTGGCCCAGCGGGGAAGGGGCTCACAAGCCTTCCCTGGGCACTCCTTACCTCGCGGTGTCGGAGCTGCAAATTCTGGCCTTCATAGTACAAGTTGTACGTCTTCAGATGCAGGAGAAGTTCATTCCTCAGGGGAAAAATACAAGAGGTGTGACAGTCGCAGCTGGAGCCACTTGTAATACAGTTGCTCCCGTTTTCTCACCTCTAACCTGGCCTCAGTCACCCTAGTCTGGGTGTTTGTCCACACACGCGTACACACACACGCACACTCACACACACATATACACACACACAGAGTTCTTCCACCATCTTCCCCCAAGATCAAGATTAAGAGTAAAGACCATCTAGAACAGACTGAATGTGAGGCGCACTCCAGGAACCAAGGAGGGCTTGGCCTGCCGGTGCGGGCTCACAGCTCTGCCCACACTCCCCAAACCCAAGCTAAACACGCAGGCCTTCACAGGTCACCGATTCAGGGAGGCAAATACACTTCCAAGCCCACACACAGGGTTTCTCCGGCCTCTCCTCCCTCACGCACGCTGTGAGTTAGGAGACAACCATCACTACAGATCTTCATGAGACTCAGAAACTTCCAGGCTTTTCAGAAAGTTAAAAGGGATAGGTCTGGGCCCCACCGACATGCTTCATAGACATCACCTTATCATGTGTTTGAAAACACAAACTCCATGACAGCGGAATGCATGAATAAAGGGAGCTACAGTTACACAATGGAGCATTATATAGTGATGAGAATATGAGTGAGCTACACACAATGGGGATGAATCTCACAGATATTATGTTGAGTAAAATAAGCCAGACACAAAAGAGCACATACTGTATGACCCATTTATATAAAGTTTGAAATGGATGCTGAATTCAGAATAGTGGTTCACCTTGGGGAGCAGTGACTAGAAATGGGCACAAGGGGGCTTGTGGGCCCTGGCAATATTCTATTCTAGGTGCCTTGATCTTTTTATTCTATTCTAGGAACTTTTAGTTTATTAAAAAAAAAACTTTTTTTTTTTAACTTACAAATGCCCTTCTGAAGCCCCCTTAGCCGCTAACTACTGGTTTCTGGGTGACCCGCCTGGCAGCACAGCTCTACTGGACACGGAAGAGCGCGGACTCCACCCTCAGGTTGAATCAGGGTGAGCCCTCGTCAAACCTCAGAACAGTCTAGTCAAATTTTACCTAAAGTGCATGAGGCTCGAGGAGGCTGCTGTGCACTTTTGCCTGTTCTCAGGCGCGAGGGAACGGAGTTGGGTCCCCCTAAATGCAGCCCTTCAATGGAGAGATCTGGGGCGATGCCAGAGGTCAAACTGCCTGGAAATTCCAAGAAGTTCCTGACAAGTTAAATCTAGATAAACTGGAATAATTCTACATAAGCCGAAATGAATTTACGAAAAAACGTGACTCCAAATAACCTGAAACAAAAGCTGTTTGGTACACAGATCTGAAACTAGGATTTAAAGTTACTGGTCAGGAGAAGTCCCTGGGGAACTCCTTCAGTGAAGAGCTAAGAATGATGCATATCTCAGACAACCGTGGGTCCGTATATGGCCACGTGTGTCTGAAGGACTTGAAACAATTTGGTCTCAGATAAGTTAAACATTTAGCTAAGATACAGAGCATCCAGCACGTACAAATCCCTGTGCTGGATATAAAAATACATCCTCAAACTTATAGTTCAAGAAAGCCCATTTTAGCTCAGCCTCTGTCACATTGGCAAAAACTCCGAGTTCACGAGATTTTAGCATATATAAAGTAATGAAACCATCTCTTTCTATTCAGGAAGCACCTGTGCCCATTTTAGCCAGAACCCCAGCAGCACGGGGACACAACCAAGCCAGAACTCCCTGCCGGGGACACCACAGACAGGACAGTGAGCAGCCATCATTAACTCTTCCTCCTGGAAGCCCTCTAGGACACCATCTCTTTTGAGCCCCCAAAGGTGCCTTGTCTTGAGGCCCCCCTTTACTTCACTCTCTATGGCCAGGCTCCAGGAGCATGTATTTATCTATAGCAGTATCCTTGCTGATGCTCTCATTGGTCCCCACTCGGCTGCTCAGCTCCTTCTCATGCACAAGAGCCCCAGCTCTCTCATGTGCAGAGGAGGCACCTCGGCCAGTGGCTTCCATCCACATGGGACTGGCCACTGGCGACACAACATTACAGCAAAATATCTTACTTGGAAATGTATTTATCTTGTCCACATGGGACTAGGGAAGTTTGGTGACTGTAGTCCATTCTTCCTTTCTCTTTTCATCAGAAGGAGAGACCTATATTGGAAAGGAGAAGACAGAGGTTAAGGTCAGGTTGTGTCCTTAGGAACTCAGCAGAACTCGGGCCAGAGGATGAGGGGGACATGGCTCTCTGTCCCCATCCCAAATCCACAGCTGGGGCAACCCACTGCTGACCCAGGGCTAGTGAGATGCCACAGTGCTAGCTGCTGCCTCTGCTTGCCACAGCCTCTGAGGAAAAAACACTCAAAGGAAAGATGACCGTCCCTGGACAGCCCCAGAACAAATGCCCCAGGCGCAAAGAATGTTGACACCCAAGTTGGTTCCAAGGATGACAGAGAGTCTTCCCTAAAGAGACCTCCACAACACAGAATAGAGATCCGTCTGACAGGGAAGGCTCAGATTCTACTGAGGTATGCTAAGGATTGGTAAACCCCCAAAATGCCCAAATACAGCTGGGCGCAATAAATCACAGCATATGTGCCTATGATCGCCATTAAAATACGATAATGTGAGAGACATTTAATACACGTAAGCATAAAACATGCATATATATACATTTATATGAATGAATATATACATATTTCAGGGTTTCTCAACCTCAGCACCACTGACATTTGGGGCTGGACCATTCTTTGTGGTGGGGGCTGTCCTATGCACTGGAGGACGTTCAGCAGCATCCATGGCCTCTACCCACTAGATGCTAGCAGCACCGCTCCAGTCATAACAAAAATGTCTGCAGATAATACTAGTGGTTGAGAGCCCCTGGTGTGTGTGTGTGTGTATATATATATATATATATATGTAAATGAACGGCAGGCCAGCTCTCTCTGGGTAATGACATTAGCAGCATTTTTTTTTCAAACATTTTATCATGAGAATTTTCTAACATAAAGTTGAAGAAATATGACAATATATAGCCAGGTATCCATGGCTATTCTACCATTAACATTTACTATCCTTACTTCATCACATATCTATCCATCTATACATCCCTTTATCCGTTCAACAATCCATCTTTTTTTTTTTTTGCTGGGAAAGATTCATCCTGAGCTAACATCTATTGCCAATCTTCCTCTTTTTGCTTGAGGAAGATTGTCACCGGGCTAACATCTGTGCCAATCCTCCTCCATTTTGTATGTGGGACAGCACGGCTTGATGAGTGGTGTGCAGGTCTGCACCTGTGATCTAAACCTACGAACCCTGGGCCATTGAAGTAGAGCATGCAAACTTAACCACCATGTCACCAGGCTGGCCCCAATCTTTTCCTTTCTTTTTAAAATTTTCCTCCCCAAAGCCCCAGTACATAGTTATATATTCTAGTCATAAGTCCTTCTACTTCCATGTGAGCTGGCACCATGGCATGGTTACTGACAGACAAGTGGTGTGGTTCTGTGCCTGGGAACCGAACCTGGGCTGTTAAAATGGAGCACACCAAACTTTAATGAATAGGCCATCAGGGCTGGCCCAATCCATCTTATTTTTGATGCATTTCAAAGTAAATTACACATAAAACAAGTCTTAGAAAATTTAAGAAGATTGAAATCATACCAAGTACCTTTTCTGACCACAGTGGTATGAAACTAGAATTCAACAGCAGGAGAAAAACTGAAAAATTCACAAATACGTGGAAATTAAATAATACATTCCTGAACAACTAATCAGTCAAAGACGAAATCAAAAGGGAAATCAAAAAATATCTTGAAACAAACAAAAATGGAAACACCCATATCAAAACTTATGGGATGCAGCAAAAGCAGTTCTAAGAGGGACGTTTATAGCAATAAACACCTACATTAAGAAAAAAGAAAGATTGCCAATAACCTAATTTGCTAAAATTTCCTAAAATCAAAGAACTAGCAAAAGAAGAACAACTGAGCTGAAAATTAGCAAAAGGAAGGAAATAATAAAGAATAGAGCAGAAATACATGAAACAGAGACCAGGAAAACAATAGAAGAGATCAACAAAACTAAGAGATGGTTTTTTGAAAAGATAAACAAAATTGACAAACCTTTAGCTAGATGAAGAAAAAAAGAGAAAAGCCTCAAATAAATAAAATCAGAAACAAAGAGGAAATATTACAACTGATACCACAGAAATACAAAGGATCCTAAGAGACTACTATGAACAATTATATGTCAACAAATTGGATAACCTAGAAGAAATGAATAAGTTCCTAGAAACATACAACCTACCAAGACTGGATCATGCAGAAATAGAAAATCTGAACAGACCAATAATGAGCAAGCAGATTGAATCAGTAATCAAAAACCTCCCAGGGGGGCCAGCTCTGTGGCCGAGTTGGTTAAGTTCGCACACTCCGCTGTGGTGGCCCAGGGTTCAGATCCTGGGCACAGACATAGTACCGCTCATCAGGCCACGTTGAGGCGGCATCCCACATCCCACAGCTAGAAGGACGTGCAACTAGGATATACAACTGTGTACAAGGGGGGTTGGGGGAGATAAAGCAGAAAAAAAAAAAAAAAGATTGGCAACAGTTGTTAGCCCAGGTGACAATCTTTGGAAAAAAAAAAGAAAAAAACCTCCCAGGGGCCAGTCCTGTAGCTGAGTGGTTAAGTTTGTGTGTTTCACTTCGGTGGCCCAGGGTTCGCCAGTTCAGATCCTGGGTGCGGACCTACACACCACTCATCAAGCCATGCTGTGGCAGCATCCCACATAGAAGAACTAGAAGGACTTACAACTAGAATATACAACTGTGTACTGAGGCTTTGGGAAGGAAAAAAAAGAGTAAGATTGGCAACAGATGTTAGCTCAGAGCCAATCTTCCTTACAAAAAAAATCCACAAAAAAACAAACAAAAAATCCCCACCTCCCAACAAAGAAAAGCCCAGGACCAAATGGTTTCACTGGTGAATTGTACCGACCATTTAAAGAAGAATTAATCTCAATCTTTCTCAAACTCTTCCAAAAAAACTAAAGAGGAAGAAATACTCCCAGACTCATTTTAAGAGTCCAGCATTAGCCTGATGCTAAAGCCAGACAAGAAAAGAAAACTATAGGCCAATATACCTGTTGAATGTAAATGCACAAATTCTCAACAAAATACTAGCAAACCAAACTCAACAGCACATTGAAAGGCTCATACAACATGATCAGGTGGGATTTACCCCTGGGATGGAAGGATGGTTCAACATACGCAAATCAATTAAGGTGATACATCACATTAATAGGATGAATGATAAAAATCACGTCTCAATAGAAACAGAAAAGGCATTTGACAAAATTCAACATTCCTTTATGATAAAAATCCAACAAATTAGATATAGAAGAAATGTACCTCAATATAATAATGGCCAGATATGACAAGCCCACAGCTAACATCATACTCAATGGTGAAAAACTGAAAGCTTTTCCTCTTAGGTCAGGAACAAGACAAATGTGCCCACTCTCAACACTCCTATTCAGTATCGTACTGGAAGTCCTAGCCAGAGCAATCAGGCAAGAAAAATGAATAAAATGCATCCAAATCAGAAAGGAAGAAGTAAAATTGTCTCTGTTTGCAGATGATATGATCTTATACACAGAAAATCCTAAAAATTCCACCAAAAAGCTGTTAGAATTATCAATGAATTCAGTAGAGTTGCAGCATACAAAATCAACACACAAAAACCAGTTGTGTTTCTATACACTAACAACAAACTATCTAATTTTTTAAAATCCCATTTACAATAGCATCAAAAACAATAAAATTCTTAAGAATAAATTTAACCAAGGAGGTGAAAGATCTGTACACTAAAAATTATAAGATATTGATGGAAGAAACTGAAGAAAACACAAATAAATGGAAAGCTATCCCATGTTCACAGATTAGAAGAATACCATTAAAATGGCCATACTACCCAAAGCCATCTCTAGATTCAATACAATCCCTATCAAATTTCTAACAGCACTTTTCACAGAAATAAAAAATAAATCCTATGGGGCTAGCCCTGTGGCCGAGTGGTTAAGTTCACGTGCTCTGTTTCGGCGGCCCAGGGTTCAGATCCTGGGCACGGACAGGGCACTGCTCAGCAGGCCACATTGAGGCAGCGTCCACCACGCCACAACTAAAGGACCCACAACTAAAATATACAACTATGTACTGGGGGGGATATGGGGAGAAAAAAGCAGGAAAAAAAAAAAAAGAAAATTGGCAACAGTTGTTAGCTCAGGTGCCAATCTAAGAAAAAAAATAATAAAAAATAAATCCTAAAATTCATATGGAACCACAAAAGACCTCAAATAGCCAAAGCAATCCTGAGAAAGAAGAACAAAGCTGGAAGCATCACACTTCCTGATTTCAAACTATACTACAAAGCTATAGTCATCAAAACAGTATGGTTTGGGCACATAGACCAAAGAAATAGAAGTAAGAGCCCAGAAAAAAAAAACCCACATACACGCTCGACTAATTTTTGACAAGAGAGTCAAGAATACTCAATGGGGAAAGGATAGTCTCTTCAATAAATGTTGGGAAAACTGGAAACTCACAAGCAAAAGAATGAAATTGGACCCCTATCTTACACCACTCACAAAAATTAACTTGAAATGGATTAGACTTAAATGTAAGGCCTGAACTGTAAAAATTCTAGAAGAAAGCAGAGGAGAAGCTCTTTGACATTGGTCTTAGCAACAATTTTTTTCACATGACACCAAAAGCACAAGCAACAAAAGCATAAATAAGTAAATGAGATCACATCAAACTAAAAAGCTTCTGCACAGCAAAGGAAATAATCAGTAAAACGAAAAGGCAACCTATGGAATGGGGGAAAATATCTGCAAACCATATATCTGGTAAAGGGTTAATATCCAAAATATGTAAGGAACTCATACAACTCAATAGCAAAAACAAATCATCTGATTACAGAATAGGCAGGGGATCTGAACAGACATTTTTCCAAAGACATAAAAATGACCAACAAGTATATAAAAAGATGCTCAATATCACTAATCATCAGGGAAATGCAAACCAAAACCACAATGAAATATCGCCTCGCACTTGTTAGAATGGCTATTATCAAAAAGATATGAGACAACAAGCACTGGCAAGGATGTAGAGGGAAAGGGAACCCTCGTACACCGTCGGTGGGAATCCGAATTGGTGCAGCCACCATGGAGAACAGTCTGGAGGTTTCTCAAGAAATTTAAAATAGAACTACCATATGATCCAGCAGTTCCACTTCTGGCTATATATCCAAAGGAAACAAAATAACTATCTCGAAGAGACTTATGCACCCCATGTTCACAGCAGCACTATTCACAACAGCCAAGACATGGAAATAACCTAAGTGTCCATCGACAGATGAATGGATAAAGAAGATGTGTGGGGGTGTGTGTGTATATGTGTGTGTGTTTGCGTACACACAATGGAATACTACTCAGTCACAAAAAAGAAGGAAATCCTGCCATTTGTAACAATATGGATGGGCCTTGAAGGCATAGTGCTAAATGAAGTAAATGAGACAGAGAAAGGCGAGTACTGTATGACCTCACTTATATGTGGAAGCTAAAAAAGCTGAACTCATAGAAACAGAGACTAGAATGGTGGTTGCCAAGGGCTAGGGGTGGAGGAAATGGAGAGACGTTGGTCAAAGGGTACAAACTTCCAGCTATAACATGAATAAGTTCTGGGGAATCTAATGTACAGCATGACAACTATACTGTATATTACAGGTGAAAGTTGCAAAGAAAGTAAACGTTAAGTGTTCTCATCACACATAAAAAAATGGTAATTAGGTGAGGTGAGGGAAGTGTTTAACCTTATTGTGGTAATCATCTCACAATATATAGTATCCAATTATCACATTGTACACCTTAAACTTACTCAATGTTATATGTCAATTATATCTCAATACAGTAACTAAGTAACTGACTTTCTAGCAAAATAGTAAATTACAGGCATCAGTCACTTTCCCCTATACTTCAGCATCCATATCAATTGAATTCAACATTTTTTACAATAGCAGTCATTTTTTAAAATTTTCCCTTTGACCTTTCTGTAGTTTTCTGGACTACTGATAACTATACAACATACATAATTGGAGCAAAAAGGGTTAGACAGTAGGACAGTTGGGTAGTAAGCGAGGAGCTGGAGGCATGCATGAAAAGGAGCATCTGTGGGAGAAAGGCAGCCACGCCCAAGACAAACAGAAGCCCTTTCCTGCCTCACCCAACTGCCAGGAGCTTTGAGTGGTCACAGGGGACTGGGGACTCAGAGGCAGATAAAGGGGCCCATTACCCACCCACCAGATGCTGACCTCTCTATTCCCCAAGTCTGGGCAGAAACTAGGATCAAAGGAGAGGGTGAGAATCAGTGTGGGGAAGGCCAGGTACTCACGAGCAATATGGGATGATGTATGTGCTCATTCAACTGCTGATGAAGGAGACAGAGAAACGGGTCCTAACAGAGGCCCGAGCAGAGAGATGAGGCCTGTGGTAAGCAGAATAATAGCCCCCGAAAGGTGGAGTGATAATCCGGGCTTATCTGGGTTGGTCCAATATAATCACAAGAGTCCTTCAAAGTGAATCAATAGAGTGAAAAGGCAACCCATGGAATAGGAGAAAATATTTGCAAATCATATTATCTGATAAAATGTTAATATCCAGAATATATAAAGAACTCCTATAACTCAACAACAAAAAACAGTCTGATTAAAATACGGGCAAAGGACTTGAATAAACATTTCTCTGAAGAAGACATACAAATAGCCAGTAAGTATATGAAAAGACGCTCAACATCACTAATCATTAGGGAAACAGAAATCAGAACCACAATGAGATATCATCTCACACCTATTGGGATGGCTACTATCAAACACACATAAAATAACAAGGTTTGGTGAGGACGTGGAGAAACTGGAGCCCTTGTGCACTGTTGGTGGGAATGTAAAATGGTGCAGCCACTGTGGAAAACAATATGGAGGTTCCTCAAAAAATTAAAAATAGAATTACCATATGATCCAGCAATTCCACTTCTGGGCATATGCCCCCAAAAATTGAAAGCATGATCTTGAAGAGATATTTGTACACTCATGTTCATAGCAGCATTAGTCACCATAACCAAAAAGCGTAAGCCACTCAAGTGTCCATCAGTGGATGAACCGAGTAACAACGTGTGGTACATACATACAATGGAATATTATTCAGCCTTTGAAAGGAAGGAAATTCTGACACACGCTACAACATGGAGGAACCATCTGGACACTATGCTAAGTGAAATAAGCCAGTCACAAAAAGTGAAATACCATATGATTCCACTTATATGAGGTACTTAGACTAGTGAAATTCATAGATAGAAAGTGGAATGGTGGTTGTCAGGGGCTGGGGGGAGAAGGGAATTGGGAGTTATTCTTTAATGGTTACAGAGTTTCCGTCTTGCAAGATGAAAAGAGTTCTGTGGATGGATGGTGGTGACAGCAGCACAACACTGTGCATGTACTCAATGCCGCTGAACTGCACACTTCAAAATGGTTAAGATGGTAAATTTTCCGTGTATTTTACCCCAGTGTTTTGTTTTGTTTTTTTTTTTTTTAAAGATTTTATTTTTTCCTTTTTCTCCCCAAAGCCCCCCGGTACATAGTTGTATATTCTTCGTTGTGTGTCCATCTAGTTGTGGCATGTGGGACGCCGCCTCAGCGTGGTTTGATGAGCAGTGTCATGTCCACGTCCAGGATTCGAACCAACGAAACACTGGGCCGCCTGCAGCGGAGCGCGCAAACTTAACCGCTCGGCCACGGGGCCAGCCCTACCCCAGTGTTTTTTTTAATTGGAAGAGGAAGGCAGAAAAGTCAGTGTGACAGTGATAACGATGTGAGAAGGACTCAACCCGCTGTGGTTGGTTTTGAAGCCGGAGAAAAGGGGGCACAACCCAAGGGACGCTGGCAGCTTCTGGAAGCTGGACAGGACAAGGAAACGGGTTCTCCCCTGGAGCCTCCAGAAAGGAACACGAACCCGCTGACACCTAGATTTTAGCCCAGGGAGAACCATGCCAGACCTCTGACCTACAGAACCGGAACAGAATAAATCTGTGTTGTTTTAAGTCACTAAATTTTGGCACTTTGTTCAGCCAACCAAAGGAAACTAATACAAAGCCCCGTAAGGAAGAGGTGTAAGTGGGGGGAGAGGGACGGAGGGCTAGTTCCATTCGGAAAATTCATACCCCACCTGTGTACCCAAAAGTGGTACCTTAAAACACAGTTGTTCTTCCTAAATTTTAAACTTTTTATTTTTCCAAAAGAAGAAAAGAAATAATAGAGTACATATGTACTGCAAAAAAAGGAAAAAGGAAAGAAAATCAGACTAGTGAGAAAGCTTTTTTTTTCTAAGTGACAATTACCCATAACTAGTGAGCACCCAGTTTTTTAAAAAGTACTCCTTCTATGCATATGTAAATTTACACACTTAAAAACATTTATTGCATGCCTAACATGTGCCACGTTTTGCTCTTACTGATGGCAATTCAAACAGACACAGCCCTGCCCTCAAGGGTGTGTGGTCCAGTCTGAGATACCAGGGGACAGACAGACAGTTTTATCAAGAAAGGCAGGTGCTACGGCGACACACGGTAAGAGCACCTAATCTGGACTTGGGTGGGGTCCCAGGGGCTTCCTGGGGGAAATGACCTCTAAACTGAGACCCCAGTGATGTGAGGGAGCTGGCAAAGGTGAGGCGCAGAGCGGTCCAGGCAGAAGGAGCACATACACTGGAGGTATACAAGATGGAGTCATGCGCATACAGGACCTGGACCATGTCAAGGAGTTTGGACTTTATCCAGAGGGCACTGAGGTGCCATGGGGGTGTGGTAGACTGAATAATGGCCCCAAGGATATCTAGGTCCTAACCCCTGGAACCTGTGAATGTTACCTTATATGGTAACAGGAACTTTGAAGATGTGAAGAAATTAAGGATCTTAATGGGGAGACTATCCTAGATTATCTGGGTGGGCCATAAATGTAACCACAAGTGTCCTTATAAGGGAGAGGCAGTGGGAGATTCTGAAGATGGAGAAAGGGTCGTGATCCAAGGAATGGAGAGCCACAAATCGGAAAAGGCAAGCAAATGATTCCTCCCAGAGCCTCTGGAGGGAGCACAGCCCCGCTGACCCAGTGAAACTGAGTTCAGACTTCTGGCCTCCAGAATGTAGGAGAGTAAGTTTCTGTTGTTTTAAACCACCAAGTCTGTAATCATTTTTTACAGGGGGAATAGGAAAACAAGGGAGTTATAAAGGGAAGGTATGATCTGACTTGAAGTTTGAAAAGATCACCCCACCCTACCCTCTGCTTTGTGGAGAAAGGATTGGGGAAGAGAACGGAGGCAGGGGGAGCGGGGAAGGGGGGAAGGGGGATGGAGGAACAGAGTCTAGAGAGCTTAAAGAGGTAGAAGAAAAAGTCGTGAGACATCAATAAAAAAGTTTGGAAAGGGATGCTCCCAGATTTGAGGTAGAGTTAAAAGGCAGCATCCAGGCTGATGGAGAGAACAGTGACAGAGGTGGTGGGTGACACTTACAAGCGCTGACATGGAACCCTCCAGCGCAGATGACAAGGAGCACAGCTAGGTCTGTTGCCCAGGAGAGTGAAAGCATGGGAGCTTCCAGTGAGAGAGGCCTGGCATGAGCTGAGGGAGTGGGGTCAGAAGAGCAGATGAAGTCAACAGCGAGAGAGCAGAGAGGGCTGAAGGGCCAGGGCCCCCGTATCCCCACTAGGTCAAGGATGGGCAGAGGAAGAGGAGTCCCTGGAAGAGGAATAGGGAAAACCGGAAACATGGTACCCTGGAAGCCAAGAGAACAAGGTGCCTTGGGAAGGAGGCCGTGGTCAGCAGAGCCAGGAGCTGGTGGTGGAAACCCAAGGAAGGGAAACCAGAGCAGCCTCTGATTTACCACACAAAGTCATGGGAGACCTCAGCCAGAGCCAATTCCATGGCCTGTTTGGAGCAGAAATCAGATTCGTGGTGCCTGGTCTTCAGAGACTTTCTCAGCCTAAACAATCAAGTCTTTCTCCAACAGGGAAATGTCATTGTATTCTTTCTTTGATTACTGCTTCTCTTCCTTCCATTCTTGGTTCTTCTTCTTCAATGTCTCTATCCCCTCTCTCTAGCACTATCCATCCATCCATCCATCCATCCATCCATCCATGCCTGCAGCTATCCTCCAAGCTGCTTATGATTTTTACTCATAATCTCCATTTCCCTATTTTCCTCAGAAGTCTCCAGTTCATCTTCTAACTCTGACTGAATTTTCTCTTTTGTTCACTGCCTCCATCATAACCTATAATTTGGTAGTTTTGTTTTGCATCTGAGAGTAATCTGTCCCGCTCTCAAGACAATTCCATTGTGGTACCATCTCCTCTTAAATCTCCTGAGAACATCAACTAGAGAATTTAAGTCTTCTCTATAGTTATTAGAACTATGTGGTCCTTGAGAAAACATGGGCACTTCAATGAAACAACATAGTATAGAGAAATAGACCCAAATATATTTGGGAACATAGAATGTGGGCTAAATTTCTAAATCGCAGAGAAAAGACAGATTAATTTTTAAAAAACAATGTTGGTGGAGAATTGGCTGACCTTTGGAAAGGGGAAGGTGGGGAAGCGAAACCACTACCTTACTCCTTCCACCAAAAGAAATCATAGATGAATTAAAAATTTAAAGATTAAAAAATAAAATGCTGGGAGGAAATGTAGGATATATATAAACTTGAAGTGGGAAAAACTTTCCTATGCAAGATGCAAAATCCAGAAGGCAAAATAAAAAGACAACACTGATACCAATGTGTAAAAGTTTTAAACTTCTGTTTAGAAAAGAAATTTAGCCTATCTGAAGTCAAAAAGCAAATGACAAATTGGGGGAAAATATTCACAATACATATGACAAAAGGCTGGTGTCCTTAATATGTAAAAGGCTTTAATAAATCAATAAGAAAAAGATTCTACATGCAATAGGATATTAGGCAAGGACATGAACAGATAACTCACAGAAAAATAAATACAAATAGTTAATAAACCTATGAAAAGATGTCCAACCTCTCTCATCACTATTTTTTTACCTACCAGATTGATATAAATCAAGTAGTCTGATGGCCCAAGTGTGGGAATTCTCCAAAGCTTGGTCACTCTCTACCTGTTGGGTGATCTTACCAAGGCCATTGCTATAAATCTGACCTAAAGCCTCATGTTGCCCAATCTTTGTCTCCAGCCTGACTTCTGCCCACCTTGTTTCTTACTTTTACATTTCTTGGGGAAGAAGTCTTAGGAAAATACCTACATAGCCTACCACACTCTTGAATCGAAATTACAGGTAACTGATTCTAGGACCCAACCTCTCCTTTGTCTGTCTCAAAGACAACCTCTGCATCTCTCTTCACAATCTTCCAACCATCACCACAAATTACTGGCTACCTCCAGCCAGCTGGGAAAAAAAAATAAGCCAGCTAAATTTACATACACTTTAAGGCAAACACAGCAGCACAGCAAACAAAGGGCCGGAAATTTAGAGTTCAGTCCGATATTCCTTCAACAGAGTATTGTTCCTCATCCAAGGAAGGGGCAGAGGAAGGCAGCTGATGAGCCTGGAATGTGGATGTGGACACTTCCTCCAAGGGAACCTGCCAATATCTTCACTTAGAGAGAGGGAGTCGCTCAGCTAGCTGGTTGCAACTCTTCTGCCTTCTCTATTATTATCAAGAATTTAGGGTACCCTCCTGCACTCCAAAATGCCTTGTAAGAATCATTTACAAGCATCACTTCCACAGTGCCTTAGGAATGCATACGTGATTGTCATCACCTCTTTGAAAAAGGGAGACCAAGATGGGGAGGAAAGAGGAGCTTCCCACATCAGCCAGCATCTCAGGCGCAGAACTGAAACAGCTTAGAGCTTCCCACACAGAGAAAGGGGTTGAGAGGGGAAAGGGGACATGAATGAGAGCGCAGATTTGATACAATTTTTAACGTGGAGCCTCTTCGGAAGTCTAAAACGTATTTAAACCTATTGAACTCCCTCTGGGAACATGGTCATTTACCCCTCAGGAACTCTAAATCAGTACAACTTCTCTTTAGAAAAACTTTAAAAGATAAAATGTATCTTGAATGCCTGCTAACTACCAAGCACTCTGGTAAAATGTCTGGAGACGTGAATATTCTGGGCTTGCCAAGTCGGGGCATGACCTCCCAGGCCTTAGTCCTGTGGGAGACCCACTGGGTTCATCGACCAGTCAGTCTTCTCTTCTGGCACTAATTTCATGCCCTTTCAGAATGTTCCAGGTTCTCCTCAGCTGTATTAAGCGCCTAGGCGATGCCATCCAGCCTGTCAGTGGAACCTACCATGTCCCACGTGGAGACACTTCCATTACTTCCTGTCTGCTCCAAAGACATCTTGGGGGTACAACTTTCCCTAAGATCCAAGAGAGTGCCTGGACAAGAGAAGGTTCCTAAGCCACTGAATGTGGCAACATCCCAGCCTCAGAGAAATTTCTGGGCCTGCTCTTCACGCCCTAAGAGTGTGCCCATGCTCCTCCTCAGTCCATGTTCCTTAGACCCTGATCCAAAACTTAGCCAGGCCGCCCCCCCAACAACTGTCCCCGCTGCCCCTGGGAAGTGTTGGGGGACAGGGGCTCACTCCTCAGTGTGTCCTTCATCACAGCACTCACCACCACATGGAAACCATCTGTCTGGTATTTCTCTCCCCTCCGGGACCTGGAGCTTCCTCTCTCTGGACCCCCAGCTCCCAGCCTGCGCCTCTCTTCTGCAAATATTCTCATCATCATCATTTCTCCAAGGGACGGAGTGGGTTCAACAGCCAGCCCAGGAAAAGCTAACCTGCTGTCTTAGGTCAGGGGATTCCTAGAAAGACAGCCCCAGATGAGGATTCCTGTGCTGTGATTTAACGAGGAAGTGTTTTCAGGAGAAACCCGTAGGATGAGGAAGGGAAGCAGGACACTGCAGGGGAAGGAGCTAAGGCGTGACGTGGGTTCAGCTGGACTCCAGCCACAGCCTGATCCCACGGGAGCTCCGGGGTGTGAGTAACTCGAGAGAGGTGTCCTACCTAGAGTCAGGCATGCCAAGCCTTTGTACCCCTGTGCCACTCAGTCACTGGCTGAGGGCCATTCCGGGGAGGACAGGGCAAGCTCCCAGATGTTTCCCTGCAAGAGCAACTCTCAGGATGACGGAGGAGCTAAGACCTGTCAACACTCATAACACACAACAGATAAAGGGCATCTGGGTGGGTACCAACAGTGTCCAGTACACCTGCCCCATGTTTGGGCTTGAAGCAGCTCCTGGCTCTGTCACTTTCTCCCTCCCACCCTCAAGCTGGGAGGAAACAGCTGCGCACACAGGACCACCAGGTGCGGTGCGAGGCTAAGCTGCAGGCATGGGGACAGACTCGCCCCAGCCCTGCACCAGTCAAACTCCATAGCTGTCACACAAAAGATCCTTTCCTCTTCCTCTTCACAGACCCCCACTCACAGGTGTTTCCAGCCTCCCCCGCGAGGCCCCTCAAAAATAAATGAGGGGCAGTCCAGGCCCTTGAAATTCACCAGCTCAGCTTCCTGCAAGAAGCACAAACATCAAATCCTCCAAAAGCTGGAGGAGGTGGGAGAAGGAATCTAAAGAGAAGAGAATCTCCTCTGTTCTCAGCTCTTGGTCCCTCCAAGCGCTGGTGCCCTCACTCACTTTCTGTTAGGGGAGAACATGCTGAAGTTAATCTGGTCTTGGGGCTTCCCCGGGACGCTGGCCAATCCCTAGACAGTTCCAGCCTAGAGACTAAGTATCTCCCATCTTATTTGTTAACTGGAAAGTCCCCAGAGGGAGCAGGGCAAATGCAGAACAGCGAGGTGGGCAACCCCTGGCAGGAAAGTCCAGAGTGAGATGAAGAACCCCCGCTGTGGTGGTTTTTTCTTTTTTGTTTCCCAAGCTGTCTTCCCGGTTGCACCGCAGGAGCCAGGCCACACCCCACCCCCACCTCAGCTCCTGGGGTAAGATGGGGGGTTGGGGGGCAACAGACAATTTACAGCACCCAGGCAGTCCCAGTCTCTAAGGGAAGGCAGCTAGGAGAAAGAGACAGACTCACGGAGGGGAGGGCTTTCCAGAGAGAATTCCCAGAAGGACAAACCTGACAGAGCCACCCCTGACGGGTGAGAGGGCCGTGTACCTGGCAAGGCCTCAGCCGAAACCAAAAGGGGAAAGAGGAACGGCTGGTCTTGAGAGGCGACATCTCAGAGGTTCTAATTCTGGGTGCGCTTCAGACTCTCTCGGAGTAGGGGTGGGTGAGGGGAAGAGGAGTTGATTTAAAAGTCCTGATGTCCAGGCTCAGACCAATTCCATCAGGCCCTCTGGGAGGGGCCCAGGCATGGGCATTTTTAAAGCCTCTCCAGGTCAGGCCAATGTACAACCGGGGCTGAGAACCACCATGAAATCTGATAGGAATAGAGCTGTGTAGACTGAGGACACCACTAAACGCATCTCAAAGCAGCCTTTAAGAATGGAAGGAACAGAATTTTCTAAAAGCAGACTGAGTTGGTTCTTTCGCGTCCTCCACCCCATTACTAATATTTCAAGGGGAAAGGGAACAGTGGAGAGCATCCCAGAGGGTCAGTGTATGCAAACAGAGCTGATGCAAAGGGCACGTCAGGCAAACCCGTGCAAACCCACGCACACCACAGAAGCCAGGAAACCAGCCCCGGGCCCCAGATGCAAAGGAAACGCTTGCTGGAGGCCCACAGCTTCCCCTTTTGGGGCCTGTCCCCACCTCTCCTCTGTGCTCGGCCCTGCCTCTGGGGACAATGTGAAGCTCCTGGGTTGGAGAAGAAAGTTACCCCACGTGGTGCTTCACACTATCGTGTTAAAGACTGCCCTAGGCTCTGCTTTGTTCCCAAGCAGTGACAGAGGAGATAGTGCTGACCCCTCTTCACTTCAGCCCCCTGGTACAGGGCAGGAAGAAGTGTCGCTGGCAAACAGGAAATCCAGCCCTATTGCGCCACCCGAGGAAGGAGACTTGAGCTGCGGCCTGGGGGCCTGCCAAGATCTAGAGATTACAAGCTGTTCTTGAACCTGAGCGTGTCCCAGACGGGGGCAAGATTCAGGCTGCCTCGGAAGGAAACAAGTTGCGCTTTGCCTTCCACCTGCACACCGTATTCAATAAAAGGCCCACGCACTGGCCAGGCCCGTGTCCTCGTTGGGTCCTGTTCAACCCACTGATCCTCCCTTCCCCGAATGGACTTCTTCCCTCCCCTTTCCCACCCAGGGTGTCCAGGCCCCCAATCACTCTGCTCAGGAAACAAGGGAGACACAAGGTCGAGTGTCCTGGGTGTCTGTACTGCACTTGCTCAGCTTTATGTCTGACTGAGGTTAAAGGCTTCGTCCCTCCCGGCCCCCCAAAGAATGCTAAGCATCAGGGAAGAGGGAGGGAAGGTCTCTGGAAAGAGGATGGCTCGCCCTGCCTGAGGAGGGATGGCACGCACCTGGAGGCAGGTGGAAAGGGCTCAGCTCAAGAGAACCAGCAGCAGACTAGCCTTAGCACCTGGTGTTCCACAAACTGAGAACAGAACACTCATGATATTATTATTGTGCTAATAACAAAACGACAAATGTGAATAACAGACAGCTACCATAAATAAGAGCTTATGATGGGCCATTATTATGCCGGTACCAAGGCTCTAGAAACTTTATCTTACTTACTCCTTACAAGAACGCATGGGGAAGGCTTTATTTCCACAATTTTACAGATGAGGAAACAGAAGGTCCCAGAGGTTAGGCAAGCTGTCCCAGGTCACAGAGCTGACATGAAGCCCAGAGCTCCTTCTAGGTGCCCTGACTAAGCGCCGGATCTGAGGGACTCTGAGCAGGACAGGCAGGTGCAGACCGACTTCAGCTGCCAGCCACAGCAGGCTGAGTCCTGGGGAAGGGAGGCCACTGAGGGACTGGCAGCACAGACCAGCTGTAGAAAAAGCAGACTCTGCAAGGGCCAGGGACAGAAACCCTGTCCAGGGACCTGGGCACTTGCAATGTCACAGAGCCACAGACCCTCAGTCACATCTCATCCTCTGTCTAAAGAACGAGGTATCCCTTATGCTCACTGGCCCCCAAACCGCCTGCTCCCTGATCCTGGAAAAAGCCTGACGACAGGTACAAGGCCCCTGTTGACAGGAAACCTTGCTCCCATCCCAGGAGGCAGGCCCCTGCCTGGCCCACCCACCAGATGAGGAACTGAGATGCAGCACGTGGCCAAGCTGGGACCCCACCCCCTAAGCAGCTTGGTCTGCAAAGCCCCTGCTCTCTCCACTGCCAACTGGGACCCCGGCCCTTCTCACTCAGGCCTTTCACACATGGGTCTGAAGCCCCAGCACTGTTGAGGAAGATCTGAGGAAACGGTCCTGGGACTCCCGCCAGAAGGGCCTGCCTCCCACTTCCATACCAGCGGGCAAGTGGCCAGGTAGTGACCTGTAAAGTCACCACTGGACCCACCCAAACAATCACCTCACAGGCCCGGATGAGCAACTTCTTGTTTATAGGGAGGTCCCTCAGGGGCCACAAGCTTTTGACCTGGATGGATGTTTAGAAGGAAACCCAAAGGCCCTTAGCCTCATGTCAGAGAACCAGGGTGTTGGCGTGGGACCAAAAAAGGCATAAAGGAAGTAAACATTCCAGACATAAAAAGCTGCGTGTGTGTGTGTGTGTAAATGTATAAGTATGGGTGAGCGAGGGAGAGTGTGTGGGGAGAGAGAGAGAGTGTGTGTGTGTGTGTGTGTAGAATTTAGACTCTAGCCCAGAGAAACCAAAGACCCCAGGTTAGAAAGCTAACCCTCCAATATCTACAGACCCCAGGGAAGGGCCTGGTCACTCCCGCCTCCCTAGAGCAGCGCCTCTGTCACCTTCAGCCAACTGGGCCCTGCCATGTACCCCCTCGTGGGCTAAAATTCAACCAAGTGTGAAATTCCGTGTGACTGAGTTGGCCCCAGGAGACAGCAGGAAGTTGGTGGAGGCAACACTGGCCCTAATAAGGCAGTAAGGCTGAGCATCCCTTGACCTGCATTTCTCAAAACCAAGGGCTATTTTATAGGGTAGTTTCAGGTCCTAACTGGGGGAGGGCCGATGAAGCTTTCCTCCAGCCCGGTAATGACAGGATGTAAGTGGAGCCCGGGCCACAGGGAGGCCCACGGCCTGTATCCCTCACATGTCCGAGCCCCACTCGCCCGGCTGTTGGTTAGTGTCCTGGCTCTGTGGGGATGTGCTGACTTCTCCCGGCAGGTGAGGAGGGGCCACCTCCAGTTCACCATTTCCTACAAGCACAGGTTTCTTTCTGGCCATACTTCCTGTTTACCGAGTGGCTTCTCTGAGACTCATCTCTGACGTCACTTCCCCTTCCGAAGGGAACCCCAGCAGTTCTTCCTTTTTTGGTGCTGTAGGCCGAGAGCCTGAGCTTTGTGTGCAGGGGTCTTGGGGCTTCCTCTCCTTGCCACCCACTGGCCTCCTCCACCCCCAAGATGGGCAGGTTCCTTGCACTTGAGAAGCAGTAAGGAGGGGAGAGTGAAGGAAGCGTCCAGAGTGTGCTGAGGCCTCCCCTGGGACAGCCATTGTGGGGCATCTTACATGCACCCTGCTTTAACCTCATTAATACCCTACAGACAGCACATCTTGGACCCTTCCTAGTGCCAGGAGACACAGCTTGTCCGGGGGTTTCCAGAACACTTCCAGGAGACCAAGGGGAAGTTTTCCACGAAACCACATTGACACCCCCTTCTGCTGACTAACCCTAAAGAAAAATCAGCACCACAAAAACAGAACTTCTCAAAATGGCCTTCAATGTCCATCTCTGTAAAATCTTCACACTTCCCCAACTGTCTGGGAACAAAAGAGCAGTCTCCCACTGGGCAGACAGCAAATAGGCAGAACCAGGTCAAGAAACTTCCAGAAAGCCCAGTGGGCACGTCTATCCCTCTCACATCTACGTCCTCTCACCAACTTGTGGGAGGGCCAGGGAGGCCCTCCTGAGGGCTCACCTAACGAGGAACTTAACGCCTTTTCCACAGAACAAGGCACCCCAGAGAAAAACCACTTGACCCACTCCCATGACTCCTGAATAGAGCCAGGTGACTTGGTTTCCCAATTCTGGGTCCTCAAAGCTTCCCAACCTCCTCTCACCTCAGGCTTGACCTGAAGTTGAAGCGCGCACACCACCTCCCCTGCCCTCACCCCACTGCATCATGTCCCCGATTATCCCATCACACATACGAGAGAGCACTCCTTGCCCCAAATGTCTATGTGGTCAACTGTAAGATCCTAGATGGGGCTTTAGGAACGGGGCACCAATCATCTGAGGCTGCCAGCCATCTCTCCAGAGTACTTGGGGCCTCAGGGACCCCACCAGCTAAAGTCCTCCCCACGCCCCAGCCAGGGTGACCCTGCCTATGGACAAAGCATTCGGCAGCCATCCCCACAGCCGCCATGGTGAGTAGTTAACAGGTTGAATCAAGCCACAGGGTCTGGAACACACAAAGGATGCTCTGGAGCACACAAAGGTTGAGGTTCTCAATCTTCAAGATAGGTGGACTCAACAACCCACTTCCACCTGGTGTGGACCTCACTCACTGCAGGACACTGTCAGGTTCGAGGCACGGTGAACCCCAAGTGCGCCCTCTCAATTCCGCCACCACACACAGAAAACCCTGAGATGAGACAATTCTCAGCAGACGGTCTGGGGCCTGAGGCCCAGCGGCCAGCGACCAGCAAGCCACAACTGTGACCAGCTCTGAGGCAGGCAGGGCTGTACTCCTCAACCCTTGGCCACCTGCCTTTGTCCTGCCAGGCAGAGATGGACGGTGAGATCCTGACCCCCACCCCAGGTGACGGCAGCAGGGGCAAGAAGGACGGCCAGGACCTTGTGGCCCCACCTGAAATGAAACCACCAGAGACCAAATACCACAACTCTCTTTTAGGGCTTTCTCTTTCCTTTCCTTTTTATTACACAAGTAAAACAGACTTTTTTTTTTAATCTTAAAATTATAAATAAGCAAAAAGATTAAGATCTGCGAAAGGACAATAATTGAGGGATTCCACTTTTTTTTTATGAATTACCTAGAAAAGGCCAATTCACAGACAGTAAGTAGAGTGGAGGTTACCAGGGGCCACTGGGGGTGGACTGGGGAGTTGGTGTTTAATGGGTATAGAGTTTCTTTTGGGGATGACAGAAAAGTTCTGGAAATGGATAGTGACGATGGTCATACAACATTGCAAATGTACTTAATGTCATATAATTGTGAATCTCTCAAAATTCCTATGTTGAAATCCTAACCCCCCATGTGATATTTGGAGGAGGAGACTTTGGGAGGTGACTAGGTCAAGAGGGTAGAGCCCCCATGAATGGGATGAGTGCCCTTAAAATAGAGACCCCAGGGAGCTCCCCAGCCCCTTCCACCACGTGAGGATATAACGAAAAGTCTCCAGTCTGGAAGAGGACCCTCACCTGACCAGGCTGACGCCCTGGGCTCTGACTTCCAGCCTCCAGAACCATGAGAAATCAATTTCTGCTGTTGATAAGCCACTGGTCTGTGGCATTTTGTTATAGCAGGCCAAACAGACTAAGACAACCACTGGATTGTACACTTCAAAATGGTCAAAAGGGTAAATTTTACGTTATGTATATTTTACCATAATTAAACATAAAAAATATTTAATATGAAAAAAGATTAAGATCAAAATCTCCCCAAATCCCACCATTCAGATAATCACTATTAACATTTTGCCATCCTTCCTTCCAGAGGCAAATATAAATGAACGATATGATATATTTTACAAAAATAGCACACTGTTTGGTAACCTGCTTTTCAGAAATATATCATATTTTTCTATGTTAATAGATACACATCTATATCTTGTATTTTTTGTAGCTACATGGCTTTCCAATGTATAGTATAACATAATTAAAAAGTTTACTATTGTTGGGCATCTAGTCTCCATTTTTGTTGTTGTTTTTATAAATAATGCTGTAAGGGACATCCTCATGCACATATTTTTCAGTACTTGTCCAATTATATCCTTAGGATAAGAATTCCTTGAGCCAGCCCTCATGGTAAAGTTCTCTGTGCTCTGTTTTGGCAGCCCGGGTTCAGTTCCCAGGCGTGGAATCACACCACTTGTCTGTCAGTAGCCGTGCTGTGGCAGGGGCTCACAAAGAAGAAACAGAAGGACTTACAACTATACACAACTATGTACGGGGGTTTGGCGGTGGGGAGAAAAGGAAGGAAAAAAATGGAGGAAGATTGGCAGATGTTAGCCTAGGGTGAAACGTCCCCTGTAAAAAAAAAAAAAGAATTCCTACAGGTGGAATTGCTGAGTCAGAAACTCCCTCAGGAGGATTGTCAACAGAGCATTATGGGTAAAACCCCACCAGAGATGTTGAATTTTGTCATATAAAAGTGTCTTTCTTCATGTGGACTTTTCTTGGACTCCATAGGTGTCTATGACATTGCATAGGGGTTCGGGAAGACAGAGAACGTCCTTTCCGTAAGCAACCAGCTCCTCCCTCCACATTCCCCAGGCTCCCTCTGGGGACACACTATGGCTGTGTCATGAAGTGTGACTGGTACACAAAGAAGGTAGAATTTTACTGGGTCAATGTCTACCAAATTCCCTTGTGCCAGCAGGAAAGACAATAGCCAAACTCTAGGATGGCCCAGTGCTGGGTGCCCCACGGAGGGCAATGTGATTGCGGGCACATGAAAGGTTTTCTCATGTTAAAGTTTTGTTTTTGTGTGGACAGGAGAATGCAACGGACTCTTCCTAAAGAGACCAAGGGCTAGAAGGGACCTGTGGAATCATCTAATCCCTTGCCTTGGAGATGGGGAAACTGAGGCCCAAAAGGATTCATGCATAAACATTTCAATAATCTTTAAATGAACTGCAGAAGAGTCCACACACGGTGATTCAGCTGATTGTTCAAGGACAGAGTTTGAACATGCCTCAGATTTTGGACACCTAGCACAATTCCTATCATCCTCACCCTGTGGACAAAATGGGAAATGAGGATCACTGAGGTCACATCCCAGCCCAGTCACAACAAGAGTGTGTGTGCTGGAGCTGCTCCTACTGGCTCTCAAAGGCTGACGGTGCATGTCTCTTCCCAGCTCAGTGTTCAGAGACGCCATGTTGGCAGCCTGCAGTCAGCCAGGGTGGGAATATTTACACTACAGAAATCAGCAAACACCACAAAGCAGCGCTTTTTTTCCCCCTGAAGAGCCAGTTGTCAAACTTTTATCAGCACATCACTGGTCACAATCTAAATGTGAAAACCATGAGCAGGTGACCTTAGTGTCTTCACCTAACCCAAGGACGGCCTCTCTCTCCAAAGCATTATAATTCTCCATGGTCCATCGTAATACTCACTCCCAAACCCATCATAGCCCCTTCTATATTAATCAATGAGCTTGCAAATGTTGGCCTGAATGCTTGCCCTGTGCCAGGCCCCCATCTGAGCACATATCACAGTATCACTGTGAGACAGTTATCATTTCCATCTTCTAGTTGGGGAAACTGAGTCCCAGAGACTTTAAGTGACTTTTTACCTACATAGTAAAGCCTGTCTTAGGTTAGCCTCCCCCCAGAAGTTGACCCTAAGACAAGAGTTCAAGTGCAAGTAGAAGGAGAGTGGGAAAGTGAAACAGGGAAGGGAAGGCAGCCAACAAAAGGAGGAGTAATTCGGATTCAGTCCTACCTAGACAACTCTGAGAGACAGCATAGACCATGTCCCAAAGTCACCCCAACGGAGAAGTGAGGGAGCTGGAGTATTTACGTACCTTCTCTCATCAGTCATTGGTTGAGGCCAAGGAAACATAGGAAGGATGCTACCAGCATCTATTTCATTGCCCAATATCACACAGCTAGAAAATGTTAGGTTGCCATTCAAACTCCAAATCCAATACTCTTTTCATTACTGTTATAGAAGCAAGCAGTTAATCGAACACTTAACTGAGTGCCAACTATGGGTAAAGTGCCACACAGGTAAACCACTTTGCCAAATCACTCTGGGTTGACATGTCCAAGGAAAGCACAAGGCATCTTTTCGCCACTTTTTTTCAATAGAAGGAATGAAAAAGCCCTTTTAAGTCACTTTGCTCGTCCCACGGGAATTAGCCAAGTGTCCTGCCCCAAGCCCTTCTGTGAGAGGTTTCCCTCTCTGCTTGGCCACAACTGCCGTGGGCAGGAGTTCTGCGGCCTCAAGCTGTCATCCCAAGCAGCCGCATCAACCTGTGATTACAGGCTCCAGTCTGCCATCCAGGGATGGTCAAAAATGACCCCCTGGCCGCCCAGCCAGCTGAGTCTGGAGGCTGTGCTTGTTTACTGTGCCCTGCTTCCCCTGTGCCTCCTGCCCTGTCCCCTACCTCCCACTCTCCCACAGCCATGTCCTCCATGGGAACCCATAAATGAAACCAGCAATCCTGGGCCTCGGGGAGCTTCCCTGGCCTTAAGGACTTACTTAAAATTCTTCTGGAGAGGCAGGGAGGTGTCAAAATAGGACAGTGTGTTATTGGGGTAAATAAGTGGAGCATACTGTGAGGAGCGGTGGGAAGGACGGGAGGCGCAGGCGGACTGCTGTCCTAGTTTTATAAACCAGCTGTAGCAGCTCTCGACAAGCACGGCTTCAGGGCTGAGACTGGCCGTCTTGTTCCACTCCAAGCACACTGCTGAGCCCTGCCCAGTTGCCCACTCTGCGGGAGAGGACAGGGAGACGCCGGCACGTCCCAGGACTGCTCCTGGATCACCCAGTCTGTCTCCCAGCCTCTCAGCGGGATTCACTAGCAGTCTGGTCCCTCCTCTGCACTCCCACCTCCCAGTCATTGAGGACACTTCCTGCCAAACTATCCTGGAGAGGACTGAATGCAATTGTCAGGCCAAGGTTCTTTGGTGCTTTGGTGACAGGACCCCTTTCTGGCAAGCCCTGCAGTCCAGCCCTGGCACTCCAGCAGAGGTGCCAGGATGTGCGGTCCTCGGCACATCTCCAGCCAACTCTCTTGGTCATTCCTAAGCAGCTCACGCAGAGAAGGCAGACACAAAGTTTGGCTCCGGGACACGAGGAAATAGACCAAGAAATCAAAGCACACCAGTGTGTGACTGAGAGGTCCCAGGTAGGCCAGCGCATCCAAGAGTGAGCAGGTGATCTGAGGGGTTGAACACAAGATGTAGGGTGGTCTACCATCCTCGACCGATTCCTGAGATAACACAAACTGGAGAGAGGCCCTGAACCCCCAAACAGAAGCCATGCAGAGATGTAGAGAGGCGGACTCTGGAGCCCCAGGGGCAGAGTGGGACCACCCTGAGGAAGGTGAGGATGCTGCTGGCTGGAGGTACAGCAGGCACAGCTCTTACATACACTCTGGCCCACTCAGCCAGGTGCAGAGGGCACAGTCCCCACCTTCCCCTCAAGGAGGGCACAACTGGGGGCCCCAGACCCCCTGGCCTCCTCTCAGCCAGGTTCCCCAAAGGTATCCACCATCTTTCTAATCAGATTTCACCAGCATAAAAAGGCGGGCAGAAGAGCATGAGACATGTCTAGGCTACACCCCAAATATTATCCTGTCTCCCAAATATTCCATCTCTGCTCTCCCATCTTCTGAGGGAGGAGCGGAACTCACCTTCCAGCCCCTCCAGCACAGGGAATCCCAACCTGTACCAGCCCAGATCCCCAGGTGTCTCCTTCTCCCAGGGTAAGAACTATCCTCTTGGCAAAACTACACCACCTTTCTGAGCTCAGCCATCATCTGAGGTCCTCTTCTAACCCCTGAGGCCCATGGGACTGCCAGAGCTTCCAGGCATCACGCTGACCCATCCAGATGAGAAAACACAGCTGGCGCCCACACTCATGGCCTCACTACAGGGTTTCTGATCCCAAATGGGCACCTCCCAGGCTAACTCCACACTTAGTCCCCGGGACACTGCATTAGGACACAAGTTTAAAAAAAAGAACTCTCCTGAAACAACCCAATATATCCTAGCCATGAGAAGTTTCTTTAATTCTTCAGACTACCGACAGAAAAAGTTCCAAGTAAATATGAATTGATGAGTAAAATAAATCCAACCCCAGATTCCTCGCCAGATGCTTTGGAAAGGAGGCCCCTGGCTCTGTCTCGCAGCTGTTTAAAAGAATCATTGTTTCTAATTCTTTCCTCCCATTGTACCAAGATCAACCGTGGCAGGAACCGAGTTCCGCTCCAGGATAAATTGTTATTTGTCAGCTCATTGGTTCAAATGTTCATTCATCTCATGTAAGCTATTCACTATAAACCTGACCAGCTCTAGAGACAGCCTGTCATCTGGGAGAACACGTTTTAGGGACCCAGGGGCTGACACCTGGGAATAAAGTGCATCGCAGCGTTTAGATGCCTTGTGCTGGGCTCCTGTCGCTGAGGGACCGACGCGCTGTGAACAGCCCGGGAGCCACAAAGCGCTCCAGGGTAACGCGGAGCCCTCCTCTCCCTGCCAAGCCGTTGAGCCCCTCTGCTGTCCCCAGGGCTCTCCTCGCTTAGCAGCTGAGTGCAAGGCCGGCGCTGCAAATGCAGAAGTGGCCGAGGTCTGCCCAAGGCACCTGCCTCTCTCAGGCGAGAGACGATGCAAAGCCGAGGTCCCCAGCGACCTCAGGCAGCAGCTCCGGAGGCGGGCTGGGAGACCGCAAAGGGGAAGTGCCCCGAGGCCCGAAGGCCCCCTTGCACCCTGCGCCCGTCTGAAGGCAGAAGGAGCTGGAACCTGCCTCCGGGGTGGCGTCCGTTGGGCGGGGAAGAAGTGGACCTGACTAGGGTCGGCCACCCCCCAGGGCCGTAGGGGTTTGTCATCCCTGCACCTGCCGCCACGCCCCACCTCGCTAGGAAGTCCCGGGGACCCCGGGGATGGGGTCGGGGAGCCTTCCTGGCGCCGCCCTTCGCACGGAGAGAAGGAAGGACCCTCTAGGAGTCGAAGGGGGAGGACCAGCTTGGAGCGACAACTTTCTCCCGCCGGAAGGCGGGCGAGCTGGGGTTCCTCTCCGCGCGTGGGGAGTCCGCACGCCCGGGAACCCCGCGAGGGTGAAGGAGGAGGGAGACCCGGGACGGGCGAGGTCCAAGGGGCTGACCTGGACGGGACAAGAGACACAGCCAGAAAACTTTCAACGAGGCGGGAGGAAGGCAAGGGTCAGAGGACCGCCGGGTGCCCGGCACCTTGCGCCCTGCATCGCGCGCCCGGTACCCCGTGCCCAGCACCCCGCGCCCCGAGCCTTGCCTGTGTCCGGAGCCGGCTGCATCTCGCTCGCGCCTCGGGGACCGTGGAGTTGGAAAGTGGGGGGTGCCGCGGCCGGGGGGCTGTTCCAGCTGGCTCCTGGGTCAGCGATCGGCGGGCCGGGCTCAAATCCAGCCGGGCTGGGAGGCGACGGCCGCGCGATTGGGGGCCGGGCGCCCCGCCCTCCTCGCTCCCTCTCCGCCCCTCCTCGCCCACTCGCCCGCCCTTCTGCCTTTATCTGCCTGTGTCCGATCTGACCGTCCTCCCTGCCCCTCTTTCTCTAGCTCTCCATCTCTCCCCACACCCCTCTTCCCTCGCCTTTCTTCCTCCCCTCCTCTCCCGCCCTCCCTCCCCTTCTCCCCTCCCCTCGCCTCCCCTGCCCTCCTCTCTGGGGGGGCGGAGCTTCTCCCCTCCCTCCCAGACAATGCTGTGGCTGCGCGTTCCCTCCTTCTCTGCCTGCGAGTCGGGGCGCCGGCTGCCAGCGCCTCTTCCGGGCTGGGGGAGCGGGGAGGGGGTAGGAGTGCGGGGGTAGGGAGGATGAGCTGGCTCCCTTCACCCCATTCGCCGCTGCCCTTTCCAAGAAGGACAGCGCCTTGGCCCAAGCCCCTCGGCTCGCCCCGCGCTTTGACAGCCACTCCAAGGGAACGGTCACGCTGCCCCGAGGAGCCCGCTTGGAGCGCCCCAGATTCCCCAGGCAAAGGATGTAGGATTTTTTTTTCTAACACTCCGGCTTATTCCAAAAACGGTTTGAGCTGAGCAGGGGCTAAGCGAGGCCCCTTCGACTTCGCGGACTGGCAGACGTGACAGCAATGTGAAGGAGGCCAAGTTTCTTTGTCCACCTCTTAACCTCCCCCTCTTATCTATCCCTGGACCTCCAGGGGCTCTCAGTGCACAGGAAGCCGCAGAGCACCCCAGCTGGGGGACTCCTTAGCTGTTCCTTCCCTCTTATCAGAATTCTTCCCCCGCATTTATATACCAGCCCTG
Organism: Equus przewalskii; assembly: GCF_037783145.1. Classification (NCBI taxonomy): domain Eukaryota; kingdom Metazoa; phylum Chordata; class Mammalia; order Perissodactyla; family Equidae; genus Equus; species Equus przewalskii. Next base: position 18,210,689 of record NC_091851.1, on the reverse strand, counting down.
CAGAGTCGGTCTCCACGCCAAGAGGGAAGGGGCCTAAGCCTTAATGGGTAGCCAACCCCCAGGGTACAGCCGGATCTGCTCATCCCTCCTGGAAGCCAAACATTCTTTATAAATTCATTGTTTGGATCTTGGAATGTGTCTCCCTTAGAAACAATGTTACAAATGGTGATCTGCTTCCCAGGCCAGCCACAAAAGTCTTTTGAACCCAAAAAGCAGCTGTAGGGTGGTGCTGAAAACTGTGTCAGCTGCTCCGGAACAAGGAGACCACTGATCAGCTTTTTCTATAGAAAAAAAAAAAAAATTATCTTCTGGTTCTTTCCCCTTGAGCCATAAACAGAAAGGTCTCTCATTAATTTCCCCCCACACTCCCCACCTCCCTCACCACTCCCCCCAACCGCTACTCTGTATTAGTTAAGCTTCTTTCCTTTGCAGGTAACATGAACCCCCTCCGGGGAGTGTGTTATGAGGACATGGGGGTTTCTCGACAACCTCAGGGTCAGAACTCCGGGGAGAGCTCTGTAAGAGGCAAATCCAGAGCCCAGAGGGTTTCCAGTAACCCAGGAAGTCTTCTCTGAGGGGCCAGCTCTTCTCTTTCATCGCAGGCTGGCCTTCCCTGCATCCCAGACACGTGACAAAGGGTGGCCACGGCTTCCATCACTGGGCCTTGGAGCGTCTCTGTTGAAGAAAGCGGCCAGGCAGAGTTAGAATCCCTCGGTCTCTCCTCCAGTCTCCCAGGAGAGCAGCTCATTGGCCCAGCTTGGGTCAGGTGACCATCCTCTGACCAATCAGCTGGGGCCAGGGGCAGGCTTACATTGTCCAAATTAGGCTACCAGGAGCCCAGACCTGTTTAAAACAAAATCTGTTCTTCTTCACTTACATTCTCCATCTTGGTGAATAAATTGTTTGACAGATTAGTTCAAGACACCAGAAAACATTGGTTTTTTTTTCATCAATTTCCCCATACAGAAGGCACAGGAGAGAAAAGAATAGGCCTTTTTCCTTCAAGGTAGTATAGGGACAATACTTCTGTAACAGGGATAATATTTTACAAATATTAAACTAGTACATTGAAGCCCACCCTTAAACCACATTTTCTTGCAAGGTTCCACCCCCGAAGACTGAAGCCGGAGGCACATGGCCCCAGGGAAGCAGCAGATAAATATTGCCTAGAACCATCTACAATGCAAACCACAGGTGCGATTGAAAATTTTCTAGCCATATTAAAACAAACAAGTGAAATTAATTTTAATAATATAGTTTATTTAAACTAAAATATCCAAAATATTACCATTTCAATGTGTAAAAAATATAAAGAAATTATTCAGGGGATATTTTACATTCTATTTTTCTACTAAGACTCTGTGTATTTATACTTCAGCACATCTCAATTTGGATGTTAAATTTTCATCAAAAATACTTGATCTGTATTCAGGTTTTATAAAATTTCTGCTTGAAAAAGTAGATTCACATACCCGTTTTTCCCAACATGCCTAAAAGTTTCCCAATAACTGAATTGAGTATCAGTTTTTAAATTTATGTTTTAATTAATTAAGATTATATACACTTAAAATTCAGTTCCACTAGTGACATTTCAATCGCTCAAGCCACATGTAGCTAGTGGCTACCATATGGGGACAGCACAAGTTTCCGGAGCAAGCACATCACTCATGAGCTCAGAGTCTCAAAGCTGACTTCCCCTTTCTCTTTAGCAAAACAGTGGCAGGAATGTCAAGCATGGCCAGAGAGAAAATGATTCTCCAAATTCCTTTATGCTGCCCTCTAACATCTCAAGGGGCAGCCTTTGCCACTCGATCAGAGTTCTACTTTATGCCTGAGGAGAAGCAGGCCACGCAGAGGAGAAGTGGGAGGCCCAAAGCCCACTCTTCTGTTCCCAGTGGATTCTGGGAGGAGGGAGGAAGAAGCAGGGGACACAGACAGTCAGAAATGCCTCCTTTCCCCTGTTTGAACGTCTACCAGAGTGAGGAGGTATGTTGATGGGTTAAGGGGAGTCTGGGGTTAGAGCAGAGGAGGTGGCCATACTGGCTGCCCACCTCCTTCCTCCTTGTTCTCAGGCACTGGCCTAGGGGACAGAGCAGCCTCGTTATAGTCAACTTAGTGGACCTCCAAGTTACACAGAGGGAGGGCCTGGGTCTAGCTTTCTGGGGTCACTCAATTCCTGCATGGTATAGACATGATGCAGAAGTTCCCACCTGTGCCAGAGGACTAGAGGCCTCCAAAGAAAGCAAAACTGGGAGCCTCAGACCTTCCAGAGGGCCTTAGTTTGAGTTCCCTCAAACGCAGAACCTGAGACAAGGACTTGGGAACAGGTCGTTTACTTAGGAGTTGATCCCAGAAAGCAGGAGAGTGAGACAGGGGCGGAGAAGCTAGTAAAGGGTGTGGAACCGGCACCCGTTCCTCTCGGGACCATCTGAGGAACTGTGTAGAATGCGCCTCAGAATTGTCCGGTCTGTGGGTTGGGGGGCTGGGGCAGCTATCTGCTGACTCGCATCCCCCACTGGGTGAGGAGTGCTCTTAGAGAGCTTACCTCCTCTTACATCCTGGCTGTGTGGACATCTTTGGCCTCAAGGGAACATCTGAGACAGACGAGCAGGAGCCACCGCCATTGGCACTTGACATGGGACAAGTCCTCGTGCATGGAGCTGCCCACCACAGCTATGCTGGGATGAGGAGTGGGCTGAGGGGTGTGACCCAGAACACACAAGTCACCTGGTCTAAGAGCCAACATGGAGAGGGGCAAGTTGACCCTGGGGGTTAGCTCAGGGGCTGGCAGGAGGGCAGGACAGAGGCTCAGAGGGAGCACTGGTGAGGGCGGAACTAAGGTCGTGGAGGTTGGGACGCACTGCAGAGCTCTGAAGGAGCATGGAGCACCCAGACCATGAGGTACAATGCTTTAGGCCTTGGCAGCAGATGCCAGGCAAACGCTCAGGAACGAGGCCATCACCCCTCAGCATTCTGCTTTCAAGGGATGGTCCCACGCAGGCCCTCTGCAGGGGGGCCCAGGGGGACCCGGAGACACCATCCTCACATGCCACCACAAGAGAAGGTAAGACAGAATCATCCCCAAAGGTCCATCTTGGAGACAGCTGGGAAGGAAGGAAGAACTCGGAGAGAGTTTTCACCTAAGGAGACCACTGGGACTGTAAAATATTGCGTCAGACTCCTTTTTTTCCCCTCTGCTATCCACAAGGTGAGAATCTACAAAGGAAGATCTAATGAGTTACAGAGAAAGAAGGAAGCCTCCACGACCGGAATGCATCTGGACACGTCTGGCACACTGGCATGGTGGGCTGGCTGGACAAGTGTTTGGCTGAGAGGTGAAGAAAGGCCCACCTGGGAGATAATGTGCCTTCTAAGGAAAGAAGAAACCAAATTTGGTCCGGGATCAAAGCTTTAGTTGACAGAAGAGAAGTGAGATTGTCACTCAACTCTGCCCCTAACCTGGGCCCCTGGACACTTCTGGTGGGGGTGGGGGAGTCCTGGGAGGATGGAAGAGGCTGTAAGTTACAACTTGAAGGACTGCTTCATAGACCTCAGGGGTACTCTGGTGCCCAAGCAGTCATGGTTTAGGGACTTGCCACTAAGTAACACTTAAGGGACCGACACTCCAGCACTCAGCTCCTTTATTTCAAGGCCTTAGTATGTTGACATTACCCAGAAAATGTGGATGGATTGCGAAAATGGTCACATTATTGCCTTCCCTGCCTACAGCTCACAGCTCCTCCCACAAAGAGATGGAGTCCACTTCCTCACCGAGAATCTGGGTTGACGTCGTAACTTGCTTTGGCCAATAGAATGTGGCATTAAGTCATACTGTGCCTTTTCAGAGCCTGGGCCTCAAGAAGCCTTGCACTCTTCTGCTCTTTCTCCTGGAACATGGCTCTGCCATGTGAATAAGCCTGAGCTAGCCTGCTGGAGGAGGAAAGAACACACGGCTTGGAGCCAAGGCCCCAGACATGTGGGACACCCAACCGAGATCAGCAAAACTCCCTACCCGACCCAGAGCTGACCACCGCTGCAGGAGGAAGCCCAGCGGGGTTTACCCAAATAGCCAACCTATGAAAGCACAAAGTAAATAGATGGTTGTCATTTTAAGCCACGAAGGTTTGGGGTAGTTTATTCTAACAGTAGCCAGCTGTTAAAAAACTTGACAGGATGAAAAAAACATAACTATGTTAGGTGATGGCTATGTTAACTAACCTTATTGGGGTAATTATTTTGCAATACATATGTATATCAAATCATCACACTGTACTCCTTAAACTTACATAATGTTATATGTGAATTATATCTCAATAAAGCTGGGGGGAAAAAAGAAACACAAAAAACAAGTCCTTAATACAAAAAAAAAAAAGAACTTAGGATAAAGTGACCCTGGCTGACATGACCGGGGTATTGGGGGACACAAGTCTGGAGTCCCTTGAACTGTTCATGAGCTTGGGAGGGATGCCGCTGGGAACTCTCCCTCACCACACGGACACCTCACTTCCCAAAACAGCGCAGAGGTATTTTCCAATGACTATAGTCTGAGGGAGCAGGTGAAACTTAGATTTATGGCTATTAACGTGACGACATTTTCTCTCATAAAATGGAGAGACCTAGGGAAATTTGAGTAAGAAAAATTTTGTCACTGAACTCCACAAGTTTATCTTTTATGAGGAAGGACTATCTTGATTAGAGGAATCCACTTTATCCACCACTAAGAAATTTCCATAGCATCTAAAATATTTATATGGGACAGTATCTGGCTTCATCCTTGGAGATGGGAGGGTAGATTAAAGCTCACGTCCAACTGGTACCTAAGTAGGCTCCAGTGCGCAAGTCTCGGGCCCCAGACCGGAGACCTATCTTACTAGATTTCCCTCCTCCCAGTTAAAGCATAGACAGAGCTGGTAAGAGGGGAAAAAAGGAGAGCAAAGGATTCCAAGTATATAGTCTAGAATCATTCGTTTCCAGCAAATACGTCTCTTTTCACCAAAAGTATTTATTTGGTAGAGGGCTTTAAGGCTAAACTGTCTGGGCAGCCATCCCTCTAAACAAAGTGTTTATAAACAGAATTTGGTAACTGAACTGTGTTCCAAATTAGATGGGAGATTTCATATAATTTTTGTAGGAATCCATTCAAGTTTCCTTAAGCCCAAGGTCACATTCCATCAAAGCTTCCTTTTCATTTTTGGAAGTATTGAAATACTAATCTCTTTGTGTGAAATGTTACCCTGTCATAATACAAATTGAATACACATTGAAAATTATATTGATAGATATTTACCAGACGTCTATGGTATGCAAGGTGCCATGCTAAGAGCGGCAAAAAGTAAGAAAAATAAGAATCACGGAGCCAAAAAATGTATTAGGTGGCATCTAGTCCAACAATGTCATTTGGTGGGCTCAGAAATGGAGACTTCGAGGGGCCGGCCCTATGGCCAAGTGGTTAAGTTCACGTGCTCTGCTTCAGCAGCTCGGGGTTTCGCTGGTTCGAGTCCCGGGCGCAGACATGGCGCTGCTCATCAGGCCGCGTTGAGGTAGCGTCCCACATGCCACAACTAGAAGGACCCACAACTGAAATATACAACTATGTACTGGGAGGATAGGGGGAGAAAAAGCAGGAAAAAAAAAGACTGGCAACAGTTGTTAGCTCAGGGCCAATCTTTAAAATAAATAAATAAATAAAAATAAAAAATAAAGAAATGGAGACTTCAAGAAATTAACTCACCATACCACTTGGCTGCAAGAAACAGAAGCCATTTGAGCCAGCCAAAGTAAAGAGAGATTGATTTTAAAGAACCATGAGTTTCTTGCAGAACTCATGGGAAGGAAATGAGCCAGGTCCAGGATGGGCTAGACTATGACCTAGAGGCTCTCGCTCTCTCTCTCTCTCCCCGTCTCCTGTTCCCTCTCTCTCTTCCTCCCTGCTTGTTGTATTGCCTTCTCTCTTCATACAACTTCTGCCCAGATGGCAGCTTTGATCCAACATCTACATGTACTTAGAGATCCTGCACCTGTTATCAACTCACTCAGTCTCTGCGTGCGATCAGCTGTGGCCAGCAGCAGGAATGGGGCCGGGAAGTGAGATAGGTCAGTGTTCTCAGAAAGGGGAGGGGTGGGCAGAGGGGGAAAGTGTTTGGAGTCTCTACCAAGTGGTCATATGGTCTGTTCATCTCCAACCTGTTAGCCCTTCCACCTCTGGTGGCCCAGGTTCATGGCCAGGCTCGAGAGCCCCTCTTCATGAGACCCTGGCCCCTAGGCACTCTTGAGAGATACTGGATGGTGGGTTCCCTGAAGGTGCCATGCCTTCTCATGCTTCCATGCATGCCCAGGCACTTCCCTTCTCCTGGGATGCCCTTATGTCCCCTCTCTGCTGGACTGTTTCTCATGGTAGTGCAAAGCGAAGGGCTTTGCCCATTGACATGCCCTCAATCGGTGCCCTTTACCCTTGAGGCTCCCAATTTAAACATATAGTCTAAGTAAAAGATCCATTCAAACACAGCTTCTGAAGCATCTCCTAAGGTCCCTGGTCCAACTAGAGCTCTACCTAAAGCCCTTGCCATATTCTGGAGCTGCTCTTGATGCCTGCTCATCCTCCAAAACTTGGCTCAAGTGCCACCTCTCCTGGGGAGCCCACCTTGAAAAGCCTGTCCCCACCCACCCCATCGCTGCCTCAGCACTCTCACAGGGCAGTTGCGCAAGGCGTCTACATGAGCACTTCCTCAGGTCAACCAGCCCAAGAGCCAAGACAATGTCATTTATCAATTCATGTCCTTCTCCATCTGCCCCACTGTGAGTACTCAACATATATCTGATGAATGATAGGAATGAAAAAGCAAATCCCTTCATATTATTTGTCAGGTTACAAGCATTAACTCATTTAATTCTCAAACAACCCTAGGAGGAGGTACTATTTTTATCCTCATATTGCAGAAGGAAACTAAGGCACAGAGTGGTTAGGTAACTTGCCCAAGATCACAGCCAGAAGGTGCCGGAGCTGGGATGTGAACCCAGGCAGTCTATCAAAGTCCCTCTCTCAACCTTTGTGCTTTCTGCCTCTTCAGCAGCCTGGTCCAGATGGAGGATGATGCCCACTGACCCTCACCAACTGCTAGTCTCAAAACCTGCAACCAAATGGGGAACCTGAAACTGACCTGTGTCCTGGGGTGAGGATAGAGAGAGCCAGGGTTACTGCTTCTTTGCATCACCACAGGCCTGGGCACTGGCAGCAGCGAGAGCATCCCTTAGGAATCCCTGGGGTGAGAGTACAGTGCCCACCAGTCTGGGCAAAGCTGCGAGGTCAGCAGAAGTTGGCTTTGGTGCTTTGCTCTCACTTCTCTGTCTTCCCCTCCTATCCCACACCCCCATTTTCTCTTTTGTTATGACACGGAAGGCTCTGTCACTCATTGATTCATTCAACAAACATGAACCATGCCAGAATTATTTACTTTTTTTGTTACACGTTCTTATAGTGTAACAAAAGAGTAAATATGTATTACCGTGGTAAGATAATATGCTTAAGTGTTAACAGATGTCACACACACACAGGTCTGGCTTCAGAAGAGGAGTCTTCCTGAGTCCCATATAACACCAGGGAGTGACAGGGGAGATGGGTGCTGAATGAAAAAATGCATAGACATAGGACATTGCAACAACGTTACAGAATGAAGGAAAGTCTGTGAGGGGTTAGTGGCTCCGCAGTCTGTGTCTGACATAGGAAAGGCCAAACCACACACACACAAATACACACAGAACCCTGTGTGTTGTTCAGAGCTTCCAATGAACCAGAGAGAGACTCCCTGCAAACACTTGAGAAAGACTTTGCCTTGGAGAGATACAAATTTTGACCAAAGATTTTCCCATAAACTCAATAACTTAAATTTTAAAAATCACCCATAAGCAATAATTCAAAGAAAAGTTACAAGTACACAAGAAAAAAATTCTAAGACAAAGGAAAGAGGAGAAATATAAGCTGCCAGGGCTCAGGAAAGAAGTGAAAGAGAAAAATAAAACCATCACAGAAATGAGGGACTCAGCAAGGCAGCAAAACACTCGGGAAAATTCAGCTAAGAACACGGAAGATAGGGGCCAGCTCGGCAGCACAGCGGTTAAGTTCCCACGTTCCGCATCTCAGCAGCCCTGGGTTTGCCGGTTCGGATCCCGGGTGCGGACATGGCACCACTTGGCAAGCCATGCTGTGGCAGGCGTCCCACATATAAAGTAGAGGAAGATGGGCACGGATGTTAGCTCAGGGCCAGTCTTCCTCAGCGAAAAGAGGAGGATTGGCAGCAGATGTTAGCTCAGGGCTAATCTTCCTCAAAAAAAAAAAAGAAAACTTTCTAAAAGTGAAAAATTTTAATTTATAGATTGAAAGGACATACTATGTTCTAAGAAATGTATACAGTTTTTTTTTCTTTTAAGTTTTTCACCAGAATGTAAGTTCCATGAGGTAGGGGTACAGGGATTTTTGTCCTTTTTGTTTACCTCAGTGTCCTCAATGTTTAAAATAATGCCTACCATCTAGGAGCCCCCAATAAATATTCACTGAATGAATTAATTGCTAAAGGAATAGACCAACTTACACCAACATATCCTACTAATGCTACCACATTTCAAAGATAAAGATTCTTCTGGTGACTCAACAGAAAGTTCAAATCACTCATTAAAAAAAAAAAAAATGAGGCTGGCTACAGACATCAGGACAGCAACATCCAAAGCTAGAAGACAAGGAAGCAGCCTTGTCCCTCATGTGACACCATGGTGTCCACAGAGAAAGAAAACCTGACCCAGGAACTGTATACTGTAGTCCAAATATAAAACATGCAAATAGTTTCAAAACTATAAAAAGTCAGCCATCCTGAAGAAAATGCTAAAAAACCAAGTTGGATAAACAAATGAATAGAGAAACAGAGGCAGAAACGCCAAGAATGAGCACTGAGTACATTTATGTTTGCGATTAAAGTTAAAACAACTGTTGGAATTATGATTACAAAACAAAACATAAATGTTCTAAACCATTATGGTGCAGATCTAGAAAACCAGTGAAGGTAAGAATCCAAGTGTCTAGATTTCCTCATTTTTTTTATAGGAAGGGATGAAAAGATGTGTTTAAGGTAGATTGCCTAAATAATAGAGATATAAATAAATTAAAGCTGTGTAAGTACCCACTAGATAGCAGTCTTCAGCCAGGGGTGGTGTCCGCATCGTTGGTGGTCTTTGAGCTTGAGCCAGACTGATGTCACTTAGTATCTTAGGGTCAAAGATAATGAGCAAACTGCGAAGTGCTCAACTGTCTTGCACAAAGAAGATCTGTGTCACATAAACACGTTAATTCAACCCCACAGAGAAATCAAGCACTAGAACTAATAATAGTAATAACCAATCAAAACTGAGATGCGGAGAGGAGAGAAAAGACGGGGCATGAAGGACAAGCACACCGCGCCATCGCTCACTCGCTCATGGTGGAGATTCAGTTGATATTGTCTTAAGACAAGAAGATTAAATAAATTGTCTAATGATTTGAGTGCTCTTTTGTACTGTTTGAATTCTTTTTTTCAATATGCACATATTAACTGATCAAAAAAATTAAAAAGTAAAGATAGTTCTATGGGATGCAGAGAGCGGCCGTGAGGAAAGCGAGCTGGTGGTAAAGCAAATCAGTTAGATGCTGGTGGATATTTCTGAGGCGTCCAGCATGCTGCATCCTCTCTATGGTTATATCCAGAAGGATAGGGTGGACCATAAGACTCAGATTTCAGGCCAGTTTGGAATCTGAAAGTGGAGAGGAACCATGCCACTTCCCATTGGGTAGCTGGAGTAATCTGGTACCCATGACGTGGGAGCTGCTTAGGGCATCTATAGTAATGGAGGTATCTAGGCAGATCTAGAAAGCTTCTAAGAGCTGCAGGGGGTGTCGGAGATTTCCAACATTTCCCATACCCCAGAGAAGGGCATGGAAGCCAGATGGGAGAAAGCCGAGGGACCTGAGAGTGTCTCACATTTGGAACAATGGGACCCATGAAAAGAGAGTGGTCTGGGCCATGCCAGGGACCACATGGGAACTCAGACTTCTTGGAGAACCAAGGAGGAAGGATGCTGTACCCAGAGCCACCAGGACACCCCCAGGACCAGATGCTTCCTTCCACACCCCCAATTGCCAAGATGTTCCATAAGCCCACCACCACCACCAGCAAACCTGAGATGAAACCCTAGAAGGCAGGTGGAGGTGGGGCAGGCAGAGAGAAAAATTTCTGAATTAACTGCATTTAACCTGAAATGACCAAGTTTACCAGAAATTAAACTATATTTTCTGCTACTAGCCAAATAGGGGTTCAAAGTAGAGATTACGCTATATTAAAAAAAACGTTTCCTGTGTAGCAAGTTCCAAAACATTGGACCTAAAAATTCAAATGAGAGAATGAGATAAATGCTTTAATTCTTTGCTGCTCAGAGTGTGGTCAATGGACCGGCAGAATCGATGTCACCTAGGAGTTGGCTGTAAACACAGAACCAGGCCTCAGGCCATGTTCAAGTTTAACAAGATGGCCAGGAGCTCTGTGTGCATGCTAATGGTGGAGACCCCTTGCTGTAATGGTGTCAGGTGCTACATGGAAGCGCCTAGGAAGACAGGTCTAGGTGTAAAAGGGGAGACCTCAGGAAGGAGGTGACATCTGGATCGAACTTTAAGAGTTAGCAGGACTTCCTTAGAAGGAGAAGGACATTCCAGGCAGAGCTACAGCAAGCCATGAAAAGCCTGGCCCAAGCAGAGAACAGTGTGTGGTCCAGCGCGGCTGGAACAGAAGGGGGGAGGTGAGAGGTGTTTTATGTTCCACTTATGCAGCCAAGAAACAAAATTCAAGACGAGTCGAGGTCCCTGGTGCCTGTGCTGTTTTAGGAACACAGCTCCCCTGCCCTTACATTTGTCCAAACTGCAGGGCCAGATGGGAGCCAGTGCCAGCTCCCTCATGGAGATGCAGACGGGATGAGAGGCGCCAACTGGGGGAAGTTTCTTGGAGGATAGATGTGCTTCCTGGGCCAAGAAACCTCTGGATGGAGCCAAGGAGGGGAGGGCAGGACAGCCTAGCCAGCAGGACCGGTTCATAGACCTCTCCCGCCCTGCATGAGATGTTGACCCTCCACCCAGAGCTGGCCAAATCCTTGCAGTCACAAAGCCAACTCTCAGAGCTTTCATCCCTTTAAGGCCTTGAGCGCCCCTCCCTCCTTGGCCCTGGCCCACGCTCCCTCCTCTGTGCACAGAGATGAACGTGCAGCGTGTTCTCTCCCACACTCTACCTAATCACTTTGCTATGGAGACTTCCTCGACCCAGCAAGCAGCCCCACGCCTTCCCGCTGTGCCCCTGATTGAGAACAGGCCCGGTCTGTCCAGGCATTCCGATAACCTTAACCTCTTCCTCCCCACACCCGGGCCATCAGGGAAGGGGTGGGGAGGAGGAATTGAAGTAGCTAAGTGACTGTGCAGAGAATGTAACTTCCAGCGTCTGGCCAATTGGCTCCTGTTCTGAGGGAATGGTGAGAGTCGTGCCCAGGCAAGCAAGGAGGAGGGTGGAGGGAGATGGGCACGAGACGAGGAGGGAGAGGCCAGGTCGTGCCTTCTTATATCTCGGGCCATGGGTGGAGTTTGGGTTCCATTCACATTGCAACGAGATGCCTTTAAATAACGGATTTATTATAGCGATTAGACCTCATGCCCTAGTGGGAGAGCTAGTGAGGTAACATCTGGAAGACTGTTGGAAGATCAGAAAAAAATCACAAACCAGGAACCACAAAGCTGAAGAAACGGTGAAGAAATCTACAAAAGGCTGTTGCCTCTGTGTTTGCTGGTAAACCTGGGTCAGCCAAGGCAGGCTGAAAAGCTGGACACAAAGTGGGGGACAACAAGGATGAATGGGAACCTGCAAAGACACATCAGAACCGTGAGGACAAAGTGGAAGCTGCATCTGTCTTCCACAATCAGCAGGCGACCCGCAGAAGCTGGAGCACGGGCTTCAGAGCCACACTTGTAAGGGATCCAGAATGAGGAGGGGGAGCTGCGGGCCAGACTGGCCCCATGCCGACGAGGCCATCGGGCAGATGAGGCACAAGGACAGCAGCTGCAGTGGCACCTGGGCCCTGCATCCATCTTCCAACCGGAACAGCTGCGGCTGCTACTGCTTGACATCTCTTTCCAGATCTTGCACAAGTTTCTCTTGCGGCCAACCCTGAGATGGTAGGGGGAATTCTGGGAAAGGTAACTCTAGCTTAGCTTGGTTGACATAGTACAAGCTACAACCAAGCCCAAAACAGAGACCTGGGGGTGGCACAACCTGAGAGCTTTCTTTAATTCTGGTTTGGTTTAACATCCCAAATGCACTCCTGTAAACATAGCATTGTTTCTGAATGCCGTTTTGAGACATTGTATTTGTAGGAAGCACGCACAGGATTTCTTTGCTCTTAATTTTTATTGAATTCTTTCTTTTACTTGATAAGTGCATCTGCCTTTTGTTTATCATTTTGAGACCTACACAAACTCTTGAATGACTATATCATTCTATATCATATCATAAAGCACTAAAAGTGCTTTACTTGATCTTGGAAAAACTGCAATGGGATGCCATCAAAGGCTTTTAAACTAGGAAAAGATGTGATATGAGTTACAATTTAAAAATCACAGTGGCCACTGTTTAAAGAATGGATCAGCAAGAGGTAAGATTAAAACATGTAAACCGGGGGCCGACCCGGTGGCCCAGCAGTTAAGTGCACACTTTCCACTTCTTGGCGGCCCGAGGTTCACCAGTTTGGATCCTGGGTGCGGACATGGCACCGCTTGGCAAGCCATGCTGTGGCAGGCGTCCTACGGATAAAGTGGAGGAAGATGAGCACGGATGTTAGCTCAGGGCCAGTCTTCCTCAGCAAAAAAGAGGAGGATTGGCAGCAGATGTTAGCTCAGGGCTAATCTTCCTCAAAAACAAACGAACAAAAAAACAACATGTAAACCAGTTAAGAGGTTATTATGGAAGTAAAGGTACACAATTGTGATCACTGGACTAGAGAGGTGCATCAGTCAGCTATTGCCACAATATTGCTGTGCAACAGACAGCCCCAAAACTCAGGACTGAAAACACTTTTAATTTGTGGAGGGCAGTTGGGATAGGTCTGCTTGATGCTGCAGGACTAGAGTTCTGCTCTACATTCTCTCATCTTCCAGAGACCAGTGAGCTACCCAGGGCACGTTCTTCTCATAGTCATGGCTGAGGCACGAGAGAGCAAGCCTCACCACACAAGCACAGGTCAAGTCTTTAAAACATCCCATTGGCCAAAGTAAGTCACATGGCCAAGTGCAAAGTCAAGGCGTGGGGACATATACCCCTCCTCTAGTGGGAGGAGCTGGAGTCACAGGTCACAGGGTGTGGACTCAGGGCAGGTGAAGAACTGAAAAGAGTGATCCAAGCACTTTTCAGTGTTCCCAGTGGTAACACTAGGTAACACCGATCAGTGTAACCAGAGGTAACGGTTGATGTGCAGAGGGGGCGGCAGCTTCAGGACATGGTTGATGGACTGGATATGGGAGATGACAGAGTGGGAGGAATCACAAAGGAGAGCAATGGGGCTTGGAGGAGAAGCGTGTTTGGTCGAGAGGGAAGGTGACGCGTCCAGTTTCAGAGGCATCCGTGGTGACGTCAAGTCAGCAGTAGGCTCTAGGGTCTGGAACTTGGAGAAAGGTCAACGTAAAGGTTTAGAATAGCCCGCCATCAAAGCCTACCAGAGGGCTCCATGAAGTATTTGCTTGTGGCCGTAGCCTGTGACACCGTAGGAGATCTTTCCCACTTTCCCTGACCCCCCACCCTGACATGGACCCCTGAAGACATCAGACCCCTTGTAACTAAGTTCAAGGGGCACCGCGCTGCTGTGTGAGAGGACAGTTCTCACTCAGAGAGGCTGAAAGGAAGAGGTAAACTCTGCCTTTGGTTGGAAAGAGGATTTTTGTTCTAGTTGGTCCATTTTGAGAAAATCGTTCGTAGAAGCTTCAGAGTACTGTGTAGCCTCCCCTTTTTCCCACCCCCAGGAGGGGCAGCTGTAAAGTTCAGTGGTAACTGTGGGTGGGTGTCAGAGTTTGAGTTCCCTCAAATTCAGACCCCAAGACACATATTCAAGTGCAAATTTCTTTGTTTTGATTTTTTTTTTGAGGAAGATTAGCCCTGAGCTAACATCTGCTGCCAATCCTCCTCTTTTTGCTGAGGAAGATTGGCCCTGAGCTTACATCCGTGCCCATCTTCCTCTACTATATACGTGGGATGCCTGCCAAAGCATGGCTCGATAAGTGGTGTGTAGGTCCACACCTGGGATCCGAACCAGCAAACCCCAGGCTGTGGAAGTGGAGCAGGCGAACTTAACCACTGAGCCACTAGGCTGGCCTCAAGTGCAAATTTCTTAGGTGGGAGGTGAGGGAGTGGGGAAGTGAAGGACACCAACACAGGGCATGTGGAGCAGGTCACACTGTGGGCAACTGCAGCTAGGTCCTGCTGGGAACTCTAAGAGAATAGGACACACCTCAGCTACCACCCGAGGGATGAGGGAGCTGGCCACAGATTCCCTTCAGCCATTGCTTGAGGACGTCTCCTAGGGGCGCTATTCCCCTGGTACTTCCTGTTTGCCCGGAAGGTTCCCTGTGTGCAGACTCAGTCTGGCAAGCGCCCCAGGGGGTGAGTGGGCACTGCGGCATCCTGTGGCAGGGAAGGTTGTCCATCAGATGGAGTGTGTGAAAAGACAGCCCTTCTCCCTTCCACGTGCCCAGTGCTACAGGTGTTGGAAGGACGGATGATCGTGAGATGGCAGACCACTTCCAGCCTCTCTGGGAGCCATGGATGCCATCTGGGATGGCAAGATGAGCGTGGCCTCCTCAGGAGACTATTCCAGGGAGGCATATGCACAGTTCCCCTAGGGTCAAATGTGGGTGTGGGATATGGTTTCAGTTCTGGGAGAAGCACTGCACTCGAAGATGCAGTCTTCAGACTTCCCCTATGAGAGAGGCAGCTTCAGAGGCCCCGATGTGCAGAGAAAAAGACCACCTGGACATCTGCAGCTGTGCCGCCAGGGCAGCCAGGAGTCTGAGAACACAGCCAGACAGGGACGTGGATCCCCCAGGTGAGATGCTGTGGCCCCACACTCTGTGCAGCTGGTGAGCAACCCGGAGTGAGGGGGAGGGAGCTGGCGGGGAGCCTGCAGACAAGCTGTGCTGCACAGATCCTGAACAGGCCTAAAAAGTCACCTACTGGCCTGCCTATACTGGGAGAACCAGTGGAAAATGTTAACAGGTTTCAGAACCAAGAAAAGAACAGTCATTCATAAACAAAATGTTTCATTTTTGCATAGACCAATTTGTGTGTACCACCTTGGATGATAATGCAAGTCATGGCCAGGGGTGAGAATGGTCATCCTGAAGACAGAAAAGACCCAAGGTGCGGTCTGCCAGTTGAAGGTGGGAGCTTCCCCCTGGAAATCCTTGTGCAACTTCCCATACCTATAGGATTATGTCCTGCAGCCTCTCATGTCTTAGTTTGGCTTCACCCAAGAGCAGACTCTGTGTATTAATTAACTATTGCCACACAACAAATTACCACAAAAGTTAGCTTAGAACAATAATAAATGCTGGTGATTTTGTACAGTTGCTGTGGGCCAGGGTTTTGGGAGTGGCTTAGCTATATGGTTCTAGCTCAGGATATCTCACAGGGCTGTAGTCAGACAATAGCAGGGGCTTCTGTCATCTGAAGGCTTGACTGGGGCGGGAGGATCCACTTCTAAGATGGCTCACACACGTGGCTGTTGTCAGGAGGCCTCAGTTCTGCCTCACAAGATGGGCCTCTCTACAGGGTTTCTGGGCATCCTCACAACATGGAGGCTAGCTTCTCCCAGAGTGGATGATCCAAGAGAATAAGGTGAAAGTTGTAATGTTTTTATGACCTAGCCTTGAAGACACACATTGTCATTGCTACTGCATTCTATTCATTAGAAATAAGTCATGAAATCCACCCACACTCAAAGGGAGGGAAATTAGCTTGATCTTTTTTTTTGAGGAAGATTAGCCCTGAGCTAACATCCGTTGCCAATCTTCCTCTTTTTTGTTGAGGAAGACTGGCCCTGAGCTAACATCTGTGCCCATCCTCCTCTACTTTATATGGGGGATGCCTGCCACAGCATGGCTGGCCAAGCAGTGCCTAGGTCTGCACCCAGGATCTGAACAAGCAATCCCCAGGCCATTGAAGCGGAATGTGCGAACTTAACTGCTGTGCCACCAGGCTGGCCCCTAGCGCCATCTTTTGAAGGAAGGAGTGTCAAAGAATTTGTGACCATATTTTGAAATCACCACACCTTGAGACAAGAATTTGGGCTCAGGTGATTTATTTTGGAGGTAATCCTAGGAAGCACTGTGAAGGAGTGGGGAAGTGTGATAAGGAGGGAGGAAGGCCAATTACAGGTGCACTAATAAGCAGGCTACCTCTGTGGACAACTGGAGCTCAATCCTGTGAGTTCTCTGAGAGACTGTATGGAACGTGCCTTAGAATCACCCCATAGGAGGGTGCAAGCCTGAGGCATTTCCCACCTACACCGGTCCTGCATTAGCTGAGATTAACTCTCTTATCCCCCCGACTCTAGGTGCACCTGCCTTCAGCTGAGCAAACTCCCATGATGCCCAAGCCTTAAGCAGAGAGAAAGCAAGATGTACAGGTGCTTGAGGTAGGGAGCTGTCAGTGTGCTGGGAACTGTCTTCCTCTGCAGCTGCAGGTGAACTCAGATGGGCCAACATGATAGAGAATGGGGCATCAGCATCATTACTACAGCCTACAAGGCTGCCCTTTGATGAGCCCTTGCCTAAGGCTCCAACAGCACTACTATAAAGATGTAAGTACCAACCAAGAGGGAAACTAAATATATAAAGCAAAACTTATTAGAAATGTGGAGAGAATTCCATTTTAAAAATTATTGAAGTAACAAAAATCTTTACTACTTAGAAGTTAAGGAACCCATTTCTAGATATCCAAGGAAACCAAAATAGCAATTAGAAACTATCTAGAAACCAGTGAAGAGGAGAACAATTCATATCCAAACCTATTAGCAGGAAAAACTGTATTCAGAGGAAAATATAGAATGTATAGCCTTAAAATGTCATGATTAAATAAGATAAAGGAATATTGTGATCAGTGTTTAGAAATCAGAAAAAGAGCAAAAAATTAAAACAAAAGAAAATAGAGGAAATTAATAGTTGATTAATGAAGAAAGGAGATACAGAAAAGTGCAAAATAAAAATTATCAAAGAATACTTACCTAGCCCTATGTAAGTACATTTGAAACGTAAAGAAAACAGATAATTTTCTAGTAAAATTGACTCAAAATTTGAACAGACAGATTAACATAATAAAAGAGAGTAGTGATTAAAGAGCCAGCCCTGATGGTCTAGTGATTAAGACTCGGTTCTCTCATTGCTGTGGCTCCGGTTTGTTTCCCAGTCAGGGAACCACACCACCCGTCTGTTGGTTGTCATGCTGTGGCAGCTGCACGTTGCTGTGATGCTGAAAGCTATGCCACCGTTATTTCAAATACCAGCAGGGTCACCCACGGTGGGCAGGTTTCAGTGGAGCTTCCAGACTAAGACAGACTAGGAAGAAGGAGCTGGCCACCCACTTCTGAAAAAATTGGCCACGAAAATCCTATGAATAGCAGTGGAGCATTGTCTGATAGAGCACCAGAAGGTGAGAGGATGGCGCAAAAAGACCAGGCAGGGTTCCGTCCGCTTTACATAGCGTTGCCAGGCAGAATCAACTCAACGGCACTAACAACAAAGTGATTAAAGACCTACTACCAAAAGAAAAGGTACCACAGCTAGGCGGGTTCACAGCCATGTTCTGTTTACCTCTAAAGAAGGAAGAACAATTTTAATGTTATTTAAATTATTTTAGAAAATGGACGAGTGATTTAAAGCTTCCTAATTTATTTTATGAAGCCACAAGTTTGAACACCCAATTCTGATTTGGCAGTACAAAAACAGAACACTATAATCAATTGCCCTTATGAATAGGGCCGTAAAATCTTCAATGATTGCTAGCAAATAGAACCTAGCCATGCGCCTAGAGTGTGCCACTGTGAGCATATGTGCTGTATTCCAGGAACACAAATCTGGTTCAAAACCAGGAACTCCAGCAATGTAATTCATTACAATAAATTAAAGGACAAGATCATACAATAAAACAAGTGCTGAAAAGCCATTTGATAAACTCGGCAGCCACTCTTTTTTTTTTGGAGGAAGATTAGCCCTGAGCTAACATCTGCCGCCAATCCTCCTCTTTTTGCTGAGGAAGACTGGCTCTGAGCTAACATCCATGCCCATCTTCCTCTGTTTTATATGCAGGACGCCTACCACAGCATGGCGTGCCAAGTGGTGCCATGTCCACACCCGGGATCCGAACTTGCGAACCCCGGGCTGCCGAAGTGGAACGTGCACACTTAACCGTTGCGCCACGGGGCCGGCCCAGCAGCCACTCTTAATTAAAATGCTAAATAAGATTGGAAACTGCTTAAATGTATAATAAAGACTATTTACCAAGATCCTATTCTAAATAGACAAATATTCTAAATAGACACTCAACGCAAATCAGCAACTTCACAGCTGTCCAGCATCGTCGTTACTATTCAACGTTGCCTGAGAACTCTAGTAATTGCGATATGACCAAGAAAAAAGAAAAGAATCAGAGCCTTTGGCAAGAAAAGCAAAAACTAGCTTATTTTTGCCAAGAACATGATTGTTTGAATTGAAAATCTAACAAAAGAAAACTAAAAGAATTAACAAAAGAATTTAGTGAGCTGGCGAGATACAAGACAAATATATAAAAATCGCTATCTGTCTGTATAACAGCATACAGAGAAATAGATATCAAAGAAATATTCCAGGTACAACAGCAACAGAACTGTTAAATTCTTCTGATTAAATCTAGTGAGAGGCATAAGACCGGTATGAAGAGAACTGTAAGATCTTTTTGGAGGCCTTAAAAACAAGATGCTGAACAAGTAAAAGGACATATCACATACTTTATTGGGAACTGATGTATAAATATAGTGTAATTTTCGTTTGAATCTTAACAGGGCTTCATAGGGATTGGATAAGCTGTGATTAACGCAATGTTAATAAAGAAGAAATGACTGAGGCCCACTCTCTGTGCCACTCCCCACTCACAGCATCCGGTTCAACTCCAACAAGGCAAAAATCTCCAGCCCTATAGAGACTGAGTGGTGCTCAAGTCCCTGATTGCTGCGTTCCAGAAGTGTGCTGGAAAGGTTGGTAACAACCGCCAGCTCTCCAAGAGCAAGTTCCTAAGCTTCGTGAATGCAGGACTGGCTGCCTTCACAAAGAGCCAGAAGGACTCAGGGTCCTTGACCACATGAGGGAGAAACCGGACCTCAGCTGTGATAGGCAGCTAGACTTCCAAGAATTTCTTAATCTTCTTGGCAGCATGGCCCCTTTATTACGGCGACCCATTCCCAGAAGCAAATCTGAGGAGCCCCTGGGCCTGGCCTCCAAACCCACCCTCTTTCCTCCCAGCTTCCAAGTCATCATCTCCTCAGAGACCACACAGATCTGGAGCCCAGCACACCCACCACCCCATGCAGGCCACTCCTGCTGGTAGTAAGAAAGCAGTACAGTTTCTTAAAAATAAAATGAAAGCCCAAGAAACACCAATAAGTATAAGGAAAAGAATAGTTGCCATGGATTTGCCTTATCATTGTAATGGGGACAGACAGATTAGTGGAACGACCAATCATAAAAGTAAATTCCAGAGGCATTAAACATTTAAATGTAAAAAATGAAATAATAACAATCAAGAGAGAAATCTTAGACGACACATACAACTTGGGGGTCGGGAGATTATCGTAACCAAAACAGGAAACACACTCGCTCTGCAGATGCAGACAGACATAGTTAACTATGCAAACACTAACAAGAGCTCCTTATGCATTATGGATATTACACTCTCTATCTGTATTGCAAATTCTTTTCCCCAATTTATTTGTCTGTTAACTTTGTTTCTGGTGTTTCTTGCCAAGATATAGTAAGACAAATACATTTGGGAAAGAAAATATTTGCAATACCAGTGAAGAGTTAAATATCCACAAAACAGAAAGAACTCTCACAAAATACAAGAAAACCTAAAAGAAAAACAAGCAAAGAATATGAACAGGTAATTCACAGAAGGGCAAATCCAAATGGCTGAGAGATATAAAAAAGCTGCTCAAAAAAAAAAAAAAAAAAGCTGCTCAAACACATTAGTGGTCAAGGAAAGGTAAGTTAAAGTACCACGAGATCTCATGTCATATTTATTAGACTGACAAAAATTAAAAGAAAGACAATGTCGTTGCTGGCAGCGACGCAGGGATGAGGAAAGCAGTGAGGTATGCTCCTACTTTGCTGTTGGAAATAGAATTATTAGAACTTTTTGGAAAGCAATCTGGTAACATCTCTTAAAATTTAAAATACACATACTCTCTAGCCACAATCCCACTCCTGGGGGTGTATTTTGTCATTTGTTAAAACCTATGTACAAAAATGTTTATTGCAGCTATGCGTGATGGCTAAACATGGAAAATTACCAATATCTCTGAACTTTGAATAAACTACGGTGAATCCTCAGCAGGGAATATTACAAAACCATTGGAAAAAATGAGTTAGAGGGATGCCAGCTGACTTCTAGGGGTTTCCACAAGATATTCTTGAGAGAACAATGCAAGATGCAGACAAGTGTGTACAGTGGTCCCCCCTTATCTGTGGGGAGTATGTTCCAAGACCCCTAGTGGGTGCCTGAAACCACAGATGGTGCTGAACCCTATATACACCATGTTTTTTCCTATACATACACACCGATGACGAAGTTTAATTTATGAATTAGGCACAGTGAGAGATTAACAATAACTAATAATAAAATAGAACAATTATAACAATATACTGTAATAAAAGTTACCATAGATCTTAGCAACCTCAGCATGCAATTTTTTTCTTTCCTTACTAAATTGAGAACTTTCACCTTTTCACTTAAAGGAATCACTTTATGGCTTCTCTTTGGCATCTCCAAATTGCCAGCATCACTACTCTTGTGCTTTGGAGTCATTAAGTAAAATAAGGGTGACTTGAACACACGTACTGCGATCCTGACAGTCAATCTGATAACCCAGACGGCTATTAAGTGACTAACAGGTGGACATGTAGTAACGTAAAGTGACTATGCTGGACAGAGGGGTGGTTCACGTCCATGGCGGGAAGGGGTGGGATGGCTTGAGATTTCACCCCACTACTCAGAACAGTGCACAATTTAAAACTTATGAATTGTTTATTTCTGGCATTTCCTATTTAATATTTTCAGACTGCAGTTGACCGAAGGTGACTGAAACCATGGAAGGCAAAACCTCACCAAAGGGGACTACTGTATAAGATGATCCATTTTTTTGTAGAGCAAAGAGTAACAAAACATGAATGAATGTAGACGTGTGGTGTTGATGCACGTGTATGTGTACAGGTAGGCAGGTAGGTAGAGAGATGTTTACCTGGTTAAACGTATGAATATGGAGAACTGTATGAATGATACAAAGCAGGCTGCTAACAAGGATTAGTAGAGCCGTGCAGAAGGATGGGCAGAGAGAGAGGGGAATGGAAGAAGAGAAGCAAGCAAACAGAAAAGACGCAAAAAAGGCTCCACTAAAAAGAAATCGGCGTACATAAGATCTTGTTTATGCTGAATTGTATCTCATCGCATAAAATGGCAGGAAAAGAAGATAGCTCCATATCTTCCCATTTGTAGGAACGCTGATGCTGTACTGTGACGTGAAAAAAGCAAGCTGCGGACTGTAGTCTGCTTCTGTTCTGCGTCCATAAAAACAAAGAGGCAAGCGCAACCCTTGTATATGTGAATTCATGATGTGTGCGTCTGTTGAACAGGGAGAACACTGAAAGGATACGCCAGGTGGGTCCCAGTGGCCACTGACAGTGGGGCGGGTTGGGGGAATCCTTTTCACTTTTCACGTCTTTGTCTTGATCGCCTTGTTTCACTTGTCACAACAAGCGTATACTACTTTGATAGTTTCAAAACATCAATAAAGCAAAAAACCCTAAAGTAATAATGGGTTTCTTTCTCTTTCTTTGGTCCTCCCTGAACTCCTGGCTTTGAATGTAGCCCAGGGCGACCCTGTCCTGTCGCACCTCCCAGGCATGTAGACACCTGAGTCCCACCTGTACGTTACCTCCTGAAAGTCCCAGGTGGTGGTCAAACTCATGGAAGGTGTCTGGGTGTCTGTGAGGCTCTTTGAAAGTTCTGGGCCCCTTATGGATTTGGCTAGTCCAGAGAACACAGAGGAACGAGGGATGTGGCCTACGACTGTACAGATTGACACACCCAGGTCTCAGCTCTGGCCTGGCCAATTCTTCCAGGTAAAGCACATACGCCGTGGTCGTGACACTGTAAAAATATCTGTGTGTGCCTACGAGACCTGGAGAGTAACTGAGGACTGGAATCCAGCTTGATGAGGCTCTATATCTTAACCCCTAGGACAACTCTAGATGAACATTATTTCCATTTTACAGAGAAAAAAACAGAGGACCAGAATTTCACTAGCATGCTCAGGACTGCATCACTGGTCTACTGTTAGGTTGAAGAGTACGAATTGCTAATTTTGGATTGTTTTTGATTGACAAAATCTCTAATAGTTAGGACATAGTTTTAGCTGCTACAACAGAGACCCAATAAATAGTGATTTAACAAGTGTATTTCCTCTCGTGTCAAAGTTTGTGCTGCTCTCTCTCATCAGGAGTTCAGGCTGCTTTCACATTTTCTCGCCCTCTCAGGTGTCGTCCTTGTCTAAACGATGAGGGTAAATATTTACCCTCTCAGACCACAACCCAGAAGCTGCACCCTCAGCCTTGTTTACAGCTCACTGGCTAGAGCCTGGGACATGATCACACTCTGCTACCAGGAAGGCTGGGAAGTGTCATCTCGTGCCCTTCTGAAATCCTGTGACCCTGGAAGAATGGGAGAATAGATCCTGGGAGACAGCCGGCGGTCCCTGCCACAGTGCCAGAGAAGAGGGCTTTCTGAGATCTGAGCAGGGGTCTGTCTGCCTGCAAAGCTCATTAGCTGATCACTGAACCACAATAAAAATTGCTAGGGTGCTACTCGAGGTGAAATTTTTTTTTTTTTTTAAAGATTTTATTTTTCCTTTTTCTCCCCAAAGCCCCCCAGTACACAGTTGTATATTCTTCGCCATGGGTCCTTCCAGCTGTGGCATGTGGGACGCTGCCTCAGCGTGGCTTGACGAGCAGTGCCATGTCCGCGCCCAGGACTCGAACCAACGAAACACTGGGCCGCCTGCAGCGGAGAGCGCGAACTCAACCACTCGGCCACGGGGCCAGCCCCTCGAGGTGAAATATTTTTATTTTCCTAACAGTCTTCTGTTGGACAAGCTCGTTCCTAGCAAGACCTCTCTGAAGGTCAT
Source organism: Equus przewalskii (assembly GCF_037783145.1). Classification (NCBI taxonomy): domain Eukaryota; kingdom Metazoa; phylum Chordata; class Mammalia; order Perissodactyla; family Equidae; genus Equus; species Equus przewalskii. The sequence goes on along the minus strand of NC_091851.1, from coordinate 18,187,163 downwards.
TCTTCCTGCTCCATATTCATTCCCACAATTTTCCAGAGGCCACCATGGATCCCGTGCTGCCCAAGAGGCAAATCATAACAAAACAAATAAATGGTACATACGTGTTTATATGTGTTTGTACACACACAAACACACACATAGCCCCCTGGCATCTTTGAATCTCCAAAGACAGTTGCTTCATAGATGATATAAATTGGGATTTTGAGGCTCAGCCTCTGTAATGATTGGAAGGTTGGGGCTCAAATAGAAGAAGAGTTTTCTTATCCCTTTGCCCAGGCGTGTGTCCGGAGACAGCATTGGCCCATTTCAGGCAATTGGTGTGTGTGTTTGGGGAGCAGTGAGCGGGTGGTCACTACAGACTCCTGGGCACAGCTCAGGGGCAGATGCCTAAATCCCACCATCTGAGAGTCATTCCCCGTTGCAGGGGGAATGGAATGTTCTGGAACATTTCATCCACCAAGTCATGTCATTTATTAGGCAAAACCCTCCTATACAGGACAAAAAGGTAGCAAAGACATATGCGGTAGCTTTAGCACTTTCATATTTTTACTGAGATCTATTTGGCTACAACTGTTATTTTAATGTCAAGTACAATTTGAGGAAGTGCAATGTTTTATACTAGTATTAGAGGAGTACTGGGACTTTCCTACTTCTTAAACTGTGATAGCACTGAATATTTATAATAAAATTTTCACCTTCTTTGAAAAAATATTTATGTAAGTAATTTGCATTTAAAATAGATAGAAAATACAGAAAAATAAAAAGATAGAAAAAAAGGAATAAACGTACCCTGTAACCTCACTTCCCAAAGATAATGATCAAAGGTTTGAGAGTACATTTTCATTACTTTCTTTTGAGCACACATTCACATAAATATGAAGGATCTGTAATAAAATGGAAATGTTAGAAGAGCATCTCTGATGAGTTCTTGCTGAATAAACAAGAGTCTGATAAGTGGATGCAGATGGAATAAAACTGAGGAAAGTCCAAGGAGAGGCCAACTCAAAAGGCCTAAAGCATTTCAATTTCAACTCACGAGCTTTGGGGGAAAAACAGTCAAGCAAATCCACCGTAAATCCTATTATTGAACAAACACAGGGCTCCTTCATATAAGCAGTCAGAAAACAAAATCACCAAGTATGTGAACAAATCCAATAGTCCAAAAGAAGAGTCTGTTCTGAGGAATTGGAAGAAACACCTCCCAACGCAACACACATGCGAAATGGAAGAAAACTTTTAAGCAAAGTTCCTAAGATCTATTTTCAGTGGGATTTGAGAGGTAACCGCATGTATGAAAAGATCTCATCGTGGAAGATTGCAGTTTAATTTGAAATACAATTCCAAAGGCAAATTAAAAAGTGCAATACCCCCTAGTAAACAAATGGATCTGAGAATTGAGCAACAATGACTGTAAACGTCACGAAAAGGGACAGACACCACATGCAGCTTGACGGAAGGACACACAGCCACTTAGAAAGTGGTACTTCCCCCACCCCAGATTCCGACAAAGGGATGTGTTTAAGGGGAGGCACTCAGCATCTCTTGTAGGAAAGTGCAGGACAAATGGTTCAACATGCTGCAAGGGAGACAGAGAGAGACAGAGATTTATCAACCGAGACCAATGGCGAAGCGTGGACATTATGCGGATCCTATTTCAAACATTTATGAGACAACTGGAAATTTGAACATTGACTAGATATTTGATATTATTAAATAAACGTTGTTAATTTTTAAAGATATAATTGTTTTTTAAACTCTCTTTTAGTGGTAACTATTGAAATATTTATAGGTGAAGTGAGATGTCTGAGATTTGATCAAAACAATGGAGGAAGGAAAGTTGAGGGGTGTTGAAGAAACGAGGTTGCTTGAAGTCAATATTTGCTAAGCTGGGTGATGTGCACATGGGGGACTATTACGTTATTCTCTCTACTTTCCTGTCTGTTTGAAAATTACTAAAATAAATTGTTTAAAAATTGCACTAGAAGACACGAGTGAGAGGTTAGGTATTCTAGAAAACCCAGTCAGTGACTTAGATCATTGCTCAGGAAATTCTCCCAGAACTTAGAGGAAACGGAAAAACACAGTATGAGTGAAACTCTGTACAACTTAGAGGAGAAAAAAAAAACTTAAGACCTGGGAGATGCAGTGTGAACGTAAAATCCAAATTCCAGAGGGAGGTGTGAACAGCACCAACAGGGGACAAGCAATAAACTTCATTAAAGAACATTTCCACTATTGGTTTCTTCTTTAACCGGTGAGTTATTTAGCAATGTTGTGTACATCCAAATACAGAGATTTTTCAATTTTCTTTTTTATTAACTTCCAACTTAATTGTGTATAGTCGGGGAAAATGTTCCATACAATACCTATTTCTGAAACTTTTTTGAGACTTGCTTTAATGTCTAGAACAAGAACAGCTTTTAGAAACATCCCTGAGTGCTTGCGAAGAACCTGTATTCTCTAGTTGTTGGATGCAGAGCTCTAAATATGCCCTTTGGTCGCTTCCAAACCTTGCTTAGTTTTTGCCTGCCTGACTTCTCAAAAGGAAGTGTTGGAATCTCCCACCGGCAGGTGGACTTATCAATGTCTTCCTATAGTTCCACCCATTTATACTGCATGGATTTTGAGGCTGCTTAGGCGCGTGTGTTTGAAACTGACTCCTCTTCGTAAACTGAACCTTTCTACCATGACATCATGAACCTCCCTATCCTTAACAATGCTTTTAGTCTTAGGATTCATTTTGTTTGAAAATAATATAATAGATGGTTAGTATTTGTCCCATGTGACTTTCCCCCATCTTTTACTTTCAATTTCGCATGTCCTTATGTAAACCAGTCTCTTCTAAACCATGCTTCTAAACTATCTGTGAAGTTTCAATTGTTTTTCCCAACCCATCACAGACTAAGACTTTTGTAAAATATTTTTAAAAACTAATAAAATTCTGGAATTAAAGACACGCAAAGTATAAGCCATATAGTTCAGTATTAAATTCAATACTCAGGAAACGACTGTCAGCTTAGAAACTTTTATAAACTTTCTAAGATGCTATCAACTTCTAAAGATACCTTGTTGCATCCTTCAACAATCACAGCTGTACCTTTGAACACCAGTATTGTAAACAGCATATATCAGGGGTTTGTTCTGCTATCTGGCCTAACAGTCTACCTTTTAATTGGCAAGTTTAGTCCATTTACAGTTATTGGTACATTTTGGCCTATTTCTCTCACCTCTGTATATCCCCTCTTTCCCCATCGTCAAGTTGATATGGCCTCGGATTATAACTTGAGATCACTATAGATATGTTTTTTCTTTCCTTTGGTCCTTACTAATTTTTAATGATCAGGTGTTAGACTGTTTGTGTTCCCCAAAATTCATAGGTTGAAACCCCAAAGTGATGGTGTTAGGAGGTGGAGCCTTTGGGAAGTGATCAGTTCATGAGGGTGGAGCTCCCATGAATAGATCAGTGCCTCATAAAAGAGGCCCCCAAAAGACCGATCTTTTGCCCCATCCATCATGTGAAGACAACAGCAAGAAGACGGCCATCTAGGAACCAGGAGGCAGGTCCCCACCAGACACTGAATCTGCCAGTGCCTTGACTTCCTGCCTCCCAAACTGTGAGAAATGTTTGCAGTTTCTAAGCCACCCAATCTAAGGTTTTCTGTGATAGCAGCCAGAACAGACCAAGACACCAGGTTTACCAAGGTATTTATTGCTCATCTTTCCCTCAGTTTTCTCCTGCAGCACTTCCTAGGTTTGTTTCTCTTCATATTTAAGTACTTCATCCGCAGTATTTAAATGGGGGCCTTTGAGTGGCTAGATGTAAGATTCTAAGTTGAACAAGTTTTTTTCCTTTAGTCCTTAAGAATGTTAACTCCACAAACAGGGTAGGTTGTTGCTGGAAAACCTGACATCCACAATCCCAGCTCTAGGCTTTGCTTCTGCTCATTTTCTCTGGAAGCTTTCAGAGTGGTCTGTCTTTGTTAATCTTAAATTTTACTACCCAGTAGTGAAGATGAACTACATTACAGATATGTGCCAACATGAAAGAATCTCACAACAGTGAGTGAAACGTGCCAATACACACACTCATTCCTTTTATGTGGTGTTCAAAACCAGGCTAAACTAAAACTAAATAGTAAATTGTTTAGGGATGCCTATGTATGGCAAAATTGTGAAGAAAAGTGAGGAAAGAATAAATCCAAAAGCCAGGTAGTGGTTCTCTTGCCGAGGGACGGGGATGCACCAGAAGAGGCCCATGGGGTGGATGAGGGGGTTTGAAGTATTCGTAACGATTTGTCCCAGCTGGGGGTGGGAACGTGGGGATTCTATTATTTTTTTAACACTTACACATATTTTTCACATGTATATAATGCAAGGGAAAACATTTCACCTTGTGACTGGTTGGCCAGCAGCGGCTCTTGGGTCAGGACACTGAGCAGAGCAGGCAGCAGGCTGCACACCCTATGGGAGCAGCTGTGGGGGTCACTGACGGCCAAAACTGACAGAGATGAACCAGGGACGGAGACAGAAATGGGGGGCTCTACGGTTGCTCTCAATTAAGAAACATACCTAAGCCCCTCTGGACTCAGCGTCGTACCCCGGTGGGGAGCCACGCCTCTGACCGAAGGAGCTGTCACCCGCTGGTCTGAGGCTCGGCTCTGAGCCCTTCCCGGCACCCACATCTGGGGAGTTCCTGCCCCAGTCTATACGCCGTCGGCCGGAGGGACCGAGGCTGCTCTGGAAGCCTTTGATTCCACGGTGTGGACAGTCGGCCTTTCTGGTCACCAGTCTCTAAGAGGTCTCCAGTTTCCAGATGACCCACTAAGAGACTCGTCATTTCACCCCAAAGTCCAGCACGAGCACATGCTCTAACCGAGGTCTCACTACCCACTCAGGCAGCCTCCCAAGGAGCTGCATGGTCCTCCAGGCCGTGGGCTGATGACACTTCGGCTCCTGTGGTCCTCCTTCAAGGCTCCGGGATGCCCGACAACAGCAACGTGAGTGCCTCGCTGAAACGAATTTCTCATTAGCCCCTTTCCCTCCCCTGGGTGATGACTTTTAATTAACGGCAGGTTTCTTAAAGACCAAAGGAGGAGGCAGGTGAACAGCAGAGCCGCGTCCAGGAGAGCTTTTATTTATACGGAACAGTTTTAAAAATACAGAATAAAATAGCTTTATCTCTACTATTATTCACAACATCTGGTCCAAATAGTACATATTTTTAAAATACTTAAACGTTTAATGAAGCCATGTTAGAAAAACAATATGAAAATTCTTTTTAAAAACTCCATAAAAGAATTACACATCTCGAAAAACAACCCCACCCCAGATACCCTCGGTGTGCGAAATAAAAACAAACAAAATCCCAGAAAGGTACATAGCCAAAGTCAGTCACAAAAACTCAAGGAAAACACAAGCATCCCCACTGTTTTAAGAACAGTCAGAAATGTGTTAATGTGTCAAACAAAGGTCATTATGAATGAACGAAAAAGGGTATCCCCTTGAACTGTCAGTAAGATGGCAACGCTGGTCGGGGGTCCTAAGTGCCGGGGGACACACACAGCGATTGTAAGGACGCTGGACGTTACTTATGTACAATGATGACGAGGCAGAGCCAAGAACAGCCTAGAAGGACAGGAATGTGTGTGAGGCTGCTGAAAGGGGCTCCCCAGCGCTAACGTGCTTTACAGGTCCACGGGCAGAAGCTGAACGCTGGCAAAAACGGGCGGCATTCTTGCACCACTCCAGTTGTGACTGCAGGAGGGGTGGAAGGTGGGAGATGTCCTGTTCTCTGTGCATAAGGGGACAGAGAACAATACCCACAGCATAAGAAACCCCAGGCTCTTCTCTAAAGCCAAGGGGCGGCTCGCTGGGTCCTGTGAAAGCTCAGGCACATGTGCAGGGCTACCACGGTGTCCAGTGGGCATGGCTGGGTGTGCACACAAGGCTTCCAGCAACAGCCACACTAGGCTTGGTGTGTGCAGCCGAGTGTGCACCCCAACACAGCCACCAGCAGGAAGCCGCCTGTCCTCACGCCACACAGGTTCCAGAATGAGGTCTCCGCCACAGATCCTTCCTTATTCACCTTCTACCTGGCTTGGCCACTCTTGTGGCATCAATATTATGGAAGATTGGAGTTGCCAACTTCAAGCCTAAGTTGCTAGTACTAATATTTCAGCAGGGACACGAATTAAAGAAAAAACAACTTAGCTCATGGACATAAGATATACGCATGGGTAAATAAAGTATACACACATACTAGAGATTCATCAATGGAGAAATTCTATCATCACATGACATTGTCATGAAAATTATACCATTCCCTCCCTGGAAAACTGTGACTATTATCCTGGGCAGAAATGTTATTTTACTATATGGAAATACTGCAATATTCATGCATAAACCAAGTTGTCATCATGAAAGTCAGTATGCTACAGCATAAAGCAAATCCCATGTGTGAATTTGTTACCATGAAAATGGGAAACCATCAGGACCCAGGATGCTTCATTCTAGCTGGCCTGGTTAAGCCACTTCTCTTGCTTTGATCAACCACAAGAAACTTCCTCAAAGTTAACGTTTGAAACCCTCTTAAGAAAGATTCTGTATCAATGAATCTAAGTTTAATTCCCTAGTGAGAACGAGAATAAAAATTGCTTACAGAGACTGGAGCCATTTCCCATGATTCTGTGAACCATGCTAGATACTTTACCAAAACCAGTTGGGGGGGGGTCTCCCTTGTCCCCCACTGTGATATGGGCAATATCTACTGTCCTTATACTTTGTACATCAGGATGGCCAACGTAAATGTGAAGATGGTGGGTAGGTGGTCGCTGTAGAAATTGGAGACTGAATGCCCTGCCCAAGGACATTTACATCCACAATATTCTAAAACATTCTATTAGCCAAACAAAGCAGGGTGGGCATGCGGCCCCAGCAATGCAGGCCAACAATGTAAGTGGGAAGTGTTACAGGCACAGACCACGCATGGCCACCGCGTTCCCCAAAACCTCCCCTTCAGGTGTGTGCTCAACTCTAAGGAGCAGATGAACACGTTTTTCTTTCAATTACAGACTCATTCTCTAGCATATTTGCAAGCAGGAGGCCACGTCCTAAAACGGCTGGTGGATTCTGCGTGTACAAGATTTATCAGTTGTCATGAGACTCCAATCCCTCAAGCAAAGGTGAGTTTCACAGGTAGTGCAGAAAGTACCAGATTCAATGGGACCTCTAGTCAGGCTGCCCTCTTTCCTCCTCACCTCCTGTCCCCTCCCCACCCTTGGACAGAGAATCTAACATTGGCCCCAATGGAACAGGAAGGGCAAAAACCCTCTTTCCGATAGGAGGTGTTGGTACAGGGCTTCCCTCCACATTTGAACGCTTGCAGAAGACAAAGCCCGGACCAGCAGATTTGAAACCTCCTCATAACCTGGCCCAACGAGGGCTTTCAGAAAGGAGTAGGCTTCTGGACATTTGAAGCACGTACCCTGAGTATTACTCACTGGGAGGGAAGATGCCCGGTCACGTTAAGTTGAAGGGAAGTTGTTTCTGAATTACCGACGGTTCAGATGCTTTTATTGGGTATTTGGTCCTTCTGCTCACCTAGAGCTGGAATACTGCAAATCTCTGGGATGTTTAACCATTTTCCCCATTTTTCCAGAGCAGAGAAATTGGAGATGCTGAGCAAAATACACATAGAAGCAAGTGAGAGCAATCAGCGTAGGAGGGCTGTCAGTCTCGAGGGCTTACCAAGTTAAAGAGGTGAAAACCGTTAACCAGTGTGCTTCTAAAGTAACTATGCATCGGATACAATTTTAAAAAACATGACATACAAATTTAAATGTAATTTAGAATCTAAATTTTTTACTTAATCTGCAATAAGATCTTGGCAAAACAATGCAGTGGCTCTGAAGTATTCTTGCCAGAATAAGCCTTGAAGCCCCAACCTTTCCAGGAGTCAAAGAGGCGACAGTGACACAATAATGCTGCCAAAGACATCCCAATGCAGAGAGGCAGAGCCAGCTGTGGGGGCAGGAGATGCACCATGTGGACACAAGGCTGCCGAGAACCATGCTCTGCTGTTGGAGACAGGAATGCCCAACGCCATCTAAGACTCAACCAGGTCAGCAAATACTTAAGAAGCACAACCTCATCAAGTGAGGCTTTTCCTTTGGCTGAAAAATCTCAAACCAAATTCAACAGACGTTATTTTTTTCAGAAGGAATTTAGTGTTATTCATTAGAACTCAACAGAGGGGGCCTGCAGGCTGCTTTTCTCACCACCTTCTGCTTTAACTTAAACAAGAAAGGCAGCATTTGACCAGGGGATCTAATCTTCCTCTCTGCAAAATCAAGATTCAGTGGACATGCAACAGGGCAACCCACAGAAATGGCTTGCAATAGAACTGCAAGTGACGAATTTACCAGGTGGCCGGACCATTCAATATGGCGGCTCTGTTTGTTACCTGCCCCAGCTTCCCTTCTTCACAAAACAAATTCACGTATAACTTAACCCACGGTTTCTGGGCTCTGGTCCAGTAGTCAGTTTTGATAAATAGATTAGGCATTACAGTATTTACACTTTTGTGGTATCAAGCAATACAAAACACAACCACAACAATGGTTATTGGCTTTCAAAAGCCATGACAACAAGCTTCCCTGATGGTGTCCACAGCTTTACAAATGCTGGTTCTTTTCTTAATAAGGGGAAGGGGAGTGGGGGACAAGTAATAGGGATGCAAGGTAAGAGGATCACATGGAAAAACACTGATTTCAAAAATCTGCTATAGTCAATAACATTAAATAGGAATAAAATCTTGTAATTATAGACACGCGTGACAATAACTGACATCCACATGACAGCAGAGCTAAGGCTCCCACGAACGTCTGCTTGGTGCCCTTGTGTGGCACTCTATACCCATCATACCAGCCAGGAGTGATAAATGCCAGATGGAATGTCTCAGCTACCAGTGAAAAAGAGGCCAGTATCAAATGTGCTGGCCCAGCCTGGACCTGGGTGGCACCAAGAAAGAGCAGTTGAAAATCAGATACTGATTTCAAGGTACTTTCCCTTCCCCCTCAAGCCCCTAAACAGATTTCCATCTTAATAGTATCTGTACAGATCTTACTCATGCACAGATCTGGGCACGGGGTAACCACGTCAGTTTTCAATCAGGTCAACGGCCTCTTCTTACAGGAGGATCAGGCAACACAGAATCACATATGACCTGTCAGTTGTGACAATGGGAGGATACTGGTGCCCCTTGATCAGAGGTGGTCTCTGCAGTTCAGGCCGAGGTCAAATAAAAAAACAAGCTGGTTCAGGTGCGTCCGGAACAGAAGGCCCCCGGACCCTGGAGGCGGCTTGTAGGAAAGCTAGCACGGGGTGGTGGAAGGGGACTGAAAACCAGGAATCACTGCGGATTTCAAACATCCACTCCCACAGGAGGACAGGACCTTCAAGTTCAGTGACCATGGCCAGCAGTGAATGCTCTCAAGGGCAAGGGGTCAGGGCTTAAATAAGGAGAGAAGTGAGACATCCTATCAGACATAATCACTACCCACAACAAAAAAGCTATTTGTAACCTGTCTCAGCTCTGGGATGCAGAATGTAAATGCAGATATACAAACATATATGTTACTGCTTGTTACTCAGCAAGGAACTACAGCTTCACGCCTCACTGCGGCCGGGCCACAGGGCGAGCTATGGCTATACCGTGGCCTGGGAGTCCTCGTCGGAACTCCGGCTGTTTGCGCTCTTCCCGAGGCTTTTCCAGGTGTAGCCCGCAAAGGTCGGGCTGATGGGTAAGTAGCTGAAGCATCTGTATTTTTTAATAATGTTCATGCCAAACGGCAAATCATAGGATTCCATGCCATCGAGCGACTTGCTCCCTTTGCCCACGCCCTTCTTCCACTTCCTGATTCCTCGTTCCTCTGGAGTACCTGTGGAACACACACACATATACACAAAGCGCACTTGAGGAGCAAGCAATGGCATCAGCTATCCAGATGCCCACACCAGAAATCTAAGAATCGCTAACCCATCCTTGTTCCTCTGGCCCCACGTTCAAATGACCTCCTGACGACTCTGCCTCCCCCATCCTTCCACATGATGAACAATCTCAATTTTCACGGTGGAGGTCTGGCCCAGGCTATGTCCTTGCTTTCCAGGGCCATCACATCGGTCTCTTAACTGTTTGTCTAGTCTTCCCTCTCACCATTCCCTCCTTCAAATCTGTTCTCAAACACTCTGCAAAAAACAACAAAAACTTCCAAAATGCAAATGTGATCTTGCAAAATGGGGCCCAGAGTCTTTATTATACCATATACAATGCCTTCATCAACTGGTTGTGGCAACCCCCTCCATGCAGACACACCAAGTTTTACGCTGCTTTGCTCCATTTTAGTGTGTGTGTGTTGCACATGTCATGTATTTCCCACTTGTCGTGCTCCTCTGAGGAGGAACTTCCACTGGTGTAACACTCCAGGCCACTCTGCACCCTGACAGATGAGTCAGGGAGAAAGATCGGGGCCCACAGGCTCAGCAGCTCCTAGACTTCTTTTCAGACATCTTCCCAGTGCAGACGGGAATACTGGCAGCTTCTCTTGGCTACACGGGATATCTAACAATATCCTTCTGTGCCCGAGCCCGGGTGATGAGCTCGAGTCTATGGTGCGGTATTCAGGAACCTCATTATTTTCTTACATCTAAGCCACCCTCCTATCAGTGTTCCAGTGACAAAGCTGACTTTCATTTCCATCTGTCTGACTCCTGTGTCTCTCTCTCTCAGTTAGTTCTCACTTAGGAGAGAAAGAGGTATTAGTTATTGACCCCATAAATCTAACACCTTTCTCCTATTCATGCAGGTGATTGCTTCTGCCAGACGTGTTCATCCCAGGTGTCCACAGCCTCAACTGATGCCTCTTGATTGAGGCTTTTTGGACGTGGGTTGTCTTAAGGGGAAAATCTCAATAAAACCTTCAAGCTCAAGAATAAGCATCACGTCCTAGATAGCAGGTGAATCTACCAGTGCATCCATGGCAGCAATTCACAATGTACACAGCAGCCTCCTCTGGGAACCTGGAAGGCTGCAAGGCAGGGCCCAAATCCCATCCTAGTCCATCACCCAGAGCTTGGCACAGAATGCGCCCTGCTCAGAAACAAGGGTTATGGGTGGTGGGGAGACAGCTGCCTCCACCCATCTCTCCGTCATTGATCCTGGCAGCCACCTGTGCCCACTGTGCTCCCTGTCTTTTGGTCTTAGTTGGTTGGGGACCTGTCTTAGGAAGGACTCATTAAAGGACAGGCTTCCCAAGGGGGAGAAGTGTTGAAGGCTCATGGAAGTGTGTGGACAAGCTGACGAAAGCCAAATTGCAGGACACTGGGCATGGTTGTGCAAGAGGGCAGGCTGCCCGGACTGTGCCCCAGGCATCGCCCTGCCATGTCACCATGTGCCAGGAATTTACCTGCTTTTTCTCTTAAAAGTAACGCAGCAAGAAGGGAAAAAACAACTAATAAGCTTATTAGCAAAAGACTGATTTACAAAAGGAGGCTGCGAGTGTTATCTTAATCACTGGAGAAAAGACAGTTTTAACCAGTGCTGGCTTTGAACTGATTCACTCTTCCTGCTTCCCGTATTTATTTGGCAAAAAGTAACTCATATCTGTAATAAGCATGTTTGATATTTACACATACCTGGGATGGTGTTATCCAAAATAAAAGCCACACAGCCTCCTACAAACATGGCAGTTGTGAGAAGAACGTTCAACACTTGATCGATTCCTGATATCCCTGGAAACAGACCAGAGCAACCGGGTCATTGCGACAGCCAGGATGGGCCTGCCCTTGACCTAGAAAGGAGCCCCAGGGCAGACTAATCACCAGTCAATGCTGTGCATGACAGTGTAAACTTCTGTTGTGCATGTGTAGATAAATTTATGCCAGTAATGTTATAAACTGCCATGAATACTTTCAACAGTAATCAAAAGATATCTCCATAGGAAAAATTCCTAACAATGGTGCATAGAAGATAAATCGAACAGAGTGGAGTTCACCCTAACATGAACTATGAAGCCACTGAGGATGGTGTTTGCAGATTAAAAAAGAAAAATCAATATAAAAGATGGTTGTTGTAAGGTTGAAAAAAATCACAAAGTGAATATAACAAGACAACAAAAATATCTGTGGTATCCGCAGATAAAGGGTTTCAGAATTCTGGGTTACTAATTAGTGCTTAGCTGCTTTTAATTAGGGGCAACTGGATTTATAAAGATGTCCACACATGAATATGATATTACAATGTAAAAAGCAGCAAGAACCTCCTTGTCATTAGAAGTTCACACACTTTCTATATTTAAAATATATTGATCCCCAACAGAAAATAACAAGTGTTGGTGAGAATGCAGAGAAACACAAATCCTTGTACACAGCTTGCAGGGATGTAAAATAGTTCACCTGCTGTAGGAAAGAAGTGAGTGGCTCCTGAAAAAGTTAAATACAGCATTAACATACAAACCAGTGATTCCACTCCTAGGTATACTGCCACAAGAATTGAAAACAGGTACTCAAACACAGCTGATACTCATTACTGGCAGATTCTGTATTTGTGAATTCACCTACACACTAAAATTTACTTGTAAACCCAGAATGAATACTCATGGGCTTTCACAGTCACTCACGCACACGCACAGCAGGGAAATACGTGAGTTGCTCAACACACATATTCTCAGCTGAGGGCAAACAAGGTAAGGCTCTGCCTTCTTGCTTCAGCTCAGACTGTAAACAAGTGTCCTGTTAGCACCATTTTTTTGTGTGTTTTTGTGCTTTTTCCTTGGTGATTTCGCTGCTTAAAATGGGCCCTAAGTGTTGTGCTGAAGTGCTGTCTAGTGCTCCTAATCGTGAGAAAGCCACGGTGTGCCTTACAGAGAAAGCACGCTTGCTAGATGAGCCTCATTCAGGCCTGAGTTACGGGGCTGTCAGCCATGTCTGCCCCAGGAGCAAGGGTGCTAATTTGCTAATTCCACGTTCACGGTGACTTTTCAGAACATAACTAGCATGACTGAGGACAGCCTGTACTTGTACACCAAGGTTCATGACAGCGCTACTCACAATAGTCAAAATGTGGAAACAACCCAAACGTCCATCAATGGATAAATGGATAAACAGATTAGGGTATATACATGTGATGGCATATTATTTAGCCATAAAAAGGAAGGAAACACTTCTACATGCTATAACATGGATGAATCTCGAAAACATGATGCTAAGTGAAAGAAGCCAGACACCAAAGGTCACAGAATCGTGAGGTTCTATTTATACGAAATGTCCAGAACAGGTAAATCCACAGAAACAGAAAACAGATTGGTGGTTGCTAAGGGCGGGAGAAGGGGGATTAAGGGTAAGGAATTTTATTTTGGGGTGATGAGGCAGCTTTGGAAACTAGACAAGAGGCAGTGATTACACAACACTGTGAATGTATTTAAGTGCCACTGAACTGTTCACTTTAAAATGGTTAATTTTATGTTATGTGAATTTCATCTCAAAAAAAAAATATATATATATATAAAACAGTCCTGAATTCTGCATAAAAGATCAGCAGGAATAGCTATTTCCTCAGCTGGCTCCTTTTGCTCACTCTTCATGACAGTGGGGTATTAAAATAAAAAGGAGTTTAAAGGTTAATCTTGAATTCAAAGTAGCTATAATCCTAGTAGAAAAACATGTATTTCAGAGTCTATGAAGTTGTTTCAATAAATTACCCATTTTAATAAAGCATTCATCTGAGAAACCAAAGGTTTTACAGAGGCATTCATCCCAAAGGAGAGGGTCACGGTAAAAAAAAAAAAAAAGACCTAATGTGCACGTTATGTGCACACGCCAGCTCTTGCGGGGAGAACACAGGGCTTCCAGATAAACTTGGGCAAAGTGAGATTCAAATGAAATATGCAGACTGACATTCACCAGAACAATTTCTGACTCTCCAACTGGGCATGAGCTGTTTGTGAACTGGTGGCTGTGGTTCCGACTGCCCCCAGATTCAAGGCCTGTTTTCTGTACCTGTGACGAGAGGGTTCTGTCTGAGGTAACTTGGAAGGACGAGCCCAAAGAAGATTGAAAATCCAAGCACAAAGAGGTTCCGGGAAGAATTCAGATCGATGAACTGAAGGTTGGAGAGTCCAACAGCTGTGATCATCCCTGGAGAGAACCACACACAGGCCCGTGAGCTCACCCACGGCACGGCCGCCAGACGCCCCAGGCCGCCAAAGACAGACTCCCCACCACGTCCTTTCTCTGTCCCATCCGTGTCAAGTCCGGAGACCAGTGCAGTGGCAGGACAGGTGGTCAGAAGGTGACCACCTGGGTCTCTGATCCAATGACCCTCTGCCTAAGCTCTATTAGGGCTTGTTCAGGGGCATAAACATCACACTATGCTTTCTTAAGACCAAGCAGAAAACTAAGGACATTGGTCCCCCCCTTAAAACTTCTATGCAAACATTTTGATTAAATTGGGAAACCCTCCCAAATATTTGGCCCCTGATGACTACAACTGAATGACACCAAGATCAAATTGAGCCCCACTGTAAAAATGGTCAGTTTTAAATGGCCCACTCAAAGGGGAAGGTATTTGAGTCAAATCAATTAGAAATGCCAATGAAGGAGATTAATGTAATCTTCCATTTCCTAGCAGAATCACTCTCCATTTGGTTCTACCTTTAACATAAGTTCAACGCAGAGAGTGATGTAGGTTTAACTTTTCAAGGTGCATCCTTTCGTATTTTAAAATAGAAGTGTGTTCCCTTCTACCTTACTGAAGGGATTCAGCAAAAAGCCATGGTCCCTACTAAAAATCAGCAAATGTGGAGAAAGAAAAGGAGCCTGAGAGGGAAGCCCGCTATCAAGGAAACACAATTTTACCAAAGAGAGTACAGAAGAGGGCGCCAAGCACAGGGTCTGGAAGGGAGGCGAAGAGGGCGCTGAACTTGCCGATCATGCCCAACCCCAGCATGAGGGCCGCACCGTACTGTATCACCCGGCGACTGCCGACCTGCAGGACACACCAGAGGGCAGAGACAGGTGTTCAGCTAGAGGTCCTCCAGCAGCACAGATTCCGACCCAGCACCCCCAAGGGCAAATGTAACGATGTCCTCAGACAAGATCTGGATTACTCCGAAAACTTTTAGTTGGAGGGGTCAGTCTCATTTCACAATGAGGACTGATCTCAATAGAAAATTACTACAAATTACTCTAAAGACACCCAGAGCAGAAAATTCCCACCACCTTTCTTCATTCCCGTCCCCCTCCTCCTCCCTTTGACTGTGGGTGGCCCTGGGTCTCGGCCCTCGCTTCTCCGAGCCCTGGGTGATGTCACCTCAGCGTGGACCGTTCCTGCACTCAAGCCCTGGGCTTCCAATGCTCTCACACTCAAGGGCTGGGAGGCCCTCCTACTGTCTCACATGCAAAATGCAAAAGCTACACTCTACTCTGGCCCTGCTTCTCTTCAGGGTTCCTGGCATCACCCTTCACCTAGTTAACCCACCCCAAAGCACTTCAGCCTCAACGACTCCGTCTTCCCCAGACCTTTAATCACTTCTGGAATCCTCTCCTTATGGTGTCTTGCCCGTGAGAGGTGGCAGAGCCTCCAGGCCAGGGAGTGCAGACGTCCTGAGCCCAGCTGCCTGGCTCACGCTCCCACGCCAGCCCTGACCATGTGACTGGGGCAAGCTACTCCACCTCTCTGGATGGCAGGACCCTCATCTCTACAACGATAAACTGCGTGGTTTTGCTTTGAGGATTAAATGAAATGATGTGTCAAACAGTCTGAACTGCACCTAGCAAGCATGAGCCTCTTTGATAGGCTCCCACTTGGGCTTGCTGCCTCTGGCCCTTCCTCCACCCACCCATCCTCTCCACTGCGGTGGAGTGACCTCTCTAACACACTGATCTGGGAGGTCAGGGCCCTGCCCAAGCCCTCAGGTGCTCATGAAATAAAACCCACTTCTCCGGCTCTTCCCAAGGGAGCCAAGCCTACTGACGAGCTCCCTGCCCTGTGTCCTGCCCCAGTCATGCTGGGGGTTTATCACTCGCTCCTCAATGTACCAGGCATGTCCAGGCCTGTCTATCTGGAACACTCTTTTCCCACTCACCCCTTCTGGTTGGTTCCCAGACATGTCTTTCAAAACACTACCCAAATGCTACGTCCTCTGAAAAGCCTTCCTTGATTCTAAGGCTGGATTCCTCTACTCTGGGCGTCTACAGCACCATGTATAACATTTCCCACCTGGTCTCATCTTCATTTGTTAAGCCTGATCTCTGCCTTCTAGAAACTTCCATCTAGCCCACTGTCACGCAGGTGGCGGGAGGCGGAGCTGGCACTGGGCTCAAGAATCCTGCACTGTTGGGCCCTACTCTGCGCTGCCTCTCCCAGGAAAACACCCTGAGGACATAAACCAGGTAAAGGAAGTTCCAGAAACATCTGAGAGAGTGTCCACAGGTACACATAGCTTTAACTCTGACTTACAGTGAGGAGAAGATGGCTAGTTACAAGTTAATTAAAACGAAATGAAATTTAAAATTCAGTCCCTCAGTTGTACTCGCCATACTTCAGGTGTTCTGAAGGCACGTGTGGTTGGTGGCTCCTGCAAGGGACAGTGCAGGTGTAGAACATTTCCACCACTGCAAATGTTCTCCCAGACAGCACTGGTCTAGAGTTTGCAACACCTTCTCAAAGGACTCACAGGTCAGCTGGCTAAGAATCAAAGTCGAAGCTTACTGAGCAAAGGAAGATAGGGCTGTCCAGCCAGGATCAGCCACTGCTGACCCTGGAGCCCAGGCTCCTCTGTTCTGCTCTACAGCTCCTGCCACCACACCACCGCCAAGTGCAGGGAAGCATCGAAAATGTCATGCAAACTGGCAAACTGAGCAAAACTGATATATGCTTGGCTGTATTACATGATAAGGAAGCCTTTTATTTACAAACACTCATTTTTCAGCAAATATTTTTAAGGACCTACTACATGACTAGCACTTGTTAGACTGGGGGGTGCTACAAAGATGAATAAGTCACAAGCTTATGATCAAATAATTGTACTGCTGCGATTGTTACACTATACGGGAGCCCAGGGAAGAGAAACTGAAGAGCTGGGGAGGGTCTTGAGAAATGAGCAAGAGTTCACTGGAGGAAGAGCAGCCAGGCAGAGGGAACCACCTGTGCAAAGACCACCTCCCAGCAGGGTCAGCCCTGTCAGGAGTGCATAGGGAGGGCCAAGCGGCCCCAGGGATGCCTGAAACAGTAAATCTTACATGAAAACCATGCACGGAAGGAAGACTGATCTGCCTTAGACGCTGTCAAAAAAAAACAAGCAGCAAGTGAGCCATTCTCCTGTTCAACGAATATTAACCAAGTGCCCAGTACACACTTCTGTTCCAAGCACCAGAGACAGCCCTACAGTCCCCGCCCTCCTGGAGCTGGCAGGGAGCCTTCGCATCTCCCTTCCTGCTGCCCATCCGTGGAATCTCCTCCTCGCCTCCCTGTGACCTCCCTCCTGAACTTCGGCTCTGCCTCTAGGGCCATGGAAAAATCCAGTGTTTCTGACTTTCCAAAGTCTCCAACAGCGTGGAAGGCAGCAGAGGAGAAACGACCTTCCTCTGGACACCACCAAAGAGAGAGTACAGCCAGGGGAGACGGTGTCCACTCCGTTCCCAGAAATAAACTTAGGGCTGAGAATCTATTAACAGTGTCTATAGCTTACTGTGTGCCGCCCACATGCCGGGACTCTTTGCTAAGTGCTCTACGTCAAGTTATCACCGCCGATGCCTTGCAAATTATCTCTACAGACCAGGGCATGGAGACTCAGAGAGGTGACGTAACTTCCTCATGGTCACACGAGGAGAAAGTGATGCGGTCAGGGCTGGAATCCAAAGCAGCCCCCTGCCCACCATGTCACGGCGCCCTTCCCTGTGGGCCGGACGTTGGAACACACTCAGCAGGGACGTCCCGCACGTGGACGCCAACCCTTCAGCACTTCAGAACACGTGGCGGCAGGGGCAGCTCAACTCTTGCTCAAACAGGCTAGAATTTCCAGGTATGTGGAATGCCATAACTCGACAAAAGACAGCAAATACTAGGCCATCAATGGAGGCAGAGTCTGCGGAAGAGCCAAGACCACCCTCCTTCCATACGCCCGACGTCTAATACAACGGCCCAGACCAACGTGTCACACAGAACTTTCTACAGCTAGGGAAACGTTCTGTATCTGTGCTGTCAGCCACCCATGACCACTGAGCCCTTGAAACACGGGTGGTGTGACTGAGGAACTGAGTTTTTCATTTTAACTTATTTCAACTTAAATAGCCACACGTAGCTACTGACTACCGTACTGGACAGCACAGATGGAGACCTAGAATCAGCGGGTTTCAGGCCTGAGTTCTACTCAGAGAAGGGACTTGTCCCAAGTCTGGGGCAGAAGACAGCCCAGAACTCACACCTCCACCTACAGTGGCCTCCCGTCAGCGGCAGACATGTCGGCTGAGTCCCACTTCCCCACCCCAAGGCAGCTCAACGACCCTGACCCCTGACCCCCATGGCAGTCAGAACAAAGAAAACCGATTCCAAGGAGGACACTGTCCTTGAACAGATGACGTCTTTGCCTGGGGGGAGTGAACAAAAGGGATTCAGAGAAAAGATCAATTAGTTCATTAAATAGTGCTGGCAGGGCACCTCTTCAGAATCCTTCGGCACCATTCAAATTGTAATGAAGACAATTATTCCCCAAACCACCTTAGTCCTGTTTTGGAAGGGCACCTCACCCTGCAACACTACTTACTCCTCACAGAGACCCTGGATAACTTAAAGGAGGGCGTGTTTTAAAGGGGCGTGGAAAGCGAACGGGCTTGTTACACTGTTTTCCCCTAAGAGTCGCACCATCTACTACAATTTTACTAGTATGTTATTTTGGGTTAGTTATATGTCTACAGTTCATGGTAGCAAACTGGATAAAGGGTCACGGTTTATGCCCCACTTGGTGCCCACGTGCTCAGCATCTGCTTCTCCCCAGGGATCCTGGAGGACGTGCCCATCAGGCAGCCCTCACTGGCTATGTGCCAGGAGCAACAGGCAGCAGGTGGGGCCATCTGCACACCTGAGGCTGAGCTCTGCGATGGGCCTGCCAACTTACAGGAGAACCAACTAATATGTCAGGCATGCACCGTGCGTGCCCTGCTCCCTCCCACCTGGATTTGCAGTCCAGACTAACCAAACTTAGTATCTGGTTTCTTTTTATCTGGATATAGAATCTTGTAGACAGCCGGGGGAAGGATTTTACAGAGAATAATTTTACAGAGGTCGAACAGTTCTAGAAGGCTCCGGCTCACCCCCAAGGTCTCAGAATACAGCGCACGGGTGAGGAAGACCTGCGACTCACACAGGCCATCCCGGAGGGCGACCCAGTTCTAACAGTCTAGCTGCACAGTGTACAATGGCTGGGGACAAGCAGCACACCCTGGCGAACGGCACACATTGGTCCAAGGAAACTGGGGTATAAAGTTTATTTGCTAGTAACAAATCTGAAAACCCCAGGATCAGGTTCCTTCTTACAGGAAGCTGGACTGCGGCGTGGGGCAGCCCCAGGCTCAGGTGTCTGTGTGGAGTCAGGTGGGGAGGAGAGCAAACGAGCAGGACTTGGGCCCAGGCCCTGCTCAACCTGAGCAGCTCACTGGGGCTTGCTTTATCCAGTAACTCCACAAGAGACTTCATCTGAAAGAGAAGGACTCTGCTGCTAAGGTTTAAAAACCATGTTAATTCTTTATCGTAAGATCGATTTTTTTCTGTAACGAGTAGTACCATCTCTCACGTAGAACTAGTCCCACAGTCTCCCAGCTGGTCTGGTTTCCACCTCCTCCCCTGCCCTCCATGGGCTACGCTCATCATAGCAGCCACAGTGATCTTTACCCAAAAAACAGACGGAGTCACACCCTAGGGCACCCGCTTCCACTTGGCCTCTGGCAGCCTACGGGGCCCACGTGACCTGGGGGACTTCATCTGATCCTGCCCCACTGGCCTCCTTGCTGATCCGCAACATGCCAGCCTGCTCCCATGATAGGGCTTTGCACTGGCCGTCCCCCTGCCAGAATGCCCATTCCCCAGGTACCTACACAGCTCCCTCCCTCACCTCCTCCAGGCCTTTGCTCAAGGTCATCCTCTCAAGGAGGCTTAGCCTGACCCTATCTAACACTTACCCACCCTCACTCCTGAGCCCCCCGCCCTGCCCTGTGTTCTGTTCATCGCTTGTCTTCCCTGCTAGATGGTGAACTCTACGAGGCTGGGGAGAGCTTTCTTTTTATTCACTGATGTATCCCGTCTGCCTAGAAGTCTCCTGGCAAAGGGTCGGTGCTTAATACAAATTTGTAGAGCTCATGGAGGAATGATAGCACCTGAATGCCTGCCTCCCCGAGCCAGCCAGGGGAGGAGAGACCTCCACCGGCATTCCAAAAACCCATCAATGCAAAAAGGGAGATGGGGGAGATGATCTCAGAATCGGAGACATTCCCTTTGGAACTCACGGTGGTCAGACCAGTCAATGAGATGGATCAATGCTTAGAGGCCCAACCATTTAATTAGAAAAATATTTGTACCTTAGTAATTCCCAAAACTCCAATGTTGGGACTGGATGAAGTAGAGCCATTCCCAGTACCAAATATGCCATCCAGAACACAGGAGAGACCCTCCACGAAAATCCCCCTAAAACGTAAAGGAACGGGGGAAAGAAAAACATTCATTCAATGGGGGAAACACTCTGAAATTTGCTCTAAACGGTTGCGACCCAAAGGCAGGGCCCACAGGCCTGCAGCCTTCACATTCCCCGGGAGGGTTAGCAATGCAGGATCTCAGGCCCCATTCCAGACCTGCCGAAGCAGAGCCTGAATTGTGAACGGCATCCCCCACGCCTATTCAACTTTGAGAAACACCTCTCTATGCTGCACATTAGACACAGGTGTTCAGAAAATCATTCCAAATTAAAGATTTTAGCCAGAAAACAGAGCCACTTGTTGGGATCTAAGACAAACACAGGCTGTCCATTGATTTGATCCCTTTGCTATGAATATATAGTTTCATCAGGAAGGAAATGCTTTGTAATTTTGTAAACATTGGAACTTTTTAAAGAATAAATATATAAGTAACGTAACCATACGCAACAGCTCCACTAGAGAAAGGCGAGGAATCAGGAATGTAAACCCTAACAGACAATGCAAGAGATGCTAAGACACCAGCCCCACTGGATCTCATCACACACAATCGCTTCCTGAAGGGCGGCAGTTGGCCGGGAGAGGGGGGGACAACCTGAGCTGTTTTTCCTTCTCTGCAGCCTCCAATTCGCTCCCGGCACCCGGAAACTAAAGCCCAGTGTGTTGAGAACACAAACCCCACAGCCCCTAAACATCTAGATTCTGCAGATTTCATTGGTTCCTGCTCTTCTTGTCTCTGTATGAGTTGTAATTATAAACAGATGACACAGCATCTACCCCCTAGAACAGCTGGGAAATCAGAGGGACACATATCGATGACCCCAAACGAAGCAGAGTACAGGGCGGTGTCTGGCTCTTGTTTTGATGAGTCTAAGGTTTGGAGTGGTCTCAGAGAACGTCTCATGTGACTGTCACTATGAGGAAGGAAGGCTGGGAATTCTGCTCTGTGTTATGGATAAGGAAAACGAGAGCAAAATGAGGACAGCGACTTGTCCAAAGACAAACAGCCAACGGAGAGCCCTGAGGCTCAGCTGCCTTCATGGTGACGCTCTTGGTTTCTTCCCCAAGACTATCCAAACCAGAGAGCCAGGCTGGAAGCGCTGGGCCCGAGGAGGAGCTGTTCTCTCAGGACGCACCTGTTTATAGCATGGATGGGAGGCGGTGGGGCGCAGGACAGCCTGGCACAGGCGTAGTAGTCCCCGATGGACTCGATAATGCTGGCGACCACCGCGCTGAGCATGCCGATGACGCCAGCTGCAGAGACGGTGGGCAGTCCCCACTGGACTGAGGAAGGAAAACAAACATGAAATCCTCGCACGCTTTCTAAGCGGGGCAGGCAGTGGTCGGGACGCTGAGTCATTTGATACGTCAGGGGACTCGACAGGATCCACTCAGATTCTGCAGCTTGTGGCAACTCCTCGCTTATTTTTAAACCTAAGTCATCGCTGCACTAGTTGCCCGCGAGCAGCTCCTGAGTCAGATGAAGACGCCGTAACCAGGACCGGTCTGCTCTACGTCTTTATTTAAAAGGAGAAACTGTTTGGCTGGAAGAGGCAAGCGCTGCTCTTCCTGCTTCGAAGCCACATTCAGTGTCTACTAAATGACAGGTTAGCACAGCCTGCTTTGCTGGGACAGAAATCTCTAGGAGGAGGATTTTTGGCTGTGCAAAGCATGGAACAAAATAATAGTGCTCTTGCCCAGAGGGGGCATCCAATGAAAAAGCAGTGAAAGGTCACCAGCTAAATTTAAATCCCAACAGTAAACATGGCACAAGGTATAGACAACCCTTCTCTAGCGTTATATCAGCACTTCTTTTTTTTTAGTAAACCATGTTAAGGCAAATTAAATAGTTTCCTTTAAGAAAACAAAGAGAAGTCCTAAGGTAGCTTCATTTTGAGTATCTGGATGTAGCTAATTCTTCATTAGATATACCTTTAAAGGAAAAAAATCTCTATTTGGACATCGAAAGCTATAGTTGTTATTTAATAAAAACAGCACGAGGAACTTTCTCTGTTACAACGAATAGACTTCTTTGATAAAGTACCTAGACCTTCTTGCCTTGAACCATTAGTTATAACAGAGCCACTAAGTATAAGCACAGTGGGAAAGGAGGATGGATAAAATGGTCTCTTGTGCAGCGGCTGGGGGAACAGGTCACAGAAAGATCTAGGAAAGGGTAACAGTTAGACTTAATGAAGGCAACCCACACTGGGGCACAAGGCGTACAAGTTACAAGGCAGGAAGAGGTGTGGTCCCTGTCCAGAGAGGGTCTGGAGGTGGAGAGCTGAGGGGAGGGGACGTCCTTGGTGGGCAGTGGCCTGAGCATCAGCAGATCAGCAGAATCGGGCAGGAATGGGCTGCTGTTCAGCAGAGGTGGGTGCAGCCTGGGGCAGGCAGGTGCAAGAGGGGCTCGACAGGCCACACAGAGGAGGCCTGGCCTCTGCCTCATAGGTAAGGGGGAAGAGAAAGAAGACCCCTGAAGTAAGATGTGCAGAAGATGCCTGGAGTGTGTGTGAAGGCAGAACTGCTCCGGCCTGGGGCCCCTTTATCCCGTGGGAGCAGACAGAGGAGGCAGAGGACACAGGGGCAGCCGGTGGTCAGGGTCAAGTTGCACATCTACGGGCAACGGCTTGGCATGCTCTCTGCCCACCAGCAACAGGCTTGGTCAACGTCTCCTCTCTGGGTTGGTTAGGGAGAGACTTTTCTCAAGCAATGATTTATCAAGCAATATTTGATATTTTCTAAATAATCTTTTATATATTTACCTTGTTACTGATGTAGTATTGTGGTTTCATTTAAGTGTCTTGCTTTGGGGGGAGGGATTCTTATTTTATTTTGCCTTTGATCACTTTTCAGAAATTGCCTTTTATTTTCTTAGTCTCTTTACTCTTACTGTTTTCTTATTTTTTCCCTTCTGGCTGAAGTCCTTAATTTTGATTTTTAAAATCTTTATTCCATCTACTTCAACTTTTTTTTTTTGGTGAGGAAGATTGTCCCTGAGCTAATATCTGTGCCAACCTTCCTCTACTTTTTGTACATGGGACGCTGAAACAGCATGGCTTGATGAGCCGTGTGTAGGTCCACGCCCAGGATCTGAACCTGTGAACCCCAGGCTGCTGAAGTCGAGTGTGCGAACTTAACACTACACCACTGGGCCAGCCCCTACTTCAACATTCTTAAATTTGTAATCTTCTAAGTTTTTGATCCCTTTTCCTTCAGATTAAAGAGATATATTAAGAACCTTGTTGGCTTCCATCCTTCTATCTTAACTGTTATTTTATCTCTCCCTTTAACTGGAACCTTTAATTTATGTTGTTACCTTATAGCAGGGTTTCTTAACCTTGGCACTATTGACGTTTTGGGTCCAAAAATCTGTATTTTAACAATCAATCCAGGTAACTCTCAGCTAACTGAAGACTGAGAACCACAGCTCTAGATATTAGAAAACCTGTCTCTGAATTAAGCCAAACCGTCAGAGTCCGTAAGGCTATGTTCTCTGGCCCTCTGGGGGTGTCTCTTTACCCAGGGGAGTCTTGGCAGTAGGGCAGGAGGTGGAAGTTAAGGGCTGTCTGAAGAGGAGCTGGCAGCACTCACTGCCATCACAATGCCAAGTGTCCTGTCCACTCGGTGATGCTTCCTCACGCATGGGCCCTATGGCACTGGGGGAGATCTCCCTCGTCACAGGCACAGCTGCTTCTCTCGGACAGCCCTCCCCAGCCCTGTGTTCCTATTTGTGCGCATCTTGGGAGCCACCTGCAAAAGCAGAGAGACCACCCAGCACACGCCTGGGGGCTCCCTCCTCCCTGCCCTCCCCTGCCTCCTCCTGACGGCCTCACCAGCTGACTCAATCTCACTGTATCCCAGATTATATACATATGTTCAGAAACCATGCATTTTTTTTTGGAAAAAGGATAGGTATACATAAATACATATTTAGACCACATGATCTGATGAGAATGTTATTTTAGAAAGACTAAACTTTTTAAAGTGTTTGTTAGTGCAAGAACAGAAGGAACACCTGCCAACGTGGCTGTCATTTAACATGCTTAGAACAGCTGTCTTTGACTCAATCTTAATATTCTAGGCTTTTCCTGCTTTTTCTCCTTGTCATTATAAAATGTGAAAATGGGACTGCTAAGCAGAGGAATGAATTGGCACAATCTGATGAAGCTCAGGCTTTAAATCTAACAAAAAACCCAAATGCCGGGACCAGAGTCTTCACAATAGAACAACCAAGCATTAATAACCCTGGGTTCACACAAGTCACTTTGGGGGAGTGGGTGTAGGAAGTACAACACATGGATCCAAGCGATACGACGGCTGGGGACTATCCCCCACTTTGTGAAGTTACCCAACACAGACTATAACTTAGGATCCATCTTCTATCCATTTGTGAATATCAACTTACCTCTGAAAGCTAGGGCCAAATTAAAAAAAAAAGATTATAGCTACCCCTTAAAAGATTACACAAATTGCATCCTGCTCAAACAGTGTGCTTGCCAATCTTCAGGCCCCTCCCACTCCCATCTGCTCCTCCTGGTGGCTGGGCAGTTGCCCTCAATCCCAGCCACTAGACCTCAAACCTGACAAGAGACAAGAGACGCCTCGTCCAGGATTTCATCCTAGTGGAACCCAAAGAACTAACCACTTAATCTGAGAAGGAAGCCGGTTAGTTTCTGTGTGTTAATTATGGCCCTCCAAGGATAGGGCCTCCTTTTTCGCTGCTGAATCTTCTGAGGACCAGAATACTAAGAGCTCCAGGGGACATTCTGGACAAAGAAGGCCTTTCCTGCTGCAGAACCTTCTGTCAACTTCCAGCTCCTCTAAATCAGCCCCTCATGGGCTCCTGACCCCTCTGGCCACCAGAACACTTACATGGGTACGGGACCTTAAACCACGGGGCTACCAGGAGCACGCCCTGCCTGGCATCCGTCCGAGCGTAGAAGCCGTACTTCGTGCTGTCAGGAGGGAAGACATCTGTCACCGTGAAGATGAAGCAGAGCAGCCAGGATACAAGGATGGCCAGGATGATCTGAAGTGGTCACAGGAAAAGCTCTGTCAGGCCCACAGAGGTGGCGGTTGTTGGCAAAACACATGCCTTCCTACGGTCTGAATATCACGCCCCAGAAGCCACCCGCATCAGTACTTTGCAGAAAAGACATATAACGGATCTGCTGAAAACCTGCCCCCTGAAGGAAGCACATTTAGACAGCAGTTTTATGTAGGTAGTTACTTTAAGCCTACGTGTGGAAAGTAAAACAAGAAACAGGGACAACGCGCCTGCAGAAGCCACGTGCAGTCAGACCTCCCTCAGTCCCAAGGACAATCAGTGCCCTCCTCTGATCGGCTAGAAAGATTTCAGAATCGGACCCTCCACTGCTTTTAAGTCCAGGACGGTGTGGGTGGTCATTAATACCCTGAGGGACACAGACACGGTCCCTCAGGAGGACCTGCTTAAAACCCTCCTTTTCCAAAACATTTTATATATGAACCAAAGGCAATATTGTCAGGGAAAAAAAAAAGGTGACTACTCACAGGGAACATTTTGAAAAGCTGTAACTTGTATGCAGTCCATCCTTTCTTGGATTTGTAAATTGGGAGAGGAAATTTAACATTTCTGGCATACTGAGAAAACAGTAAAACTAGGAAAATTGTCCTGAGGAGAGAAAGAAAATACACCAGGTTAAAGGTTGTACGTCTGTGTTTTAAAGTAATACTCAAAGCTTCAATGGCAAAAACGACCATGTGTTCATCCAACTAATTTCTCTAGAGAGCTGCTGGTCCTCTTTATTATTTGGGAAATCCTATCTTGTGGAAATTCCATTTTTGGAAAGCTATTAGAACTTTTTCTTAGCATTTCTTGATATTGAAATGAAACTGCCATGTAAATGCTTTGGCCAGATTTTCCTAAGTAGAATAAGAAAACCCAAAGAACATACACGCTGACGGGAAAGCTCACTATGTCAGGGCAAAGGCAAGACGCCAGACACAACCTCCCGCATAGTACAATTACAACTATGAATTAACTAGAAAGCAAGCAGCTACCGCACAAGGTGCCTGTACACACACTCTCACACACACACACACACACACATATGCACAAACAGGTGAGGACGGGCTCCAAAATGCTCACAAGGACTGGCTTCAGGTGGCCACAGGATTTGTGACTTTTTTCCTGCTTATCTCTATTTTCTGATTTACTTATAAAGAGCATAAATTACTTTTAAAAAGCAAAAAAGTAAAGCTATATACAGTACAATTCAACAATAATAATAATCTGAGAGGTTTCTGTGTGTCATTCACTATGCGAAGGGGTCTAGATCTGCGGCCTGGGCTCTGAACTTCCTCGCCACACTGGTCAAGGGGCGAGAATGCCCGGGCTGGCTGAGAAGTCCCTCTACCCGAGCTCCACAGTCCTGACCCAGCTGCACTGAGCCCTGCCGGAGGCAGCCACATCAAGTGACTTCCCTTTGGGGGGACCCGACAGGTCCTCATCTGTCTGGTGCCCCGCGTGGCAGGTGTGGGATGGTTTCCCAGCAATGAAACAATAAAGGTGTACAACAATGGGTTTCATCACCCATAGGGACTCACTCTTTCACTGACAACCTGAGGCAGAGCTGGCAGAAGAGTGGGTTCTCAGCCAAAGCCAAGCTTCCTTGCTCCTGGGCATGGTTCCAGCTGCTGGGATGGAATTATCAGCCCCATTCACAGCCGATCAGGTGCGGCTTCACTGCCTCATGCCTAACGAGGTGTGGACTGCAGCTGGCTGGACACAGGCCTGTGCTGCTCCACCATCTCCCCACCTACTCAGGCGCTTCGCTGACCTGGTGATGGAGGTCTCTGCCCTGCCACAAAGTCACCAGGCCGGCATCAGTTGCAGGTTCAAAATATACATAGTGCCCAAGTTATTCCAATGCCCCCGGGATGGTGAAGTTTAACAAAAAAATCACAGGGCCATGAGGGATACTAAAACTGGTTTATTTTAAACTTAGAGCAACATAAAATTCTCCTATTTTAAAAAATGCTAACTTACTTCAAAGTGTACACTATGAGATCCAAAAAGGTCCAAAGTCTGCTATTATTGTTATCATTATTTCAGGTAACACTCCACCTGACAGTTAACACCTGCGTTGTGGTGGTCACTTCTCAAAGCATGTTTAAAAGGGGATGGGGACATACAGAATTTGAGGAAGGACACCCAAATCTCAGGCCCAAATCCGGCAGCGCAATTTAAATGAGCGGACTGGACAGATGAATGCTCCATCTTCTTCCCACTCTAAAATCCATCTACTTCTAATTTATGTTTATCCTCAAATACACCTGTGGTCCAGGTAGGGCAGGCAGCTCCATGGCAGAGAGGCAGGAGTAGAGGCTCAGAGGTGGGGGATGTGCCCACGGTCACACACTTTGGCCAAGAAGAGAAGGGACAAAGATCTGAGCCCCAGATTCTCAGGCCAGGGTTCTGTCCACCACAGCTGGCTCTTTCCACCTCACATTTATATCTCACTTGCTTGCTGACTTTTCTTTTACCTTACAAATATTATGTAAGCAATACATACTAAAATGTAGGGAAATTATAAAAGGCAGATAAGCAAAAAGACAAAATCCTAAAGATCACTTATCCCACCACTGAGTGACAACCATGTCACATTCTGGTCTATCGATTCTGAATGGCTTCTACTCCCTGGATATTTACAGGGCATCATTGAGTCCTGGGCACGGGGGTTAGAGAGGGAGACAGGACGGACTGATGTCATCCTTGTCCTCAGAGCACAAACAGGCCATCATCTGACGCAAGCCAGAATCATACCTTACATGCTGCTTCCCAACCAGCTTGTCGCCCCTACTAATGCCATGACCTCAACAGACAGGTCTGCATCCTTATCATAGTGCTCTAAGCATTCCATCTCATGGATGTATCACAACTTGTTTAACAATTCTCATACGGTATGACACTGGGAGCAAGATAAACAGCCGCGAAGGAGCGCCTCTCCCTGGCACCTGTCTGCATATCTCCCTATGACAAGTTCCCAGGACTAGAACGGATCAAACAATAAATACCTTATTAGAAAGCTTCTGATACAAACTGCCAAATACATTCAAAAAGGATGGGTGAATTTACAATCCTACCCGGAGACTAAGAACATTCATTTGTTACTTCCCGTCACCCAGGGTCCCACAATACTTTGAAATCTCTACTAATTTCATCAATTTAAAAAACTGTATCATCATTTACTTTAATATTCCTTCTTCACATATGAACCTCTCAGGACACGTATTTCAGCATTGTTTGCAACAGCAAAAACTTGAAACAACATTCAATCAATTGGGGGATGGTTTAATAAATT
The DNA here is from genome assembly GCF_037783145.1 of Equus przewalskii. Lineage (NCBI taxonomy): Eukaryota > Metazoa > Chordata > Mammalia > Perissodactyla > Equidae > Equus > Equus przewalskii. Next base: position 18,158,079 of record NC_091851.1, on the reverse strand, counting down.
AGACTATTTCATAATATTTAACATTGTGCAGTTTTACAAAGAATGAAATAGATCCAAACACATTGTCTTGGAAAGGTGAGCCCGACAAATTGCTGGGGTGAAAAACAAATTATAAAATAACATAATGGTAAAGCTATGTGCATATATTTGTATTTATGCATAAACGATAAAAGAATATGGAAGGATAAATATTCAATTTTCACTAGTTAACCATGAGAAGATTTTTTTGAGGGATGGTGGTAAGTGGGACTACTATTTTACTTTACATTTCCCTGTTTAATTACTGTTAAACTTCAAACGCCTAGAATTTAAATGTTTTTGGGGATACAGATAAAATAAGATTTGAGTCTTTGGTGATGGTATGGGGGGGGGGTCATTACACTATTCTACTTTGGAATAGGTTTGAAATTATCCATGAGAAAAGTAAACAAAAAATAAGTTTTTTGAAGAAAAAAATCAGTTCTCATTGAGGACCAATGCCTGTGTTAGAAATGTTGCTACATTCACCTCCTCTGAGAACCTGTCTCTAAATGCCACCTGTATTGGAGCGACTTAGGAACCTATGTGTACAAGCTGATCCACCACCAGTACCTGCCCTGCTAACGGGACGAGTATGCATTGTGATAACTGGGGAGGAGGACCCTTTCTATACACTAACTGGCTATCTGTATTTCCTTTTCTTTGTTACATGGTTGTTCTTATCATATCCTTCAACCATTACTCCACTGGAACTCTCTCTCCTTTATATTAATTAATGAAACTCTATGAATTGGGAACATCAGCCTTTCTTGTGAAATTAGTTGTAAATATTTTCCCAGATTCACTTATAATTTAGTTTCAGTGGTTTTTGATGTGAGTTTCAAATACATCAGAAATAACATCTATCAATCTTTCTCTCTTCAATATCAGAAGATCTTCCCTGTCTTATTAAATGTTTATGTAGGTTTTCTTCTAGCACTTTTATGGTTTTATTTTCTATATTTAAGTCTTTAATTTAATTGAAATGTAATTTGACATAAACTAGAAATCTAACTTTTTCCAAATAATTTTTCCTACACAATTCTTCCATTCCTCATTGATTTCAAATATGACTGCCATCAGATACTAAACGTGAATTCTTTTCTTGGTTCTATTTCTGTCCCTCCTGTTCTGCTCTACCAATGCCTAGCCTGTCCCAGGACCACAGTATTGTTACTAAGCTTTGGAGCCTATTTTCATTCTTGTAAGGGCAAGTCACCATTCCCTTCTCCCTAGTCTTTCTGGTATTGATTCATATTATTTTATTTTCTTGTCTTATGCATTGGTTAGCACATCCAGAATGACTTTAAATGATACCAGTGATAAACACGTATTATCTTAAATCAGTTTCTGATTTCAATAGGCAGGCCTGATTTAAGTTTTTCATCATTAAAGTATGAGGCATTTAAAAATGTCAGTCATGAAAGATCCTTTTTTTTGGAGGAAGATTAGCCCTGAGCTAACATCTGCTGCCAATCCTCCCCTTTTTGCTGAGGAAGACTGGCCCTGAGCTAACATCCATGCCCATCTTCCTCTCCTTTATATGTGCGACGCCTACCACAGCATGGCTTGCCAAGCGGTGCCATGTCTGCACCCAGGATCCAAACCAGCAAACCCTGGGCCACCGAAGCAGAATGTGCGAACCTAACTGCTGTGCCACCAGGCCGGCCCCATGAAAGATCCTTTTATTCCCACATTGCTAACAGTTTGCAGTAGGCATCTAGGTTGTATTTGACTGATTTTTTTTAATTGTTATCATGATTTTTATTAATAAAATCCACTACTGACCCATAATGGATTTTATCAGTAAATTTTCTAATATTTAATCATCCTTGAGTTCTTGAAATCACACATAATGCCTTGTTCTTTTATTATATTATCCATAGCAGCATATTCCCAAACCACGTTCCAAGGACCATTCTTCCCAGATACGTTTACAAACGTGGCACTAAAAGAATAAGCGTGTGCAGAGCTGGATACTAAAGCCCTTTTCTGAAAAGAGTCTTCTGCACACTAGCATTTTAACAGATTGCAAGGAGCTTCACAGTAGAGAAGCATGCTGAGCTTTATTAAGCACGCTGCTACCTGAACACATATGAACTCGGCTCAGGGTTTTACACAACCCCGGTAAGGAAACAGTGGATCCATGGTCTCCCTTTTGTATTAGTTCTGTTAGGAAATGTCACTGAGATAAAATTGACTGGGAAGTTTCCCTTCTTTCTCAAAGCTCCAGAACAGTTTAAACAGTGTAGGAGTTCTCTCTTCCTTGAAGATATAATACACTCAACTGTATAACCAACGGAGCCCAGGGCTTCTCTTAGGAATGTAAGTCCTTCGATCACCTTCTTGACCTTTCCCGTGGTCACGGGTGTACTCACACCTCCTGCTCCTCCCCTCATGTATTCACAACATACTTACAGAACGTCTGCTCTGTGGCAGATGGTACGGTGGGTGCCGGTGGTGCCAAGGCAACCCCCACAGAGCCAAGGCCCTGCCCTCACAGAGCTGACAACCCAAGAACAAAACAAGAGCTCTTGGAAACTAAAAAACGTGAGAGCAAAAATGAAGAGCTTGAGAGAAGAATTCAGATAAAGCTGAGGAAAATTCCCATGAACAGAGAGAAAAGATGGGAAAGAGATGGAAAACAGGAAGGGAAAGGAGAGGAAGAGCTCAGGAGGTCCAACATTCTAGAAATTCCAGAAAGAGATGTGCAGGAATAGGGGAGAGGAAGGCATCTGAGAAGATCACTTCTCACCTCTGACTCCGAGGTTCCAGAGCGAAAAGGCCCTGAGTACCCAGCCCAAGGTGCAAATGGAGCACCAAGGGGCAGCAGGTGAGGTTTCAGTCATCGCGACAGTGAGAAGACCTACAAGCTTCCAGAACTCTAGCATGTGTCTAATTGGAGTTTCAAAAGAAGGTGGCAGAAGAGGAGGCCTGGAAGAGATAATGGCCAAGTACTTGACCAGACTGAGAATGGAGAGGAAGGGAGCAAAAGAGAAGCTGGAGACCAGTTCAGAAGCTATGGCTGAGGGTGAGGCTTGTTGAGGGTGGTGGCAGTGAAGACAGGACCTGTTCTGGAGGTAGGACAGATTGACAGGTGGTACGTCGGGGATGAGGGAAAGCGAAGAATCGAGAACAACTGCAGGGTTCCTGGTTTAAGCAACGGAGCGTGCAGTTGTGCCTTGACCAAAAAGAGGACAACAGGACAAGGAACTGGTTTGGGGGGCAAGGAAGGAATCAAAAGTTTGGAGCTTTCTTCCTCTGAAGTTTGAGATGTCTTGTATAACAGCAAATGGAGAGGGCAAGTCAGGGGCTGGATCCAAGGCTGAAGTTCAGAGGTCTGGCTGCAGGTTTATGGGGAAGTCACCAGCATAACAGATGTTTGCTGGCCCCACGGCCTGGATGAGGTCTCCCGGGGAAGAGCACGTCGAGGAGGCAGCCCAGGACCACGTTCTGAGGAGCCCTGACTTCAGAGGTTGGGGGAGAAGGAGTCCCTTTGGTTACTTATGCTTTTCTGAAAACCATCCATTTTATTAATTTTTTTTTAATTGGGGGCAGGGAGCATAGAATTAACTCATCCTCTCTGGATCTGTGGTTTTATCCCTCCATTTGTGCGTGCGTTCCCTTCTCGCCTTAATGAGCCTTGCCAGAAGTCTGTCCACACGTTCTTCTCCAAGGGCCCAGCTTTTGGATATACCACTTTTATTTATTTCAGATTTTTCCTATCTTTATTCATTCTTTCCCCCTGCTTTCATTGGGCTCATTTTTTATCCTGTTTTTCTAGTTTCTGGAGACAAGCTCTTCATCTACTTCATTCGTCTTTCAGGTTATGAATTTTCTCGAGAAAAATTCGGACTGCTCTGTCAGTGCGATTAGTGCTATTATCATCATTATTTTCTAAATTATCAGCAATTATGAAGTTTCAATTTCCTCTCTGACTATGAGTTATTTATAACGGTGGTTTTTTAGCTTCTAAGCAGTTTAGAGGTTTGTTCACCCTTTTTTTTTACTGGTTTCTAAGTTTACTGTATGATGGTAAATATAATTTGTCCTTTTGAGAACTTATTGCATTTCACTGAATGAATATTCTTACATGCCTTCTACACACCCAACCTGGTATGGAGAATACTGACCAACCTTTGGTGAAAGGAGAAAATTAAGAACCATCCTGAATATTTTCACATACCTTAATTTGTAAGAATATATGCATTATGATGATGCAAGGATTCACTTTATTTGTACATAGTGTTTTTAACACAGAAAGAGGCAAGAGTGTTATCGTTAAGTTATAGTCGGACTATTCGGGTTTTGAAAACCATCCCGGCCACTGACTAGCTGTATGATGCTGGGCAACTAACTTTGCATCTTTGTGGCTCAGTTTCTTTAGCTGCTGAACAGGGATAACTCTGCACCCACCTTAGTTCATCATATGCAAATGTAAAGCTGTGATGCACAGGCTCAGGAACGGCTGCCTGTTACTGAACAACCACAGAATATTTCACAAAGCAAAACAAAAACAACTGGGAATCCTGTTTGTTTTCATTTGTTTTAGAAATTCTACTGGTCAATAAAATTCAAGAGTCTTGGGAGCATTTCTCTATGATATGATCAACTTTTACTACACTCTACAGTCACAAAAAGAGAATGTGGGTTCTATTTCTGGTACACAGAATTCTGTGGCTCTAATAATCTCACAATATTATCAAAGTCCTTGATGTCTTTACTGACATTACTGAAAGGGGTAAATGACATCTTTAATGGACTTGCAGTACTGTGCACAGGGACCAGCACTGACAAGCAGGGCTCTGGCAGGAACCACAACCCCCCTACAGGTGTCAGAGCTCTGACTGGCCTGGGGAACCATGTGACCTTCAATGACAACACATCCTCCCACAGCATCTCTGTCTCCTGCAAGTCTGGAGGTATTTTTGAGTCTCATCTAAAAGATGTGACTTCTCAGATATTTCAACTCATGTGCACAATACTTGGCACAACCTCAACAGTTAAGAGCTGAGCCAGCCCTGATGGCCTAGCAGTTCAATTCAGCACACTTCACTCCGGCAGCCCAGGTTCATTTCCCAGGCACAGAACCACACCACTTGTTTGTCAGTAGCCATGCTGTGGTGGCAACTCACACAGAAGAACTAGAAGGACTTACAACTAGAATGTACAACCGTATACTTTGAGGGGGGCAAAAAAGAGAGATGAAGATTGGCAATAGACATTAGCTTTTCTTACGAGCAATAAGGCAGAAGAAAATAACCTACGAAGGAAACCCTATTAGGCTTTTGGTGGACAGCTCAGCAGAAATCCTACAGGCTGGGAGAGAAAGGAATGATATACTCAAAATACTGAAAGACAAAAACTTTCAGCCAAGAATACTCTATCCAGTGAAACTATCCTTGATAGTTATGATAGAGATATGATAGAGAAATAAAAGCTTTCTCAGATAAACAAAAGCTGAGGGAGTTCATTGCCGCTAGACCTCCCCTACAAGAAATCATTAAAGATGCCCTCACACTGGCAACTAAAAGGCAAAGGTCCCCAAAGCCCTGAGCAAGGACATAAATAGACAGACATGATCAGAAACCTGCAGCTCTCTACTAAAATATGGAGGTAAAGACTCAATTACGGCTTAGAAGAGAAACGGAAAGAAAGCATCAAAAATAATGATGAACACTTCAACTTAGCCACAAACTCACAAAACTAAAAACAGAACAATTTGTAACAGCAATGATTCAGAAGGGGAGAGGAAAGCGAAGGAAGCTGCTTAGGTTAATGGAGATAAGAGGTTATAAGAAAATGGATTATCTGATCTCCAATATCTTTCATACAATCCTCATGGTAACCACTAAACGAAAAATCAGAGCAGCACCACAATTCACAAAAAGAGACAAAACTGAGAAATCTCCCTCAGAAAACCACCAAATGAAATGACAGTCAGAAATACAAAGGAAAAGAAATAATGGAAACATAAAACAACCAGAAAACAAGAGACAAAATGGCAACATTAAGCCCTCATATATCAATAATCCCTCTAAATGTAAATGGATTGAATTCTCCAATCAAAAGACACAGAGTAGCTGGATGGATTAAAAAATAAGACCCAACAATATGCTACCTCCAGGAAACACATCTCTGCTCCAAAGACAAACACAGGCTTAGAGTGAAGGGATGGAAGACAAGCTAATGGCCACGAAAAGAAAGCAGGTGTTGCCATACTTTTTTCAGACAAAGCAGATTTCAAGTTAGAAAAGACAATGAGAGACAAAGAGGGGCAGTATATAATGATAAAATGGACATTCCACCAAAAGGACATAACACTTATTAATATATATGCACCTAACAAAGGGGCATCAAAGACATAAATCAAGGATTAACAGACCTAAAAGAAGAAATTAAAAGCAACACAATAATAGTAGGGGAGCTTAAGACCTCACTTACGTCAATGGACACATCAACCAGACAGAAAGTCAACAACAAAATAGTAGATTTAAATGAAACACTTGATCAGATGGACTTAATAGATATATAGAGAACACTCCATCCAAAACCAGCAGAATATACATTCTTCTCAAGCGCACATGGATCATTCTCCAAGAAAGACCATATGTTGGGAAACAATGCAAGCCTCAATAAATTTAAGAAGACTGAAATCATCCCAACCATCTTTGCTGACCGCAATGCTATGCAGCTAGAAATCAACAAAAACAAAACTAGGAAAGTCAGAAATATGTGGACACTAAAAACATGCTATTGTTGAACCACCGATGGATCACTGAAGAAATCAAAGGGGAAACTAAAAAATACCTGGAGACAAACAAAAATGAAAATACAACATACCAGTTCCTATGGGATGCAGCCAAAGCAATCATAAGAGGGAAATTCATAGCAATACAGGCCCACCTCAACAAGCAAGAAAAATCTCAAATCAGTAATCTTAAAATGCAGCTAACATGGGGCCAGCCCTGTGGCCAAGTGGTTAAGTTCACGCACTCTGCTTCAGTGGCCCAGGGTTTCGCCAGTTTGAATCCTGGGCACGGACATGGCACCATTCATCAGGCCATGTTGAGGCAGCATCCCACATACCACAACTAGAAGGACCCACAACTAAAAATACACAACTATGTACCAGGCGGCTTTGGGGAGAAAAAGAAAAAATAAAATCTCAAAAAGAAAAAAAAATGCACCTAACAGAGCTAGACAAAGCCCAGAGTCAGAAGAAGGAGGAAAATAACAAAAATCAGAGCAGAAATAAATGAAATAGAGACTAAACCCACAGTAGAAAAGACTAATAAAACTAAGAGCTGGTTCTTTGAGAAGATAAAACTGACAAACCTTCAGCCAGACTCACCAAGAAAAAAAGAGAGACGGCTCAAATAACTAAAATTAGAAATGAAAGAGGAGAAATTACAACAGATACTGCAGAAATACAAAAGCTTATAAGAGAATGCTATGAAAAACTATATGCCCACAAATTCAATAACCTAGAAGAAACTGATGAATTCCTAGACTCATACAACCTTCCAAAAATGAATCAAGAAGAAATAGAGAATCTGAATAGACCAATCACAAGTACAGAGATGGAAACAGTAATCAAAAACTTCCCAAAAAACAAAAGTCCAGGACCAGATGGCTTCTCTGGAGAATTCTACCACACACTGAAAGATGATTTAGTACCTATCCTTCTCAAACTACTCCGAAAAATTGAAGAAGATGGAACACTTCCTAACACATTCTATGAGGCCAACATCACCCTGATACCAAAATCAGACAAGGACAACACAAAGAAAGAAAACTACAGGCCAATATCACTGATGAACTTAGATGCAAAAGTCCTCAACAAAATATTGGCAAACCAAATATAGCAATACATTAAAAGGACTGTACACCATGATCAAGTGGTATTTATTCCAGGGACGCAGGCATGGTTCAAGATCCGCAAATCAATGTGATACACCACATAAACAAAATGAGGAATAAGAATCACATGATCATCTCAACAGATGCAGAGAAGGCATTTGACAAGATCCAACACTCACTTATGATAAAAACTCTCAATAAAATGGGTATAGAAGGAAAGTACCTTAACATAATAAAGGCCACATATGACAAAGCCACAGCCAACATTATATTTAATGGTGAAAAACTGAAAGTCATCCCTCTGAAAACAGGAACAAGACAAGGGTGCCCACTCTCACCACTCCTATTCAACACAGTAGTGGAGATACTGGCCAGAGCAATTAGGCAAGAAAATGAAAATAAACGGAATCTAATTTGGAAAGAAGAAGTGAAACTTTCGCTATTTGCAGATGACATGATTCTAAATACAGAAAACCCTAAAGAATCCACTAGAAAACTATTAGAGATAATTAACAACTACAGCAAAGTTTCAGGGTACAAAATCAATTTTAAAAAGTCAATTGCATTCCTATACACTAACAACGAACTAGCAGAAAGAGAAATCAAGAATACAATCCCATTTACAATCACAACAAAAAGAATAAAGTACCTAGGAATAAACTTAACCAAAGAGGCGAAAGGCCTGTACAGTGAAAAATATAAGACATTATTGAAAGAAATCAAAGAAGACATAAAAAAATGGAAAGATACTCCATGTTCATGGGTAAGAAGAATAAACATAGTTAAAATGTCCATACTACCTAAAGCAATCTACAGATCCAATGCAATCCCAATGAAAATCCCAATGACATTCTCCACAGAAATAGAACAAAGAATCCTAAAATTTATATGGAACAACAAAAGACCCTGAATAGCCAAAGCAATCTTGAGAAAAAAGAACAAAGCTGGAGCCATCACAATCCCTGACTTCAAAACATACAACAAAGCTATAGTAATCAAACAACATGGTACTGGCACAAAAGCAAACAGATCAATGGATCAGAACTGAAAGCCTAGAAATAAAACCACCTATCTATGGACAGTTAATCTGTGACAAAGGAGCCAAGAACATACAATGGAGAAAGAAAAGGCTCTTTAATAAATGGTGTTGGGAAAACTGGACAGCAACACACAAAAGAATGAAAGTAGGCCATTATCTTGCACCATACACAAAAATTAACTCTAAATATATTAAAGATTTGAACCTAACACCTGAAACCATAAAACTCCTAGAGTGTAGGCAGTGCACTCTTTGACACTGGTCTTAGCCACATCTTTTCAAATACCATGTCTACTCGGGCAAGGGAAACAAAAGAAAAAGTTAACAAATGGGACTACATCAGACCAAAGAGCTTCTGCAAAGCAAAGGAAACCAGGAAAAAAACAGAAAGACAACCCACCAACTGGGAGAAAATATTTGCAAACCATTGATCAGACAAGGGGTTGTTCTCCAAAACACATAAAGAACTCATACAACTCAACAACAACAACAAAAAACAACCTGATCAAAAAATGGGCAGAGGATATGAAAAGATATTTTTCCAAGGAAGATATACAGATGGCCAACAGACACATGAAACGATGCTCAACATCACTAATTAATGGGGAAATGCAAGTCAAAACGAGATATCATCTTACACCAGTCAAAATGGCTATAATTACCAAGACAAAAAACAACAAATGTTGGAGAGGATGTAGAGAAAAGGGAACACTCATACACTGCTGGTGGGAATGCAAACTGATGCAGCCACTATGGAAAATAGTATGGAGATTTCTGAAAAAACTAAAAATAGAAATACCATATGATCCAGCTATCCCACTACTGGGTATTCATCCAAAGAACTTGAAATCAATGATCCAAAGAGACTTATGCACCCCTATGTTCATTGCAGCGTTATTCACAATAGCCAAGATGTGGAATCAACCCAGGTGTCCATTTATAGATGAAGGGATAAAGATGATGTGGTGTGTATATACAATGGAATACTACTCAGCCATAAAAAAGGAGAAAATTGTCTCATTTTCAACAACATGGATGGACCTTGAGGGTATGATATTAAGCGAAATAAGCCAGACAAAGACAAATACTTCATGATTTCACTCATATGCGGAAGCTAACAAATATACAGATAAAGAGAACATGTTAGTGGTTACCAGAGGGGGAGGGGAGAAAGGGGCACATATGTATGGTGATGGATAAAAATTGGACTACTGGGGGTGAGCATGATTAAGTGTATTCAGGAACTGATAAAGAATAATGTACACCTGAAATTATGCAGTTATAATCCATTATAATCCCAATAAAATTACTTCGGAAAAAAAACAAAACCTTACAACCCTCCCTCTACACATCACTGGCAAACCAGTCTTTGGAATAGTTGACTGCATGGCACTTCCCAACCTCCAGGTCTAAAAGACCCTTCAATAATTCCCTGGCACGAAGCACTGAAGTTGAAACTGTCAGACTATTCTTACTTAAAAAGCCTCCTAAAGTCTGTGTAAGTGCTGAGAGAGGCTGTCCCTCGGTAGTGGGCAGAGGGGAGATTTTCACTGCCCACTTCCGGGCGGTCTGAGAAGACTTACAGCATGGCGATGCCCCAGTGCTTTCCCGCTCTCTCTCCTGCCGCCTGGAAACCAGAGAGGCCAATGAGGGCCACCGTGGGCGTGATGGTCAGGGGCCCGATGTATTTCAGCAGAGCCCCAGGCAGGCCCAGGAGGCCGATGACCACTTCTATCAATGAGGACATGATGATGGCTCCCTGGATCTGGAACAAGAGAGGCACAGACATGAGAGTGAGCCGCTTGTACATCACGCACCCCACTGTCACCTGCAACCACAACTGACACTTCTGCAAGGCATCAAGTTATTATACGACAGGCATCATAGAGGTGGAAAATTCCTGGGGAACCCCAAAAGAAACCAGTAGGTGTGACTGGGGCATGACCTGAGGACGACCTGACTGATGTGAGAGGATTACAAACAAGGGCACCGGACAGAAAGCTAACTTGCCTTTTCCACTGAGAAAGGAGACAGATCTAATTCTCACTTAAGACATTCAAAACCAGCCTCAGAGGAACACCGCAGTACAAAGACTCTTGACTTTAAAAAGTTAGCCCCTGCAGGACATTTAAAAGATAGTGCTATTGATAAAAATTCCACAGGAATGTTTCTATTGTGCACAACAACCGTATCTGTGCAAATTCGGAACTAACGGTGAGTGATCTTATAGGTTTTGAAAGCTCTGGATAAACTGTCAGCTCTTCTTGAGGTCGGAGGACTCCCGAACCCTGTTCTGTTCAAATGCATCATAGTAGACAAGGATCTTTAACTCCTTCCACAGATGGAGGCAAACACTGAGGCCGGAATGAACAGTTCTGCTGCCTGTCGACAAGCCTCTGAAGGTCGGTCCAAGGGCGCCACATCCCTCAGCTGGTTACGCTGGAAGGTGCTTGAGGGTGTAGGTGGGCAGGTCTGTGGGTGCATGGGAGGAAAGGGGGAGAAAGAAAGAGGGAAACAAGGGCGAGAACAATACTCTCTGACTGCACAGAGCATTTCTGCATGCTTCATTTTATAGTAATGTCATCCAAATCCAGTTTAAAAACAGAAATAAACATGTCAGTAGTTGAAAAAGAAAAGGAGGGCTTAGTATAAGCAACTGCAATTTCTTAGGCACGACCAACAGTGAAGCTGAGAAGAAACACAAAGAAGCCACGAGCAGGCAGCGCTCCTCCTTTACCTCGCGTATTCGGGGATACCAGATGTGCTCTGTGTGTAACAGTTCTGCTGTTCCATTGGCAACTGAAACATCTTGAAAACAAAAACAAAGACAAAATTTTTCTTGGAGTGACACTGATGTTTCACAGGACATAGTCAATTTACTCTTTTTAAGAAGAATTTCCTGCCTGTTTTAAGTATATCAACACGCATCCCTGAAATTCAAGTTGCGACAGTACGGCTTACCATACTGAACGGGGCAGTCCCCCACGCTAACTTAACCAGAGCTATTCCTCGACTGAGAGCTCCCAGCTTGTCAAAAGCTGACTGAAGCAGTGATGCACACTGCTAGTGCCAGCCTCACACAAAGACCAACCTTTGCAAGCAGCTAATTGAAAAGCCCAATAGCAAGGTTGCCTGACTGATGTTTTAAAAACCTAGATAAAACAGAGGGCCTTTTCCAGTTCCTAAATCAAATCAGTGGTCACAAAGTAACTCCTAGGAGCAAGGAAGGAAATGAAGGCTGGAAAACTTTGCTCCTAGAACCTAAAAATGTAACAGTATTTTGAGAGTACAACAGGTCTGATTTTCTCAAATCCCCTATCTGATCTTTTCCTGACCTTATCGGGTTATTTAAGGATCTTTGCAATCACTACGGGGAGGAGGGGGGATGAAAGTCATTTGCAGAAAATCAAAGCAGCCAGATCCTTAAAAAGCAGAGATGTTCAGAGAAGGGATGCTGACGCAGCAAAGAGAGTGATTACTGGTGGTTCGCAAAATCCACTGAAAGAAAGAGGCAGAAAAATAGCACAAATACTTTTCTAATCTGTTCCCATGTTTATCAATTTCATTAGCATAGAGAAATGAGGTCCTTTCTGGTCCTTACTTGCTCTGGGGTTAGGGATGCACGAGTGGACAGAGAGAGAGACAGGAACATGATCCACGGATTGGAGCATTCTAAGCTGTTTGTTGGTTTGCGTGTTCCGTGCCTAAGTCCAGAAAGGATTCACCGCTGCTAAGGGCAGCACGTCCAGGCCTCCCTTTTATCACCTGCATCAAAGGCCCCCAATGACATACGTGGAAATAGCTGCAATTACCTGTGGTGTTACATTTCCATTTATCTAAAGACAGGATGGCTCGAGCAGGGGCCAGAAATGCAAAAGCACTGGCCTGAAACAGGGGTAACCTAAAAGAAACGAGACCAAAACCATGATCACGGCGTCAGGAACTACCGAGGTAGTTCACTATTTGACAGCTTAACAGTCTTTTCCACAGACAAACAGCACATGAGCAAATGCAGACACACCTGGAAGAAAGAGCCCCGTCTGCAAAGATCGCCTCTGCCATGCAGCCGGGGCCGCTGGCCTCTCCGTCCTCCCCTCCTGCGGCTCTCCCCACAGACAGCCCCAAGGTGAGCACCCCAACCCCAGCCCCTGCCATCGCCACCTTTCCCCTTGCAAGTGGGGGATGTCGGGCATTTGCGGGACTCTGTACTGCTGAGCTGGTGAGCTCCTTATTAAACACCACTGTATGTCCTCGATCTTCCCACCCTCCTCCTCCCTTTCAAAGTCTTATCAGCTACCATGGGGAACAAATCTATCTCCCTCTGTTGTTCCATTTTATAAGTCAAAAACTGCCCTAAATCACAGAAGATAAGCATTAAAGTCACCTTAGTGATCTAGACCTATTAAGGAAAAGGAAAGCTGTTACGTTACAAATTAAGAGGAGATGCAATATACTGCTTACTCATAAAAAACACTCAAAAGTATTCTAACTCTTGTTTTTAAAGGACCCAAACAGCTTACAGACTCTTGGTTAAATTTCCTGTCTATATCCTCAAACTAGATGCAGACATCCTCAAATGCCATCATTCAATTTTATTTTAGGTACTTCATAATGACTTTATGAACAATGGAGCTACTCAAATTCAAAAGATTTGGACTTTTATTGGAAATGTACAGCATTGCAGCTACAGTTGTATTAAGGTGGTTTCATGGGCTACCATGAGAACCCAATAACTATTTGTTTTTTGGCGAGGAAGATTGTACCTGAGCTAACATCTGTACCAATCTTCTTCCATTTTGTATGTGGGACACCATCACAGCATGGCTTGATGAGTGGTATGTAGGTCCACGCCCAGGATCGGAACCTGCGAACCCCAAGCTGCTGAAGCGGAGTGTGCAAACTCAACCACCACGTCACTTGGCCAGCTCCTCAATAACCTTTTTTAACATTACTTTCAGGGTAAAATATAAAACTGGCACCCTCTGTTTGCAGGACTGGGAACTCCCAGACGTCCAGATCCTTCTCCAATACCCACAAGTAGCCTTGTATCACTGTCCTGGCCAGCAGTCGGGGACTCAGCCTGCTCTCCTCTGAGCTGACAGTGCATCTTGCCCTGAATGAAACAGGAACTGGACTGAGACAGGGAGGGGGTCTAGTTGAAGGACAAGCAGCTGCTTTACAAGTCCAGAGCTGGCACACACCATTCCGAGCCAGATGAGGGTCAAGATTCTTTTGTTCTCCTGGCCATTTTAATCATGCGACGAAATCAACTGAGAGTAGGCAGGATGCTGGCTTTAAGACACGGAGGCAGGCCACACAGTACAGACCAGATGCCACTCACATGGGCATGCCCTCCACCAACCATCCATTTATAATTACCTGTCAGAGGGGCCCAGAGCATAGTATCGTCACAAGTGGAAGTGAAGGTCACCTGGAGTTGGAACGTGTATCAAAGGGAAAAAACACTGTTTCATTTACAAAAATTTCTTCAGCACAATTTTTCAGAAATGTGCTGAAAGGGTAAAGGGAGGCCAGCACCTCATTAGGAATGGATGCCATCTCAAGTGGTCCAAATGGCATCTATCTGTTTTACTATCATTTCCAACTTCCAGCAATGCATCCTAGGGAACGTGATACGGGCTGCATTCAGAGATCCAGTCCCAAGGAAGGCTGCAATCAACACTGCACTGGCGACTCATCGGATGTGGGAAAGTGAAGACCGGCTCTGAGAGCCACTCCCAGTGACACAAACTATTCTTGCCCTCAGTCTTCACCTGACCATCGCCTGGGCATGTTTCAGGGCAAGGATTTTCTGGCTTAACCCTGACCACCAGCCCTGAGAGCACTGCTGCAAAGCACTCACTCATTTTCATGCCACCAGGACCCCGGGTTCCTTTGAAAGTGGGTGCTAATAGAAAATTCCCACAAGTGCTGCCCCAGACAAAGCCGCCCAAGATGGTCTGGAAAAGGTTGCACATGCCAGCTTACGTGTTGACCGTTCAGCCGTGCACAGGGCCTGCCACAAGCAGTACGGGCTGAGGGACAAGCAGCGGCTGTACAGCAGTAAGGACCCAGCATCAAGTGTGGTCTCCATACCCAGCGGCATAAATCACTAGCATAACTGGAATATTCTTAGGGCAAGTTGCAACAAGAGCACATGACTTCCTTAGGCGAGAGCCTGCCTGAATCACAATCAACAAAGCCAATTTTCCAAGAAAAAGAGTGAGGATGGTAAAGCACTTGATATCCTCATCTGATAAAGTGGCTTCTTCAGGCACTTGCCCAGCATGACGCTGGTCAATCGGAGGGCTCTTCCCTCGGCGCCTCACTCACACCATCACCCAAACCTCAGGCCCCGGCCTCCCCAAGCAGACAAGACTCTCTGCTCTTTATCGTGTGCTGACGACTGGTAAGGAAACAAATTAAACCGTGCCTTTCTTTCCACCAGGGGCTGGGAAACCAGCCCACAAGCCAAATCTGGCAGACCACCTGTTTCTGAGCAGTTTTACCAGGACATGGCCACCCTCACTTACTTACACGTCACCTGCAGCTGCTTTCGTGCTGTGACAGTAGAGTCGAGCAGTCACAAACAGAGCCTAACATATTTACTGCTTGTCTCCCTACAGAAAACGTTTGCCAACTTTGTCTACAGGGAAAGCATATCTTACATATGTGAGGAGGTGGTGAATTTTTGCAGAAGAATGTTTCTAATGTAAGAGAAAAGCTGAGCAGACAGGCACCTTTGTGGCGACACATTCCTGCGTCAGGCTCGAGCCCCAGGACGGCAGAAGAACCTGACCAGCCCACACAAGTCCTTCACTTTGCTCAGAACCCTGCTGGAGGAGCCCCATTTCCTCCTCGGTACCCAGGTGACCCCAACCCCATTCCCCAGCCTCTTCCCTCAGCACCCCCTTCACACACCTCCCCTCCACCCACGCAGTCCTTGCCTCTGAGCCTTTGCTTATCTCTTCTCTTCGTCATCAACTCACTTAATATTTAATTTTTATTCATCATTCATGGCACAGAGAAAATACAATCTCTTGCAGGAAATATCTCATGAGCTCCCTCTTAAATGTGTAATGTGCTCCCCTACAACTTAGGACTTTCTGGCCATGATTTCTGCAAGTCACCCGCCTAGTCCCCAGGAAGCTGTCCCTGTTCCCTAGGGATGCTGGTTAAAAATGGAGATGTCCACATCCCACCTAGTCCTAGTTCATCAGAATTGTAAGTGGGGTCCTCGAATCTGCATCCTCAACAGTGACTTCTAGGGGAGGCTGAGGCACCAGGCACAGCAAAGACTGGCAGTCCTTCTGCCAGGTGAACGGATTATCGTTTGGGTCACTTGGTAACCATTTCTTGAGCATCTGCTAGACACGGGCACAATTATAAGCAGCTACAACAATGGAAAAAACTGCTCCTGGGCCCTTGAGTGGTTTCTGCTGTGTGAAAGAGACACTAATCATGGCTACACCTGAAGGGCACTGATGAGGACAGTGTGAGATCTCAGAGAAGTGTGTAGGAGCAGTCACTTACGCTAACAGATGAGAAGCATTTCACACATATGCTAGGGGTTATGAGTAGTCCAGGCAGAGAGAAGAGCAGGTACAAGAGGAGAGCCACACAACAGACCCAGGAATGCTCGGAAAGCTGCAGACACCTTACTGTGGGTGGGAGCGCAGGGACCTGATGTGGTGAAGGTCAGAGGGCACCAGACAGCCAATGCCCTGCATTCTTCCCGCAGGCAAGAGGAAAGTTGAAGGACCTTGCTCTGACACCATCACTTTGGGGGAACTGGGAAAGCTGACCTTAACCCCAAAAGTATTCTCAGAAGGCATGCCAACAGGCAGGTGTGGCATGGCTCCACCTGCTTCAGTGACCCCACTCATCTTGTGGTTGGCTCCAGGGCGAATACTATATTCCCACTAGCTTATTAACATTCTTACACAGTGGGCTTAAAAATTATAATTTTTCAACTTTATCATTTCATTCATTTTTATTAATTAGCATCCTTTTGTAAAGAAGAGCTTTTCTTTCTGTCCAACCTTATCTCTTTTTCTTTTTTGAACATCAGTGAACTCATGGATTCCATTTTTATTCAATTTTATAATTCATTACCATGACTATTCTTTTTAATAATTAAATTGTCTCAAATCTGCCCAAAGCAGCCTGTTCAAATAGGTTCCCATTCTTTTTGACATAACACCCCCCTCTCCTCCTCATTCTTCAAGCAGTTTCCTGCTTTCTGGCACAAGATGCTCCAGGCTCAATTTGTACCGTTCTCAGGCCCAGCCCTGGAGCCCACCACTTCTCCAAGGAGCCCTAGTTCATTCTTTTTTTTTTTTTTTCATTGCAGCATTGTTTTTTTTTTTTTTTTAATTGAGTTACTGATAGGTTACAATCTTGTGAAATTTCAGCTGTACATTAATGTTTGTCAGTCATGTTGTAGGTGCACCATTTCACCCTTTGTGCCCACCCCCCACCCCACCTTTCCCCTGGTATCCACTAAACTGTTCTTAGTCCATAATTTTAAATTCCTCATATGAGTGGAGTCATACACAGATTGTCCTTCTCTCGCTGGCTTATTTCACTTAACATAATTCTCTCAAGGTCCATCCATGTTACTGCAAATGTAATGATTTTGTTCTGTTTTGCAGCTGAGTAGTATTCCATTGTATATATGTACCACATCTTCTTTATCCATTCGTCTGTTGCTGGACACTTAGGTTGCTTCCACGTCTTGGCTATTGTAAACAGTGCTGCAATAAACATTGGGGTGCATAGGACTTTTGGAATTGCTGACTTCAAGTTCTTTGGATAAATACCCCGTAGTGGGATGGCTGGATCGTATGGTAGTCCTATTTTTAATTTTTTGAGGAATCTCCATACTGTTTTCCATAGTGGCTGCACCAGTTTGCATTCCCCCCAGCAGTGCATAAGGGTTCCTTTTTCTCCGCAACCTCTCCAACATTTGTTGCTATTAGTTTTAGATATTTTCGTCATTCTAACGGAGCCCTGGTTCATTCTAACGGAGAACGGTATTTAGAAACCAAGATCTGAACACTAGGTGGCCTCGTTGTTACTGGGGTGGCATTTAGTTAGTGAACAGAGATACAATTCTTTTTTGAATCATGGGGTCATAATGACACCTCCAGTTCAATCCAATACCCTGAATTACCTTCTTTCTGCCCATATTCGTATCTCTCCTTCTCCTACATTGAGCATCCTGATTTCCAACATCAGCAACATACTTATTCATTTGTTCTATCCTATAACATCGTACAACACAGTTCCAGAATTACACCAATGTCACTACTAACAAGACTAAGACTACTAAGTCTAAGATTTCTCTGTATGTTTTTTTTTTTTTGTCGTTAGAATATATCCCATTCAGGGTGTGCAAAGTACTATGTTCTAAGTACTGAATTATTTTCTCTGCATGGTTAGCAGTTTGACATAAGGTTACGTTCACTTGTTTCTGTGTGTATTCAATCTTACGTTTGCTTTTCTTCATCCTTAGAGATTTTATGTTTTGAATATGTTGAACATTTATACAGTTTACAAATCAACCTATATGAAGAGAGACACCAGGAAAGTCTTGCTCCCATCCCTATCCCCTCCACCCCATTCCCACTTACCCACTATAGTTAATGAACTAATCTTTATTTCTTCATATATGTATGCACACACACATATATGTACTTTTTTGTAAATTGCTTTTTCAATATATCCTAGAACTCACTCTATACCAGTTCGTAGAGCAATTTCTCATTCTTCCTCAGGGCTGCATAGGATTTCATTGTATGATGTACAGAAACAGCCAGTCTCCTATAGATGGGCATTTAAGTCATGTTAAATATTTTGTCATTACGAACTGTATAGCAATAAATAATTTTTTGCATATTATTTTGCATTTGTAGGAGAGTAAATTTCTAGAATTGGAGCTGCTGGATCAAATGGTAAATGCACATGTACTCTAGATACAGTCATGCATCACTTAACAATGCAGATATATTCTGAGAAATGCATCATTAGGTGATTTCATCATTGTGTGAACATCACAGAGTGAACTTACACAAATCTAGATGGTACTGCCTGCCACACATTTAGGCTCTACGGTACTAATTTCACGGGACCACCATGATATATGCAGTCCATCGTTGGCTGAAACGTCGTTATGCAGCACATGACTGTACTGCAAAACTCCTCTTCAAAGGCTTGAACTATTTTTTGCCCCTGACAGCAATGTGTAAGAATATCTGCTCTTCCACAGACTTGCCATCAGAGTGACTTGTCAAAATTTTTATTTTTTGTCAATTTGACAAAGGTCAGAAACGGTATCTCAGGGTAGCTTGAGTTTGCATGTCTCTTATTACAAAGTCAATTTGATGATCCTTTCATAAGGTGAAGGACCATTATATAACTTTTTTGTGAAATGTCTTTTGCCCCTTTTTCCATATGTTTTTTGGTATTTTTTAATTTTGATTTTTCAGAGCTTTTTTATATTAGAAATATTACACTTTGTAATGTTATAAATATTTTCTCCAGTTTGTCATTTTTGTTTATGATATATTTTCACAATGCAAAGTTTAAAAAGTTTTTTATATTTAATGTCATCAAATCATCACATCCTTTTATTGTTTCTGGAGAGTGAGTGAGTCCTAGTTTAAATCTTTCCCTACTTCTAGGTTATAAAGGAATTCACCCTTGTTTATTCTAATACTTATATATTTTCATCATTCTTACATTTGGCTCTCTAATCCATTTTAAGTTAATTCAAAGAAAACTCAAATTCAAAGTAACAGCAAGTGTAACCTTCATCTTCAAGTTCATGTTATTCTGGTCCTACCGATAAATACCAAGATTACATGAACTATTTTGGTCAACACTTCCAATGAGAGGGACTTCTGGAGAACCTTGGTGGGAAGCAGACAGCAGCTCCTCCCCCACCCACAGCTCACAGCAGGAGCTTCCTCCCCACAGAGCCCAGGAACAGAGGAGGGCCGGGCGGATACAATTTTGATAACCTCCTTTTCAAGCACAATACTATCAACTACTGCAGATCAAGGGTTTATGAGTCTAAGACACTTTTATTACTTCAAGATCTAGCCAGCCACAAAGAGGCAGAAGGGAACTCTCTGAGGTGCGGCACTCTTCTATCTGTTGGTTGTGGTGGTTATGGGACTACAGACGTGGGAAAAACTCATCCCACTGCACATGCGAAAGAGTAAATTTTACCGTGTATCAATTACCCCTCGATAGATAAGACTTAAAAAAAATTATGTTTAGGGGCCGGCTCCGCGGCCGAGTGGTTAAGTTCGCGCACTCCGCTGTGGCGGCCCAGGGTTCAGATCCTGGGCGCGGACATGGCACCGCTCATCAGGCCATGTTGAGGCGGCGTCCCACATCCCACAACTAGAAGGGCATGCAACTAAGATATGCAACTGTGTACAGGGGAGTTTTGGGGAGATAAAGCAGAAAACAAAAATTTTTTTTTTTTTAAATTATGTTTATAAAATGTCTTTCTGGGAGAGGAAATGGGTGGAGAATAACAGCATCTTCCTTAAAATAGTAGAGTTATGGCAAATAGTTACAAAAAACATAAAACTTTTTAAAAAAGGAGAGAGAAGAACTTCTGTCCTGGTAGCCGGGGAGAAGCTCTAGCCCCTACTCCTGGGTGCTGCTCTATCCCCATCCAGCTGTGCCAGGGCAGTCACCTGCCCAAAAAGGAAGGAGAAAAGGGGAGAGGATGAGCCATTCAGAGCATGTGGGAGTGTGCAGGGCAAGTGCAAGGTGACGGTCAAAGAAAAAAGATCGTGGAGAACTAAATGCACTAACCCTACACACACATACTAAGAGGGTTCAGTCAGTCTCCTCGTCCCCTGGAGCACGAGAAATATTAGCAAACAGAGAAAGAGCATGATTACTGAAGGAGGGAGACCACCCAGAAAATCCAGAGTTGAAGGAGCAAACCTCACGGCAGTGTGGCCGAGGAGCACACCCAACCACCTGCTACACTCACCAAGGACATGCCGCTCCTGCAGGCGTCCAGCCCTTGCCCACTGCACTCCCCTCTGCCTCATTCGCACCTAGCCACCGCCTTTCCTTCCAGAAGGATCACTAAAATAATGAGAGCCAACAGGCAAGTGCAGACAGGTGTCAAGCGTTGCTCACTAACAATTTCATCATTATTACCAGTTTACAGACAAGGGTAGGGGGCTGTGAGAGACCAGGCAGCTTGCCCAAAGTCACACGGCTGGTAAATGGTGGAATGGCACTGATGCCACTTCTGAGGCCACAGCCCCTCGATGCAGCTGTAGAGGATTGAGGCAAAGCTCCCTCCTCCGAGGTCACTACCTCCAGGTTCTCACTGGCCCCCATCTCTTTAATGTACTATCTAAAATTTTTTGAGTTAAATTGACAATAATTTTTTTATTTTGGGGAAAAAAACCCTACAACCTGCTTTTATGTGCCTTCTTAACATGACAGAATATGAAGGGCTTGCTGTCACCTACACAGTAATTTTGGCAAAAACGTTCACCCTGAATCAACCATGCCTCTGGCCCCATCTCCCAGTTTACAACAATTAAGGGCATTGTGGAACAAATCAAATACAACCACAAGGACACAATCAGACAAATTCGGACCACGGGACGCTCGACAGGACAACTGGCCTGGACTCTTTAAAAAGGCAATGATCTGGAGGGAAAAGGCGAGGATTGTCTAACAGAGACCAAAGAGACACAACAAACAAATTAACCACATGCACTTAACTGGATCCAGTTCTGGGAGGTGGAGAGAACAGCTACAAAAGATGTTTTAGAGACAAATTGGGGGATTACATACAGATTGCACATTAGAGGATATGACAGAATGACTGTTAACTTTCTCAGAGAGCTAAATGGTTACACAGGAGACCCTCAAACCTAGGCGAGTATTTAGCAGGGAGCTGGCATGCTGTCTGCAACTTCACTTTCAACTGGTTCAAAAAACTGCACAACACTCCAAACAAATACACATGCAGAAACAGAATGCGTGTGTGGGGGAATTCCCAGTGTCCCCCACCCCAATCTAATCACTGCATCCCGCCATTCTTCTAAGTTTTATCAATAGTTAAGAGTTCAAAGACCAGGACTTGAGACCTGGAAGTATCCTGGAACCTCAGCGCCCCATACTCAGTGAGCACACACCACGTGCAGGCCCCCAGAACCCAGGGATGGAAGCCAGGGCGCTCTCTCCTCAGGGCAGACCAATCAGGTTGCTGCACTAGCTAGTGACTCTCTTAGCCAAAATTCTACTTTTTCTCAGAAAAGACAGGTTCTGTCTGGGTACAGCCAGCTGTGATGGCCAGGAGTGATTCCTCTGGGGGTGGGGTGGGGGGGCGCACCCCATCTACAGTCTTGTCTTTTGATGGGGAGCTCACAGTGACGCTTCCAAGAGCCGTCTGGAGCAAAGGGCTGGAGGTGGCCCCACAAACACAGTGCCTGACACACCTCAGGGAAGGCTGGGGAAGGCCAGCGTGGCAGGTAAGGCGCAGGGTTCCAGAGGGCCCTCTTTCACCCCCAGCTCTGCACTGACACCTAGAGGCAGAGGCAGGGGCAGGGGCAGGGACTCTGGGAAGCTCAGAGCTGCTGGCAAGACTTGGTCTCTGTTGGAAAAGGCAGCAATAGCCAAGATAAGGCATCAGCTAAGAAGTTCTCCCTGCAGCCAGGGAGGTGTGACTGGTCAGGCGGCCAACATCAGGGTCGGGGGGAGTCTGAACAACTCTGCCCTGATCTCTCAGGATTTTAAAATTTTTGTACTAATTCCTGGAACAAGCCCAAGGGGTAGCTGGGATTAACATCACAAATCAGCCAGAATGAGGAGAACAGTTGAAACCTCACTCATGGGAACTTGGCAATGAAGACCCCGTTGAAAGCAAAGTGCAGGGGATCAAGGTCAAAGGGGAGGAGGAAGAAGGAACGGCAGGGTGGGGAGGAGGAAGGTGGAAGAAGCAGCCATTGCAGAAACCACCCACCCCCAGCAGGCAGAGGCTCTGGGAAGCCCTAAAGCCACAGACATCACACAACTGGAGCTGAGAGCCGTGACTTCCATTTCAAAACTATCATGGTCCCTGGAGGAAGGAAACCACTTTCATGCCAGGGGAGACGTGCAGAGAAGGAAGGAGGGTAATGCAGCACACGCTGCATCAGACATGGTTTGTGTGGCCTCAGCTAGCCCAGCCCATGAAAAACACACCCCCAAGAGTGTTTACCAGGTGACATCTTAACGCTGGCCTTCTAAGCTTGTGCTCAGGTTTGCAAAGGCATACGGTCTGTTTTGCCTTCCCTGTTCCCTATTAATTTTGGTTATTTTCATGGAAGAAACAGGTTTCCAGGAACAGCGTGCCCCCTTCACCAGGGTGCCCATGTGAAAAGAGGAGGGACGACCTGGCCACAGCCCACAGGTCGGGATGCTCACGCTCTCTTCCTGCCTCTGCTCTAGACCAGCAGTCGTCTTAGCTTCCTCAGAATAAAGGGCCCCTCCTCAAAGGCAGGGCTGGTCTTTAGGCCCCTGTACCCACTGCATCCAGTGTGATGGAGCACTGAGTACTCAGCAGGTGGTAAGCAAATACCTAAAGAAACGTAGAGAACTCAGACACAACACAGTAAACCACTCAGTTGGAAAAGTCTGAAAATCTGTCCTAGAAATCAGGAAAACTGAACATGAAAACCTTCTCCCGCTGCTGCTCTAAGCCTAAGGAAAGGAGTGCCAAACTGCAAAAACACCACGTGCAGGCCCACCGCACTCCTCAAGGCTGGGACACTGGGAACGAACCCCACTCTCGGCTGCATCGGCCCCTGCCTCCTGCATCGTCCCAGCCTTCCACACCCTCTGCCCCAACTGCTTCATCTGTTTGACCCTGCTGTGAGCAGGAAGTCCATGCACAAGTCTCATCAGAGGATCATTCACAGCCTAGGATGAGGGTCCATTTAGCATCTAGCAGAACTAAAAGGCTCTTCTCTTACTCATACTCGACAACTTGCCAAATGTATTTTAGGAAGCTTATAATAATCTACAGAAACACAATCATGGCAAAATGTCCACAGGACAGCCTAGGAAGAGCCTCCTCTCATTGTCACAAAAGGAAACTGAGAGCTGGAGAGGTCATCTGTCCAAGGTCGTGATGCTGTGCAGGTCCCTCTAACTCCTCAGGCTTGCTCGGTCCGCTCCCCCGTGAGTGAAGGCAGGAGAAACCATCGTCTGCCACATGCTGACAGCTAACGCTTTACCCTGGGAACTGTAGGTTCCGACTGCCCATGGGATTACAGGTTATCAGCAAAATATCCCACAACTTGATTTTAACTAGCACCGGCAATGCGGCCAGCTCTGAACAGCACCGACTTTTGTGAGCCCGCTGGACTAGACCCCCAACCCCATCCTGAGTAAGTGCTGGGTGTGTGAGTACCAAGGGTGCGTCCTCACTCAACTGCGGCCTGAATGCCCACCTTGCCCTGTTACAAATACCAAGGAGGAGGGGGCGGGCGTGGTGTAGTGGGATATTTGCCACTCTTGGGATTTCTGCTCTTCTCTCACAAAACCCACAGGAAACCTGTGGCCAAGGGCATGAGAGGTGATTCAGCTGGACAGGGGAGCCCTGCCTCTTCAGGCACAGCGGAAGGAGAGGACAGATGGGGAAAGAGGAGTCAGAACTCTAACAGAAAGGGGTGAAGGACAGAGCAATGCAGGGTATGGGGGAGATGGGACACAGGAATCCACAGGTGCAGCAACAAGCCCCAGAGGTGGTGAGCAGCCAGGCAAGGAGGGAAATGCCCCACCCACCTCACCATCTGGGTTCACCTTCGCACAGCTGGCCCTCCAATATACACTGGACAAACAGTGAAAAGAAGGGGTCAAGAACAGCTTGAGGCTTTGGAGGAGCTGGAAACCACGCCACTGAGGGCCTTCTCACTGTTAGCTACTGGACAGGAGCTGGAAGCAAGGATCTCAGGAAGGAAGAAGTACTGTTAGCAAAAGAGGAGCAGAGCAAGAGGTAAGCGTGTGCGCTGGCGCCAGGGGCCAGGAGCGTGGGCAGGGCGGATGTCACGGTGGGTGGGGCGCTCCCTCACTCCGCCTGAGCCCAAAGGCAGCTGCTTCAATTCACTCAGTCATAAAGATTCTTTAATCAAGGCAAACATGGCACACCCCAGGCTTCTCCTCTTTCCATCTAAGGATCAAAAGCAGGAAGGGCCCTCCAGAATGTGGGCTAGAGCCAAACTCATCACTCACACGGACCTCAGTAATACCTAAGCCCTGGAGTCTGGCCCACAGCCTGACCTCTAGGCTCTGGTCAGGGAAGTCACTCACTAGGCCATGATTTCCTGCCTTTGCCCCCACACTTCCCAGGATGGAAAATGCTCCTTCAATGCTCCTGGCCGAGAGCTACAGAACCAACTGAGTCTTCAAGACCCATCTCACATGTTACCACCTCCTCTGTGACTGTCCCTTTAAGTCCCCAGCAGGACATTACTGCAAATCCCCGATGCCACCCTTTATGCTGTGGGGCACGGATTTGCTTCATCACCGCCATGGCCAGGCCCAGTCACCCAGCACCTTACACAGAGAGGGTTCACTAAGTATCTGTGGGACTGAGTCAGTGTTTTTCTCTTCCTCTTTTCCCAGGTTAAGAGTATGGACACCATCCCACATCCCAACAGCCAGAGAAAAACCCATGTCCTAAGACAAAACCGCACCAAACCCCAGCAGCACATATTCACTAATAACAGGGTTAGCAGACATGACACCCGCCTCCCAACTGACAGCTAAGCAGCTGGCCACACCACGCTGAAGGTGGGACCCACTGCTTCTCACACCACCCAAAGACATAGGTGGGGTTTCCCTGACATCTGCCACAAAACAGCAAGGAAAGCTGCTCTCAGCGAGCCTCCTGGGCAGAGCGCAGACACACGCACGTGTACGTGCATGCACGAATGTATGCACGCGCATGCATGCTGCAGGGCTGTATCTTGGGGCCTGAGCCATCCCAGCAGGTGTGTCAACTCCCTTTCCTGTTCCTTCTCAGCTCAACTGCTCCTTCGGAGCGGGAGGGAGAGGCAAACTGCAGTGACCAAGCCACTCTGTTTAGGTCTCCTGTGCCCCAACGATAGGCAGGAGGGTCTCCTATAACCAAAAGCACTCACCGAAAGTTCCCCAAGCCCTCCCTACTGTGTCACCATCAGGCAACTGTGCCCAGCCCTCCCAGGTCGATCTGTGGGACAGTGCCAGCCTCCTCGGCATGAGAGCAGGGCAGCGCTGCACGCGGTACACACTGCACCACAAGAAGACAGCTTTCATTCCCCCCTTCAAGTCAGCCAACAATTCCCGACTACAGGCACTGCCCAGTTACAGATGGTTTGTGCTACCAGCCCTGTGACGAGTCAGCTGTTTAGGAAAAACCAGTACCCTATGTACAAGGTAAGGCCCCCAAGTCAGCCAACAAAACTTTTTAATCTATCCTGGCCCTGAAATACAGAACCTTGAATGCCATTTCAAAAGAATGAAAGATGATGCCAGCCAAATCCAACTACCTGGCTCTAAGAAAATGAATCAAGCCCTCCTGGAACGCCCAGAACACATCTCCTTCCCCTAGCAGGTCAATGACACCCTGCCCCTCCCCTCAGGGGTCCCCTAAGGAGACCCCCCGCAATCCCATTCCAAGGTAAGGGATCTGCTCAGCCTGGTGGCTGCAGGCCATCCTGCAGGGGCTGGGGTTTTGAGAACTCCGAGAGCTGGCTAGCCCCACAGCCTTCCATCAGCAGACCTGCAAGGAGCTGTCACCTCACTTCCCAGGATGCTGCCTGTGCTGCCAACCAGAATCCCTAACCTGCTCACTGTTCTCCCATATTCTCCCGTCCCCCCAAATGGGGGCAACTGTCTCGATGTCCCTGAAGACCTTGACTCACTGGAATAGCCCATGATTCCCAAGCTGCCTTCTCTGCCCTTTGCCTCTGCACCCACTTCCCTAGCAGATTGTCTCTAATGGAGCAGGAGACAGAACCTGCAAGCTTACCCTGCCGCCCTCCCACTGAGCACAGTCCTGGCCCCCCAGGCTCCTCCCCTTGAGCAGAGCCCCAGGGTAAAGGAAGAGGCTGCACTGTCAAGAGGGCAAAAGAGGTTGGGAGAGGACAAAGCAAGCCTGCAGGAGGAGCAGGAAAGGATGGTTCTCTTCTCTCCTATGCCAGCTCCACACCCACTGAAGATGGGGGCTGGGGATGCGAAGGTGAACCAGCTGGACCCCTGGCATCAGGAGGGGAGCAGGATCCAGGGGGAAAGACGCAAATAAAACAGGAGGAACTGGAATAAGAGCCACATTAGAGAATGTACACAAGACGCACGTGTGGAAATTCAGAGGCGAGAACACGGAGGCTTTGGGGAGTCAGGGATGCTTCACAAAGGGGAGAGGACAAGCTGGACTGGAAGGATGCACAGGGTTTACCAGCTGCTGGGGAGCACACGCACAGGAAGGAGAAACAGCAGGGCAGACTTGGGGAGGAGCTCATCCAGCGTGAGTGCGGGGAAGGGGAGGGCAGGGCTCAGAGGAAGCTGGAAGGGTGATGGGACAGAGAGCAAGGGAGAAGCCTAAAGGGTGAGTACATCCTGGTTTTTAAAGAAAGTGGGGCTGCAGCCTGGCAGCACCAAGCAAGATGCGAATGTTAGAAGGACGGCACGGGGGCAGTGCACAGAGCCACAGAGCCAGGCGAGGAGAGTAGCCCTGGAGGCAGGGAAACCAAGTGGCAACCTAGTAGAACAGTCCAGGCCTGAACTAAAGGAATGAGGGTGGGTAGGGGGTACTGGAGAAAGAACCTGCCCTACCAGCTGGTGGGACGGAAGGAGCTATCATTCTGAGTTTCCAGCTGGCACAACTGGGTGGGAAGTGGTACCACCACCAAGAAATATGGTGGGGCGGGGGGGCAACGGCCACTAGGACACTCCCCCCAACTTTAGCCAGTCCTTCCAAGCAGTCCTAGGTGAACCTAGACATTGTTCAATGCCTTATGGGGCTTCAGCATCCCAGTTTAGTACCCCAATCTCACCTGCATCCAAACGTTGTCTGCAGCAATGTCGTGATTCCCACACAGAAGAAAATGGTCCCGATGAGCTGGCTGGTGGCCCACTGGTCGTAGCCCACGCACATGGCGTCGGCGAGCAGGAAGGGCACCGCAATTGTGCCACTGAAGCATGTCAGGTAGTGCTGTGGGCAACAGGGAGACGGAGGGAGAAAGAGTAAACCCTTCCTCATTTATTTTTCTTGTTTTATCCTTACTTTGCCCTCCCCCGTTGTTTTTAAAAAATAGCCCACGTGAAGAATCCCTACGGTTTTTTAGGTACATGCTCATATCATATGCCAAATCATATTTCTGTCTCAGCCTTTCTCCTTTTCATTCATTTCTTTCATTTCATTTTCATGTCTTATTACTCATTTGTCTTATTACTCGCATGACTCCAGAGCAGCACAAAGAAAGTACTTAATATAAGCACTGGTGATGTTTTACTACATAATTCTTACTGGGAATCTTTCCTTTTTTTACACGCTTTTTCAGCACTGATTGCCAAAGTCAGAGGTCTTTCTCCTCTAATCTGTTCACTTAAATTGTGTTGTACTGAACCATTCTTGAAACAAATCCTAGGTTAGTCATGCTATATTTTTCTTCTGGACTTTGATTTGCTAATATTTTATGTAGAATTTTATATCTATATTCTTAAGATAGTCAACTTTTCTTTTTTTAATTCTTTCAGGTTTTTAAAATTCTTTCAGGGTGTTTCCCACCTTGTTCTTCGGCCTGGCACTGTTTGACACTCAGGGAACAGTTCAGGGCATATAGAAGCTGCAGGAATCCTCTAGAAAGAGTCCGCCCCACTCTTCCCTTGGGCCCCTCCCCCACTCCTGGCAGCCTTGGCAGGATGTTCCCAGCACTAGTGCCCACTTCCCTTCCTCCCAGAGGCTGCTGGTTCAGTTTCTACCTCTGCTCTGCAAACTTCCTACTTTTCTTCTCAACAGTTCCCCATTTCTGCTCATGTTTACCAAAATGTGTGGCTTGCAGTCCATGAAGCCCAATTAACCCTAATAGGTGTTTCACATGGGGAACACAACACTTCCATCCAGGACTTCTCAGAGCTGCTCACAAGCTCAAGGGCACTGTGTATCATCAAGAAGGGCATGATGCGGGGCCGGCCCGGTGGCGCAGCGGTTAAGTGCGCACATTCCACTTCAGTGGCCCGGGGTTCACCGGTTCGGATCCCGGATGCAGACATGGCACCGCTCGGCATGCCATGCTGTGGTAGGCGTCCCACATATAAAGTAGAGGAAGATGGGCATGGATGTTAGCTCAGGGCCAGTCTTCCTCAGTGAAAAGAGGAGGATGGCAGCAGTAAGCTCAGGGCTAATCTTCCTCAGAAAAAAAGAAGGGCATGATGCTTGCAGAATTTCCCAATCCGATTTGACCAAAGAAGACTTCTAGAAACACCTATAATACAAACATTTCAAAAAGCAAGTTTCCTGATGCTAGTTTGGGATGCTCAGGTCAAGGTAAATTATTCACCAAGACCACTCAGCTCCTTTGGCTGCCACTCCTCCTTTATGAGACTCCTTTCAGTCCAGGTTAGCCAAGTGCTTTGACACCTAAGAAAGGGTGAGGGCACTGGAAACTGGACCAAAGTATCAGCTGTTGGCAGGTACAGCCCCATCTTCAAGTGAATAAACCTGTCTGGGCAATGAGACTAATCTCCTCAGTATCTGAAATACCTCAGGTTGAACTGATCATTCAAACTTGAGAATAGAAAAATGGAAGAATGGAATGTGAGACCTCAGAAGAAGGTCCAAGCTAAAACAACCAGGGCAAACACAGGCCAGGGCAGCAACCCCCAGCCAGTGGCCCAGCCTGTCCACCCTTCCCTCCCCTCCACTAGAAGCTGCAGCAGACAACTACCACAGCAAAGTTTGCCTTCCTTTAAAAATGAGACTGAAACCTCCCATGTGTGTCCTGACCAGTGTGGCACTTCGGTGTCACCTGTACTTCATGGCAGGGCTGACCATGATCGTGGATTGCTGACCTAGGAATGGGAGGTGAACACTAATTCTTTTCTCTACTCCTCCTTTCCTCCTCCCTCCATCCTCCCCTCTGTCTATATCTCTACAACCTTTTCTCCTTCCTGCCATGTCACTTCTCTGGTTTACTCCCCGAACATTTTCCTTCTTTCATTCCCTGGTTAACTTACTCCTCCTGTTCTTTTCTTCCTTTCACGATTATGAAATTGATGTTAACAATTCCCATTCATCATTCTTAAAAGAGTAATTCATAATAAAGTCTTCGATTAATAAAAATCAAAATTGAAATCTTAAAAAATCCAGACAGGCAATTCAAACATGTGCTGGTGGGTACATCCTAAAGGAATCACCTTACCTGCAACCCCAGAAATATGCACAGGTACCAGGGAGGAACGTCTTCTATGGTGTAAATCATGTCCGATCTCTGGGGGTCTAGACTGCCAGTGCTATCCAAGGTCTCCGCGAGAGAGCTCTGTGCGCGAGGGGGAGACGAGGAATTGTTTAATAAAAGCAAGGACTGAAGTTCGCTCAGCTCGGAACAGGCCACTGTTACTGAAAAATAACTTGATCAAGTGGCTGCTACTCTCCTGTAAAATTAAGCCTTGGCTACTTTGCCCCAACACTCAAGCACACTCGCTCAGCGGCAGTCGTCCTCAGGGTTTGGGGTTCAGTGTCCCTTGCCATCGACTCATCCCAAGAGCACCCAGCTTGCTCAGAGCTTCTCCCTGAGCCTGGGGACCTCCTGTGTGGAGAGGAAAGCACCCAGGTTGAAACCACCAAGTGATACCTTGGCATGAGCAGTCCTTGGGGGGGTGCCCCGAATAAAGAAATGATACAAAATGCTAACTGCTCTCAAACAGCATTAATCTGCCCCCCTACCCGTCCCCTCCCTGCAAGAAGAAAAGGTCCTTGTACCTGAAAACAAAGGCCCACACCCTTCCATCAAAACACCACTGCTCAGACACAACGGTGACCAAGAGAGAAAGAGTCAAAAGCGTGCAGATACAATGACTCAAATTTTCTTCACAAAATAGACTAAAAATGTATTTATAGTTTAGGGGACTATTTTTTTCCTGCTTTTTCCCCCTATTACTGAAGATTTTTTTTAAACGTTAAACGTTCAAGCTTTTTATGCCAAAATCTTCACAGACCAGACACTTTAGGTTATAGTCTAAACATTTCCAGTAACTTCAGCTTCAGCATCGCTTCAGAACTCCTCCAGTATCTGAGGGAAACAGAAAACTCAAGGTAACTCCAACTTCCCCCACATACCCTCAAAACTGCTCTGGCTTCTATAAACCCTAAGAACAATTTCTTGAAATCTGAGATGTACATCTCTTTTTTTGTCTTTTATAACCTAACAAAGTGCCTAACAGGAAATAAAATCAAAAGACGTTCCTCTGGCCGGTTCAGTGGCGCAGCAGTTTGTGTGTTCTGCTTCAGGGGCCCGGCATTCACCAGTTCGGATCCCAGGCACAGACCTACAAACCACTTGTGAAGCCATGCTGTGGGAGGCGTCCCACACATAAAGCAGAGGGAGATGGGCACAGATGTTAGCTCAGGGACAATCTTCCTCAGGAGAAAAAAAAAAAGATGTTCCTCAAAAAAGATAAAGATGACGACATTCTGAGCCTTGACAATATCCAGCCCAATTCATGTCCTCTTGTCCAGTGGATTTGGTACATGGAAAGATACTGACTCCATGTGTTTGTCACTCAATTTTCCATGCACAGGGCAACAGAGATTTGGGGGCCAAATACCCTTGAACAAAGGAAGTGATGTAATTCAGGCTCACCTAAGGCTCACTTGAAGGTACATGTCTGTTGTAAGTCGACATCCGATCTAATCCAAATGTGAACTGAACATGACCTTTCAGAGAGAACTTTTTCTTCCATTTAAACAATGATATCGGCAGATTTGCCATGTTGAATGGGTTAAAATGGATTATGTGTGTCTTTTAAAAATTTGTTGGTAGGGGTGGTAAAGAAAGCACACGTGTGTGAGGAATTCGATACGTGGTGATGTGTAGTAAAGGATTAACTCAGCGAGTCTGGGGTGTCCAAACCCTGCACATTTCAAAGAAAGGTTTGGCCCTTATCTGGCACCTGGTAGATAAGCTCTGAGCTCCTGGAATATCCTACCTCTTAAGAATGTATTTGTTTACCTGAAGCCTTGGGCTGCCCCAATAGTTCATGCTAATGATGCACTCTAAGGTGGGGGTCTTGGGTTGCATGGTATCAGTCTGACTCTGGAGGGGCTGGAGGCTAAAGCCACACAGATGGTCAGCATACCCACATGACTGATTCCCAATAAAACCCTGGACACCAGGGCTCCAGTGAGCTTCCCTGGTTGGCAACATTCCTTGAGGGCTGTCACACATCATTTTTGGGAAAATTAAGTGCTGCCCACACGACTCCACTGGGAGAGGACAACTGGAAGCTTGTGCTGGTGTCTCCTGGACCCTGCCCCATGCTCCTTTTTCCACTGATTTTAATTTGTATCCTTTCTCTGAAATAAGCTGCAACTATGAGTACAACAGCTTTTCTGAATTCTGTGAGTCCTTCTAGCAAATCACTGAACTTGACTTGGGAACTCCCGGCTCACATCTTGGGAATGCCCTGAACTCAGCTGACCATTCTGCTGACATGAGGTAACTATGGATACTGGACTCTCTGTACAAAGGCCAATTCCACACCATCACGTTATCTATGATCTCACGGGGGGGAAGGTTACTGCTCACACAGTAGCAAAGAAATAGCTGAAAAAAGAGTAAAGTAAAACTACAATTAATAGATTAGTACAACTGGTTAGAATAAGATTATAAGCAATATTATTCTAATGATCCGAAATAATTAGTTTTAACTATAAAACAGATAAACAGAAATGAAAAGACTTTGCAGCTGTCCTCTTTCAGGTCTAGCAGGCTAAGACTAAGATGTCTATGCATATACACACACACAAATCTTTCTTGGTAATGAAGGCGGTTCTACAACTCAGAAATGGAACTAATGTAAATGTCCACGCAAGGTTTCAAGACGACAGAGAGCAGGGAACCGCGTGGTCAAGGGGATCAATTAACCCTGTGAGACGAATGCCGCACTGCCCCTCCCTGAGACACAAGGAACGTGTCTGGTCACTGCAAACTGTGGCACCACACTCAGCGATCACTGCATGAGCAATACGAACCACTTCAAAAAACTGCAAAAGCAAAAACCTCCAACAGCAAGGTTTCTTTAAAAGATGACAGTAATAGTTTGATAATGTCATTTTGAAGAGACTTTTCCATCTTATTGTATGGTCTGAAATAATCTAAAGAACAGAGAAATTACTGGTCCTTCAAAGATTAGTGAACTCAGAACTCAGCTCTCTGGCTGGAGCCTTCTTAAGATTGTTAACCTTTCCGATCTCTTCTATTGTTATTTATCTAGTCTAGCACTTTTGGGGCCAAGTGCAGTCTCTTTTTCTCTAGGAAATAATTTCCTCTAGAGCAGGAGTCAGCAAGCACTTTCTATAAAGAGTTATACAGTAAATATTTTAGGCTGTGTGGAACATATGGTTCTGTCACAACTACCCACCTCTGCCACTGTAGCACAGAAGAGCCTGAGACAGTATGTAAATAAATGAGTATGGCTGCCTAATGAAAACAGGGGTTGGGCCAGATTCGTCTCGCAGGATGTAACCTGCCAATCTCTGTTAGGGAGATTCAAACCAATTATCATAAAGTTGCAGTTAATACTCTCTTGTACACTTCTTCTATCTCCTTTCACACTGCTAATATCTGCTGGACCTGCTTAATCAGGTCCACCAAAGATCAATTTCATTGGTCTTTTCAAACAACCAGCTTTTGAGTTCCAGTTAAACATAGTAGATTGACTACATGTGTTATTTCCTCTAACTCCTAAAAACACACAGAAAAAATAAATGACACAAATCTACAAGGACAAAGAGTACAGGAGAAAGAGAAATGAGATTAATGCATTTCTGAAATACGTAAACCGTTTGCATGAATCGTGACCCATTTGGGAAAGGGAAGGATTCTACAACATGGGTGCTTGAAGAGGGAGAGTGTGAAGAAGTAAGCTTATTGATCAACCGAAGCCCAGAAAGAGTCCATGCTCGGAGGCAAAAGATAGAGTGGGGATGGGAAGAGGATGGGTTTTAACTCCACAAACCAATCAGACACTCTGTTGCCTACTGCTATCCACATCCTTCAAATGTATTGTTTGAAGAATATAAACCAGAAAGACTTCAGACTCAGGAACACTATGTGGGTTAAACACACATGAACAGTGGGATCCACATCTGCTTCTAGAAAGCCAGAAGCCGGATTACAGAAGTCAGGCTGCCACCCACGGGAGGAGACTAGAGGATTCCTTTCTTGAGGAAGTGATCAGCCCCAGAGACAAGACGCTGACACCGACAGACCCCACAGTGACAAGACAGTTCTCTACCTGGGTATTCAGTGGCAAGGCCCACCAGCGGACAAAGCACTCACACACAGAGACCCTACGATCGTATTTTTTATTGCCTCACATTCCCGGGGCAATGAAGGAAGCCTCCAAAAATAAGAGCCAGAGAGCCAGAGGAAATAGGGTCAATGCAGTGTGAAGAAAACAAGTTCAAAAAAACCCCAAACAAACATGCATCTTCACAAAAACAAAAATATTTTGAACCTAGGAGGAAAGAAATGCCATTTAAAAAGCTTTAATCAGTAAATAAAAACAAAAAAAAAAAACAATAAAAATAAGAAAGACAATATTTATAAAGTAAAAAATCCAAGAAATAATAGGAGAAACCTAAAGGATACCAGTAATGGGAAATTAATCTCTCAATTTATGGCAGATTAAATGGGCAAAAATATAAGCAAAGACACCACAACTAATAAAAGATAGGTGACAAACATTTAACTCATTTCAATTATGTAGAAGAGCCACAAAAAGCCAACCCTAAGAAACACTTCAATGCATGCCACAAGCTATGTGTCAAAAAAGTTCGAAAATAAAAGGAAAACTAAAGGAAGGAATAAAGAAAAGAGAAACAGACACACTAGAAAACAGAAAAGCAGCTGCACTAAGTCAAAAATTCAGTTCTTTTAAATTAAAAAAAAACTAGCTAATACAGGGAAATAAAAATGGGGCAATGCGGGAGGAGAAAGGATAAACATACAAAACTAGAACAATAAAGCGGAAATAATCACACAAAGAGGCATAAAAAATCTATTTTGCTCAGTTCCATGTAAATAAACTTGAAAATTAGAATGAGCCAATTTTTTAGAAAAAATACTTTACCAAAACTGACTCCAGAATAAAATAAGCCCCAAATTGATTGATTTCCAAAGTAGAAACAGAAGTTCTCAAAGGTACGTCAAAAAGCATTAGACTCAGGTGATTTTAAAGGGAATTCTAACAAACACACACACATACTTTTAACATATTATGTATAATATTTATATATTTTATACACAGACACAAATTCCCATGTTAAGGAAATAAACACTCCCAAAAATCTTTTATGAAGCAAATATAATACTGATATCAAAACCTCCCTTGGGGCCAGCCCCATGGCCAAGTGGTTAAGTTCACACGCTCTGCTTCGGTGGCCCAGGGTTTCGGCGGTTTGGACCCTGGGCGTGGACCTAGCACCGCTCATCAGGCCACGCTAAGGTGGCATCCCACAGGCCACAACTAGAAGGACCCACAACTGCAATATACAACTACGTACTGGGGGGATTTGCGGAGAAAAAGCAAAAAAAAAAAAAAAAAACACTTCCAAAGATGACACCACTCCCTCCAAAAAACCTGAGACCAACCCCATTCAGGAATATTAATGCTCAAATCCCAAATAAATATTTTTAAAAATCCAGCAACACACACAAAAAATAATATATTGTGGCCATATAGGATTTATTTCAAAAATGCATTAATGGTTCAACATTGACTGCCTGATATAATTCACCATATTGAGAGATACTAGGAGGGAAAACCACAGGATCATCTCTAAACACTTAGACAGCATCTGTCAAAATTCAAAAGCCATACTTGATTTTGAAAAATTCAATAAATTAGGAATAACAACACTTCCTTCACATAGTAAAATGTACCTATTTAAGCCCAAAACCACTGTCATAATTAATAGACACTACAACCACCAAAATTAAGGATGTCCATTCTCACCCCCGCTGCTTTTACCAGAGGTACTAGTCAATTCATCTAGATAACAAAATTAAAATTAAAAAAATTAGATAAAGCAAGGTAAACTTATTATTATTTGCAAACGACGTGAGTGTATACTTGGAAAGCCCAAGTTATAAAATGGAAACAAATTAGGTATTCAGGAAAGTAAGGGAATATAAAATTAACATATAAAAGTCAACAGTTAGAAGTTTTGTAGATATAATGAACAAAAACGTTCAATTACCAATAGACATGGGAAAGATAAACTACCTACAAACAAACTTGAGAAATGTGAAAGATACAAATGAAGAAAATTTTAAAACTCCTCCTAAAAGATGCAAAAGAAGAACAGAACAAACAGAAAGACATCACAATCTCGGATACAAAGACTAAGCATCTTAGATACATGCCAATTTTCTCTAATTCACGTATTATCTATATGATGCCAATTTTCTCTAAATGACTTAATCTGTGCAATCCTAATAAAAATACCAATAGGTATTTTTGGGGTTGTTAGGGGGAAAGGAAAGTGATTAGACAAGTTAATTCCACAGTGCATAAATAAAGTTAGAAAAACTCTAAAAAAGAACAGTATGGAGAAGCTAGCCCTAACAG
The DNA here is from genome assembly GCF_037783145.1 of Equus przewalskii. Classification (NCBI taxonomy): domain Eukaryota; kingdom Metazoa; phylum Chordata; class Mammalia; order Perissodactyla; family Equidae; genus Equus; species Equus przewalskii. The sequence continues at coordinate 18,121,289 of NC_091851.1, read as the reverse complement.
ATATTAAAACACCATTAGCTACACTAAGAATATGGTCTTAGTGCATGAATAGGCAGAACATTTGAACAGAATAGAAACTCCTGAAATAGGCTTAAAGACATGTGGGAACTTAGTACATGACAAAAGTATTTCATATCAGTTGGAGAAAAGATAGATTATTCAATAAATGGAGTTGGGGTACTGGGTAGCCATCTGGGAAACAAAGTTGGAGCCATCTCTCAAGAATAATTCCAAATGGATCAAATATTTATTAAACAGAAAAAACACATGAAAGTACTAGAAGAAGAGAATTCTCTTGTAACTGTAGAATAAAAAAAGACCTTTCTAACCATGACTCAAAATCCAGAATCCATAAAACATTACTTTAACTACATAATTTTCATTGGCTCTCTGTGGCAAAAATATCATAAGCAGGGGCTGGCCCGGTGGCATAGCGGTTAAGTTGGCGTACTCTGCTTAGGCAGACCTAAGGGGTGTGCCGGTTTGGATCCCGGGCACAGACCTATGCACTGCTTATCAAGCCACGCTATGGCAGGCATCCCATGTATACAGTAGAGGAAGATGGGGACAGATGGTAGCTCAGGGCCAATCTTCCTCAGCAAAAAGAGGAAGATTGGTGGTGGACATTAGCTCAGGGCTAATCTTCCTCAGAAAAAAGGAAGAAAGAAAAATAGCATCTGCAAAATCAACAGAAAAATGGTGACATCTGTAACTCATATTGAAAAGAATGAATCTCCCTAATACATACTGATCTCCTAAAAGTCAGTAAAAAGACCAAGAACCAACAGTAAAACTGCATAAAAGATATGGAATGAAGTATACAAAAGGACATATGTATGGCTCTTAAGCATGTGAAAAGAGATGCAACCTCACTAATGAAAAATACAAGGTAAAACTATAGCTTGACAAGCCAAACTGAGACACACTACAAAGTGAACTGGTTTGTGCTGTTCAGAAATGTCAGGTAATGAGATCAAACAACACCGAGGACGTGCTGCAGATTAAAGCAGACTAAAGAGACACATAACAATAAGGTGCACTAAGGGATGCTGACTGGGATCCTGGACCCAAACTAACTAACGTATTTATTTTGCTATGATGTACATTGCTAGGACAATTGAGGAAATTCAAATAAAGCTTAATCAATAATTAAACACTTTTTATTTTAAAACTGAAATTAAATCATTAATGTATCAATAATAATTATATCAATGTTAATATCCAGATTGGGGGAATTGTACTGAGATTATATAAGAGAGGGTCTTTGTTTTTAGGAAAGACTAAACTATTTAGGGATAAAGGAGCATTCTGTCGGTAACTTACTTTCAAACAGTTCAGAAATAATATGTATATAGAGAATGATTAAGCAAATATCATAAAATGTTAACATTTGGGGAATCTGGATGGCAGGTATACTCTTCGTATTATTTTTGGAATTTTTCTGTAAGTCAAATTATTTCATAATAAAAATCTTAAAACTCATTTTTAAAAAATACTTTTTTTTTTTAAGATTGGCACCTGAACTAACAACTGTTGCGAATCTTCTTTTTTTCCTTCCTGCTTTTTCTCCCCAAATCTCCCCAGTACATAGTTGTATATTCTAGTTGTAGGTCCTTCTGGTGTGGCATGTGGGATGCCACATCAGCATGGCCTGAGAAGCAGTGCCATGTCTGCGCCCAGGATCTGAACCAGCGAAACCCTGGGCCGCCGAAGCAGAGTGCGTGAACTTAACCACTCGGCCCCGGGGCCGGCCCCTAAAAAACTACATACTGATGACATTTTTCACATACCATATTGGTAAAAATCCTAGGGTTTAATAACATAGTCTCTGCAATGTTGCAGAGAAACAGGCTCTCTTCTACCTCCAGTTGGAGAAAAAACTGGTATAACTCCATGAAGGACAATTTGATAATATCTGTATGAATCACAAATACATATCCTCCTCCATCCAGAAATTCTTTCGTGTATGGGAAAGGACCTTTGTACAAGGTTATTCACTGGAGCACTGATAGCAAAAAGACTCAAATTCCCACTCCCCCAATGCAGTGCTCCCCCAAAAAGAATGCCTGTCAACAGGAGACTAGTTTTAACAGACACCCAGAAAGTCAAGCTTTCATAAAACAAGTGAACATATTACAATGACTAGCTCCCTATAATCTCCATGCAGTACGGAGAACATGCAGGACAGTCTCTCGCCCCCAGTTCTCGTCTCTCTTTGAATGTTGCTTTCTTATTTCCCAGTCAGGCGTTCAGAGAGCCTTTCAACGCCATCTGAAAAGCAAGATCCCAAAGGGCAGCACCCTCTGGTGTGAAGTTTTCTTTGCACAAATTCAAGACAGCAGAAAACTTGAATATTTTATTTTCTCCATCTTTAAAACCAGGATAGTGATAGCATCTTTCTGACAGGGTTGCTGTGAGGATTAAATATGACAGGTTGCTTAAAGCATTCAGCCAAGGATCCAGATCACTAGCATTATTTAATACAAGGCAGTTCTTCTCACTATCCTCATCATTTCAGAAGACAAGAAAAATGGCCAGTAAAATAGGAAGATACTCTATCTCACTAGTATTTGACAAATAAAAATGGCAAGTAATAGGATATAGTGGAGTATATGAAGAAGCCATTTGGTATAAACCTAATTCGGCCTGACCTTGTCTTTCCAAAAGGGCCTGACTGAGGCCCTTGAATATCTGCTTTAGAGATTCCCTATGGCAAGAGCAAAGGCCCTTGAGATAAAGGTGCAACTTCTCTCCCCCTCCCAACGTTGGCATCTCCTTAAAGATTAAGCATCTTTCTTTAGGCTGGGAACGGATTGCAGCGCTCATGCTCATCTGTGACCGCCCAGCCCGAGGCAACACACCTGCCACCCAGCAGCGTTCACTGAGACAGCAGACCTATCTGCCGTTTCCATCAATCGCTGTGCTGACAGAGCAGCCTCGTGACTATTGCAAAAGGGACATTTCAATCATATGTGAAACATACTCTTTGAGGGTATATAACCACCCTGTATACCCCCACTTCTTTGGAGTGCTCTGTTCCTTTGCGGAAAGACTCTCCCGGGTTATAATCCTAAGATTTAAGCTCAGAATAAACTCACCCAAATTTTCATTTATAGATTGGTTATGGATTATTTTCGTCGACATATTCAAGGAAATACAAATGTATTAAAGTTTAGATGATGAAAAAGATTTTCACCCAAACAGGTAAATGTCTAGCATAAACGTGCTAGACATTTTTCCTGCCAACAGATCACTATCATCAGTAAAAGGTATAGTTGTAGACATGAAAACGCCCTAAAGTGTTAATGCTCCTTACTATTCATTTCAAAAGACAGCCATCAATTCCTGGATAACGGAGGAGGAAGTCCAAAATCATGACAGCCAACAGCCTGGAAATCCTGGTGACTGTGTGATTAAGGACCCAGTACCTCAGGATTGGATGCAGCCCAACAAGTCTGTGAATTCAGAAGCACTTTGATTACCACATGTGCCACCTGGATGCTGAGACTCAAGCCAGCCAGATGGTGCCCCCCCACCCAGATCCTGCCCTGTGGGGTGAGTCTCAGCCACAGACCCCAGGCATCAGTCTACATGCCAATCACGGCTGCTCTGCTCTCTGTGCTCCGAGGAGCAGCATGGAATCCAAGACTACAGGAATTTCAATATCTCAGCATGAATCTAATTAGGCTCTACAAAACTTATAATAGCTTGACCAAATTATTGGTCAAGATAGTCAAAAATGAAATGTCCACCTCCCAAACTGGAAAAGAAAGAAAATGGAGATCTTGTCAAGATGGTGGCAGGCAGACTCTGAAGTCACCTCCTCCCACAAACACAACCAGGTTACAACTACTCCTGGAAAAATTACCCTAGAGAGAAAACTGAAAACTGGATACAAAGAACCCTCACAACAAACGACAGTCCTGACTGAGGCAGAAGAGGCAGAAATTCCTTCTGGAGAGAAAAAGCCACTTCGTGAGCCAAGGACCTTCACAGCTGGTTGGGCGGGACCCACCCCAATGTACGCAGCCCTCCCTGGAGGAGTGGGGACCTAAGCGGGGGCACATTATCGCTATAAGCATCCTTCAGACTCAGCACAACTGAGATGACTGTCCTACTATGGCTTCACTGGCTATTAACTGCAATGGGGGTTACCCCAGAAAAGGTATCGGAGGAAAGCCGAAAAAGCCTGGCTCTTAAAGGGCCCATGCACAAATTCAACCATCCCAGAGAGCAACCTACAATCACCAAAAAGACAGCTGCACAGTCTTTTGGTGAAAACAGACTCACCTGGTTGGCTCTGGGTGCATCTCAGTGAGAGGTGAGCTCTCTCCAGAGACTGAGACTTTGGTGGCGGCGATTGCTGTGACCTAGTACAGGCGTGCTGACACAGACGCTGGCAGATGCCATTGAGGTTCTTCCCCTGGCCTGACAGCCCAGGAGTCTGCCATACCCACTAGAGCACAGACTTAATCTAGTTCAGCCAGGGGAGGAAGGCCACCCTAGAGACTAGCCCCACCCAACAGCAAGCCCTCAGGCTACTTGTCAGCCTGCATAGACTGGGTGCCTTGATCCTCCACAGGTAGGTGAGTGTGTCTACCTCTGTGGGGCAGGGCCTGTGTGAGGACCAGGAGAACTCTGGAGGGTGTGGAGGCATTGGTGGAGAGGTTGGGGTCTTTACAGTGGGGCAACTGGGTATACTCCAGGGGGTCGGAAAGTGTGCATGGACCAGGGCTGTGTTGACAGTCTGTGTGGACCTGGGGTGGGGGGGGTGGGGTAGGGCTTATCAGCAACAGAAGACCTGTGCTTCACAATCAGCCACAAAGAGGACTGACTCCACCTTCCAAAGCCTGAAACAATTGGGTGCACCAGTGCCTAGGGCCAGCCCGACTCAGCTGCAATCCTAAGAGAGCTGACAACAGCCTTAGAGGCCTGAGGCCTACAGCAACTGTAAGCCCCTGAGCCTAGCAACCAGCTACACTAGGTACATACTCAATTAACAGGAAAACTGCAAGAGGAGCGTGCTAGTAGATCTTGCAGCCAACGGTGCTGGGGCTCCCCAAACCCAATTTACAGACAGCTGGCCAGGGAGGGAACACATTCCCTGGGTACCTGCAGTAAGAGCAACCCTACCACAGCAGAAGGACACAAGTAGCCCAAACAGGGGTCACTCCTGGATAATTTGGACTGGTGATGAGAGGGAAGCACACTGCTGAGCCTCAAAAGGCATCTCATACATAAGGCCACTTCTCCAAGATCAGGAGACATAGCTGACTCACCTAATACATAGATAAAAGCACAGAGAAAGAAGAATAATGAAGAGGCAAAGGAATACATTCCAAGCAAGGGAAAGGAGAAAACCCCAGAAAAAGAACTAAATGAAACAGAACTATGCAATTTACCTGACAAAGAGTTCAAACAAAAACTCATAAGGATGTTCACTGATCTTGGGAGAAGGATGGATGAACACAGTGAGAACATCAATAAAGAATTGAAAAATATAAAAAAGAACCAATCAGAAATGAAGAATACAATACTGGAAATGAAACACTCACTAGAGGAACTCAGTAGCAGAGTAGATGATATAGAAGAGTGGACCAGCGAGCTGGAGGGAAGACCAGAGGAAACCACCCGAGCTGAACAGATAAAAGAAAAAAGAATTAGACAGAATGAGAAGAGTCTAAGGGAACTCTGGGACAACATCAAGCACACTAACATTCGTACTATAGGTGTCCCAGAAAGAGAAGAGAAAGACAAAGGGGCAGGACTCTATTTGAAGAAATACTAGCTGGAAACTTTCCTAACCTAAGTAAGGAAACAGACATCCAAGTACAGGAAGCACAGAGAGCACCAAAGAAGATGAACACCAACAGGTCCACACCAAGACACATTATAATTAAAATGTCCAAAATTTAAGACAGCATCCTAAAAGCAGGAAGAGAAAGGCAACAAGTGACATACAAAAGAAGGCGCATATGCCTATTGGCAAACTTCTCACCCAAAACCCTACAGGCTAGAAGACAGTCGCAAGACATATTTAAAGTGCTGAAAGGAAAACATGTACAGCCAAGAATACTCTGCCCAGCAAAGTTATCATTCAGAATGGAAGGAGAGATAAAGAGCTTCCCAGACAAGCAAAAGTTAAAGGAGTTTATCACCAAGAAACTAGTTCTACAAGAAATGCTGAAGGGACTTACTTAAGCAGGAAAGCGATGACCCACAAATAGGGATAAAAAAATTATTTAAAAAAAAAAAAACACATACACCAGGCAATAAAATCACTACTAAAGGCAAAAATACAGTAAAGATAGCAAATCAACCACCTATGAAGATATATAGGTTAGAAGACAAAAATACTAAAATTACCTATTACAATGATAAGAGGGTAATGGATAGACACACACAAAACGAGATTAGATATTATTTCAAAAACATAAAACGTGGGAGGAGGGGATTAAGAGTAGAGCTTTTAGAAAGAGGTCAAGCTAAAGAGAACATCAACTCAACACAGACTGTTATATACGTAGAACATTACATAGAAACCTCATGGTAATCACAAACCAGAAACCTATAAGTAAACAAATAAGTGAGAGGAAAGAAATCAAGCATATTACTAAAGAAAATCATCAAACAACAAGGCAAGAGAGCAAGAGAAGAACTACTAAAACACCCAGGAATAAAAACAAGTTAAAAAAATGGCAGTAAATACATTTTTATCAATAGCTACTTTAAATGTCAATGGACTAAATGCTCCAATCAAAAGGCACAGGGCAGCCAATTGGATAAAAAAACAAGACCCATATATATGCTGCATACAACATGCACACTTCAAAACTAAAGACACTCACAAACTGAAAGTGAAGGGATGGGAAAAGATATTCCATGCAAATGGCAAAGAAAAGAAAGTAGGGGTAGCAATACTTATATCAGACAAAATAGACTTTAAAACAAAAACTGTAACAAGAAACAAAGACAGGCACTACATAATGAGAAAGTGAACAATCCAACAATAGGATATAACACTTGTAAATATCTATGCACCCAACACAGGAACACTCAAATATATAAAGCAACTATTAACAGACGTAAAAGGAGAAATAGACAGTAACATAATAATAGTAGGGGATTTGAACACTCCACTTACACCAATGGATAGATCATCCAAACAGAAGCTCAATGAGGAAACATTGGCCTTAAATGACACATTAGATCAGATGGACTTAGTACATATATATAGAACATTCCATCCCAAAACCACAGAATACACATTCTCTTCAAATGCACACAGAACATTCTCCAGGATTGATCACATGTTAGTCCACAAATCTAAACAAATTTAAGAAGATCAAAATAATACCAAGCATCTTTTCTGACCACAAAGGTATGAAACTAGAAATAAACTACAGGAAGAAAATCAGAAAAGCCAGAAAAATGTGGAGATTAAAACAGAATGCTACTGAACAACGACTGGGTCAATGAAGAAATCAAAGGAGAAATCAAAAAATACCTTGAGACAAATGAAAATAAAAATATGACATGCCAAAATCTATGAGATACAGAAAAAGCAGTTCTAGGAGGAAAGTTTATGGCAATTCAGGCCTATCTCAACAAAGAAGAAAAATCCCAAATAAACAATCTAACAGTGCACCTACAGGAACTAGAAAAAGAACAAACAAAGCCCAAAATCAGCAGAAGAAAGGAAATAATAAAAATCACAGCAGAAATAAATAAAACAGAGTCTTAAAAACAATAGACAAAATCAATGAAACGAAGAGCTAGTTCTTTGAAAAGATAAGCGAAATTGACAAACACTTAGCTAGACTCACCAAGAAAAAAAGAGAGAAGGCTCAAATAAATAAAATCAGAAATGAAAGAGGAGAAATTACAACAGACACCTCATAAATACAAAAGATTATAAGAAAACACTACGAAAAGCTATATGCCAACAAACTGGATAATCTAGAAGAAATGGATACATTCTTAGAATCCTACAGCCTTCAAAAACTGGATCAAGAAGAAGTAGAGAATTTGAATAGACTAATCACCAGTAAGGAGATCAAAATAGTAATCAAAAACCTCCCAAAAAATAAAAGTCCAGGACCAGATGGCTTCCCTGGTGAATTCTACCAAACATTCAAAGAAGACTTAATACCTATCTTTCTCATACTATTCCAAAAAATTGAAGAGGAAGGCAATCTTCCTAACTCATTCTATGAAGCCAACATTATCCTGATGCCAAAACCATACAAGGACAACACAAAAAAAGAAAATTATAGACCAATATCACTGATGACCATCAATGGTCATCAATCCTCAACAAAATACTACCAAATCAAATACAAGAGTACATTAAAAAGATCATACACCATGACCAAGTGGGTTTTATTCCAGGGATGCAGGAATAAAAATTACATGATCATCTCAATAGCTGCAGAGAAAGCATTTGACAAGGTACAGCATCAATTTATGACAAAAACTCTAAGTAAAATGGGTATAGAAGGAAAATACCTCAATATAATAAAGGCCATATATGACAAACCCACAGCTATTATCATTCTCAACTGAGAAAAACTGAATATCTCTCTAAGAATAGGAACCAGAGAAGGATGCCCACTGTCACCACTCTTATTTAACATAGTATTGGAAGTCCTAGCTAGAACAATGAGGCAAGAAAAAGAAATAAAAGGGATCCAAATTGGACAAGAAGAAGTGAAACTGTCGCTATTTGCAGACGACATGATTTTATATATAAAAAACCCTAAAGAATCCACTAAAAAACTTTTAGAAATGATAAATCAATACAGTCAAGTTGCAGGATACAAAATCAACATACAAAAATCAGTAGCATTCCTATACACTAACAACAAAGTAGCAGAAAGAGAAATTAAGAATACAATCCCATTTACAATTGCAACAAAAAGAATAAAATACCTAGGAATAAACTTAACCAAAGAGGTGAAAGATCTGTACACCAAAAACTACAAAACAATTGTTGAAAGAAATTGAAGACAACACAAAGAAATGGAAAGATATTCCATGCTCTTGGATTGGAAGAATTAACATAGTTAAAATGTCCACACATCCTAAAGCATTCTATAGATTCAATGCAATCCTTATCAAAGCTCCAATAACATTTTTCACAGAAATAGAACAAAGAATCCTAAAATTTATATGAAACAACAAAAGACCCCGAATAGCCAAAGGAATCCTGAGGAAAAAGAACAAAGCTGGAGGTATCACACTCCTTGATTTCAAAATATACTACAAAGCTATAGTAACCAAAACAGCATGGTACTGGCACAAAAACAGACACACAGATCAATGGAACAGAATCAAGAGCCCAGAAATAAACCCACACATCTATGGCCAGCTAATTTTCAACGAGGAAGCCAAGAGCATACAATGGAGAAAGGAGAGTCTCTTCAATAAATGGTGCTGGGAAAAGTGGATGGCCACACGCAAAAGGATGAAAGCAGACCATCATCTTACACCGCGAACAAAAATCAACTCAAAATGGATTCAAGACTTGAATGTAAGACCTGAAACCATGAAACTTCTGGAAGAAAACATAGGCAGCACACTCTTTGACATCAGTCTTAGAAGCATATTTTCAAGTACCATGTCTGACCAGGCTAGGGAAACAAAAGAAAAAATAAACAAATGGGACTACATCAAACTAAAAAGCTTCTGCACAGCAAAGGAAACCATCAACAAAATGAAACGACAACCTAACAAGTGGGAGAAGATATTTGCAAACCATATATTGGATAAGGAGTTAATATCCAAAATATACAAAGAACTCATACATCTCAATAACAAAAAAACCAACAACCCAATTAAAAAATGGGCACAAGATCTGAATAGAGATTTCTCCAAAGAAGAGACATGCATGGCCAACAGGTACATGAAAACATGTTCAACATCATTAACTATCAGGGAAATGCAAATCAACACTACAATGAGATATCACCTCACTCGGGTCACAATGGCTATAATTAACAAGACACTAAACAACAAGTATTGGAGAGGGTGTGCGGAGAAGGGAACCATCTACACTGCCAGTGGGAGTGTAAACTGGTGCAGCCACTATGGAAAACAGTATGGAGCATCCTCAGAAAATTAAGAATAGATCTACCATATGATCCAGCTATTCCACTGCTGGGTATTTATCCAAAGAACTTGAAAACACAAATGCATAGAGATACATGTACCCCCATGTTCATTGCAGCATTATTCACAATAGCCAAGACTTGGAAGCAACCTAGGTGCCCATCAAGGGGTGAATCGATAAAGAAGATGTGGTATATATACACAATGGAATACTACTTAGTCATAAGAAATGATGAAATCCAGCCATTTGTGACAACACAGATGGACCTTGAGGGTATTATCTTAAGTGAAATAAGTCAGAGGGAGAAAGTAAAATACCGTATGATCTCACTCATAAGTAGAAGATAAAAACAACGACAAACACACACGTAGCAACAGAGATTGGACTGGTGGTTACCAGAGGGGAAAGGGGGGAGGGGGAGGGCTAAAGCAGAGATTAGGCATATGTGTGTGGCGACGGATTATCATTAGTCTTTGGGTGGTAAACATGACGTAATCTACACAGAATTCGAAATATATTATGATGTACATCTGAAAGTTACATAATGTTATAATCCAATGTTACTGCTATAAAAACAAAAATTAAAAAAAGAAAAAGAAAAGAAAGAAAAAAGAGAGAAAGAGAAAAAGAAAGAAACCACAGATACAAAAATTTGATTATTTCAAAATTTCAATATAATTTCTTTGCTCTTTATCATTTTAGTGACTGCACTGTAAAATTAAAATTACTGCTCTAATACACCAGCTGGGTGCTGTTTGTATGTATGAACTTCCTAGTAGTCTGCCACAGAACATACAGTACACACTGTCTACAGTACAGGAGAGTGGTGCTAGAATACAAGGCCTCATTATATAGTTGACTAAATTAGTAAATTTTCACAATAAAAATAAAATCTGTTTTAAAAGTCTATCAAATAAAACTCAAACGAATTTGGGAAGACTCAGGGCTGCAATGCAATCTGGAAATGCCATGTCATCAAACTTTCCATATGTGTTAGGCACAGTGGCAGGTACAAAGAGGAAGAAATGAAGGCGCCTGGACCCTCTGTGAGCAGCTCTCTCCCAGCCTTGACGAATATGGTCACACAGACTGACCTGTCGAGGAGATGGCACGAGGCCAAAAAGATTCTCCCCACTTCCGTGTGTGATGTCCACTGCTTTGGTCAAAGAGCTTTGTCCAAGGCACTTTCATGGTCTACACAAACTACCTGCTGGATCTCTCACTCTCTTATCTACCGCACACACAGTATGTACACATGCTAATAACCCTACATATATTATTTCATTTAATCGTCACAACAACTTTAAGACAGATGTTGATATTTTTATACCCATTTAGAGAGGAGGCAACTGATGGCCAGAGAGCTTAAGTAATTCCCTTAGGATCTGAGTCACAGTAGCACCCAGACCCAATTTCAGACCTCAAACTCTTAACCACTTCCCTCTGGCACCCAGCTGAGGCATTTTAAAATATCTAGATAAGGACCTTTATAGGGGTCTCCCCTTAACTGCCAGTAAAACAAAAAAAATAACTCCTATTCCTCATGACTTCTTCTACTTCCATTACAAGGGGAACACACCCACCCAGGCACACACCCACTCAGGAGGGAAGAAGACAAAACCCCCAGATGAAGGACATCCATGTCCCTGTACAGGATCTGAGGCGGTGGCAGGTGAGTGGGTAGGGCTGAGGAGGGGGTACCTTTTCTGCAATGCCATTTTCTGTCGTGTAGATTGCCATGAGCTCAGTGTCTTCATTGTCCTGTTCACCGCTGGACGTGGCACCTCCGTTTATCACCACCTGAAGAGAAACACTCCATTTAGAAGCTGTTTCACCGTACACCACTCTGCTATATGGAAACACTGTCCCCAAAAGTCTTTTGCAATTCTCATAAAAGACAAAAACTGTATTTTTCACCTACCAAATTAGCCAAGCTTTGAGTTTTCTGAAATGAAACTCCTGGCAAGTGTGTGCTGCAACAGTGGCCACATGTGTGTCTATGATCGAAAAACGCACCATGTATCCCATAGAGTGAGGCTGCATGAACAGCTGAGGGAGACCAGAAATGGACCAGCCAAAGAAACCACAAGAAGTGGGGGCCCCAGTGTCCTCCAGGGGCAACGGAGGCTGGGCTGAGAGGCCAAAGCTGCTGTTTCCGAGCTGGGGAGAGGCATCCTGAGCTGCCCTGGCTAAGATCCCTTCCCAAGTAAGCCCCTCATGATGACTTCTCACACAGCATCCCCGGGAGGAGGAAACGTGCTGGTCAGAGCAACTCACACCCTGCCATTCACCTAACTTACATATACGTCTCACTGTGATTAAGACAACGAGGCTGCTGGTGTCACATTTGCTTGTGGCATTGGGCAGGGCTGGGCGCTGTCTATGCCAACAAAATTGACTTTCTGGGCCCTCAAGGTAAGGACTAGAACTCATCCTGAGATGATTCGAAGACAACATCTGGGCACCTGGCAAGTCACAACCTCTTTCATGCCTGCTCTGGGGGGGGGGGGGGGGGGGGGGGGCCAACATACCATCTTAGGTCCTGGCTGCCTGTCGCAAGAACCTTAAAATATTCTTAGTCTTTAGCCAAACGGTTCCATTTCTAGGAATCTATCATGAAAAAACAATACTGAAAATAATTGTATAAACATATGAATAACAGCACAAGTACATTTTTTAAATGCAGAAGATAAAAAGACAAAGTATACAAAAAGTATAGATTCTGGTTTGTAAAATACACTAAAAAGACACAAAAGACTAGTGACAGCATAAGAGAAAACAGTGTAACACACAACGGACCAAGGGTCCAGATCAGTGATTCATGGAAAAGACTTACAAATCCATAACACAAACAACCCAAAGGAAATGGGCGAGGACAGGAGTATACAATTCACAGAAAAAAAGTTAAAATATCCAAGAAAACACATGAAAAGCTGTTCAGCCTCATTTAAAACTATAGAAATGCCAATTAAAATAATATTTCATTTTTTACATAAATTAGGAGAAAATTTTAGAAGATGAATCTGGTGCTGACCAGGGTGTGGGGGAAAAGCTCCAAGTTATTAGAGATTATGTTCTTGGTGGAATGGGCTTCGTGGAGGGTAATTTAGCACTAGGATTTCAAACAGGCATCTCCTCAGAGCCAGCAATTATTCTCATAGAAACTTATCCCCTAGAAATATCCAGGCAAGTGGTATGTATGTTCAAGGTTGGTGACTGCAACATTATTTAAAATGCTGAACACTTGGAAACAACCTAAATGTTCATCAAAAAGACAGACATTATTAAATTATGGTGTGTGCATTTCAAAAATAATATTCAGCCATTCAAAAGAATAAAACTGATGTACTGACAAGGAAAGAACTCCAAGAAATACTATTAAAAAAAGTGTCACAAAGCATTAAGCCTTGAACTACGCCAATTATGCTAAACAAATAAAATAAAATTGTAATAACCTCCCTACCTGTCTGAATGCTTGGTAAAGGATCCAGAAAAGTCACAGACCAATAGGAAGGTTGCCCAAGGGGCAAGCAGGAAAGATGTGCGCCTTTCCTTCTTCACTCCCAACCCTTCCTTAGCATTCAGATCTTTCACAATCAATATGCATTCATATGTTATCTGTATATTGCTTTTTTAAACTGATGATAAAAAATATATACACCAAAATAGTAACAGTGGCTATCTTTAATCTGTGAGGCCATTTTTACCCTCTTTTCCCCTTCATATACTTTGGCAATTTTCCAAAATGAGAACAATGTCTTTTTACAACAGGGAAGAAATTAAAAAGACTAAAGATCCAAGCAGCACAGCTTGGATTGAGGCAGCCCAGAGAGATTTCAATCCACGTATTTTTGTAGTTGAGGAAATCAGGCCAGAGAAAAATTCCTCATTCAAGGTCATACAGATTATAACCCAAGTCTGAGGCTAGTTTTCAAGTAGGCTAAAGAGCTCAATTAACTAGCACATAATTCTTACAGGGCAAAATTTTCTTATAACATTTCAAATAAGGAGTTGCTTTGAAAACTCTAAGTCATGCTACAGCTTCCTATAAAAGACAACTGCGTTCCTGACGTTTGCCTGTAAAACTAGCTGCCAGCAGGATACATGATCCCAGCCAAGTTCAAGTTCAGAACACGAAACTAACTTACTATTAGAACCAGGCTCCAAGTCCTATCACAGCAGCACTCAACCCACTGAGCAGCCAAGAAGTACACACACTCAGGATGAACTCTCTTAGAACAACAACCTAGTTACTAAATCATCAGAGAAACCCAGGTCTGATTTAATGGCCTATTCTAGCTAAAACTAGCCTTCACCTGCACTCATTACCAGCTGCTGCAGGGAGCAACTGCTTCATCATCCTTCTGGGGTGATGAAAAGGCTTTGGAACTAGACAGAGGTGATGGTTGCACAACACTGTGAATGTGCTAAATGTCACTAAATTGTTCACTCTTACACTGTTAATTTTGTTGTGTGAATTTCACCTCAATAATTTCCTTTTTATCTGCATCTGTGGCACCAAAGAGGAGACTCTGGTAGGAGTTAGCAACTCCTACTCCTCCCCTGACTTGCTCCATTCACTCACATACACACACACATGTAATTAAATAAATAACTACTAAAAAATGCAGATGCTCCCCAGCCTAGGAAAAGGCTCACATATTCATTCAACAAACCATGTTTGAGCACCTGTTGTGCCCAGGCAATGAAAATGCCGCCCTACCACCTCCCAGGAGCTCCACCTGGAGCGGATGTCAAGTTAAGGAATTCTGACTGAACACAGGACGCAGCAGAGAGCCCTGAAGCCTGCCATGAGCAGATGTATGTTCTGGGTGACCACTCTGCCTGGAGCAGGACGGTGGAAAGGTGGGGCCAAGTAAACGGGATGACGACAGGAACAGAGGCAGGCAGACCCTTTTTGAGGCTACTGTCACACAAGAAGGGACAGTGGCCTAGACCAAGATATTAACAGTGCTCTGGGGAAGGCAGTCTTCAGGAGAGAGCAAGGATGTGGCCTTAGGCCCCTGGGGACTGCCCAGATAGGAGCCACAGCACCACAACTCTGTGGGGTGGGCACAGGGGAAGATGCCACTGCAGTACGATGGGCGACACCCCGGCCCTGGACACCGGCGGGTAAGGAGTCCAGGCCGCTGTCCAGTTCACTCACCTGGGTGGCTGGGTGGATGGAGGTGCCAGTCCCAAAGAGACTGATACAGGGAGGGATGGAGGGACAAACTGGTATGAGAGGTTTGTAAGCCAATTCAAAACATGTATGATCCATAAAAATCATCCCATAAAGGAAGCCTACTCTCCCAGGCCAGTGTGGGAAGTTTATTTAACAGTAGATATTACTGACCTACGATTTTTAATGTATTTCCACAGGTCAAGCCATCCCCGGGGACCTCGGAGCACACCTTTTATCCTGTCAGCCTCATGTTCCAGAGCTGACCTGCTGCCTCTCCCATGCCACCCTCATCCCCAAATGGGGGAAAAGGCGCCCCTTCCCCCCCAGACCCCTGCTCCGCACTCTGCCAGAGCCCCAGCTGGGAATGGGAGTAAGGCTGGAAACTGGGAAGCTCTGGACCAAGTGGGACATGAAACAAGTGGGTTTTTACTGAAGGGAGAGGGACTCGGCATCAGAGGGAGACGAGGCCACAGGAGGTGGGGAAGGCCCGGGGCTGCTCTGACCTGCCGTCTCTACCATGTGAACGTGCAGGAGTGACAGAACATTACTCAAACACCAGGTTGCTTTACTAAGAAGTCCCCTTTGGCTTATTAAATAAGCTATTCTAATGGTCCATTTCTTCCAAAAATGTGAACTTTAATTTTAAGAATCAAATATTAAAATCAGTTCTTCAGGAAAGGCACTGAGGTGTTTTTTAACAGAAAAGAATAAAAAAAAAAAAGGTTGCTGATACTATCAAAGCTCCAGATTTTTGAAGCTCTAAATATTATTTCAACTGGGAAATAAACCATGTCTTAGAAAGCTTTCTAAACTTAATAAAAATGGATTTTCTTTTGAGTTATTAATAGCAATGCAGATAACAGAGGGGAATCTTGGCATCTTTCATCTCAGGAAATTGATCAAGTTTTTATAAAAAATATCAGATTATTTAAAAACCTTTTGGGAACAAGATGTCCTTTCTCCCCTCAAGACTCTTTGAAACCAAACTTGTGGCTTTAAATTTTTTCCCCTAAACTAATACTGAACGATCACTCAGCTGTGAAAGCAGGTCTCTCCATTTGTCCAGTTGATTCTGCCTGTCTCCAACATGCAGGGCTGCACAGCCTTTGTGGGGTGGGGGGCGGGGGGAGGGGTCCTCTGTTGCTCAATAAATACAATGTCTTTCTTGCTCGAGCATTTTATTTCTACGAAGCTAAGACAATAATGCTAAAGAATTCATTTCTAAACAGTAATCTCAAGATGGCCGAATGTGTAGGAAGCAGGAGTGACAGGAGCAAGAGCCAAGGAGCGTCATGCTGAGCGTCACTATCACAGCAATGCCAGTTGAAGCTGACAGCTGAAGGACAACCGTGCTGTGTTAGTCACAACTGTGTTGTGTCACAGCTGTGACAGCTGTGTTAGTCAAACAGAAGTCACAGGGAGTCAGTGGCTGCAGACACACGTAGGGTGAAGGGTACAGGTACCTGGGAAACCCTGTGCCTCTGACCAGAGGGCTCTGAACTCAATTCTCATCTATTCGAGATCTGGTATAATTCACCCACCAGTGTCACGTGTCTGGTAGCTAAGTGAACCATTTTATACTAAAACAATCATTTTCAGAATAGTAATAAAATACCCCAAATTAACTGCTTTCTATTCTTTTAATAAGTAACACATACTATTCTTACCCTCCCTAGACACACACACACACGATTATTTCTTCTGATATCCGTTTCTCTACTCTACAATTAAAATGTTTTGAATAAAGAATAAAGATATCAAGATTAGTGCCTCCCAGTCCCTTTTTAAAGAACATAAAAATCTCCCACCTACTTCAATATTATTTGAAATTTCAAAATTAACTGCCATGAAAAATAAAACGAGTATAATACAGCATATGCTAAAACTCCAGAGCGTGTCAATCTTAGGTTACAACACCCCAAAAGATGTAGCTGGTAGATCTCACATAGCACGAGTGACCCTGAAGTTGGCCAAGGCAGCAAAGTCCCTAATCTCGTTTTCATCCCCTCTTCAAACACAGCAGCCCCCTGTGACACTTGGTGGCCACATGCAAGCAAAACCATCCGGAGCAACTAATACGGCAGCCGAAGCATGGCCTCCTGCCCAGCACGGGTCTTCCTGGGGCAGCCTCTTAACTTCTTCAGCCTTCTCTAGAGGGTTCCTGGGACCGCACCTGCCAGAGCACCCTCCGCACTTCCAGGTGTGTCCCACCTGTTCCCCAGCACAACTCGTCCTTCAAGAGGAGCCAGAAGGTACCTTATCCCTCTCCAACACCAGCCCCTACCCCAAAGCGCTGGTGGGATGATGTGCCCATCACTGGCCCACACTAAAAACGCTGTTTGTGCTCCTGCTCTCGTGCACATCCCATGACCACGGTGACGGTGACAGCTAACGCTGGGCACAGATTCATGCCGGACACCAGGCTGGGCACTTCACCAAACATCTTCCCTTCAAGGTGATGTTTGCAAGAGCTCAACTAGGGATGTCCCTGTGGACTCCCATCCTCCAACTCATTCCAGAACACATCCCAAGGGCACCCAGTGGGTTACAGCACTCCAGCTGAAAGGGGGCCGGCATCTTCCATTCTTCCCAGGTAGTAACACCTTATAGATAGCAAGCTAAATTCTCTGATATGTGAAGAATCTGTAAGGGCTATAAACCAACAAGAAAAAGGTCAACATTCCAACAGGAAAATAAGAAAATATAAATGGCTCCTGAACATTTGAGAAGATGCTCAACTTCACTCATGAGATGCAAATTAAAACTCTTAACAGAAACCTTTTCCCATCTATTAAATCAGTCATAGTGCAGTCTGACCCACGTCCCATTGGCAAGCACACAACAGGTGCTCACACACTGCTGATGGGGATGAAGTGGCCTCAGGAGAGCTCACTTAGTGGTACCCCTCAAATTACCAAGGCACACACCCTCTGCCCCGACAGTCCCACTCTTGGAAATTTATCCTTCTCTTACATCTGAGTGAAATGGCTTATGCTCAAGGTTATTCACTACAGTGCAAGTTGTAACAGCAAAATATTAGAAACAATCTAGATGTCTATCAACAGGAAACAGTTATATAAATTATGGTCCATCCATACCATAGAATGCTCTGCAGTTATAAAATCAATGAGGGCGCTATGTTCTGACATACGAATGTAAAGAACATCATCCACGACATACGAGTAAGCAAAAAAAAGGGCAAGAGCAGAGCTATAGACACAGATATTTAGATACACACACCTGTGTGTGAAAATACAGAGAATGCACTTGCTTATATATTCACAAACTACTTCTCAAAGGTAGTGTGTAGGGAGAATTGATGTATGCAAGACTGAGCAACAGCATATTAACTCTATACCCTTTGTATTCTTAAATTGTGAAGCACACAAATATATGACACTTAATGTTTAAAAAAGAAACATTTAAAACTAGAATTCCCTTTACGGACCAATTAACAAAATTATGGTACATGCCCTAAGTGAAATACCAGGCTGCTGCTAAGGAGGATGAGGCAAATGCATCCAAACTTTCTGGGGAAGAGGTGGAGGACGTCTTGTTAAACGCGATGAAGCAGGTTACAGAACCGTCTGCAGAAGCACCAGCCTGTTTGGTTGACACACGTAGTGACAAGCAACATACACTTTTTGCTTTAAAACCATGTATTTATTATATGGAACCTTTCCTGACCTTCACCACCTTTGCCAGTGTGAGAGTGGGACCCCTTCCATCTGGACCCCTTTCTTTCCTGGTTTCTATGAATATGGCCACAAGGATGATCCTTCAAGGAGATGGGATGGGGCAAAATAAGATTCTCCTCCATCTCAGCGTGACTTCCAATGTTTTAGTGAAAAAGCTTTTGTCAAAGCATTTTTACATTTTAGCTACACTAATCACTAGTTTCTCCTTATTCTCTTATTTATTGCACGTTTCATATGAGCCAGGTACCATGTTAATAAGCTTACATATATTTTCTCATTGATCCCTATAACAACCCCCTGACACAGATGCTATTTTCATTCCCATTTTACAGATGAGGAACCCGATGCCCAGAGAGCTTAGTAATTCCCTCGGGGTCTGAGTCACAGTTGCAATGCAGACCCTTACTCTGGACCCCAAGCTCTTCCCTCCAGGATTCTGGCTGAGGCTTTAAAAAATGCGTAGGTAATGGGGCTGGCCCCGTGGTCGAGTGGTTAAGTTCGCGCGCTCCGCCGCAGGCGACCCAGTGTTTCGTTGGTTCGAATCCTGGGCGCGGACATGGCACTGCTCATCAAACCACGCTGAGGCAGTGTCCCGCATGCCACAACTGGAAGGACCCACAACGAAGAATATACAACTATGTACCGGGGGGGCTTTGGGGAGAAAAAGGAAAAAATAAAATCTTTAAAAAAAAAAAAAAATCTTAATTAAAAAAAAAAAAATGCGTAGGTAATAACTCTGCAGATGGTCCCCCAGCCACCGTGGCCCACAGACTTCTGTAGGCCCTCGAAGAAGCCGTCGGAGGGGTCAGACAGGGCTGTATCCCAAAGCTAGCTGCATTGTACAACAGAGATGGCATTAGGCCCCTTTCAGATTCCATGCCTGCCCGTTTGCATCACTGTACGTTGGTTTAAGGGGCATAGCGGAGATGGAGGAGGGGAGGAGGAAACATTTATTAATTGCCTCCTGTGCATATGATCTGATGTTGCTCTGCATGATCTCATTTACTTCTCAAACATCCCTGATACTGACAAGGAGGCAGCAGCTTCAAGGATGAGTAAGTGCACAGGCTTGCACAGGCTCTCACAGGTATCAAGGGGTAAACAAAAGCCCCATCTTTCCACACATGAAGCTGCTCTCCAGAAACGGAAGCAGAGGAGCTATCCCTGTGCCCTGGGGCTACAGTCATGACAGGCACGGCTCTGGCTGGCAGTGCTACAGGTTCTCCCTCAAACTGCTGTCTGATCCAGGGATTTTCTCTGCAATTCTAAGTTCAATACAGTCATGTGCAGCATAACTCGGTGTTTCAGTCAATGACAGACCACATATATGACAGCGGTCCCATAACATTAGTGCCATATGATCTGGGTGTGCAGTAGCCTATACCATCTAGGTTTTGTGTAAGTACACGGTATGATGTTCGCACAACAACAAAATTGCCCAACAACACATTTCTCAGAATGAATTCCTGTCGTTAAGTGGCACATGACTGTAGTTCTGTGTTATTCCTGATCATCAGTACAGCTCAACAGAGACAAAGGAGGTGGGGTAGGAAAGAAAGACACTCACAGAGGAAAGATAATAAATGGCAAGGAACTCGGGGGAGAAAAAGAGTTCCTCCTCATTAAAATGCATAATTAAAGCAATCAGATACCAGTCTTTCACTTATCGATTTGTTGCTTTTTAAATCTAGTATCTAGCACAGGGTAGGGGGGCGGTGTCTCTCTCACACAGCTGCTGAGAGCATAAACTACTGCAATAAGGTTATATACACTAGGCTATCATTTATTACGGCAAAGAATCAGAAACAACCCAAGGTCCCAACGAAAGTAGAACAGTTAGATCTATGATTTGCTATTATGTCACAATGACATAATTACACACAAAAAACAAACAGGTCATGTTTTCAGTGGCACTGATATCCCAGGATATAATATGAAGTTAAAGCAGATTTTGTGTGTGTGTGTGCCAGAATTTTATAAAAAGAACACCCAAATATTTGTTTCAAATCTCTGGAAAGAAATACATCAAAATATTAGCATGTTGTTTTTCTGGCTGATGTGATTCTAAATGATTTGGGTTTTTTCTTTGTTACACTGCTCTGTATCTTCTAAATTTTCAACAGTGACTATATTTCTTTTGTAAATGAAGAAAGTTGTACAAATAATAAAGCAATGATTGAACAGAAATATATGCAAACTACAAGAAAGATATAGTAAAAAAACACATCAGTTTTCTTACTACTTCCATTTCACTCTGACAACATATTTGTACCGTGGAGCCTGGGGAGAAATATGGATGCTTTAAAATATGTAAAACTTAAAAGGGAGTGGAGAAACGACAATTACTGCCATGCAACCCCCCATAGACGATCTTCCTCCTCAAGTACTTTATCAGATCCTCACAGGGAATTAGCTTTTTTTCTCCAGCAGAATGACGGGCTTAGGTTATGGCAAAGAAATCAATCTGAAATACCTTACCCAAAACCATGCAAGCTCAG
This sequence comes from Equus przewalskii, assembly GCF_037783145.1. NCBI lineage: Eukaryota > Metazoa > Chordata > Mammalia > Perissodactyla > Equidae > Equus > Equus przewalskii. The sequence continues at coordinate 18,099,797 of NC_091851.1, read as the reverse complement.
GAGCCTGCCTACCTAGCTTAGATGAAGACAGGTTAGGAGGGAATGGAGAACTTAGAGGTGGGGGTTCAGCAGGTGTAAACACCCAGAAGAAGAAGAAATCTTAAGCAGCCTGGGAAATGCAAAAGACACAGGTGGGGGGCTGGTCCCGTGGGCCGAGTGGTTGAGTTCGCGCGCTCCGCTGCAGGTGGCCCAGTGTTTCGTTGGTTCGAATCCTGGGCGCGGACATGGCACTGATCATCAAACCACGCTGAGGCGGCGTCCCACATGCCACAACTAGAAGGACCCACAACGAAAAATATACAGCTATGTACCAGGGGGCTTTGGGGAGAAAAAGGAAAAAAAATAAAAATTAAAAAAAAATAATATCTTTTAAAAAAAAAGATGTTGCTTGTTAAAAAAAAAAAAAAAGACACAGGTGGGAACGACAAGGAGGGGTTGGAAAGGAGGAAGGCTGGGGGGTGAGGACACCATATGGAGGCTGTCAAGAAGACTCAGGCAAGAAACAAAGAGGACCCAAAGAATGCAGTGGCAGAGGATGGTGTGATGGTGGGCCGTACAGGACAGGGAGGCAGGAAGCTTGGGCAACTACTTCTGTTGCATTCCTGTTAAACTCGGTGCAGCTTAGAGCACAAAGCAAGTACTTAATAAGGGCAGAGTGCGCACAGTGTCTATAAGGCCCTTTCCAGGACCGAGGTTCTATGAATCTGGCCTCACACAAAGTAAGAGATAATTGGCCAAAACTCTGCTCAACTTGGTAAACCTGCTCAGGATGGGACCGCAGCAACTCTGGCATTTTACGATCGTTCACACCAAATTGTTCGTGTCCCAACTATCAGATGGGCATTTTGTGTTACTAACACCTCTCATTTCATTTTAAACTAGCAAGACTCTATTCAAATTAAAAGTAAGCTGCCATACAAGAAACTGAGACCTCAAAACCAGAGCAGAAAAATTAATTTTTAAGAACATCGAAAACTCTAGAAAGGAGTAAGGAAAAGAATCCCTTAACAACCATAAAAATCTTCATTTGAACACCATCTTCTCAACGTTTTTATTTCAAAGTATACACTGGCATGTTCCCTTTGTAAGAAAATTTTTTTCCAATGTATCCATTTTAAACAGAAAAGGCTGCTCATCTTGGCTATTCAATTTTGACCTCTCAAGAGCATCTCCTCCCCCAAATCATGGCCGTTATGCAGTAGAATCAAACTCTGATCTTACAGAAAGGGGAATTAACCAGTTCTCTGGGCAGGCTCCAGGAAGCACTCTCTTTATCCTCACACTCTTCTCAGAATCACACACTGTGGATCCCAAGATCTAATTATTCTTACAGAAAGAGAACACTTTCCAAAACAACTATTATTACCATCCAACTGAGACTTTCAGTTTTAAGATCCAACAATCCCAAGCCCTCGATTTAGGAATGCACAAGAAGAAACTCCACGGCAACTGGTATTAAAGTCCTAAAGACAAGGATGTGTTCTAGGCTTCCTTGTTTAGTTTTTAAAACAAACAAGGCCTACTTGCACTAAAAAACCTCATGGCTTTTGTTTGTTTTTGTTTTTGTTTTGCTGAGGAAGATTCACCCTGAGCCAACATCTGTGCCAATATTCCTCTATTTTGTATGTGGGTCACCACCACAGCATGGCCACCACTGAGTGCTGTAGGTCCACACGTGGGCTACCAAAGCTGAGCACACTGAATTTAACCACCAGGCCATTGGGTCGGCCCCTCGTGCCTTCTTTTCACTGCTGAAAATGTGCATATTCGATTCTGCCATCAGAGTCGGAGGCCTAGAGGAATCAGAAGTGCCTCCCTCCCCATGTTTGTCAAGGTCACTTCTCTTACAAGAAAAGAAGGAATGGAAAGAAGGAGGAAAGAAAAGAGGAGAAGAAGAAGGGGGACAGAACAGGAAACAGACAAGGAAAGCAAGGGGCATCTGTCTCCCTGGCCGCACACTTGCACAGGCGGGCACAGCTCCGAGCTGCTTGCCTCTTGTCCGCCAGCACCCCCATCTGGCCACCACCCCGGGGTCGTGGGCTCCCCCAGGAGGAGCTCAGCCCTTCTTTTTAAAGCTCTTGGCCACCCCCCACCCCTGCCCTGGCTCCTCTGAAACCTCTCCGTCCTCTTCATATCCATCCCTAGGCCTGCACCAGGCCTCTTTTGCTGACTTACGGGTCATTATCTCCTTTCTTTTCTTTACAGACTTTCTCACAACCACTCACCTCCTTCTTTTAACTACTTAACGTTTAAACTTTCCTTCCTTTACCTATAATTTGAAAGACAGGGATAATGGCTTTAGTGATGCTGATAAAATCCCTAAAACGTTAAGAGCAAACAGGGAAAGCCTTCTGTTTCTCTGGCATGTTGGTCCCATCCGGCCTAAGTGTAAATTCACAGGAAAGGAAAGTTATTTGTAGACAAGTAACTACAGAAGGTGGGAGAGAGGAGACCTCACTGTGTTTTCTGACCAATTCCACAACCATGCAATTCAAAAATATTCTTTATCTTTTAAATAATTTACTGTACTTTCCCAATTTCCTAATATGAGCATCATTAGGAAATTATTACTTTTATAATCAGAGAAGAGCTTTTTTTCAAAAAGACTTTGAAAGTTTCTCCTCAAGAGCTAAAAATGTGTCCAGCTATTTCATATGCTTAAGTTTGGCTGTAATTAAGATATAATCTATCATCCCAACCCGGGCCCCTGTGAGCGTAAAGGGGAACTGTAGCAACTAACATGCAGGAAGCACGGCACAAACCAGGAGCACTGGAAAACCCAAACGTTACACGCCGCCCGTGACCTCTTCACAACCCTCTTCCTAACCACTCAGCTAGAAAACTGTTTTCCGTGCTAGAAGTTGCCGGTGGAACAGTGTTGAGATCTGATTTCAGCTGGTCATTCTCAGCAGCAGAGCAGGAAACCTGCTCCCAGGCTGGGAGAAGACAAGAAGAGGGAAAAGACATCTCAGATCCAAGGGCATCAGTACCTTCCTGACTAAACGAACACAAAGCATCACGAAAGAGCAGAATTTTTAATTCTACCTTCTGTCAATTCATTACTTGCGAGTTTATTATTTCTTATTTCTATGGTGCCGCCCGGGAGCCCAATCCCAACCCCTGATCGACTTCCCGTTGTACCTTACTGCCCACATCCAATGCAACACCACATCTGATCACATCTGCCCTTTTACCACCTCTCCAAGCTGCCTGTTCCTCATCCGCCTGTCTTTCCTCCTAGCTGCCCCAAGGACCCCAATTCCCACAGTTTCCTGACCCCGGCAGACCTGCCAAACCTTTGATCCAGCCCTGTTTCAACTCCCTCCTTACGCCACTAGGGTCCATGGTGTAGCACTACAAGCACTCCCGCACAAACCCTCAGCTCCGCTGTCCTCTCTGGCACTCACCTGGCCAGGGCCCAGCCTTGGCTAAACCCAACAGTCCATCCCATTCCTCAGCCAGCTCGCCCTCGCAGTGCCTTCCTCACCGGCTGCCCGGGAAGGGCTGGCCTGGTTCCCCGCCGACCTCAGCAACCACTCCTTACCTGTCCCCTTGCTGGCCCTCCTCAGCTTTCACGCCTCCAAACACTGTGGCTCCTCGCACTGGGCCCTCAGACCCCCTTTCTCCCTTAGCGACATCTACCCCCAGGCGATGCCATCCAATTCCCTGGCTTTAAATACCATCTCCTCACGGCTAACCCCCAGTGAGGACCTCCCGCCACACTGCCTCCCTGCACAGCACCAGCTCAAGTCCCGCTTTCCACCCAGTGTCTCCACGGCCAGCGCCAAACTCCTGACTCTCTCAGCCCCCAGCTTGCTCACCCAAGTCTTCCTCCATCTCAGTACTTGGCCAATTTATCTTCCAGATGCTCAGGGGAAAACCTTGAACTACCCTTGCCTCCTTCCTCCCTTGCTCCCACCCTCGTCCAGTCCGTCAGTACCGTGGTCAGCTCTCCTCCAGAAGCCCAACCGCTTCTCACCACTTCCACACCCTAGCACCTGGCTGGAGCCCCCGTCAGCTCCCCTGCTCTGTGGCAGGCAACTCCTGACTACTCTCCTGCTCCCCCTTCAGTCTGCTTCCCACTCAGCAGCCAGAGGGACCTTTTTAAAACCAGGCAGAGCAGTCATACCTCTGCTCAAAGCCCTCAACAGCTTTTTATCCAACTCAGGAAAAGCTAAATCCTTACCAGGGCCACAATCTACATCATTGGCCTACATAATCTCTGTTGATCCCATCCTACCCCCTGTCCAGCCCCACCACCTCCACAGGGTTCTCAGACATACCAGGTACCTCCTGCCTCAGTGCCTTTGCACGTGCTGTCAACACACTGCATGACGGGCTTCCCTCACCCCTAACAACTTCTATCCTTAGTCTCTGTTTTATTTTTTTCTTAGTATTTATCAGTATCTAACATCTACACATTTGACTTATTTTTCAGGTGTACTTATTTTTCAGGTGTCTCCCCCACCAGAATGGAAATTCCATGAGATCAGGGATTTTTGTCTATTTAATTCACTGCTGTTCCCCAGAGCCCTGAACCTATGGAAACCTGTGTGGAAAAACCTATATATTTTTTTAAGGGATAAATTAACGGCCTGCAGGTCCTGAATGACCCCTATCTTACCTCACATCTGTTCCACACTATCCCCCTTCCTCAGTTTCTTTTCTTCCCAGAACTTGTCACCAGCAGCCACATGACGTGTTTACTGTCTATCTCCCCTCACCACCAGCAGGAGGTCAGCTCCACAAGAGCAAGAACCTGGTCTGGTTTCACAGCTGTGCTCCCAGAGCCTCATGTGAAGCAGGCACCCAATAAACACCTGCTGAAGGAAAGAACTCTCCTTGCCCCTCTCTCAGATGAGGCCACCATCAGTGCTCAGCTGGACTGGCCTAACGCCTTCACTCGCCTTCCCATCTCCAGACGCTCTCCTCCCCACACCCACGGCAGGAATTCTCTACCCAAAACTAGAGTGCAACTGATTCTGCTACAACTGTTTATCAGCACCCCCATGCCCAGCCCAACTCTGCTGTGTCATCTGTACTAAACTTGAGCCCAGAGCAGGACATGGCCATGCTGCTCCCCCGGCTGGAGGGCCCTCCATCTCCCTCTCCTGACCTGAGACACAAGACATGTTTCAGGACTTGGAGGTCATCTCCCCTGGGCATCTTCATCTGACCAGCCAGGCCCATGCCCATGACACGGCTGGGCGAGGGTCCCTCTCGGGCACCCTCACAGCACCCCACGCTGAATTCAAACCCGAACACTCAGGGTCTGTTTGCTGACTTGCCACATCTGCCCTCATATTAGAAGAACTCAGTGCAGTCACTCCTGCGTCTTTCTTCCCTGTGGGTCTCCACCACTCACAGAACACTTCTCTTCCAACATATGTGGTCACCAAATGCCTGGGCAGTTTTCCCCACACCAAGCAATTCTCTGGCACCTCAGCTGAGTGTCCTATAATTTAACTCAATTCTGACACTACCTACCCATAGATGGTGTCAGATCCCACAGGTTAAGGGCTCAGTCCCACAAGATGCTCCCACCCCTCTTCAGATGTCAATAGAAAGTGGCAGGTCCTCAGATTGTCCACAACTTGTGCCCAATTTGGCTACAAATTGGAGATTTCCACAAACCCCCCCTCAGATTTGCTTAATTTGCTAGAACAGCTCACAGAACTCAGGGAAACACTTAACATTTACCAGTTTATTAAATATGAAAAAGGATACAGATGAAGAGAGACACAGGCCAAGGTGTGGGAGGGTCCTGAGCTCAGGAGCTGCTGTCTCTGTGGAGGTGGGGTGCGTCACCCTCCCCGAATGGATGTGTTCACTAACCCGGAAGCTCTCTGAACCCTACTGTACGTCTGGGATTTCTACGGAGGCTTCCTCACACAGGCACGAGCAATTATTAACTCTGTTTTCAGCCCTCTCCCCTCTCTGGAGGGTAGGATGTGGGGCTGAGAATTCCAACCTTCTAATCACAGCTTGGTCTTTCTGGTGACCCGCCCCCTCCCGGGAGCCGTCCAGGAGCCCACTCAGAGTCAATAGAACAATGGAACAAAAGATGTTCCCAGTGCTCTTATCACTCAGGAATTTACAAGGGTTTTAGGCGCCTGTGCCAGCAACCGGGGGCAGAGACCAATACATATATTTTCCATTATCTCACACTCTACTGAACTGTAAGCAGCTTGTTACCCCGTCTGTGTGGTGCCTATCACACTGGGGGTCTATGAGTTCTTAACACTATATGGTTCTGAGGAAAATACTCTAAGGGAATCTGAAACAAATTATGGATTGTGTGAACACAGATGAGTATCTCTCCCATTCTCATAAAATTGAGCCTAATAAAGCTAAACCTCAGTCCATACCCCTAATATCTCCAGACTGAATAATCTACTTTTGGCACCCAAGAAAGGAGAACTAAATATCCTCACAGAGGCTGTTAGAAGAAGCAGAAACAAAACTTAAGGAGCCCTAAACCTCTGCCTAGCTCTGAACTGGCAGCGATGACCGTGTGCTGAAAACGACAGGCCGGATGACAGGTGGGCCTGTGCCAACAATATAGTTGAGGCTATTAACTTGGTTTCCCTGGATGCCCCTCCAGGTTCAGATGAGACAAGAGCAAGTGACATAGAAGAACAACGGAGCAAACACAGGACCTCTTCCAGGCTGTGCTTCCCAGCCAGGGTCCTTAGGGAATGGCAATCCTTCAAGACGTTTTACTGTTTTCCTGGTTCTAATTCCTTGCTCTGTGGTATGCCTCCCTATTACACGTTTCCTAGCTGCCTCTGAACACACACAAACTTGCCTAATAAGACTCCCGTGGGAGAAGGAGAAGATCTTTTGCTGTTTCTTCTACTTAATATCAACCCTGATCGTATGACCTAGTTCCTATGAATCCTGGGGCTTTGTGTGTCTCGTTCTTACTGTGACCTATTCATTACTCTTCCTCTACGTACGGATTTATTCTTTTTCTCTTTACATTACTGCCGTGGGTCTTTGTTTTATTTTGTGTAAAGAAATGCTGATTCCCTTCCACAGGAGTTTTTTTTAATCAGCACTTATAACATCCAAGGAAGCATTTATCTAACCCAGGATGCTGAAGAGAATCTCTAATGATGGGATCCTTAATCCCACTGAACACCCCAGCAACCCCCTCCAAGCAGACCCTCCCCAAAGCTGGTTCTGAGGAGCCACCAGCGTTGGTTCCGTGCCCCCCTCCCTGCGCTCCAGCACACCTGTCTCTAGACACCTGAACAGCCAAGAGCCTGAGACCCAGCGTCTGACTCCAAAGCAAAGAGGAAATAGCAGCCTGGAGCATTTTAGAGTCTAGCAAGGCCCTGACCAGGAAGAAAGAGACGGGCCAATCACTAGCCTTGTGTGGCTATCAAGCACTTGACTAGTGCAACTAAGGCCCTGAATTTTAGATTTTATTTAATTTTAATTAGTTTACATTTAAATAGCCACAGGCGGCTAGCAGCTACTGTGCTGGACAGCACAGATCTGGAGAAAAGGACAAACACAGAGCTGCCCTGATGGCTGTTCTTCAATGTGTGCATTTGGAAAAGCTGTGACGAAGCAAGACCCTGGCAGGCAAGGGTGCCTGGTCCCGATGCCTGGGGTCACCCACGTGTGGGCACTGTCAACATGAGGTCCTCAGCCCTCCTTTCTTCCGGCCAGCTCTCTCCCGGGCAGCCATATCCTCTCCCACGGATTCAGCCACACCACCTGAGCCCCAGGCCTGTACTGATGGCACTCCTGCTCTCTCCGTGCTCCAGGCCCCACTCACTCAGTGCCTGCCTGCAGGGTCTAGGAGTCCCATCAGCATTAAAAATTCACAATTTCTCAGGGCCGGCCCCGTGGCCGAGTGGTTAAGTTCACCAGCTCCGCTTCAGTGGCTAAGGGTTTTGCTGGTTCGCATCCTGGGTGTGGACACGGCACTGCTCGTCAGGCCATGCTGAGGTGGCGTCCCACATGGCACAATCAGAGGTCGTCACAACTAGAACATACAACTATGTACTGGGGGGTTTGGGAAGAAGAAGAAGAAAGAAGAAGACAAAAAAAAAAAAGAAGATTGGCAACAGTTGTTAGCTCAGGTGCCAATCTCTAAGGAAAAAAAAAATTCACAACTTCTCAAATGAAACCCGTCATCTCCCCTCTTTCCATCCTCCAAACCTATGGTTTTCCTTGGACTTCATATTTTCTGCAAAAGCACAATCCACACAACCAGGTTTCAAACACATAAAATCTTAATGTCATCCTTCACTTCCACCCTCTCCCGTCCCGGCCCTCAAGTCTCAGTACCTCGTCTGTCAGCCTTCCCTCCATTCTTCCTGCACCCCGCCACCCACTCAGGCCTTTGGTACCTTCCAGGCCTCCCTCACTCTCCCTGTCCTAATCTGTCCCCACCCCAACCAGTCATCCCAAAAAGAGTCTAGGGGCCTTCCAGGGGCTCCTGTTGCACCCTGCAGGAATCCCGACTGCAGTGCTCACTCTCATGTGCTGGAACTGCCCACTCACTGCTTCTGGGTCAAGAGTAAGTTGTAAAGTTTTATGCACAGATATGGGCCACCTCTTACAGAGCACGTGTTCAATAAATACTTGCTAAATGATTATTGCAACAGATACCTGTTCTGGATGGAATGTTTTGTTCCCCCAAAATTCATATGTTGCAGCCTCAACCCCCGATGGGATGGTGTTAGGTGGGGCCTCTGAAAGGTAATTAGGTTAGATAAGGTCATGAGGGTGGAGCTCCAGGATGCAGTTAGCACCCTTATAAGAGGAAGAAGAGACGCAAGACCTTCCTCTCTCAGCCACGTCAGGACGCGGTGAGAAGGCGGCTGTCGGCGAGCCAAGAACAGAGCCCTCCCCAGGAACTGAATCTTCCAGTACCTTTATTTTGGGCCTCCCAGCCTCCAGAACTGCGAGAAATAAATGTCTGTTGTTTAAGCCCTGCCGTCTACAGTAATTTGTTATAGCAGCCCGAGGTGACTAAGACAACACTTTTCTCCCTGTAATTGTGCCCGACTCCAGTTCATTCTCTACAGTACTCCCAGACTACTCTTCAGTGTTCCTAAAGCACAGCCTACTGGGTTATTCCCCTGGTCAAAACTCAGAGACAGCTTTTTACTGATAGACTAGAAACCTGTAACCTTCTTGGCCAATCACTCAAGAACCACCCAGAATCTAGGCTCTCGGCCCACTGTTCTAAGGCCGCCCCTCTGCATCCTTCTTTCCCCTTTGGCGCCTGACTTGGCTCAGGCTGAACCTTCCCGCCCATTGTCCTTTCCAGCCTCTTGACATGTTCCACTGCTGCCTCCTTTCACCTCAAGGTCCATTTCAGATGCCACTGCCTCCAGGGCCCAGCACAGCCAAGAGTCCTCTCCCCACCTCAACTCCTCCTGCCTCTACCCACACCTCTCCTTCTCTAGTGGAATCATATTTTCCATGGGAGAGGTGTTTTAAAATCAGCAAAAAAATCACCGCTCTTTAAAACTACTAGAGAATCTCATAGGAGTATACCCCACAAATCCAAAATATCATTTTCCAATGCTCTGAGGTGCCATGTTATAAGGAAAAGAAAAAAACAAAACACAACCAGAATCACCCTGTCAGCCAGATGCTCACACTGACAAGCAGCGGGAGGAAACATGAGCCTCATTTTCACCTCTGCTCCTCCTGGAGCATCAAGTACAGCAGGGAAATCAACACCACTCCCCACTCTTCCTCTTTACTGCCCACCCCAAGACCACCTGCTGAACTAGGATGCTCACTGCACTGTACCTGTCATCGCGTTGCTTATGTGCAGCTGCTGTCCTCCTCACTGGCTGTGACCTTGGGGACAAGGACCTTGTGTGATCTGATATCAACGCCACTTAATTAACACATCATGTGAAGCACACAGTGGGAAAATCCCTGTATTTCCCCTTCCCACAGAACCACTAGGAGGATCTAAAGCCACTTTCAGTCTAAGGCTGCTGGATTCTGTGAAATTAGTGTCTAGACCTTGTGGGCTGAACGAGGAACAGGGAGACACAGACATGTGCCCTAAGAGCAGAAAGGCAGTGACCAAAGTCACCCCATCAACTAGGCAGCGGGAAGAGACCAGCTCCAAGCCAGGCCCCTCCTCAGTCCTGTCAACAAGCAAATCACTCAAAACGCTCTTCTATCTTCTTTTTCAAGTTTTCTTAGGGTAGCAATGTCACCAGTGATTAAATATGGGCAGTATGGTGTTCCTATTTTTACTATATTACAAAGTATTTTCTAACAAACCTTTCCAACCCCAAATTCCATCACATGAACTACTTCTTGATAAACATTCTTCGACAGGCTTTGTTCTCCTTCTTTTATTTCACCTTTTGCGTTCTCATAAGCTCTGAGGGAGGTCATGTTAACACACTCCTTGGCATCCTCGGTTCCAAGTGACCCTGAGGTTCACGTGCTGAGCTCCCCTCCCAATCCATTCCCAGGATCCGACTCCAGCACCCCTCCCCTTCACCCCCCTTTTTCATGCTTACTTTTATAGCCTGAGACTGGGCTAAAAATTCTGTAACTTTCCAAATTAAGCTGCCCTAGTGTTAAATCAACTTTATATCACATTATATTTACGTTCAACTACATATTATGTCCACATTCCCAGCTCCCATGTACTCGCAAGGGCTCCCAGTGAAGACGGATCTAGAAATTAACGCTTGGAGGAGCACTCCTTCCAGCCCTACTCCTAAAAACTAACACTAGAGGGGAAAACCCCAAAAGAGGCAAGCCTAAAACCAGACAAGCCTTTCTGTAAACAAGAAACATAAAGCGATGAATGGGCTGACATCGGGGCCTGGAAGGCCTCAGTTAGGCAGCTCTTGGCTCCAGAGGGAAAGAGGGACTCAGGGGCCCCCAACACAAGTGGGGGACCAGAACCAGGTGTATGCTCAAAGTCAGGGGCCAGAACATTTCCTCACTCCTTCGCGCCACGGTCTGCACCCTGGGGGAAAGAGTAAGACCTCCACTGTAAGCCCCAGTTCTAGACCGCATCCAGGAAAGGAGAATGCAAAACCACAGAGAGAAGGGGTGGGTGGTGGGGAGAGAGAAGAAAATCTTAAAAGAAATAGTAAGAAACGCCAGATGAAAATAGAGCAAGTGGAGAAATACTTTACAATAAGTACATTAGGGTCTTCAATGACTTAAATGATGACACACTTTAAAACAAACACGTACACACCAGAAATCAAGAACCAAAAACAGGCAGCAATGAACCAAACAGAAATCGTAGAAATAAGAAATATAATCATTGCAATAAAAATTCAACATAAACACATAAGTGGACACAAAGAATCAGTGCACGGGAAAGTAACACTGGGGACTCCATCCAGAAGGCAGTGCCAGAAGACGACGAGCAAATCACGAGAAAGCAGTTCAAGAGGAACGGAGATGGGCTGGGAGGCTCTCGTGCTTAATTAACAGAAGTTCACTCCAGAGTTGAGAGCCAAATAGTTATTTTCAGACGTACGAAGACGAAGCAGTGCCATTCACAGACCCTCAGTGTATTTTAAAAGAAAAGTAAACTCATAAGGAAGGAGACGGATATAAGAAAACACTTAATACGAAAACTGATACCACATGCCGGTGAATGTAACTGCTAACTGTAAAATACCACAATTTGAATGTGAAAATAAGTAAAGCTAAAACTCCAGGCCATAATGACGAGGCAGGTGGGTGGCTAAGGTGTGCTCAAGTTCCTGTCTCTCAAGTGGAGGAGAGTGAGGGGGAATGGCCTGCTGGGCTCCGCAGCAGAGAAAGTCAGTAGTGAAGTGAATACCCACGCACGAAACTTTCCTGCTCACTGCTCAAAGACGATCTAACTTCAACTTGAAAAACTGGCTTGCTTCTTCCTTTAGAAAACCTGTGTCAACCGTAAGCCTTCAATATAACAGAATATCCAGTTTCAAAATTTCACTTTACAGGAAGAAAAAAAAAACAGTAATGCCAAGTGTAAAATCAGTGGCACATCTCTCCATGAATTTATAGGGTAAAAATCGAACCATTGAACGCAAGTCGGGCAACCAAGGTACTTAAAGATGCTCTGTTCACATCTTTCTTTCTCACTGCAATGCCGCAGTGAGGCAAACTCTGGGACCATGTTTTAAGGAAGCCTAGAATGGTATCCTTGCCATTAACCTCATTTTCAATATTAAGAGAAAAACACCTTGAGGCAAGTTCTCTCTCAAGAGGTTTCTTCTTTTTCAAACCAACACTTTAGGTAACTTTATACACATCAAGTCATAATCCCACATGTACAAAAATCTTGGCATTGAATATAATGAATGTGTGTCATCAGCCTTATCTGACTGATATCACTTGTTCAGGTAAAACTACCTCTACGTTGGATGCTGCTGCCATCACAAAGCACGGACACTTGGGTCCCAAACAATAAGTCATTCATTCATTCTCCCACCTTGCAATTCAAGTCTGAAGTCGGGTTACAGGTTATTTCATAAGAACACATTTTTGGAGATAAAATTAAGCCTTCGACATCCTCCAGTACACAGTAAGCACCGGGCAGGTTTTACAAGGTTCCTAGCAATGCATGCTTCCTTCCTGGAGTTAATCCCATCAGGTGACTCCAGGCAGAGAGCAGGGCCAGAACCAGTCAGCCAACAACGTTCCCAAAGACTCTCTCACGTGAAAAGCATTTGGTTTTCAAATGCCTCAACCTTCAGTGAAAACATGAGTATTAAAGCTAATCCCATACTACTATTAATCACTTGAGAGTGACTCAAGAAGGGAATGCTATTACCGGGAGGGTGAAGAAAGCGGGGTGCTTCGCTTCGTCTTCATATTTGCCTTCGGTGGAACTCCCAGCCTCCACAGATTTGGATGTCGTGTTCTTGCCGATTCCCATCATTAAGAGAAAACGAGTGGTCTGGCTGTTGGACTGGAGTGGCTGGAAGGGAAGGCGTGTTCAAGCGAGGAGCCCAGGATCAGAGGTGGCTGTCCAGAGCCTGGAGCACCCAATTCTCAGGCAGAGCTGACCCCGACAAGCGCCATCTCTTAGACCCTAGAAAAAGAGAAAACAGCCCAATCACCTCAAGGATACACACCACAAGGGATGCACCGTCACCAAGTCTCCCGCACAGAACAGTCAGAGTACAAGTTACATCCGAACATCCAAAAATACATTACTTAATTACACTTTTCAACCCCTCTTCATTTAGTCACTTGCTGATTTTGAATTGTCCCCTGGAGAGGGGGACCATATTTCATCAAAAATATCAGAATACCAAGGATAAAAAATAGCAGAGGTAATTCTCTGACATGCATTATGGTTAATATCTTATAGCCCAGCACTATCCAATGGAACTTTCTCCAATGATGGGAATGTCCTACATCTGCCTTGTCCAATACAGTCGTCATTAGTCACAAGGCTATTGAGCGCTTGAGGTGTGACTAGTGCGATAGAGAAAGCGAATTTTTAATTGCATCTAATTTTAATTAAAATTTAAATAGCCACTTGTGGCTAATGGCAATCATACTAGACAGGGCAGTTATAGCCAATTTACTATGATTGGATGGATACTAAAATAATTCTGAATTCCCTACAGGTGCCCAATTAAAGGTAGGGGAAGGCACTCCAAAGCATAAAGAGGAGGAGATAAAACCAACCTAGAATTAAACGGCCACACAGAATTCCAGGAAGGTGGCAAGATGATCTTTAAATGGGCTAGGAGGACACACAAAAAATAGAGTCATTCAATATCAATCAAATGACAACATAAACCTAAAGGAAAAAAATCCAACCAAAAAAGTGGGGCGGGAGCCGGGGTGTGGGGGCAAAGTGTCAAGAGATAAGCAAGGGGCAGGAAGATGAATACTACTGGACCCATGATGGATCTGACGTGCTCAGAGAATCTGTGCCACACTCCAAGCTACGAGAAAATATAAGCCAAAGTCAAAAGCAGGAGCTACTAACACAGTTCTATGCAGCCAAGTTCCAGTGAAGCAGGAGAAAATGAAAAACTCAATTTCAAACCACAGGAGCATGACTTGGACAATAAGAGAGATCCACCCAAAGATTAAGAAGAGAATCTGGCTTCAGAAAGGAGAGGGCACAAAGGACCCCTCCAAGGGTTGGCACACGTAAAGTCCAACGTGCCCAAGTACGCCTACATTTTTATGGTGAAGAAAAAAATACCACCAGCAGGTGGGGGTAAGAAGGGACAGAGAACATCCATTGGCACTCTGATTAGAATGATGTCAGAGCTCAGCACCAATTAATTTCCCATCGAGAATGAAGAATCCAGCCAAGCTGTCCTGCAGATGTGAAGGCAGACCGATAAGAAGTTTAAAAATACAAGCAGGAAACCTCCTGTTCAAGGAATTCGCTTAGAGACACTTTTCACTCAGCAAATACTTTGGATGAGCCAGGGAGAAAAACACGAACAAGTAAGAAAAGAGAAAGAACTGGACAAAATTTGAGAATTCAATAGTTAAGAGGACAAAAGGGAAAACTACAAGAAACAGTTGCCAGAACATCGAGTTACATCAATGGAACAGAGGAGCCAGGTGCACACACCACACTTTTTTGAGGCAGCTCTTACAGTTTAAAATGTCCATGCACACCGTGCGTTCTTGTTCATGTCACATCCTTGTCTGTTGAAAGCGGCAGCTCTCAACCAGGAGTGAAGTCCCCTCCGGGGGACATTTGGCAACATCTGGAGACATTTTTGGTCATCATGACAGGAGGAGAGCTACCAGTGTATCTCAGAGGCAGAGGCCAGGAGGGCTGCTAAACATCCTACAACGCACAGGACAGATGCCACAATAAAGAATTGTCCCGCCCCAAATGTCAAGAGTGCCAAGACTAAGAAACCCTGGTTTAAAGATATTTCCCTCCTCCCCAAAATGACATCCCAAATGTGCTATGTGGATCCTGAGCACAAGATCACGTCCCCTAGTTTGAGAAGCAGGGACATGCATAGCACAAGACAGAGCAAAGCCCATACCAAAGTCAGTCTACGGGACTTACTGCAGCTTAGTGACTTTTTAAATAATTTTCCCTTTTCAATAACAGGGATGAGTGGGCCATTATATTTTTCCCTGTCTTTCCTGCTGCTTGTAGGGGATATGAAGACCTGCTTTACTATGCAGTTTCCAGCACATGAAAGTGGAGACTTTCTATATTCAAAGGGGAAGTTACAGACATTGCTTAGAAAACACTCAAGGCTCTACTTGTAGCTCTGACAGAGACGGTGTATGTTAACTACATAGATTTATCCTACATTCTTCATTATAGTATTTTACAATTCAAAAAAAAAATCCCCAATTCCTAGCAGAGGAAAAGCGTGCACAGAAGCAGGAGTGTACCCTCCTCTGTGGTTCAGCTGCTATATGGCTACCAACGGGACTGTTACTTTGTGTGGCTGCGCAGGTTCCTATGATTAGAGACCTTTCCTTGAACTTTTTACTGGTCCTTTCCTTACATACGTATTTCAGCTTCGCCATGGGTGTGGTCTGTCCTCTTCCTGAAGTGCCTGCATATACCCTTCAGTGATTCTCTCTCACCACGCCTGTGGCCTCCTACGCCTGACACTCCGGGCACAGTGCTCAGCCTGCTGATCTCATCACTGGGATACCAACAGGCAAACCCAAGGAGGCCAGCTTCCTGTCACCTCCAGATTGCCCCTGCCCACCAAAGCCAAGTGGCCCAAACCCAGGTGCATATCAAGGTGGTTCAGAGAAGCAGGGACACGAGTCACTGAGCAGCTCACTGCACAGGAGGTGGCGGGCACGTTAGCTAGGACCACAGAGCCCCCGGAGGGTGCCAAGATAAAGAGCTTACACTCAATTCAGCAGAAAGAGGAGACTCAAAGAGGGTAAGGATGATGGTCAGACCTGTGCTTTGGGAAGGGACTTCCTTACAGTGCAAAAGGCAGACAAAGCAGCACACGAAGTAGAGGCAGGAAGATCCGAAGCCTGGGGTGTCCATGCAGGTAAGAATCAGGGGCCACAGGGCAGCAGCAACACAGGAGAAGAAGTGGGAAGGCAGTAAGAGAGAAACTGGAGAGTGGAACAGAACTAGCACCTACCTGTGCAGACGGCGTAGGGCCAGGGAAAGAGTCAAAATGGCACCAGGGTCTCTGACCTGGGAGTCTGAGATGGTGATAATGTATAATACAGCTTATTTTATTTCTGATTACGAAAACACTGCAGAGATTTCTTGGAAATATGAAAGAATAAATCTCATTTTAAAACTCCCCCTGCAATCCCCACAGTACAACTATTTGGCAACTAAGAAAGGCCTCAACTTCAAAAAGCACAGTTGAGAATACCTCCTGGAGCCTTGTACACAAAAGAGTTGGCCTCAGCGTTGGTTCCCAGGTCTCACGAAGTGGGCGGGGTGTCAGTGGACATCAGAGGGGAATGAACAAGCAGAAAGAAGACCAAGCTAGATAGAGTGGAATTAATGCCCCATGAGGCAAAATTAATTCAAGAATCAGGAGAGTACCTTTAAAATGCTCTGATTCATTCATATCCTCAGTGGAATTCAAGAAAAAGTAGTTAACTAAAGGACCAAAAAGAATTCTTGGAAATTACACGATTGCCAAAATAAATCTCTTGGAAGATGTACTACTGGAAACCAAACTTGTAGATTATTAGAACAATTGCACAAACACATATTAGAGCCAGAAGAACAAATGTCCGCAGAAGAAGAGTTCCAAAGACAGCCAGATAATGGAACAGATGGATGAGGAGTCAAAGAAAGAGCAGACAAAACGTATCCTCACACTGAAAACAGACTTCTGATCCACTGGACATCTCAGTGTTGGGGAGGAGCGCTGAAAGACGACCCCAGCCACACATCCCGGGACCATGTCTGAATTCTACAGATACAAAACCCTGAAAACCTCTGTCAGAAAAAAACAAAAACACTGTTCATAAAGGAATGACTAGCATATTGTCTTTTATTCTATTATATATTATATAAAGACTTCTCATCTAATAACTAAAAAACAGAAGAAAAAGTGATGTCCCCAGCATTCTGAGAGGAAAGAAGGCAGATCCTAAAATTCCACATCCAGATAACCCCCAGTGGTCCCACCACCTTAACACCCACCGCTACCTATTCCATCATAGACGTGTGTCATTCTTCACAACTATGCTATTTCACAGCGACGTGAAGTTCCACTGTAGAAATCACCACTACTCTGCTGCGGGTCATTTGGAGGATCATGTTTACAACCAATTATAAATAATGGTGTTGTATAACAAACCCTTTGCACACTCCAATCCCTTGGAATAGAGTCCCCGAAGAAGATCAGACTGGTCCACATCCAGCCCCATCGCCATGAGCGTGCCAGCAGAGCTTTCCAATCCACGCTCACCCACAGTAACTTGAAGGAAAATGACAGGACTTTTTCACATAGAATACATTTACTCTCCTAGGTTAATTCTGTCTCTGTGTTGTTTCAGACACGTTACAGCCATTGCAGCAGCCAACCCTCCCCACTGCCATCACCAGGAACAAAGGGCGACAGTTCCGTCCTGACAAGACCACTTTCCATCAAGTACTCTGTATTCCATTTCTCTACCAAGCATCTGACCCTCAAAATCTACCCTGGGGGGACCCAGCCATTCCCTCTGCCCATCTCTCACAGGACAGCAGCCTCTGGAGTGTCCTGAAGACACAGACCCAAGTGAGCATAAGAGGAAATGGGGCCAAAGAAAGTGCAGGGCAGGATGCTCTGAGAGAGGCTTCGGGGCAGAAGGCTCAAAGTCTGGAAAGGGAAGGGTGTCACCATTCGTGACAGAGCATCCCACAGCCAAGTACTCAAGAGTGATGAAGACAGGCTCAAGGCCAGAAACCACGCACCAACCTGAGATCAGAGTGTGTCATCCATCCAGGCTGAAGTTTTGTGTGGGGAAATGCCAAGGCCCAGACGCAAACACAGCAAAAGATAAGAGGGAGGGAAAGGGGGAGAGGAGCTTAGGATCTGTGTTAGAATGTGTGTTAAAACAAAAGGCAAAAGCCCCCAGGGAATCTGACACCTGGGCCATGTTTGCCACCACGTTCCCCCATCACCCCTCCCTCCTCCTTGTGGAAGAAAGAATAAGCAAGGCCACTGCCATCCTGCCCCGAGCGAGCATAAGCCGAAGGGAGAGGAGGGGCTGGGCTGAAAGACGCTAACGATGTCCTCTGACAAAGGGAATGATGACGACCACACAGTGAGAGCGATAACAGCAGTCTTCCAGCTGAGCGCCTCCATGTGCCAGGCACATCCTTCCCTCTCATTCCGTAAATGGCAATTATTTCTCCCTAGTAGGCATAGTATTACTTGATTTGCACACAAAAGTGGAAACAAAGCTTCAGAGAAGTTAAGTAACTTGCCAAAGGATACACAGCTTTAAGCAGTGGAGCAGGATTCAAACTTTAATCAGTATTCCTGTCCTGCTAACATTTACACAAGACTGACATACATACACTGTCCTTTAAAAGCTCAGTTTACAGCCGACCTCCCAAAGCAAACAGAGTCCAAGCCAGCTGGCCTGGAAGTACTGTCTCCGCCTGATTCGCTGTGTGTTTTTTGCCCTCCGTGTGACTTTTGAGGGAGCTCGCAGGAGCAAGGACTGCCAAGCTCCTTCTCCAGGGCTGAAGCCCACCCTCCGCAGACCAGGAGCTCCCAAAGCTGTGCACTCTGGCCACCCTGCAAGCCATGATCTCGTCAACAGCACATAAGCCTCTTGTCCCATTTTCTTGTTCCATCTTGATGGCCCTACCACCAGTCCATACTGGAGCCAGCACAACCATGCTACAGAAACTATCAAGCCCTTTGATGGCGTCCTAATTAGCCTTAGAACGACACCCTTAACAAGGCTGCGGGGTCACTGTGAAGCCTACTGTGAAGCTTGGCCCCCAGTCAGCTGTCACTGATGTATTCTGGTTTCCTGAAGGTGTCAGGCCCTTGCACATGCCGTCCCTCCAAAATAGGCACCCTTCACCTCAGCCTCGCCCATTGGGGTAACTCCCATCAGTGCTTCTCATCACCAGCATCGCGGTGTCGGGGAACCAGGAAGATGGTTATGAGACAGCAAGCTCATGTCCACCTGCCCAGCCAGACAGCTGCAGAACAAGGGGCAGTATCCACAGCCTGCATCCCCCCATCCTGGTCCCGAACTTAGCACCTATGTTAAAGGCTCCCCAAAATTTGTGGAATGAGTTAAGTGATGCTTAAAAAAATAATGACTCTTCATATAATATAACAGCATTCTTGCGGAATACTGTTACTAACTTGGGAAAGGAAATTAACAGTTAACATCAAACATATCTGTGATACAACAGACGCAGTAATGTCAGGGTCACACCAGGGTGTCGACATCACTGCTATCATTTGACTGACAGAGGAAGATGACGGGGAAGACCAAGGAAAGATGTGAAAAGATTGAAAGGAAAATACCAAATTACAACCACATCAAGCAATGTGTAAACCTGGGAGAATCTATACAGAGATGGCCAGAACAGGTACAAAAGCCATGAGCAGAGCTCCTCCAGCAAGACGCAGCCAGATCAGAAGGTGGCCAACTACTGCCTGGTCAGGGTGTGTACGGTCCCCGGAGAAGAACGGTTTTCTCACTTTTCAAGGGTTGTAAACAACAAGAAGCAAGAAGAACCTGTGACAGAGGCCATCTGGCCCCCCAAAACTAAGATATTTACAGAAAAGTCTGCCGACCCCTCAAGATAAGAGGATGAAGGAATCCAGTTTAAAACGGCAATAATACCATTAAATACACAATAAATTTAGCAAAAAATGTGTATGGCCTTTATGAATAAAATTATAAACTATTACTAAGCGCCACAAAAGAGATCAGTGTAACCAGAGAAACAGACTATATTCTTGGATAAGAAAGCTACTGTAAGAATATTCATTTTCCTATAAACATAATGTATATACATTTAATAAAAATCAATACCCCAAAAGGGGAAAAAAGAGGCTTGAAAAAATTCCTGTGGAAGAATAACCAAGAATAGCCACAAATATTTGAAAAAAGAGTACGAAGAGTGTGCTCTATCAGATAGGAGCCCTAATGTAAAGCTGTAATGCAGAGAAGAGTTCAACATGGGCACAAAACAGACAAAAAGATCAGAAACAGAAAACCCACAACCCACGAATATGTGATGTGGGAGGCACTGAAAATCGTAAGACAAAGTATGGATTTTTCAACACAACATGCCAAGACAATCGGTTCACTATTAAGTAATAAAATCCAGAAAAAGTAAAACCTAAGGTTAAAAAAATGATAATAAAGCCACTAAATGATTATATAATGTTACGGCGGGGGACTCCTTTCTTAGCATATCATTACAGATGAAAAAGAGAGAGAGGCTGACAGATTTTGCAGTATAAAATTTTCCAGATTTCCATATGGAGAAAAATCACACAAACAAAAACCAAAATATAATACACATAAGATAATGTGTTGGTATCTTTACTATTTGAAGAGATCCTACAAATCAATTAAAAAAACACAAAAATCCTTGATATAAAAATGGGCAAAACATACAAGCTTCTAATCTTCAATCCCCTCCAAATACAAATGGCAAAATAAACGCTCGATCCTTGTTTGAAATTGAATCAAGGTATACTGAAATGAAGTACCATTTTTTTCTAAACCTATGTTAGTTACTTTTAATACCTTTATTTGTAAGGTGGTAGAGGAACAGACAAACTCACACTTCTAATGAAAAATAAATTTGCTAATGAGAAGCCAATCTGGTTATACTCAGAAGTTATAAACATTCATATTCATTTTAATATTTGTCTTAAGGAAACACTACTTCTAGGAATTTCTCCTAAGGTGATAATTAAGACACATAAAGATTTAGCCAAAAAATTGTGTGTGCTAAGAAGACCAAAAAGCAGGAAAAATCTAATATCCAACACTAGGGAATTGAATGGTTAAACTGTGGTACATTCACACAAAGGAACACCATGGAGCCATTAAAATGATGGCACAGAAATATTTACTGACATGGAAAGATGTTCACCTCATGTTATGTAAGGAAATAGGTTTAAAAAAATAGTGTGTACAATATTATACTAAGTGAAATAAGCCGGGCACAGAAGGACAAATATCACCTGATTCCACTTGTAAGAGGAATCTAAAACAGTCAACTTCACAGAAGCAGAGAGTAGAATGGTGTTTGCCGGTGGGGGGTGCTATTCGACACGTATAAAGTTTATTATGCAAGATGAGAAAGTTCTCGAGATCTGCTGTACCAGACCGTGCCTACAGTTAATGATACTGTATTGTACACTGAAAAGTTTGTTAAGCGGGTAGATCTCAGGTTAAATGTTCCTACCACAATAATAGTAATAAAATAGAAGATAGCGATTTTTTAAATGAGGCAATCAGTGAAAAGAATTAAAGGCAATTTATACAATTAAAAAAACTGTATGTACAGCACCAACCCAGTGTGTATGTGTAAGTGTGCGCACACCCGTACACACACCAAAATATTAACCAAAATGTTGATGAGTGGGACAATAAAGGACTTCTTTTCTTCTTTTTACTCTTCTCTATTTTCTAAAGTTACTTATTTAACAATGAAAGATATGCCCACTTTCTCCCCTAAGAGCCCGATGGTGTCCAGCACTGGGTTCTTGCCCACTATTCAGAATCAGAGGCAGAGAAGCGGACCGTTCCCCTCAACGAGGGAAGAGAGCAGTCCAGTCCTCTTTGCTGAGTCGGGACCCCGCTCTGCAGTTACGAG
Organism: Equus przewalskii; assembly: GCF_037783145.1. NCBI lineage: Eukaryota > Metazoa > Chordata > Mammalia > Perissodactyla > Equidae > Equus > Equus przewalskii. Next base: position 18,078,040 of record NC_091851.1, on the reverse strand, counting down.
GCCATGTGGAATCAAGTTCTCATGTTTCAAGCAGTGAAGTAAGTTTTGTCATCAGAAGAGAACGGAGAAAAGCCAAGGCTTTGTCAATGACACTTAGCAGGCAAAGTGGGGAACTGACCATAAAGAGGCGTACCAATAACCAAGGCTGCCCCAGAGAAGTGGTCCTCAGCTTCGACTCCATGTTGGAGCCACCTAAGAACTTAAAAAACTACTGCCTGGGTGCCCGCCCGGAGAGTCCGACTGAATAGGTCTTGCAGCCTGAGCATCCAGATGTTTTAAAGCTGCCCTGTGGCCGCAGTTAAAAATTACTACCTTAGAGTAAGCAGGAAATCATTAGTCTCCAAGGAACAAAAAGGTCAACCTTAAAATAAACGTAAGCCTGGCAGAGTGGAAAAACAGCAATTTGGGAAATCTGCCCTAAGCAGAAAAGCAAAATATTCGGATCTTTAACAAATCATTCAATTCCCTAAGGATTGAACCACCAGCTCTCCAGCCACCAATAAACATACACAAATTCAGAATAACAGCTTCTAATTAGTACTTATTTCCTCAGCCATTCAGCCAGCCATTATTTCTTCTGCACTTAATTTTCTTATCTGACCAGTTCTCCCCTGTCCAAGAATCAGTGTCAGTTTTCTCACTGTGGCCCACCACGGCCCCCTGACTCGGAAGTAAGAGGGTACTATCCAAACAGGCTTTAAGGGCTGAGCTGCTCCTGGAGTTAACCACCAAGACCTTTTGTGTTTCTTGGAAGCACAACCAAATCCTAAGAAAACGTGTCCTCCCAGCATCAGCACCGAGCAGTCCCTGGTCCAAGCACTCACTGGCTAAATGAATCAACCACTACGAGTCCTCCCGATCAGCAGACTCCCCCCGGGGACAATTCACCTTTATATTCCCAGCTCTTAGCACAGAAGAGACACTCAATAAACGATAATGAGATACACATTTACCCCAAATACACGGCACTGAATGAATACATGCATGGCAAACTCATGTTTTGATCTAGACACAAAAACTTACAGTTCTCCAAAATGATCCAGGAATAACAAAGAGAAGAAGAGAGAGAATAAGAATCCGTGGTTCATGTACCTAAGCCTCACTTGGGAGACTTATTCAAAAGACAGATTTCTTCCACACAAATACTTGCAGACAAATGTTCCAAGCTATTTTTACTACAACAGTCCAAAACTCAAGACCTCCAAAGGTCATCAGCAGGTAAATGAATAAACAAACCGTGGTGAGTCCATACAAAAAAATACTCGCCAATAAAAAGGAAGAAACCACTGATGTACGTAAGAACATGGGGGAATCGCACAGATACTATGCTGAGTGAAAGAAGCTGGACACAAGACACGCTGCCTGCTTCCCGGAGCTACAGTGACAGGAAGCAGAGAGCGGTGACAAGAGCAAGAGGGAGGAACTCCAAGAGGAAGGAATCTCAGAGTGACAGAAAGCTTCTATATCTTCCTTGTGATCCCGATGGCTCCACTTGTAAGTATATCCATTTACTGTATATAATCTATACTTGAACAAAATCAACTTTTGAAGAAAAAAAGAATTCAAAAACTCCTGTGATTCCACCAACTTAAGAAATGTCCCCTCCCCCAAATTCTGATTCTGTAGACCTGCACTGGGACATGGGAACCTACATTAACACATGCACGAATGTTCTGATGCTGGTGGTCCCCAGATCACCCACACCCTTGGGCAGGCAAGCTGAGTGGGATAAAGCGATTTTCTCCGCTTGCGTAAACCTACCCAGAAGGTGAGAGCATGACTAAGAAGGAAGACTTTGGGATAAGGAAACAAAATCTCTACTTGCCAAGTGGTAGTCTGGTCCTTTCCAAGATACAAACAAGCTTTCAGAGCTGGCCAGGTTCAATGATAAAGCACATTTTAAAAGCCAATCCGTGGCTCTCTGCTTAATCCCATCATTAGGGGATTATAGTTGAACTGTGGCTGCTCCATTAAATTCTGTTAAATGCTAACATTTGACCTAAACGCTTTTAATCCAAGCCAAAAAAAAAAGATTATTGGAACAAATACCTTCACCTTATATATGATCAACTCCCTTTAATGAAATGACTTAAATGGTTGCCTAATACAGAGAGTCCTGCTTCAGGGCGTTTACAATTCTGACGCTCATCCTAGCTAGCATTATTCCACTTATGCGCGATGAATGAACCTGTAAGGAGTGGTTATTACTTGATCTTGTGGTGACAGCTATGCTCACAGGGTGTAACTGAAAAACCTCGATCACCCTTGCAGCCTTTTCCAAAGCACTCCAAGAACCCTTGCTCTCATTTTTCAAACCTCAAGTCACTACCCATTAGCAGGCCATGAAATCGACTCTGGATCTGAACCAGAGTTTTTAAAACAATGAAACTTAACAGAACGAAAATTTCAGAGCACTCTCAGACGATAAGGGTAACCCAGAGTTTCAAGGTAAAATACTGCATATTGTGGGTCAGGCAAAAAAAGCCTAGAAGTCAGTCACCGATGTAACGAAAGTTCTGCCCAGTGACATAATAGGCATATTTCAAGCACCCAATTTAAATCAGATGATTTGCTGAGCTTAAATCAACAGGCTCACAGAAATAATCTGCCAAAGTGGTACAAGATGACAAGACTGGTAACAAGATACCATAATGTTCCCTCGCCACAACGTTGGGGAGAGGATTCAGGATCAGGGCCTTTCTCTAAAAGCCACCAGAGCCCTAAACCAAAGCCCCTCAAAGACTACAATCAAGAAAATCTCCATTGCACCCCTGTGAGCTGTGTCAGCCTTCTGTCACTGTCTTGATTTGTCAGATTGTTCTCTTGAGAGAAAGAAAATTTTAACAGAAGCGGGATAAAACCTGAATTTCTGAAGGGGAACCCAAGGTTGGTTGCCAGGTTCCATCTCAGAAACCACCTGCTGAGAACTCCCGAGCATTCGTGGCCACACCCGCAGGGCCCCTGATGCCCCGTGGCAACAACCCTGCTCTGCTCGGGGAGGAAAAGGGCCCCTGGGCAAATGCTGCTGCACTGCTTAGGAATTACCTACAAGCAGAACCAGGGGCCTCCACAGCGGGCCAGAGAGGAGGAAGAGTAGCTAGATAGAGGTGGCAAATATTCCTGGAACACCCATGGGGTGAAGTGGGCAGCGAGGATCATTCATAACTGAAAGCAAACATTTTATGGAGCATAAAGTGAAATACACAACTGATAATATGAAAGAGAAGATCGTAAAGAACACAGGCTGCCTGCAGAAGACTCCTTCAGTCTCTTCTAGAGGCTTGGTCCGAGAAGCCCTTGGTAAAGAATAACTCTAGTCCCAAATTAAACTCTAAATCCTAAAAAAGCTCCTAAATCCAGCCTGAAACGGACTGTTTTGCTGATATGGGTTTACATACAGCCTGAGCCCTGGAAAGAGATGGTCATACGATCCAGATGAGAAGAATGACTCATCAACTGCTCGCTTCGATGAAAGATGGAGTCAAGTGTACAGTAAAAGGTCAAGGCAGCTGACGTTCTGTTGGTTTGGGGGCTTTAAAATACAAAGTCATCAGGGATCTCTGTTTTTCTGACCTAATGTTGTAGGTATCAGCTGCTGTGGCTGCTATCATCCAGCAGCAACCTCTTCCCCAAACTTTATTTACATAAAATTATGACAAGACTTTAAGACTCATCATCCTCACCATGCCTCTCCTGCCCCAGGTACCATCCGCACAGACCACGCTGACCTGCAGTTCCCAGGTCTTAGCTCAAGAAGCTTCCTCCTCCAAGCAGCATTCTTGAGTGAGCTGTCCCTCTTCTGTTTCCATGGCACACGGCTTCTTGGTCCAACTCCCTGACCAGGCAGGGATGGGGGCAGGGGCACAGTGTCCATCACTTAAAAGGCATTCAAATATTTGGGGAAAACATGAACATTTTCCATGGGCCAGTTAGTCCTACACCCATGACAAAACCGCCCCAATTCTGAACCTCCCCAATTCATTCAAGGAAGTCATGAGGCTGGGACTCGAGAGGGGAGAGGGAGAGCGAGTGGAGCCAAAGGTATAGCCTGGGGTCCAGAATTAAAATATAAATGCATATTTGAGAAAACTCAAGCAGAATTAAGATGGGTTTTATTGCATTTATTTCTACTCTATGATTTAACCTATCACGTCTTGTACAAATTGTTTTTGTATTTAAACAGCGTTTTAAATGTACTAATCAGTCATTACAGGAGCCACTGAAAAGCTAATTTTATATGGAATTTTAATGAAAGATAAAAACATGTGCAGAATTAATTGACTGCCTGTCACATCCAAGACATAAAGATGATTTCACTTAACCCGTATAAAAATTCTGGAGGGGTTGTTAACGTCTCCACTTCACAATTGAGAAACAGGCCAGAGAGGCTGATTTCTCCTTGGACAAAAGCCAAGGGCAAGCGGCAAGCAGAGCAGTGGCTCTGAGAGCACAAAGCTGCTCCAGTGGCCTCACAGTCTGGCGAACAGAACAAGTCTCTGAAGATGAGCAGCGGAAAAGGCCTGAGCGGCTGTGTCTGAGGTCATTTCGGAGGGAGCCGAGGAAAGCCCCCCAGCTTCTGTCAGCAGAGGGAAAGAAAGGTTTCTCTCCCTCCACATCTCCAAATGACCTTTGTCACTTGATGTCCCCCACACACACTTTCCAGGATGTCAGCCTTGGGAGCTACGGTAATTTCCCGGGGGTGGCTCTGCCCTCCTGACCCTGAACCCCTCAGTGCCACCCCAGCTCCCAGGTCCATCCTCCCTTTCCTGGGGATGACTTGCACCTTCTCTCCTTCTGAAGGGGATGCCTCTGGAGGGCACCCGGTCACCTCCAGCCACTGTCACCACTGCTGACCCCTGGAGAAGGCACGTGTGCTGGGAGAAGCATTTGAAGGAGCCCTTCAGTCCAGCCTCAAGCTCAAGCCCTCTCCCTGGATTACTCTTCAGACCACACCGTTCCTCTCTGGAATGGTCTCATCCTTTCCTCTGCCCCAAGTGTCAAAACCAAATTTCCTTCTCTCGCCTGCAGAGCGAGGCCAAACTCCACGTTTCCCTAATTTCTAACCACCCATTACACCTGCTCAGTTTTGCTGGACTTTGGGACATTTGCTTACTTCTCTCAACCATCTGCTTTCTTCCTATCATCTGGAAGAAGAAATTCCATTTGCAAATCTCTTCTGCAATATCTTTTTCCTCCGCACCGCACCCCTGCTGCCCCCTAGTCCAGTTTACCAAAAGTTCCGTCTCCTCCTCAGACTTTCCCAAGATAAGGAAAAGGGTGCTCTGAACTTTCACCCACGCTGATGGATTACCCGATGGGTGAAGAGCGGGTCTGCCGAAACTGCACAGCCATTACCCAGGGTGGGAACACTGGAATTCTTCTCCAGGTTAACACCAAGTGCAGTGACCAAAATAATAGCTTTTTCCCGACCTTCAACAAAGGGGAGCCTTTTCCCTGACCGTTAACATACATCCCATGCCTGTAAGTATGTTATACATTATTCTTCTGCAAAGGAGCATGTTCTTCCTAATTCATAAAAAATATATCTATTCAATACAGAGACTGCAATGACTTAGAATCCTATGCCACAGACATATTGTTTTTCTTGGTGTCTGAACCTGAAACCTGAGGTTTTTACAACCTTAAAACCTTAAAAGGATTTAAAAATAGATGTTTTCAGCTATAAAAGAGACTCCAGCTCTCCACAAAGTCCACTCAATCGACATTCCTTTTTGCTTGTGTACTCACATTTCCCCAAACCTCTAAAATTCTGTGTAAAAGAAAACATAAAGGAGCATGGAGCACCTTGGAAGTCCCAGGACCGGACCTCGCTCAGAGAATAAAGTGAGCACCTGAAAAGCACTGATTCTGACATTTTAATTGTGGCACACCAGGTTTTAATGTCACTTTTCTCACTTATTTAGTGAAGGGTACTACCTTCCAAGCACTGCATAAATGTTAATGTTCAATTATTACTTTTTAAATAATGTCTGACAGCACTGAGAAAGACTTCGGAGATGTTCTGGTAACGCAGCTGAGCAAACTGGAGTCAAAGGCTCCTCGCTCACCTACACAGACACACACACACACAGCCAGATGCTCACAGAAAACCAGACACCCGGTCATCGACAGGGGCACACACGGAAACAGACACCTGTGGACCCAGACACATACACAGACAGAGACACACAAGACTCTAATTCCCCAAAGCAGAGCTTATGTACCAAGAAATGGTCTTACCTGCAGAGAGAAATCTTACCCTATCCACAAAAATACTCTTTAATCAGTGCGCCACCACCAAGTCCACGCTGGGTGCCTGTGCAGGGCTGGGATCGCCCTGGGGCTCAGGAGCAGACACCTCAGGTGCTGAAGGAATTTCGGCTTTTATAACCCACACAGGCTCGCCAAAATTGTATAACCACACCACCTAGTCAGAAATGCCATGTATCTGTGTTACACAACAGCCACCACCTGGTTACAAACGGCTACTGCATGCTTCCAGTATGCTGCGCTCACCGGCCGTCTGTAGCAGGCTTCAACGTGGCAGGCTGGATGTTCTACTGTGGAAACCAAGCAGCTGCTGGGATTACATTTCTCAAACCCACACAAATGAGGGAAATTAAAACCTATCTTTCCAAACCCTTCTGTTCGGACAAACAAGTCCAGCCACACTGCCTGCAGCTCAGACAAAAGGGAGATTAATTCTACTCCCTGGTCATTTTTCAGTTCCCCAATTGGGGTCCCAAAGACACTGTTTTCAAAGCTCAAAGACTTTCAGAGATTAAAAATAGATCTCATGCAAGTGCTGAATACAGAGCAAAAAAAAAAAAAAAAATCTCAAGGTATGATCTCTTCCCTAGATAATAGGCAAAGGCAACAAATCACTGTAATATTGAGAGCTAAACCCCAAGAGCCCAAGTGACTGTGGTATCTGGTATGCAGGTCCCAGCTGCAGGGCCCCACTGAACACTGGTAGTACCCAAGAACACACTAAAAAAAGCAAACAGGGACTGGCCTAGTGGTGTGGTGGTTGGGTTCACGCTCTCTGCTTCAACAGCCCAGGATTCACGGGTTCAGATCCGGGGCCTGGACCTACACACCGCTCATCAAGCCATGCTGTGGTGGTCTCCCACATACAAAATAGAGGAAGAGTGGTATAGATGTTAGCTCAGGGACAATCCTCCTCAACAACAACAACAAAAAGCAAACACATGCTGACCATCTAGTATTAGTAAGAGGGAAGAAGCCACAGCTGTAGTCACTTTGTCCTTTGTAGTCCTGACTCCAGGCCAGGGCCTGCCAGAAACCTGAGCGGTCGGCACCTCTGCCCCTCGAGATGTGCTGTGAGAGGACAGATAGCTGCCTCCTCTCTCCAAACCAGGCTGCCCTTCCCCAGTCCAGACAGGGACCATGAGGTTCGGCTGAGAAACAGCCAGGCAGAAGAGGCATCTATCTACCAGCAGCAAAGCAGATCTTGGGAGATGGGGTCCCTGGGATAAAGGCAGAAGAGGAACTGGAGAAAAGCAGCTCTAAGTGTTACTTACTCGTGAAAAATCTTAAGGAAATCAGCAGAGAGCGTTAAGAAGCAGACGCCACTTGACTGGAGGAGAAGCCATAGGAGAAGCTGGGGAGACGGCTGGGAGCCAAGCGCTTTAGCTGTTCAGGGGCAGGAGAGTCACCACCACAAGTGCCCAAAACACAGGTCACATGTGACACACCCCACCCATCAGGTCAACACACCCAAGTAGACAAGACACCCCATGCTCAAGGTGAGCTAAGAGGAAAAATCCAGTATGTGGCCTGTAGGAAAAAATATTCCACTTTCTGTATCCTGAATACAAGAACTGTACTTAGGATGTTCTGTGAACACTCTAACCTCAGAAAGGTTCTACTGCAGGAACCAAAAGAAAATTTCAATTTGGAACAAAGAAGAAAAGAATTAAAAAAACTAATAAAACAATTATATGAAGAAATCAGACTGAGACCAAGAGACAATAAGCTGGGGTGGTAAAGAACTGTAAGGAAACTAAAAGCACAAAGTTAACCTAGAAGCAACAAAGAGAAGTTAAATTGTAGAAAACAGCAGAAAATTGAAAGGTGGAGGAGAAGCTGGAGAAACTTCAAGAGACAAGGAAAGGTCCAGAACGGCAGTAACAGTTCAGAGATGAGTAGCACGGAGGGAAAAAAGCAAAGAGCAAAGCCAAGAGGTGAATAATCAGTGCTTCTCAACTGGACTTGAAAACAGAACAAAGAAGCCTGTCATGTTGTATGAGTCCATTTATATGAAATGTCCAGAACAGGCAAATCTACAGTGACAGAAAGTAGATTAGTGGTTGCCTGGGGCTGGGGTGGCAGTGGGGGACAGGAAAAGGGAGTGACTGTTAACACATTCAGGATTTCTTCATGGGAGGGAGAAAATGTCCTAAAATTTGATTATGGTGATGGTTTCACAGTCTGATTTACTAGAAGCCATTGAACTATACACTTGAAATGGGAGAGCTTTACAGTATGTGAATTATATCTCAATAAAACTCTTTTAAAAAGAACAAATGGAACAAAGATATAAAAGATACAGAACAAAAAACAACTATTCTGAGATTAATAAAAATCTGAGTATAGAGATTACAAGAACGCACCAGATCCATGCAAAATCAGAGAGAAGAAACCTATACTTGGACACACTCCAGAGAAAACATTTAACTACAGGATGAAAAAGTTATAGAAACATCTAGAGAGGAAGAGAAAATGTTTGGTTTACTTAAATAGTAGCAATAATTAAGATTAGCCCCAGGATAGTCCAAGACAGCATTAAATGCTAGAAGTTAATAGAAAAGGAAGATCTATAAAGAACTGAAGAAAAGGTTTTCCCAAAGGATTTTATACCCAGACAAGCTGCCCTTCATGTGGGAAAGCCAAAAACTGTAATCTCACATATGCATGGGCTGAGAAGGAAAAATGAAAAAGAAAAAAAAAATAAAAGCTTCAGGCTATATTCCAATCACATAAGACGCAAAATTCACAGAGGCCAGTAATATACAAGCTGCTAATAATGTATGACAACCAAAATCATCAAGATGGGGACAAAACTAAATAATGAACATAAACCCAGTTATAAAACTGAACACATACATCAAATTAGTCTCTAAGCATATGCTATGTAATGTAAAAAAATGTAATTAATGACAATAGAGCAGATCAAACAAGGGTACATTAATAAAGACTGAAGACAGGGGATAAGAAGATGCTAAAGCCCTTCTCCCAATCAGACAGGAATGGAAAAATACCATGAGATCTTAGCCAGGACAACTGGAGAAACAGGTTTTTTTTAATGTTTTTTACTTCAAGGAAACCACTATTAGAATTTGAAACAGACTAACACGAACTAAACTTGTAAATTAATTATATTCATTTAACCAAAAATATTCTCCGATGTATCAAAAAATAAATGGTCAAAGGGTCACATATGTTTGGTGACAGATGGAAACTAGACTTTGGTGGTGAACATGATGCAGTCCGTACAGAAGCTGAAATGTAATACTGTACATCTGAAATTTACACACTGTTATAAACATTGTGATCTCAACAAAATAAAAAAAAAAATAAATCCCCAAAGACAGACCTTAAACAAAGCAAAACGAAAATACACCAACATTAATGCTGTGTTATTGTTAATGTCAGACACAACGGAATTCATGCCAGAGAGTATTAAAAGGGGGGAAAGGGTCATTTTACATTACTAAAATATAAAATTCACAATAGAAATATTACGTCAATTTTTATGTTCTGAACATTCACTGAAGTAAGGCCCATAATGGTCAGCAATATAGAAGTAATGACCAACAATTCATAAACTACCTATCTGTCTCCAGGAAGATGGGGGGCAAGAGGGTGGAGGGGTACGAACACAGGTCTGATCTCCACGTTAATTTTATTCTGTATCGGTTAAAGAGTCTCACCAATATAAGGAGCAAGGCTAACATAGTAAATTCAAACTTTGCACCCCATAGAAAACAGAGCTTTATTTTCAACAGCCAAAGAGCACTTGCGAAAACTGACCATCACGTCAAATGAAAATTTCAGCCCCCACAGAAAAGGAATTTCTACTTCTCAGTGCCTGACCATGATGCCAAAAAGAGAAAAAACAATTATCCACCAAGAAAATCTAGCAAATCTTCAAAAATTGTAATTTTCTCCCAAATAACTGTTGGGTCAAAGGTGAAATGGAAACTGTAAAAACACCCTTACAATTAAACAAGAAAGAATAAGCAACAAAATACCCTAAAGAAAGTAAAGAGAAAAATTAGCTAGGAAATAAGCAACAGAATTGATACATTTGGTAAATACATCCAAGAGGCCTCTTAAACAAGCCTCCCAAGGCCAAGGTGGATAAAGACCTTCCACTCAAAAATTCACGGGGCCCAGGTGGCCTCCCAGGCACATCTCTCCAAGCATTAAAGGACAGCCACTTCCTAAACTACTCAGACAGTACCAAAGCACTAGGAAAGGACAAAAAGCTTGTCAGTTATTTTAGAAATCTACCATAATCTCGATCCCAAACTTGACAAAGCACAAGAGAAGGAAAAAAGCTAGTATTACAAGTCACATCTACAGGTAGAAGGGAAACTAAGATCAACAGAAACAAAAAAGGCATTTGACAAAACTCAACATCAATTTTCAAATAAAACCCTCAGCACCTTCCAACATAGAAGAAAAATGTCCTCAAAAAGAATCTCTATCTCTGGCCAGCCTGGTGGCATAGCGGTTAAGTTTGCCCACTCTGCTTTGGCGCCCCAGGGTTCACAGGTTTGGATCCCAGGCGCGGACCTAGTACTGCTTGTCAAGCCACTCCGCAGCGACATCTCACATAAAACAGAGGAAGACTGGCACAGATGTTAGCTCAGAGACAGTCTTCCTCACACACACACACACACATACAAAAGCATTCCTATCTCATGCCAATAGCCAATGAGATACCCTGAAAAACCCAGACGGGGCCCATCAGTGCCAGAAACAGAAGCGAGTCTGATGGCCTCCATTATAGAAGACTGTTCTGGAAGTTCTAACTAATACAATAAGAAAAAGATTTTAAAGTTCAAATATTGGAAAAGAGAAAACAAAAGAATTATTTACAGGTAATGGGTCAGAAAATGAGTTCTAAAAAAAATCACTAGGAGGCCCCGCCCCATGGCCGAGTGGTTAAGTTCACACACTCCGCTTCGGCCGCCCAGGGTTTCACCGGTTCGGATCCTGGGTGTGGACCCAGCACTGCCCATCAAGCCATGCTGAGGCAGCGTTCCCACACAGCACACCCAGAAGGACCTACAACTACAGTATACAACTATGTACTGCGGGGCTTTGGGGAAAAGAAGAAGAAACAAAAAGAAGATGGGCAACAGGTGTTAGTTCAGGGCCAATCTTTAAAGAAAAAAAATAAGAGCTAGAACATGTCACTTCAGGAAGGTAGCCAGCGACAAAATGAACACAGACAACACATCACACACACCAGCACTAACTCACATGGCGCCCCCTTTCCACAGTACTGTACACGCACATGTGCAAGTGTGCTAAGAAAGCAGACGGGGATGTTCCACGCAGTTTACAGACGTGATCTCTGTAAAGTGGGATGAGAGGTGTTTTTCTTTGTGTTCATCTCATTTTCCTAGTTTTAGACAGGCCCCTCCCACTGTACTGGGGGCAAAATTAGCAGGAGCTCAATTCTTAGTACTTCTACAAGGTTAGGACATTTGGAACAAAAAATAAGGCAAAACAACTAAAAGGCTAAACCTGGCCAAATTAATTCTTCAGAAGTTAATTATGCTTTGAAAATATCTAATTTGATTAATGTAATCTCTGATGTATGTTTTCCCTTTAAGGACATAATCTAAACTACCCTTTTTTTTTTTTAAACCTTACACATTTGGTGATTACTTCTTCCTTTCCTAATAAATGTTACATATTGACATTCCAGTGCCCCTACTGTTGTAAAACTGCGTAAAACATCAAAGGAGCTTTAGGATTATCAGCTGGACAAAAACTACTACTCTGATTCTGTAATAAGCCAAACTGAGGGGAAAAAAATTAAATGTATTGACTAACAGCACCCTCTAGTGTTACAATATTTAAATGGCACTTGGTAAAAGTAAGAAATTATAAAATATAAAATTGTTTTTAAGGGGCCGGCCCGGTGGCACAGCAGTTGAGTTCGCATGTTCTGCTTTGGCGGCCCGCAGTTCGCCAGTTCAGATCCCAGGTGTGGACACGGCACCGCTTGGTAAGCCATGCTGTGGTAGGTGTCCCACATATAAAGTAGAGGAAGATGGGCATGGATGTTAGCTCAGGGCCAGTCTTCCTCAGCAAAAAAGGGGAGGATTGGCAGCAGATGTTAGCTCAGGGCTAATCTTCCTCAAAAAAAAAACTGTTTTTAAGAAACTATTTTGGAAAATTTCAAACATAAAGAGTCGACAATTAAAATACATTTTCATTTCATATCCAATTTATTTCTGATTACACATTGCTTTGATTCACGTGCCAACTTCTCTTCATTAGCAGAAGTGTCAGAAACCAACAGATGTCTCCAAGAGTCCTCTCTCATTCAACTAATTAAACTAATAGAAACCCTGATTTTAAGTTGGGCACACAAGCAGCTAAATTCAGGCAACATTTCTCAGCCTCTCTTGCAGCTAGATGTGGCCATGCAACTAAGTTTCAGCTAATGGGATTGGAGAAGAAATCAGCACGCCCTCTCCCTTCCCTCTCTCACTGGCTGCAGGAACCATGTTGAGCCATGTTAATGAATCAATACGCTAGGAACGGTGAAACAATAAGAAAAAAGGAACCAGATTACATGAAAAGGAAGTTTCTCTTCAAATTTGGGTATGTTAGGACAGTCAAAACTATACCCTAAAAATAAAAAACAAGCAGAGAGAGAAAATCTGGCAAGAAAACACATTTGGAATAACCCCAGCTACTAAGTTTTCAAAACGAATGGATCAATACATATTTCAAACCTGGCTAAATGTCATTTTCCTTCAGAGGAACCAAATGGAAGGATCATGACAAGGGGTAAACATCTGGGTGGGATGAATAAATTCACTGCTCCCCTTGACTATCAAAGACTAATTAAATTGGCTTCTCTGGCAGATGCTTAAAAGCTGGCTAATCACTCATAATCTCAAAGCATGACTCAGAATGTGTGCTGACAGCACATGTCAGAATTCGGCAATAAAAGTAAAAACAAGCATATCCAACTCTGAAAGTCAGTCCATTACGAAGACTGCATCCTTTAAACTCAAGGTTCACATTACAGTGTGTCTGAGTCACCACCATGCACTAGAGTACAGGGGTAGTGGGAAAACAGCACTCCACTGGGAATCCGGAAGCCCACCTTGTAGACACGCGTGGTGGTGTACACCATGGGCGGTGCTGTAAGTGCAGGAAAGTCATTACCCAGTGGACCTGAAATGTCTTGCTCTATAAAATAAGGGTGTTGGCCTACATCTGTGGCTTCTGCACTTCTGTTTTTAGTAATGGAACAAGCATCCTCAAATTAAATCTTATTCAAAGCCTAGGGGGTGGGGAATCACACAAGTAGGTGGATGACGTCATTAAAATGAGATCTCAGTACTCTTGGCCATAAAGTTTTAATACATATTTTCCAGAAATAAAACCCCCCAAAAAAAGTCCAACCAAAAAATCAAAGATGTTATAACTTAACAAACTTCTCTGACAGCAAAAAAAATACATTGACCAAATTTTCTAGCAGCAGATGTTATGCTGCTCTGTACTGCCTCTGCTTCATTCTTTGGTTACCCTTACACAATGCTCTGATTTTGAATTAAGGCGGAAAAAAGATCATCCAAGACCAAGGAGGGCAAAAATCAATTACTTTACTCATTTTAAAATAATCAACTTTTAATTTTCATTCTTTGGGTTAAAAAGCTATATGACATACCTATTAGAACGGCTAAAACAAAGAGAAAAACTGCTGAGAGAACCCCAGGTGCTGATAAGGACACAGGGTGACAGGAACTCTTGCAGACTCCTGGTGGTTATGTAAACCAGGACAAGTGCTTTGGAAAACAGTTTGGCCATTTCTTATGAAGTTAAAACATACATCAACCCTAAGACCCAGCAATAGGACTCCTGGGTATCTACCTAGAGAAAGGAAAACTTATGTTTGAACAACAATCTGTGCATAAATGTTTAAGTGGTTTTATTTACAATAGCCAAACACTGAAACAGCATTCACCTTCACTAGTGAATGGACGAACAAACCATGGCATATCCCTGTTAAAACAAGGTACCATTCCACACCCATCAGATAAGGCAAGAATAAAAGAGCTTAACAACAGCAAGTGTGGGCACGGCTGTGGACAAACAGGACTTTTTCCACTCTGTTGCCAGAAATGCAAGCTGGTTCAAAGACTCGGGAAAACAATTTGGTAACTAGCAGGTTGAAGATGTGTGTGCACTACGATCCAGCAATGCCACTTCTCAGCACACTCCACCTTGCTTTTAACAGTACACAACCAACACATCAATAGGAGAATGTATAAATAAGTTCAGGTATGTTCAAACAGTGGGATAAAACAGAGCAGTTAAAATGAATGCACTCTAGCCACTTGGGGCAACATGGCTTGAAAACAGATTCCTGAACGAGCCAGTAGGTTCCAGAAAACATACCACATAAGATCTTTTATTTAAGCTTTGAACTCATGCAGTCAATACTGTATGTGTTTATGGATACATAAACATGTAATATAAAAGTAAAAATAGGGACTGCAAAGTTACCTCTGGGAGAGAGGGAGGGAGACGAGATTAGCAAAGCATACAAAGAGGGTATCTGAAATGTTTTATTTTCTTTAAAAAAAAAATCTAAAGCAAAAACAACATGCGTAGACTTATTAGATCTGGGTTTCTGGCGTATGAGTGGTCATTCTCTCATTTTCTTCATATTTGAAATTTCACAATTAAAAACAAATTTTTGACAAAGACAATCTTTAGGAAAGATACACAAACATACACACAAAAGCTGGTAGAAGTGACTGCCTCCAGAGAGGGGAGCTGGATCAGACAGGAGGCAAGCAGTTTCCGGGTCTGTCCTCATGTACCTTTTGGATTCTGTTCCATGTATATCCAATATCTAATTTTTAAACTACAAATAAATTTGATGTCGTCTTAGCTTCCAATCCAACCTCTCCCTAGGAGAAAAAAAATCTATCTAAAGTAATTTTATTTAAGACAAGGAAAGGCCAATGAAGATGTGATCGAGATTCCAGCCCAGACTGTGCCATGAACGAGCTCTGTCACCTGGGAGGTCATTTAACTTGCCCCTCTCCAAGGGTTGTGCCACTTCTAAAGTTCTATCTTCTATGAAAACACAAGCCTATCTCCATAAGCCAGAGATAAGAAGGTCTAACTATGCCACAGGGAGAGATAAGCAGTTCCCCCGTAGACCTGCAGTCTGTTACAACAGCTCCACACAGACCATCTGTAATGATTGCCTCATATCCTCTGTGGAATAACGTGGGGAGAGACGCACACAGCTAGTTACTATTTCTCAATACTCGATGAGGTAGGAAGACAGGAAGTTGAGGGAGCACTTATCTGACAACTTATTTTCTTAATGAACTAAGAAGCAGAGGTCATAGGGGAGAGGAAGGAGGCTGAGCTGAGATTGGGAAAAGGATGAGTAAAAGGAATGACATTAAAAAAATACAGAACTCAAGGGTCTGAGCCCAAAATTTGTAAATATGTAATGGAGAAAGTCACCTTGATATCTGGTTTGTCTCCAGCAGAGTGCAACTGACAAAAAAACACAGGAAATCTCAATAGTAGGACTGAGCCACTGAGGTAGGATGCCAAGTCATGGGGCGAGTTCAGAGAGTGAGGAAAACAAGATGCTGGTAAGACGACAGTCACGTGATTCCCTGTGGCAACCACGGCAGGTAAAGAGGGTGAGGAAAGCAAGAGGAAGACAGAGAACACCAATGTGCCTGAGGAACAGGAACAACGTGCCCGAATGAGAGCGAGGAAGGACAGGACGTGTGCACAGAGGAGACTCTCCAAGCTCAAGATTCCAAGAGTGTCATGTGGGAGATGACAAGGCCCAGGAGAGGGGAAGTGAACTGGAAGCAAAACGCCCATGGAAAAGATCATATGAAGGGATGGCGAGGTCCAGAGACCGGATGAGCCAACGACTTAGAGATGATATTAGAAGACAGCGGAAAGAAAAAGTAGCACGCCAAGAGCCAACATTCTTGAGAAACATTGGGAATGACCAAGAAGTTGGCAGACAATGGTGAAAAAGTAAAGCGAGAGTGGTACCACAGATTGGGTGAACTTCAAAACTCACGGGCAATGTCAAATTAAGGCTGGAAAACAGCCTGCTAAGTCTTTCCACCTGGAATGCTGCAACATCTGGAGAATTCGTATTCATATTTCAGATTTCTCTTCAAATTATCAATCCTCAGCAAATCCTTTCCAGACCTCTCTTCACTGTTCCCTCCAAACTGAAGGGAGTAATCCTCAGAATGACCACAATTCATATCAAGTCTCCTTCTTATTCAAATTTATGCTCTTCTTGAGTTCATGCAGTGCAGAATCCACATTTTTCTGAAATCTATTTAGTTCCTAAGTTTTGGCTAGCAAAAAATAAGATCTCAGAGAGTAAAGAGTATACCTAAAACTTTCTCCAGCAAGCCACCACCTCAGGAGGCAGGTTCTCTGGCATACTGGCTTCAGGACACCTTAGCAGCACACACTGAAAAGCAGTCTACTTGGCTGTAAGAATTCCTAATACTGTCAAGATTCCTTTTATATTTTAACGTGATTCTCACTGTGTTCCTGACAGGAATATAATTCATGTATAAGCTTTCTTATAAAAAATGTGAAAAATCCAAAAGAGCATAAACAAAACCTATCTTTCATAATTCATTCAACAAACTCATAAGATTATCCAATCACGTTTTTAATTCCCTTTAGCAGGCAGGCACTTGGATATACTGTTAGCGGGAGTAATAACTGGCTTAACATTTCTAGATGGTCATTTAACAACATCAGTAAAATACACATAGCCTTGGACCCAACAATTCTACTCTTAAGGAATTTATCATAACAAAATAATTTTAAAAGGCTAAAATTTTTCATTATGAGACTGTTCACTAAAATAGTGCTTAGAATAATCCAAAACTAGAGGGGAAATTATTAATGTCTAAAAATAAAAAACTGGTTAAATTGTAGGTACATTCCTGTAATAGAATATTGTGGAGATTAAAAAATTGGTACTGGGGCCGGCCCAGTGGTGCAGCGGTTAAGTTCGCAAGTTCCGCTTCGGCGGCCTGGGGTTCACCAGTTTCGATCCCGGATGCGGACACGGCACCACTTGGCATGCCATGCTGTGGTAGGCGTCCCACATAGAAAGTAGAGGAAGATGGGCACAGATGTTAGCTCAGGGCCAGTCTTCCTCAGGAAAAAGAGGAGGATTGGCAGCAGTTGGCTCAGGGCTAATCTTCCTCCAAAAAAAAGAAATTGGTACTAGACGTATTCCCTGGGATGGAATGTGTTGAGTGTATCACTGAGTGGAGGAAAAGGCCAGTTACAAAGCAGACATGATAACCCCATTACAGTGTGTACAGAGAGAAAACGGAGGAAGCACTGGCAAGGGGGGTGATTACCACTAGATCACAGGGTTATAAGCGACTTTCTGCTCTTAATTTTCTATAATGTGTGCATATCACTTTAATTTTTAAACCATAAGTCACTGCCGAAGGACAATACTGAGATAAATATGCAGGCAAGACAAACTAGAGGGAGACATTAAGGGACTCAAAGTGGAACACACACGCCATACTGATGTAGGCACTGTGCTCCTGAAACAGCAGCAGGGCGGGTCAGCGCTTCCCTGTCACTAGACGCTCACGGCCCCCATTTCTGAGAAGCTGCTGACAGCAGCAGAGTAACTAAGGAGACGAGAAGTGTGGTCAAGAGGCAGGCTCTCCAAACGTTCTGCAAAGCCGTGTTCAGGAGGTCCCGATTCTCCTGTTCTTCCTCATATCCTTCTACTCTCTTCAATCTTCCAAAGGCCATGCTTGTCTAACAACAGTACTGTACTTCACATTTTCCTAGGCCATCAGTTCTTTTAAAAGAAATGAGAATCGTTCATTGGACCCTAAACTTTAATGTGTCTAAAATTATAAACTACAAAATGTATTTGTGATTCTTGGGTAAAATAGAAAATTACTAAAAAAAATTTTATATATAAATACATATATGTGTAAGTATGTTAAGGATTTATTTTATTCTCAAATCAGGCACAAATGAATTAACATCTAGAAATACTGCCTATCGATTTACCTGTTGAATTGGTTCAGAAGCCTTTTCCAAGCAGTAAGAAACCTCTCAAACTGAAAGGAAAAAAAATGAGAAAAGGGAAGCTGATCGAGGCATCATTCAACTATGAGTATATGTTATCATGCAATCTGTGACAAGTGGGTGGCATTACGAAATACCCAAAAACCCAAAAGCTTACAAGCTGAAAACTTATTACTCAGTGGCAGATAAAGCAACGTGGGCCTTGAGCTGTGCCACCAGCCCCATGTGACTACTGAGCACGTGAAATGCAATCAGTCCAACTGAGATGTGCTGTAAGTGTAAAATACACACCAGACTTCAAAGAATTATTATTTAAAAAAGTAAAATATCTCATTAATAACTTTATATTGATTACATGAAGTTTTAACATTTTTTATACATTAGGTTATAAAACATATTACTAAAGTTAATTTTACCAGCTTCTTTTTACTGTATTTAATATAATTACTAGAAAATTACATATGGGACTCCCATTATAATTATATTGGACAGCGCTGGTCTAAAGAAAGTGGATACCAGGAAAAGAGAAAAGTAAATGCTATTTCAGAGCACACAACCACGGTAATCATGATCGGACTCCAACCAAGGAGTGTGTTCTGACACTTTGATTTACACACACACACACACACACAACATAGGCAGGGCCATATATCTGAGTCCAAACAACAAAACAAACCCTCTATTACCACCCCTCCACCACAGTCAGCTCTGCAGCCTGCACTGATGGAGGGGAGCAGGTGCATACCCTGACTTCTCAGCACTGGGAGAAGGACAGAAAGAGCAGATGTGAGAAAGGCCAGAGCAGAAATCCACGTGCTAAGAAGCACAAGCCCAAAGGTCATAAGGGGAACCAAGGGTTCTTCAGGGAAGCTCAGAATCAGCACAAGAAATCTAAATAAAATACAGGATCTGGGGCCGGCCTGGTGGCACAGTGGTTAAGTTCACACATTCTGCTTCAGCGGTTCAGGGTTCGCAGGTTCGGATCCCGGGTGCGGACACAGCACCACTTGGCAAGCCATGCTGTGGTAGGCGTCCCACACATAAAGTAGAAGAAGAGGGGCACGAATGTTAGCTCAGGGCCAGTCTTCCTCAGCAAAAAGAGGAGGGTTGACAGATGTTACCTCAGGGCTAATCTTCCTCAGAAAAAAAAAAAAACACAGGATCCATCCAAGACTAAACACTACTCAAATACAGAGGGGCTTCAAAACTACTGAATTGCAGATTCTGGTTTCGTACAGCAAACCTAAAACAAAATAATACCTGTAATTAAAAAGAATTATCATTAGAAGGAATGGGACAAATTTACTGACGAGATTTTTCCATACCAAACGGAAAGTCAGCAAATGATTCAGAAAATTTGTAAACAGCTGGTCTTAATCCAACACTAACACATTGATTTTAAAACATACCCAACTGAAGGGGCCAGAGCTGATCTAAGATGCTTAGAACCTCTTTCAGAGTGACCGTTACACAACTCTCCCATCCGCCCGCCTCACCTTCTTATGTAAGCTCCGCAATCATCCTTAGTGTTTACAGAGGTTTTTGAAACTACTCAATTTTTCCCGTAAATATTTAATTCTCTTGTTGCTACTGATCGAACTATAAACAACGCAGCATTTTTATATAACATGGTTAGTAATGAGAAACTGGGACACTGACGTCAACAGCCCACAGTCTGTAAACCAAAAACACCAGAATTACCAGACACGGCCTCTCAGAAATCAGCCACCAACAAAACAAAAATTTCTCCTCACTCCTTCAAGTTTTTGATCCAGTTTATGTCTAAGTCCCTCGGCATCTGTGGATCAACTTCTAAAATGCGCCTCAGTCAGAACCAGGCAATGGTCTGCAGGTTCTAGGCAGTGGGCAGAGCCGGTGTCCTCAGCTACGAACAGCCAGGCAGTGAACTGTCACCTGTATGCTCGGAGCGATGAGAAAAAGGGATGGACAGAGGGAGCGATTTCAAAGGAAAAAAAAAATCTAAGACTTGGTGTCAAAGATGACCTTTGGGAAAAAAACAAGAGAGTGTCCTTCGGAAGTAAGGAAGGAAAAGGGCATGACGAGGCAGGTGAGGAACAAGGTCTGGGCATGCAGACTTTGGGCTGGCAGGAGCAGGTGCATTTGGCAAGTGCTCACCAAAAACCACCAGAGCTTCGAAAGAGAAGCTCCGTGAAAGAACAGAGCAGAGAAGGAGATCTGCGGATGGAGATACAAAGGTGTAACTGACGCTCCCAGCTGGGAGACCACTTATCTTGTAGGTATCCCGGATGGAACTGTCTCCCCCTCACCTCCCTCATCGTTAATAAATAACACTTTTGAGAAAGTAACACATACAATTTGACGATGACGGCTTACGGGGAAAAAAAAAGCTACACACAGAAAACAAAGAGAATAAAAGAAAAACACAAAAATGTTCACAGTGGTCTCATTAGGTGGTAGGATCAAGGATACTTCTTTCTAATTTTTGGAATTTCCCAAGTTTTTAAAATTTATTTTTTAAATAGAAAGCACAGCCTTCTTTTATTAGAGAATGAAAATAAACATTTTCTGAAAAGGAGTGATCCACTCTAAGCATCTGGGAAAGCTCTTATAATGGTACACCTAAATAGTGACTGGTACTGTATGTAAATTAAAAGTAAATAAATAAAAATACCACTCACATAACATTTTACACCCACCAGACTGAATAAATTTAGTTGTGAGAAGACAAAGTGTTTGAGAGAATGTTTATCAGTAGGGGTGTAAATTCTCAGCCTTCTCTGCAGGACAATTTGCCAATATCTACCAAAATTAAAAAACCGAAAAATCTTCCACTCTATGCCCAACAATTTTACTGCCAGGAATTTACTTATGATTATTCTCCCCAAAATATATACAAGAAATTTCACTGCAGTATTGTTTATAATAGCAAAAATTTTAAAATAACCGAAATGCCCATCAAGCTTTTTGGGATGAAGGAGACAACAGCAGAGGAAAAAAAAAAAAAACAAGAAGGCATGCTCCTTCGTAATGTCTATGTGCTTAGTCTCACTACTTAAATTGCAGAATGCCTGAACAAGGGTGAAGGAACAGCTCTTAAAGCTCTTGATCCCCAGGACTCAGACCTGTGACCCTGACGGAGAACACCAACAGCAGTAGGTACGCAAATGTTCACTGATAAAAAAATTGAAAGTACGTAAAGGAAAACGAAAATATTTACCTCCTACCTTGTAATGAGTATAAGCAGCAAGACTATGCCCGTTTATTGTCTAGTTTAATCTACTTACTCGGAATTTGGCCTAAAGAAGCCCATTACCTTATCATTAGCATTAACCTAACAATTCATTATTCCCAAGATTGCATTTAGACCGCTGCTGACATGTGCAAAGGGTGAGAGGGCAAGCATAAGAGTTCTAACACCAAAGGGCTGTCAGCACAACTCTATCACGAAACTCAGCGGGACAAAGACCGGGTTTCAGACGCACCTAAATGCTGTGACATGCACCTGTCCATACGCTTCCCGGTACCAGCCGCTGAGCTACATCTCCTTGTCCTGCCGAGGTCCAAGGTCAAAACCACATGGGGAGGCCCGGTTAGCAGAGTCAAGACCTAGCTGGAGAAAAACAAATGGTAAATAAAAATAAAGACTAATAATAAACCTAGCAGGAGTCACTTGGTACGAGCAGACTTCTCCCTCAGCTGTGCCCAATCCTGGAACCCGTTCTATTCCTTCCTCACTCCTAAGGAACATCTCTGAGGCCCCAGCCTGTCCCTGGGCAGGATCACAAACTCCCCGTTTGCACAAAATATTTTGGAATATGGTATTTTAGAACACCTTGGAAAAAGCAATTTTGCATTCAATTGGGTTTTTTCCTTGATAATTTTTTTCCCCAGCTTTTTCTCCCCCAATCTCCCCAGTACATAGCTGTATATTTTTAGTTGTGGGTCCTTCTAGTTGTGGCATGTGGGATGCCGCCTCAACACGGCCTGATGAGCGGTGCCGTGTCCGCGCCCAGGATCTGAACTGGTGAAACCTTGGGCCGCCAAAGGCAGAGCGCTCAAACTTAACCACTCAGGCACAGGGCCGGCCCCACCTTGATAATTTTTTAACTCCATATTCCCTAGCACAAGGCCTTGATTCAAAACAAGTTTTTAAAGATTTTAGTTCTCACTATGTGCCAGGCATTGTGCGACACATTATACATGCATAATTTCATCTTCACAACAACCCTTGGGATCCCCTGGGCCCACACTTTACAGGTAAGACAATCCAAGAGGGGTGAGGCCTCCTGGTCAAGGTCCTGGAGCATGCAAGAGATGTGACAGCGCAGGGGTCAGAGCCCATCAGGACTATGACAGCAGAGCCCTCATCTCTAGTCGTAACTCCACATGCCTCAATGCCACCACTAGAATAAACTGAAATTACTATGTTTGTGGGGAAAACAGAAGAGAAGATTTAATTACTCAAAAATCATGTTCTTTTAAAGCCTCTTAAAAATGTATTAAAACATTGGGAGGGTGCTTCCAAAAGAGCTGGGTCACATTCTATTTCTTAAACTGGGTTATCAACAGGTCACCAGATGTTCATTTTATTGCTTATTAAATGGATGTGTTTTGCATACTCTTGTACCTATGCATTCACTTTACAATAAAAAGAACCCAGAGCTTGACTCGCTGTCTCTCAGAACAGCCAGTGTGGCACCAGTCATGAGCCTGGCCCTTCGTTATGAAGAAAAACCCACCAAGTGACACAGGTTTAGCCAGATCCCAAGTTTCTTATTGGAAAATACTTAGGCTACGAATCTTTCAATTCCACTGTTTGTTCCAGGCGAGTTAGCATCACCATTCACCGATGTTATCAGCACATATATGCCATTAGACTTGTACCAGCCCAGCATTCAACGAGTCTCCAGTGATCCATATTTTTCTTAATTTCAGAAACTAGACAGTGGTCTTTTGCCGTGTAGGACAAAATATATTACTCATTTTAAGTGATGAGAATATGAATGCAGAAATTATGTTTTCCTCTAAATATATGTCGCACGCAAGGCAAAAAAAAAAAAAGGGAAAGGTAACTGATTCCCCAAAATAAAATCTTCACAACCACAAATCTATTTTAAGCTGTGTTTATTAAAAATTTACAGAGTCAGAAGGGAGGCACAAAGGCAACATCCATCAATGAAGATTAGTCAAGAAGAGGAATAATGGAAAGATGGAACATGAATGGAACATGAAAAAAGGTAACAAAAGAAAAGCTTTAGAAGAACAGCTTATTTTCAGTTAAATAAACTGTAATAATATTTACTGTTCTTTGAAAAATGCAAGTTGCACAATATGGATAGTATAATCCCACTTTTATTAAAAGTATAATTATACAGTACATATTTGTGGGTACCACAAAGGGTTAGAAAGGATAAACATCAAGCCACCTCGAAGTGTAGGGGGTAAAGAGGTGGTGTGACTTTCAAAATTTGCTTTATACAATTCTGACAAGTTAGAATTATTTTCCAACATGTTTATGCTTCTTTGGTAAAACCTTTAAAGAGCTAAAATATATTAATTAAAAAAAAGGTCCATGAGGGCAAAGCTGCAAATTAACAAAATGTCATGTTAGCTACGAATCAGAAAAACTCTGAAAGGGCAAGTGAAGGTACCCATGAAGATTTATTTTTGGCAAGTATTTTTTTAAGCTGATCGGTAAGACGAGTACTTGGAAGGACCAGCTTTCTACTCCACTGAACAGCTATCGGAAACCAAAACACAGAACTGGGTCAGAAGTTCTAATACTGGAAAAACACACATGTATTTTGGAGAAGGGAATCTCTGAGAAAGGAATGAAGCAGGAGGAGCCACTCAACAAAAACAAGACTGAGTTATCAGTGAGCATCCTTGAACTTGTGTCACAGCGCCAGCAGAACACCCCTCCCCTCCTTAAGTTCTCCCAGATTCTGGAAACATGAAAACCGGCCCTTTGCACACAAGGCTACAGGACTGAGATCAAAGCCCAGGCCCCAGTGAGTAATTCAGAGGAAATGTCACTTAGAGCACAATGACACACCACCTGACTTTCCCCAATAAAGGCCACTCAGAACTCACAAGAAAATGTTCACAGTGCTGCTCTTGTTTCTTAACTGGAGTTTGCCAAAGTACTATATGCCTTGACTTCCAGACTTCGATGTCAGAGAGAAAACACATTCGCCAAAAAGTTTTAGGGGAAATATAGAAGCGTCATCTTTGTATTTTACCATTTCCTTAAAAATGGATGTTAACGCTTCAGAAGCAGGAAGGATGTAACCCCAAGGCCAATACCATCCACCGGCCGGAAACTTTGAGCAGCCGAATCATTGCATCAATTCAGTAGATGCCAAAGAGGCTGACAAAACACCTACTCCTGAGTTAAAAAGCAAAAACCTCTTCAATAAAAATTCAAATGACACCTGCTGAATATGACAAAGAAGATCTTCTGAAAACAAGGGCAAACACAAAACACGACGGACTATTCCCGCTTTAACATTTAGTTCGTATTTTTGAAAGGACTTCCAAAAGCAGTACACGTACGTACCTGAAAATCTTGATGAAGTGGACAAGTTTTTTAGGAAAACTATTTTTTGAAAACCAAATAATAAACAAATAGAGGAAACTACAAAAGCGAAGAACTGTCCTCAAAAAAAGTGCCAGGCTCAGACTAGTTCACAGGCTAGTTATTTCTTAACCTTCCCAGTAAGAAATGGGAAATGGGAAACTCTCCCAATTCCTTCTGGGGAAACTGACAAGCTAACAAAAAAAAGTAAAAGAAAAGAAAACTGTATGTTAACCTTACTTGCCATTCCTAGATTCTTTTTTAACTTTTGCAAATATGACATGCGAAGAATGACATCTGGTTTCAATTCTTGACTTCTTTGATCCGTGCGTCTACAGTTCTCTTACGAACTGTGAGTACCTTTTATCCATTTTTTCACTACGTTTATTTTTTTCTTATTCATTTGTAAGAGCTCCTTATAAAGACATTAACCCTTTATCATGTTGCAAACATTTTCCCCAGAAAAAGTAAATGACTGCTTTTTTCCACACTGTTTATGCGACTCGAAATAAAGGATATATTTTTAATCTCTGAGTCAAATCTAGTATCTGTTTGCAATTTCTTCTAATATTTTCGTGATGAGAAAGTCCCTCCCCATTCCAAGATCAGAGAAATATCTGCCATCATTTTTAGCCAGATATTTTGGGTCAAAATCATTTTAAAACGTTTAACAGCCATCCCTTTAAAAACGCATATGCAATAAAACCACTGTTCGAGGAAAATAACTAGATGAGTATAATTACATTCATTCTAATCATAGAACAAGTAAATGTCCAATATTTAAGGACTGGCTAACTAAATTACGACAGAAAAATACTTCATAATAAAATACTACCAAGTCATTCTATAGTATACTATCTGATAACATGGGGAAACAGTCATGATCTCTTACCAAGTGGGGGAAAAAAAAAAATAGAACATCTCCATTTTTATATAAAAGCTACAATTATTTGGCAAGTTAGGCAGCCTAGATGCTGACCTAAATATTAACGGTGATTCCCCCTGGGTATCTTATTTCTTTATGCTTTTCTGTTTTACACATTACTAATGAACATGCATAATATTTGTGATTAGAAAAAGTTTAAAGTTCATAAATACATATGCAAAACAAGTCACTAAAAGTAATTTTGCCCACATGCTTAAGTTGCAACTGTCTTTCAAAAAAATTTTAAAAGCCTTTCCTTCACTTAACATACCTAATCCCATATTACAAATCAAGCAATAAACACTTAAGTCAAGAAACACGGGGGCTTCGACAGTCTTCCCAGTTACCTGAGGATCTGAGGAGTAATGCCTGATTTACATTCCTGGCAAAACAACCCAGTTAAAAACGCAGCCCAACGGCAATTGGTGGTAATATGTCAAACTCAGCTAACACAAACAGTTCCATTTTCTCCTTAAACTCTGCCTTAGCCTGTGAATAAGCAGTGTCGAGTTCAAGGTGAAAAGCCTATTTTACGTACGCTAACCCTAAAGCCTTTCCAAAATGTCTAGGAGTGATCAAGATTAGATCATAATCTGATTAATGTGACTCAGGGTCAGAATTCTGAACTCAGAACCAGGAAAGACCTGGAAACGGTCATGAGGGAGTCCCAGGCGGGCTGTTTCCCCCTAGCTGTGCCCCAGTGTCTGACCCACCACTCAGCCGAAGAGGGTGCTTGATAAAACTGCGTGGGACAATGAAACAATGAACACAAAGGGCTCAGAAATCCCAAAGCCCCACCCTCCGATGGCAGTGGGGGGCACCGAGGGGAAGCAGAGACAAACCCAACTGGAAGCAGCGGGAGAACCAGAACCCAGACGGGATTCATTGCTCACCAGAAACTGTCAAGAGGAAAATAACGCCAGGATATGCGCAGAGGGCGCTTGGTGCCTGCTCCCTGTGCGTGCTACACGCATTACTAAATTCCCATCCACAACTTTAAGGAGTTAACAAGACTAACAAGACCTAAAATCTAGTTAGGACAAGTGTTTCCAGAGACCTGGAATACGAAGGGAAGCCCATTTTTTGGAAAAAGCCTAAAGAATATAATTAGAAAAGTCATGCAAGGCTATTATGGAAGTATGGAGCAAAAGTCTCAAATCTTATTTTTTAATAGCACTGAAGCAAAAGTAAGGAATTAAGGCACAAGAGCTCCATCAGCCCAAAATCGCCACCACATGTGCACAGAGGGAAGCACTAAACACCAAAAGCATCAGAACTCGAAACTGGAGGGAAAAGCTTGTAAATGACACCTGGCTCTCCTTTCGGACTGTTTAAAATAAGAGTACCCAACTTTCAGGAAATCCCACGTCAAGTTCTCATTTATTGGGACCTAGATGTTGAAAATCTTCACATTCAAATTTTATCTTTTTTAGCTCAGCTGATTATTCTTATCATACTTTAACAGGCAAAGCAGATTTGAAATCTAAAAAATATTTTAAACTAAATCACATTCTGATAGATTTTTATTTATCTTTAAGAAAAATGGTTCCCTGGATGGTAATTAGTCTTTGGGTGATGAATACGATGTAATCTACACAGAAATGGAAATATAATGATGTACACCTGAAATTTATATAATGTTATACACCAATGTTACCACAATAAAAAAAATAAAATGAAAAAAAAGCAAAATGCTTCCTTTGAAACTTTAAAGTTTGAAAACTGAGATTTTTATTTTGAAAACTAAACCAAGAAATACGATCTACAAATAAAACTTCTCAAATACATCTTAAAATAAAATTACAAGACAAAATGGGAAAAATATTTGTAACATTTATTAAAGTGCTAATATCCTGGATATAAAAAGCACCGCTATAAATCACCAGGAAAAAGACAAACACGAAACCAGAAAAATTGGTAAAGGAAATGAATAAGTCAAAGAAAATATAAACGGCCAAAAAACTCATTAAAAGTGTTCAAACTTACTAGTTATCAAAAAAAAGCAAACTAAACATGATGATTCTATTCTTCACCCAAACTGGTTTAAAAAGAAAGCAAAGAAAAAAGTTGAAATATAGGAAGAAACCCATTAACCTGGCTGCAGTATCTGGCATGTATGCCATGTAGGTGTCAAGGCCTTAAAAATGCAAATATGCCCCTTCCAAAAATGGAGCCTAAAGAAATAGAAAAATGCCCATCGATTTCCATACAAGGCTGTTCATTATTGTGCTATATTCACCACAGCAAAAACCAGCTCACAAGCTAAAGGCCCAACAATAGAAGGATTTGTCAACTAAAACATGATGCATTCAGCACAAATGAGCTGTTAAAAATCATGTTTTAAAGGGTTATTTAATCATTCAGTTATATGCCTAAGATATGCCTAAGTAAAAAAATAGGTTTATATTTTGAAGCAAATGCAAATATACATATATGTGTGCATGTATACATACACACAAACACAGAAATTTTCCCTTCAAATAAACTAGAAAAAACAATATTGAGTAAAATAAGCTACTTTATGTGTAAGAGTTTTTCCACAATCCTAATACTCCTTAATATTCTAAGACCTGTCCCACTTCTAGATATTTCTCTAGTAATTCTGATCTTAATTCTCACCAATAGCTTCATGTACTTCAATAGTAATTCTAACCAGTACCTTCACTGTTCTTTACATGACAATCCCTAAAATAGCTATGAATTTCCTGCATATTCTTCTCAAATCATTCCATTTCCTACGGCAAGAAGGCAAAAGACACACAAACTCCTAAGAAATGACAGATATTCTCCAGGGACTCTGCTCTATCCTTGCTCTCTATACAGACAAGGGACAACTACAGACACCCAGGAGGAAGTCAACAGCAAAATCATTTAATTTCTCAGGAGAACAATGTCAGTGATCATATTAAATTAAGAGAAAGTGCATAAACAGACCTCTCTAACGCATTCTTCACCAATGTGACCTGATGCTTCTCCCACGAGGATCTACAGCAAGCAGTATGTACATTTCCGTCCCATACTATGTTCAGTCAACTATGCAAAGGCTTTAAAATCGGTAAATATCTGGATTTTAGTTCACTTAGAGCAATGGCTCTTGACCCTGGCTGCACACTGGAATCACCTGGGGGATTTTTTTTTTTTGAAACCCCGACCCTCAGGCTGTACTCCTGATCAACTGCACCATCTCTGGGATGAGACCAGCAAGTAGTTTATTAAAGTTCCCAAGATGATTCCAATTTGCTGTCAAGGTTGAGGACCACTGCCTTGAAGCACGTCTTTCTAACAATAGATAACGAGCTCATGAGAGTGAGGAGAAGTCAATTGAGTGGGCTGGGGCCCAGGAATTTTTTTAATTAAAAAAAAATAAAAGAATGGAATGAGGCAAGCTAGAGTGGGCTAGAATGTCAGAATGCATTGCTCCTAGTGCAGATAAATATTGTCTCCTAAAATTTTTCAGTTAAAAATATGTAACTCTTGGCAATACTACCCAGATTGATCTACAGATTCAAAGCAATCACTATCAAAATCCCATCTGCCTTTCTGGCAGAAACTGACAAACTCATCCTAAAATTCAAATGGAAATGCAAAGGACTCAAAACAGCCAAAGTAATCTTGAAAAAGAACAAAACTGAAGGACTCACACTTTTCAATTTCAAAACTTAACACAAAGCTACAGTAATTAAGACAGTGTAATACTGATATAAGGATAGACAGATAAATCAATGGGAAAAGAAGCGAGAATCCAGAAATAAACTTGGTCATTCTGGTCAGGTGATCGTCAACAAGGGTGCCAGGACAATTCAACGGGGGAAAGAATAGTCTTTTCAACAAATTATGCTGAGACAACGGGAAATCCATATGTAAAGGAATGAAGTTGGACCCCTACCTCACACCGCATACAAAAATAAACTCAAAATGAATCAGAGACCTAAATCTAAGAGAGAAAACTATAAAACTCTTAGAAGAAAACACAAGGGTAAATCTTTGTCACCTTGGCTTTAGGCAATGTTTTCTTGGATATGAGCGCAAAAGCACAAGCAACAACAAAAATAATTGATAAATGGGACTTCATCAAAATTAAAAACTTTTCTGTTTCAAAGGATATCAGAAAGAAAGTGAAAAGACAACCCCATAAAATGGAAAAAATTATTCACAAACTATATATTCGATAAGAAACTGGTATGTAGACTACATAAAGAAATCTTACAAATCAGCAATAAAAAGACAATAACCCAATTTAAAAAGAGGCAAAGGATTTGAGTAGACCTTTCTCCAAGGAAGACATACAAATGGCCAATAAACACTTAAAAACATACTCCACTTCGTTAGTCATTAGGGAAATGCAAATAAAAACCACAATGAGATACCACTTCATACCCACTAGAACGGCTATATCAAAAAGACAATCACGTGTCGGCGAGGATGTGGAGAAATTGGAACCATCATATGTTGCTGATACACCCACTTTGGAAAAGTCTGGCAGTTACTCAAAATGTTAAACATAAAACTGCCAAATGACCCAGTAATTCCACTTCGTGATATTTACCCAAGAGAACTGAAAACGATCACATAAAAACGTGTACACGAACGTTCACAGCATAATTCATAACAGCTAAAATGTATAACAACCCCAGTGCCCATCACCTGGTTAGTGGATAAATAAAATGTGGTAGTGATACATGTTACAACATAAATAAATCATCAAACATCATTTTTAATGATGTTCGATGATTTTACGATAAATCATAAACACATTATGCTAAGTAAAAAGCCAATCACAAAAGACCACATATGGTATGATTCCATTTATAGGAAATGTCCAGATAAAGGAAATCCATGTAAGTGAGTGGGTGCCAGAGGCTGCAGGGGAGCGGAAAACAGGGAGTGACGGCCACTAGGTATGGGGTTTCATTTCAGGGTGATGATAATGTTCTGAAGTTGGAGGTGATGGTTCCAACACAACTGAGTACACTAAAGACAACTCAAGCGTAAAAAGGGTGGCTTTTATGGTATGTTAATTATATCTCAATAAAGCCTTTTTTTTAAGGTTACTCTGTGTCGAGCTCCTCCCCCGTTGTTCCCACAGAACCTCACGTGGTTCCTTTCCCATGTGACAGTGGGGAGAAACAAGTTCTCCAACTCGAAGGCCTCACTGCGGAGCTACGTTATTTCACAACTAGATCACAAAAGTCAAGTTAGGGCATCACAACTAATTTTTTTTTTCATAAAATAGGAATAGAAAGTATCAGAATACACAGCACATAAGGTCACATGTGGTTTTGTGAAAGCTTTTTTTGAGATACATGCACGCACACTCTGACGTATGTATATCAATGAAAAGTGAGTCCGTCAAAACAAAGTCTGGGAAATATACTTTAGAAGTTGACTGACACCTATTCAAGAAACACAACAATGAGTACGGGATCTCAGAGTGGAAAACAAAGTTGAAGCCACTTTAGAGCACTACCCTCAGCACTGAACTAAACACCAGAAAAAGCGAAGTGGACCCGTGTCTGTTCTTACTGGTCAAGCGAAGTAACAAGATTTCCTACCGCACGTACTCCCAGGGCTTCTGAGCCTCCACTCCCCTGGCATTCAGGGCCCCTCTGGCCAGCTCTACAGGAGATCCCACAGGGAAGCGAAAAGGGGAAGGTGCAAACACCACGCTCCACACCAATCATCCAGCGTGGGGGCAGACGCAGGCTGCTGGATGGGCAGCCTGGAAATGCAGGCCCCAAACTCACACTGGGGGTCAAGAAGCAGGAGCAAAAAGGAGAACTTCAGCAGAAAAGGAAAATCGGTATTGCTGGCATATTCAGTTTATCTTCACAGGGACGAAAGAATAAAGGAAGAGAAACAAGAACCCACAAAACTTCTCTGAGGGAGAACATTTTCAAAGACTGGAGGTCAGAAGCCCTGACACAAAAGACGCCAGCAGCCACACAACAGGGCGGCATGGCTAGAAAATAGAAGCCCTTGGGATGAGGCAGAAGGAGAGACAGAACTCTCATAATTCCTCCTGGCAAGAAATTTGAGGTCATCCTCAAATCAGCAGGGAAACGGAACTTCTTTGGAGAATTACCACAATAACAGGGACAGAGTCCACCAAGAATTTCTGTGCTACACAAAATCTCAAGGTCAACGTCAAGGTGACAAACTTTGTTCATTCAAAAACACCATGTATGACATGTTAATTTAGTGGAAAAGACATTGAAAATAGGACACTTCAATATTAATAAAGATTATACGTAATACTGCATTTCAATAAAAACTGAGAATAAGGCCCACTACGACATTTAAACCTCTTCTATAAGTACTCTACGATTTATTAAGAAAAAGAAATGTATTAACTGTAAGAAGAAAAAAAACCAAAATGGTCATTTGCAGCTATTGTGATTGCATACCCAAGAAACTCAAGAGAACCAGTTGAAAAAAAGAGTAACAGAGTCTGGTTAGGTAGGACCACAGCAGACACAGGGCTAGTCCATTTTCCTCACGGACACTCAAAACGACTCTGTTTCCCAGCCCCCTGGCATCTACCACATGGCCAAGAGACTGTGGCAGAAAATACCACTTATTTCCAAGCTTGGCCCATAATAAAATCTTCCCTGCACAAAATTCCACGGCAAATTTAGAGGCCACATTTTGAAGTCAGTTGTGCTATGTGATGGAAAGAACCTAGTTCCTCAACTCACCACTTAGGGGAGAACCACCCAGAAAAACGTGAGAAAGAAATGTTTACTTTGTTAGGACACAGGTTTGGCTAGCATTAACTACCCTGAATAATACATGTGGTCAGTTATAAGACAAATAGACTGCACGTAGATATATGCTCTGCACCACTTAGGAAACAGTCTATGTGGGCAGAAGGGAGGAACAAGGGGGAAATCACCTCATTCTAAATAGCAAACATTTAAAAATAAAGAGCAATAAACAAGAAATCTACAGCCCCTATCTTAAGAAAGACTATAAAAATGACAGCTATAAAAGATCTGCATACGGGTCGGCTTCGTGGCCGAGTGGTTAAGTTCGTGCTCCGCTTCGGCGGCCCAGGGTTCGCAGTTCAGATCTCAGGCATGGACCTACACACCGCTCACCAAGCCACGCTGTGGTGGCATCCCACATACAAAATAGAGGAAGACTGGCACAGATGTTAGCTCAGCAACAATCTTCCTCACCAAAAAAAAAAATATATATATATATATATTTTTTGAAACCTTAAATTGAAAAATACTGGAAAAAAAATTGAGCATAGGCAATACCAGATTTTAAAATCCTACTATAAAGTGATTATAATGATGAAAACAGCAAGGTCATGGCAAAGGAATGGAATAAAAGAATAAGTCCTATGACAGATCTAAAGATTCAGCATATGATTATGGTGCTATTTTTACATTAATAAGAAAAGGATAAATTAATGAATAAATGGTGCTGGAGTAAGTGTAAAGGAAAAAATAATCTTCATACCACACTCCAATACAAATATTGCATTAATTATAGCTAAATATAAAAAAAAACTAAGAGAAAATATAAGTGAATATTTATAAAATCTTGGGGTAGAGAAGACAGGGGAAAGAAAAAGACTGACGATTTGAATTCAAAGCATAGAACAAATATTTGAAACTTATGACCAAAAATTGCAAATCTCAGTAGCGTATTTCTCAAACACAGTGAAAGCAGGATTAAATACAACATATTTAGTAGCATCAGCTTTATTCAAAGATTAAGGAGGAAAAATGTTTCATATTAAACCAAACACTGATGCTTCTGGAATAAAAAATTCAGATTACTTTTAGAAAAAACAAAAGACTTAAAAGAAGTGTCATGTTAGTTATACTCCCTAACACTTCAAAATAGGCATCTATTCCCCCATACCATACTTTTGTGGGCTAATTTGTTAAGCACTGTCTTAACATATAAAAGAGCTCTTGAGAATAAAATATGAACTCAACAGAAAATGCTCAGCACTGATCACATATATATTATGGGGAAGCACACTTTCTCTATAAAGGGCCAGAGAGCAAAGATTTCAGGCTTGCAGGTCATTCAGTCTCTGACATGGCTGTGTTCCAATAAAACGATTTACAAACCAGGTGCTGGTGGTTCCTCCCCCAGCAGCATACTCATCACCTGAGAACTTGTTAGAAACGCAGGGGGCTGGCCCTGTGGCGCAGCAGTTAAGTTCGCACGTTCCACTTCGGCGGCCCGGGGTTCGCAGGTTTGGATCCCAGGTGCGGACATGGCACCGCTTAGGCACACCATGCTGTGGTAGGCGTCCCGCATAGAAAGTAGAGGAAGATGGGCATGGATGTTAGCTCAGGGCCAGTCGTCCTCAGCAAAAAGAGGAGGATTGGCGGCAGATGTTAGCTCAGGGCTAATCGTCCTCAAAAAAAAAAAAGACCCAAGAGTTAACTTAGAGAAGTTAACCAAGCTCCAGTTCCTTCATCGATAAAATGCAGACCAGAACCACCTTGCCCACCAGTTGTTAGGACTAACAACAATGACCTGAAGTGCCCAGCACAAAACTGATGCCCGTGGGTGCCACCATTATTGCATTGGCTAACACATGGGGCTCACTGTCTAGTCTTTCTTGGGTCCCCTCTACTGTTTGGAGACCCTCCTGGAGAGAAGAGCATCTTTCAAACTGCTCTCTCATGCAACTTAAAGATGAGGGGATTGAACTCTGTAAGATCACAGACAGGTCAATGAGAGAGGTGGCCACTGAGCCGGATGAGCCGGGCACTCACTGAGATGCCCCAGGGCAGCTGACACAAGGAGGCCTGAAGGATCACCTGCTTTGGGAGGGAAATGTATGGAAAGAACCTGTGAATGAAGAAGGCTTTCCCCACCATGGACCAGAAAGAGCCACGGCTTGGGGCAGCCGGGCAAGCAGAGGCCCAAGGCAACCCTGACCTTCTCGCTGAAGGACAAACCTGAAGGACTCATTGAGGCTGCAGAGAAACAATGAATAAGGAAGAATTTGAGTCAAGACAGTGGCTAACAGGAAGAGGCTTCGAGCTGCGATCTACAGTTGCCGAGACGTTCCGGGCAGTGCGAACGCTTGACTTAGGTCCTGAACGAGATCCTCCCTGAAATTATAAGCTGTGCGCTCCCTCACTCATTACACCCGAATACCTAGGCATTCGGTATATGCAAATCATGTCTGCCACACTTTCTGGGACTTAGGGACTTGTCAAGGGGCATTTTTGACAAATCCAGATTTTTGCTTTTCGTGCTCTCTTTAGATTCTAGGCTCGCATAACACGCAAAATGAAGTAGTGCAAGAAATGGTTAATGAATGAATGAGTCGACGGACCTCTCCTTCATGGGGTAAATATTCAGAGAGGGCCTTAGGGGCCACCTAGACCTGAGGTCAGAGGAGAGAAATAAAGCAAAGGACAATGAGAAGTTCCCAAGAAGATTTACATTTCCATAGAGAAGGATCTTCCCCAAAACATCCACTCCCTCCTTCGCCACTGCATCATAGCAACTTAACATGACCTATACGGCTCCTTGGGCATCTCAGTTCACGGCCAATTTCATGCTCGGTGCTCAGGCCAGAAACCTCAGTACGGCCCTCAACTCTCTTTCTCACCTCCCACATCTAGTCCATCAGCAATCTCCTCAGCCCCACTTCACAATGAGACCACTGCTTACCACTCCCCTGCATCTCCCGGACTGACCCAGGGTCCTCAGCCCTGCACTAGCTGGTTACCCTGCAGCCCAATCCTGTCCTCCGGGCCTTCAGTCTGTTCTCACACAGCAACAGCCAGCACGTCCCCATTCAAAGCGAAGTCAGTCCATGTCCCTCCTCTACTCAAAATCCTCCAACGGCTCCCACTCCCCTCAAAGTAAAATCTACAGGCCTTCCTAGGTGCCGCATGGCCTAACATGATCCAACTCTCATTGTCTCCGTGACCTCAAAACCAAATTCTCTCCCTCTGCTGCCTCAGGCCCTTTGCAGCTGCTGTTTCCTCCACCGGGAATGCTCTTCCCCCAGATACCCACATGATCCACTTCCTTCACATTTTCACTCAAAGATGACTCAGGCCCTCCGGTCCCACCCTTCCTAGAATGTCAGCTCCCACCCCAACACTTAATACCCCCGATCCCACCAGATTCTTCTTCAGAGTGTGAAGTCTCATTGTCTGCCTCCCCTCCACTGGAGTGTGAGCTCCATGTGGGCAGGGAATCTCCACGTGGCATCAGTAGCCTCTCAACAAATGTATTAAAGGTGTGAAAGGCCTATGAAAAGCATAAGCTGCAAGCAGACCTCAATAATTGGAGAGCCAACATCCGAGACCCTGCGACCAAATCACAGGCTAGAAATAGCCATGCCAGGGAGAGGAGGAAGAGAGCACCACAAAGGGCTCGTTTAAACCCCGCAGCAGTAACGCACAGCTCAACCTGGAGCAGGAACGTTCCCTAGCAAAAGAATAAAAGAAAGCCCAGACACAGCGGCCCTCGGAGAATATAACTGGAAGAGCAGCAGGGAGGGAAAATGAATTAATGAGGTTACCGGGCGTTGGGAACCAACTTGTGTGCTGGGAGTTTTATAGGCGACGCTGGCAAATGGGTCAAGGAAGGACTGTAAAATGTTTAAATTAAAAAAGCCTAAGAGGATTAAATACGTTTTAAAAAAGCTTTCATTTACTAGTACAAAGCACTATATAATTGCAAATTATGCCTGCTGACTTTTAATTCTCTTAACCAAAATGGGAAAATTCCTCAAGCTACCACTGGTGCCAGAAAGGAGTGCCCAAATTGATCCCAGGTTTGCCTTCAGAGACACAGAAGAGGATACTAAGAGTTAATCAGGATTTTCGATATCCAGCAAACCAGACCTTAGGCTCCTGGAGGGCAAAACACTGGGTTTTATTCAACAATGATGTGTTCGACAGCACCTGGCACTGGATTAGCAGATTGGCTCATGGATGGAAGGCTACCTGAGCTTGCTCCTGGGACGACGCCTCATTTCTGCCACGCTAAGTCCACTACACTTTGCTATGCAAAGCGTGAAACCTAGCAAAACTCTCTCCGACATTCTAGCCAGGTACTTCCATAAGCACTTCTGAAACATCCCAACAGACATTAAAACTCAGCTTAATTAATGGTGCCACAGCCAGAAAACACAACTGCCACGCAACAAAAAACTGTCAATATGAAAAGCTCTTGAAATACTTATTTTCTTAAAAGAAAAAAAATCACTCTGCACTTTGAGCAAAGAAACCAAAAAACAAACGCCCTGGTATTCAAAGAAAGAAGGCACGCGCCATTTTGGCAAAGGAAAGAGTCTAGAAAGCAGACAGCTCATGCTCAAGCTCTCAGGTGAAAGAGGCAGCAGGCTGGACACACCCACTCGCCTCCTTTTAACTAACAAGTGTGCCATGAGGGCTTACACCGGGCACACCCACTGCAGGCCTTTTAAAAGGCCAGTGCCCAAAAACTATGAAATCTTGGATGAGTTAAGAGAGACCAGGAGTGATAGGTTCAGCAGTGATCCTGATAGAGTCAACCATCACCCAGCACAGAATTAAGAATTTTTGAGCTGCAAAGCCCTTTATAAATCTCACCAGAATCAAATGTCTTCAGGGGCCAGGAGGGCAAACTCAAGTGCAAAGGTGAAAAGTCAGGTGTAGACAACTGGAAATGGTGAGGTCCAGCCTAGCAGCATTCAAATGCAAAAACATAAAAATAAAAAGGCTCCAGCCACCTAGTCTCTGGCTTTAAAGGAAGAAAGTGACCAAGGGAGGTCACATGGCCAATTAATGACAGCTCCAACCACACTGTCTCAGGACTCCCGGTCTGCCAACTCACACATCCCCAGGCTTCTCGGCACACGGATGACCCAAATGTCAGCAGAGACAGCATCTTCCCCGGCCTCTCCTCCCAGCACTGCAAGAATAAAAGCAGCAGCTACTGCTAATAATGCCCCAGACCCAGAAGTCCCTCATGGGTGACTTTCTTCCACCTGCATTTGCCCGCATTTACCCTTTGCCCTGATAATCGAGAATTTCCCATCAGTCATGCTTCAAACCCTCAGCCTGTAGGCCGAGTTCCTGTCAGCTACCCATCCAAGGGGACATCAAGAGTCAAAGGAAGGAGGAAATCCTGCGCCCTTAACGTAGTCACAATCGAAAATGTCAATTTCTCTTTCCAGCAAGGTGGCAACAAG
This sequence comes from Equus przewalskii, assembly GCF_037783145.1. NCBI lineage: Eukaryota > Metazoa > Chordata > Mammalia > Perissodactyla > Equidae > Equus > Equus przewalskii. Next base: position 18,040,009 of record NC_091851.1, on the reverse strand, counting down.
GGGGACCCACGACCCCCGGGGGACAAGCCAGACAGAAGGACCCTGGGGTGGGAGCCGCCGCTTCTAAAATTACTTGGCGCAGCCTTTGTAGGAGAGAAGAAAGAGAAAATGTAAAAGGCACCCCCCTGCTCGATGGCCCCGAATTCCGGGGCGCGGGGATGCCCGCGCTCACGCCCGGGGAGGGCGAGGGGAGAGCGCCCCCAGGACATGCGGGCCGAGGGCCCGGGAGGCAGCGGCGGCCAGCCCGGTCCCGAGGGGACCCCACTTGCGTCCCCGCGGCGCGGCCTGAGGGCCCCGGCGCGCTGCGGCTCCCGCGGCCGACAGCGGGGAGCGCCCAGGGGTCCCCGGGCATCCACGGGCCCCGCGGCCCGAGCGGCCGGCGAGCGCGGGGACCCGGGAAACGGGCCGGGATGGGGGGCGCAGGCCGCGCCGCAGGGCCGGTGACAGCGCGCGGGGGCCGTGCCAGGCCGGCCTCGTGGGCGCGGCGGGCACCTCGCGGCCGGGCCGGGCAGGTGCGGCCCGCAGGCCGGGCGCGGAGCGCAGCGGCCCGGCTCTCACCTGGCTGCCGCTCGCCGGGCTCCCGTCCTGCCGCTGCAGCGCTCGGCGCCGCAGTGCCAGCCGCCGCCGCCGCTGCCGCCGCTGCCGCCGCCTCCGGTCCCCGCGACAGCCGCCTGCAAAATGGCGCCGCCGAGGGGCGGGCCGGGGGCGGGGAGCCGGCGAGCCGCCCGCCCCCGCGCCGGCCTGGACCCACCTCCCTCCCCGCCCCCGACCCCCGCCCGCCGGCCTCGCCCGGGGGAGGGCGGCCCTGCCTCCTCCCACCCCGCGACCCTCGGCTAGGCGTCCCGGGTCCCCGGCTGCCCCCGCGCGGTGCCCTGCGGCCCCCTCCAGGTCCCTTGTATTTCCCTCCCCTCGTGGAAAGCGCCCCCCTGCAGGTCCCCTCCCGTCACACCTGCTCCTGGGGACCCACCTCGAACGCAGAGCGCTCGCCCTGAGTCTCCCCCTCCCGGTCCCGCATTTTTACCCCGCCTGACACCGAGCCCTGTCATCGCTCCGCGAAGATAATCAAGCAGTTTGCGGCGCCGGGGGCTCCGTGACTTGGATGCTTTAAGGCGATGTCACGGTTTCTCCAGTTAGGCCGTCAGGTCTTTTAATTTACTGGACACCATAGACACACCGAGGCTTCTCAGACTCGAAGGCCCCGGGGATCGTGCCTAAGCGCGGGTTCTAATTCGGTGGCTCTGAGCCGCAGCCCGAGATTCTGCATTTCTGAAAAGCCCCCAGGCGATGGCCAGGGGTGAGGACCGCTGAGCAGAAAGGCTGCCTGTAAATTCGTGGCCCTCATCTTTGGTGCATCGCGGCCTCACGTGGAGTTCTTCATTAAGACGGGACCCCACCCCCAGGGCTGCTGAGGCCGGGGGTCTGGAGTGAGGCTCCAGAATTTGCTTTTCTGACAAGTTCCCAGGTAATGCTGATGCTGCTGTTTGGAGATCACACTTAGCCAGCCACTGCTGAAGACTATCTGAACACATGGCCAAAAAAACACCTAGTAATTACCGTTTCATAGAATCTTCCATCTTGAAACCACTGTCGTGGCTGCTATTACAACCTAATAATAATAACCGAGTAGTTCCCCAAGCAGTTCTTGAGAGAGCTAAAGAATTGTGACTGTGTCTGACCTCACATGCGGAGGAGTACATTTGATCATCAGAGTTTTCAGCCTGTTTTACATAGTTTGGGGCTCTGGATATTGTAATATCCAACACATATAAATGGGAGGGAGGGGTGTGACCAGCAGCTGTGGGAACTTTACCGGATAAGGAAGGTGTGGTCTGCATCTTTGAGAATCAGCAATGTGTCATCCTAGTTACTTCTCTAATAACTTGCATTTTCAAAATACAAGAGTTGGCTTGTAAAATTCAGTACATGCTGAGGTGTTTCGATCCTCACTGAAGATGGAGAAAATAAGGGCGAAGCTTCTGTGACCGGCACCTAGAGAAAAGTCCCACTGCCCTGTACATCTAACAACCGCACCATCCTTCTACAGCAGTGAGAGCATTTTCCAGACAAGTTTTTGCCGGGGCGGGGGTAGGGAGCGGGCGTGCGGGGCCCGTGACATGCGTCCTGCTCAGCCAGAGAGGAGAGATCTGCTCGAATAAAAGAAGGGGAGTGAAGTGCTGCTTCTTCAGTGTCTCCGTCTTCTTCCCTAGACATTTACAGATTTTCTCTATTCTAAAAGAACTTCCAGTGTCCCAGCCTCCCCAACCTTACTTTCCACCTCTCTTCCTTCCGCCTCCTCCCAGTCACTCCTCAGGCCATGTCACTCCCTGCTTTTTCAGACACCACCAGTGACCTTCAAATTGCCAAGTCCAACTGCCTATTTAGAGTCCTGTTCTTTGATGGCTCTGCAGCATTCCACTGACTTCTTTTCTGGCAATAGTACCGCTGGGTCTTGCTTACTGTCCTACACTCCCCACTTCCCATTCAGTGGTGTAAGATTTGTCCACGCTCATTCTAGGATGTTGGTTTTCCTTAACATCTCCCTTCTCTCCATCTTGTCCCTTGCTCTCTCCTTCTCGAACCCCTCTGAATGGCAGGCGTCTCCTCATGGTTCCCAAATCTCTCTCTCCAGACCAGACATCTTTCTGAACTTCTAGACATACATTTCCAATTGTCTCCTAGACAACTTGCCGTGGATATAATTCAAGAATTTAAAATACGGCATAATTTAAAATACGGCATCTTCACTACTCGTTATTCTCCTCCCGCAAACTTGTTTCTTATCTGGGTTTTCTCATTTTGCCACCAGAAACTTTGAGGTCAGTTCTGACTGCTTGTCCCTCGGCTCTTATGTCCAGTCTGTCACCCATGGTCCATTCCAGCAGGAAAGTGTGTCTGGAATTCTCTTCTCTGCATTCACCATCCCAGACCCTCACACGTTCTTCCTTGGGCTATTGAAAAAGCTCTCTCTGGCCTTTTGACCTCAACAGTTCTCTCCCAAAGCCACTCTTGTTATCATCCTGAAACACAGAACTGACCATCTGGAAATCCTTCAGGGCCTCCTGGTTTGCAGAATAACATGGCAAAAAGAAACAGAATACAGGCTTTTTCCCAGGACAGGCTTCAAGGCCCGTCACCGTCTACTCTCCAGCTACTTCTTTATTTTTCTGACCAAAGTACTACTACTGGCAGACCGGAGTCGATGTCAGGGGTGACCCTGACTTCAACCTTACGGGGTTCTTGTGAGGGTTAAGTGAGATCATTCATATAAAGTGCTTATTCCGTGCGTGAATTGAACACATAGGTTTTCAATCAATGTCCTTATTTTTATATAATTATTTTTATCATCATCATCAGTTCAAAACCTACATGAACACTTTCCTATCCTGGCACAGCTGATACGCACAGGGTTTTTTCCTCCTCCGTTAACTTCTCTGGACTAAATCAGCGGAAAATATCAAGTACGTTTCGTGACCTGGATAATTTGATTGAAATTTCTGTCATTTCCAGGCTGTGTTATTTTTGAGACATAATTGTAGCTTGGGGCTATTCCGTCTTCACACAGTGCTTTGCTTTACAATATTTATTTCCAATATCTCTCTGGAGTCTAGAACTGAGGTCAGGAAACTTTTTCTATAAAGGGCCAGATAATGAATGTTTCAGGGCTTTGTGGGCCAAGGGGCAAAATCAAGGATATTATATAGGTACTTATATAATGAGAGAGAAAAAATTCCCACAAATTTTTATTGATGAAATTCAAAATATAATGATAATAATTGAATATAATCTTTATGTAATACAGGTCTCCTAGTGAGAAGAATGGAATTGGGGGGGAGGGAGAAATAAGATTTTGCTTAATTGAAAGTTAGTGTTTCCTGTCATCAAATCGCAAATATTCATCCGTAAAAACCGTCCTTAGTTGGTACAAAAAACAGGCCGTGGGTCTTAGTTGGCTGACCCCTGAGCTAAACCATAACTCCCCTCACTTTGGGTTGTTTCTTCAGGGTGATAAAGGACCAATATAATTTTTAATAGATCTTCAGTGATAGAAGAAAGCAAAACAATAGTCATCTCAAGGTCAAATCAACTCAAGGGTAAGAGTTTCATACATACACCATCTCTACGGGGGAGGGGGGTAGGTGGAGGGGGAGGGGGCGGAGTTTGGTACTGACATTTCCTAAATCAGTCTCACACTGGGACATGCCCAGGCAGGCCCCTGTCCTGCCTGAAATGATTTTTTTTTTGCATGTTTAATGAGTTACATTGTAGCATAGTTTCAAGTAGCAAAAAAAATTGAAAAACAACCCAATGTCCATCAATTGGGGAGTGACTGAATGAACTACGGCGTAAGCGTTCTATGGAATACCCAGGCAGCCCTCTCCCCACCCCGCCTCTACACTTTCGTTCGTTTTTATTGCCGTATGATTCACACACCATAACATTCGCCACGTGAAAGTGTGCAATTCAGTGATTTTTAGTATAGTCACAAAGCTGTACAACCATCACCACCATCTAATTCTAGAAGATTTTCGTCACCCCCAAAAGAGATCTCATACCAATTAGCCAGTGACCCCCTATTCCCTGCTCCCTGCAGCCCCTGGCAAATGCTAATCTATACCCTATTTCTATGGATTTTCCTCCTCTGGAGATTTAGTATAAATAGAATCATGTAATATGTGGTCCTTTGTGCCTGGTTTCTTTCATTTAGCGTAATGTTTTCAAGGTTCAACCACAATGTAGCATGTATCAGTATTTCATTCCTTTTACTCATTGTGGGAAAATATACATAACATAAAATTTACCATTTTAACCATTTTTTTTTTCTTTTCTTTTTTAAATACTTTTTTTTTTTTTTTGCTTTTTCTCCCCAACTTCCCCCAGTACATAGTTGTATATTCTAGTTGTGGGTCCTTCCAGTTGTGGCATGTTGGATGCTGCCTCAACATGGCCTAATGATCGGTGCCATGTTCACACCCAGGATCCGAACAGTGAAACCCTGGGCCGCCGAAGCAGAGTGCGCGAACTTAACCACTCAGCCACGGGCCTGGCCCCCCATTTTAACCATTTTTAAGTGTACAATTCAGTGGCGTTAAGTGCATTCATCACCTCTATCCGTCTCTAGAACTTTTTATCCTCCCAAACTGAAACTCCATACCCATTAAACAATAATTCCCCGTGGCCCCCTGGTAACTACTATTCTACTTTCTGTCCCTATGAATTGCTTATTCTTGATACCTCGTACAAGTGAAATCATACAATATTTGTCCTTTTGTGTCTGACTTCTGTCACTTAGCATGTTTTCAAGGATCATCCCTGTGGTAGCACATATCAGAATTCCATTCCTTTTTTTTTCAATTTAATTTTTTTTTTGAGGAAGATTAGCCCTGAGCTAACATCTGCTGCCAATCCTCCTCTTTTTGCTGAGGAAGACTGGCCCTGAGCTAACATCCATGCCCAAATTCCTCTACTTTCTATGTGGGACGCCTGCCGCAGCATGGCTTGCCAAGCAGTGCCATGTCCACACCCGGGATCTGAACTGGTGAACCCTGGGCCGCCGAAGCGGAACATGTGAACTTAACCGCTGCGCCACCGGGCTGGCCCCAACAGATAGATTTTAACAGATAAATGTGCACTTAAACAGATAGATATTCCCAAATCGTATTCCAAAAAGGCAGATCCTTTAGACTCCCTCCCACAGATTTTGAGAGGGTCCATTTCCCTTTGCCCTCACCAACCTTGGATGCTATTAATCTTTGCTAATCTGGTAGGTGGCAAATAATACATTGATGGCTAAATTTTGATCCCTTTTTAGGGGCTAGAGGCCTCAGCCCTCGGAGAGGGACTAGGTCATATTCTGTAGTGATCAACCACTGAGCATGAGTCGCTCCAGCCTCAGGCCAGCTCTGCCCTGCCGGCTCACAGCCTGGACCCTTGTGTTCTCACAACCACGCCCCACCCTCCAGAGGGGCATCCTTAGCTTCTTATGTTGTGTGTGGTGAGGCTTCTTGCAGATTTCTCACCTGCACTCCTAGCCACTGCTGGTACCCTGAGGATACTGCTTCCTGACCTCTGGTACCCATGGCTATGTCTCTCCTGGTGGTAAGCCTGGTGGGCAAGATGTCATTTTAGGGTATAACCATACAATGGAACATTTTTCTACCTTTAAAAGGAATGGAATCCTGGGGCCAGCCCGGTGGTGCAGCGGTTAAATTCGCACATTCTGCTTCGGCGGCCCAGGGTTCGCCAGTTCGGGTGCTGGGTGCGGACATGGCACTGCTGGGCAAGCCATTGCTGTGGTAGGCGTCCCACATAGAAAGTAGAGGAAGATGGGCATGGATGTTAGCTCAGGGCCAGTCTTCCTCAGCAAGAAGAGGAGGATTGGCAGCAGATGTTAGCTCAGGGCTAATCTTCCTCAAAAAAAAAAAAATCTATCTGTTAATATCTATCTGTTTCAATGCACACACCCTTAACCCAGAATACCAGTTCTGGGAATCTCTCTGGCAGGAACACTAACTGGCCGGCACGGGGATTTTTGCACGTGTGCTCAAGGAAGCATTGTTCCCTGCCCCTCAGCCTCCTCTACCCACTCTCCTCACTCAGCAGCCCCTCCATGGCCTCCCTCCTTCCCTTCCTCCTACCCTCCCAAGCCCTCCCACACTCTCTATCCAAGCCCCACACCCACTTCGCCCAACTGAAGCCCAGCCCGGGTCAGCAGCAAAGCCCTGAGCCATGATGCATGTGGGGTCTCCCACCTGGGCAACCCTCCACTCTTTATTTGTCCTTCACAAGGTACCTCTCCTACCCCCTACCCTCAGATAACCTCAAATTCCCTGTCTATCCATTTCCCCCGACTTGCTTCCTGCTTCTAGGAGACCATCCATGAGAGGTGCATTCCCTCAGCCCCACCTCCCTTTTCCACAGCCCCACCCACCCTTGAGGGACCCCTCCTCTCAGTCTCTGGACTGAAGATCCCTCGGACACCTCCCTCCCTCAGGTGTCCTTCTCTGCATCTCAGCACTGACCAGTCCTTTCTAAAACTTGCATCACCCCCACTTCTTGCACCTCTCGCACCTTCTCAGCTCAGCTTCAGTCCCTGTCTCCTGGTTCTGACTTCCCTCCTATCTTCACCCCCTGGCAATCTGGCTTCTGTTCCTGTTTTCATCTGAAACCGCCCGGTAAATTAGCCTTTTCCTCTGAATTGCACAGTCTAGGGGATCTTTTCTGTATGCACCTTACTGGAACTTTCTGGAGGCATTTGGCACAGCTGGTGCTGCGTTTTCTCAGGAAACGATCTTCTCCCCGGGCTTTGTGGCGGCTGCATTTCCTACTGGTTCTCCTACTTCTCTGACCATGATTTTCTGTCTCCTTCTCAGACTCCTGTACCTCCTACCCTCTTCAAACACAGGTGTTGGGGTCAAGAAAAGTGTGGCTGTGTTCGTTTCTGTTTTCCCCTCAAAAGCCCTTCAGGGGCTTCACTGTTCCTCCTGCCTGGATCATCTTAACCTTTCCTCTGCATCATTCTTACTCATCCTTTAAGACTCCCCCTTGGTCTTTCCTGGAAATCTCCCCCGAACCCCTAGGCCGGTGTAAGTGTACCCCAACATAGTTCTTAGCATTTAGAATGAAATTATGCTGAAATGATTTGTTTTTCTGTCTTGCTCCCCTGCCTCACCAATTCTCGGCTCCTCCAGGGCAAAAATCTTGATTTGTGAAACTCTGTACGCCAGCTCTTCACATAGTGCCTGCCACATAGCAGATGTTCAGAAGGTATTCAATGGTTTCAGCTGTTAGAATGAACCAACAGGGCCTGACCACTGATGGCAGGTGAGACGTGAAGAGAAAGAAAGATTCAGGATTAACCCCTAGGCTCCTGGAGAATTGGAAGCCAAGAGGGAAGCATGAGTTGTAGGCAAAACATAGAAGTCCTGAAATGCCAAGGTAAAGAAGCGGGGCTGTCTTCAATAAAGGAGCCATTTGAACCTAGAACCTTGTGGACACATGGGTTTTGGAGTAAAAAAGAACAAAAATCCATTGGTAATTATATAAAGCAGAAAAGAGGCAAAATTCATCCAAACTGTTGGAATTCAGGATGCTGTCACCCTGTGGGGGGATATGACAAAGAAGAGGTCCATGGGGTCTTCTAAGGAGCTGGTCATGTTCTGTCTTCATCTGGGTGCTGGGCATCTGGGCATATTCACTTGGTGAGATTTCATTAAGCTTCACACTTATGTGCATTTTTCTGCATGTATACTACAAAAAGTTTTAATTAAGTAAATCCAACAATTAGACTTAGGAAAAAATCCAGTTCACAGATTTATACTTGACAAATTGGCTGTTCTCGTTTTAAATAACATGATCCATCTCCAGAAGAAAGAAGAGATGAAGCCCCTGTTTAGAGTGGGCCTTGGGACACTTAGGCCCAGGGAGGTGAGCTGGACCAAGTTATTGTCTCCAGGAATGTGCACTTTAGAAAACAGAGATGCGTGTATATACTGCAGGATGTGTAGGTTTAATTTTGAATATTCCTTTGGTCCTAGAACAAATGTGTCATGTAATTCCTGCAGCCTTGGAGAAAAGGCCCAGGGTCCCTGCCAGACCTCTGCCTTGCTGGGTGACCTTGGGGAAACCATTTAACTAACTTACATGTAGGTCTCCTAATACGTAAACTTGAGATAATTCTGTCTGCCCCATCTACCACCTGGGGTGGTGTGAGGATTAAATGATATAGTTACTGTGAACGTGTTTTCTGCAAATGTTTTTTATAGCCTTTACAAATACAAAGTATTAGTACAAGGGGCCTAATCTAGCAGTAGGACTGAGCCCATAGTTGGTTTTGAGCCATAATATCAGGTACTAAGTCTTTCCCTAGACTATGTTTGCACTCTGTCTATATTAAATTTCATTCTCTTTGTTTTTGATAAGTCTCCAGTTATGTAAGGTAACTTGGAATTTAGGTCCTTTTGTGCCCAGATTGTTGGCTGTACCATTCACTCATCTGATATAAGTTAGTACATTCTTCATTGTCACATGCTACCTGGCAAGCATGGAGCTAGACACCAAAGACACAAAGATGGATAAGAAACTCACCCGACCTGCTCCCAGTGAGCCTGCATCCCGATGAGTATGGGAGGATGGAAGAGAAATCATCGTATACCCAGTATCTGGCTGGGCTCCTGGTGCTCAGCAGACTTGTCTCTAAGACATGGGATGGCAACCATCAAATAAATAAAAAATAATTATATTTGTGACAAGTGCTAAAAAGGAATAATAAACAGGCTGACTATGACCAGCTTAGGAGGCCATCTTAGGTAAGGTGGCAAAGAAGGGCTAAAGCGGGGATATGGTTGCTGAGACTTGAAGAAGCCAGTTATGCAAAGACTTGGGAAAAGATCATTCCAGAAAGAGGGGATAGCAAGTACAGAGGTCCTGAGGCAGGAAAGAACATGTCGTGTTCGAGTAATTGAAAAGCAGCTGGTGTGATTGGGAGGTGAAAGGTAGGAGGGAGGATGGAATGAGATGAGATTGAAGACGGGGCCGTGAGGGGCCAGATGGAGCAGGGCTTCTAAGTATGACAGGAAGTCATTAGAGGGTTGGAGCAAGGGAGTGACATGATCTCATTTCTGTTCTAAGAAGATCACTCCACTGCATGTAGAGAATAGATTGGAAGAGCCAAGTGTAAAGCAAATAGAACAGGGAGGAGTTACAGCAGTTGAGGTGCAAGATGGTGGCTTGGCCTAGAGGGAGAGCAGTGGAGAGGGAGATAAGGGGGCAGATTCAAAATATAATTTGAAGATAAAGTTGACAGGGCTTGCCAATAGGCTGTCCATGGAGCACAAAGGAAATGGAGGATAGCGTCTGGGTTTGGTGCTTGGGCAGCCAGGTAGATGAGAGGCCACTTCATAGATGGGGGATGGATGGAGGAGGTGTTAGGGTGGGGAGATGTCCATCCGTGACATCCCCAGAGGAAACAGTTGCATGGCTGCATCCAGATTCATTTATCTGGGCTCAGGGAGCAGGACTGGGTGGGGGTTATGCACAAGGGAGTCATCAGCTCTACACGATGTTTAAAGCCAGTGGATTCAGTAGGATCATCCAGGGAGAGAGTGTGGATGCAGAGGAATAAAGGCCGAGGAATGAGCCCTGGGGGCTCCTCCAGCACTGGAGACTGCCTCTAAACAGAAGAGCACAGTGAGTGAAGAGCGCACAGAACATCATCTCCATAGTTGACGGGGACCCTCTAGCAATAACACATCCCTTAAAACTTCATACGAAGCCTAGATGGAGGGAGTAGAGAAGAAAATCATGGTGCAAAAGTGGGTTCATGTATGAAACGGGCCTGGAGAAAACCAGAGATCTTGGTCTGGGACAGGTTAGACCCTTTTTTCAAACTAAGATATAACATGCAATAAAATACACAGATTAATGTGATGGTTGATGAATTTTTGCATATGTATGCACCTGTGTAAGTACTACCCAGAATATTTCCAGACTCCTAGAAAGTTCCTTTATGCCCTCTCCCAATCATTACCCATCCCTCCCATGGAAACCAATATTCTGTCACCATCATTTGGTTTTGCTCATGTTTGAACTTCATATAAACGGAATCATACAGCGTGTGCTGTTTTGGGTCTAGCTGCTTTGACTCAACGTTATGTCTGAGATTCATCCGTGTTGTTGCAAGTGGCAGTAGTTTATTCTCTTCCACTGCTGCATGGTGTTCCATTGGGTGAAGACCACCGCTTGTTTACTCATTCTCCTGTCAAGGGACATTTGGATTGTTCCCACTTTGGAATTCCATATGCTGCAAACATTCTTGTACATGTCTTTCGTAAAAGGACTGCATTTCGTTTTCATGTGGTTCCAAGAACGGCCTCGGATAAGTACCAGAAGAGTGTCGTTAAAACTCAAGGAGATGGAAAGAACATGCAAGTAGGAATCCTCCCAGCTAGGGTTGCCATTTATATTTGGGACATACTTATCCTAAAAAGTTATTTACTATTTATGTGAAATTCACACTTAACTTAGCATCCTGTATTTTTATCTGCTAAATCTGGCAACCCTATCAGACCTGGTCTCATTTTTGCACATGGTGGGTTTTTAAGCAAATGTTTTGAATGGACGTGAATGCACCTGGATGGGTCTCTCCTTCATCGATTCACGTCAAGTAGGTCTCTTGTGGAAAAAAGCCTCCGAGGCATTTAGCACGAGGTTCTTCTGCCTCTGGAGAGGAAGGATCTATATGTATTTGTTTGTTCTGAAATGCTGATTTTCTTTTGTAACGTTTATTCTAGAATCTAGAGCGAACATACAGAGGTGTGGAATTCAGTGTAGGAAAATGTTGACAGCCGCCTAAGAGGTTAATTTTGAAATGGATTGATTCTTCCCCTAGTCTTTGCAGGCCCCTGCCTTCTGGGCCCGTCCCGCCACTGTTCCGCAGACACTTGTTTGGACAAGCGCGCAACTTCTTAGGACAGCCTCTGCCAGAGTGACTCTCTGTCACTGCACTTCAAAATACTGTCCCCAAGCTGCGAACCACTCTGTTTGCTCCTCATCATGTCTTCTCTGCTTAATTGCTTTAAACAGAAAGCATATGTGAAAACTCTGCTTATCAGCTTATTCAGGGCATAAAGGGTCCACAATTAGATTTTTTAAAACCGATTTTAAATGATATAGATAGTTGATACAACATTTTGTAATCTTTCATTCTGTCATGACAAATACTGGTCATAAGAAAATGTAAATCAAAACGAGATAACGCGTTTTACTCTCAAATTGGTGAAGATTTCTGAAAGCATAATACCCAGTGTTAGGCAATATGTGAGGAAACTCTCTCTTACTCTCGGTGGAAGAGTTAAATTAGTATAACCTTTCTGGAAACCTTAGTAATATATATTGTAAAACTTTAAAAAAAAAGTGCTTACCTTTTAATCTCACAAGTCTACGCATAAAGTTTTCCTAAGGAAATCGCGATGGATATGTGCAAAGATTTCTGGACATGAATGTCTATCATATTATGCTTTGTAATAATACAAAACTGGAAATATCCAAATATCTAATCAGAGAGAATTGTTAAATACATTTTGGCACAAATATTATGCAACCATTTTATTTGATGATGTAGAAAAATACCAAATGACAGGAAAATTTTCTTCATGAAATCTAAGCCAAAAGCAGATTAAAATGTATACAAATTAGATTACTTTTGGCTGAAAATAACAAAGAACGCTGAGTCCTATTTCTGTGTAAGGAATAAAGATATAAAGAAGTAAGGAAAATTTATTCTCTCTGCTAGCAAGAAGCCCAGAGGTAAGGATGGGTTTAGATTTGATTAGGAACTTGATGACATCTTCAGGGACCCAGATTCTCTCCATCTTTCCATCCCATCTGGTCAACATATCAGCCTAACTGCCCTCATGGTTGCCTGATGGCTCCGTGGATCCAGGTGTAACCTGCATTCACAGCAGTGCCCAACTGAAGAAGAGGGGCTATCTTCCCTAGGCATCTTTTTAAGAGCAAGGAGCTCATTTTCAATGGCCATCATCAGAACCTCACATCTCAGCTCCGCTCATCAGAAAAGGGTCATGTGACCACCCTGAACCAATCACTGACAAGATGTACTTGTGCTGTGGGTGGTTTACAGGTGGGTCAAGATACTGGTCCCTGAAGCCCTCAGATAGGCTGAGAGGACCTGAAGTCTGTCACCGGCTAAGCAGCAGCATCCATTTATCTAGATGAGGCAGGCAGTGCAAAAGGTTAGGAAACAGAGGCTTAGACCAGTGCTTCTCAAAGGATGATCCTAAAGCCATCAGCACCAACTGAGGTTTTTCTGAAAAGACAAATCCTTGGGCCCCACCCTAGATTCTAGCTCAGAAACCCTGGGGCTGGGACCCAGGAATCTGAGTTTTAACAAACCCTCCAGGTGATTATGTTTGAAAACCAATGACTTAGACTATTCAGGTTTACCCTTGAATTGAGAATACCTGAAAAAATGACTTTGGCCCATGACTAGGGGGAGGCTGATGGACAGTCATGGTTGAGGTTGGGATTTGTTTTCCAGCATATCTTCCTGGACTGGGAAGGCTGGAAGCCAAAACTACATTTCCACCCATAAAAATGCTCATGTGAGATGGGGCTGGCCCGGTGGTATAGTGGTTAAGTTTGCATGCTCTGCTTTGGCTGCCCAGGGTTTGGGGGTTCGGGTCCCAGGTGTAGACCTAAACACTGCTCATCAAACCATGCTGTGGCAGTTTCCCACATACAAAATACAGGAAGATTGACACAGATGTTAGCTCAGGGCCAATCTTCCTCACCCAAAAAAAAAAAAAAAGCTCATGTGAGCTTATGAAGAAAAGCTGAATCACACGGAAGAGAGGCCAGAGTCAGAGAACACCCACATGCTACTGTGAACAGGGCATGGGGATCGGGAGGGGGCCACTGTGACAGCAGCTTCCTCATTTGCAACAGCCTGATTATGGCGGGGCAGCAGGGCCCTTGGCATTCCAGTTCTCAATGTGGTTTGGGGAGTCATGCTGTGATTTCTTATTATTGTGGTAAAAAACTCATAACATTAAATTTACCATCCTAAGCATTTTGAAGTGCACAGTTCAGTAGTGTTAAGTATATTCACGTTGTTGTGCAACCGATCCCTGTGACTTTTCCGTCTTGCAAAACTGAAACTCTACCCGTTAAATACTAATTGCCCCTCCCCTCAGCCCTTGGCCACCAACTTTCTGTCTTACGTTTCTATGACTTTGACTGATTTAGAGTCTTCATATCACTGGAATCATACAGTATTTGTCCTTTTGTCACTGGTTTATTTCACTTAGCATAACGTCCTCAAGGCTCATCAATGTTGTAGCATGTGACGAGATTTCCTTCTTTTTTGAAGGCTGCATAATATTCCATTGTATGTATATACCACATTTTTTTTTATCCATTTATCTTTCAGTAAACATTTAAATTGCTTCCACCTCTCGGCTATTGTGAATAATGCTGCAATGAACATGGATGTGCAACTATCTCTTTGAGATCCTGCTTTGAATTCTTTTGGATATATACCCGGAAGTGGGATTGCTAGATCATATGGTAATTCTGTTTTTAACTTTTTGAGGAACTTCCATATTATTTTCCATATTGCACACTGACTTTTTCTTAAAGCGCTACCTGGTAAATATTTTAAGCTTTGTGGAATATATCATCTCTGTCACAACGACTCAGCTTTGCATTGTAGTGGGAGAGCAGTCATAGGCAATATGTAAACAAATGGGCATAGCTGTGTTCCAATAAAACTCTATTTATAAAAATTGGCAGCAAGCCTGCTGGCCATAGTTTGTCCACCCCTAGAAAAGGTCGTGTTTTTTCAGCCATGCCAATGATTCTGTGACCAAAACACGTCACTTTCTGCTAGAGTAGGTCATGTTGTCTGCCACTAAGAATCCTGAATAATAAAACCTGAATGCATTGGTGCTCTGTTAACAAGAAAGACAGAGGGAATGACAGCTGGGTGAGCAACCAGTATTATTTCCTACAAAAGACAGCATGTAGGGTAAAAGAGAGAAATAGTAGATAGAGCAAAGATTGGAAGGGGATTGTGATAGCCAGCCTCCAAAGTGATCCCCAATGATCCTTACCGCCTATTGTTACACACTTGTGAATGGCTTACAGGAAGGTAAATGGTTTACAGGGTACTTCCCTCCCACACAGAATACGGTGGATCTGTGTAATCAAAGAGTATTATAGAAAGGACAGTGTGTGGCTTCTAAGGCTAGGTTATAAAAACATTGTGTCTTTCCTCTTGCTCCCTCTTGAATCATTTGCTTTGGGGGTAGCCAGCAGCCCTGTTATGAGGAGACTCAAGTAGCCCTGTGGAAACGTTCATGTGACAAGAAACTGAGGCCTCCTGCCAACAGCCACGTGAGCACGTCATCTCGGAAGAGGATCCTCCAGCCCCATCAGCCCTTCAGCTGACTGCAGGCCCAGTCGATATCTTAACTGCAGCCGTCTGAGATCCTGAGCCCGAACCACCCAGCCAGGCTCCTCCTGAATTCCTGACCCACAGAAACTAAGTGAGATGATACATGCTTACTTTTGTTTTAGGCCTCTACGTTTGGGATAATTTGTTGTACGGCCATAGGGAACCAACAGGGATACAATAAAATCTCCGCAATATCAACTGTAATTAGCTGTGGATGGTAGGATTACAAGCGACTCAGTCCCTTCGTTGTATTTGAAGTTCTGAAGTTCAGCAGTGAACACAAGTCTTCACATTACCCTTCTCTCTCTGATCAGTTCTTCCCACCTCTTTTCCACAGCACCCGGGTTGGCCCCTGCACCATGCCATGAGTTTCTTGGCTGGTCTACACTGATGTCTCACTAAGTAGTCAGATTCTCTCTTCTCCAGGCAATCCACTAGGCTAATAAACGCATAGTTCATTCACAGAGGTCAAGCACCGTGAAACTCAAGAGAGGCCAGGCTGAACGGCTGAGAGCCCCGCATCGCATTCTAAGACCCAGTGTCTTGGATCAGATTCCCCAGAAGCTGACCAGAGATAAATGTTTGTTTGCAAGTGATTTATGAAGGAAAGGCTCCCAGGAGAAAGTGGTAAGGGAGTGGGGAAAGAAGAATAGGAAAGGAGCAGGAGCTAAGAGAGGGGCAATTTTAGGTAAGGTCTCAGCCTTGGCATGATCGCATAGGGGAGTTCTGGAGTATAAATTATTTCTCCAAGTTGGTTTCTGCTCAAGGCAAGGGAACTGGGCGCTCAAACTCCAGTGCTTGTTACTTAAAACATAAACTCCTGTCCTCTTTGGGCTTTCAAGCAAAGCAGTTCCAGTATCCCAGTATAAATGTAGGACAGAGCTCTAAAGAGAGCACAGATGTAGGCCACTGGAAGCAAACGCACAGAGCAGCCCGGGGAGTGACACACAGAAAGGTCAACGGGACCCTTGGGCATCTGGGTGAGTACCGAGAGTGTCCAGTAACACACGTAGGCATTTAAGGTGTCTCTTGAGAAGCTCACTGTCACTAAGTGTGGAGGATGGAGAGGTGGGCAAAGAGATGGATGGATAGATGACTACTTAGAAGGTGCCGAAATGTGTGGATGAGAAGTGATGAATTAATGCTGTGGCGCTGGGGACAGACGTGAAGAGCGAGATTGGAAAAACCCAGCTAGGTGGGCTTGCAAAGTCACTTAACCTCTCTGGGCATCAGACACCTCACCTGTGAAATGGGTCAATTATAGGAATAGTGAAAAAATAATAATAGTGGAAGTAACAGTCTCGCTGATTTTGTCCTCATTCTCTCCACCGTCTGGACTTTGCCACCGTCTGCCGCCTCAGCCTCCTCTAAGCTCTGTCTCAAAACGATCCTCTTCCTCTTTCTTTCGAGAACAATAATGTCAATAATAGCCCCAGGTGATTAACGGCCACTATTGACTGATGCCATCGACATGTGTAGAGGAGTACTGCCGTTAGACGCTGCTCTAACCCAGGGGTGAGCACGGCGCTCAGGACGGACACAGCCCTTGCTCTTTAGGGCTTTGCAGTTAAAATGGAGTCAATGACAAGTCAACAAATACAAGGAGGAGACCATTTCAGATTATGGCTCGTGACCCAAATGGAGCAGGATGAGAGAGAGCGGGGCTGGTGCCTTGTTAGATACAGCAGCCAGGAAGGCCCCTCTGAGGAGGCACGTTGGCCTCGGGACCAAGAGAGAGGAGGCAAGCATTCAACAACGTTGGAATGGAGCAGAAGGAAGCATGAGGCCAAAAGCCCCAAGGTCTAAGTACCAGGTTCCCAGCCCAGTGCCAGGTGTGTTACACACTTTTCACTCTCCTTCCAGTAAGTCCCTTCCTTTCTGAGTCAAAAAACCCTTTAAATGCTGGCTCCTCCCTTTTTCCTCCGGGTGGGGCGCTGCTGAATAGCTGCCCAGAGCCCCCAGGGGCCAGCTCTGACCTGGCTCTAAAGGCAGAATGCCCACCTTCTATGGAGTCTTGCTACACCTAAAGGTAGAACACGGTGTGATGGCCGCGCAACTCTGCGAAACACTAAAAACTGTTCACCTGACGCTTTACAAGAGTGAACTGTACAGTAGATGAATTAGACCTCAATAAAGCTATTTTTTAAAATATAAAATAACCAACAGGTAACCCAAGATATGGAAATTTGTGCTATGTGCCCATAGTCAAGTGGTAAGTGATTTTAAATGATAATAAACAGCATTTCATCATGGTGAGAAAAAAAAAAAGTGTTCCTATATGTTCTGGACACTCTGGGTACTGAGACCTTTCTCAGATATCTGTCTTGCAAGAGCCGCCTAAGGCAAAGTTGTGAAACTGAAGTTCAAGTTAACATTTACGGGTGTCTACCAGGTGCCAGGTGCTCCTTGCACCATATTTTTCTCACCCTCACACTGCAGGGAGGCATTATTTTCTCCATTTTTACCCAGAGATACCAGAGCCCAGAGAGGTTCAGTACCTTGCTCAATGCCGCACAGCGATTAAGGGGAAGAGCTGGGCTTCGGAGAAATCTGTCTGAATTCTGTCCCTTGAAAAAAAGCACATTCAAATTGGGGGCCTCTCACTTTTCCTTCTCTTCACTTTTAACACCCTCAGCTCCCCTAACCCTCAGCTAGTTTGTCTTACTCCCCAATTTGCCAGTTAATTTCTTCTGGAGGGCCTTTTCCAGCTGCCCACCACACCAGCCCAGGTTAAGAGGCCTTTCCAAATCATTTGTCACACCATTTCCCTGTCTGTCTTCTAGACTGGACTTTGGGCGCTGGGAGGCAGAGGGACCACATCAGTCACGTCCATTTATATATCCCAGCGGTGGGTGCTCAGCACCTGCTGGTTTAATGAATTAACTTGAGTTTATTGAGAGAGTAAAGCCACGTCTCCCTTACTGTTAGGCACTGTCATGGGAGCGGCGGAGATGTGTTTGAGCAGGCAGCCTGGCCAGGCATCAAGACTGGAAATCACATCCCCGTGCTTCTTTCCTCAACTCTACATCCCCGTCCATTGCCCCTTGGGCACAGCTCATCTCAGCGCCCCATCTTTGGTTTCCGGCTCCCTCCCTGCCAGCTTTACTAGGCCTGGCCTTTCTGCTCACCTTAGCTCCCTTGTAGAAAACTCCAAGGCAAGGTGCCTCCCCTCCCTGAGCCCGCAGCTGGGTGCATCTGTAACTCCACAGTAGCTTGCACCCACAGGAGCAGTGCCTTATAAACTTCCAACTTTTGGGTTCACAGTTGTACACTGCATCATGATGTCTCCGTCAATGACGGACTGTGTATAGGACGGTGGTCCCAGGAGATTAGTACCATAT
This sequence comes from Equus przewalskii, assembly GCF_037783145.1. NCBI lineage: Eukaryota > Metazoa > Chordata > Mammalia > Perissodactyla > Equidae > Equus > Equus przewalskii. The sequence continues at coordinate 18,021,697 of NC_091851.1, read as the reverse complement.
AGCCTGGGCGTGTGGTAGGCTATCCCATTTAGGTTTCTGTGATGTTTGCACAAGGTCAAAAGCGCTTAAGGACACATTTCTCAGAACATATCCCTGTCGTTAAGCAAGGCGTAATCTGTAGTTTGTTTTTAATCCCTTTTTACTTTGAAAGTTTCAGATCCTCAGGGAAAGTTACAAGAAGGATCAATAAGCATCCATAAATCCTCCTCCTACATTCTCCAATGGCACCTCCTCCCCTGCTGTCTCTCATTCTCCCTTTTTACCCGCTGAACCATTTGGGAGTGACTGCAGACGTTATGACATTTCACTTTGAAGCATTTCGCCGTGAATCTCCTAAGAACAAACACATTCCCTGACACAACCACAGCACCACACCTGGGAAACGTAACATTGTTACTGTATTGATCGCTAAGATTCAGTCTATGTTCACTTTCCCCAGTTGTCCTGATAATGTCCTTGTATATATTTTTCTTTTTGATCCTGAATCCAATTAAGGATCACGTGTTGCATTTAGTTGTCAATCCTCTTTAATCTCTTTTAATCTGGAGGAGTTTCTTTGCCTCTTTTTGTCCTTCATGTACACGTGTTTGAAGAATGTCCCTCGTGTGTTTGTTTTTCAGAATGTCCCTCGGTTTGGGTTTGTTGGTTTTTCCTCCTGATTAGATTTGGGTTAAACATTTTTGGCAAGAATCACCACTGTGACGTCATATCCTTCTCAGTGCACCATATCAGGAAACATTGTTGTTTTGTCCCATTATAGATGGTGCAGGGCAATATTTTTTAAAGAATTCTGATAAAACTTACCATTTTGATTATCTATTCACCTGTCAATGGACTTGTTTGGGTTGCTTCTCCTTTTTGGTTGTTGTGAACAATGCAGTTATGAACAGCAATTTCATAAAGATTTCCCCCTATGTTTTCTTCCAAGTGTTTCATAATTCCAGCTTTTATGTTTAGGTCTCTGATGCATTTTGAGTAATTTTTTTGTATATGGTGTAAGGTAAGGGTCCAACTTCATTCTTTTGCATGTGGATATCCATTTTTCCCAACACCATTTGTCAAAGACTGTCCTCTCTCCATGAAATGGTCTCGGCACCTTAGTCGAAAATCAACTGACCAGAGACACAAGGGCTTATTTCTGGGCTCTCTGTTCCATTCCGTTGGTCTATAGGTCCATCTTTATGTCAGTAGCACACTGTTTTGATCACTGTAGCTTTGTAGTCAGTTTTTAAATTGGGAAATACAAGTCCTCCAACTTTGTTCTGTGTCAAGATTGTTTTGGCTGTTCAGAGAGGGTGGTTGCTTTTTAAACAGGGCTCCTGGAGACTCAACTTGGCATCAACGAAGGGATGATCCCTAACAGTCAATGCTTACACACGTTAGGAAAAGTGTTGGCAACTGTATTTTGCTGCCCTCAAACCCATCTCTTGGGCTTGGTGACTGTAATGTCTGTACTGAGATGTTGAATGCATGGTCTGGTAAAGACAAAAGCATTAAATCCCATTTAGTTATATGCTATACATATTTAATTTATCAAAATGTAAAAAAGGTCATGAAATCAGAAATCTGAGCTGCCCAGTCTCTGTACACACCCTTCACTTCAGCCCTCCTGAACAGCGTCTGTTCTCCAAGTGTCTCTACCTCTGCCCACCCTCCTCCCACCTCCTCTGTCCTGCATTCAGATGCCACAGGCAAGTCATTTTTGTAAACTATTTTTATTCTTTTCCCTTCCTGCAGACCACTTTTAAAACTCTATGCTTTAACTGTACTCATTAAAAATAAGTAATACACTCAAAATTCAAAAGGTACAAGGCTCCACGATGAGAGTCTTTGTGACATCCCTGTCCCCCTCTCCCAATTCTCCTCCTCAGCAGCAACCATTCTTAGTGCTTTCTTGCATTCTCGTACGCATACACACATACACATATTTTGGGCACAAGCAAGTAAAAAGAACTTCTAACCCAAACAGCTGCATAGCAGATGCTGTCAGTACCCTTGGACCTTATCTTCTCACTGTGTTCCTTCAGACTCACCTGCCACCCAGTGTGGTTCTGTGCCCAAGGGCTTAGCGGAAACCTGGAAAATATTCAAAGCACTAGTGGCAGACTGTGCATGGGGGGAGTTACTCCCGCAGGAGAGCCCCATCCAAGACTCTCAGGAGGTGGTATCTTTTTGTTATTGTTGTTGTTGAGTAAGACTCACCCTGAGCCCACATCTATTGTCCATCTTCCTCTTTTTGCTTGAGGAAGATTCGCCCTGAGCTAACATCTGTGCCAATCTTCCCCTATTTTGTATGTGGGTCATCACCACAGCATGGCTGATGAGTGATATATGTCCATATCTGGGATCCAAACCAGCAAACCCTAGGCTGCCAAAGTGGAGCGCACCAAACTCAACCACTAGGCCACGGGGGTGGCCCCAGGAGGTGGTTTTAACACCCCACTCCCCACCTATCCTTCTGGTGGGATACCTTGGGGGTGCAAGTTCTGCAGAGGTTTCCAGAGCTTCTCAGCAGGATTTGGCTCCAGTTGCTTACAGTAATAATTTGTTGGATAAGCCACTCATTACAGGCTGCTTTCCCTTTCCTGTCTCACTTCTTTACTGCCCTCCTAGGGTTTCCAGAGCTCGCTTCCCAAATAAACAACTTGAACTTAAATCCTTGTCTCAGAGTTTATCTGGGGGGAAACCCAAACCAAGACCCAGAGTATACCACATATACTGTTTCATACCCTGCTGGCTTCGGATAATATAACCTGGAGATAGTCCCGTGTCTCTACACTAAGCCTTCCTGATTCTTTTTGAGGGCAACATAGTAACCCCATCCATGGCTGTGGGGAAGAGCTGGGCTCTGGAGCCAGACAGCCTGCAAGTCATTCGTCATGCCAGAAACAAGACTAGCCCAGAGGCCTGCTTGCTCTCCCTCCACCGCTTCCTACTGCCAGGATTCCCCTGAAATCTGGAAGGCGGCCCTAAGCCCTCCCTCGCTCTTTTGCCCCATACTCTGTAAAATGACCCAATCCACAAACTGCCACTCCCAGAGGTGTCTGCTTAACCTGTGCAGCTTCTCCTTTCCTTCCCTCCTTTCTTCCTTCCCTCCTTTCTTCCTTCCCTTCCTTCATTCCTTCCTTCCTTCCTCCCTCCCTTCCTTCTCTCTCTGTCTCCCTCTCTCCCTCCCCCCCCACCCCATTTCTTTCCTCCCTCTCTTCCTTTCCTCACCCTCATACCCTGGCTTAGAAGAAAACAGTTTTGTTTTTTATTGTTCTCTCTTCAGTTTTTAAAAAAAAAATTCTCAAAATTAAGCACAATTTTAAAAATTGGCTGCCAAGATTAAAAAGCCAGGAGATTTCACATTGGAATCTGGATTTCATGCTTCTCTTGAGAAATCAGAAGTCCTGGCAATGCCTCTGTTCTGGCATGACCATACTCTTTGGGGCTAGATGTGACCGTCCCACCCCCACAGGAGTGAGGACTGGGGTCTTTCTGCCATTTGCCAGTCCCACACAGTGGGTTCCTCATTCATATATGGGACCCCTCTGTCCTAGCAGGTGACTGAATTTGAAACCCCCGGTTTGGGCCCTCATCAACACAGGCTTGAAGGACTTCTACTATGCCTAAAGTTAAAATGCAAATGCTGATTCAGTAGGTTGAGTCTGAGATTCTGCTTTCTTACAAGCTTGCAGGTGATGCTGATGTTCCTGGTCTACAGACCCTTCCTTGAGGACCAAGGGTTTAGTATCTCCCCTCCCTAATCCATTTTGCATGTCATTGTACATTTATTTTTCTAGAACACTATGTTTCACTGTTTTAAAAACCCCAATGGTTGTTGAATATCCATGACAGTTCCTTTTTGCCATTTAATTTTTTTCTTCCTTCTTCTCCCCAAAGCTCCCCTTTACTTAGCTGCATATTCTAGCTGTAGGTCCTTCTGGCTCTGCGGTGTGGGATGCCACCTCAGCATGGCTTGATGAGCAGTGCTAGGTGTGCACCCAGGATCTTGACCGGTGAAACCCTGGGCTGCCGAAGTGGAGTGTGTGAACTTAACCACTCAGCCTTGGGGCCGGCCCCTACTATTTAATTTTTTAAACCACAGAATCTTTTGGCTTCCCAAATATAGTGCTATTGCTCAGATCCCCAGTGCCAGTATACAAGTGATATGGAATGGTGGTGCTACTGAGGTTGAAGAGGGGGCCTTGGGAAATACGACCCTGAAGTTCCCCCCCTCTCCCCCCTCAGATCCCCAGATCCCCATAGCGAAGCCACAGGAATTTAAAACTGCATGCAACTCAGCTGAAAATCAGAGACCTTATTCTGCTACGCCAAGGCTTTGGGAGTTATGTAACTTGCCTGAGCTCACACAGCTGCAAAGCCCTGAATTTCTCAAATCCCCTGTGCATTCTTGTCCCAAGGCCACATCCCATCCTTTCCTCCCAGCACCCGGACCAAATCCTCCCGTTGGATTGCTGACCTTTCCCACCCTGGACACACCTGAGCCTCGGCTCCTCTGGGGGGACTGTCCCTACGGCTCCAGCCTCTTCCCAGCCTTACCTCTCCTCCATCCCTCAGCTACCTCTTAAAAAGGGCTTAAAAGTAGCAAGAAAAGGTCCGTGTCTTTTCCCCCTCTCTGGCCCCGCAATTCTCTTCAAAATGGTGCATTAGGCAAAGAGTGGAAGATGAGGTCACTGTAGGATAAAGTTCCACCTCCTTCACCTGGCCTCTGGGTCTCCATCACATGGCCATGGCCTCGGTGCCAGGTGAGTGCCTTGCTTTATCTCTGTGCCTGTGCCAGGAAAACCTCCTGTCTGCCCAGTCGGTGCTCACCTTCGCCTGAAATCACCTTTGCCGTTCCTGTCTAGCCTGTGGGCCCCAGCTCTCCCCGTCCCCTACACGCAGAACGTCTGTGTTACTTAATGAGCTTTTGAAAATTTAGAGTGAAAAGGCTTCAATGAGAGTAAATGGGAAAAATCTGAGAAATTAACAGCTCTTCCCCCATGTCTTTTTGAGTTGGTGGCTCATCAGGGACGAATGAAAGCATCCTTTTTTTTTCTTTGCCACCTTTCCATGTCTGCCCAACCCTGACATCGGAGGAGAGATGGGCAGCTCTGAGCTCTGTATGTTAAATTATACATTTGAAAAATAAGATACAGCAGACAATTACCGGGGAAAATATCAATTACCAAAAATTGTTCAAGAAATAGAAAACCTGAACAGACTTACACATTAGAGAAATTGAACCCGAATAAAAATTCCAGCCACAAAATACTTCCCCGAACCTGGATGCCCTCACAGGGACTTTTATCACCTTCAAGGGACAGAAAACCTCTATCTCACCCAAACTCAGAGACAAGATTCAACAGTTTGTAGGAGGCTTAGTCACTAGCCACCACTAGTGTAACCCTGACACCAAACCACAAAGGACAGTGAAAGAAGGAAACCGAAAGTTCAGTTTCAGTTACGCAGATGCAACAATTATCTATAAACCATTGGCTAACCAAATGCAGCAACGTGTAAAACAAACACTACCAAAAACTACTATCGTGTTTATCCCGGGAAGACAAGGATGTCGTTTGACCATTAGAAAATAGCAATATAAATCACACAGCTGTGGATTAAAGAAGAAAAGACCATATGGTCATCTCAATAGATTCAGAAAAAACAAGTGACACATTCAACAACCATTTTGTGAAAACACTTAGTCTTCGTTTGGGTTTCTGCAGAAGCAGAGCCTCACAATTATCCCACCAGTGGGATAAGGGTGCTGGCGGGTTTATACACCACTTCCTAAGAGAAAGTCATTGCTTGAGCCTGATCCTGGGGCTGCTGATTACCTTGCATGTCCAGCCTTCCTTTCACTGGGGCAAAGCAGCCTTCCTAGGTTTTGGCATTTGAATGTGGGCCCAGGCACCCTGAAGGATCTAAGATATGGGTGGGGCATGCTCAGCACACTAGAAACAGAAGAGGATGACTTTAACCTGGTTTTTTTCCTGTTATTAAAGATTAAAAAAAAAAAAAAACACCTCATTCTTAGTGGTGACATGTTACAAGAATTCCCTTTAAAAACAGAAACAAGGATGGCCTCTATCAGTATTTTTCTTCACAATAAAGAAAGATTTAAAGAAAAAGAAGAAAAGTAAAAGGATTAAAAAGAAAACCAGGGTCCAGCCCAGTGACGCAACCATTAAGTTCACATGTTCTGCTTTGGTGGCCCAGGGTTCACCGGTTTGGATCCCGGGTGTGGACATGGCACCACTTGGCACGCCATGCTGTGGTAGGCGTCCCACATATAAAGTAGAGGAAGATGGGCACGGATGTTACCTCAGGGCCAGTCTTCCTCAGTAAAAAGAGGAGGATTGGTAGCAGATGTTAGCTCAGGGCTAATCTTCCTCAAAAAAAAAAAAAAGAAAACCAAAAAGACCCTGTCATACCTGCAGATAATACGATTGTCGTTAGGGAAAGTCCTGGAGAATTACACATATACGGAATTGGTATGTGTATTAGTTAGGGAATGCTATGTAACAAGTTATTCCAAATTTTAGCAACTTAAAACAACAAACACTTATTACGTCACACACTTTCTGGGGATTAAGAGACCAGGAGTGACAGAGTGGTTCTGGCTCAGGGTTTCTCCCAAGGTTGTAAGCAAGTTGTTAGCCAGGGTTGCAGTAATCTGAAGGCAGGAAAATCCACTTTCTAGCTCACTCTCGTGGCCGTTGGCAAGAGGCTTCCATTCTTCATCTTACAGGCCTACCCATATGCAGGGCTGCTCACACAGCATGGTGGCTGGCTTCCCCCACAGTGAGTGGTTCAGAAAGAGAGAGAGAGAGCGAGAAAACCCAAGATGAAAGCCACAATCTTCTTATAATAATCTAATCTCCGAAGTGACATACTCTTACTATTGCCATATTCCACTCATTTGAAGTGAGTCACTCTGTCCAGCTCACACTCAAGGGGAGAGGACTACACAAGAACCTGAGCGCCAAGAGGCAGGATCCTTGGGGATCATCTTAGAGGCTATCTACCACCACTGCAGTAAATAGGTGGAGTTACAAATACATAGAAAATAGAGTGGACTCTCCGATAAATGTGACAGGGACAATTATCCAGACAGAAAAGCAGCAATAAGATCCTTAGCCCATATGACAGTCAAAATAAATTCTAAGTAGATTAAAGGCTTAAATATTAAAAGTAAAACTTTTAGAAGAAAATATTGGAGGATTATCTTTATGCCTCTGGATAGGGAAGAATTCTTTTATCTAATTTTTTTTATGTTTTTATTTTTTAAATATTGGCACCTGAGCTAACATATGTTGCCAAACTTTTTTTTTTCTCTTCTTCTCCCCAAAGCCCCCAAGTACATAGTTGTATATCCTAGTTGCAGCTCCTTCTAGTTGTGGCATGTGGGATGCCACCTCAGCATGGCCTGATGAGCGGTGCCACTTCTGTGCCCAGGATCTGAACCAGCGAAACCCTGGGCTGCTGAAGTGGAGCACGCGAACTCAACCAGTTGGCCGCGGGGCCAGCCTGGGAAGAATTATTAACAAGATTCAATATTGTCAAATTCAACTACACTAAAATTTAAAGATTTCATACAGACACGTGAACTCATGTACAGTTATGGAAACCCATAAACAAAGTGAAAAAGAAAAGCTCCAAATTGGGAGGCAACATTTGTAATGTATATAATTGAGAAATAATTGGTATCCAAAGTATTTTTAAATATTGTATTAAACCTACAAATAGTGAGGAAAAGACAAACAATCCAAAGGGAATGTGGGCAAAGGAATAATTTCTATGACCAGTAAATATACGAAACATATAACATTTATAAAAAGAAGTTCAACTTCTTCAGTAACCAGGGAAATGCACAATAAAGCATAAGATACCATTTACATCCTTCAGATCAGCAAAAATTAGCAAGCCCGGCTATACTAATCAAGAATGCATTAGGCTGCAAGTAACAGAACAGAAGATCTAACTAACGACTCGAACAAATATGAGATTCTTTTTCTCATGTAACAAGAAGTCTGGAGAAGTCTGGAGGTAAGCCACCGTGGACGTTAGTTCAGTAGCTCAGCTGCATGATTGCAAGGTAGCTGGAATCTACCTTTGAAAGCCAGAATCAGAGAAAAAAGAGCAAAGCTAATGCACTGATCCTTTTTGTCTGAAAAGCAAAAGCTTTAAAATCCTTCCAGCCAACTTTTTCTGTACGAAGTATTTCAAATATCCAGAAAAATAGACAGAATGATATAACTCAACACTTATGTACCTACAATCAATTCTTAATAAATGTTGACATTTTGCCAATTTTGCTTCTCACTTTTTTCTTTAAGAAAACAGGAGAGGGGCCAGCCCCATGGCCAAGTGGTTAAGTTTGCGGGCTCTGCTGTGGAGGCCCAGGGTCTCACCAGTTCGGATCCTGGGTGTGGACATGACACCGCTCATCAAGCCATGCTGAGGTGGCATCCCACATGCCACAACTAGAAGGACCCACAACTAAAAATATACAACTATGTACCAGGGGGCTTTGGGGAGAAAAATGGGGAAAAAAAAAAAAAATCTCAAAAAAAAAAAAAAGTTAAAGAAAACAGGAGAGAGGGGCGGCCCCGTGGCCGAGTGGTTAAGTTCACACGTTCTGCTTCAGCAGCCCAGGGTTTCACCGGTTCGGATCCTGGTCACGGACCTAGCACCACTTATCAAGCCACGCCGAGGTAGCGTCCCACATAGCACAACCAGAAGGACCTACAACTAGAATATACAACTATGTACTGTGGGGCTTTGGGGGGAAGAGGAAGGAAAAAAAAAAGAAAGATTGGCAACAGATGTTAGCTCAGGGCCAATCTTTAAATAAATAAATAAATAAAAATAAAACAGGAGAGATACAGCGTCCAGAACTATGCTACATGGCCACTCCAGATGAAAAGGAGAAGAGAGTATGGGTATTTCATTATCCACTGTCTACAATGGAGATAAGCCAGGCAGAAAGGCTTAGAACGGGTATTCGGTTAGCCAGCCCAGCGTCTAAAACCCCACCACAGTCAAGTGTGGGTAAGGAACTGACTATAGAGTACTCAGACATAGTTGGTAGGTGTGTTAGTTGGCTCCACCACTTTGGAAAGCAATTTGGCAATATCCAGTAAATATAAAGACCTAAACACAGGACAACCCAGAAAACCCTCTGCTAAGCATTGTGAAACTCTCACACATGTACACAAGGACCCGCAAATGTTCATTTCAGCTTTTCTTTTTCTGTCATAGCAAAAAGTTGGAAACAGCCTAAATGTTACTCAAAAGAACTAATAAATACATTTCACAACATGCAATCAAAGGAATACTATAGAGCTTCTAAAAGGAGTGAACTCAGCCTATACGTGTCAACATGGATAAACCTTTAAGACTCAATGCTGAGTTAAAGAGGCCAGTCGCAGAAAGATACACAGAGTATGAGACTATTTACGTAAAATTAAATGCACACAAAACCGTTCTGTGTCCACGCATTTTTGCATTTGTAATAAATGTATAAATAGAATACAGAGGAGAAGACGCAGGAACTTCACAGCAGCAGCTGTCTCCAGGAAAGGAAAGGGGACCAGATGGGGGTGGGGGTGCGGGGAGGAAGAAACCACACCTCTACTGTTTTATTAAGGAAAAAAAAATCTGAAGCAAATTTGGCAAAATGCTAACATTTGTTATACCTGAGTTGTAAGTTCCTAAGTGTTTGCTACGTTATCCTTACACTTCTTTGAATATTTAAAATACTTCAAAAATTAAAAATCAAAGAAAGAAATGGATATTTCTTATAAAGCAGCACTTCTCAAACTTTAATGTACACACAAATCCCCTGGGATCTTGTTAAAAAGAAAACACTGAGACCGGCCCAGTGGCCGAGGGGTTGAGTTCGGCACGCTCTGCTTCGGAGGCCCAAGGTTTTGCCGGTTTGGATCCTGGGTGCAGACAGGGCGCTGCTCATCAGGCCATGCTGAGGCAGCATCCCACATAGGAGAGCCAGAAGGACCTACAACTAGAATATGCGACTATGTACTGGGGGGCTCTGGGGAGAAGAAGAAGGAAAAAAAAAGATTAAAAATAAAATGCTGAATCAGCGAGCTGGGGGGAGGCCTGAGACTCTGGATTCCTAACAAGCTCCCTCGATGGGATGTGTCTGGTTCAAGGATCCCACTTTGAGAAGCAGTGCTCTGGAAAACTCTGCCCCGGGCATCCTGAGGTGGAAGTGAGGGGCTCAGCCCACGGGACCGGGAGCCACAGAGAGTGGAGGCCGCAGATGCAGAGGGTGTCTGAAGCTTCCTGGCCTATTTTAGGACACTAGGAGCTCAAAGTGTCCTCAAAACCCTCCTTCAGTCTCTCCTCAGCTGCCTCTAGTGAGGTTTTTCCACCCTCTGTCTTTTTAACCTCCTCTCTGATTAGCTTTTCACGCATGGGTTCGGTTTCAGTTTCTTTCATATCTTTGTAAACCCTTCTTTCATTGTGCTTTAGCTCTGTGCTTCTCCTTTGATGGTTCTTTTCAAAACTCTAAATCTTACTTTGCAGAATTTTAAGCTATAGTTTTATCCTGCTTTTTCTTCTTGTCTTCTATGACTTCCATTTGACACCATCACCATTTGATTGATCTGCTTTCTCCCTTTAGTTCACTGGCTTTCTCTCCCCACTCCCTGGGGGTTTTTTGCTCTGTTTTTAAGTTTCCCTTGTCTTCTTTCTAACTCTTGATTTAATCTTCTTTGTTTTAATGCTCAGGGATTGAATGCCCCATGGAGGCAGTGGTGTATCCTGGGTGACAGCGTGTCTCTGGCACTAGGTCACCTGTCTTCAATTTCTGCCTCCATCCCTACAAGATGTGGGGCTTTGGGCCAGTAGCTGAACTTCACTGTGCCTCTTTCTAGCACATGTGTAAAATACGAATGACAACATTTACCCCATAGGGCTCTAGGGAGAGCTAAATGTATTAATACTTAGGACAATGCCTTGCTCAATATAAGCACTACAGACATGGTAGCTCGTATTTTTGTTTATGTAATATGGTATTCTGTCTTCAAGGTGGTCCCCAGTGATCCCCACCTCCTGGTATTCCAGCCCCTGTGCACACTGAATGTGGTGGGGAGGTGACCTGTGTAACAAATAGGACACTGCAGAAATGATGGTGGATGGCTTCTGTGGCTTGGCTTGTGTCATCTTGGATCACTTCCTCTGGAAGAAGCCAGCTGCCATGTCCTGGGGAACTGGGGCCTTGTCCCAATAGCCATGTGAGTCTCAAAAGTGGATCCTTTCAGCCCTGTCAACACTACAGAAGGAGCCGGCCCGGTGGCGCAGCAGTTAAGTTGCACGTTCCGCTTCGGCGGCCCAGGGTTCGCTGGTTCGGATCCCGGGTGCAGACATGGCACTGATTGGCAAGCCATGCTGTGGCAGGCGTCCCACATATAAAGTAGAGGAAGATGGGCACGCATGTTAGCTCAGGGCCAGTCTTCCTCAGCAGAAAGAGGAGGATTGGCAGCAGATGTTAGCTCAGGGCCAATCTTCCCCCCTGCCCCGCAAAACAAAAAAGACTACAGAAGACTGTACTTCCCCCCACCTCTCTCTCTCTCTCTCTCTCTCTCTCTCTCTCTCTCACGCGCACACACACGCCTACATCTTCACTGCAACCTCCTGAGGGACCGAGGCGGAAATGCCGAGCTGCGCTGCCCCCAAAATTCTTTATCCGCCCACAGAAACAATGTGAAATAATGTTTATTGTAGTGTTAAGCTGCTAAATTTTGAGGTAATTTATTGTGCATTACTAGGTAACTAATACACGTAGCTTTTTTGGACTTTCTCATTGGAATTTTTTTTAAATAAAAGTTATTTTCTGACCTCACATTTTACTTATTTGGGCCTTTTTTTTAAACTTCCTCAACTTTCCTCCTGATTTTCACCCTCTTTTTCCTTTCAGGACTTCTTTCCACAATGACTGGGAAGGGAGCGGAGCACACAGACTTTTTTATTCCCAGCTTCGCCGTGCCTTCCCGGGGCTCCTCGGCCGGGTTGCAGACAGCCTGAAAGACGCTCACGTCTCCCAGGAGACCGGGGAAAATAAGCCACTCTGATTCTCCACAGATCTACCGGCCCCAACAAGTATATTTGATTTGCTAGGACTGTGCTGGGGGCTCGTACCCCTCAAGCCCCAGGTAAGGCAAACAGTGATGAGAATCAGGAGGGGATGGGAAAGGGCCGGGCTCTCAGCTCACACACCTCTGGGAGGCAGCTCAGTCAGGGTTTGGTGGTCTTACCTGGGAGGGTCCATGGAAGAGTTGGCCCCAGGAGTTTAAAACAGACTCCTGGCTTCCCTTTGGTGTCCATCAGTTCCGTCCTTGGCCCCTCTAGCGGGGCTGGAGCTGTTCCTGCCTTTTAGATTACAGGTCATCTTTCTGCCCAGGGGAATGGAGGCAAGGATCATGGCAGGGACTGGCACGTGACCCTTGGCGGGACAGCATTGCGGTAGGGGGCACAGGCTCTGGAGCTCAAGTGGAGACTCTGCAACTTATGAACTATGTGTCCTTGGCAAATACTTAACCTCTTTGTGACTCATTAGGCCTTCCATAAATAAGAAAACAATAGACCTATCTCATAAGGTTATTGTGAGGTTTAAAGATCGTAAAACATGCCGAATGGGGCCTGGCTCAGGGTAAGCTCTCAATCAATGCTAGCTCTTCATTACTCAACCTTGGCTACATTTTAAAAGCATCCATAGATGGTTTAAAAATCTACATGCCCAGGCTGCACTTCCGTCAGAACTCCTGGGGGCCGGGCCCAGGCTTTAGTGTTTTTTAAAGCTTCTCAGGTGATTCCATTGTGAAGAGAGAGCCAGAAATAAACTCTTGCATGTATGGTCAAATGATGTTGACAAGGGTGCCAAGACCATTCAATCGAGGAAAGGACAGTCTTTTCAACAAAAGGTGCTGGGAAAACGGGATATCTACATGTAAACAACGAAGTTGGACCCTTACCTAACACCATATACAAAAATTAGCTCAAAATGAATCAAAGACCTAAATGTGAGACCTAGATTATAAAACTCGTCATAGAAAACCTAGGGAAAAAGCTTCATGACATTAGATTTTGCAGTGATATCTTGGATATGACATCAAAGGCACGGGCAACAACACCAACAAAATAGATAAATTTGTAAATCATCAAAATTAAAAATTTTTGTGCATCAAAGGACACTATCAACAAGGGGAAAGGGCAACCTACAGAATGAGAGAAAATATTTGTAAATCACCTATTTGATACGGATTAGTATCCAGAATATATAAGTAGCTCCTACAATTCAACAACACAAAAACCTGATTCAAAAATGGGCAAAGGACTTGAATAGACATTGCTCCAAAGGAGATACACAAATGGCTGTTAAGTACATGAAAAGATGCTCAACATCACTAATCATTAGGGAAATGCCAATCACAACCACGATGAGATACCACTTCACACCTGTTAAGATGGCTATAATTTTTTGAAAAACAAACAGAAAGTGGCAAGTATTGGTGAGGACATGGAGAAACTTGAACCCTCGTGCATTGCTGATGGAGATATAAAATGGTACAGCTGCTATGGAAAACAGTATGGTAGTTCTTCAAAAAATTGAAAATAGAATTGTCATAGGATCCAGCGATTCTACTTCTGGGAATATAGAAAAGAACTGAAAGCAGGGTCTTAAAGAGATATTACACCCAGGTTCATAGCAGCATTAGTCACAATAGCTAAAATGAAGAAGTAACCCAAGCATTCATCAACAGATGAGTGCATAAACAAAATGTGGTGTACACGTAGAATGGAATATTCTTCAGCCTCGAAAAGAACGGCACTTCAACACATGCTCCGAATAGATGAACCTTTGAGGCCACTACACTAAGTGAAATAAGCCAGTCCTCAAACACAGATAGTCTATGTTTCCACTTACTTGAGCTACCTATGGTAGTCAAATTCATCAAGAGAGGAGGTAGAATGGTGGTTGCCTGGGGCGGAGGGGAGGAGGGAACGAGGAGTTGTTGTTAAATGGACATAGACTTTCAGCTTTGCAAAATGAAAAGAGTTTTGGAGATTGGATAGACAATGTGAATGTGCTTAATAATAATAAACTGTACACTTAAAAATGGTTAAGGTGGTAAATTTTATATGTGTATTTTTCCACAATTAAAAGTTAAAAAAAAAAAACTTTAAAAATCAGTCCTAGAGAGAGCATATAATATACCATAAATTGGTTTTTGGTGAATTATGTGAAAAGAGAAATTAAATATCTTTCCCCTCCATTACTAATCAGTTATCCTTATATGATTTTTTTTTTAAGATTGGCACCTGAGCTAACAACTGTTGCCAATCATTTTTTGTTTTTTTGTCTGCTTTTTCTTCCCAAATCCCCCCCAGTACATAGTTGTATATTTTAGTTGTGGGTCCTTCCAGTTGTGGCATGTGGGATGTCACCTCAGCATGGCCTGATGAGCAGTGCCAGGTGCGCACCCAGGGTCCAAACTTGTGAAACCCTGGGCCACCGAAGCAGGGCGTGCGAACTTAACCATTCGGCCATGGGGCTGGCCCCACTAATGTGATCTTTTAAACAATCCTTCCCGTTCTTTTGCGCTATTTTGTTGAACACACTATTCCCTTAAACTTTTTTTTTTTCTTCTTTGAGTCAGTGGGATTTTTTATAATCTCCCAAAATCCTTTCAATCCTTTAATCCTAAAAATATTCATAGATATTTATAACTGCAAATATATTTATATTTAATGATACACTTGCCAGAGACTTGTCCGTTGTATTGATCTTTTCAAATAATTCACCTTTTTAAAAGTTTGTTTAACCTTTATAAAGTAACCTTTGTCAAGGTTCACGATTTATTTATTTTTAACAAAAGGTTTCGTGGTTTCAATAAAGCCTCTACCCTTAATTCAGGCCACAGCGTGAGGTAAGTGATAATCAGATAATCCAGAGGACCTTGTGTTGCATCACTCCTGACAGAGCCTCTGAAGAGCTATAAGATACCCTCCTTATAAATATTATTCAACAGTGGAAAAGTTTGATCCTTCTTTAAAAAATTAATATAAATATAAATGAAAGTGTATTCCATATCCTACTGATTTATTAGTTGTTTTCAACTGGTCGATTTCCTTTACTCATGTTCCCTAGTTTTACCTTCATTGCTATTTTCTCAACTTCTTGAGTTGTATTAGTTAATTTATTTGTATTATGTGTTATTAAAGTTGAAGACTTTTTAAGGTATGAATTTTCCTTGGAATACATTTTTGGCCCTATTGTAGAAATCTTGATGTACAATTTTATCATTTTTATTTTCTAAGCAATTGCAGTTTGGGTTATTCTTTCTCCTTTGTTTTAAATGTTATTTAGAAGGGTGATTTTTAAAAATTTCCAAGTAGTTTTAATTTAGAAAATTAAAACTATTATTTTTCACCTATAGCTTTTATTGTATCATGGTCAGAGAAAGTGGTCTGGATATTTTCTGCTTTTGCAAACATACTGAGTTTTTTGATTTTCTGTTTGTTTTTGTAGTGCATAAATAGTGCATATTTCCAGTGTCCCTTGGATGCTGAATATAATGGCATATTCTATGTTTCTAGGGGACACATTTTGACTTATAATTAATGAATCAATTTTATTAATCGTATTATTCAGATCCTCTGTAGTGTTACTTCTTGCCCTCCTTGATAGGTTAATACTGAGAGTGAATTAAATCTCTATAATGATTATGTTTTCTTTACTTCTTTTAAGATTTCAAACAATTTTTTTTCAAATATCTTAATGCATAGAAATAAAATTATGAATTTTATCAATGTAACAAAACCACCTGGAATCCTACCCGATTGATGTCAACTTACTACCTTGCTTTCTTTTTACTTGTATTTCCTTGGTACAATTTTCACTTTTTTTTATTTTTAGCTTTTTTGGTTACTTCATTATAGGTGTAGTTTGTAAACAGCATATGGTTATGGTGCCCTAATCTGCAAATCATTGTCATTTGGTAACAGAGTTTAATCAGCTTATGCTGGTATTACAATTGACACAGTTCATCTTATTTATGCATTTAGTTTTGTGCTTATGCTTTTCTTTATTTTCTACCTTTTGCTATATGGACTGCATTTTCTATTCTTCCATAATCTCCAATATTGTGCAAAGCATATATCCTATTTTCAGTCCTGTCAGTGGTTGGCTTCACATTTCTCAAAAGCTTTCTTTAATCTATGATCCTCTGTCAAAGTGAAACTATCTTTGGGACCTTCCTAAAACTGATAATATAATCCAAGTTTTTGATCAACATTATTACTAAATTACTATATTTTATATTGTATGTATTCTTCCAATTTTTTTCTACTTTTTCTCCCCAAATCCCCCTGGTACATAGTTATGTATTTTTAGTTGTGGGTCCTTCTAGTAGTGGCATGTGGGATGCCACCTCAGCATGGCCTGATGAGCGGTGTCATGTCTGAGCCCAGGATCTGACCCGGCAAAACCCTGGGCCGCTGAAGTGGAGCATGTGAACTTAACTACTCAGCCACGGGGCTGGCCCCCCAATTTTTCTTTTGGCTTTGGCATTTAGCATTGAAATCAGCTCTACAATAATTACGAGGATGTTTGACTTGGACTTTGTGTGCCAACCCACTCTATACCAGTCATATGCTTCTCCATTCCTGAGTCTTTAACTTTGCTTCCTCTTTCGGCCAGCTGGTGTATATCTTAAAAGTACTTTTTTTGAGCAGATGTTAAATACATAATTTGAATATGTATAAATTATATACTATTTGGCAGTTCAAAATATACTATTCCAAGTTTACTTTTTGAATGCATAATACTTCCACATGGTTCAAAACCCAAATCAAAATGTATGAAGAATTACTCAGTCAGCCTCCTTCCCATTCTTGCCCCCCATTTTCCCAGTGTCACCTCCCCCAAAAACCATTGGCCACAGTTTCTAGTTTCTTATGTTTCCCTTCACTTCTTTATGAAAAAACAAGCTACTATTAATATAGGTTCTTATTTTTCCACCACTTTAACTCCTAAGGTAGCATATTATAATACCGTTTTGCAATTTCCTTCTCTCACGTAACACTATATCTTGGCAATCTTTCCATCTCACTACCTAAAAAACTCCCCTATTCTTTTTTAAAAAAATAAATGCATGGTATTTCACTGTATGTTAGGTATGGTATATTTTTGAGCTCTTGCATGTCTGAGAATGTTCTTCTTTTTTCCTTACACGTGAAAGACACATCAGGTGTAAAATGCTTGGGTCACAATATTTTCCTCCATAACACTCTGTAGATGCCTCTATTAATACCAGGCTGGTATTTGTTCCTTTGTTGGTCTCCCCATGTTTTCCACCTGGATCTGTCTTTTCCCTGACAGTTTAGGTACTTTGCTGGGACATCTTTAGATGCAGAGCTTTTTGCTGATTTTATTCAGAAGACAATAAGCTCTCTTATCTGTGTATTTCTTCATCTCGGGATAATTTTGTTCTCATATAATTTCAATTATTAGGTCTAATCCACTTGTTCAGCTTTTCTCCTGAGAAGCACTAATTATATTCATGCTAATACATCAGTTAGGGATTTTGAGTTCATGTTTCAGAAAACCCAGATTATCAGTGGCTTGAATAAAATAGGGGTCAATTTTGCTCACATAATGGTGTTGTCCAGGGATAGGCAGTTGCTGGTCTTGGTTCAGTGTCCTAAGGGTCTTGGAACTTAAAGCCCTGATTCCCTTGGTCTTTTCCCTAGTGGTCAAAATATGGCTACTCCAGCAGCAGCCACCACAACCATGATCCAGTGAGAAGGAAGGAGAAAGAAGCTGGAGGGAGGAAGGGATAGCATCTTTTTCAAGAAAGCAAACTGTCCCAGCAATTCCCAGCAGACTTCAGCTTATACCTCACTGGGCAGAACTACGTCACAAGTCCACCGTTAGCTGCAAGGGGGATGGTGAAATGCTGCTTTTAATGCCACCTCCAACAAAACTAGGATTAGGTCAGTACAGGAAAGGGTAGCACGGTTATTTCTATTGTGTCTCTGACACAGCTATGTGTTCTCTGTCCTCTGTAATCATTTGTATCTATCACCTTCTCTGGTCCTTTTCCCCACAAGCAAGGTGAACTTTTAAAGGTCATCGTCCAAAATAGATTTTAATTCTGTACTTAAATTTTACTTTTCCTACAATACTTTCTGGTCTCATTCATCTTTCCCCTTCTAACTTATTCTACTGTCTTTTCATCTCAGCCATTTCTCTCTGTGTGACTTTTTTGCTTGCTTTTCAAAGAAGCCAGAGTTTTTCCTTATCTACTGAGTGAGTTATGGTAGACACTGTTTAGAATGCCTGCTCAACCCATCACCCTCCCCTCTTCCCTAAGAATAAGCTCCCTGGCCTTGAAGGAAGATTTCATACTATGTGATCCTGCATCCTCAGCTCTAGCTGATTGGAACAAGGGCAACCAATTGACTCATTCTAGTGGGTTAGATGACCTCCTCTGGGAATATGAAATTGGAATTTAAAGGCAATGTTTTAATCTGGTTGGGAATGAGAGATGTTATTTTCAGAGTGTGATGCAGCCATCCAGTGGTGTGCTGGTAGATGTTTAACAGCTAACTCTTCATGAAAAATAAATGTGTATATTACTAATACATACGTTTATTATAAATTTTACCAATGTAAGGCATACAATTTATAGATAATAAAATATGTCATAGTCTTTTTTTGCAAATTCCACATAGCCAATTGATTCTAACAGAATGCTTTCAACGATTTTTGCTGAACTCATATTTGTAGCAAAGCGATGGTTGTGATTGATGAATGAGTATAGCTCCAACATGAATGTTGGTTGATAATTTCATTTATGTTATCAAGGAAGACAAAAGTAAAACAACAAAAACATATTTCACAACTTTACTGGTTAGTGATATGAGGACTTCTCTGCTGAAAGGAGTCATAGTTTTTGAACACTGGAAGAATATTTCCTCAGGGCCGGCCCGGTGGTGCAGCAGTTAAGTGCACACATTCTCATTCTTGGCTGCCTGGGCTTAGCCGGTTTGGATCCCGGGTGCGGACATGGCACTGCTTGGCACGCCGTGCTGTGGTAGGTGTCCCACATATAAGGTAGAGGAAGATGGGCCTGGATGTTAGCTCAGGGCCAGTCTTCCTCAGCAAAAAGAGGAGGATTGGGGGCAGTTAGCTCGGGGCTAATCTTTCTCAAAAAAAAAAAAAAAGAATATTTCCTCAAATTTTTGTGCTCTTTCCAATGCTAAGGCTACAGATATGGCACATTTTTAAGTCCACTCTGCATTATTAACATTTTCACCATTGATTTCTTAAGTTTTGACAATCAACAACAATAAATCAAGCTCTGATTTATAATGTTTGCCGATTTCTGTGGTGTAACTATTCCCACCACAGCTGAATTCAAGCTACCAACATGAGGCCACTGAAGGTAGAGTTAGAAAGAGATGCACAGGGGGCCGGCCCCGTGGCTGAATGGTTGAGTTCGCACGCTCCACTTCAGCGGCCCAGGGTTTGCCGGTTTGGATCCTGGGCGCGGACATGGTACCGCTCATCAAGCCATGCCAAGGCGGCATCCCACGTGCCACAACTAGAGGGACCCACAACTAAAATATACAACTACGTACTGGGGGGATTTGGGGAGAAAAAGCAATTAAAAAAAAACAAAGCAAAAAGAAAAGATTGGCAACTGTTGTTAGCTCAGGTGCCAATCTTAAAAAAAAAAAAAGAAAGATGCACAATGGTATACCATAATATAGTATTTCTAACATACTGATACACTAGACATAAACAGCTTCCAGATCACAGATAGTAGAAAAATGTAGTAAAATACATCATTAGGAATCAATAACTTTTCCATGATGAGTATTTATTACCTTTGTTTTTAATATAATTCATTTATCTTGAGTTTAGATAATTTAATTTTTAATAATGGGTATGTTTACCAGCTGGCCTACGAAATTCCTGAAAATAACAACTGGCTTGTTCAAGAGTCCGTAAGAGCCAGGGCCGGCACACCACCGCAGCCATCTTCGCCACAGGCCCAAGAAGCAGAGAAAGCCGATCTGCAGAGACAGAGAAAAAGAGAGAGGGCAGAGGGGGAGGAGGAGGAGAAAGAGGATGAGGAAGAAAAGGAGAATGAGAAGAAAGAAGAATGCAAAGAAAGGCGAAGACGAGAGAGGTTAGAGGGACGATTGCCTGGATTCCTGACCTGTCCAACTTCTTTGTTCTAGTCCCTTCCTGCAAGCCGAGTGCATCTCTGCATTTCTGTTGCAAGGATGTACTTTATATCCTTATAATAAATACTTCCTTTTTCTTGGTTAAGCTGTTTGAGTTTTCACCCAGAAGAAGTACATGGAATACAAAGGCTGTTTCCCTTGTGCGGTGGGCCATTTCCAGTTAGGCTTTTTCTGAGTCTCCTCAAGGTTATTCCCTTTTCCTAGTTTTATTTTTCTTAGGCCCAATGATTTCTCCTCTTTACTACTTTTTGAACAGCAGGTTCAGAGGAGTTTCCAGGAATCTGTTTGTCTTTTTTTAATTTTTATTTTATTATATTCTTTTATGGGTTTTGTTTTGTTTTGTTTTGTTTTTGCAGAGGAAGATTCGCCCTGAGCTAACATCTGTGGCAGTCTTCCTCTATTTTCTCTCTGGGTCACCCACCACAGCATGGCCATCGAAGAGTGGTGTAGGTCTGCACCCGGGAACCAAACCCAAGCTGCCAAAGTGGCGCACGCTGAACTTAACCACCAGGCGATGGTGCCAGCCCCAGGAATCTGTGTTTTTAGTAATCATCTCAGTGATTCTTGCGATCTGATAAGTTTGACAAACGCTGAGGTGGCAGATCATCAGGTCTGTGAACTGCGCAGAGAGAACTCACCCTCCGCCAGCCTTCTGGGGGACTCTCAGGGTTTTCTCTTTTTCTCACACCCTATGTCCAACCCATCAGCAAATCCGCTCAGCTTTACCTCCAAACTGCGTTCCGAATCTGATCCCTTCTCACCATCGCCACTGCTGGCACCCTAGTCACAACATCATCGTCTCTCCTCTGGAGTCTGGAGTAGGCTCCTGGCAGGCGCCCTTACCGCCCTTGCTTTCCCACAGTCATTCTCCACGTGACAGCCAGACTGATCCCTCAAAAAATTAGGTCCTGCCTCTCTCCTGTTCAGAACCCTCTGTTATGGGCTGAATTGTGTCCCCTCAAAATTCCTATGTTGAAGTCCTAACCCTCAGAGCCTCAGAATGTGACTGTATTTGGGGATAGAGGCCTTAAAGAGGCAATTCAGTTAAAATGAGGTCATTAGGGTGGGCCCTGACCCAATATGACTGGTGTGCTCCTAAGAGGAGGAAGTTTGGACACAGACACACAGAGGGAGGACCATGTGAAGACACAGGGAGAAGGCGACCGAGGAGAGAGGCCTCAGAGGAAACCAGACCTGCCGACACCTTGATAGACTTCCAGCCCACAGAACTGTGGGGAAAGAAATTTCTGTTGTTTAAGTCAACCAGTCTGTGGCACTTCTTTTGGCCCCATGGTAAACTAATACAGTACACCTTCCAATGGCTCTGGATCTTGCCTAGAGAACAAGCCAAAGTTCTTACTCAACCCTACCAAGCCCTAAAGGATAAATTTACCAGACTTGGCGCCCACTGCTTGCAAACTCATTGTTTCAGCAAACTGGGAGGCTGAAGAATTGCCCTTGTTACATGGAAACTAGATTGATAGAGTTATTGTTGAACAGGAAAAATCCAGCATTGGAAGGAAAATTAGCCATCAATAAATATTAACCTCAGTGATGGTCACACAAATTAAAATCTCATCTCAGAAAGTTTAGCCAGCTCTGTCTCCTTACGTTTCTGATCTGCTCTTCAATGGAGGTCTCCGGAACAGTTCTTTAGCTCTTCGTAGCCTAGGTGGGACCACACAAATTCCTCTTAGTCATCAGAACTGATATGGATGGTAGATTAAGGGCTGAAACATAGCAACACATGCAATTACCTGGAGGTTTATTGCTCATTTTAACTGAAAGACCATAAATGTCTAGCCTGGTTGTACTGTTTCCATTGAAATGTCAAAACTGGTTGGCACCTGTCTGGCGCAGGCCACTGATATTCCATCTAGGAAATTACCTGGTTTCTATAATTGGTGCTGTTGCTTCTAATGAAGAGAAGGAAGAAGACAGATTTAAGTGAACTGTTTTGGGGAGGGAGGTGGGGAAGGAAAAGAGAAATGGTGTTGACGAAGAGCATAAATGAAGATGCAGTAGACGCTGCTGGTGTCATCCAGAGACTGTTTACCTATTACATTAGATTGCTGGGGCCACCATAACAAAACACCAGAGACTGGGGGCTTAAACAACAGAAATGTATTTCTCACAGTTCCGAGGGCTGGAGGTCCGAGATCACAGTGTCAGCAGGATGAGTTTCTTCTCTCAGCCTGGATTGTAGGTGGCTGCCTTCTCTCTATGCTGTTCCATGGCCTTTTCTCTCTGTGTGCGTACTCCTAGTATCTGTCTCTGCGTCCTAAACTCTTCTTCTTATAAGGACACCAGTCAGATTGCATTAGGGCCACTCTAACGGCCTCGTTTTAGTTTAATCACCTCTTTAAAGGCCCTATCTCCAAATACTGTCACATTCTTAGGTACTAGGGGTTAGGATTTCAACATTTTAATCTGGGGGGGGTGACACAATTCAGCCCATAACACCTGCCGGGTGGATCCCTCCCCCAGCTGCTGTGAGTATTGGTTGCTGATGACTTATAACTGCCTCCTTCTCCAGAGAATTGTTCTTGGCCAACCAGAGTCTCCTTACGTGGGAGGTAACCTGACCCTGTTGTATAAAAGGCGGACCCTCTTGCCTCAAGGTGAAACCAACACTGTAGTGCTATTCATGCTACAGAGCTCTCTTTGGGATGACACTAAGGCCGCATTCCATGTGAAACCACATCCTTCTCAGCTTCTTCCTCCACATCATTCTGCTTCCCTCCCTCGTCTTCTTCTGGAAGCTCTCCTCCAATAAGTCATGTGCATCTGAATCCCTGCCTCAGGCTCTGCTTCTAGGGAACCTGATTTATGACAGTATTATCTTAGACCTTCTTTAGGGTTATTCCATCTCTAACCCTAGAATCTAAGGATGGAAGATGGAAGTAACCGACACCATATTTTGACTCCTCCATCTTTGAAATGGCCCTTGAATCTGTCCCTTCATCTCCACTCCTACAACCACCATCCTAACTCAGGACATCATCAGCTCTTGCCTAAACAATAGCTCACCACAAGGCTCTCTGCCTCAGTTTCTCTACATTTTCTTCAGAGTGCCTTTTTAAAAATTATCAGGATTAACTTTGGTCTGACTTAAAACCTTTTAAAACCCACAAAGCTTGCTCCTAATACCACCCTCCATCACTTACCCCTCTCTGCCTGCAGAAGACAGGCCACATTCCTTAGCATGGCCTTCAAGGCCCTTCCCACTGGCCCCACCCCACCTTTCCAGTCCCCAGACTCATCTGACTGGCTGTTAATTCATGTTACCTGCCCTCTCTACCTAGAATGAATGCTTTTTTCCTAGTCCTGCATTCTCACTTCACCTGGAAAAAGTTTTGCTTTTTTCTCAAGGCCCCCCCAGCTCTGTGGTGCCCCCATCCTGTCTGTTCCCCCACCCCACTACCGCAGCGTACCAGGAACTTCTGTTTCACTGCCTTGTTACTACTGCGTGTGAGACTGCCTCTCCTGCTAAAATGCGGGCTCTTGGAGGAAAGCGGTATGTTCTGTCCTTGAACCCTGAGAACCTCATGTGGGACCGACACACAGCAGGTGCTCACTAAACTTCTGATGAATTAAGCTGAATGGGTTTCAGGGGCACAAAGAGCCTGGTTTCCCCCTGCAAGTGGTAGGAAGTCCTGGGATTTTCCTGATTTAAGAAAATATCTTCAGGGGCCGGCCCCATGGCCAAGTGGTTAAGTCTGTGCTCTCAGCTTCGGCGTCCCAGGGTTTTGCCAGTTCGGATCCTGGGCATGGACCTAGCACTGCTCATCAAGCCATGCTGAGACAGCGTACCACATAGCACAACTAGAAGGACGTACAACTAGAATATACAACTATGTACTGGGGAGTTTTGAGGGGGAAGAAGGATAAGAAAAAAAAAAGATTGGCAACAGATGTTATCTCAGGGCCAATCTTAAAAAAAAACCAAAATGTTGATTAATGCTATGAGCTCAAGGACTTGTGCATTCGTTACTATGGCTGTGTAACAAATTACTCTAAATTTAGTGGTTTAAGTGATAAGCATTTATCGTCTCCCAGTTTCTGCAATTCAGGAATTTGAGAGTGGCTTGGCTGAGTGTTTCTGGCTCAGGGTCTCTTTTGAGGTCACAGTCAGTTGTCAGCCAGGGCTGCTGTGGTCTGGAGGCTTGGTTGAGGCTCATTCTTATGCGTGGCAAGTTGGTTCCTCACTGTATGGACTCCTCCATGAGGCTGCTTGAGTGGCCTCATGGCATAGAGGCTGGTTTCCCCCAGAGCAAGCAATTCAAGAGGCTACTGCAGAAGCTGTCATGTCTGTTGTGACCTGGCCTTGGAAGACACACACTATCACTTCTGATCACACAGTGTAGCCTAGGTTCAAGGTGGGAGGGGACTACACAAGGGCATGAACACTACAAGGTGATGATCATGAGGACCCTCTTGAAGGCTGGTGACCAAAACTAGACTGAGAGGTAAGATATATCTTTTTATATAACCACACAACAAAACAAATAAAAGGACACAATTAACCAAATAATTAATAGACCTTATGTGATGCCTTCCAAAGGTTGTTTCTAAAATCCTGAGGGCTGGAAAAATTGAATTCATGCCTAAAAGGAAGAGAGAATTTCCGACTCATCAGCAGCAGTGATATAGCTTAATCAACAATACTATCACTTATTTAAAAATATATTTCAATATACTTGTATATCCCAAAGGTAGAAGCCCACAGCATTACACAGTAATCTCCTGGTACGATCCAAATCCAAACACTTTTGTATGGCTGTAAGCTATCCAAATTTGAGATACCTTTGTGGACATACTCAAGAAATGGCATGCATCTGTTTCTAAAGGAGTCTTCCATATTCTTTACAAGTGCCTCATGGCAGGGTTTGTCTTTGCTCTTGCCCTATTCATCATGTTTATCAGTGCTTTGGAATGAAAAAATGGAAGAAATGTTATCAAATTGTAAATGGCTCAAAGCTTGAAGGAATAGTTAGTACACTAGATGGTAACACCAGGTCTTGGGGCAATTCCCACGGGCTAGAATGATGGACTGAACAAGTAAAATCAAATTTAACAGGGATGTGTGAAAAGGCCTACATTCACATCTACCTAATCAATTATTTAAGTCTTGTAAGTCCTCGACCCACATGTCCTGTCTACTAGGAAGTATGCATGGTCCAGTCACTGTTGGAAAATTCCCCCTCTCATCTATTTCTGATACTCCACTCTGACAGGTACACCCTCCTCCAGGTTCTATATCCTCTCTCCAGGGCCAGACTGAGAGGGTCTTCAGGGTTATGGGGAAGGAGATGCAGAGGAACTAGGCAAGACAAATCCCTTCTTGACTGAATAGGTCTCTCAGCATCCTTTGTCTCTCTCCTAATCTCCACTCTCTTCCTCCCCACAAGGAGGCATACTATCACCTAAGAGTCCACCTATGGGAATATGTGTAACAGTCCTTTTGGATTTTCCTTTAAACTTCACAGGAATCTGACTTTCATCTTTTGGACCCCTAAAGACCCATCATCATTACTCATGGTTATTTATCTTTTCCCAGAGGTAATAGGTTAAAAGGTGGGTATGTGAGTATGGTCCTCAAAGGGAAAATAAACTTGGAGCTCCAGCTCTCATGAAACAGTGTGCTTGGAAAAACAAGGGCTCTGTTTTAGTCAGTATAGGCTAGGTAATGCTGCAATAACAAACAACGCCTGAATCGAAGTGGCTCAAAACTACACAAGTTTATTTTTCACTAACATTGCATGTACACTGCAATTCAGGAACCCAAGTTAACAGGGGCTCCACCATCTGAGACACCATTGGTCACCACCAAAGAGGGAAAGGAAGATGGAGAACATGCACTGACTGTTAACTGCTGCTTTCCAGATGTGACACATGTCACTTCTGTTCACATTTCATTAGCAAGAGCAAGTCACATGGTCACACCTTCAAGGGGACAGGGGATGGAATCCCCCATTATGCCCAGATATGTGGCAATTAAATATTGGTGAATTGATTAATGTCTGTCAAAGGTTCTACATATAAGTAGAATGATGCTATTTTTTTATTTGTGGAGCTGGGGGAGAGGTGGGCAATGGGAGATACTAGTTTTTAAGTAACTATTTTTAATAGAAAGAGCTGGTAAAAACATTCCAACTGAACTAAAGAAATAAGATGAAAGCTAAGCCTGCCATCTGGATACTCCAAAGCCCGGTTCTCCTCTGTAGGGTAATCATGATTACCAGTTTCCTATGTCTCCTTCCAAAAAAATTCTCTACAAAAATCACATATATTTGTATGTGTTGTATATAACACATAGATAAATGCAAAAACAAAAACCTTGCATGTAGAGTTAAATAAAAAAAAACTCACTGACACCCAGCTGAAGGAACAGAAATGAGAAGCTCCTGCCCAAATCCCCTGTGTGCCCTTCCCTGATCATAACTATCTCACCCTTTTAAGTGCCCATGATTCTGACTTTTATGATAGTCATTTCCTTGTGTTTGATTTTAGAAAAAGAAAGCTTTAGCACCTGCATATATATCCCTAAGAAATAAACCTTAGTTTTTCATATTTCTAAAATTTACAGAATGGAATCATACATGTATCCTCTTTTGTTTCTTTCTTCTTTCAGTCAAGATTTTGTTTGTGATATTCATCCACATATAGGTGTAGTTTTGTCAATTTTATTATCGTGTAGTATTTCATTAGGAATTTAGAATAATGTATCCATTTTCCTCTTGAGGGACATTTGAGTTGTTTTCCATTTGGGGCTATTACCTAAAATGCTGCTGTGAATATTCTTGTCCAGGGGTCTTGGTGAACAGGTGTGTGAGTTTCTCTCATGTGTGTACCCAGAAGGAGAATTACTGGGCTGTAGAGTATAAATGTCTTCAATTTTAATAATAATGCAGACAGTTTTCCAAAGCGGTTATACCTGTTCACATTCTCACCAGCAGTCTAAGAATGTTCCCATTTTCTACAGCTTTATCAACTCTTGATATTGTCAGAGTATATGATTATCAATTATTTTGCACAAATGAGAGAGTAGTGTATAGTTTATTCTCCAACCTGGCCTTTTTAAAAAATATAACAATATATCTTAGAATTTATGCCATCTAGAATATATAGACATCCATTTTCATGCTTGTGTAACATGCTATCATATGAATAACTTATTTTTTCTCTGCTGTCTTGAATAATACATCATTTTCAACAGAGAGAGACTCGTAGGGCAAAGATGGCATGTATTCACAGCTCACTCGTCTGCCCATGGCAGACGTTACTAGTTAGTCATGGCACTCTTTCCCACTGAGCACAAATGTAGGCTCAGATTCCTTCTCAACACAGTGCTCTAACACCTTACTACTCAAAACGGCAGCATCAGCACCACCAGGGAGCTCGTTGGAAATGCAAAATCTCAGATCCCACTCCAAGCTCGTTGAATCAGACTCTTCATTTTAGCAATATTCCCAGGTGACTCACCTGCACAAGGAAGTCTGACAGGTGCTGGTTTAGGCAGCCTCCACCAATCGAAGTCCTTCCATGGAATGAAATGTGAGTCCTCCCTATGCCAGGGGCACACTGCAAGGCCCTGTCCTTTCTGAGCGCTTATCTGTGCATTACGTGAGAATACAGGTGTCAGGCTGATCTGCTCTGTCGGCAGTAAGAATCCCAGAGGGGTGGCAGAAACACTAGATTGTAAAATCAAGATACAAACCCACTGAAAGGGTAGCGTTAAGAACTGACTCTAATCACTGGGCTAAATAAAATTTGATCAAGACAAACAAAAGGCTTCATAGGAGTACATTTGAAAATAGGGCGTTGGGCAGCATGGCATACAGTGTCTGTTCTGGAACACTGACTTCGTGTCCCACAGAAGGGGTGCATTCCAGATTAGTTTGGGAAACACAACCATGCTTCCTTCTCCTCTTACAAAGTCAATTAACACAGAATACAAAGGCTCTGAGATGCCCATGGTGGTCAGTTCTCTTTGTTTAATTCAGCAGTCCCCAAACAGACCCCTTTCTATACATCGCCTATTAATATCTACGAGACTGGTTTTCCATGGAACACAGTGTGAGAAACGCTGGCAGGGGGCTTTACTTGATGGTCTGGGCTATAATAAAGACAAAGCTTCCTTTGAAACATAAGAGAAGTACAGCCTCTAGGGCAAAAGAGAGAGACGTACAGCTCCCTGCAGGCTGCGAGCACCGTGTTGACTTTGTAGGTTTACCAAGGAGGGACGTGGAGAGACTCAAACAGCTCCAGAGATGAACCCCAGACAGTGAGGGCACGCCACACCCGTCCTACCGAGAATGTCTAACTTGGAGCAGATTTTCCTTTTCTGTCTCAGCACACAGTGATGGTGATGGGATGGGGGGCAGAAACGTGAGCCATCTGAATAGTTTAAGAAGCCCTCAGAAGACGAAAAAGGCTCCGGGGAGGACTGCACACTCCCCTCCCTCCATAGAGACCACTAAGTAACTGCTGTCAATTATTTATTGGAGCATCCCATGAAAGAGGAACAAAAATTTAAGAGGGACCAGAGAACAGACCTGAGTCAGGTGGATTAGAATTACGGAAAAGTGAGAAGTCATACAGGCTGTATTCTCTAACCTTAATGTAATAAATAGAATAAAAAAATTAACAAAAATTTAGCCAAAATTGTTAACTTGAAAATTTTTATAATGGCTTTCTAAATGATTCTTGGTTTCAAAAGGAAATTTAAAAAAACAAATTACAAACGATTCAGAAATAATTAGTGAGCTACATGTCAAGATCTGGGAGATGTGATCAAAGCAATACTCAGGAAAACGCATACCCACAGGAGCATTGATAATAAAACAA
Organism: Equus przewalskii; assembly: GCF_037783145.1. Taxonomy (NCBI): domain Eukaryota; kingdom Metazoa; phylum Chordata; class Mammalia; order Perissodactyla; family Equidae; genus Equus; species Equus przewalskii. The sequence continues at coordinate 17,992,573 of NC_091851.1, read as the reverse complement.
GAAAGACTGACATTAAGTGAACGAAGTTTTCAAGCAGGAAGCTGGCAAGTGATTAGCAAAATAAATCAAAAGGAAGTATAAGCAGAAATTACTAAAGATAAAAGCAGAAATAAATAAAACAAAAACAAATAAATTTGATCAATCAAACCCAATGCTAACTCATTGAAGGGAAAACAATAAAATAAACATTTGGAAAGTGGTATCAAGTTGAAAAAGGAGAAAATAAAACTAATGTTTGTAATAAGAAAGAAGACAAAAGAATAGATATTTGAATAGATAAAAAATAGTAGGTACAACTTTAGAGCAATAAGTTTGAAAATTAGACAAGAAGGTACAATATTTTGTGAATGAAATGCAAATATCCAATAAACATATGAAAAGATGAAAAATATTATAGGAGAGCAGATTTGGTCTCATTATAAGGAATAATTTCCTAATAAGTAGGAACAATCCATGAATGGCATGAACTATGTCGCCAGGAAGGGGAACATCGTAGGCTCAGATGCTGGCTGAGAGGCAGACCAGTTGTCAGAAGCGGTGGGGCCGGTGCTTTTGTGGGGACTGGGACAGAGAATTCTCTGTTTCTTTGATTTCTGTCACCCTCCTCCCTTAGTTGTCTGTTGTTTTGGCCTTGTTGTTATGGGCAGCATAGTAGCTCTGACAATCTCTTAGAGACTAGCAGGCAGAGAAGAAAGACTAGCAGGCCTGGAGGAGGACGGAGCAGAAGATTCTCACCACCACCAGCTTCCCAGGTCCCCTGGACACAAGTGGGGGTGCTTCTGGAATAACTGGGTTAAAGTCAAGGCCTGTCTAATGACTGGGCTCTGGCGCAGGGCTCCAGCAGGAACGACAGGAAGTGACTAGCCCACAGACTGGACCACACAGGCTGTGACTCATTGCTTGTGTGGGGTGCAGATCACCCCCTGCCATGCCGGATACCACAATTGCAGGTCAGGTTGGAGTCGCATTGGAGACAGGAAGTACTATGATGGGACCTGGGCTGCGGTGGAAAGCCCCATCCCTGTGAGGACCAGAGAAGCAGGAGCCGACCTAATCAAGGGTGGAGAGAGGCCGCCGCGTAGTGGGAGGAGCCCGCAACATTTCCCAGCTTTGGCATTCTGCTCAGGCCTCTGCCCTCACCCCCAGCTCTATTCTGCCCGTACATCCACTGGCCCAGACTGGGAAAGCTCACAGTCTTGCCCAGTCATGGTGAGGCCAGTCACTGCCAGTAAACCAAGCAGGTGATTCAGCATTGCCACACTGGCAGGCCTCCTTATGAACTTGGCTGGGACTGGCCTTGGGCCACTCTGTGGCTAGTCAGGGTGGAGCCACTCTTCCTTGGAGGGTGCTGCTTTCCCTGAAGAAGGATGTGAAATGCTTCTTTGTCCTTCTAGAGTTCCGGAGCATCTCGGAAAACGCAAGACTGGGAAGCAGAGAAAAGCATTTCTTTAAAAACAAAAATGTCAAAAGCCCAAGCATACCCAAAGAACCTCCTTCCGATGTCACTCACACCTGTGGTTCATGCGGTTTCCACCTTGAATGTTTCTAGGATCAGAAGGAACATCACTGACTTGGGTCAGCTCTCATCACCCCTCACAGACATAAGCATGATCAGCTCCCCAGTGACCGCTTTGTTTCTAATCTCCTGCCCCCACCTCTGGGATCCCCAGCTGCCACCCCATACACATCTGGGCCCCTGTTTAAAGTCTAGGTGCTCCCATTGACTTCCGGTTGGTCTTAGTCTGAGTTCCTACAAAAGTAGACTCTGGGTATGGGTAGCTTGTTTGGAGGGGTTCCAGGAAGAAGAGGGGAAGTGAGACAGGGAAGGGTGGAAGTCCAAGGAAGAGAGCCCTGAGGAAGCTGTCTTGATCACCCAGGAACCCTGCTGGTGAGAAAGCACAGCCCAGCTCACCTACTCTGCCACACTCCTGTTGCAGGCGAGCTAAGGGCTGTGGCAGGTGACAGGTGGCACTCTTCCACTACAGTAGTTCCACTCATCCAGGTGTAAGTGGAAAGCAGTATTTAATTATTGAGTGGGCGAAAACTCAACAAATATTTGCATAAAGGGGTTTTTGTTAATCCTGTGCAAATAACCTGGCAGGTTTTGTTTGTTGTTGGTTGTTCAGGAGCAAGTGTGGCAGAGGCAGAGAAATAACCTTCTCAGAAGATGTATGGGATTTTTTGTTTGTTTGTTTTTCCTTATTTGCTAGAAGCTGACAACGCCCCGTTTCCAGGTGACCGGCAACAAAGTGGTTGTCAGGAGGTACTCAAAGGCAGATGATCACATCCTCAGATGCCCCAGAAATAACAGTAAAACTTGGAAGGGGGAATAAATCTGAGCCCAGTCATTAATGAATGTCTCGACTTAGGAAGCATGCATCACCAGGCTATGCGTGATCTAACGCAGGGTAGAGCAAGTCAAGAACACACAGACACACAGACAGACGCAGAAACGGGTGCAGATGTGTGGAGACGGGGTGATGAAGCAAGACGGGGACATGATTATACATATAAGGACACACAGATTTATAGTGATAGAGAGAGAGAGCAAGACGGATATAGAACCAGTCTGTGCATTTCAAGAAAGAGATATACAGACAAACATAAAGGGGTGTGACATGTACGAGAGGCTCCTTACCTACATATGGTGAGACTGCAGGGAGCTCGTTTCCCTTTTTGCTTCTGTTATATATTCTGCCCTTCCTCAAACGAACTTCTATCATTTGTCCAAAACCAAAGGTTTTTGCTTTAAAAAAGGCTAAAGATACAGAAACAGTATAAAAGAGTTTCTAGGAAAGGCTTCAGACTGGTAGACCCACCACTTATCTCCCATCTAATCAAGGTGTGGAGGAAAATAGAGGGCTCCCAGCCTCAGGAAAAAGGGACGCTGGGAAAATTTAAAAGCTGTGTCCATGGTCCCAAACAGCTAATGATGTACCTAGTTATGTTTTATTTCTATACAATAGTTTACCACTGAAAAATGATGGTCTATAATGAATATCTAGTTGTCAACCAAGCTGTTTCAGGAGTACAGTAGTGATTCTTTGTAGGTGTTCCTGATCCAAAAAGGCTTTTTACATGCATGTTGCTGTCAGAACTCGTGGCACATCCTTTAAGTAAATGATAACACACGAATAGGTCCATAATTAAATGGACTTATCTTATTGTAAACAACTTTCACCCTTTGAGGGAGGATTTGAAATTTGAAGCATCGAGAGTTATTGCTAACCACGTACGAGGACTAAGACAGTTTAGAAGAGGCATTGCATTAGTTGCCTGTTGCTGTGCAAAAATTACCATAAACCTAGCAGTTAAAACAACCCCTCTTTATGATCTGACACTTCTGTAGATCAAACATCGGGGCAGGCTCTGCTGGGCCATCTGCTCAGGGTCTCAGAAGCTTGAAATCAAGTTGTGGGCAGGGCTATATTCCTCTCTCAAGGTTCTACTGGGGCAGAATCCACTTCTAAGCTCCTTCAGGCGTCAGCAGAATTCAATTCCTTGCTGTTGTAGGATTCAGGGACGGTTCCTCACTGGCTGTTGCCTGGGTCTCTCTCAGTTCCTTATGCTGCCCCCACCATCTTCAAACCAGGAATGTCGAGTCTCTCTCATGCTGTGAATCTCTCTTTTCCTTCCATCTTCTTCTGCTGCTTTGTAAAGGACTCATGTGATTAGATCAGGCCTGCCCATCTATGGATGGGGAATTTTCATTATAATTGCAAAATCCCTTCACAGCAGTACCTAGGTCAGTGTTTGATCGACCAACTAGGGGATGAGAATCTGGAGTGGAGGGAATCTGTTTGTAGAATTCTGCCTACCAAAGGCATGAAATATCCAGCTCAAGATGGACCAAATGCCTCACTTGAAAAAATAACGTCGTGTTATTTTCAGCACACAGAGCAATTATTAAAATAATGTTAAGTAATATTAAAATTTTAGGTGATGTATTTGTCTGCTGTTGGTTCAGCAGATAAATTTCTTTTGTAAAAAGAGAGCTTAACAGAGAGTTGTATATGGATAAACAAAATGTGATATACACATACAATGAATATTAATTCAGTCTTAAAAAGGAAGGAAATTCTGACGCAACATGATAAACCCTGAGGACATTCTGCTCAGTGAAATAAGCCAGTCACTAAAGGGCAAATACTGTATGATTCCACTTATATGAGGTACTTAGCGTAGTCACGTTAATAGAGAGAGCAAGTAGAGGGGCGGTTGCTGGGGCTTGGAAGGGGGAGGATGGGGAGTCAATGCTCACTGGGTACAGAGTTCCAGTTTTGCAAGGTGAAGAGTTCTGGAGACGGATGGTAGTGATGGTTGCACAACAACATGAATGGACTTAATGTCACTGAACTGTATATTTAAAAGTGGTTAAGATGGTAAATTTTATGTTATGTAAATTTTATGTTATTTACCACAATTTAAAAAAAAAAAGAAAAGAAAAAGAAAGAGCTGTATAAAAGAAATAGTGGTTTCCTTAGGTAAGGTGTTGCCTGGGCCTGGGGGTAGGAACAGGCATTAACTGTAAGTGGGCTTGAGGATTTTAACTGAAGGGCTAAAATGTTTTAAAACTGATTTGTGGTGACGGTTGTACCACTTGGTAAAGTTACTGGAAATCATTGAATTGTATACTTGAAATGGGTACATTTTATTTTATTTTTAGTTATGTATTTATTTTTTAAAGATTGGCACCTGAGTTAACAACTGTTGCCAATCTTCTTTTTTTTTTTTTTCCCTGCTTTTTCTCCCCCAATCCCCCCAGTACATAGTCGTTTATTTCAGTTGTTGATCCTTCTAGTTGTAGCATGTGGGACACTACCTCAACGTGGCCTGATGAGCAGTGCCATGTCTGTGCCCAGGATCCGAACTGTTGAAACTCTGGGCTGCCGAAGGCGGAGCATGCAAACTTAACCACTCGGCCACAGGGCCGGCCCCATAAATGGGTACATTTTATGATAACAAAAATACATCAAAATAAAGTTGTTTTAAAAAATAAAAAAAATAGCGATGAGCAATGAAATGATTAAAACTTTGAACTAAGTCTAAATAATTCTTGTTTATATTATTGTAAAACATTACTGATGTAAAAATAGTTATTAAAAAAATTAGAATTTTCACTACAAACAATAAGACCTAAATGTTCAAATTTAAATAGAAACTGGAAGGCAAGAGAAGAGAAAGGAAGAAAAACTGTGCTTAAATTACGTTACAAAACAGAAGTCAATAGATTGTTTCATTGATGACATCTGGCCAAAAAATGTAAGTTCAAATGTCTTTAAATTTTAAAGGCAATCACACATAAAATAAAGATGAGAAATATAACTTCCAAATCAGTTGATGCAAAAAAATCAAGAGTGAGGACAAATACTGCTTGTCAGCAGGATTTGAACTGCTTGGCTTCAAATATAATAACAGATCCTAAATTGCTGAGCCTGGTGAGACAAGACTGGGATAGAATGTTAAGAGGGCTGGTAATTTTAAAAGCATTTCTAAAAGTCTCTTTACTATTAGGTTATCTTTTTAGTAAAAACTATGGTTATAGGGGCCTGCCCGGTGGCACAGTGGTTAAGTGCGCACCTTCCACTTCAGCGGCCTGGGGTTTGCCGGTTCAGATCTTGGGTGCGGACATGGCGCCACTTGGCAAGCCATGCTGTGGTAGGCGTCCCACATATAAAGTAGAAGAAGATGTTAGCTCAGGGCCAGTCTTCCTCAGCAAAAAGAAGAGGATTGGTGGCAAATGTTAGCTCAGGGCTAATCTTCCTCAAAAAACAAACAAACAAAAAAAAACTATGGTTACAAAGACTGCCAAACAACCTGGAAATTAAAGTCAAGTTTGAAAATTGGTATAAAGAATAGCATGTGTGCTATGAATATAATTATGTACAAAAATGTGTTCAAATGACAAAAACTGGAATAAAATATGTGAAATATGAGAAGATCGTGTTAAGGGAGTAGGTTGCAGGTGATTATTTTTATTTACAATTTTTTAATGTGTTTGTATTATTTTTCAATAACAATAATTAAAAAGTAAAAGCAAGGAGAAAGGAGAGAAGACATTAAGCATCAAAATTTTAAAACCCGGCTCATCCAAGCAGGGACCGTGGCCTGCCTTGATGTCTCAGGACCCAGGACACAGTAGGTTTCATCTCTAAGTTCACTGGAGCCAACTTCAGCATCATGACGGGCAGATGCTGGCCACATGGAGCGTTTCTGAGTCCTTCCAGAGGGAACCGGGCCAGAAAGAGAACACAAGAAACCACTGACTCATTCAAGCTCTTGCTCCCTCATTTAAGGAGGCTTGACAGCCCCACATTTTGGCTGCACTAAGGTAGCAGGCCTTGGCCCTTTGTGGTCTGTGTTAGGACCATCTACCTGCCCAGAATGCCCTTTGGAGCACCTTTTTTTAAATTGAGTTCATAATAGTTTACATTATTGTGAAATTTCAGTTGTGCATTATTTCTTGTCTGTCACCACGTAAGTGCTCCCCTTCACCCGCTGTACCCACCCCCTTTCCCCTGGTAACCACTGATTTGTTTTCTTTGTCCACATGTTTGTTTATATTCCACATTAGCGAAATCATCTGGTGTTTGTCTTTCTCAGTCTGGCTTATTTCACTTAGCATAATACCCTCCAGGTCCTTCCATGTTGTTGCAAATGGGATGATTTTATCTTTTTTGTGGCTGAGTAGTATTCCTCTGTGTGTTTATATACCACATCTTCTTTATCCAATCATCAGTCAATGGGCACTTGGATTGTTTCCACGTCTGGCTATTGTGAATAGTGCTGCAATGAACATAGGGGTGCATATGTTACTTTGGATGGTTGATTTCAAGTTGTTTGGGTAGATACCCAGCAGTGGGATAGCTGGATTGTATGGTATTTCTATTTTTAGTTTTTTGAGGAATCTCCACACTGTTTTCCACAGTGGCTGCACCAGTTTGCATTCCCACCAGCAGTGTATGAGGCTTCCCTTTTCTCCACACCCTCTCCAACATTTGTTATTTCTAGTCTTAGTGATTATAGCCATTTTAACAGGCATAAGGTGGTATCTTAGTGTAGTTTTGATTTGCATTTCCCTGATGATTAATGATGTTGAACATCTTTTCATCTGTTTCTTGCCCATCTGTATATCTTCTTTGGAAAAATGTCAGCTCATATCCTCTGCCCATTTTTTGATCGGGCTGTTTGTTTTTTTGTTGTTCACTTGTGTGAATTCCTTATATATTATGGAGATTAACCCCTTGTCAGATACATGATTTGCAAATATTTTCTCCCAGTTGGTGGGTTGTCTTTTTGTTTTGACCCTAGTTTCTTCTGCTTTGCAGAAGCTCTTTAGTCTGATGAAGTCCCACTTGTTTATTTTTCCTTTTGAGGAAGATTAGCCCTGAGCTAACATCTGCTGTCAATCCTCCTCTTTTTGCTGAGGAAGACTGGCCCTGAGCTAACATCCGTGCCCATCTTCCTCTACTTTATATGTGGGACGCCTACCACAGCATGGCTTGCCAAGCGGTGCCATGTCCGCACCCGGGATCCAAACCCACGAACCCCAGGCTGCCGAAGTGGAATGTGAGAACTTAACCGCTGCCCCACCAGGCTGGCCCCACACTTGTTTATTTTTTCTTTTGTTACCCTTTTCTGAGAAGACATGGTCTTCAAAAACATCCTTTTAAGTTCAATGTCAAAGAGTGGACCACCCATTTTTGTGGAGCTCTGCGATACTCTCAAGGGCAGCTTAACCTCAAGGGCAGCTTAACCTTTTTGAAGGTCCAGGAATCAGGGTCAGGGATGGCAATAATCTAGGGGTACCCACAGAGACATAGCTGTGAATGGGAGCTAAGGCTAAAAAACAGCACGAGAAAAAGTATCGAGATGTGTCAAACTGCGACACCTAATGTGTGAAGACACCTTAATTCTAGAAGATAGAAGCTTGTTGTCTGAGGATGTTCTTAAAGCGCCCTGGCTCTACCTGATGAGTTGTGCTTCCACCTGTCTTCAAAGTCCCTTCTAACCTGCCAAATCTGCTAAAAGAGATTCAGCAGAGCAACGTTTGGGCCTCTGTACTACCCAGACTTGGTTGGCTACTAAAGTGACTTTCACTGATTTGTATGTCCTCTCTCCATCTCCATTTTATCATATGTACTGTGCAATAGTCTTGCTAAAATACAAATTTAATTCTATCGCTTCCCTGCTCAAAAACCTTGAAGGACTCCCCAGTGCCTGCTGGGTAGTCAAACTTCTTTTCCTAGTCTGTCATCATCTGACACTAAGCAACTTTCCAGCTACATGACTTCAGTCAAATCAGTCTAGTCAGCACCCTGCAGAGCTGGACACTGGTTTCTCCCTGGTTTTGTGACTGTGTGTACACAGGTCTCTCCACCTCTCCAAAGCTGACCCAGCTTGGGGCCTACAACAAAAGTTTTAGTAGAAATGAACTGAAAAATGACCAAATGTATAGTAGATATCTTTGCAAATGTAGGAGTTACAATGGAAAAATGCCAATGAGAGAGCTAGAGGAGAAGATGACCCTCGTTGAAGAGAATATTTTCTAACTAGTTTCCTGAAAATACCCCTCCTGGAGATGTCAGTAAGTTTGAATGCAATCTGTGCCCCCCCTAGGAGTGTCATAGTGTACATGAGCACATTTACAGTTCTGAGAAGTCCTGTAATTTTTAAAAAACAAAGCAAAAACAACCTAGTGTTTAGCCCAGCATTTCCCAAATGTATTTGATCGTAGAACGCTGATTTCCTGCCACACCTATTAGCATCCCTTGGAGGAAGCGTTTTGTAGGATGTGACAGAAACATTACTTTAAGTGGTTCCCTTTTCACTGTGGCCTGCCAATCGATTTTTTGAAATCTCAGTAGTTTTTTTGCCATACGTCCATAAATGGAGGGATTTGGAAGGAGGCAGTCTTGGAAGACCAGTTGTTTCCCAATATTTCTTCTCCCCTTCTTCCAGAATAGTAAGTTTTTAGTTGGGCACATGGCTGCTGAGAATAAAGTCAGATCTGCCCAGCCTCCCTTGCAGCTAGATGTGGTCATGTGACTAAGCGCTGGCCAATGAGACATGAGACAAGAGAAGGTTGTAGGTTGTGGGTTGTGTTCATAAAGAAAAGGAGTAGGCTCTCTCCCTCTTCTTTCCTTCTTCCTCCACCACAGTGACTGGAAAGCAGAGGGGTCGGGAGCCATATTGAATCATGCAGTTAAAAGCCACACAGAGCAAGAACGGCAGAGCCAGAGGATAGGAGGAGCCAGAACCTTTGGTAACCTCACAGAGCTGAGATGCTATACAACCTCAGACCTTTATATGAGAGAAAAAATTATTTCTATCTTGTTTAAGGTGGTATTGTTTTTGGTCTCTGTCACATGCAGCCAAACCTATATCCTCTGAAGTGCAGTCGTCATTTATTGTTTTGTCTGACCAGAACAGTACCCCTACCATGTGGGAAATGCTTCCCCACTTCCTAACCATGTAGTTCTTGGGGAGTTTGCAGGCCATCCACGTTGGCCGAGCAGAACTCTCTGGGATTTTTCTACCTCGTGAGGGCAGGGAAGAGCCTTTTTCTTTGCTAGTGCAAGGCTCTAAGAACAGGAGCTTGGAGCTTCCTAAGCATCTAGTTCCAGCCTCCCTGTGGAGACTGACAGCCTGAGTAACTGGGGCCAACCAGCCTAGTAACTTAGGTTGCATTCCCTAGAAACAGACTCTGAAATGAAGATTCCCGTGCTAGAGATTATTGAGGAAAGGCTTCCAGGGGAAATAGAAGTGGAGGGAGGGAAGAGGAAGGGGAGGGAGGAAGCTGAGCTATGGTGGCATTTCAGGCGAAGTTCTGGGCCTCACCTTGGGAAGCTCCATAGTGATTTTACCCCAGGGTTATCCTGCCTCTGGGCATGAGAGCTGGACTTTCCTTCTCCCATACATACTCTCACTCACTGGTTAAGGGCTGCCCTGGGGAATGTAAAATTCCAGTGCTTGCAGAACAGCTCCAGGACTCCAGGGGAGTCCTCTCATGAAAGTCACAGGCGTGGGAAAGAACGGCAAACCCCCCAGGGTTGGGCACACAGAACCTGTGAGAAGGCTGCCAGGGGATCTGGACACGGCACTGACAGTAACTGTTGCACACACAGAGGCAGAGCCCTAGATGGAGCCAGCCTGGAGGGCATTTGTGCTTCCTACCCTGGGCTTTGGCTTCGGTGGCTCAGGCTGCAGGTTCCAGGGTGCTGTCAGGGCACTGCTGGAGGGACAGAGCTGGAGCCAGACTCAGGCTGAGGTCTGGCACCAGTGACCATACTGGGCAGGCAGCCTGGGGCCTGGGTGAAGAGTAGCTCAGAGCCCAGGCAAGCAGGCTGCCAACATAGAGATGGGCAAACCAAAGGCCAGCCTGAGGTTTGGGCTGGTGGGGGTTGATGCACCAAGGTGAGGGAAACTGGGAAAGGGCGTCCTTGTCCCCCGCAGTCTTGGGCTGTCTCCCTAACCACTGCATTTTGCCCTTCTCCTTTCCACAACTACATTTTTCTAGGCTCGTGGTGGGGTGTTCATCGAGCCATAACTGCCTGCAGCTTACTCCTTTGTGTGGCATGTCTGGTAGCAACTCTCCTCAAGGTGCAACACTTGTCCCCTGCCCCACTCTCAGGTCCCTTGGGTCTGCCCATGTGGCACCAGCTTTCACAGCAGATCCTGCTTACACCCACCCTGCAGAGGACTATGTTGAAGGCCCACCTTTGACCAGCTCTGTGCACCCATCTCCTCCCAGCTTTGCTATGAATGGCTGCTACCAGCAATCTTCAGAAGACTGCCCTTGAGCACACGAGCCTCCCTTACTGATTGGCTGGGAGTTTTAAGCTCCCCATTCTGCACAGCCAGTAGCCAAAGACTAGGGTGGGAGTACAACAGCCCAGTTCCTTTGCTAGGGCTGTAATTTACACTCAGCTCTGGTGGGATCAGGCTGGGGCTGGAACATCACCACAAAGGCATCCTTGCTGGGCTTCCTCCCCTTCTCTGTCCTGCTTCCTGTACCCCATCCCCTTGCAGATTTCCCCTGGGAGCACTTCCTTCATAAACCACTTGTACCAGAATCCTTGATTCAGGAACAACCTGATCCACACCCACAAAGGTTCATCAAGATGCTCATTTTTTAACTGGAACTCACTTAACGCTGAATGCTTGACAAATATAATTAAATACACAGCAATGATGACATCACAATATCGCCTCAGCATCCATTCCCCCTTTATCACCGGCATCCAATTTTCCTTGGTTAAATCGTCACTCTCCCATTCTCAGCCATGCAGTGTGCGGGGCGGGTGGGGATCAATCCCTACCGGAACTCCCACATGGACCTTAACTGGTTAAACACAATCAACAGACTCCATTCCTCTGGCCATAGAGAGTAGTTCCATCATGGGCAGGAACCACAAACTGATCCAGTAGGGACTTGAGGAGGCATCTGCTTGGGTTGCTAGGAAGAGCCTCCTTCTTGGAAGGCCCAGGAAGAGAGGGTTGGCAGGTGCTACTCCTGCCTACCTGGGAAGGGAGACAACACCCGCAGACAGAGCTGAGATGTGAAGAGAAGCTGGGCCTGGTCATGTCATTCGAGCCCTGGATAAGACTATTCTGTCACAGGAGCCCCAAAATTCCTTTTTACTGTTTAGCCAAGTTGAGTTGGATTGTTTTTTTAAATTTGAATGTCCTGAATGATTCATTGACTGTTTCCGGAAGTGGCCCTATTTTGAGATTATTTTAAGGAGTTGTTTACACATTCTGAATGCTCCATTTATAAGGGTGAATTAAAAGGAAACTTTTCCCCTGGGGGAGGGGGAACTTGTGTTTAATGGGTAGAGAGTTTCAGTCTTGCAAGAAGAAAAGATCTTAGAGATCTGCTGCATAACGACGTGAATACACTTACCACTACTGAACCGTACACTTAAAAATGGCTGCGATGGGGCCCGCCCCGTGGCCGAGCAGTTAAGTTCATGCGCTCCGCTTCAGTGGCCCAGGGTTTCGCCGATTCGGATCCTGGGCGCGGACATGGCACTGTTCATCAGGCCGTGTTGAGGCAGTGTCCCACATGCCACAACTAGAAGGACCCACGGCTAAAATGTACAACTATGTACTGGGGGGATTTGGGGAGAAAAAGAAAAAAATCAGGCAGAATGTGAGTATACACATTTATCTAAGTGCATCAGGCTACACAGTTCAAATAAGTGCGTTTTATGGTATGTAAATTACACCCCAGCAAAAGTGATTAAAAAAACCTTTCTCCTACATGGGGCCAGCCTCATGACATCCTGTGAGATTACGTCTCACAATTGCTGTCGGGATTTCCAGCAACGGCCCAAGCACCCAACTCCATCAGTGGACAGGCAGTGCCGTGGCCCGGTTGTTATTGTACCTCCCCAGGGATGACACGATGCAGTGACTTGAGAGGCAACCATTAAATATCGTTAAACGGATGGATCTACCAATGTGTGGGTGCCTGTTAGACAGTCTCTTATCGATATTCTTCATTTATTCATTCTTTCAACAAATGTTTACTGAGCAGTCGCTGTATGACATGCTCTGTCCTAGGTGTTGAAGATACAATAGTGACCAAAACAGACAGAAATCTGTGCGCTCATGGGTTACATTCTAGTAGAGGAGATACACCTAAATAAGATAAACAAGTAAATGTATATACCATGATGGATGGCAGTTCAAATATTAAGGAGAAAAATAAATCAAGCTAAGAAGCATGGGGGATGGGGGTTAGCCTCGCTGAGGTGCCATCTGGGTAAAGACTTCACGAATGAACCACAGACATCAACCTCACTGCCCTGTGGAAGTACAACCCGAGGCAGAGCAGTGAGGAAATTGAGCCAGGGGCAAAGGGAGGATGCAGACACACCAATTATGGCCAGACCCAGCTTCATGGTCGTGCAAGCTGTGTAAGCCTGCACAGGGACTCACGCTTATAAAGACCCCATGCGTGGTTTAATGCTCTGCCATCATCGTCTTGAAATGTTAATAATTTTTAAACAAGAGACCCTGCATTTTCATTTCGCACTGGGTCCCACAAATTAGATAGCTGGTCCTGCATTCAGCACTTTATTCTCCGGGATAAGCAATGCCTTCTCCCTAACAGCCCCTTTGAAAGCACAGATACTCCCACAAAATATTAATGATTCACGTTTCTTTTTTTTTTTAAGATTTTATTTTTCCTTTTTCTCCCAAATCCTCCCCGGTACATAGCTATGTATTTTTAGTTGTGCGTCCTTCTAGTTGTGGCATGCAGGATGCTGCCTTGGCATGGCCTGATGAGCGATGCCAGGTCTGCGCCCAGGACTCGAACTGGCGAAATCCTGGGCCACCGAAGCAGAGCTCGAGAACTTAACCACTCAGCCACGGGGCCGGCCCCATGGTTCACATTTCTAATACACTGGTGTGAACTGTTTTTCCTCTGACAGGTGTGAAGTGTAAGACAGAGATTGTTTCAGTCAGGATAGGCTGGGTTATGCTACATAACAGAAACTTCCAAATCCAGTGGCTTAAACAACAAAGGTCTGTTTCTTTCTCACACTATACCTTCATTATGGGTCAGCTGGGGGCTCTGCTGTGCAATATCCTCACTCCGGGACCAAGGCGGAGGGGAGAACAAGGGAAACTGTGCACTGGCCCTTAAAGCTTCTTTTCATAAGTAGCACATATCACCCCAACTCACATTTCAATGGCCAAGGCAAGTCACGTGGTGACACACAGCCTGAAGGGATGAGTAAGTACAATCCAAACAGGAACCCAGGACAACTGGGCACATTTGCTAATCAGCTATTCTAACACAATTTATTGAACAACTCATCATCTCTCTTGTGATTTTAATTACCCATTCATCATATACCCAGTTTTTATTGATATTTGGGCATCTTTTTGGATAGTCTTCCTGTTCCATTGATTTCCCTTTTGATGTCTGTGCAGAATTACCCTGTTTTAATTTCTGCAGCTTTATAACGCCACTTAATGTCAAAGAAAGTAAGTACCCCCTGAAGATTCTCCTTTGAAATTTTTTCTGGCTATTATCATACCTTTAATTTCAAGGTGCATCTGAGAATCACTTTGTCAAGTCCTCCTCACCCCTCCTATGTGATTTTGACTAGAATGGGATTGCATTTGCAGACGAACTTACATCTCTTTACAATATAGACTTACTAGTTGAATAAAATCCTCTTTTAAGTATCTCAGTAAGATTTTATGATTTTCTTCAAATATTCAGTAACTTCCTATTTATTTGATCTCCAAGTATTTTGTTTTATAATCATTGTGAATGAGACCCTTATTTTATTGCTTTTAAATGTTATTCTAGTATAGAAGCACTCCTGATTTTTATATTCTTTGTAACCATCCATCCTACTGAATTCTCTTAATAAAAATTCTCTTGAGGGGCTGGCCCTGTGGCCAAGTGGCTAAGTTTGTGCGCTCTGCTTTGGCAGTCCAGGGTTTCGTGGGTTCGGATCCTGGGCATGGACATGGTACCGCTCATCAGGCCATGCTGAGGCGGCGTCCCACATGGCACAACCAGAGGCACTCACAACTAGAATATACAACTATGTACTGGGGGGCCTTTCAGGAGAAGAAGAAGGAGGGAAAAAAAGGATTGGCAACAGTTGTTAGCTCAGGTGCCAATCTTAAAAAAAAATTCTCTTGGTTTTTGTAGGTTGCAATCTATTTACAAATTATGATTAGTCTCTTGTTCTCTTTTTCTTTTTTTAAAAAAACAATTTTAGGGGTTGGCCCGGTGGTGCAGCGGTTAAGTTTGCATGTTCGGCTTCTCAGCGGCCCGGGGTTCGCCAGTTTGGATCCCGGGTGCGGATGTGGCACCGCTTGGCAAAAGCCATGCTGTGGTAGGCGTTCCACATATAAAGTAGAGGAAGATGCACACGGATGTTCGCTCAGGGCCAGTCTGCCTCAGCAAAAAGAGGAGGATTGGCAGTAGTTAGCTCAGGGCTAATCTTCCTCAAAAATAAATAAATAAATAAAATAAAAAAACAATTTTATACTTCTCATTTTTGCAGCAAGAGTGGAACTTGCTGTGTTAACTGTTCCAATTTTCATTTCCACTATTTTCTGTGACCTCATCACCACTTTTCTCAACATTCTACACCTACTGGCTTAGGGAAAGAACGACACAGCAGAATGCACAGGAAAAAGAAGTCTTGTTCTTGGAATTTTTCATTTCAAATGTCTTTATCAGATTTAGAAGAGCAGATGAGGAGGTGACCGAGCCTCTATACCAAGTTAGTTAATGTGGCCTCTGGACCACTGCTGGTCCATTAGCTGTTACTGGCCCGTGATAAGTTAAGTACAGATACTGAGAGCAATCATGTAGAAACTTTTATAGCAATCTGATGTTGCCACAATATCCAAATGCATGATTGGCAGACTCAGCTTATTGAACAGTGTATGGACCAAAAATATAATTCACAACAATTGAAAATAAAACAAAAGTGGTCCTCCACCACAAACTGAAAAGTGTTTCTGGGGCCGGCCAGTGGTGCAGCGGTTAGTGCACACATTCCACTTTGGTGGCCTGGGGCTCGCCCGTTGGGATCTGGGTGCGGACCTATGCACCACTTGTCAAGCCATGCTGTGGCAGGCATCCCACATATAAAGTAGAGGAAGATGGGCACGAATGTTAGTTCAGGGCCAGTCTTCCTCAGCAAAAAGAGGATGATTGGCGGCAGATGTTAGCTCAGGGCTAATCTTCCTCAAAAAAAAAGAGTGCTTCTTTAGATTAACTAAATGGCTCTGGATTCAGAGAAAAGAGAATTAGAGGGAAGCAGGTGGGTTCAAAAGTTTAATGTGTCCCTGCTTCCTGTCCCCCTCCCCCAAAGCCCAAGCATTGCCATAAATGGAGGGCAGGAATGGAAGGGGAAAGCTGCCAGCAGGAGAACAAGAGATATCCTTGACAGACCGGGAAATTGAAATCGGAAGGGACCCACGCCCTTTTTCTAAGTAGAGCCTGGGAAGGAGCAAGATCCTACCATTTCTTTGAGAAACGAAAAAGCTACAGGCAGAGCTGGGCAGCTGGATTGGAGAGAGCCCACACAGTCCCTACACACTCCAGTATGGGGCTGGGAGCAGTAGAATAATTTGATGTGTGTCCAGGAGCCCAAAGGCAGTGAAGAACTTTGGACTCTCCCACCAAGTAGGCACAAGTGCCACCTAATGCTCCCAAGTGCCCAAATGGGGTGCAGAAGAAGGCAAGAGACAGAGACCTTTACGAAAATGTGCAGCTGAGAACAAGGGCCACCACCACAGCTACCTGTATGGACGAACACCTGAAGTCTAGACAAGACAAAGTACATCTCAGCAAATTTCAGTGTGGACACACAAGGGCCAGATGCCTTCGCTCCCTGAAGGCGGCCTCCACACTGTGACATTCCCCTCCGCCAACCAAGATGGCAAACCGGGTAGGAAGGGGACCACTCAATCCCCTGGTAGAATGGTGGCTCATGACTGAAATTCAATGGAATTATTTTAAAAAGCAGAAAACATCGGAAAGTCTTACTTCTTACAGAGTTCAGTCTCTGGACCAAGACTCATGCCTGCTTTTGCTTTGTTTAACCAGAATGACAAATATTATTGGCAACTTTACCTTGTTTCTGATTTTAATGGGAATGCATCTGGTATATCACTGTTAGGTATTTGCTATTGGTTCTTCATATTCTTTATGATGTTAAGGTCTATCTATTTGAAGTTGGCTAGAGAGTTTTAATTTGCTTTGTTATTAAATCAGGAATAAATATTGAATCTTATCTAATGCCTTTTTGGCATCTATCAAGAGGGACACAGGATTTTTCTCCTTAAAGTATTAAGTAACAAATTAATGAAGTTCAACAACAGATTTACTTAATGTACCTTTGACTTTGCCTAGTTCTGTTAACTCATACCTGGATTTGATCTTCTTATAATTTATTTACAATTTAAAAATCAATATTCATGAGTTTGGTGTGTACTTTTCTAAAACACTTATTGGACAAACTTTGATATGGGGGTTATACTAGGCTTATGAAATAAATAGTGATGCTTCTAAATTTTTCTCCTGCTCGAGATTATAGACAATAAAAACTATCTACAGTCTCTGTTGAAGATTTCCACACTATTGTTCATCTGGGTCTGAAAATTGGGGGAATAAGTCCTTTGAGGACTCTTTTCCATATCACTAGAGTTAGTGAGTTTGTTTGGGTTTTCCACTTCTCCCTGAACCAATTTTAGTAACTTATATTTTATTTTAAAAAATCCATTTCGAGCCAGCCCTAACGGCCTAGTTGTTAAAGTTCCTGGGTTCCTCTTTGGTTCAGTTCCTGGGTGCAGAACCACACCACTTGTCTGTCAGTAGCCATGATGTGGTGATGGCTCACACAGAAGAACTAGAAGGACTTACAACTAGAATATACAACTATGTAATGGGGCTTGGGGAGAAGGGAAAAAAAAAGAGGAAGGTTAGCAACAGATGTTAGCTCAGAGTGAATCTTTCCCAGCAAAAACCAATTTTAAAAATCCATTTCCTTTCAATTTTAAGTCACATAAATTTGTACCTAATATTCTCTTATCTAGGTGTCTATCCCTGAATGCTGAGTTTCATCTGAAAGCAGCAATCTTGGACTCCAGGTTGCCGTCTCCAATCTCACAACAAGTATGATTCTTCTTTTTGTACACATTTCCCGTTACTGGAAGCAACTCCCCTCCAATTCTCCTGCTGCATTTTCTTTTGTGTTCCTGAATTTTCTCACCAGCCAAGTGCTTTTTCTCATCTTTATCCAAAGAAGTCTGTTTTTGTTTAATGTCAGGAGTTTGATGGGCTTCATCAAAGACTGGAGTTTCCTGTTCTAATCTTCTAGTCTCAGACAAATAAAAAAGTCATACTTTCTCTGGGCCTCTTTATCAGATTTAGAGGACGAGCTGAGAGTGAAGAGAAGGGCTGGACCCCCAGCTGGGGCAGGGGACATTAGACCACACTCTTTCCCATGGCTAGAGGGCTCTCAAGATCTCACCTGTCTGCATCCTCTCCCGCTACAACTTTATCAAGCCAGGCAGTTCTCAGGCCACACTTGCCTTCTTGCCTCTTACCATGCTATTGGTGCTGCTCCCTCTGTCCCACAGGGATGCCTGTGTCATGCTTCTTGACTTGGGGGGCGCTTCCTTGAGTTTCCACTTTTAAGCTGTACATTTAGGTTTTGTGCACTTTTCTATATATGTATTATATTTCACAATGAAAAGGGTTTTAAAAGTATCTATATTTAGGGGCCAGCCTGGTAGCGCAGCGGTTAAGCGCGCAGGTTCTGCTTCAGCAGCCTGGGGTTTGCTGGTTCGGATCCTGGGTGCGGACATGGCATTGCGTGGCAAGCCATGCTGTGGTAGGCATCCCACATAGTAAGCAGAGGAAGATGGGCATGGATGTTAGCTCAGGGCCAGTCTTCCTCAGCAAAAAGAGGATTGGCAGCAGGTGTTGGCTCAGGGCTAACCTTCCTCAAAAAAACAAAGTATATAAAAGCACTTAATATATAATTATTAAACTTTATTATAATAAAATTTTATTATATATTTATAAATATATATATTTATAATATAAATTTTATTATAATAAAATTACAATAATTATATATAATATAAATATATTAGAGTATTTTATATATGCGTTTTTTCTGGGAACATAACAGTAAACTATTAATGAGGGATCTTTAATCTTTTACTTAGTACAATTCCATATTTAAAGAAATTAAATTAGTATTTTCAAAGCCTGGAAAATGACCAGATAGCAGGAAAAGTCTGGGCTGACTCCAAATGACCAGAGATACTCTCACAGTCTTGGCCGCCTCTAGAGAGATTTCAGCACGCAGCTGTCTCCTCTCTGGACCACAGACAACCGCCCTTTGATCTGCTGCCTTCTACCCGCATTGCAGACTGTCAGTTACTAACAGGGTTTTGAACCTCAGGACCTAACCTTTGCCAGGTCTGGCTCTGCACACTCCAGGGGCTTTCTAAGGATCTCAAAGAGCAATAGGAATTAAAAAAAATTACTAAAAAAATTATTCAAACACAATTAGTTCTAATTCAGTTTCCCTTTAAAAAGAAAGACATAGTATTTTCCATGTGAGATAGAGGCTTAAAAAGGAAGGAAGCTATTCCTGTTTTGAGAGCATCATAAAATACATTTATTGAGCGCTTCTAGTCCATAAATCAATGAGTGAAGTGCTGCCTGTGTATCCTAACTTGGCTAGGTCAGAAGTGTGAGCACAGGCCGAGGAAGCAGGTCTAATAACTGGCAGGGGGCACCGGGGATCAGAAGTGAAGCAGCAAGTGGAATGACACTGTTGGTGACACAAGCTCATCCGAACGTGGGTGGTGGCAATGCAGCAGAATCCAGGTCCTGGAAGAGCTTGGTGGAAGACGGGACCATGGGTACCAGCAAAGGGCCTGTGGTGGGGACCCATGTAGGAGAGCAGGAAGGAGGGATAAGAAAACAGGGCCAAACAAGAATTGGGTGAGGCCAGAGGAACAAGATCAGGGCTCAGGTACTGGAATCATAACTCATTTTCCCTCCCATTCATGGCACAGAAAGCAAAGAGAAAAAACATTTTTGTGTTGCTGTGACACTGACAGCTGGGACTCTTTCACCCAGGGCCAATACAGATCTTAGATAGGACTCAGGGCAGTCCTGGGAAAGAGTTCATCTGCTCAGTGTCAAGTAGGCTGGGCAGACCCTCCCACTCTTTTACTCCCAATTACTAGAGAATGATGAATCCTGATCGGAGGGGAAAAAAGCAAAGAAGCACATGATTTTATATACAGAATTAACCAAAACTTAGGAATTGGTGATACCAAGTACCTCTAAAAGTGGGGGTAGAGGTGAAGCATACATGAGAGGATTGGCTAAAAGTCTATTTAAGAATCAGACTTTAAGGGCCGGCCCATGGCCAAGTGGTTAAGCTTGTGCACTCCACTTCAGCGGCACAGGGTTTTGCCGGTTCGTATCCTGAGGATGGACATGGCACCGCTCATCAAGCTATGCTGAGGTGACGTCCCACATGCCACAGCTAGAAGGACCCACAACTAGAATATACAACTATGTACTGGGGTGCTTTGGGGAGAAGAAGGAAAAATTGAAAAAAAAAAAACTAAAAAGAAAAGAATTAGACTTTATATGTTTGCTTTATGAAAATACATCAAGCTTTTGATTTGTGTACTTTTCTATATGTATTCTATACTTCAATAAAAAGTAAAAAATAAAACGAGTTAAAGGGTTGGCCTGTTGGCATAGTAGCTAAGTTCGCATGTTCTGCTTCAGTGGCCTGGGGTTTGCAAGTTCGGATCCCAGGCGAGGACCTACATGCTACTCATCAAGCCATGCTGTGGCAGTGTCCCACGTACAAAATAGAGGAAGACTGGCACAGATGTTAGCTCAGGGCCAATCTTCCTCAAGCAAAAAGAGGAAGACTGGCAAGAGAAGTTAGCTCAGGGCTAATCTTCCTCACAAAAAAAGAAAGAAAGAAAAGAGTTAAACCCTACCTCTCCTCCCAACTCTGAGCAACAGGGCAAAGATCACTCCCATACCCTGGCAGAAATCTGGAAGTTTGTTCCTTGGAGAGGGTTTTTGAAGTGGACGTTTTTGACTGAGAGTTTGAGAGATATCATTTACAGTTGATGTGGGAGCACCAAAACGGGAACGGGGGTTAAGTAAAAGTCTACATACTCAGTGCCAAGACTCCCAGCCTTCTTCACCAACTTGGTTCCCAGACATCAGTAGCCAGCCCTGTCTGGGAAAGATGAGCCTCAAAAAGGGATCCAAAGTTACTGACTGTGGGTATTCCCCAACGAATGGCCCAGGCAGATTGACCCACAAAGAATCCCACAGTCAACAAGGCCCTCCCAAAGGCACAGAGCTCCACTGGGTTTTGTATCCTCACTCTTTACAATGAGTTGACAGTCAAGGATCACCTGAAAGATAGAGACCAAAGTAAAGAAACAGAAAAAGCAAAACAAAGAAAAGACAGGCATGAAGGGAGAAAGAAACTTCAAAAACAAATCATGAATATCTTCAAAGAGATTCATTCATTCATCCTTTCACTCAACAAAGATTATTCGTGCCCCACGTGCCAACCATGGTTCTCAGGTGCTGGGAACAACAGTGAAGAAAACAGAGATGTTTGCCTTTATAAGCTAATATTCCAACTGAGGTGGGGTGAGGGAGAGAAATGGAACAGAAAACAATGAAGAATACACAGAATAAATAAGTAAAATTAAATAGTGAGTTAGAAAGTGACAGCTGCTCTGGAAAAGAAGAGAGGAGCAGAGAAGGGAGACCAGGAGTGCTGTCTAGGGATGGGATGGATGCATGGGCACATTCCATTATTAAACAGAGGCCACGGCAGGCATACTGAGAAGATGTGACTTGAGCAAATCTTGAAGGAGTGAGGGATTCTAGGCAGAAGGAACAGCTAAAGCCAAGGCGCTAAGGTGGGAGTGGGCCCAGAGAAGTCAAAGAACACTGAGGAGGCCAGTGTGGCTGCAGCAGAGTGAACAAGGAGAGGCTGATGACATCAGGGAGGCAACAGGAAAGAGATCACGTTGGGCCTCGGTGGCCATGGCAGGGATGCAGGCTTTCCCTGTGAGTCAGATGTGGAGCCACTGTGGAATTTTTAGAGGAATGACATGATATGACATATTTTAAAAGGATAGCTTTGACTGCTGTGCTGATAAGTATATATTTTATGTTGATAAGAGAGCATATTGAGATAAGGAAAGATGTTATAGCCAAAAATAAAAATGGATTTCTATTAAAAGAATACACAGCCCATTAAAAAGAGTCCTTGGACATTAAAACCATGATACCAAAAAACCAAAAAGTATAACAGAAGAGTTGGAAGATAAAGCTGAGGAAATCAGAATTCCATAAAAGAGATCAAAAAGACAAAATATGGAAAGACGACAAAAATGTGGAAAATAGGAGAGAAAAGATAAGAACCAACATCAAAAGAAACAATTCCAGAAACAGAAAACAGTATGTTGCAAAATCCCAGAGGAAGCGGGTGATTCCTGTTTAATGCCTAGAGGTGCTATGTCTATAGTAGGAGCCAAAAAATGTTTCATGGATGAACTTAGAAGTAGAATTCAAGGTGAATTAATAGGCAAATTTAAATCAAAGTCTGGAGATAAGACCAAGGTTAGATTAAAGCTGTGACTGATAATAGTTAAGACATGCAGAGGACCTAATTGTATCAAGATGGAGCTGCTTTCAAAGCTTTGTGGTCTACTTTTTTTTGGTTAATGTTTAACCTGAGTTGTTTTAATAAAGAGATATTTTGCCCCCAAAGTACTCTCAAGTATCAAGTTTCAGTGACCTGGGCCTTGGTAAGTAAATGTGGGTCCACCCAGCCAACACCCTATGTGACTTATAGACTTTGTGCCTGCCTTCTTTGTTTTTCTAGATTGTAAAATCCTATCTTTGTGCCTTGAGAAGTTAAATTATTTTATTGCCAATCAAGAGATAAGACCGGAAGAGAGAAGACTCCCTGGCCCCCTGCTGGAGGTGGGAAGCAAACACCTGGGAGAGCAACAGTAGATCATCTTGAGTCAATGTTCAGAACGAGCAGGAACCCTTGATCTCGGGCCAGCATCATTCCATAGCTCTTTTGGTCTCACTGTAGTTTCACTCCCCATTAAATGTGGAAAATACTTGGCACGTTCTGACTTCCCCAAGAAGGGGAAAGAGAGCTCTCACCAAGTCCCCTGTCAGCCAGCTCTTAAATCCTAAAACGCTGAAATCACAACTACAGGGACAGGAGTCTGTAGCTATGGCCAGAGAGATTTGACTTACCCCGAGCTCCTCACAGTGGCTCCTCTCGCCTGATGCAAGTCACCTTCTGCCAGGTCACAAACCCTCCTAGGCTGTGCTGATGATTCTGGTGCTGCCACCTTTTCAGTTGCAGGGGGATACTGGTCCTGTGCGTGGTGGTCTCAGAGCAAACTCTGCAGATATTAATCCTGGAGAACACCCTCTGCAAGGACTAGCATCGTGGCCAAGACACTTGATCCCTCAGATTAGAGCATTTTCAAGTTGGCTTTTCTAAGTTAGTGAGAATGAAAGAATGGAGGCATCAGAGACCCACAGAGACAGGGAGGAAAGCCAGTGCCTCACCTTCAGGGTAAACTCCTGAGCCACCACGTGTGTTTCCCACAGAAACTGAGAGAAAGCATACCCTGCCTCTCACTGGGTCACAAATTACACATTGTTCCCTTCCCCTGGGCTTCAGAGAACCAAAGCATGCGTCCACTGCTGCCCCAGACCTTCCCCATCTGTGGCACTTCTGTTTTGATTTCTCACTGCTCACAAAAATGACCTTCACAAAGCCTTCTTGTGTTGTTTCTGTGCTATTTCCATGAAGTTTCTTTGAGACCCTGGGAGTTGGGACTGGCCCAGTGGTACAGTGGTTAAGTTCACGTGCTCTGTTTTGGTGGCCCAGGATTCACTGGTTTGGATCCTGGGGGCGGACGTACACACCGCTGATCAAGCCGTGCTGTGGCAGGTGTCCCTTGCATAAAGTGGAGGAAGATGGGCACAGATGTTAGCTCAGGGCTACTCTTCCTCAAAAAAAAAAAAAAAAAGACCCTGGGAGTTACCATTTTAGCTGGAGAAAAATTGTGGATCAAGGAGGAGAGGTTATACCTTCTGGGTGCCCCCCAACCCGCAGCCATTTGGCTGTGCCAGAGGTCCAGTCCCAAAATGAAGAAATGGACTAGGAGGAACATGGCACCCCAGGGCAGTGCTTCTCAGATACTGAAACATAATGGACCCTTTAGAGGTCTTGTTTAAATGCAGGTTCTGATTTAGCAGGGCTGAGGCAAGCTCAAGATTCTGTGTTTAGGGGCCGGCCCACTGGTGCAACGGTTAAATCTGCACGTTCTGCTTTGGCTGCCTGGTTCAGATCCTGGGTGTGGACCTACGCACTGCTTGTGAAGCCATGCTGTGGCAGGCATCCCACATAAAACAGAGGAAGATGGGCACGGATGTTATCTCAGGGCCAGTCTTCCTGAGCAAAAAGAGGAGGATTGGCATCAGATGTTAGCTCAGGGCTAATCGTCCTCCAAAAAAAAAAAAAACCAGATTCTGTTTCTAACAAGCTCCCAAGTGATGCTGATGCTCCTGGTCCACAGACCACACTGAATAGCAAGGGGCAAGACTGAGGAGAGGAAGTGCAGAAAGAGAAGAGGTGAAAATAGGAACCACAGAAAGAAGCACGAGGGAAGAACACGCTCCAGGGAGAGGTGGTTTGATCTCCAGCTGCACCCCCTGTCTTCATGGCCTTCCCTGCAGGGCATTCCAGCGCAGGGGCCTCTGTGACCCACATGTTGGCTACAGTGGGTACTTTGGTCCTCCCCCTTCCTCTCTTGTTCCAGAGGACTGGAGCACACAGCTTCCCAGGCCCAGCTGCTTGCTAAAGAAGGGCCAGGAGACTTCCTACGGTCTCCTGTAGACAGTTCTGTCAGGGAAGAGAGCCCTGCCTTGGCTGGGGCTGACGGCCGTGCTAGCTCCGGCCCCTGGATCTGGGGTGGTTCCGCCATGAAGCTGCAGATTGTTCAGCTTGGCTCCACAGATAACAAATGCACTCTTCTCCTCTCTTCCTCAGCTTCATCCCAGGCACTACTCTCTGAAGCCAAAGGAATGACCTTCTTCACTTTCTCAAACAACTTCTCTTTACTGAATGCTTACTATGTGCCAGGCTCTGTGCAAAGCACCCTCCCACATTGTTTTATTTAATCCTCACAACTGCCCTATGGGGTAGGAACTGGTTTACCCCCACCTTACAAGATAAGGAAACTGAGGCTCCAGTGGTAAATTGCAATACCTTGTAATAAGCTACAAGATTCCTTCTATGCCCTTCCCACCCAGGCACTAATCCATGACTCAACTACACACCTGCAAAACCAGGACCCTCTGGGACTGAATCTAGCAGAGAAGTCCCGGGATAGGAATATAGATAATAGACCAATGCAACCAAGGTGGGTGGATTTGGTCTATGACCCTTTGAAGGTCAGCAGAAAAGTCAAGGCTGTTACTGTCCCTCTACCAGTCTCCCTCACCGCACCAGTAACAGGAAGATCTCATGTGCCAGCTGGCCAGGATGTTGAACGACCCTAGAGGAGACGACTTGCAGGTGGTTGTGAATTGGACTCACTGGCCTAAGTAGAGGGTGCCAGGCAGAGACTTGACTCACCAGGTAGCACCAAATCTCTTTGAAAAGAAGCTGGCCTGCCAGGGAGCTGATGGAGGGTCATTTAGGAAAGTCTGAATCACATGGTACCAGCCCACATATCCATACCTCAAAGGAACATGGTGTCCTGGGAAGGAAATGCACTTTCTGAGGCAAAGAATTGATAATCAATCTATAAATCAACATTGGGGTGAGTTTATTAAGAGCCAGATCTGAGGACTAGCCCAGGGCCTTCCTTCCCCAAGGAAGGAAGGGCACCAAAGTGGGGTGTACAGAGTGGTTATATACCATCTCGGAACAAACAGCATATGTCACACATGATAGGAATGTCCCATTTACAACTGTCACAAGACGCTTAGCTGGCACAGCAGATCAGTGGTCAGCAGGTGAGTGTTCACGAAGTGAGCACAGCAGGTTGGTAATTAATCCTTAGTTCCCAGGAAGAGATGCTTATCCTTAAAGAAACGCTGATAAGGGGGGAAGTTACACCCCTATCTTTAGGGGCATCATTCTTGTCTTTGGGACATAGTAAATATTTAAAGCAGACATACAATGCATGCTCAACAGGCCTCGTCAGGCCCTTTTGGAAAAACAAGGTCAGGCTGAATTAGTTTCAAACCAAATGGCTTCCTCATATACTCCAATATATCCTATTACTTTTCATTTACTTATCACACTCTTGAATCCGGTTCTTCATTCAATAAACCTAAATGCCCACAAGCACTGTGCTAGACTTTGTGGGACCGTAAGACATGCTCTTTGCCCTTAATGAAGAAAATTAGCAGGCTGGGTAAAAAATTAACTGAGTGGTGGGGACTGCAGTAAACTGGGGAATTCTGCTCAGCCAAAGCCTCTTGACTTTCTTGTTCTAGTTGGTTGCAGCCTCTCAGTAACAAAGAAAAATCTATTGATTTTTCAAGAAAAGCCCCAAATCAAGATCATGTGAACCTTTCCATTTCTAAAAACACAATGCAGGCCAAAATCTGTGGCCACTAGTCTGCAACCTCTGCTCCTCACTGACCAAGCCCTATCTTGTCAAGCCCTGTTCTACCCTCAGCATCTAAAAATTCCTGGTAGAAACGAAGTGGTCAATGTGCTTCTGGCACAATGACCTGGTGAAGCTCATCCAGGGGCAATGGGTTTGGAATTGCCATCATACATGGAACAGCTGATGCAACTGGGGAGGAGTTTTAGCCTCAGAAATGACTGAGACATACAAGAGTTGTTGCCAATAAGAAAACCCTCATAGAGAATTATGTTAAGTGAAATAAGCCAGCGAGAGAAAGATAATCTGTGTATGACTCCACTCATATGAGGAATTTAAAACTATGGACCAAGAACAGTTTAGTGGATACCAGGGGAAAGGTGGGGTGGGGGGTGGGCACAAAGGGTGAAGTGGTGCACCTACAACATGACTAACATTAATGTACAATTGAAATTTCACAAGATTGTAACCTATCAATAACTCAATAAAAAATTTTTAAAAAAATAATAAAAAAAAAAAAAAAGAAAACCCTCATAAAGCTAAGGCACATGATTTGGCCAACACTTTAAAGAGGGGAGGGAGGGGGAGAAGGCTGCTTTTAGGTAAAACATACATTTCACAATTGACCTTGGTCCCCACTACTACTGTCCATACCTCTACATCCCCCCATTTCTTGGTTCAGCCCCTAAAGACATTTGGCTTTCACACTTCGTAAAGAGAATTCAGGCTTTGCCTAAGTTTGAGTCCTGAATATCCAACCTACTACCTCAGAATCTCATCCAACTCAGGGTTTTTAAAAGGATTAAAATGAAATAGAGTATGTAATCAAAGTGCTTGGCCACATGTCTGGCAGAGGCCACATGTCTGGCAGAGAAACATTTACCATTATGCTGGAG
This sequence comes from Equus przewalskii, assembly GCF_037783145.1. Lineage (NCBI taxonomy): Eukaryota > Metazoa > Chordata > Mammalia > Perissodactyla > Equidae > Equus > Equus przewalskii. Next base: position 17,965,451 of record NC_091851.1, on the reverse strand, counting down.
GTTTAGATGTTTTCTATAAAGCACTAGAATATACAATTACTGTTAATGCATAGTTACAGGGAATCCGACTTTGGCTTAATAAACAATACTTCTTTAACAATCCAAACTGGAATGAGATTATGAGCCTGTTCCTCAGGGGACATCTGAGAGGGGATTCCTGCTCCAGGAACCTAACTTTTAAGGTCTCTGTTCTTAGGACCCTATGACTGCATGCACAGCACGGAAAACTCTATTTATAATGTACATTAAAAAGAATGTGTTAATCTCCATGCATATGGAAAGATATACAAAATACAGTAGGTGGAAAAAAAGAAATTTTAACTATACATGGGACGCCCAGTTTTTTAAAAAAGAACATATACGTTTCTGTGCTTAGAACATTTCTGGAAGAGTATACAAGAAACTTAATAAGATAACCTTGGGGACTGGGCTGGAGGAACAAACGTTTACTACCCCCTCACCCATCAAATGCTCACTTTTCACTTTACACCCTTCTGTTACATTTTGATTTTTTTTTCTCTTACTAGCAGCATCATTCTCATAAAAAGGGCCAAATAATTCGGTTTGGCCAAAACCTCCTGGTCTGAGCTTTGCTTTGCAAACACTGCCCAGGATAAAGCTTTATATGTTTCCTCACACCTTCACTGTCAAGGCCCAAGAACTTTAACTAGACTACTGGAATCCCCAGCCTACCCTCCCATTACCAAAGAGACCTAACCTTGGGGGCTACTTCAGGTCACCCTCTCTTTTTTGTCCTTCATTTCCTGAGTCCTATTTTTTTCCATATGCACTCACTTGGTAGGTGATCTCAGCCAGCCCCTGGGCTCTCAGATATCGTCCCAATACTGACTCCTAAATTTCTCTCTCCAGGATAGACTCTCTCCCTGAACTCCAAACCTGCACATTACAATTGCCCACTCAACATCTCCACTGGGATGCCAAGTAGTATCTAAAATTTAACACATCCAAAGTTGAACTCATCTTCCCCAATAAACTTGCTCTACCCACAGCCCTCCAAATCTCCAAAGCCATCCCTCTGATAGCACTTTGAGGCTTCTAGTCACCCATGTCCACAACCTCAGAGTAAAACAACAATTGGAAAGCATTCTGACCCACGATGCCAGATATCTAAAAATTAAGGTAGTCCTGGGTATTGGGATCAAAAATATCATATAATCATTAAAATGTTTTCTGAAATATGTTTAAAGTTAACTCTTTGTTTTTGGTGAGGAAAATTAGCCCTGAGCTAACATCTGTTGCCAATCTTCTTCTTTTCGCTGGAGGAAGATTGTCCCTGAGCTAACGTGTGCACCAATCTTCCTCTATTTTGTATATGGGATACTGCCACAGCATGGCTTGACGAGTGGTGTGTGGGTCTGTGCCCAGGATCTGAACCTGCAAACCCTAGGCCGCCAAAGCAGAACATGCAAATGTAACCACTACGTCACCCAGTCGGCCCCCTAAAGTTAACTCATTTTAAGTCTAGGATGTAGATTTTAACATTTTAATTTCTTTTAACTATAAGACGCTTTTTGCAAGCTGGAAACAGAATCAAACTAAGGCAGTCCAGTCCTCTAGGGATCCAGGCCAAGTCTTGTGATCTTCAGCAGAATGACGACATAATACAAGGTGCTAACAACGATGTTATGAACTCTAAATAATAGCCACTTATCTATATTTTTCCTTAGGAAACAGCCAAAAGTCCAGTCCTTAAAGGCATGATATACAGTACATCTTGATCTACAAAGGACAGAATGACCATAATTATATGCTGGCCAACCTATCGGTAAACCAGATCAGAGATGGCCAAGGATTGGTGAAGACAGAAAGTGTTTACATTTTGAAAACTTGCTCTGAGGTTTAAAAAATTCCTGGTTGCTGCTTAATAAGAAAGCAAGTAAAAAATATTACAGATGCACCCACAGTGATATCTGATTTTGCCAAGGTCTTCCACTAGAACGCAAAGTTAAGAGATGAATACAGGGGATAAGATACTTAGGTATTTTCAAAATAAATTACTTAGTAATAAGAAATTTGACACACTATATTCTTCCATTTGTCACAAGAACAAATTGATGATGAGAACTATTTAAAGAAATGCTCAGTTCTAGAAAGGGTGGTGGCAGCAACACTTTCCACTACAGAGTAACCTCCTGCTTTCCCATAACACTGCTACTCTCCCATGATACATATTCATGTGGAATACACTCATCATGAGCTTCTGCCAGGGCCAGGAGACGAAAAATAGAGCATGTCCTAATTAGCTATTTGTAAGCTCAGTTAACATCTTTAGGATAGACCCACAAAATCTGGCCATTGTTTTGTTAACATCTGCAAACTGCAGAATTCCTCAGCCCTTAGTCATAGCTTCTGCTCAAAGTCTTAAAGCTGGGCTCAGCCATGTGTGTGACTCTTCTCCTCAGGGCTGATGTGGGTGCTAGTCATCAAAGTCTGGAATGTCATCGTAGGAGTAACCCCGGTAGCCTTTGTATGCATAGAAGGCGATGCGCAGGTGGTAAAATCCTGGCAGGAACATCAAGATGCCAATGATCAGGAAGGGAACGGCCTGGTTTGCCTCCTGGTGGCAGAAGGAGGCAAATGCATTAGTACCATACAAGTTACAAATTTTAAAAGAAAATAAAGCCATGGGTCCAATTCATAGATCAGTATCTTATACTTTTCAGAGCATTTTCTTTGGGTAGTACACTATCAAGGGAAAAGATTTACATCTCTTTTCCTCTTGATTATCAATTGTAAAAAAACTGCATGGGCCTGGCCCCGTGGCCAAGTGGTTTAAGTTCGCACACTCTGCTCCAGCGGCCCAGGGTTTCACTGGTTTGGATCCTGGGCATGGACATGGCGCCGTTCGTCAGGCCATGCTGTAGTGGTGTCCCACATGCCACAACCGGAAGGACCCACAACTAAAAATACACAACTACATACTGGGGGGCTTTGGGAGAAAAAGGAAAAAAAATAAAATCTTTAAAAAAAAACAAAACTGCAAAGTACTAAAAATTATAAAAAAATAACTTATCCATGTTCATCCATAGATATTTTGGCTCATTTCCTTCTGCTGCTTCTTTAAAGTTTTTGGTTGTGAACACATCACACTCTGTGACTTGTTTTTGCCTCTTATAACAAGCAATTGCCAAAACATTATTAAAAGCTCTTCATTGGGGCGTGAGGGATGGATGAAATGGGGGAAGGTGGTCAAAAGGTACAAACTTCCAGTTATAATATAAATAAATCCTGGGTACATAATGTACCCAGGTGACAGCATGGTGACTACAGTTAATAATACTGTATTGTATATTTGAAAGTTGCTGAGAGAGTAGATCTGAAAAGTTCTCATCACACACACAAAAAATTTCTAACTATGTGTGGTGATGGATGTTAACTAGACATATTGTGGTGATAATTTCCCAATATATACAAATAGCGATTTATTATAATGAACACCTGAAACTAATATTATATGTCAACTAATGATGTGTAACATTCCACTTAACGGATGTACTAAAATTTTATTTAACCACTTCCCCAGACTGTGAGTAATTTTGTCGTCTCTCACTTTTTGTTATTTTAGAATACCACAATAAACTTCAGTGCTTTTCTTGGCCTTTCAGATTAATTCCTTAGTGTACATTCCCACGAGTACAATTCACAGGTCAAAAAGAGATGAACGGTGTTTAGTCTCTTTTAACAGTAGGACTTCAACTTTTGGGGGAGTTCCATGAGGGCAGGGACTTTGTTCATCCCTATTTCCCCAGCTGTGCCCAACATACAGTAAAGGTTCAATAAATATGCTGAATGAAAGGATTCACCTTTACAAAACTACTTTGCCCTTTCAGGTGTAGTTTTAACTGTTTATACAGTTAAATTTATCCTCCTTTTCCTTAATGATTTTTCCTACTGTTTTTAAGCTTAGGAAGAATTCCCTCATTCTAAAGATAAACACAATCTAAAAATCTCCTTCTAACACGGCTATTTATACAATGTATATTGACAAGTTATTTAATCAATATAATTTTGGCTGCATCGTTCACAAATAGGAGTATTTACCTTACATGGTTAAATGAGGTAATACATAGAAAGCAAATGGCCCCAGCTGGCACACACTGACTCAATAAATGCAAGCTTAAAACCAAAGATGGACTGTGTGAACATCAAAAAATAAAGTCTACAACTTCACAATTGACATACTTGGTGCTACTTCTGTTATTTTACATTTTACAAAATGATATTTTACATTTTCTACCTTTCTGCTTTTTTTTTTTTTTTCAAGATTTTATTTTTCCTTTTTCTCCCCAAAGCCCCCTGGTACATAGTTATGTATTTTTAGTTGTGGGTCCTTCTAGTTGTGGCATGTGGCATGTGGGCTGCCGCCTCAGCATGGCTTGATGAGCAGTGCCATGTCCACCCCCAGGATCCGAACCAGCAAAACCCTAGGCCGCCAAAGTGGAGCGCGCGAACTTAACCACTTGGCCACGGGGCTGGCCCTTGCTTCTTTTATTTTTTTGCAGGATTTTGAATGTACATCCCTAATGGGATATATCCTAAGGATTAAAAGAATTGCAAAGAAAACTTACAGTGTATTCAGCCTTCTCATACTTAGCATTAAATCTATTACTGTTATTTGGTATATAATGTAGGATAAGGCAATTAAGTAATTATATCAATATCATTAGCACATACATAATAGAAAATCAAAGAAATTAAGTTCAAACTTATCTTAAATTTGCACTGGAAATATTTATATCTTATTATATGTATGTATATATTATTTTCCCTTGTTTTCTAAAAGCTACTTATTTCCTGATTCCGTCACTGAAAAGGCCTGGAAACAATGAAAACTAATAGCAATAAACACTATTAATGCCCAGTTTCTGATCTCTAAATCTACTCCCCAAAAAGAAAGTGGGGTTCTTTAGAGAAACAGATGTTTACAAGCTGGGAGTGGGGTCAGGAAATGTATAGATGGGCTGGGATAACCTGCTGTGCCAGAAAGCTAGCAAAAGCTACCCGGGTGGCTTAAAAGACAGGGGAGTAACTTGAAGGGGCTCCTATTGACCAAAATTGGGACAATGTATATGTTAAAAAGAATACAGACTGTGACTGATTGAAACACAAATATATTCAAAAATGATAAGTTTATAATGATACTAACAATTCTTTGGTCGCCTTTTGGGGTTGCCAGGGGTATTTTTATAAAAGTTGATCAATAAAGAGAAATAATCAAACACTTTCTGCCTTCACTACACACATTGTATTTCAGGGTAACCAAATAGCAGATTTGAGAAAGTTCTTTACAGAAGAATTTCAGCTGACAAATGCTGAAAATGATAGAACATTTGTGCAAAGGGTGATGCGGAAGTTTATAATGAATGAATTTGGCTGAGGACACTTGAACCCAGTAATGAATCTTGATATCACCTAAAAATTATGACAACCACTATGTGCTTCCTAAAGCAATGGTTCTCAAAATGTGATCCCTGGACCACTGGCATTACCTGGGAACTTGTCAGAAGAATGTAAATCTGGTATTTGCTTTAATATACAAAAAAAGGGGAGAGAGATGAAACAAAATGTTTATAACTGTTGAAGCTGGGTGGTGGTCACATGGGGGTTCGTTATATTATTCCATCTAATTTTGTTTTGTTTGAAATGTCTATAATTAAAAGTAAAAAAACCCAAACCAAAAAAACAAAAACTCTATTAGTGATTTTCTTAATTAAAGATCTTTATCCTTATTTATAAAGTAGTCATTTATAAATCACACAAGGTGAAATGATACTCATTGCTTGTGGATCTCACCTCCACTCTCCATTTTTATACTATCATTAACAGATGCCTTATTATACCTCTGGGATTAATACTACATGCTGCAAGGAAACTTAACTGAAGGCAAAGTCATAAAGTTAGGTGTTCAAATTGTGCACCAAGTAAGCATCTGGTGGCCATCTAATAGTTTTAAATAACTAAGGACCTGAGGCAAAACAGATACACTTCTTAAAAACCATATGCAGCCATTTTATTATGACAGGGCTACCATTCCCAATTCTTTTTTTTTTTTTTTTACACATAGAGAATAAGGAAAAAAATAATATAGCTGTGTTCCTCCCAGAGAGCAAGGTAAGCATCATCACCTGGCCTGGTGTGTGCTGAAGAAGAGACATGAATTATGGTCAGTATTAGTTCAGCACAAGTTAGACACTGTGTATAAATGTGTGTATAGAGCCCAAGAGAAAGAACCACCAGACACCCCTCTAGGTTTCTAAGGCATTATACGGAAGCTCAACAAGAACTCCAACCAAACCCAGTGTAAGAAGGATCTGATTCACGAGCCCAAAGTCCTGGATTGGTTAGTGGCCCCAGACCTATACAAGCCACACTGCTTCTCCCCACACACTAACTAGTATCTCTGTGGCACTGCAAAGCTACGATAACAGCATTCTATTCCAGTTACAGCCTTTGCTGTTCCAAACTATGACAGTGGCAAAACCACCCAACATCTCAGAGGGAAGATTTACCTATCTGCCACCATCCACCTCATAGGAATTGTGGGAGGAGTCTGTTTTTGCTCAAAATAAGAAACACATGTTTTGTTATCAGAGGAAAAAATCTAAAAGAAAATCCTTTTCTTTCTGCTCGAATCTGCTGTACTAGATATAAATATAAAACAACAGAGCTCTGGCTCACATTGTAAAGATCTCATGGCACATTCCCACAAGCCCTTCAGCTTACCCCTTTGCTGATATAGCCCGCCAGCAGGAGTGAGCCTATGATAATAAGAAAGGCGCCAAACAAAAACAGCACTGTAGCAAGCGCAATGGCCTTATATGGGATCTTAGGAGGGCTTTTCTTAAACTGGAAGAGAAAAAAACAAAAAAAGACAAGGAGGAGCATTATGAAAATACCAGGGCTCAGACGCTTTAAGGCAGAGAGGATAATAAGAACCAACATAAATGCTTTGTCTGTCTTGAAGTAAGTCCTACTGCCCAGTGCAGCTTTGGGAAAGGAAAGGGACAGGCAGAGACGAAGTGCAAATTACTGCTCAAAGGAGTCCCAGCAGAATGTTATTCTTGCTAGTTCTAGTCTCAATCCACAGACTATTCACTGTACCATAAAAAACTATTTTCTTATAAAAACAAAAAACACTTTATGGTCATTCATCAATTAGACTTGTGTTTATTAAACGCCTGGCACATGGAAGGCTATACTAATCTACAGAGATTCAAGAGCGAACATTATGCTCTGGAGATGTAAAGAAAATAACTGATTACTGGCATTCAAAGTCAAGTCAGCATATAGTCACAGGTTTTAGAAACGGCTTTTTCTGAAGCATTAGTTGCCTGTCCCACGGAGCAGATAACTTGTCTTATTAACAAGTTCAATTCAAGATTAAGATTCAGACAAACTTTCTAAGGTTTGGCTCATGGTTGTATCTGAGCTAACCGGCTGGAAACTTCCCAGATGTACTTTTTAAAAAATCTCTCTCCTCCAAGTGTGGGTCCAAAGGCTATAAAGAATAATTGATTTGTTTATTTTTAAAAGGATGGGTTCCTGCTACTTCCTCCTTGGCTTTGGTTCCACCCAAAATATTCTGTTCTAAGGGTAAGTGGGCAAAAGGAGATCCTACACCATTAAATATTTTATAATCAATGATCAGAGTAGGATACAAGGTAAATATTCTCTGTTTTACTTACTGTTTGCCACAAAAAATACCTTTAATAAATTGGATCTCATGACATCAGGAAAGAAGGAAGATTCCCACAATCTGCTGGCTTTAGCAGTTAGTTTCTCCCTTAAAAGATGAACTGGCTTTGACTAAAGCGTAAACAAACCGATGACACAGTCCTAAAAAAAATTCTACTTAATAAAACACAATCTGATTATTTTCCAGATAAACTAAAGAAAATTGGCAACTACTGGCCTCCGGTGTTAGAACTAAAAATTCTTAGAAATGGACAATAATTATATTGGTTTGAAAATCCTCTGCCAAGGCCCCTCCTGCAGGCTATGGCTGAAAGGGTCTCAGAGGCGAGTTTCCTTCTTGCTGCTCACTCTAATCCCCAGGGACAGTTAGCAAAATCTTGACCTGAAATTTCTTCCTCCTAACTCAGCAGAAGCAGCACCAGCCACTCTCATCAGCACCCTTCTGCATTTACCTGAAGGTCAATGTAGCCATCGTCTGTGGAGAGCCTTGAGTATTTCACTTTACTACTGGGGATTCCAGTAGCCAGGTTGGTACGAGACGGCATCATAACACGCTGACACAGCTACCGTCTGAAAACAAAAAAAACCTGTTACTGTCTGCAAGTGACAATGGTATGTTACACATTGGAGTTCTGAGCTGTGATGTCATACCAGCAACTTATAATTTAGGCTCTGCTGTTCTTAGAATCTTATCTTCCTTTGACAAGATGAAAGCATTCTCACTATGTATCTACTCTAATTTGTCCTGGTAGAATAAGAGTCAAGACATGTGCCAAGAACCAGACCTCACGTTTAATCTTGCCACCAACATCCCCCTGCCTCCTAATTTTTCCAAAGTCACACAGAGAGTAGGTAGGAAGAGTGGTGACTTAAACCCAAGTCCATATGACACCAAAGTCCATATTTTCAACCATTCTGCTATAGTACTGCCTGTCCCTACTTCAGGAAAAAGTAAGAGCAGGATATACTCAAATGATTCTCTCATTTGCCAGGGAGGAAGGAGAGAGGGTGGGGAATGGAATACACTCACATCAGCATTTTGCCTATTTCCCCCTAATGGATGTCATCCTTTTAATGCAGAGGATCTGTAAAGCTTCCCCATGTAAATTTGGATAAGCTACTGGCCATCAGCACTGTATCAGTGCCTTCTGATTTGCCTCTCTCTGCCCCACTCCAAGCACTGAAAGTAGTGATTTCATTTTCCAGATTACTTCTATAGCTGCATTAAAAAAAAAAAACCAAAAACGCTGAATAAATATATGATTTTTGTTCAAAATAGTCAAAGACGACTTCACTAATGAAATTACGGTTATTTTGTCACCAGTTTAAGAGCCAGTAGGTAAGATTAAAAAACAATGACATTTATGGGGCTGGCCCCATGGCCGAGTGGTTAAGTCCGCGCGCTCCGCTGCAGGCAGCCCAGTGTTTCGTTGGTTCAAATCCTGGGCACGGACATGGCACGGCTCATCAAACCACGCTGAGGCAGCGTCCCACATGCTACAACTAGAAGGACCCACAACAAAGAATATACAACTATGTACTGGGGGGTCTTTGGGGAGAAAAAGGAAAAAATAAAATTTTAAAAAAAAAAACAAAAAAAAATGACATTTAAATTGAAAAATACTTGTAATTTGTGCACTTTTCCTTCATAAAATCACAGTTTTATGAGTAAAACAAGTAAATCTGTTTTAATCGTGAAGCTATTTGATTTTTAAAAATGAAAACATATCTTTAAAAAGAGAAGATTAAGTATTTCAATAAAGGAGATATTAAAAAAACAAATTATAAAGACTCGCCTGCCTCTAGTATGACACTTTCCAAATAACCATCATTATAATAATGGCTGTTAGTAATTATCTAGTGTTGGTTAGCTGCCAGGTACTGTTCCAAGCGCTTTATATATATTCAATTCTGAATATTAATGAGCTGTTTTAAGTGGCTTTGAGTCAACCTAAAATAACTAGCATTATGAAGGAAGTGGTGCTAATGCTCATGTTCCTTTTTTGCAATTACATACTATTGGTCCAGAAACCAAGTATTGAAAAAATAAGAGTATGCTAACACACGCTTTTTTAAAAGAGATCAAACCGCGTCAAACACTAGGTTTTTGTTTCGCGATCCCACTTATATGATAATCTAAATTTAATTCTATAAAACTTAAAAGTCCAAACTACCAATACGTGGGGGTTTTGACGGCATTTAATCACCACTAACTTGTATTAGTCTTTTCTTTTTATGTTTACGTACTCTGCCTTTAACTATTCATACACCTGCATCAAACAGAAAAAAGCGAGGGCGGAAGGGAGAAGAGAATACTTATTGGTGGCAAAAAGTAAGAATTCTAAAAGAGGGGAAAGGAGAAACGTAAGAGCCGATGTTTTCAAAGTACCAGTCCAACTTCCCAAAAGGCTTTTTCACAGCTCCACCGCAACCCCCAAGTTCCCTCAGCACCTGAAGGTTGCAAGAAGCTTAAAAGCACCAGCAAAGCACTGAGCACAGCGCCTGGCACCACGCGCCCGCACACACACTACTCTCTCCAGGCCTCGCTCGGAAGAGATACAAGAACCGACGCGAATTTAGAAGGAAAACAAACAAAACCGGTTTCTGGAAAGAGGCCACCGTGCCCAGGCGGGCGGACGCTCCACATCAAGGAGTCGGGGCTTGCTTTCGGCGGGCAGCGCAGCCTCGGCCACGCCGGAGCCTGAGGGGTGCGCCTCTGCCGCCGCCACGCCGCACGCACGCCTTACCGGAGCGCCGCGCCGGGCAGCCCGCGCGCCAACAACCAGCTAACGGTTGGCAGCCGCGGCGCCCGACGCCTCGCGACACGCCTCACCTGGCAGCCGCTTCGCCCCGCCCGGCGTCGGAAATGGCGCAGCGGAAGGCGGCGCGCCGGAAGTGGCGTCACTGGGAGCGACGCCTTCTCCTCCCGCTATCGGAGATCTCCCCGTTTCAACCCTACGCTGCTGCGGGCCGCCTGCGAGAGGCGTCGGAGTGCTGCTTCGTGTGGTTTCGGGAGGTGCCGCGGCCTGGGCTTGCTGCCGGCCATCTCCGCAGAGGCAGGGGGTGGGGGGCCGTCCCTTGGGTGCCTGCCCGCCCGGGCCAGTGAGGCCCAGGACAAGCCAGCTTTTCTTTCCCTGACCCCTCGGGGAGTGTAGGAAGCTCAGTGGCGTCCCCTGGAGGCGGAAGCTCAGCCCCTTGGAGCCCCCGAGTCTCAGACCCACTGCAGGACAGTCAGCCTTCCACGGGGGCGCGCCACAGTCTCTACCAGTCAATAACCCCCCATACTCTTTAGCAGCCCCACGTTCTCATGCTTCAGTTTCCCGCTCCTTGTCATCAGGCCTTGCCCAGGTAAGAGGCTCGTCCACAAGGGATATTTTGCCGCACATGAAGCTTTTTAAAATGTCAAATTTATTAAGGCATAATTTACATATAATAAAGTACAATTGGATGTTTTGACAAATGCATAGTCTTGGAACCACCCCCAAAAAGTGCCATCAAGCCCCTTTGCAGCCAGTCTCCTTCCCTGCCCAGGCACACACAAGGTAATGAATAGTTACCTACTGGATGCAGTGAGTTCTGAAGTCCAATAAGTAGAACTCCTCAGTCCAGGTACAACAAAATCATTTAATCTACCCAACACAAAATACACTGGGAAAAAGGACTCATAATTCTCAGTATGTAGCATGCCAGTTTATGATCTTGTTTTAAACAGTCTTTGTTTCACAAGTGCTGGGCCTTTTCACTTTCTTGGTTGAATCCAACATCCATGGAAATTAAGCTGCTTCATCCTTTAAGGGAGTAAGTCCCAAACAAGGCTACTTATACTGGAGAAATTATTTTTGCACACATACTCCTTGAATCCTATACAGATCTATTAAAACTTCCAAGTTTCTTATAAAATGTTCCCCCGGCTAAAGAAACACCACCCTATAACTAATGCTAGTCTTATAAAAACCCACAGCTTTTGAGTACATTAAGCTTCTGAACAAAGTGTTAGTTTTTGCTAACGAACATGACAAAATAATGAAATATATAGGATTTGTCCTACTCTCCCCTGTTCATTTCTTGAGCTCAAGTTAGAATACCAAAACAAGTTTGGCAAATGAATCCCCAAAGATATGTTGTCACATACTGTACTTGGAATACTTTTTATTGCTATATCTAGATGTATTTATATCAGGCTGCTCTACACTGAAAAAATAAACACATTACATGATAGGGTAGCTTCAGCTGTGAATTCCCTAGGATCCTTGTAACAGTCGTAGTCTAAATGAAGGCACTGTCCTGTTATGTTTAAAATTCAAATAATTTTTATTTAAATTGAAAACAATTCTTAAAAATGCATTTAGAGTCATAACCCTTTTGTTATAAAAAAAAATCATAAGGAGTATTTCTTGGTAAGTTAGAAGTATTTCTAGGTTAACAAGACCAGATTTGACTTTGGACTTTATTCTTTAAACAGATTGTAGAGAATGAAGAAAAAATAGGTTATTTACAGAAAACATTATCTACATATGTACTCAGAGATACAAATTTGGTGACAGAAGATAGTTAAGTACATGGTGGCATTTCAGAAGCAGTTCTCAAAGAGCTTGGTTTTGTTTTCTTGGATTTTAAGAATGCCTAGGATGCGTCCTCATCCTCGATCTTGGGAGCCAAATAGTACTTTAAATGTCCCATATCAGCAATTTTATACTCTACAACTGAAAGAAGACAAGAAGATAGTTAATTACTGAGAAGTACCACATACACTACCTACAAAACACGATTCAACAATTTATCTTACCAAGGGGTACATCTGCAGACATACTGAGTGTTACTGTAGGAGACAGTGGAGTGGCTTTTGTAAAGAAGTTCAGGTACCTCAGTGCAAAAGTTAGCTGAACTGGCTCATTCATCTCTATGGTAACCTAAGGGAGAAAACAAGACTCATCATATTGAAAAATGTCAAGCAAGTTGCAACCCATTAGTTTACAATATATATATATTTAAAGACAAAAACAAAAAAAACCCTTTACTGGTTACTTTAGAAGATGCTATGAAACTAATTTCCTGTGTGTGTGTGTGTGTGAGGAAGATTGGCCCTGAGCTAACATCTGTGCCAATCTTCCTCCATTTTTGGTATATGGGACACCACCACAGCATAGCTTGATGAGTGTTGCGCATGTCTGCGTCCAGGATCCAAACCCGCAAAAGCCAGGCTGCTGAAGCGGAACATGCAAACGTAACCACTGGGCCGGTCCTGAAATATTTTCTAATAAATAAACCAACTAATAAATGAAGAAGGAATTAAATATATTACAACTCTGCAAACTCTAATGACTTAATGAATCTAGACAATGATTATTAACGGCTGCTAAAATCACAAAAAGATATCCAAACACCTCATGCCTTCTACTGGAGGTACACACTACTACCTAGAAGTATTCTTGCTCACCCACTCCCAAAGAAAGCACCCTGAATATCAGATCATCAGGCCTCTAAGTTGTAGCTACCAGTTTATAGGAAATAAATGTAGAGGAACATAAGAATTGACATAAGGGTGCAATAGGCAAAATCCAGACTCTGAAACAAACTTCTGAAATAACCAAGGAAATAGGAATACTGAAAAATTCCTTAATATTGAATAATTTTCTTAGATATGGTAAAGTTTAATGTTTATACATCAGATAATATTAAAATATTTATGGAAGAACTAATATTTGAGATTTTAAAAACATCGAAGAGGGGCCAGCCTGGTAGCTCAGCGGTTAAGTGTGCAACGTTCTGCTTTGGGGGCCCAGGGTTTGCCGGTTCGGATCCCGGGTGCAGACATGGCACCGCTTGGCAAGCCATGCTGTGGTAGGCATCCCACATAGAAAGTAGAGGAAGATGGGCACGGATCTCAAGGCCAAGGCCAGTTAGCTCAAGGCCAGTCTTCCTCAGCAAAAAGAAGAGGATTGGCAGCAGCTAGCTCAGGGCTAATCTTCCTCAAAAGAAAAAAAAAAAATGAAGATAGCAGGAGAGTGGAATGTAACTTAGGAGACAAAAGTCAGAATTAGCCTCTAGGCTTTTGTTATTAATATATATATTTTTAAAGTTTATATTTAAATGGAATTTTACCTTCATTTAAACTGAGGGTTGACTATTCATGCAAGGAACAAGAAAATAATATCTAATATTTACTATGAATTTACAATATGACAGACACTGTGTTAAGCACTTTGGATGTTACCATATTTAATCCTAATAATCCTGTGAGGATAGGACCTTTAATTGTCCTTGATTTAGAGTTAACTGACGCTCACAGGCTAGCAAGTATAAGTTTTATTTTAGTACAATTACCAAATATTAGTTTATAAATACTCCACGGATCTAAAAAAAGACCTGATTACAGGAAAACCTTAATTTAAGGATATTTAGGAATTAGCATGTTCTTTATTTTTCGGTTAAATGAGGGTTGTCTAGGCCCCCTTTTGGGCTTACCACAAAGAAAATTAGTATGAGGATTACATACCTCATAACAGCTAGATTTTACCCCTAACTAGATCCCTCTGGTGAGTTGCCATCCTATGCTCAATTATTTGGTAAAAGCAGACTAAGTACCTCTAGAAAGCTAAAGGTTAGACACCTAGCTTCGCAGTCCTGTCCTTGAGTATGTGCAGGTTTCATACAGACCCATTATTCTGTGATTTATTAAAAAAGCACTGGGGGTCCGCCCCCGTGGCCAAGTGGTTAAGTTGACATGCTTTGCTTTGGCGGCCCAGGGTTTCACTGGTTCAGATCCTGGGCACGCGACATGGCACTGCTCATCAAGCCATGCTGAGGTGGCATCCCACATGCCACAACTAGAAGGACCCACAACTAAAAATACAGAACTATGTGCTGGGGGCTTTGGGGAGAAAAAGGAAAAATAAAATCTTTAAAAAACAAAAAACAAAACACCCGCAGATTTCAATAATGTCTTTCAGTTCTCACAAATTACTAAGAAATGCAGTTGTCTATTTTTCTTTAGTGTTCTTTAATTTTAGCAATTACACCTTGTCTAGACTGAATGTTTGTGTTGTGCCCCCCACGTTAAAACTGAATCCCCAATGTGATGGTATTTGGAGGTGGGACCTTTGGGAGGTGCTTAGGGTCATGAGGGTGGAGCCCTCAGGAATGGGATTAGTGCCCTTATAAAGGAGACCCTAGAGAGTTCCCTCGCCCCTTCCACCAGGTGAGAAGGCTGCTGTCTATGGACCAAGAAGCAGGTCCTCATCAGACACGGAATCTGCCAGCTTCCAAGCCTCCAGGCCTGTGAGAAAATGTACGTTGTTTATAAGTCACCATGGTATTTTGTTATAGCAGCCCAAGCAGACTAAGACATAACCTAATGCTAAGTAGTGTTACAATTCTCTTCAAAGTATTTGTTTACTTAAAAACTACTTACAGCTTCCTCCTCTTTATCAACATTACTTGTTTGTGACAACTTAATATTTCCATTTCCAAGTTCTCCACTTGCAGAAAATTTCACTCCGTCTTTTGCACAGGAAATTACAACAGCATCTCCAATATGACTGAGATCTCGGCATATACGTGCAAATTCGCCAGAAGGCATCTTTACTACACAGCTATACTCTTGTTCCTATAAAACAAAATTTTGAAGTCAGTTGCTGGAAATTAAAGATCTGGCACCCTCATTTTCTGAAGAATCAGCATCTAAACAAGAATTCAGAATTTAAGATTTTCTGATTATTTTGAAATATCACTCGTATAATTTCTTAACACACTCTAACCACTCAAAAAATAAATGCAGGGGCCGGCCCTGTGGCGCAGCAGTTAAGTGCGCACGTTCCGCTTGGGCAGCCCAGGGTTTGTCAGTTCGGATCCCAGGTGCAGACATGGCACCACTTGGCAAGCCATGCTGTGGTAGGCGTCCCACATATAAAATAGAGGAAGATGGGCATGTATGTTAGCTCAGGGCCAGTCTTCCTCAGCGAAAAGAGGAGGATTGGCAGCAGATGTTAGCTCAGGGCTAATCTTCCTTAAAAATAAATAAATAAATAAACACAGATATAAAACAAGTATGTTATAGAAAAACAAATTAGAAGTTAAACCTTTAACAGTAAATGCACTATCCAGGGAAGTAGAGCCTCCCTGTAATCACCCTCCAGGGTTAAATCAAGAGGACATTAGGGGCCGGCCCAGTGGCGCAGCAGGTAAGTGTGCACGTTCCACTTTGGCGGGTCGGGGTTTGCTTGTTCGGATCCCGGGTGTGGACATGGTACCACTATGCTGTGGTAGGCATCCCACATATAAAGTAGAGGAAGATGGGCATGAATGTTAGCTTAGGGCCAGTCTACCTCAGTGAAAAGAGGAGGATTGGCAGCAGTTAGCTCAGGGCTAATCTTCCTCAAAAAAAAAAAAAAAAAAAAAAGGAAAAAAAAGAGGACATTAGAAAGGGCCAGCCCGGTAGCTGAGTGGTTAAGTTCACAGGCTCCCCTTCAGAGGCCCAGGGTTTCACCGGTTTGGATCCTAGGCGTGGACATGGCACCCCATGCTGAAGGCCATGCTGAAGCAGCATCCCACATAGCACAACCAGAAGGACCTACAGCTAGAATGTAGAACTATGTGCTGGGGGGCTTTGGGGAGAATAAGGAGGAAAAAAAAAAAAAGAAAATTGGCAACAGTGGTTAGTTCAGGTGCCAATCTTAAAAAAAAAAAAAAAATTAGAGAATGGCATACAAACTACCAACAACGATGGTGCAAGCAGGCCTACCTGCTTCCCAAAACAAAACAAGAGAATATGATATTAGGTATTTTAAACACTCCAACACCTCTTCTCTCCTTTGATGTTGATAAACCTACTCTTAATAAAAACCAAGCATTCTAAGGAAAAGAAAACAGCATGGAGGTTAATGCAAACATGCATACTTGGCAGCAATGAATTCAACCAATGATCCACCTTAGAGTACTGTAGTTTAATAAAATGACAAGTGTGTCAGTCTAAATACTAAAACCCCACTTTGGATCATGCATCAGCAGATACACAGAAGAAGTTCTATTAGGAAGTAGGCTTTAAATTATACTAACGTGTTAACATATCAACATATCGTATGTAACTATCATGGCTGTGTACAGTACACTCAGAAATTTTGATACTCACTGGAATTCCAAGTTGTTCAACATCTAAATCCATCAACTTCATTTCATAGTCTGAAACCTTTTCTTGATCTACCAAAAGAAAACAAATGTTGAAGAACAGTGGAAGTTTACAACTGATGTAAATTTTACAAGCATCACAAACATTATCTTAAATTGCTCACAGCTTTGAGAAATACTGATACCACATTTTAATTTTTTTTAGCATAACTCAGTAGAAGAGTATGACTTACTTGGAGCTTCAAATACTAGTGCCAAGGTGTCCGCGTTATCTTCAGCCCTTAGGGTAATGATGTCTTCATTGCCAGCACATTTTAGTATTTTGGACATACTAAAACACAGAAGACAGAGTTTAAAATCGACACCATCTTCTCAAGATTGTTAGATTTCGAAGCAATTAAAACAAGCAGTTACCATTTTTACCCATTAGGCGGTCTGATGAATTGGAGAGTTAGGTAAACGTGCTGCAGGAGGATGTGGAAACCGGTCCAGCCATTTTGGAGTGCAATCTGGCAGTATTTATGTTTAAACTAAAAAGCCCACACCCTACCACCAGCAGTTTCATTTCTGAATATAAATAAAAGAGCAGCATTTCCTGAATTGCAAACTCCTTTTAGTGGACGAAGTAATTACTGGCCCGCGAGGACCATTAAAAACGATGTAATACAGCTATTAAAGTACATCGCATGTAGCATGGGTAAATATTCCTCATAAGCTTTTAAAAATTGAAACATGTATACGTGCTAGATAGTGACCAAAAGTTGAAAGCTACTGCCCTGGAGAAACCTTCCTCGAATCCAAGATCTCAGGTGCCAAGTGCAACTTTGCAATGATAAGAGACCAGAAACAACCTATTGTCCCTAAGTAAGGAGACAGGCCTAGAGAATGTTATAAAGCGGTTAAAGTCAACCGAGACCAAGATTTCTCATCCAAGGCAGCCGGCACCCAATGTCCAAAGAGCTCTGGAACAGTCTTTTCCCGGCACCGCAGAGAAGCCCATCATTTTCCCGCCACCACCAGCTTTGTGACTTTGGCGCGGAAAGTGCCGGTTCGCGCGGCCGCCAGCGCGGGCTTTCGGAACCGCGCGCTCCGCTGGATCCCGCCCCCCGGCATGGGAGCCCAATGAGAAGGCGTAGACACCCCACGCCAGCCAATGAGAGCACGGCTCGGAGGCGCTCCCGCCAAGAGCTGGGGGGGGCGGGGGACTCGGGGACCAGGGCCGGCTCCCCGCCGCCCCGCGGCTCACCTGGTGAGGTTCACGCCCATGGCCAGGTTGCGGTCGCAGCGGTACGTGTCGAAGCCCTCCGAGCGCAGGGTGAGCTGCACCAAGGAGACGTGGGACGAGTCCATGCTCTGCAGGTTCACGCCGCTCGAGCTGATGTCCCAGCAGGCCTCGTTGATGAGGTCCTTAAGGGCCTCCAGCACCTTCTTCAGGATGGAGCCCTGAACCAGGCGCGCCTCGAACATGGTGGTGGAGTCGCAACGACACGGCTACAGGAGAAGAAGAGGAGGAAGGTGTAGCCGGCTTAGGCTTCACAGAACAGGAGAGAACCGCCGAAAGCCTGAGCGCGAGGAAGATCCAAGCTTGCCGCGCCTGCAGCCGTTTAATACGGCCGCGTCTGCGAACGCGCGCTCTCTGCCCCCGCGCCCCGTGTCGAGGCGTCACCACGCTGCCCCGCCCACCGCCTGGCGGAGAGACGCCAGAGCCAATCGCCTGCCTTCTCCGCGCAAAGCCCGCCCCCCAGGAACACCCATTGGAGGATGCGGGGGCGGAGGCGGGGCAGGAACTCAGCACCTCCCCGGGCCGAGGGGGCGGTGTCCGGCAGGACTCCCCGCCTTTTTGTTATGTTCCGGCGTCTGGGCGCTGGACAAGTCCGGGCCAGGCCCAGGCCAGGGTTGTCGAGCGGTGGCTGTGTGATGCCTCAACCTCCCGCATTGGGGATAAAGAGTTTCCAATCACGAAAGTGAAAGTGAAACACAAATCCAGCCTACCTGGAGGAAAAGCCGCCGTGTAGCCTCAAGAGAACAGCTTCTTTAAAGGTGCACTTTATTCTTGCTGTTAAAGAAGTGACGCGCTCCTAGAAGTCAAACGATAAAGAGGTGTACAGTTATGATAAAAAAATTATGTCAGCTCCCCACCCGCCCCGAGCTCAAACCACTCAATCACTTCCTGTATACAGCTTTCTAACCTTGCTTTTTCTGTACAAATATACATTTTTAAAAAACAAAAATGGGTTCATACCGTTAACACTTCTGTAATGTACTTAATAAAGTATATTTTATGTCACGTACATCTTTTTTATATCGGTACCTTTCAAAAAGATGGCGTCATATCCTATGTAACCTTTTTTTTTTTTTTTTTTTTTTACCAATTTCTTGTGATTACAAACACCTTTGGGAACTTAGGTGATTTTTCTGAGATAAACTTGAAGTAGTTTTGCTGGGTCCAAGATCATACACATTAAATTTTTAGTAAATGTTACTAAACTGACGTCTAAAATATTGGAATTTACATTCCAGCCAAGAATATGAGCATGTTCATTTCCCCTTATTTTCCTAACTATAGATATTAGCAGTCTCATTTTTAAATCTGTGCTCATTTGTGTGAGGTTGGACCTCTTTCATATATGTCTTGACTATTCCATGTTTATATTTTTTCTATTAAACTTTTTCCTATATATTAAAAGGAGCACTTCATTTCCCTATTTTATGTATCCCCCCATCATTTCTCTTTTGCTTTAATTACAGCATTTCCTTTTAGTTGCAACTTGGTCTGTAGATTCTTTAGTTTTTCTACCATGTATCTAAGATTTGGTTTTATTTATCCTGTTCAGGGAATTTTGTGTTCCCGAATCAGAAGATTCCTGTATTTCATTGTCTAGAATATTCTCAGACCATTATGGCTTCAAATAATTGCCTTTCCCCACTCTTTCTCTCCCTCTGGCATTGCTATTAGATGTATCTATTTCATTGAGTTTAAGACACCTTCAATTGTTGTTGTTTGTTTTCTTGCTATTGAGTTGTATGAGGTTTTTTTTTTTTTCGAGGAAGATTAGCCCTGAGCTAACATCTGCTGCCAATCCTACTCTTTTTGCTGAGGAAGACTGGCCCTGAGCTAACATCTGTGCCCATCTCCCTCTACTTTATATGTGGGATGCCTACCACAGCATGGCTTGCCAAGCGGTGCCATGTCCACACCTGGGATCCGAACCGGGGAACCCCGGGCTGCCGAAGCGGAAAGTGCAACCTTAACGGTTGCACCACCGGGCCAACCCAGTATGAGTTCTTTGTATGTTTTGGATAGTAGCCCCTTATCAGATATATAACTTGCAATTATTTCCTCCCATTCAGTAGGTTGCTTTTTCATTTTGTTGATAGTTTCCCACTTGTAAATTTTGATACTGGCACTTTCTTGTGTGATCAATTTATGTGTGATCAATTATCCTTTCACATACCTCAATATGTCAAAATATATCAGCTTTATCATTTTGTGTTCTCCTTTCTTAGGTCTTTTAGAGTCTCTGTTCTTTTGCAAAACATGGAATGTGTTCATTTCTCCAGTGAGGCACATTTGTTTCACTAATAACAAATGTATACTCTGCTACTCTGTTTCTGAGCTTTTTGCTGACATAATAAAATTCTGGTTTAATGCTAAGTCAAAGTGTAATCAATTTGAAGACATTTTAAATGGCAATTAAAGTCCACCCATGTGGTACCCACAGTGCACATGATCAGTTGAAATAAACACATATGAATGGCTATCACCTGTAGTCAGAAAAGGCCTCTCCAAGGAGGTAGCATTTTACCAGAGAAGCTAGCTATTTGGAGAGTGGAAGAAAGAGTATTCTAGGCTGAAAGAATACTCTGTTTTAAAAGGAGAGCATGGAGGCCAGCCCTGTAGCATAGTGGTTAAGATTGGCAGGCTCCACTTCTGTGGCCTGGGTTCATGGGTTCAGATCCTGGGCACAGACCTACACCACTTGTCAGCCATGCTGTGGCAATGACCCACACATAAAGTGGAGGAAGATTGGCACAGATATTAGCTCAGGGGCAATCTTCCTCAAGCAAAAAAAAAAAAAAAAAGGACAGGATACTTAGATGGTGTTCAGATAGTAGTTTTAGAATTCAAAGATTGGGGTGGGATCTTTTTCCCCCAGTTTTTTAATTGAGATATAATTGGCATATAATAGAACTCAAAGACTGATGTGTTTGGAACGCATTGAATGGGAAGAGTGGTGCAAGGTGAGGTTGCAAAGAGAGGCAGGGTCGAAGTCTCACAGGACTTTGCGAGCCCTCTGTAAATGCAAGGGAAAGTTATCCAAAGGTCTTTGATACGATCTAATTTGTGTTTTAGGCAGATCACTTGAACATCTGGTAAAGGTGCTATTCCAATCAGTGAGAGAAAGAATGAATTAAGTAAATTATGATCAAACAATTGGTAAAATTTCTAGGAAAGAATAAAGTTGTAGATTCTTCCTAATAACCGTTCACTGAAACAAATTCCAGATAGATTAAACAATTAAGATTCAAATAAATGTAAACCCAGCAAGAAATAGAAAAGTATTTTGGAAAATATTTATGACATCTTGGAGCCAACCCCATGGCTGAGTGGTTAGGTTCCCATGTTCCACTTCTGCGGCCAGGGGTTCGTGCTTTGGATCCTGGGTGCGGACATGGCACAGCCCATCAGGCCATGCTGAGGTGCACGTCCCACATAGTACAACCAGAAGGACCTACAGCTAGAATATACAAGTATGTACTGGGGGGCTTTGGGGAGAAGAAGAAGAAGAAAAAATATTGGCAACAGGTGTTAGCTTAGGTGCCAATCTTTAAAAAAAATATGTGACATCTTTCTGTGGACATCTAAACATAAAAGGAAAAACCCCATAAAACGTAAGGAATGACGTACATAAGTTTTAAAACTTCAGTATGCCTAAACGCACTGTGTTGGTCAGTACACTTCAAATTTTCACAACAGAGAACCAAATTCAAACTGATTAAGAGAAAAGGGGAATTTATACATCTAAACAAAAGCCAGAGGCATCTGGCTTCCAGTGTCCAAGGCCTAGTCTTAGTAAATGTATGAAATAATGGTTGGTCATAATAATAAGCAAAGAAATATATATTTAAGGGAGATAGAATTTTAACATACTGTATAATAAAAATTGTGTTAACACTCATTTATTAGGAAGTATTCAAAGAAGTAGGCACTGTCCTGCATTGAAGATGGGAGTATAAATTCATATAACTTTTCTGGTGGTAATTTGGAAACATGTATGGAAAGCCTTAGAATTTTGTTTATTCTTTGACACAGAAGTTCAATCTCTAGGACTTTTTTCTAAAGAAGTAATCAGAGGTACTTACTAAGATGAAGCATGTTTGTTTCTTATAGAATTCTTTTTGTTTAATATTTTTTTTTAGATTTTATTTTTTTCCTTTTTCTCCCCAAAGCCCCCTGGTACATAGCTGTATATACTTTGTTGTGGGTCCTTCTAGTTGTGGCATGTGGGACGCCGCCTCAGCGTGGTTTAATGAGCAGTGCCATGTCCGTGCCCAGGATTCGAACCAATGAAACACTGGGCCGCCTGCACGGGAGCGTGCAAACAACCACTCAGCCACGGCCACGGGGCCAGCCCCTCTTAAAGAATTCTTAACAATTCCCCTGAAACTGGAAATAACCTTGAGGTCTAACTATGGTATTTGTAAGGCAAATTATGGTAAATACGTAAGATGGAATACTATGCAGCCTTTCACATACTATTCTCAAAGGGCACTTGATAAAGAGAAGAGTCAGCTTATGAAACAGTTTAAACAACAGTATTCCAGTTTTCTAAAATTGTTATATCTGAGTGTAAGTACACAGAGAATAGAAAGAAAAGATGAGAATATTAACAGTAACTATCCATGGCTGATGATACCACAAATAATTTTAATATTTTTCATTATACTTTTCTGTATTTTCCACACTTTCTTCATCAAACATGTATTGTTGATGGAAAAATGTTAATGAAGGTTGGGAGAGAAAAATACTGTAAACTATTTTATATAATTTCTGGCAAACTTCTTTACAAGGTGATAACATGTATTAGAGTGATTCTCAATCCTGGTTGCACATCAGACTCACCTGGGGAGCTTAACAACAACAAAAGAGCCCATTTCCTCTAGGTTCTATCTCCAGAGATTCTTATTTAGTTGGTCTAGGGTGGGCCCTCCATTGGTATATTTTGGAAGCTCCCTAGGTAATTCAAATGAATAATCAGGGCTGAGTAGTACTATTTCAGCATGTGTGATCAATAGATTAATATTTGTGCTTAAAGCCACCTGCATCCCCATGTAGACGATTGGTTTGAAAAAGTAAGACCTACGGTTTGTCAGAGAGGAGACTGACATTATAGTTCAGATGGACTGTCTAATAATCTAACAGGCCTGTTAGTTTGAGAGAGTGCAGGATTTGCAGTTTTGAAGCTTTACGAGGTTTGCCAATTCTGCATAGCCCATTCTCACTTGCTTTTTGCATGTCATCTCATTAAACTGAATATGAAATTTTAGCTGGGAACACTAGTCAGACTAAGAAGTAGAGGCAATAGGAAGGGTAAGACAAAGAGCAGATAAAGCCCATTTTTGTTTATTGACAATTCTTTCAATAATTCATTGTTTAAAGAATTGTTTACTGGGGCTGGCCCGGTGGCCAAGTGGTTAAGTTAGCACGCTCCACTTGGGCGGCCCAGGGTTTAGCAGGTTCGGATCCTGGGGGCGGACATGGCACTGCTTGTCAGGCCATGCTGAGGCAGCGACCCACATAGCACAACCAGAGGCACTCACAACTAGAACATACAACTATGTACTGGGGGGAGAAGAATTAAAAAAAAAGATTGGCAACAGTTGTTAGCTCAGGTGCCAATCTTAAAAAAAATAAAGAAAGAAAAACACAATTGTTTACTGACAACTCTTCCCCTCTAAGAGGAAAAACACTATTCAGGGAACTGAGGAATTTCTTGTCACTTGTACCAATGCAGTTTTCAAATATCAAAAAAGTGGGAGGTGTTTTTATTATAGAATGATAATTACAGCGATAGCTGCCCACTTATACTGAACTCACAGGCAGCCTTCACAATTTGGGGGACTAAATCTTATGCTAGTTACTTTTTCTTTTGTAGGGCAAGATTCACCCTGAGCTAACATCTGTTGCCAGTCTTCCACTTTTATTTCTCCTCCCCCAAGCGCTAGTGCATGGTTGTAAATCCTAGCTGTAAGTCGTCACTGTTCTTCTGTGTGAGCCACCACCACAGCATGGCAACTGACAGACAGGTGGTGTGGTTCTACCACCAGGAAAGTGCCAAACTTTAGTCAGCTAGACCATCAGGGCTGGCTCAGCTAGTTACTTCTACTAATCAAAATAACATCTGAAAATAATGGAACTAGCCAAGGAGTACAATGAAAAGAAATCACTGTATACAAGATATGCCACAAGCCTGGAAGAAATGACCCTAGAGCAAAGAGCTAATATGAGGAATAGAGAAAAATCAGGGATAGAGGAGGAGGTGTAAAGTAATGTAAAGGAACAAAATTCCTTTTTGGGCTGGAGGTGGGGGGAGATTTTTGCTTTAATTTCTTTCTGCAATTGAGGGAGAGGCCCTAAAGCTGGCCCAAAGGCCTGTTAGCATGGCTTCCAGAAGTCAGAGTACCTGATCCCTGTTCTGCACAGCACTGACTTCGGGAAAGTACTTGGTCTGAACTCAGTTAGCCTGGGAAGGCTGAGTGTGATGGAAAAGAAGTTCATGTCAAATTGGAGGGCATTATCTACCTTGGTAATCACACCATGCATTCTGAAACTCCCATCTAGGTGCACTGGTTCTCCAGCCTCCTTTACATTAGGCTGGATTTGAAAGGGAACAGCTGAGCTTCTGGGAAGGACTGATGTGATGCTTACTCACGCAGATTTGGCAATTATGTACCCTAAAGGCGAGGATCTGGATACTAACACCTCTGCCTCTCTCAGAGGATGACCTTGTGGCTCTCTCTGTGTTGATGTCCTTCTAGGTCCTTTAGATAATAAACTTTGCTTAATTTACCCAAGGGGTGTCTGGTCTTTAGATCAAGAGATGACCACTGACATTAGTCAAAATGGTGGTCACACAGTCCTCAGCAGATTAAAAGAGTTTTAAAATTCCCATCAGCATGTTATTTACTTTTATAAATAACATTGAAAGACAAAACAAAACACAAAAACAAAGCTTTCTCTAAAATTTAAAATACGGTCTGAAGGGAGTGGTCTGTTTCTCTAAAAACACCCCACAAGTATTTTTGCAATGTGATTAATAGGAAACAAAGCATTCTCCTAGTTCAGTGTTCCTCCACCCTATTTTACTGTCACTTTGAAGCACTGTTACAGGAATTTGGGAAGATAATCCGACAGAAATAAAAAACATATAATGCCCTTCTCAGAATTCTCAATACTTTCCCAAACCCGCGCAGCTGAAGTCAAAATCGCTAATATGAAACTTCTAAGTATGCAAGTTTCTCTCTTTGTTAAATTACAATATGCTTAAGGGAAGGGACCCTATTTTATACTTGTTTTACATCACTCACAAAGCATCAAATAGGAACCGCTAAAGGCGATGCTTGAACATAAGGGTATTAAATTTAGGAAGGTAGGCAGTATGTACACTGGTTAGTGTGGACTTTGGTAAGAGATCTGTGTTCTAATTCTTAGCTGGCACTTTCTAGCCGTGAGATCTGGGGTAAATCATTTTCCTTTAGGAGAAATTTTAAACCCATTTAATAAATACATGGATGTGTCAAATAGAGGATCATCCGGTTGTGAACAAAGTAGGCAAGCGCCTGTCCAAAAAAAGGTCTTTCAACAGTCCAGAAGACAGAAAAACAATCTGAAAAACTGCGGAAGATCTGTAAAATGAAAATCATATCCACTTCTAAGAGTTGTGCGGATTAAATGACATAAAGCGATTACTTAGTTCAGCCCAGCACATAATTAAAGTTCAATAAGTACTAGGGACAGCTTCGCAAAGCAACGCAGATTGAAGTTTGGGTTTCACTTCCTTATCACGTGATCCCTTTCTCTTACACAGGTGGGCTCCCAGGCATTTCCACGCAAGGCCTAACAAGTGTCTATTTATACGTGTGAGAGAAGAGCCCTGGCGAAGCCGAGAGAACGAGGATAGCTAGCCAGGACAGAGGCTCAGGGTTGCCGCTTCTCCCGCCGGTCAACTCAGGGCGCCAGCGCCTGCCATCCGCGGTGAGGCCCGAGCTCCCATTGGCTAGTCTCCCTCGGAAACGCACGCCTTTTTCCGCTCCGTGGCGCTGCTGTCCAATGCACGCCTCTCCACTTCGCTCCGCCCCGCCCTCACCGCCCCGCCCCCCGGCGGGTTCGCGCCATTGGTGGATTTCCGGGGCCGTCATGGCGGCGGTGCGCGTGCGCGCTCGCTCCGCAGTCCTCCTCCCGAAAAAGGAGCAAGTGGGGCCGGGGCTATCATTCTCCGCCCGAGTGAAAGGGCGGTGGCGGAGCTGGGCGGGGCCGAGCTCCAGGACTGGCGGCTGGCTGCGGTGGGGCCTGCGAGCCGCTGCGGAGTTGAGTGCCGCTCAGGCGGGGCGGGGCCGGGCGAGCGGAGTCCGCGCGCGTCCCCGCTGAGCTGCCCTCTCCGGCGGCTGCGCTGCTCGCCCGCGGCGACGTCGCGCCCGTATCGCCAGCATGACCGAGCTGCGGCAGAGGACTGCCCGCGAGCCGGACGGTCCGCCCGAGGACAAGGTAGCGGCGGCGTCGGGGTGGGCGCGGCCGGGGCAGCGGCGCCCCCGGGAGATGCGCAGGGGGCGGTGCAGAAGGGTCCTCTCGCCCTCTGACCCTTTGTCTCGGCCAACAGTGGCAGCGGGCCTGGGCAGCGCGGAGGGTCCTGGGGTGCGGGGACCCCGCGGAGCGCGCGTCGCGGGTCAGCAGGTGGGGGCTCTGGGAACACAGTTCTGGGTCCAGTTGGGGGTGGCATCTCCGGGGCGTAGGAAGGAGGGCGCGGGGCGTTGCGCACGGCCGCCTGCCTCTTGCTGAGGTTGGGGGTCCCCTCCTTGTCCCCCACCTCCCCGAGGCCTTCTTCTTTGTGAAGACGTCGAGACCTGGCAAAGCCTCGTCTGGCAGGCGACTCCTCTGAGCCCGACTTAGGGTCTCCGCTCCCCTTTAAAATGTTATCTTTTTGGCGGGGAGTTTATCAAGACAAGGCCAGGGGATTAGCCTTTTAGGGGATTTAGATGCCTTCTTGAAAATTAAATCTGTTCGCTTTAAGCAGAGAAGTTTCTTAACTCACATAGTCAGCAGGTGTTGAAAGGATACTCCCAGTAGATGGGCTTGTTTCCTGCTTCAAGTGTGGGCATTGATGGGGTAGAGGAAGAGGATGAAAAAGAGGCCATCTTGGCGGGGATGCAGCTTGTTGAGGGGTGAGGGATGAGAGGAGTAGACTGCTTTCCTTGAAGTGAAAGGGTTGTGTAGGGGACTTGAGGAAGGTGGAGAGTGGCTATGTTGCTGTGGACGTTGAATGGCAGCATAAGGCTTGGCATTTCGAGTCTCGAGGTAGCAGTGGTCAGGAACAGTGTATTTGGTAAATGGATCTGGCAGTGATGTGTACAGTGGATTGAGGGAGCCTGGACCAGAGTGAAAGTGACTGGTTAACTCGAGGCTTTGGTGACCTGCAGATGTTTTCTTTGGTCCACATGTTGCTTTGAAAACCAGGAGATTTCTCCTAAAAGTCTGAATTTCTTGCCTGTCTTGGGTAATTGGACGATCTGCCATCATATTCCCACCTGGTTAATGTCTGGCTGGAGCTGAGGGATAGCTGTTTCCACCAATCCCTGTTGCCATACACCGGGCCCACAGCACCCACGTATATAGCTTGCAGGTTTTGATAACTGGAGGAAAGGGACATTAGGGGAGACATCAGGAAGGGAGAAAGCACAGGATTTGGTGACAGAGTGTCAACAGAGCAGTTATACGAGGAGAAATGTTTTGGGTGAACGATAATGAGGTTGTAAACAACATTTTTGTTGTTGCTGTCGACAGTGGGTCATCCAAAGAGAACTCTCCGTGGTGATTTTTAGAATATATTTTGGAGAAAATTTAGGGCTTCAGTGCAAGTTTAGGAGCTGCTTGCAGAGCTAAGATACTTTGAAATCTCTAATCTTCCCATTAAATATCCTGGTGGGGCCTGCAAGAACTCTGTCCCCACCTTGCATACACTGGTTGGTGAGTATTCAGGTGTTTGGAGGCTGGGTAGCTCTGTTTAAGGATGACAGATCAGACTTGATGTTAATGAGACTTTGTGGACCTAGAAGGTGTTAGAAGAGGGAGAAAAAAGACGGCATGATAACCAGTGGGCTATATTTTTGAAAGGTAATTATTTGTAATAAGTAAGACATACTTGTCAAAACAAAACAAAACAAAACCACACACACAAAACCGCACAGGATTATGAAATGAAACAAAATTTCTACCCTCCTTACCCAACTCATTGGGTCCCTCTTCCAGGTTCTTTCCCATTCCATGTTTTAGATAGGGAGGGCAGGAGGAGCTGTCCAGCTGAAGGTGCCTTAATTTTTTACAACTGCACTTCAGCCACTTATACGGTGACAGACTGCCTGGAGCTGCGAGTTCCACTAAGTGCCCATTGCTCCCTAAAGCGCAGTAGCTGCTGTGTTCTGCTAAAAGCCTGATGCAGTCCATTAGCCCAGAACAAGGCAATCAGCCCCTCACCCCATCACTCAGTATTTCTGAGTTATCACGTATGGGATTTTTAATAATAAAGATAACATTTTAAGAACTGTGAAATGCTTTATCTGCCTTTGATGAATGTCTATAGTATTGTTTTTAAAAATCTTGATTTATTCTATTTCATAGTTTGAAGAAACTTACTTCCATGATTCTGACTTTGCTGATATTCTTGTGTTAGAACTTAAGAAAATTAGAAATAACAAAACAAGCATATCTTGAGAGGGAAATGAATTGTGAAATGAGAGCTTATTTCATAGTAGAGGAATTCAGAAAACACTATCAAGTCAATTCGTTAAAAGGACTGGAACAAATTTGAAAGGTTACTTTAAAACGTTACGTTTGCTTAACTGCTGTGGCAAAATTGTCTTGTAAATAAGCAGACAATCGTTAGTTTCAAAATAATCTGGAAAACATGTTTATTATGAAGGTCAGAAGATATTTTGTTCTATTTAGCATCCTAGAATGGAATTTTCAAAGCCAGTTGCTAATAAAGGAAATGTTTTCCTCTGGGAATCATGCTTATGATTTTAAAGTCCCAAAGCACGGTATTGTTGCCAAACTAAGAAACTTGGAATTTAAGCTTTGGGAATAATCCTCTTCCTGTCTAACCATGCTTTTCCAGTGGAATTTAGGAAAGAAAATGATGAAACATGAGCCAAAAGATTGGCATGGTAAGATTTATGATTGGGTTGGCAGTTCAGGAGACTTCGTTTTGGAGGTTAGAGTGATGATTCTGGGGTTTTCTGCCGTGCTTAGCTACTGGAGTGTGATTTAAATTAGAGCTTTACTCCTTTGGAGGCTTCCTTTCTAGATCAATGAAAGCAGTATGGGAGGAAATAGTGACATCATTTAGAAATGGGAGTTGACATTTTAACTGAAGACAGTGTTAAAGAGCAGGCACTGAAGAGTCAGCTGGATCCATCTAGCCTGCCACTTAGCGGTTGTGTAACTGAGCAAATCACTTGTATAAAAGCCTGTTTGTCCATCTCTAAAATGGAGGTGGTAAAGTAGCATATGCTTCAGAGGATATTTATGTGCATTAAATGAGTATTCATATTACATAGGTAGGGCAGGAATTGTCACATTGTAATGATGTGTTAGCTGTTGTTGAAATATAGTTTCGTAGGGAAAAAAACTTAATATTCACCTTCCAGTCTTGGCAGATGATTAAATCTTCAAGTTATAAGTGTTGAGAGTAGTCTTTTCCTGTTCTCGCCCTTTTAAGGAAAGTGTTGTAAACAAGGCTTGGCCTTCTAGGACCTATCTTTTCAGTTCTTCTCTTGCTGAATTTTTCAGTGCTCAGAATCACAGTCGAGCTTTAGCTGTAGAAGGAGCCTTGCTGTCTGCAATTATCTTTCCTTCGTAGCACTAACTATAATATATTTGAGGACAGTGGTGAATAATTGCAAATTGTTTTCTAATAGACTTTTAAGAGGGAACTGCTGAAATGATAAAATCTTAAGAGCTGTAACTACTTCAGATGTAGGAGAAATGCTTTATTTCTTTCCAACTTTTTTTTTACGTTGAGAAATACTTCGGGCATTGAACAATCAGTAAACCTTAACTGTGGTTCTCAGACTTAAATAGGGAGAGCAGGTGAAAGGTTGATTTGTCATATGACCCACCATTTTAAGTTTCTTCTTTAGGTTGATCAAACAGTTTAATTTTATTTTAAAAACTCAATTACTTCCCAATTTATGACTACTTAAAATTAACTTTTTTAAAAAGCTAATTTTGTTTAAAATGTTTTGTGTTTGCACAGATTCGTGATATTTCATTAGAAGAATTTATATCTTTTAAAAATGTTAAATTGGGCCGGCCTGGTGGTGCAGTGGTTAAGTGCACACGTTCCACTTCTCAGTGGCCCAGGGTTCGCTGGTTCGGATCCTGGCTGCGGACATGGCACTGCTTGGCACGCCATGCTGTGGTAGGCGTCCCACATATAAACAAGTAGAGGAAAATGGGCATGTTAGCTCAGGGCCAAGCTTCCTCAGCAAAAAGAGGAGGGCTGACAGTAGTTAGCTCAGGGCTAATCTTCCTCCAAAAAAAAACAAAAATGTGAAATTGCTCTCATTGGTTGTTAGATCTAGAAGGCACTTTAGAGGTCTTTATTTTATACAAGAGGATGCCGTAGGCCAGAGAGTTTAACTCGTTGAAGCTCACACAGCTGGTTAGATGCAGAATGGTTAATAGTACGAAGGTTTTCTTAATTCCTGTTTTTTTCCTCATGTTGCATAATGCTGCCTTCAAGGTACAGAATTAACTTACAGACTTTACAAGCTCTGCATTGATTGATGTTAATAGAAAAGATGCCCAAATATCACCTATTTTTGTTATGTGGCTACAAAAATAGGAAAATACATCTTTCAAAATGTCAAATATATTAAAAAAAGTAAATTCTCAGTAAATGTGGAGATTCTGGGGAAAAAGGTTTTTTTTGGTAGAAAAAGTTGACTAGGTTCAGTTTTCCCAGTTATTGGATGCCTAGTGATTTATATATTTTAAGCGCATCCCTGGGAG
The DNA here is from genome assembly GCF_037783145.1 of Equus przewalskii. Classification (NCBI taxonomy): domain Eukaryota; kingdom Metazoa; phylum Chordata; class Mammalia; order Perissodactyla; family Equidae; genus Equus; species Equus przewalskii. The sequence goes on along the minus strand of NC_091851.1, from coordinate 17,934,325 downwards.
CAGCCCCTTGGGTATCCTTGAGAGAAATGCCCAATGACGTGCGGGCTTCTCCTTGTAAGCCTGCTCGCAATACGTGCTTTCCAGTTGATGACTCTTAGTATCAGAACTGTTTGTTCTAGCAATAACCATTCATTGAATATTCAACACACCTTCTCCTTAGAACATTCTCTGGGTCCAGTGTCTGCTGTCTACGGTCTCTGTTACCTCTGAGGGAGCGCTGGTATTTGTGTTCATGAGGAAAATGTCCAGGATTTTATACCAGTTTTGGCTCTAAATCCATTCTTTCTCCAGTGATTTGAAGAAATCATATAACCTTTGAATGCATCTGGGAAACTTTTGAAATGAATTTTGTAACTAATTTCATAGGGCAAATAATCATCCTTTAAACTGTTTGAAAAAATGTGAGCATCAGTGTTTCTGATTTGCCCACTCTTCCCTCTTTTCTGGGATCCACATAGGTGGAGTATAGGTGAACTCGTTAGTGGTCCAGCGGGCATGCACAGTAACTCTCTTGCACACAGCTTCTTAACCTGTTACCTGTCTCCCCAGCCTTCCTGACTAGTGCCAGGGGTGAGAAAGCACAGCCTTGTACATATTCTGCCTCTAGTTTGTAAAAGAGATCAAGAGACCATGTCTCTTGATTATTAAATTTTGCCGGGGTCTTGTTGGAGGAATCCTGATTTGTTCCTGACGTTGGACAGAGTTCTTGCCTTCCAAACCTTGTCACGTGGTGATTGCCTGGTTGGGGTGGTGGTGCAGCGCCAGCGAGGGCAGACCTGGTCCACATTAGGCGGCTTGTCCTGCCAGTCCCTGATCTTTGTTCTCATGCTGTTTGCCTCAACAGTGGGGATGGCATAGGGCCCACTTAGCTGAGTGACCTTTAAAAGGAAGTTAAACTTTATTCTGTTATTTTGGCTAGGCAATGAGTGGTTCAGAATTTGAAAGGTGCAAAGGGTACACTGTGAACGCCTCCTTCTTGCCTACCTAGTTCTCCTCCCTGGAGGCAGCCACTGGTGCCAGGTTGTAGTGTTCGCGAGTGCCTGCCCTCCATGTGGAAGGACCTGAGCTGGCCTTCCCAAATCAGATGTTCTTTTGCTTTGTTGCCCTTTGGCAGCAGCTCCTTTGTATTAAGGTCACCTCAGGGGCTTCTCTGAAGACTTTGTTGTGGTTTTGAAAGAGCCCTTGAGACCTAGGAGTTACTGGCAACATTCTCTGCTCCTGGGTCTCTGACATTGAGAGGATGTCTGTCATTGGCTCTGGATCCCTCAGTGGATGACTCTCAGAACCTTGTCCCCACAGTCTGTGTCCTGCTAGTCCTGTGGTTTCAGTGGTCTGGAGGACATTCCTAGGTGCATGTCCCTCAGTCATTGCAGACTTACTCTGTCTTAGATCTGACTTTTCTTGTCTTGGACGTTGATCTTCCTTCTTCTGTCTCCTGTGCAAGTAGAATCAGGTTTCTGAGTTGCTCAGCTTGAAATCCATCAGTCCCTGTGTCTGTTGCCTCATCCAGTCCAGGTCACAGGTTCTAACCAGGTGTTACACTGATTTCTTATCTGTTGCTATTGCATATTTCACATACTTCGGGAATTGATGACTACACTGTTGTAAACACTTCTAATTGAGCTCCCTCTCTTCAAAATTTGCTCACAGCCCCTTCTAGTATCTGTCCTTTTTATCTTTTAACAGCTCTGAAACCACCTTATGAATTCTAGAAAAGAAAAAAAAAAGAATTCCGGCCCCTTTTTTGTATCTCTTAAATTTGGTCCTTTATAGCTGTCTCTCCTAACCAGCCTTTTCTCCTGCTTGGTGCCTCTGTGACATGGATCTTGGCTCTTGCTATTTCCAACCCTTGAAATGTGCTCATTTTCTGTCACCCTCTCGCCTCCTCTACCTATTTAGATCCCATTTTCTCCATGTCCATTTCAGATCTTCCCCATCTCAATACTGTTTCAGCAGGCATGGATTTATTGTAGAAATCACGGAAATGTGTACATGGGAAAATGGAATCCGTCTGCAATCCTGTCATTCAGAGAAATACCCATTGTTCAAATGCCTTCTCTCTCCCAGGCATATTGCTACCTGTGGCTGTAATAATAGTTACCATGCATGATCTGATAGCTTGTCTTTTTATGCTGCCAGAAGCATTTTCCTAAATCCTTGGGTGCTTTGCAGAGAGTATTTCAAACTTTTTTTTTAATTTTATGAAAGAAACAGGTGAAAATAAAAGATAGTCATTGTAGAAGCACCAAAAAGAAAAGGAATCATCTTAATCCTACCACTCAGAGATAACCACTGGTAATGTTTTGGTGTACATCCTTTCTTTTTATACACACTACACATTCCTGCACTATGTATATTATTGTTTTAGAACTCATTTTTTACTTAAGAATATGCCCGAAACATTGTTCAGGTTTTTAAACATTTTAACCCAGCATAATTGTTAATGGCTGTGTGTCATTTTGTTGTGTGGTTGTACCTTAACTTATTGAACCAGTCAGCCATTTAAGTTGTTTTAAATTTTTTGCTATTGTAAGCAAGCTGCAGGAAATATCTTTGTACAAAAAACCTTTCTGCACGTGCATGATATCCTTAGATAAGTTCTATGTTTAGAACTGCCTACTCAAACAGGGATGTACATTGTTTAAGCTTTTGATACAAGTATATTTTCTTCCCACCGTAAATTTGTAGCCGCCATAACTTCATGAGTGATTGACCTTGTGGTCTCTCTTCCCCTCACAGGAATACTGAGTACATATTCACTTGTTTCTTTGTCTTAGGAGAGGCATTATAGCTTAGTGGTTACAAGCAGACGCTGGAGTTGGACTATCTGGTTTATAACTTGGTTCCACCACTAATTTCCTTTAGTTTTCTCATCTAACAATGAGGCTTAGAGTGTGGGTAGTTCTGAGGCATTATCATGCCTTTCCTACAGGAACTGTACCTTAGAGTAACCAAATAGTTGATTATGAGTTTTTCTTTATGGAATAAATAGAAAAGGAGTGATAGAATTAGAATATTAACATTTTCACCCACCATTGGATTAATAGAACAAGGCAGTAACCATCCATGCTGCTACCATCACAGAGACAACCAGATGTTGTGTACCTCCTGATGGAAGTACACAGCACTACTGATGGAGGCATCCTGTCCAAAAATCATGCTCGAGCCTAATCACGACTCTGGTTCTGAGTGCTAGTTTACAGGAAATTGAAGGAACAGAGGAACACGTCGAGAAACAGCACTGGACAAATGACTTGCTTGCTTTAGAAGTAGCTGGCGAGGAGACACGGCCCCCATACATAAAAATAAAGAGTGAGGGAAGCGACGGGAACAGTAGAGATAGATACAGAGAGTAAAACCTTCAGATTAAAAGACTTAAGGCCTATTAATGATTTCTGGATCTTAGTCGGATTCTCATTCAATCAAACTGCGGTAAAGAGAAAAAGATTAAAATTATCAAGTAGATTTGAGTATTGGATATTTACTATAAGGGAACTGTTAATTTTTTTTAGGTGTGATAATGGTATAGTGATGTTTAAAAATCCCTGTTAAAAAAAACAAATTGATAAATTGAACTATGTTAAAATTAAGAACTTCTATTTATTGAACTGTTGAGAAAATGAAGAGAAAGGCCACAGACAATGAGACGATATTTATAAAAAATATATCTGACACAGGACTCATATCCAGAGTCTATAAAGAATTTCTACAAAGGGAATATATAAAAAAAGACAACTCAGTAGAAAAATGGGCCCTTCAGATGGTCAATAAAAATTTTCCCATCATTAGTCATCATGGAAATGCAAATTGAAACCCACAATAAGATACCACTACACACCCACTAGAATGGCTAAAATTAACAAGACTGAAAATACTAAGGGTTGGCAAGTATGTGGCGCATATGGAACTTTCATTTACTGCTTGTGGGAAGATAAATGGGTACAGTCACTCTGGAAAACTGTCAATATTTACTAAAGATAAAATATACACAAACCTTGTGATCTAGTAGTTTTATTCCTGATTACACAGTAGAAATCTGTACATATATTCACTGAAAGACAAGTTCTAGAATATTGAAAGCTGTGTTCTCTGTAGTAGCCTCAAACTGCAAACAACCCAAATTGTGAATAATGCTTCTATGAACATGGGTGTACAGATATCTCTTGGAGTCCCTGCTTTGTTACTTTGGGCATATACGCTGAAGTGGGATTGCTGGATCATGTGATAATTCTATGTTTTAATTTTTTGGGGGAACTACTATACTTGCGTATTCTTGTATTTTAGGAATGTCTCACTTTTAATTTCTAAAAATGGCAGGTATGGCTAGGTATAACCCACATAAACAACTATCGAGGTCATCAATAATTAGGAGTGTAAAGAGGTCCTGAGATAAAAACATTCAAGGACTGCTGCTTTAATGAACTGTACTACTCATTAAGGAAGAAAAGGGTTGAAGCAGTCGTTAATCTGTGTGAATGAGGTGGGTGATGAGTAGGATGACACTCTTTTGCTCTCCAGTGTCCCAGTTTGGAGGATACATTGTATGGTCACTGTAATAATGGGGTCCACATGAGATGGCTCGTCAGACTTGGTAACCTTGTTACCTTTGTTTTTGTGGTGTTGTAGAGCTTCCTGAACTGGCAAGCTTTCATCTTCCTGTGGACTACTGTGGACCATGCTTTAGAATGAAAAAACTGCAGAGCAAAGCTTTGTTACATTCCTTGTTACATTAAAAATGTCTTTGTGTGGTGCTATAAGACATCAGGCTGTTTTTTAAAAGAAAGCTCCTCGTGTGTTCACAAAGCGTTTGTTGCCACCCTGCCTCTCAGAATACCAGTACCTTTGGAGACCATACGTCTCTTTGGAAATTCACCTAGTGCTTTGAAATTTGTCTCATGATTCTGACCTTCTCCCAGTGTTACTTGAAATGTAACTCAAAAATGTTCCCATGCGTTGTTTTCTTAAAAACGTTGATGGATTTTTGAGACATAAATAAACATTTTTTTCTGTATAAACATTGACTGAAAACATCATGTTGAGGATCATGTGCATTCTGTGAAGTTTGTCTGTTAACCATCCATGTATGTCTTCCCAGGAAAATGTTATCCGAGGAAAGTTGCAGAGCGTGCGCGCTTGGTTTAGTCTCCTCCTCTTCTGGCTTGCAGAACACATCACTTCCTCCTGAGGCGGGCAGCACAAAGCCCCATCCAGTTACTGGTCATTGCATGTGCCTCAGAGTTCTGCATTGACATTTGATGTCCAGTAATCTGCTCATTGGGTCTGATGACCATGCACTAAAGGGTTATCTGTCATCCCACCAAGTACAATTGTGGAAGAGGGACAGGATGAAGTGGGGCAGGATAACCCAAATAAGCTTTCCCATTCAGACAAGGGAGAGAATAGGGGAGTTACGCAGCAATGTCTTGGCTCACCTCTCTCCTGACTGGGAATTTGACTGAGACCTCTAAGCTGCAGACGGGACCTGTTGCCTGAAGGCTTCATTTTAGGTTGAGTGGGTTGGGAGCAGAACCCCCTAAATCTCATCTACCATTCCGTGTGTCAGATCTCAGTGCAGAGCTTCTCCAGGGTTTCAGAGGGCAGAGGGCTCCTACTTTTCCTGGATTCTTCCTGAAGTGTATACTCTTGACTGCATTTTCTGTTTTGTTTCATCTATTTTAGCTCTCAATCTACTTAGTCATCCAGAAATTCGTTGACATCTCATATCCACTGATGATCCCTGTTCCCTCTTATTTCTGTCTAAGACTGTGGTTTCATTCCTTAGTGTACTCGTTGCCATTCATTTCAGGGGGATATTGAGCTCAAAAGGCATGGCTTTCTCTGCCCTCCTCAACAGGAAGTTTTGAGTTTTGAGAGATGAGCTGATCTTACAACATTAAAAACAGGTAGTTGCAACACTTCTGTGTGTTTTGTTTGTGTGGCGAAGGATAAAAATGGCTCCTCTTGACTGATGACACCTGTGAATTCTGGGCTTCTGCTCTTGACATTAAGAAGGGCAAGAGCTGATGCTGACCCTGGAAAGTGCCTGTGTTTGGTTGGAGTCGGCTGATGGAGGAGAGGAGACAGGGTCGGAGACCAGCGAGTCAGGAGAGTGTGGTTTGCTACCAAAGCCTGAAAGAACCAGTTTTTGAGGTCAGTGTCAAGTACCACAGAGAAGGCAAGTAGAATGAGAAGTAGACATGTTTTATGCTGGCCACATTATTTCCCACAATGGCCCAAAAATCATTTTATGGAAGATGACATCTCAGAAGGTGAGGGGACCCAAGTTTTTTTGAACAGTAAACCTTTATCCATATATTTGCCATTTTATGGACTTTTCTAAGCTCTTATGATATTTTTAAGCCTCTGTTACCTTATGAAATAACTAGCACTGTGTGTTTTATAACCCATTTCTTTAAACGTTACAGCAAAATCTCAGACTTCTATGCCAAAAAGTAGTCCCTGCCCTGTTTAACTGTAAGTGACTGAAAACCAAAAATGACAGTGGCTTAAACAAGGTAGAAGTATATATATCTCTCTCACATAAAAGAAGTCTGGAGGCTGGCATTCCAGCAGCTTCACAGTGTCAAGGATTCAGGTTCCTTCTGTCTTGCTGTTGGACCATCCTGAGTGTGTGACTTCCATCTCTAGTACAGGAAGGCTGCTGGAATTTCAACCATCACATCCATTTTTCAGCAAGCAGGAAGAAGGGAAAGAGAAAGAGGCCTGCCCCTTTCCTGTAAGGACACTTCCTAGAAAATGCACTCACTGTTTCTGCTTACATCCCATTTGCCAGAACTCTGTCATGTGTCCTTGCGTGACTGCAAGGGAAGCTGGGAAACGTCCCTTCTAGGAGGCCATGTGCTTGGCTAAGCGTTGGGGTTCCTATTACAATGGAAGAAAAGGAGAATGGATGTTGGGACAACCAGTGATCTCTGAGCACTTCCAAAGGCCTGAAGATGCCTGTTAAAAATTGGCAGGAGATCTACGAAGCAACGAAGAAGAAAAACTGTGGGAAGATGCAGGTGGAGAGTAGCTGAGACTGGTTTTGGTGGCTGAGGGTCTCCTCCAGTGGTGGCAGGCAGATGAGTCACTGACAGGCAAAGACAAAAGGGGGACTGTTTCAGGTTTGAGGATGGGAAAGAAGGGCCGGGGGTCAAGCACAGGCAGCTGCCTGCTCCTCAGTGGGAGAACTCTCAAGGCACAGGCCTTGAGGATCTTTTGGTGTGTGGTCCCTAGATGTCTGACAAACATAATGCGGAGAAAACTCCCTGCATCCCAGGAGCTCCCAAGTACGTCCAGCACCACTTTTCTAGAAGTAGAGGAAAACCCAGGCCCTCAGTTCAGTGTCCCTCCTCATTTCATTTCTGTCTTTTGATCTCTCATAGGACAGAGCAGTAATTGCTACCTAAAATGGTCTTGAATTCTTAGGAAATTGTGTGGAAATGACCTGTTGAAGGCAGCCAGAAATGGTGCTGCTTTAACCAGATGACTGTGGATAAAAGTTTTCATCACACATGCACTCCCTTCCTGCCCTTGCAACAGAAGTGTATGTTCCCTAGATGTTGGCCCTTGCTAGGTGTGGCACAGGTCCTGGCAGGTGGCGTTGAGACTCAGGTGTCCTGCTGCCTGAAGGTTAGGCTCTTATTAGCACCATGTGGCAGTTCTCTTTGGAGAAATGAATCAGTTATTAATACATGCAGTCTTCAAAATAATAATAGAGTCTTCTAAATGAGAGGTCCTTGCAAGAGCAAGTGAAGGGTGAGGTTGGGAAATAGCCCCATTATGTCCCATGTGGTCCAGGGAGACTGCCGGCTGGCCGGAGTTCTGATTACCTCTGGCTGTTTTTTCCCATGGGCTTTGCTCCAAAGGCATAGACTATAAGTCTTCTCTGTTGCCTTCCACTGTAGGTTTATGGTGTCCCATCCTGCTCTGAGTGTGAGGGTGCTCGTAGAAGCGCAGGGACCCCCTTCACTGCTGATCTTTGGTGACTGTGAATAGAATCCCTCACTACAATCCAGTCTGCGCTGTGTTGAGCTGGTATCTGTCCCTTCCTATGGATTTGGGAGAGCTAGAGCCATGTGAGCTTTGTTTTCTCACAGGAACGTCAGCCAAACATCCAGTTTTCTCTTAGCAGTTGCCGTTTCTGTCTCTTATCTGTTCCACAGAATTCTCAGAGAATTTTCAGTTTGCACATACTGGTATATTGAAAACGTGCCACTCGAGAGTAGCTATTTTGAGAACTTCTGACAAAGAACCATTTCTTCCGCCTTTCCTAGGGGCTTTTTGTCAGACAAGTGATGTCTCATCGTTCTGGAGAATCTCGCTTGAGTCCTGGGAGCTGTGGTCAGATGTCTTGTTTCCTAGATCTCAGGGAACAATTACTTCAGTTATTGGGTTTGGTGTTCTAACGCGTGACTCTTACATTTCTCATTGGTCTTATAACATCCAAAATGCTAGAATGAGCCACTATTTGAAGTTGAAGAAACCAAGACTTCTGGTGTCCAGAGGATCAAAAAGGGAAAGGGAAACTAGGACGGTTTGAGATTTTTCAGGGCCCTTCCTTTTCAGGAAAGTTTGGCCCAGGCCTTCTGGCCTTCACTGACCAGTAATCTCAGCTTTGATGGGTTCCGTGTAGGTAATGTGGTTGTGGAAGCCGACCCTGGGTGCTGGTTCTTTGGGTTGCTTTGAAGAATGTCATATTGCCTCACGAGGTCATGTATGTGACTTTAGGGCTTGCTCAAACTTCTGAGGTATTTAGCATGGCCTGGGGAGGGGTGGAGGATGGAGCTTGATGGGGGTGGTGACATTTGAGCTGGAAAAACAGGAATGTGCCTGGAAAGGTGGACAGAGAATGAGACAAGGGTCCCGACTGGAAGGCCCTTAAGGGCCATGCCAGGGAGTTTAGGGGGAAGCCAGTAAAGGTGCTGGCACAGAGGAGTGAGAGGCTGAGATATATCCATTTTGTACTTTTCTAAATTATGGAAGCAATACTTGTTTGGTGAAAATACGAAGGTGACAGGAATGTATACATTTAACTTACCTTTAATTTTATTACCCAGAATGTAATTGTGTTAACACGTTCATCATGTCCTGCTAATCTTTTTTCTACAGTTTTAAAATGTCTGTTTGGCGTTCCCCCCATCTTTGTTAAATAGATCATGGCAGAATCTTGTTGGTTTTTTTTTAAAGATTGGCACCTGAGCTAACATCTGTTGCCAATCTTCTTTCTTTTTTTCTTCTTCTCCCCAAAGCCCTCCAGTACATAGTTGTATGTTCTAGCTGTAGGTCCTTCTGGTTGTGCTGTGTGCGACGCCGCCTCAGCGTGGCTGATGAGCAGTGCCATGTCCACACCCAGGATCTGGGCTGCCAAAGCTGAGCATGCAAACTTAACCACTTGGCCACGGGGCCAGCCCCCGCCCCCGTTTAAAGTCTCTTACTGCATATTTTCAAATTGCCTTTCAGAAAGGTGGTACTAATTTACATTTCTTTGAGTACTATATGAGTGTACTGGTTTTCACCAACTCTATTCCCCAATGAATATTCTTTTCATTCAGTCTGATGTGAGAAAAATGGTTTTTCATGGCCTTTTTATTTTTTATGTCACTGATTATTAGGTTAAATAAGGGATACAGGTTATTGGTATTTGGGAAGTTGTCCTTTTTGCTAATTTTTTTTTTTGGTTGGCATGTTTACATTTTTCTCATTGATTTGTAAGAGTTTTTTTAATAGTTAAAGAAGTTGAAAGATCTAAACTGGTATTGTTCTTAAAGGATTTTCAAAAATGATCATCCATTTTTCACAAGCATGCCACTGTGGTAGCCTAGGGCGGATTTGGGGCAGGGGGGCTTCTCAACAGGGCTGTGATGTTATTACAAGGCCTGACCATGCAGTGACTAGCTGGCCATTCGTATATATTTCTAGAGGTGGGCTTGCTGGATTATCAGAAGTATTGGCTCCTATGTTATAGGGATGAGCAAAAAGCCTTGAACTTCAAGTTAGAATGTGAACCCAGGTAGGCTGAACCTGAGTGCCATGCTCCTTGCTGTAGTCATTCTGCCTCCCTGGCCTCCTGGTCTCCCCAATCATTTTTCTTCCATGGTTTGGGCAGAGCTGCTCACACAGGAGGACCTGTAAGCATCTCAGGGTGAGCCAGCAGGGCCATGGTGGTGGGGGAGCCCTTGCCTCGCTGCATGGTCTCAGAGAGAGGAGATGGTGACAGTGGCCACTGAGTTTCTTGGTGTCTGCAAGCTGGCAGCAGCGGCATCTCGGCGCAGACCCTGCAGGGTGCAGGCAGGCTAGGGGCTACACCAGGGTGAGGCCTGCGTGGCAAGGAGCCCTTATCCCCTGAGGCCCAGCTCAGGCTGCATCCTCCTCTATGGAACCCTCTCGACTCCTGCACCCCATTTCTTCATCACCCTCTTTTCTCCAGGCTTCTGTGGAAATTGACTGTCCAAGTCCTGGTTAGATGTTGTTTCCTCAGCAGGTGAAGTCTCTGGAGTTGGGCTCCTTGTCTTGGATTTCTGTAGCTCCCACGTGATTCAGTAAAGGCATAATGATCTGTCATGGGGTTCCTGGCGGAGTGGCAAAGCTGAATGTCCCAGGGAGCAGAGAGTAGGCAGAGCTCAAAGGCTCAGCTCTCCTGCTGGCTTTGTCAAACTCCTGGTTGCTGTCAGACTTGGCTGTTCTTAGCACATAAGGTGGTCAGGAGTTTGAGTGATGCTAAGTCAGCTGTGAAGATTAGCATCTGGCTGAGCAGTGAACCAGGCCTCTGGTTTCAGGAGGAATTTGTTGAGCTTAGTGACTAGCATTGTGGAGCAAAAAGAAAATACTGGCATGTCAGTTTATTTACTGTTAGCATTGCAGTACCATGCTGATGTTAACGTATGATGTGCTTAGTATCAACCCCAACATTTTGTTAAAAAGTGGTTAGAATTTGTGAAATGAAAAAGACAAAGTGATTCAGATGCACAAAGTTTGAACACACTACAGAACATCAAGTAAAAACTTAAATTCATAAAAATTAAAATGCTAAACATAAAAATTACTATTCCTATATAGGTTATTCAATAAAGTAAGTAAAATTTACATTTTGTTCAAAATTAAAATTTGCTAAAATGTGCTAAATCTAAAATTAAAGCTTACTAAAATTTAAAATGCAATGCTCTTTTAAAATATACATCAGTGGTGACATTGATTTAGGCATAGCATTTCTGTTTGACTTTCCCTCTGTGCTGAGGAACTGACTCTGGCGGTAGGGAAATGACGAGACCACTGCAGCCCTTTTCATCTTCATCTTTCAGCTCCCAAGAATCCCACCTGTTGTTCTCAAACTTTGAGGATTCTTTGTTTTTTCGGAGCAGACTGTAGCCTTTTAATTGCGAGTGTGCTGTGGTTTTTGGTTCCAAGACAGCATTTCCTGTTTGTCTTGGGGTTCTTTCGTCTCATCATTACTTTGGAAATTCTTCGAGTTGGGGTAGGAATTAGTCTTAAGGCAGAAGTTTTGCTTTATTGGTTGATTTTCTTCCTCCTCCTGAGGGTTATGGAGAGAAAGAAAAAGACTTCTAAGTGGGGATCTGCAAGTGTGGGTAAGTCTCAGATGTATGTGGGGCGATGGGAGAGCACGTCATTTAGAGTGCCTTTGTACCACACAGGCGCTGTGTTTTAGTTTTTCGTCTGTAAAAGTTCAGCAGTGCTGTGTCTGCCCCTTATTCCTGCCCCCAAGTAACAACCAGCATTTGTGTGATGATTTAGTTTATAACGTTTCTCTGCATTGCCTCAGGGCCTTTCAGGCTTTTTTGGACCTCGAGCCACAGGGATAAATACATTTTACACTTTGTCCCAGTCCAAGCTTGTATGTATATGTCACTTTGCAACAAAAGTTTCATGAAGCAGTACTTTTACTATCTGTGATACATTCGGAAGTTTCTGTTCTGTTTGATTCTTATTCTACTTTTTGTGTAAACTTTTTATTGAAGTGTAATGTACATGCAGGAATAGGTCCCTATCATGATTATACAGTGGGGTGATTTTTTGTAAAGTGAGCACATCTCTGCAGCCGGTCCCCAGATCAAACAAATCATTACCAGGACCTGGGAAGCTCCCTCACGATCCCTTCTAATCACTGCCTTCTCAGGGCGGCCACTTGCCTGACTTCCGGCACTGTGGTTTATTTTCTTCCTTGCTAGTTGGGATCCACTGAATTGATTTTAAGACCCAGTGGGTCTCGTCCCACAGTTTGAAAAACATAGCCTCACCTTATTCTAACTCCGCAATACCCTTGAGATGGGAATTGTTTCTATTTTATAGGTGAAGAGGCTGAGGTCCAGGTGGTGATGTGATTCCTCTGAGCGTCGCATAGCTGGTCCTCGCGCCCCTTCCCCGTGCCTCTGAGGCCCTCTCCCCCAAGAGAAGGAGGGGCTTGCTTCTTTGGAAAGTCAGCGGCAGCCTTTTCTGTTTTATGTCTAGTTTCTCACTCCCTCTTGTGTTTACAGGATTGACATTCATTATTCATATAGCTTTAGTGAATTCCGCTATTGCCATTCTTAAGTACTGAGAATGTTTTTGTGAATATGAGTTCTGTAGACTTGCTCACTGCTTTGGAGGCTGTGTGGTTTGGAGGCTTTTGTGGCAGTCATCCTCTGCCCCCACCCCGCAATAGAATGAAACTCTGCAGAGGCATAGATGGCCTGTAGATGTAACAAAGGACTTGGACTGCCATGCATAGCTCCCCACCCTCATCCCACAAAGCACTGTGCTGACTTGCATGCCTTTCCCTGCCCGTAGGCTTTGCCTGTGGATAGATTTCTTCCCACCTCGTGTCTCCCTCAGGCTCCGGAGTACCTACCTGCAGGACCCAAGTGCTGAGCTGCCTCGCCATCCTCAAGCCTTTCTGGTTGAGAGGTTGTTGCTCCTAGCCAGGACCTCTCGAAGTAAATGTTCTGAGAATGCTGGGGCCGATGTCCTGCAGTCCACGTCCAGACGTCCTTGACTGGGCGTTCAGCCTGAGAGCCCTCTCGGGCTGTGAACTGTTCACTGGCTCTGTCCATCCCTAGCTCAGGCCTAGTTCAAAGAGCCTTGGCCTCCTGAGTTCTCCACCCTTGATAGAGTTCTCTGGGAGAGAGGTACTTGGAAATGCCCTTGAGGCAGGTATACCCATAGCAAGTGGCCTGACAGTGAGGGAGGATAAACTCGAGGAGTCAAACCTGAGCACTGAAGCACAGGGTCTGTATTATTGGGGCAGACAGCCTCCTCACTCCTTCGCTGCTGAGGCCTGCACCTGCAGAAGAGCAGTGGAAATTCAAGATGTTACCAATGGGACAACAGGCCCAGAATGGAGTTGCTTATGCTAAGCCCTACGGCACCAAACTGAGACTCTTCCAGAAATGGAATCTGAAACTAGTCAACCAGGAATCACATGATCAGCACTAAGCAGGTAATCTGCCTGATAGACTCCTGTCATCCCCTAAAGGAAAACAACCTTGCAGTAACCAATCTGCTTTATTTTTAGCCTCATGGAACTTCCTTGTTCTTGCTTTCTTCTGCCTATAAAAGTCTTTCGTTTGGTACAGTTCCTCTGAGCTCTGTTTTGTCTGCTAGATTGGATGCTCCACGATTCATGAGTCATCGAATAAAGCCAATAAGAGCTTTAAAATTTACTTACTTGAACTTTGTTTTTTAACAACAGCAAAAATATAGGGTAATATCTTGTTTAAGTGTCCTTGTTGCAGAGGTGCGTAGTAATATTTGGGTGGAAGATTTGCTACCCCAAATGTTTAAAAGAAGCTGTTTTTTATAGCTGAAGCAGCTAAGTTTTGGTTACCTAGAAATTTCACTATGGATTAGTGGGTTTTTTGTTGATACCAGATAACGGAGGTGTTTGAGTTTATTCGATTCATTAAACCTCAACCCTCAGCTCTGACGGAGTTGGGTGAAGACAATAGCCAGGCTGTTGAACGTGAAGATTGAGTGGCCATGACTGTTGGATTTGTTATTAAGATGGTGAGTAATTTCTTCTTTTTTTTTTATTTTGAGGAAAATTAGCCCAGAGCTAACTGATGAGGATTTTAGGCTGGTTAATTTTAAAACTGCAGATGAGAAGCAGGCTCCGAGGACCGGAGTTTGCTTGCCCTTTGCTGAGAAACATTTACATTTGTAAGGGAAGCCTCTATCTGTAAGGATGCCTCCCTCTCTGTGCCAGGAAGAAGGGGGCTGGCCTTATCTCTAGAAACTCTTAATGGGGAAGGCAAGAACTTAAATTGGTTACTGTCTGGCAACCTCATGTAACTGATTTAGGGTGGTGGCTTCTGGCCTTTACTTAATCCCATTTGATTCTTATCTAAAAGTTGTGGGACCACCCAATGGGCAGACCCCACCTGCACTGATACCATTTTAACCTTTTTACATGTTCTTTCCTTTGTCTTGTGAAGAGATGGCTCACATACCTATGCCTTAAATTTAGCCTTACTCTCCACCCATGTTTGCAGCAGTAGCCGGGGCAGCAGCAGCTCCTCCTGCCCGTGGGTCCTGTCCCCATGCTATTCCACACTATTCTCAAAATAAAAGAGCACTACTGCCACATCTTGAGAGTCCAAGAAATCTTTCTTTTGACTCCTCGGCTCACCGACCATGCATCACTAACTACTGCCAATCCTTCTCTTTTTGCTGAGGAAGACTGGCCTTGAGCTAACATCCATGCCCATCTTCCTCTACTTTATATGTGGGATGCCTACCACAGCATGGTTTGCCAAGTGGTACCATGTCCACACCCGGGATCCGAACCGGCAAATCCTGGGCCGCTGACAAGCAGAACGTGCAAACTTAACTGCTGCACCACCGGGCCAGTCCTGTAATTTCTTTTTTGGTTGATGCATCTGCCTCTCTTTCCTTGGAGCAGAATCCAATTTGTCAGGGAGCTCAGCTTCTAGAGTCCAAGATGCAAGAGGCAAGTATTTCCTTTTTTGCAAGAATGCTGGAGGTGAAAGCAGTCCAAAACTGCTTGAAATTTCTTCTCATTCTACTATCTACCTCTTTTCTCCTGGATGCTTGAAGGCTCATCTTTATGACATTCTGAGGAAGAATTTCACATTCATTCCTCGTATGGAACCTGCACATCCATGTTAAACGTGGTGAGATGGGGACATTTTGTGCAAAGTGGCTGGCTTTTGTGATGTGATATTTATGCCTAACATTTTAACCTACAGACTCAGAAGTGGAGAACTGCTTGACTGAATTCCTTGTCGTCTTCCCTCCCTCCCTCCCTCCCTTTGTGAAAAACATTGAGGCTCATCTATATGCCAGGCATTGTTGGAGGCTGAGGGATACAGCAGTGAATCAAATCCCTTCCACATGGGGTTTATGTTCCAGTGTGGGAGACAGACAAGTGTGTAATAATTTCAGGTGGCAGTGATGTTATGGAGAGGACTAGAGCAGGGGTTTTTAAATATGAGGGTAGCATTTGCAGTGTTAGCATTGGAAGGGGTCTTCCGGTTTGCAGTCCAATTGGCCCAAAGGACAGATGTGTTCTGACTCTGCCTGGAGCATTTCCCATTATTCACAGGAAATGAATGGAAATTGCACAGATCTACACATTCTGTAGGGCAGGATTGAATCATTTAGGGCTCTAAAAGGTTTCTGTCTACTTATTCCATTATTCATGGCAACACATTAGTTGCTGTCCGGAAATAAGCTCATTACCACTCTGGGTTTTATGGGTGTCTCCTAGGGGCTCCCCGCCCCCCAGTCATTTTCACCATTGGGAAGGGCTGAAGATGCAGCCTTTTAGTCATTAGTTGCGTTTGAATGATTGTAGTTCTAGGATGTCTTCCCCACACAAATGCTGGCAACCATTTTTCTAGGCCTTGTAGATAAAGGTTGATGAAGTTGATTAAAATTCAGTGAGTTAAAAAACTCTCATTGAGCTTTTACCAGATTCTAGACAAGGAGCTCTGAAGGTAAACAAAGATGATTAGGACAGTCTTCGCTTTTGATGAGTTTGAAATCTAAATCTAAATTAGATTGTGCCCTCTTCACGTAAATACAAAGCACAGCAAATGGTGGCAGTGGGTGTGGGGACATGTAACGTGCTGTGGGAGATTTCTTGGAAGAGAGCTGAAGTTGGGGAACAGGAGGGCGTGTGAGTTTCCTGGGGCTGTTCTAACAAATTGTCACAAACTGGCTGGCTTAAAACAACAGAAAATTCCTCTCATAGCTTTGGAGGCTGGAGGGCTGAAGTCCAGGAGCTGGCAGGACTGCCCTCCTTTCAGAGGCCCTAGGAGAGAATCCATGCCTTGCCTCTTTCCAGCTTCTGGTGACTTGGCATTCCTTGACTTGTAGCTGCGTCTCTGCTCTGTCTTCACGTTGCCTTCTTCTGTGTCTGGCTGTCTCAGATCTCCCTCTGCCTTTCTCTTATAAGGACTAAGATACATGTGATTACATTTATGGCCTGAGTGGAAATCCAGAATAAACTCCTCCTTTCAAGATCCTTAACTTACATCTTTGCCGTATAAGGTAATATGTCTTTTGCCACATAATGTAGTATTCACAGATTCCTAGGAAGTTAATTTATTTTGGGGAGGGGGCTTTTTTTTTTTTTCCTATCTGCTATAGACGGGAATCAGGGGAGACTTTCCTTGAGGAGTCTTAGTGCTTCTAAGGAGGAGGAACAGGGAGGAGAAAAGGCTGAGAGCCAAGGGGGAGAAGAGGGAAGGGTGGGTATAATCAGGGCCAGTGGGTGGTTGTGCTTGGCTGGAGTGTATAGTGTGTGCAGAGTGTGGAGGACCTGCAGTGGGAGGCACTTTGTCTTTAATTCACTAGACAAAAATGGGGGGAAGAGGAGTGTAATCCGAGCTGTGCTTTATGAAGATTAGTCTGCACCTTTGTGAGGAGTAAGTTAGAGAGGGGAGTAATTAGTGGAGGAACCAATTGAGAGGCTCTTGTAGTAGAGAAGGGTTGATGTGCAGACTCCAGCAAGGCTGCTGGCAGTGAGAATGGGCATAAGGAGAGACGCTGTAGTGACAGGATCACACTGTGAGAACTGATGACGTATAGGGCTGGGGATTTGGAGACGGTGATGAGGATCAGTGTTCCCCATGGGACACATCTCTTGTAGATTAGGGTCTTGAAGGAAAACAGGAGGAAGAGCTGGTGTGGGTGGGAAAGGAGGTGATTAGTTTTGGACCTGCTGAGTTTGAGGTGCTGGTTGGACATCGAGGTGTCTTGTTGGCAGGTTGCAATGTAGTGCTGTAGCTTGGGGGAGAGGACATAGAGCAGGTGGGTCCATAGAATAGAGGCTGATGGCAGTGGATCACTCATCAACGAGTGCAGTGTAGAAATAACAACCTTGGGGAGCTCTGGCATTTAGGACGTGAGCAGAGGAAGAAGACAGAATATGTGCCGGGAGAGGAAGAAAACTAAGACTATTTTAGTTGTAAATGCAGGAAGCTATTCAAACTTGATTAAAAGGGAGAAAGGAATCCATTAGCGCAGGTAACTTAAAGAGCAAGAGAATTCTAGCTTCAGGCCTAGTTTAATCTAGGGGCTCAAATGGCACCAAGCCTTGGTCTCCCTCCATCTCTTGGATCTCCTTCATGTTGGCTTCATTTCTAGGCTTCACCTGGTAGCAAGATGTTCTTCAGCAGGTGAAAGGCCCGTGGGTAAGGTCATGCCTTATTCCTGGGGGCTCCAGAAGACGTACGGGGAATTGCTGTAACTGGGAGGTATGTCCACCTCTGACCCCGTGGTTGTGGTCAAGGGAGTACAGTGCTCTGACTAATTAGGTCTAAATTACCTGCCTGCTCCTGGTAGGGGAGGAGAGGATTACCCAAAAGCAACTTTAAGGCACTTTTATCACAGAAAGGGGAACTGAAGCTGGGTAATAAAATACTAGATGTCTAGCAGATCAGGATTGACCCAGCCCGGCAGTGTCACCAAGGAAGCAGTCCCAGAGGCAGTAGATTGATAACTGACACTGATAACTGACACGCACGTCAGCTGTCTTCGTGCTTTTTGTAGCTGAAACCCAGTACGGCCGTGGTTTTGTATTCTGCCTTTTTCATGTTGCTGCGTGGTCTTTATACTTGTCTTGTTAATAGCTGCACAGAAAGTCGATTTACCATAATTTGCCTAATAATTTCCCCTGGTTAGGGACATAAACTTGTTTTTTACTTTTTTAGCACTGCAGCGATGCAGGTTCACTCCCTGGGTGTCCCCAGGCTCAGCCCCTCTGGCTTTTTCATCTGTTTCTGTTAAGTAAGATCTTGCTCTTTTTGTCTTTCCTATTTTAAGCACTGTTGTGGCCATATTTGCCCCTAGGTGAGGTCTGACCAGTGCTAACTAGAGCAGGACCATACCTGTGTTAATATAGCCTAAGATTTGAAAAAATAAATTCAGCAGGTAAAATTCAAATGTTTCCTTGGCTTTATTCAACAATTCATGAATTGGGCAGCATCTAATTTAGCAGATAGAAAGGAGCTCTGAGGAAATGTACAAAATGAAAGGCTTTTATAGGCTGAAGGGAGCCGGAACAAGGTCATGTGCGTTGGTTATTGCAAGATTACTTTTCTTTAGGGGGGATGACGGGTCTATCAGGCAGATCACCTAACTAGTGCAGATCAAGTTACTTACTCCTGACTGACTGGTTTAATATTCCATTTCTGGGAGAGCCGAAACTGTAATTAAATCAAGTTGTGGTTGGTGACGTGGGGCTTAGCATAAATGACTCCATTTTGGGCATGTTGTCTTGTTTTGAACAGATTGTGTTAGGGTTTTTTTTTTTTTTTGAGGAAGATTAGCCCTGAGCTAACATCTGCTGCCAATCCTCCTATTTTTGCTGGGGAAGACTGGCCCTGAGCTAAGGTCCCTGCCCATCTTCCTCTACTTTATATGTGGGGTGCCTACCACAGCATGGTTTGCCAAGCAGAGCCGTGTCCACACCCGGGCTTCGAACTGGCGAACCCCAGGCCGCCAAAGTGGAATGTGCAAACTTAACTGCTGCGCCACCAGACCGGCCCCCAAATTGTGCTAGTTTTTTCTGTTATTCGAACTGTGAACTATGATTATCAACTAAAGTCCTAAGTCTCTGTGTGTGTATTTTACTGTTAAGCTATGTCTCCCTTAATTTGTGCTTCTGAACTGGTGGTTAAAATCTTGTGTTAACTGCTGTCTAATTTTATATCTGTGTAATTGGCCCATCTTTCTAGCACATTGACATTTTTTTATTTTTCTGTCTTTATCTTTGTGAGCTATGTGTCACCTGCGTGTTTTATTAGTGTGCCGTCAGTAGCTTCATCTTAAGTCATTGATGATAGAGGTGAATAGGAAGCAACACAGGAATTGGGTGTGCAGTGTGGTAACAACTGTTATCCCCCCACAAAAAAACATGGATACGTAGAAAAAGACTGGCGTGAAATACATCAGAAGGTTAACTATTTCGGGTAGTGGGACTGTAGGAGGTTTTAAAGATGCATGTCCCAGTTGTCATTAAGGAATGTGTATTATTTTAAGAAAAATGTTTATCAGGACCAGATGAGGGTGGAGCCGTATGAATTCCCCTAGCACCCTCCTTCAAAGTTGATATTGATAATAAGTTTCAGGCGTTGGTAAGCGCGATAAAGAAAAGAAAGCAGCCTAAGGGGAGAGGGAATGATGGAGGTGGACTTGGGCCGTTCTTTTAAGTAGGGTGGTCGGAAAAACCCTCTGAGGAGAGGATGTCTGCGTGGAGACTGAGGGAGGTGGCTGGTTGAGCAGTGAAAACTTTCCTGAGTCAGGAGTGAGCTCAGTGTATTGAGGGACAGCAGAAAGGCCACTGTGGCTGTGGGTCTGTCCTCCCTGGAGATCCCTGGGGTGTGGAGAATGAGGGGAGAGGTAAGCTGGGACTTGCTAAGTCATCCTAAGGCAGTGAAAGGTCATTAAAGGGTTTTAAATGGGGGAGATGCGTGGACTGATAGACATTTTAGAAAGATCACTGGCTATTTTTGAGGAGAATGGCAGGTGGAAGGAGCAATTAGGAGACCAATGCAGGTGAGAGATGATGGGGGGTGGGAGGTGCCTAGTGATTGAGAAGATAGATTGGCTTAAACCATTCTCTGTCATCCCTCCACTCTGCTTTCAGGCGTTGGTGTCATCCTACACTCCCATCGAGGTCCACCTCAGTGCCAGTAGCACCTGGGGCTGTGCTGCTCCCATTGTTCCCTTTCTCCTCAGGCTCATGGGGGAAAGAGAGCTCAAGTGTCTCTCTCTGCAGCCATCTAACCACATGCTGGAGCTCTCATTTCATTGGACCATCTTATGCCAAGTGCCTACTTCGAACAGTCATGGTGCCCATGGTCTTAGGCTGGGGTTTAATGCCTGTTTGTGAACCTGTCACTGTGGAAAGGGGGTGGGGTTAAAATAATTAGCCTGTGCAGGCTCCTGCACACCATGGAGGAGGAGTGGAATGGCTTTCAGGAGGAGGCAACTGCAGTGTCCAGTGCCTGGGGGAAAACAAGAGAGCAATTAAGCATGACTCCCAGATTTTGGGCTTATGTGGGATACAGATTGTGGTGCCATCAACTGGCCAGGTAGGCAAGACTTTAGGACCAATAGTTTTGTGGGTAACATCAGAAGTTCTGTGTAGATACATTATATTTGAGATACCTGTGAGAACTTTCTGGTGGAGATGTCAGAAGTAGTTGGAAATAAGGGTTTGACACTGGAGAAGAGGTTGGAGTTGGAGATAGAAATGTCGGAGTCATTGGCATGGAATTGGTAACTGAAGCCAAGGGGCTGGATGGTAATACTTAGGGAGAGAGCATATTGGGTCCAGAATTGAGCCCAGGGCCATTCCAACATGTCGAGGTCAGGTAGAGTGAAAATAGCACAGGAGATTGAGAAAGAGCAGTCAGTCAGGTCGAATGAGAACCTGGAAAGAAAGTATGTATCGTGAAGCTGAGAGAAGAATGTTTCAAGGAGGAAACGGTTAACTAGGTCTGATATTGCCAAGAGGTCCTCTAAGATGAAGAGTGGAAAGTCCATCTGATTTGGCAGCATGGAGGCTGTGTTACTTACTTCATGTGTTACAAGTTTTAGCTTCATTGTTGTCCCCAGAGCCTGGGACATCGCACTGATTTTTCCCCTCTGAGGTACTGGATATCTGAAAGTCATTTGCAGTTCAGCTGACCATGCCCTCCTTTTTTTTTTTTTAAAAAAAAGGTTTTATTAAAGGAAGTTTTCAAACACGGGGAATAGTTTAATTAATTCTCTTGTACTCATTGTACAGAAAGGGTGTGATAAACACTCTTTCCTCTTAATTATTGATTTTCAAAAAAATGCTCTTGTATCCCAGAAACCTTCAAAGGTGGCCCATGTGGCTTCTTACAGTTACCATTATGAATTCACAGACTTTCATATACTTGTGTTTAAATTACTTTTAGTTTATTATTTATTTTAGTGCTGAAATTGACCTATCTTTGGTCAATAGGAGTCTTTTATTTCTTAAATGGCTTTCTCATTTTCCTATTTCATCTTTTCCCAGGCATGCTTAATTTATCAAGGAAAGGAAAGCTATTTTGCATTGTTGCTCTCATAACTTTTCCAGCTAATATGCCAGTTTTACAATTGAGAACACTGTTAATTTCCTGTTCCTCAAGGAAGAAATATTAGAATCTATTTTATGAACCAGGAATACCGAAAAAGTGACAGTATAATCTTCCTGCACAGTAGCCAGCTCGGGTTGCTTCTTCATCTACAGGGGCAGGGAGATTGGGGCGTGAGACCCGGGCACGTCAGTTCTCCTGTTCACTTCCCTTGTCTAGTAAAATCTGTAGAAAGCACTGTCGGAGATGGGTGACACTGAGGCAGGTACTGGGTGGTGATTTCTGATTGAGGGGCTCATCAGATAAGGGAACCCAGCAGCTGGTCCTGGTTCCACTTCCTGGCAGAGGTCTAGGGAGCACCCTTGAGCTCAGTTTTGAGATTGCAAATATATTTTTCTTTCCCGTCTTTTTAGATCTTTTGGCAATATTTGACATACTCTGTTTTTTGGAAGAAGCTTATTCTAGTAAAGAGGAAACTTAAAAAAAAAAATTGCTTTCTGTTCCAGTAAGGCTGATGACTCATTTTCCCTAGAAAGAGATGCCTCATGATACGAGGACCTGTTGGATTGCAGCATGGCTTCTAATTTTTGGTGTCTTGGCTCTGACCCTGGAGGACAATGGAAAAACAAGTGAAATCATCAGAACATGGTTCAGAAGATCTGGACCGTGGGCAGAGCCTCCCAAGAGACAGAGGTGATTTTTCCACCTCTGGTAGTCTCTATCCCGAATTAAATAATGTCTTGTGATGATGGCTGGTACTAGATTAGAGTGGTACACTTGTTCTTTTAGTAAACAGATGCATTGAGTCCAGAGGGAGGCCTTAACAGGGAAGATGGGAGAGAGTGTTGAGAGAAAGGAGAATTCCTGTTTATTCTGTGTCACCCGAACTCTTGGTTTAGTGTATGACATTGGCAGTTTCAAGGAGCTTGCGACCCAATCCAGTGGGGTCTGTATGAATTAGAGAGCCTTGTATTCAGGCAGCCTTCCTCTTTTCTGAACTCTTTCTCAGACATACCTTTACCACAAATCCTGTGCTTTTTGGAATCCCTTGTATCATTTAGGATACATTTGGCCACAAATGACAGAAAACCCAGAAATACAGTGTCCCTCCAAAACAGAAGCACTTTTCTTTCTCATGTAATAGGCAGTCCAGGGCCCATACTGCTTTTGTCTTGTGGAGTCCTCCTCTGTAGGTAGTTTCTGCCTCATGGTCTACTCCTTCCTTCTTGTTGCTTAGTCATTCTTAATAGGTGGTTTTTCACCGCAAGGCCAAGATGGTTGTTGGAACTCCAGCTAGCTTGTCCATATTCCAGTCAGCAGGAAGGAAGAATGGTAGAATTGCACACAACGCTTCTGCTAACGTCTCATCAGCCAGAATTGGAAAATGTAGTCTTGGTTCTAAGCCCAGATAAAAATCAGGGCTCTGGAGCCTGCCTGGTGGCGCAGTGGTTAAGTTTGCACGTTCTGCTTCTCTGCGGCCCGGGGTTCACCGGTTCGGATCGCGGGTGCGGACATGACACCACTCGGCAAACCATGCTGTGGTAGGTGTCCCACATATAAAGTAGAGGAAGGTGGGCACGGATGTTAGCTCAGGGCCAGTCTTCCTCAGCAAAAAGAAGAGGATTGGCAGTCGTTAGCTCATAGCCAATTTTCCTCAAAAAAAATAAGTAAATAAAAATCAGGGCTTCTGTTACAATGTCTGAGAAAGAAGAGGAGGTGGACAGTGGACAACCAGCTTCAACCCTGGATGCATTGTATAGTGGTCTTAAGAGTGCAGAAAATGTCGAACTGCTGAACTAAGCTCTGTGTTGCCCAGCTTTCTACCAATCCAGTAAATCCTGGATCCTCTTGGAATGGTGGGCTGTGGCTGCTTATGCGGATGTGGTGAGACCTACTTACTGTCTTCTCTGTTCTAGGCACCATGCTAGAACATGAGGAAGTCGACATGGTTCCCCATTCCCCCTGCCCCTGACAGATGTGGTCTTCAGGAGGAGCTCATACAGTGTGGGGAACACTTGGGGAAGGACAGGGGGCCACTTGGACACACAGGCAGTGGTAGAAGGTTTGGAGAGAAAGGGATCTCTTAGCGGAGATTCAAGGGATAAATTAGAATTGGCCAGAAGAGAGTTGTGTCTGAGAAGACTGTTTTAGGTAGGAACAGAATGAGCAAAAGGCTTAAAGGTGAGAAAATCCAACTCATTCTAGGAACTGACTGTAGTTCAGAACGGCTGTGAGAGATGAGGCTGGAAGGGTAGACAAGACCCTGATCCCAGAAGGGCTTGTACACGATTTAAAAAAGTTTAGACCTATCCTGGAGTGTAGTCTCTCCTTCAGATTACCAGAGGTGGGAAAATGGTCTTCATGTAGTCCATGGAGCTCTGGAAGGAGTTCAGGACAGGGAGTGATGTGGTCGGATTTTCTTTCTGGAAGGTCCTTCTTGGTGCAGTGTAAGGAGTAGAGTGGAGGTAGGAGTGACTCAAGGCTGGAGGCGAGGTGTCGGGTTGGGCTGTTGCAGTTACCCAGAGGAGGAGGGGTGATGTTGGCTGGAATTAATGGGAATGAGTAGATGGAGCTGAAAGCCATTTTGGAGGTCGCATGAACAGACATGATGATAGATAGTTCTGGGGGAGGAGCCAGTGAGGGTGATGGCCACATTTCTCTCTGGAGAATTCAGGGGAAAGGGAGTGAAGTTGGTTTTGGACACATGGAGAATTTCGGATGTATATGGGACATCCAAGGGGAGACATCTAGTACAATTGGCTAGATGGGTCTGAAGCTCAAGAAGAGGGAGTTAGAGGCATCAGAGTGAATGAGATTACTCAAGGAGAGTGGGTAGTAGAGAAACAAAAGAGCCTAGGATGAAACCCTGCACAACCCCCAAAGGACAGGTCGAGAAAGAAGTTGCCAAGGAGAAGGCAGGCGAAAGAAGGGCTGGCCAGAGACGCAGGAGGATGTGCTTCTCGGAAACCAAAGGAAGAGTGTTTCCCGATAAAGCATCAAAAGCTGCTATGAGGCTGAGCGAGATGAGAACTGAGAGTCACAGGTTTAGTGATTAGGTCATTGTTGACCCAGGAGAGCGCTTTAGTGGAATGGCTGGGCGTGAAAGTGGCCTGCTGTGGCTTGAAGAATGTTGCACAGTCAGGGAGGGGGATGGGGTGTCCACAGCTCTTCCCAAAGGTTCACCCGTGCAGTGGGGAAGAAAGTGCATTGGTTGGATGGGCTGTCAAAAGCTTTTTATTGTTGAGCCTGCTTAAATGGTTGTAAGAAGGGCCTGTGGTGTGGGGAAGGTGGGAGGACGGAGAGGAGGAGAGAGATCAGTGGAGTGAGGTTTCAGAGGAGGTGGGAGGAAAGGGGATGGCGAGCACACGGTTGTCTCCCAGTGCCCTGTCTTGGGAATGGTTGTCCTTTCAGCTGCAAAGGCCCCTGTGGCCCTTTGTAAATATCGTCTGGAGGTGAAATTGCTCATGGCCAGAGTTAGGTTCTAAAAAGTGGAATCTACCACACACGCACACATATATATGCCCCTCTTTGTACCTTTTCTCTGGAGCACTTTGGTGTGGAGTGCAGTCACCTGTGGGGGTGCTTTAAGGAAACAGTCCACCTCCAGTGGAGCTGAACACATTTTCTGTAGGTCGCATTATTGGTAGGAAACTTTTGAAGACAGGGTGTGGTCATATTGAGGATGATTCTAAACTTTCAGAGTAGGGCTCCTCCTCCTATTTGATCCTTTGTTCAGACGATTGACCTTGTCAAATGGGGTTAGCATTAGAAAAAGCTAGAAATATTTTCTTTGTTATTCCTAACACTGCACACGGACGTATAAACATATATACATACATGTGTGTCTTTTCTCACTAGGAACTTAGATGACAGCCTACTTGGCTTTTTCAGTGAGGGGAACACATAAGTCCCTGACAGGATAAGCCTGTCACTGGTAATTTCTCTCCTGGGGATGTGTCTGTCAGTGGGGGAGTCGATTGCCCTCACAGTTGCCACAGGACTTGATTAAAAAGATGGCAGGCACCATATGTACCAGAAAGGTACTCAGTCTAATGACTTTCCTCCAGGACAGGTTTGTAATTTGCATCTAAAGCAGTGCAAAAAATAGTTTGTGCAAGTTATGGAGTCACTCAGTAAATGAAACTTTTGAATCTGAGTGCCAGTGGGAAGGACAGTTCTTGGAAGCATGACCAGCCAGTGCATTGAGCACTACCTTTTAATGAAATTTCCTTGGTAATGAGAAAGAGAAGAAAAGCCTAGTAGTTGGTACCACTTCTTTTCTTTGCCTAGTTTTTAGCTCCTCTGAGGCAAACATGAACAGATACGGTCATGCGCAAAACATCATAAGGATGTTTTGGTCAACAATGGACTGTGTCGGGGCCTGGAATTGGCCACCCCAAGGTATGTCTCTTTGTCATGAGGATTATTTGAGGCTGATTGCTTTTGATAAACTGGGACAGGGAAGGAGGCTCTGAAAAATAGAATTTACTTACCCTTTGTAAGAGACATTTACATTGTAAGGAAACTCTCCATCTGTAAAGATATCTCTAGAAACTCTTAATGAATGGGTAAGGCAAGGACTTAAATCTGCATTTGTTTATTGTCTTGTCTGGTAACCTCCTGTAACTGACTTCCCTCCCCTCTCAACGTTGGCATTTCCTTCAGGATTAAGCATCTTTCCTTAGGCTAGGAACTGATTGCTGTGCTCACCTTTGACCGCCCAGCTCCAGACAATAGAATTGCCTCCTGCTTCGCCCTCCGAGATAGCAGACCCACAATCTGCTGTGTCCATCAAGCGCTGTGCCACAGGGCAATCTTGTGACTATTGTGGGAGGGACATTTCGATCACATGTGAAACACCCTGTTTGGGGGTATATAACCACTCTGTGCACCCCACTTCTTCGGTGCCCTTGCCTCCTTCGGGAAGAAAGGCCCCGGGCCATGGTTCCTCATAAAGCTTTGTTTAATTTTCTCTTGCTATTCTGTCTCATGTGAATTTAATTCGTTCTCCGGCCAGACGAACCCACTTTGGATAGAGGAAATGTCTTCCTCCCCTACAACTGCATGTATGATGGTGGTCCCGTAAAATTAGTACCTTATAGCCTAGGTGTGTAGTGGGCTGTACCATCTAGGTTTGTGTAAGTACAGTCTGTGAAGTTCGCACAACAACGAAATTTCCTAACAACGCATTTCTCAGAATGTATCCCCATCATTAAGTGATGCATGATTGTATTACTATATTTTCTTTAGCGAGGTACAAAAGTGACTTGGCATCTGGTAAAGAAATGGGTTGTGGGGTGAGCCCTATCTGCCTGGAGCCAGGTTGACACAGTGCTAAGTGCTCCTGTCCAGTCAGGCCACGGCCACACTTTTTTTGGTCAAGTTCTGACATTGTCACCTGTGAATGTCACTGCAGAGTCTTAAGAAATATTGAGGTCAGAGGGTGGGCCCCTGACACCAACTGGTGACTGAAAGGGAGCCTCAAACAGATGCTGTCCAGTGAACTTTTGTAAGCCCAAGTCAGGCCTTCAGGAAATGCTGAGATTAAGGAGTGGGAAGAGGTTGAGTTTTCCACTCAGAGAATCACAGTGAAAATAAGTTCTACAGCTGCTATTCTGACAGAGCCAGGCCCCTCCCCAGGCCATGAGGAGCCAGGCCTCGACCACAGGGACCTTCCCCTCCCACGCTGCTGCTCACTTTGGCCCTCCCTCGCTGCCTTCTCTTGCTTCTGTTGAAGGGAGGCTTCCGTGCTGTTCTCAGCCCCAGCTTGGTGCTGGGGTTGGCTTCTGGGGAGTTTTGGTGAGGCGAGGGGCCCTGAAGGCTGTTAGGGGAAGCCTTTCGAGCAGAAGTTTCTCCAGAAATGTCCACAGGTCTTACCTGAGCCCTTGGTAACCCAGGACACTGTCCATCACCCTAAGTGCTTCGCCTTCCCCGATAGGGTCTAAGGGAACCAGAAGGAAGGAAGCCTCAGAGGGAGCTTTTATTTTTCCTTCCTTTTAAAGCAACACTCTTGTTTCCTGTTTATAGCAGCGTGACAGCTCCCTTGGGAAATGGCTAAGGGACTGTGAGAGGATGGGCGGTGACTGAGAGAGAATCTGAGAGACAGAGTCTGCTCCACTCAATCTCTGATCTGGGCCCTCGACTTGAAACGGAAGGAAGGAAAGATGCCTGGGAGCTGGGCTGAGATGGCTTGAAGAGGAAAGGCAGCCTCTTCCCTCTGCCCTGAGCTGGTCCTAGAGCTTCTAAGCTGGGCCCTCACACTCACCACCCAGCAGGGAGGGCGCTGGAGTGGGCACTAGTCTGGTCCTGCTTCGAGGGCCACTGTGGAGGCAGGGACATGGGTCCTTGCACATGAGCTGGAAATCAGAGTGGGCTCTGTCATACTCTCGGTGCAGTCCAGACACTTTGGTCCATGGTAGGTCCATGGAATTAATTAGCTCGTTAGTGCAACAAATCTTTGGGTGCCTGCTGTAATCCAGGCACTGCTCAGTGCAGTGGGAAACAAGAAGCCCACGGCTGCTGACACAACACCATGTCCGACAGGTATGTGATGTTTTAACCATGTGCCCCAGCTTGCACAAATTTACTAATTTATAAATTTACATGTACTGTCAGTTCACACGTACTGATAGGTCCATTATAAAGCATGCACAAGAAAGAACATATGAATGAGAGAAATAGAAATAAGTTCTAATATTTCTCCCACACCTCAGTGATTTGCATTGCATACATCCCACTTCAGAGAGCACTGGTTTGTGCTGTTGCCTTCATGTTTCAGACCTCCACTTTTCATGTAGTTTTGGTAAGTGATCATTTTGAGTTGGGGCTGCCCGTTGGATGAACGGAAGGTGTGAAAGAGGAAGCAAGGTAGGCAGATGCTGAGCTCCCATAATTGGTCAGCACACAGGCCCAACAAGGCCTGATGACCACCCTTCTTTCCCCACTCCATCTTCCTTGGGAGGGTGCCTTAAGGTTCTCATGCTCCTGTCCTGTGTGCTGTGGTCAGGCTTCTGAGGGGTAGGGGTGTGTAGTCCCTTTAATGTTTTCATAGACTTTCTTTGAGGTTGCATTTGGTCGTCCCACCAACCATCAGAGAGAAGGGATCCTTTCTCCACTGGAAGGCCAGAGAATGGAGGCCTGCGCTGAGTGTGATGAGAGTGGGGACCTGGGCCCTGCCTTCCCTGACTGGCTGCTGCCTCCTCCTGCAGAAAGTCTTCCTTGACATCTGCCTGTCCCGCCATCCCCTGGAGGAGCACACCAATGAACAGGCTTGGCCCCTCTGACTTTTGGTTAAGCTCCTTCAGGCTTGTTCCTTCAGGGTGTTTACTTCATTTCTTAGTTTTTCATCCCAGGTCCCCTGATGTTTTGGTAGCAACAGTCACAGTGTCTTTGTGACAGTTCTCTTTTGCTGCTTTCTGCTTCAGGATACCTCTCTTCACTTCCCTGTTTCCTAGCAAGGAAGGAGAGGAGCCAGATAGTGCTGGGCTATGATTCGTAAAAGGCCAAGAAGGTGCAGAGACTCAGGACAGAGCTGAGCTCCCTGTCCTCTGCGGGGGCTCTGCCTGGGCTCCTTCCTGTCCTTCTCTGCCTGGGGAACCAGCAACCTTTGTGAGTCTCCTTGACGACAGGATGGATAAGTTAAAAATAACCTGGTGCTGGGCCTTCTGTGTGTGGTGTGTATGTGTGTGCTCGTGCGTGCAGGTGCCCTCCCTCCTGCTGTGCTCCATCTCAGTCCCTGTGGCTTCTAGATGCTCCTGGAGAGCAGCTGTAGGAGGCCTCCGTAGGGCCCAGGTGCTTGCATGTTGCAGCCATGTGGTTTAGGGTCAGATCTAGATAATCTCGCAGCATCGTTACCTCGGGTCACTGATGGTTGCTGATGGAGTGCGGGTATTGCTGTTAAAGAATGGAAAGCCGTTCTGCATGCCTGGGTCTTCATTCAGTCTCAGTGGAGAGGGATAGTCCTGGAGGCGTTGCTGTGTTTCAGAACCTCTTGGGGCTGTGGAATAGGACACAGCCCTGGGTGGGAGTTTGGTTGGGTCTGTTCAGGGAACCCCCACAGGTAAAGAGGACCCTTTCTGGCACTTGGTGACTTGTCCACAGCCCCCTGGCTCAGCTGTGGCAAAGTAAGGAGCAGTGACCCATCATCTTTCCCTCAGATCAGACTGACGAGGCCAGCTCTTTAGGTTCTTTACTAAAGCCTCCTCTCTCTTTGTATCAGCAATCTTGCGCTAGTTAAGACCCTCTGTTTGTGGTGTTATCACAGTGGTGAGTTAATTTAGAAATTGCTGTCTCCATGAGGGCAGGGCTGGGTATCTCTTTACCACACCTGGAATTAATTCCTCACTTCCTCCCTCCATCCATCCTTCCATCCATTAGTAAGTATTTTGCTGTATGGTAGGCATGGGGATGTCATGAGAACAAGGTGTCATGGTTCCCGTCTTTAGGGAGCAGCAGACAATTTTAAAAATCTGCCCCTAAGTCCTCACTGTGGCCAGTGTTGAGAAGAAGATCTGAGTGTTAGGAGAGGGAATGACTAGGGTAGGGGTGGGGTTAGAGAAGGCTGGGGGGACGTATTCGTGACACGAAGTACTTGCATCTGGAAGGTATGAAAACTCCCTCAAATAATAAAAAGGAAGGCAGAAAACTCAGTAGAAAACTGGCCAGGGACTTGACAGACACTTCACCGAAGAAGAAGATATCCAGATGGCCAATAAACGTATCAAAAGGTGCTCAATTTCATATATTTGTTATGGAAATTCAAATTGTTAGTTCAACTTAAAAGATATAACTGTTTCTGTGTTTGCACACATAGATAAATCTTTAAAGATGTGGTAAAACATCCTTTTGCCATTTCTAGTTTATTTCCTTCTCAATTTCTTACTGAAAGTAAAATGGTTTCCAGGATACTTAACTAAAAGGAAATGTAGTGGGATGAACACAATGAAGTCAGAAGACCTGGGTGAACAGGGGATTTGGGGCCAACCACTGCGCTTGTCAGAGCCCCTGTTTGCTCACTGATGTAAACAGGGATCTATCTTCCTGTCTTCCTCCCAGAACTGCTCTGCGGTTCACGGTTATGGGAGATGCTCTTAAAACTGTGAGGGGCTCCGCAAATACTGTTACTGTTACTCTGTCTAATTCTGAGTGATTTGATTTCTCCTCTACCTCTTCTCACAGCAACTATTCTAAATTCTCCTGGGAAGTAAACAAACACTGAGTAGTAGGATGGTCCCTAGGATTCAGAGCAGCCTGCTCCTTGGTACTTCAGATCGAGAGCCTGTGGCTGGTGTGTCTCTGGTCCCCTCACACAGGCTGGGGAGCAGGGTGAGTTCCTGCAGGCATCCTTACCTGGCTGGGGCCTGGATGGCAGCCCTGTGAGTGATATCGCAGGGTCTGCTAACGCCCAGGCCTGGTGGCAAGGAAAGGATAGAGGCACCCCAGTGCTGGTGAAGCATTGACTTGAGTGAGCGGTACTATGTGGCTCCCACACTAACTGGGGCTGGCCTCCTCATGGGGTGCTCTTGTAAGGTCTGGAAGTGACACTGTAGACTTTGGGGAGTCCACTGGGGGGCAATAGTCTGTACACCCAGCTTTCCCTGAGAGAGCCTGGCCAGAGCTACTGGTGGCTCTGAGTCCACGGCAGGTTGTGGCAGAGCAGGGACTGCTTGCTGTATGCTTTAGGTGCTGGTGGAAAGGGGTTTTCAGAGGTGGATGAATCTTCCTGGGTGCCTACAGGCGAACCTTTATAGGCTATAAGCCTGGGATACCTGCAGCAAGGGCAGGGTCAGGAATGAGCCCCCGATGAAATCCAGCCACAGCCCCCTTTTCCATTCTTTGGATACAGAGCAGACCCTTTCTTACTCTTCTGGACTGTTGCCTCCTTGGCTCCCTTGTAAGGCAAGGAGGATTGAGCAGATCATGGCTGGTCCTCATCCTCCCGTGGTGCAGATGCACACGGGAGAGCTGGCCACTGTGGCACAAGTCAGAACAGTGTTGGACCACTGTGAGTCCCATCTGTTCTGTCACCTGACTGTGCCAGGTCCTCAGGCCTGTTTGGAGTCTTTTCTCACAGATCTCTTGTGGCAGGCATGTACAGTAACCTGCTCAGCATTTTTGACCTCTTCCTCTTCTGTTTTTCTGCGGTGTAGGAGTCGGAGTCAGAAGCAAAGGTAGATGGAGAGACTGCATCAGACAGTGAGAGCCGAGCAGAAGCTTCTCCCCCACTAATCCCTGCAGACGATACCCCAGAGGTCCTCAACAGGGCCTTCTCCAGCTTGTCTTCAAGGTAACCTGGCTTAATGATGCAGGTACTTGTTGGGGGTCTTGCAGTGGGACCAAGTGCCGCGGGAGACCCAGAGCCCTCGGAGAGCCCGCGGTCTCTTAAAGTGTGCGGGGCAGACCTGCCCACTTGCAGCAGCAGCCGCTGTCTCCCCTGCCTCCGCCCGGGCTCCACTGAGTGTCACCTAATGCTTGACAGCAACTACGAGCACAGCCTGCGAGGATCTGGCCCTTGAGGGGCTCTAGGCTGGGCCGAGAGGCGCGGGCCAAGGAGGATGAAAGTGTGGACGAAGGTGTGCTGGGTGAAGTCACTGACACAGTCGTGAAGAGAAATGGTCCTTGGGGTTTGTGACTAATGAGTGGGCTGCTTCTCACTGACGAGCCCAACTTTCTAGTTCAAAGTTTAGTTTTCCCTCTCCCACACACATCCATTGTGAACATTCCTTAAATTCTTCTGGAAGAATTGAGAATCATTTCAGCTTGGGTGACTCTAGGGTTAAAATTTTGGTCCCTTGAGACTCTGGTGCCTCCAATACCAGCTATGTGGGTAGATTAAAAATACAAACTAAAAGACCTGAACACGCTATCTAAAAGCATTCTTATGTGTGCCTTCCACACACATGTGTCCCTTTGAAAAGCTGTGTTGTGCAGTGATTGAGGGTGTGGGTTCTGGATCCAGACTCCTAGCGTTCAGATCCCAGCTTCACCACTTCTCTATGACCTGTGTGTCCATTGCCTTATCTGTGCAAGCTGGTGGTGTTGAGAGTTGAAGGAATTAATAGACGTGAAGTCCTTATAAAAGTGCCTGGTGCATATTTGTGATAGCTGTTATTATTATTGTCTAATATTCTTATCACCATAACGATGCAGAGGAAGAGAGTGTGGGATTCTGCTGCAGGAAGAATGTGCATCCGTTTTTCTTCAGATAGAGATGGCCACAGAAGCCATCCATGTAGATGGTGCTACATTTCCCTTGGGGTTTGTTGCCTGATTCCTTCATTAAGACATAAGCTGGGTATCTTTTTCTGTAGGCCTTGGAGCAGCTGCTGAGTTTTGTGTGGGTGAGGTGATGGCTGTAGTGACCCCACTCCCGCCAGCGTGTGACTAGTGCCTGCGTCAGGGTGAAGGAGGTGCTGTGGGAAGGGTCGACCTCAGGGCTCTTCTCATCCCAGGAAGAGCCCTGCCCCTCGGGATTTGTGCGTCCGTTCTTTCTGGGCCCTTAACGTGTTCTCTCCTTCCCCTCCTCTCTCTCTAACTTAGATGGAAGAACTGGTGGGTGAGAGGCATCCTGACTTTGGCCATGATTGCATTTTTCTTCGTCATCATCTACCTGGGACCATTGGTTTTAATGATAATCGTAAGTGCCGTTTGCATGCTATTTTAGTTCTGCCTTCGGTTTTTCCTGCAGGATTGGTCATCTTGAGTGCCAGCTATTGGATTGGTTCTGGGAATCATTTGGGGTCCAGGCTCCTCAGAATACTTCCGCCTTAGAATATCTGTGACTTCTCACCTTTCATTAGCCGACTGGAGGGATGTTTCTATAGCCATTCTGTGTGGTTAAAGATTTCTCTTCATTTTAAAAACTGATTTTATTATTTCAACTGTTTGATTAAACTGTGACCCGGGCCATGACTCTTTGTGACTCTGAGTTTTGCATCTTGTTTTCCTGGGGCCTCACTCATGGGCTTAGGACTTTGATTAAGCAGTCCCAGCCTGCCGTGCTCTCTCGCAGTCTTCCCACTGTTGTGGACAGGGCCAGATGACTGACAGCTGACTGCTGAGCAAAGTAATTTGGGGCTTTTCAGGTATTTCTGTTCAAAGTCAAAAGGGGAAGAGACTGATCGAGTCCTGGGAGGTTCTAGAATAAAAAGTTAATTGAAACTTTGGGAGTGTATATTTATTGTGAAAAATTGGATCTATTCCATGTGACACACAGGGCTACATTGCCATTGTGGGATGGTGTGAGAGAGATAGGAGAAAGAGAGCAGAATCATTGTAGCACTGACATTTTTCTTAAATATAATAGTTTTTCTTGAGGGCCCAGGCCTCTTGGTTTCTGTTCCCAAAGATCGTAAGAAGTGGGGCGTTAGCAAGTGTTCTAATTCTTTTGTGTCCTGCAGGTGATGTGTGTTCAGATTAAGTGTTTCCATGAGATTATCACTATTGGCTACAATGTCTACCACTCCTATGACCTGCCCTGGTTCAGGACCCTCAGCTGGTAAGCTCTCTAGCCCCACCGGGACCCTTAACAGATTTGGATGTTAAGTGTTTGTGGTAGGTATTTACAGTGGTGGTGGGTCGGGCGGAGTGATGGCCACAGACTTGCACAGCACCTTTGAGACGTGAGTATTTCATAGGCCAGACTGGCTGCATCTGTGACCATGTTTGCCTCGGTATTTGAATTCCTTAGACTTTGCACAGTGGCCCCCCTTTTCTAGATGAGCATATTTTTCATATCCCAACATCCCACGGCAGTTGTCTGGGAGTTGTCAGTGCTGGTGTTGCTATCTCTGGAACTTGGTTTCCTCATCCTTAAACAGATGGTTAAGACTTAGTTGTTTTCAAACTGTGATGTTGGAGCCCTAGCTCCTTGGAGGTGCCTCGGGTGCCTGAGTGGGCAGGAGTGCGACTGAACATGTAAGATCCCAGCTCCTGAGGGAAGCTCTGCTTTTTCCCGCCCCTGGGAAAGGGCTTGGTTGTCTTAAAGCAAAAACAAAATCAAAACCCGTAGCGCAGATGGTGTCTGAGACCCCTTCCCGATCTGAGACTCTGCTTTATTGGCCACACTGTCCTCAGGTGGTGATGCGTGAGCAGAGCTCAGCCCAGTGCTGGGGCGTCTTGGGGCAAATATGGCCCCTTCTCACCTGCTGTGCCAGGACTTGGGGCTTGATTCCATGGCTCACTAGGCTGGAGAGTAATGTTTTGGGCCCCAGCAACTTGGTCGTGGCGAAGGGAGCTGATGTGCTCAGATTTGGGCTGGACACATCCTTTCCAGAGGTGCTTCCCCATTGCCCAGTGGCACAAACTGCCTCGCATCTCCTCATGGGCCTGTGCTTGCCACCTGGGTTAAATGTAGGGCTCTCTTGTGGCTGTTCCATAGCTTGAAAGCAGTGTTTCAGATTTTGTTAACACGCTCACGGTGTCTGAACCCTGACCGTGGTCAGTGTCCAAAGGAAGTGTTTTTATGTAACAGGAAGTATGGGGGTTCTTGAACTTCCACAATCAAAACAAAAAAGAGACAGAGAGACAAGGTCTCCACTCTCTTCCCTATCTCGGGACCCTTGGTGAGTGTTGGCGTGGCTGCTGCTTGCCCTATATGCCGAAGCACCACGGAGGCCACAAAGGTCTGTGAGCTGTGGCTTCTCCCTTCCCTGAGCTCCAGGTGAGGAGAGAGGATATGAACAGTGAGGAGTTAGTGCTAGTGGAAGATTTATGTGTCAGAGCCATGTGGGAAGAAGTGGGTGAGCGTAGAAGATGCTCCAGGCAGGGAGACGACAGGAGCGAAGCAGACAGGCGGCAAAGCCGGAGTAAGAGATTTTGATAGGTGTGCAGGGTTCCTGTTGGGGTGAGTGGAAATAAGACCGGGGAGGCAGGACATGGCGTATTTTGCAGGGTTATCTTATGGTTTGGGCATTCTTAGGTTAAGTATGGAAACTCTACAACAGTGGCAAAAACTGAGTCCCAAGTTCGTGATAAATGGAGTGAGTGAAAGCTGCCACAAGGTTCTGGATAAAGTTCTCACCTACAGTGTCACCAAAGAACAGGGAGCCGGGTCTGCTTGTCTCTCTGCAAGCTGCTCCGGGGGTCTCGGGGGTCAAGTGGACTGCTTCTCTGACCCTTCCCTCGGGGTTTTCTGACGGCCTCGCTGTAAAGAGGCCACGTGTGCTTACCTGGCAGTGACGTGTGCTCATTTACAGGTACTTTCTACTGTGTGTAAATTACTTCTTCTATGGTGAAACAGTGACGGATTACTTCTTCACTCTGGTCCAGAGAGAGGAGCCCTTGCGGATTCTCAGTAAATACCACCGGTTCATTTCCTTTACTCTCTATTTAACAGGTACGCGTTCAGCGGTTCACCAGTTCTTCCGTCTGTCTTGTTTTTGTGTGTCTGCTGAGTAGGCGCGGGGGGATTTCTTGGTTAATGTAAAGTTTTGATGGTGTTGAACTCCGACCTTGCAGGGGAGCAGAGCTGAGGGCTCTGCCTAATGTGAGCTGTAGCAGCTCTTTGCTAAGAGAAATGAGCCTGAGGGGCTTTGTGAGTGTAGGGACTACAGTCTGTGCCACCAGCCCTGTGTTCCAGCCTCCGTTGGAGGACAGCGCAGCATGGCCCTGTCCTGACTCTCCTGTTGGCAGAGATTCTGCGGTGTGACCGAAACAAAAACCACCCCTGAATTTATGTATAAAAACAAGTGGCCATCTTTGAGGGGTCACTGCAGTGTGGTGGAAATTTTCCTGATTTGGGTTTAAAGAGTCTGACCTCAGAGGGGCTGGGAGCTTGATCTTTCTGAGTCTCAGTTAGCTCTTTTGTAATCTGGAGCTAAAATTGCAGAGTCACTATGAGGATTAAATCAGACACAGTAAGGTGCTGTGTCCGTCTAGGCTCAGTGAAGACTGTACACTAGTTTTAGCAGTGCTGGTGTTTTTCAAATTGCATTCAAAGCCAGTTTGAGGCACGGGAGAAATTTATTCTGACCTAAATTTGTCTGGCCTACTTTTGGTAAGCTTGATGGCAGTACTTGGCTCTGTGAATGCCACCTGGCTATTAAAATACAAAATCCACTGCCAGGGGCCTGCTGCCATTGAGGATATTCAGAGAGCTTGCTTCAGACCCTGAGAGCAGCCCCCAACAGAGGGAGGTGGGGGGTCTGGATCGGCGACGTACTCTCTTCTGGAAGGACTGCTTTTGAGGGGCCCCACATGCTTCTGGGTAAAAGTCCCTTTCCTCCTGGAGAAGTGGGGGCCCTGCAGATTTGTCACCATCTGGGTCAGTATGAGAGAGATGCAAGGGTGGCCTTGACCCCATACCAGGCAGCTCCCCATTCCACCAGACCTATTCTCTAGGACAGGCGTACAGGGGCCGGCAGACATTTTCCTAAAAGTACAGGTAATAAATATCTTAGGCTTTGGGGGCCATAGGGCCTCTGTTGCAACTCCTCAATTCTGCCCTTGTAGCACAAGAGGAACCCTAGACAATCTGTAAACAAATGGGCATGGCTATGTTCCAGTAAAATTTTATTTATAAAAGCAGGCAGCTGGCCTGACCATTGTTTGCTGGCCTCTGCTCCAGGGTCAAAACATTCCTCTGTGGTGAACAGTGGCCTAAACTGAGTGTCATCTGCAAGAGTTTAAAATACTGCATTCCTCTGATTGTCTTGAAGGAGTCCTTGTTTCCTTCTGACTGCTATCTGAGCAACTACTGGTTTTTCTCCCCCTGGCTTTGGAATTGTGCCCTGGTTAACTGCTGCCAGGAAATTAGCCAAAGGACAACTTAGCACAGCTAAAGGAAATGACTAGGACAGACACTCAGGCAGAATGTGATTCATTTGGCTCTTTCTCCCCCGCCCTCCTCGAACTAGGGTTCTGCATGTTCGTACTGAGCCTGGTCAAGAAGCATTACCGCCTGCAGTTCTACATGGTAAGGGAAGCCACGCGCGCCGGGGTTCTTGCCTTAAAAGTGGTTCTGCCGAAGCTCAACAGGGCTCTCGTCCTTTTCGTGATAAATTAAGACTTCCGGAATGCAGTCTGCTCTGTGTGCATCTAGAGCCTAGAGCAGGAAGGAGGAGGGCCCGTTTGAGTTTGGTGGCTCTGCCTCCGCCTCCCCAATCACTGTTGCTTCATTTACACCATAAGCAGTCTCTCCACTGGGACCTGAAGGTGCCCTCCAGGTAAGGCTCCAGGTGCAGCTTCAGGCATTGCCCGCAGATACCCAACTTGCTACATCGTCCCCTCAACTGGAAAACATTCACTCGCTGAGTGCCCTAAGCACTCTGTACATACTTACTAAAAAATGAGAAGTACCCAGGCTCTCAGAGCACAGAAAGACTCACTCACTCATGGCTGGGCCATGTGCGCCCTACTTTTGATGGGAACTGTAGCTGGGGGACAGAGTTACTCCCAGGGGCCTGTTATGTATCTTTTCACTTCCAAGAAGACAGGTCCAGAAGCAGATAGCTTTCCTATCTGTTTCTCAGCAGTTTTGTATTTGGTATTGACTGTTATTTGAAGTTCCTTTCAAGGTAAACTGATAGGTAAAGTTTCTTCTTTTTCTTTTGCAGTTTGGCTGGACCCATGTGACATTACTGATCGTTGTAACCCAGTCCCATCTTGTCATCCACAACCTATTTGAAGGAATGATCTGGTGAGTGATGTCAGTGAGGGGGGTTTTCCCTTTTATTTTGTGGGTGTGTCTCACGTACAGAGGGCCTGAGAACACTTGCCTTACCTTCTGAGACAGTGCTTCTCCCTTTGAGCCACATCAGAATCCCCTGCAGGGCTGGTTACAACACAGATTGCCATGCCCCACTACTGAAGTTTCTGCTTCTTTAGATCTGGGGTGGTGCCTGAGGGTTTGAATTTCTAGTACATTCTCAGCTGCTCCTGCTGGGCAGGACCTAAACTTTGAGAACCACTGTTTTAG
Source organism: Equus przewalskii (assembly GCF_037783145.1). Classification (NCBI taxonomy): domain Eukaryota; kingdom Metazoa; phylum Chordata; class Mammalia; order Perissodactyla; family Equidae; genus Equus; species Equus przewalskii. The sequence continues at coordinate 17,895,841 of NC_091851.1, read as the reverse complement.
ACTAATAGATCCAGGGATATTTAAAGAATCAAAGACAGGCAACTGTGTGGCAACAAATTTGCAAACCTAGAGGAAGAGTCATGATTTCCTGGCAAAATGTAAACTGCTAAAAGTTATGAAGAAGAAAACTTGAATAGATCAGTAACTGTACAAGAACTTTGAAAATTACATAAGAATCCACACCTGGTGAAAGAAATGACCAGAGATAATAGCTCAGTTTTATCTCACCCTTAATACTAAAGCCGATAGGCATAGGGAAGGAGAAACAAGAGTGATAAACTGATTTCTTTTACGATTATAGGTAAACCATTCTAAATAAAGAATTAGAAAATAGAATCTGGCAATGAGTCAAAAGAGTGATATACTGTTACTTAGTAGATTTTATTCCAGAAATGCAGGTTTCAACAGGAAATCTGTCAGCATTAATAGAAGTCGGCAGGCTGACTGAAGAAGCGGGATGATCTTAGTGAAAATGTGAAGGCATAGCCTAGTGTGTATAAGGGAGACATACTAAAATATTGTAGTTGAGACCCTCAGACTGTGCCTGTGTTTCCAGATATCCTCCTGAGGAATAGATTATGTATGTAAATTACGATAAATTTTTATGTAAAAAAAATGTATGCAAAGTGCTTAGAACAGAGGCTAGCTCTATAAATGTTAGCCTTAGGCATTATTACTGTTTAAAACAATGATCCAGGTCTGGGAGGCACACAGCTCCTTCCCTTTCTTTCAGAGTTTTTATTAGGTAATTCTAAAGGAGCTCATGTTAAAGAAGGCCTTATCCAGAGGGCCGGACGAACGACTTGGTTCTACAGTGAATCGTATTAAAATCTCTAGTTATTGGTTTTCAGACTCAACCTACAAGACTTAATTATAGTTGCAGAGTAGACAAGATGTGCTAGAAGCCTCAACGAAGAAATATCGTGAAGGGCTTGGGAGATACAACTGCTCTAAATTTCTCCCTGAGCAAACAGGAAGTCAGAAAATATTGCCTATCCTTGATGGGGCAGGAAATCGAAATTCATGTATATGGTGTTAAACCGTAATAGAGGAAATTACAAAACAAGTGACTGTCCCAGAGTGGAGTGTGAGGAGAGGAGAGAGATGGTCCAAATGTGGGAACTGTTACCCTTTGCGTGGTGGGGATGAGCAGACCAGCAGGGGGGTGCAGAGTAGAAATCTAGCTGTGTGTATGATGGGTTTGCTCTCAGTGTGATCCTGGCAAAAGGCAGGGCTCACTTGAGCTAGTAATAAACAGTAAAAAAAAAAAAAAAAAAGGAGGTAAACCATGAAATAGACATAAAATATATCATTTACAGTTATGGCCATAACTACTAGAAGAAGAAAAGTCAGAAATAATTAAAAATAGTTATTTTGGAGAATGGAGAGATAGGGATGGGAAAAACAAGAAAAACTTAATTTTTTTCTTTCCTTTACAGTTTAAATTTGTATTATCGTGTGCATATATTGCTTTATAATGTAAAAAGGACAAATGACATTTTATAAAATACACCTCCATTTATTCAGTAGTCATTCAGTAAACATTTGAAGGCCTGCTGTGTGCCAGGTACTAGGTATGGCTCATATGGTATTTCATTTCTTTTATTCTTTAGTGGGTAATGAGTACTCTGTGGGTTATGTTGGTACTAGAATTTATGAATGGCATTGTTTTGTGGACTTCTGAGGCATTAGCATCATGGTAGAGTTGATTCTTACTTGGTTTATTTCCTAGGTTCATTGTCCCCATTTCTTGTGTCATCTGTAATGACATCATGGCCTATATGTTTGGCTTCTTCTTTGGTCGGACCCCACTCATCAAGGTAAATGGGTCCCCTACGATGAAGTAGCACCGTGAGGGAAGGGTGGTGCATTTGGTACGAGGAGAGCATCTTGGGAGCAGAGAGGAGATCTAGCTGGTGTGTACATCTTCATGTCATCCTGGAGAAAGGCTGGCGGTAAATCAGTTTCAAGAGAAAAGCCAAAGGGAGACGTTGACACCTACTAATAGGAAAAAAAGAGCTAATAGAGAAAATATTTTTATAGGTTGTACAGGCACACTTTTGGGGCTTTGATCTGAATTTGGGTGTTGTCATTTGATTAGGATACTGTTTCATAACATTATTAAATTACATGAATACCAATTGAAAGAGAGAGGACACTGAGGGGTATCAGGCAGGGAACAAGGAAACCAAGCATGGGGTCTTTTAGAAGGTGAAGTAGTTAACAGAATGAGGTTGTTTTTAATAGTAGAAAGGTTTTTAACAAGCAATCATTGTTCCCAAAACCAGCGTTATCAAAATGCACTTTGCTAAGAGCTTGCTCTCTGTCCACAGCTGTCCCCGAAGAAGACTTGGGAAGGCTTCATTGGGGGCTTCTTTGCTACTGTGGTCTTTGGCCTTCTGGTAGGTGGTGGCTCCTGGTGGGTGGGGGAGTGGACAGAGGCCTCACACCCCCCTTCAAAGCCTGTCCAGGGCTAGAGAGCATGTCGCCCGAGGCCAAGGACTCTGTCCTGCTGAATGGTACTCTTGCCCTGCACAGGGGCATGAGCATGGTGTGCTCTGTAACTGGCACAGGCAGCACCACCTGTCCTTTATCTGCCAGTTTTCAAGCAGGTCTTGGCAGTTGAGGAGCAGGGGCTGTGTGCACCTTCCACTCCTCTCATGCCAAGTCCTGGCGACACTCACAGGTAGCATTCTTGTCCAGGCATTTCATATTTCAAGGTCTGGGTGATTGGCACCTGAGAGTAAGAGGCGAGGTGAGATTTGCCACTCAGCTGAGATTTTCTCCTATGTGTGCCCTTCCTGGAGGTGGATGATCTTCCAGCCTTTTCTAGAGTACCATTCCCTGCTTCTGACCCTCAGGCCAGCCTCTCCTGCCTCAGCGTTGTCCAGCTGTCCTTCATTGCTGACCCCCCTACTTGATTGCTCTTCAGCCTTCTTCCTCCCGGCTGTCTGCCTCTCAGTCTACCACTCTCCCCACCTGCCTCCAGTTAGCACTAAGTTAAGAGATCCCAGAAAATCGGACCCTAGCTCCCCCAAATGGGGGAAACTTCTTGTAGTTCTTTGCTCAAGTTCCTTCAGGTCTTTCCTAGATTTATTCAGGACCTGGGTGTTGGGGCAAGTATGTCTGAGACCTCAGTGGGCTATGAACCTCTGTATTTTTTCCCCCCAAAGTCAGGGAAAATACACATGTGGTGAAGCTAAGCCTCTGATTTAGTGCATAGGGATGTGGCCAACCCAGGTGTCTGCCACCCAGGCAGGATGGCTGGAACTTTTCTCCCTCATGCATCTCTGTGTTCTTCATCCTCAGCTCTCCTATGTGATGTCTGGGTACAGATGCTTTGTCTGCCCCGTGGAGTACAACAATGACACCAACAGCTTCACTGTGGACTGTGAGCCCTCGGACCTGTTTCGCCTGCAGGAGTATGTCATTCCTGGGGTGATTCAGTCAATCATTGGCTGGGTATGTGCCACTCACATGGGGTGAACTGTCCTTAGTTGGATAATGACTACAAAGAAAGAGTCCCGCACCCCCCACTGCTTTCCCTCAAAAGACTACGTTCTTCCCTCCCCGGTGATGTCATTTGCCTTTTCCACTTTGTCAACATTTGCCACAATGGTGCAAAAGCTGTGGTGGGTAAACCTGCTGGCACCTTGGTGTGAGTGAGGACAGTGGCACCAAAGTGGACTAAGTCATTGGATTCTTTGTGCCACACACATGCAGTAAAATCAGCCAGTTCCTCTTAAGAGTATCTTTGATAAAATAGTACTATTATTAATTTTACTGAATCTTGACTCTTGAATACACACCTTTCTAATACTCTGTGTACCAAAATGGAAAGTATGCTTAAAATGCTTGTGCTAAATACTGAAGTCCAGTATCCCCTAAAGGGAGAGCGTACGTACACTTGTTTTAGTTTCGAGCTGAACTAGCTGCTTTTTTGCAGGAACATAATTTTTGCTTGAAAAGAACTGACAAACTGTAGTTTTTCAGACTTGGATATTTGGCAGACATTTTTCTTGAAAATGAACAAAGTGAGCTTGTCACTTCAAGGAAAACAACTGACAGTAATTGTTATCAGTGAGGAATTGGACTTTCAAATGAAAATTAGAATTTTGGAAAGCATACACCTGCCGCTGTGAGCTTGACAGCTTCCTAACACCCACAGGCTTTTCGGAGGAGATCTGTGGTGATTTTAACATAGGATGTTTTGACATTGTAGAGCGAAATGTGTCTACATTTGGAAGATTTACATAACTCAGTGAACTGGTATTTTCTAAATATGCATGGTGTTGCACAGTTGTGCATGGGTAAAAGATCCATTCCAAGTCCAAGATAGACCAATGGGGTTTAATGTAAGAGTACAAAAAGTTTATTGATGGGATTTCAGATTCCACATTGCACCAGATTTTTAAGAAACTACCACTTGTCAAGTTCTGGTGTTGTGTCAAAGAATAATACCCACAATTCTCTGAAGAGACAGCACTAAGATAGTCTTTTTTTTCAGTGATATATCTATATAAGGCTGGAGTTTATTCATAGACTTCAGCTAAAGCAACATATCACAGCAGACTGAATGCAAAATATCTTTTTTTAACATGCTTTTTTTTCGTTTTCAGTGAGGAAGATTGGCCCTGAGCTAACATCTGTTGCCAATCTTCCCCCGCTTTTTTTCTCCCCAAATCCCTAGTACATAGTTGTATATCCTAGTTTTAAGTCATTCCAGCTCTTATATGTGGGAAGCCACCACAGCATGGCTTGATGAGCGGTGTGTAGGTCTGCACCCAGGATCCAAACCTGGCGAACCCGGGGCTGCCAAAGCAGAGTACACGAACTTAACCACTTGGCCATGGGGCTGTCCCCCCAAGAAGGCAGAATATCTTAATGTCTTCTCTTAAGCCAGACATTAGAGATTTGTAAAATAAAAAATCCAGTCTTCTTACTAATTTTGTTTTCTTGGGGAAAATATAGTTCTTAAAGAGCTATTTATGTTAACAAGTAATGAGGCTTGGCTTGTAGGCATCTTGACTTTTCCTTCCTTTGTTCTCAGAAAATAGTCCGGATGTACCCCTTCCAGATTCACAGTATTGCCCTCTCCACCTTTGCCTCCCTCATCGGCCCTTTTGGAGGATTCTTCGCAAGTGGATTCAAACGAGCCTTTAAAATCAAAGTAGGAAAACCCTTTTCTCTGTTCCTCTCATTGTCTCCCAGCCAGGCGCCTCTTCACCCATCTTCTGCCTTCTTCCTGTCCTGCCCCATCAGCCACCACCTGCTTCAAAATACCAGGCTATAAACCCTGACTATTAACGTGTGCTTTTCTTCCATGCAAGTAATGGAGGCAGGTTAAATGAAAATACCATGTTTCAAGAAAATTCAATAGTTGGATTTTCAGTTTGTTAATATATCTTGCATCTTTCTTCCAGAGAAAGATTTTATAATTTAGTAGGATTGTGTCCTATTATAGGCTTATCATTTGGGCCAGTGCTTACTTCTCTCTTTCTGTTGCCCTCAGCTACTCAGGATAGTAGCTGGATGTGAGTTGGGACCACAGGTCAGGGTTTGGTCTTGGCTGAGCCCAGGTTCACCAGTCCCTCCCTACCTCTAACAGGACTTTGCCAACACCATTCCTGGCCATGGGGGCATCATGGATCGCTTTGACTGCCAGTATCTAATGGCCACCTTTGTCAATGTGTACATCGCCAGTTTTATCAGGTACAGTGCCTTTCCATCTGAACCAAGTAGGTGGAGTTTTAAGTATGGTGAAAATCTAGAATTTTAGCTTTCTCTGTTTGAGTGAAAACCGTCCCAAATAAGAATGCAGTTTTCACTTGCTACTGTTTATGGATTCTCTGAGGGCCCCCTGCCCTCTGTTAGTAGAGAATCCAGAGGGGGAGCAGCCTCTTGGATAACCAGGTCCTAGAAGTCCCCCACTCAGTGCTGTTTCTTCATATTCTCTTCCAGGGGCCCGAATCCGAGCAAGCTCATTCAGCAGTTCCTGACCTTGCGGCCAGATCAGCAGCTCCACATCTTCAACACGCTTAAGTCCCACCTGACCGACAAGGGGATGCTGACGGCTGCTGCCGAGGATGAGTAGGGGCCACCCCGGGCCGGGAGAGCAGGACCGAGCGAGGGGCAGGGCTCCAAGGCAAGCCCAGCTGGTGTGACTAGACAATGACAAGGCTTCAACTCACTGTCTTTTTTTTTTTCCCTTTATTTGTGGGTTTAAAAAAAATCTGTATATACAGTCTATGTGCTTATGATTTGGGTTGTGAGTAAACTATAGCTTTGAGTTGGAAAGAAGTCATGGCAGTAAAACCGTTGGGTTTTTTAAACAGAAGTTTTTGACAGCCTAGAAGACAGTGTTGCCCAGCTCGGGAGCATCTGCTTGGCGCTTCTAGCTGCCATCAAGTGAACTGTTTCTGGGCTCGAGCAGAGAGTGGTCGTGCTTCTGTGTCCGTCCAGTTCAGGGGCCCCGCCTGTCTCTGTGACCGCCCCCAGCAGGGAAGAGGAGTATGGCTTGGATGTCTTTACTGCTGGAGAGCTTCCACCTGGGTTTCTCGGTCATCCCTGCCTTGGAGCTGCAGGAGGGTTGCCTTCTCCCGGCTGGAATGACAAGGCTTGTTAATCAGATAAGCATCCTACCCACATGGAATCCTGTGGAGCACAAGCTCGGTTTTATGATGTGGTTCACCTTACTTCATCACACACTGAGAGAAGGTTTCAGTTTTTATTTTCTTCAGAAAGCACGAAAAGTTATTTATAATAGTCTGGGGAAAAAAAGCCCACACTGTATTATTAGAAGTGTATGCAGTAGCACGTACTGTGACCAAGCCCTTTCCCGCGGGTTTTAGGCTCAGGTGGCTCCTACAGGGCAGTCCAGCTCACCATGTCTTTTCAGGGACAGTGCTGTTCACGTTTGTGCTGTACACTTGTTGCTGCTGAATCCCTCCTGGGGGCTTTCCCATTAGGCGGCGAGCAGAGGGCTTCTGGTTCCCGCACCCCTTGCCTGACCGACCACCCGTGTAGCTGCTGTGTTGTATATATATTACTGTTAAGGCAAGTGTGTCTCTGTGTGTGTTAAAAATCACTTATTTCTTATAGTGATTTCAAGTGTACCATGACTTCTTCACTGAAACCACAAAGTCCTGCTTTAAACTCTGGAAATCCTAACCCAGCTAGAGATTTGACTATTATAAAGATTAAATGCATACTTTTTATATAATGTGACCAGTTTCAATGTAGTTTGTATTTTACTAGGGGACCTTTTTTCTTTTAAACTGTGATTTATTTTTTTCCCTTCCTAATTACAGGAGTGAGGTTGACTGTGGGAAGACAAGTTCTTTGTCGGGACAAGTCAGGGAGGACGGGAGAGAGAACTTGGTGCCCAAATGTGTTAAATTATTCTGTGCCATGGTGGTTCTTGTTGCCAAATGAGGGGGTAATGGTTTGCTTCAGCATCTCGGTGTGGTGCTGGTTTGCTTTGTGTCTGTTTATATCAGCCTTCCCGCCACCCTGAAAGCCCGCGGTCAGCACAGACCACCGAGCGTCCAGCGCAAGGCAGACCCCTCTCGACGTTTCAGCTGACAGTGACTGTGGGACCTCCACGTGCAGGCAGCACTGAGGCACCTTCTGAGCTTTTCCTTCCATTTTAGCACATGCGTTTTCTTTTTCAGGCCCAAGGCCCCTTTAAAAACAAAACCTGTTTTTGCACGGGGGTTTTAGTCATGGCTGTGTGACCCTGGGCAGGACGCATCACTCTCTGGGTCCTCACGTTCTGAGCCGTTTTCGAATTCCAGGATTCTGTGATTCTGGCTGAGCAAGTTCATGTCAGCAGAGGCTGCTGTGGGTGTTGAGTTGTGTCCTGGGCACCCAAAAAGCAGGCGCTTTCAGGCCTTTTCTATATGCTTGTCCTTAAGGTGAGTGAGAATCTCAGCCACAGTGAAGGTGAATATGAACGCATTTAGTTTTCTTGTTAAAGAATGATTGGTTCCCCAAACCAGAGACAGAAGGGTGCCTCATTTCTCTGGTGCCCCATTGTGGGCATATGGTGGGGTCCTTGGTTGCTAGGGCCCAGCAGCAGAGAGCCACTCTTGAATAGGGCTGCCTTTGGGATCAGGGAACCTGGCGCATCCCTTTGTAGAAGTGGTCACTGATGGGGGTCCTGGGAAACTGCAGCTGGGTGCGCATCAGAGCTGCTAGCAAGAAGCCCAGAGGGTCAGCTTGAGTTTATTTTCTTCTGATTTCCCCACATGCTTTCTGGTGAAATAAGGAATTTCCTCGTTGAGTAGCCCGGAGGGCACACCACCTGTTGTCTCTATAGCACAATGGTTTTCTTTCTCCCATTTACTGAAGATATTTCACCATACAGATAAGATTCAAGCGACTGTGTGAACATACGCCTGTGCAGATCTCAATGAACAGCATAACTGGCTTCAGATCCATTTTTTTTGTGTGAGCAATAAAATGCGACTGAAACTGAAACTTGTCGTGAATTCAGTTTCTCACTGCCACGCGTGGTTTTGTTTCCCGCTTGTTTTTGTGTTCCTAAATACCATGCAGTCCTGAATTAGAGATTTTTGTTGTGTTTTCCAATTTGAATCCTATCCGTTCTCACAACAGCCTTCTGAGGTACCTCGGGTGAGAGTCCTCAGCACCTTCCCGGTGAGGAAGCTGAGGGCCAGCGAGGGTAGAGAGCTTCCCCAGGGTCACGTGGTGCAGTCAAGACCGACTCTGTCTTGTGCTCCACACACCAGGACAGGGACTGGATCGTCCCCACGCCCACTCGCCTTTGAGGAAGTGGCGTGAGCGCTCCTGGAATTTTGCAGCGTTCCTTCCCTCAAGCTTAGGAGGCCTGACCTGGGTACCAGGCTGGAGCTTAAGTTGCCATTAGCTCATAACTGGTGACATAAGGAGCTGATGAGCGAGAGTGTCACAGAAACCAGGGAGTGTCTGCAGTGGGCTGAGCCAAGGTATCCTCTCTGTGGGCCCTGCTCATGACTGCTCAGAGGGCACCCCAGTCTTTTCCCTTGGTGTGCGCAGGCCACCCCCTTAACTGCTCTCAGCATTGAAAAAGTACATTTGTGTTTTACTCCTGAAAGTGAAACCCCCTAGGGCAGCCTGGGCTTTATGTTTATTATTTTTTGCCTGTTTCATATTCTGAGCATTTTAGTAGCTGTAATATAACTACATTTAAAATGTATTTACTCTTAGTGTTGTACAATTCTATAATGTATGTTTGAGGCTAGTGTTTCAGAAGCGGTGAAATGTAACTTTTAACCTTACACAGGTGGACTTTGAAACCATTTTTATGGTATGTACTTTTTCCTGCTGCGCTTCTTAGCCTGTAACTTGATTTATATTATGCAAGAAGATTCCAAAAGTATATTATAAGTGAGACTAAACAGACTCTGTGATTTGAGTCTAAGCTAGTTGCTGAGTTGGCTCAAGGCTGATGTGAGTGGATCCTTGAGTTCAGATCCTCAGGCTGTCAGTGAGTCCCCAGCAGGCTTAGGAGCAGCCCTGCTGTGGATGCAGGTGGTTGGGGGAGACTGTGAGTGACTCAGGGCAAACAGCAAACCTTCTCCCAAAACTACAGCAGTGGCCTTTCTCCACAAGAAGCCTGCCCAGGGTCAGTTTCCAAGGGAGTAGATTTTCATTATTCTACCAAATGTGTTAGGTCATTGCTGAAACTTCTTCCTGTGTCGCTAATACCTTAGGCATTCTTGCCTTTTGTCTTTTGGGGTAACTCCCATCTGTGCCCACCTTGTGATCATGTGCTGAGAAAAGGGTGGAGTGGAGTGGGGAGGGTGGCATCCTTGGACCCAGGGTTCCCGTTCTTCCGTAGTCAGGGTGGGGAGGAAAGGTGAAGAGGGGCATGTCCAAGTGGCTGTCGGAGATATGTCACGAGACAGCGAACCGTGGGCAGACTCTCCCTGTGCTTCTCTGTAGCAGGGGCTCCAGAAGAGCAGTGGAACAGACCAGCAGCTCCCTGAAGAGAGGGGCTGATTCTTGGGCAGAGCCTTTCTCTCTCCTTGTCTTGGCCAAAACATCCTTCCTTTTCCCTTGATCACCCTCCACAGAGTTGCCCCAGCTTCCAGTTTTTAAAGAGATTAACAGCTCCCACTTCCTCATCTGGTTTCCCTTGTTGGGTGGGGGCCTTGTGGCATGACCTACGTAGGGTGCTGGGGTTTGGACCAATGGTGATGAAAGAGGCTAATTTAAAGGCCTCTTCTAGGCTCATCTCCTCAGCTCATCCACATTCCCCTACAGAAGGTGGGCCCCATTCTCAGTGAGGAACAGAGTCCCAGCTGCCGACTGCCTGTATCAGTTGAAAATGGCCCCGTCTTTCTGTTCCTCCCAGTACTGTCCCACCCCCTTCAGGTTGACCAACAGTGACCTTACTGGGCTCTCAGGTGGGTAGGCTGCTGTTCTTACAGGGGGCTGCCTCTCCATTGAGTAAGGCTTTACCTGTTTGTATGTTTTCAAAGGCAAAGAGATCTCAGCTGCGAGGGTAGTTTGGGAGACATACTTTGGATGCTAACGTGTTGGGGTTTTTAGAGCATGTGGATGATGTATGAGAATAGAGGGAGAGACATGTGACATCTAGGATTTTATGGCCAGTGTGTTTCAAATCTGTTGGCTGTTTGAAAATCCTGTCCCCTCTCCCACCCACCTCCACCGATGGCCTATCTGCTGAGGCTCCTTTCCTTTTCATTCTTGAGCCAGTAAGTTACCAGCAGTGTGTTTATTAATAATTGCAGTAATAGTAATAGTGCTTAATATGTGCTAGGCACAGTGCTAAGGGTTTATATACATTATTTCTTTTAATCCGGAAAACAATCTTTTTTTTTTAAAGATTTTTAATTTTTCCTTTTTCTCCCAAAGCCCCCTGGTACGTAACTGTGTGTATTTTTAGTTGTGGGTCCCTCTAGTTGTGGCATGTGGGATGTCACCTCAGCATGGCTCGATGAGTGGACATGGACATGGTGCCATGTCTCCACCCAGGATTCGAACCAGTGAAACCCCGGGCCGCTGAAGCAGAGTGCGCTAACCTAACCACTTAGCCACGGGGCTGGCCCATGGAAAACAATCTTTGATTAGGTATTATCATCTCCATTTTATAGATGAGGAAACTGAGGCACCATGACAGGCTGAGCACTGTGGTTAAGAAGATGACGTTAGGCTCAAATAGTCCAAGGTCTGGGCAGGTTACCATGTGCAACTTAGGCCCAGTTGAGTCGGATAATAGCACTTCCCCAAAGGAACATTGTGAGGGTTTTATGAGATAACACACGTAAGCAGTTAGCACAGTGCCTGGCACACAGTAAGCGCTTAATAAATGGAGTTATTTTGGTTGATCTCAGCTGATGGTTTGAACCCAAGTTGGTGTAATGTTGGAGACCAGGTTCTCAGCCACGGCACTGCCACCTGCCCTGCACACAGCCTGGGGTTCAGGGTCTAGAAGGTGACCACACCACCCTCCTGAGAGGAGCAGCCCAACCTTAGCACCCACCTGCAGTGTCTGGGTGCTTGAACTTGGTTGAGAAGACCAGCCTGGCAGAAGGAAAGAGGACGTGAGGATGTTGTGAAATTCTCCGTTCTTAGTGGGAATGGTTTGCCTGATGTCTTGCACACTTCCTGCCACCCCTGGTTTGCACTTTCCGTGGGGACGGCAGCCCTGACCTCTTGCCCGGTGGTGCCTCCACTCCGTGGGCAGTGAGGGCCTATCTGTGACTCGCTCTGGACCCCACTTCCCCCTCTGGCCAAGGGCTGTGTGCTCTATGCACACAGCTCAGGAACCCGCAGCAGTTCCCTGACAGGTGGACATCTCAGCGGCCGAGCAGAGTGGGGACGAGGAGCCTTTGCTAGATTATATGGACAGCACGCCTAAGAGCTCCGCCCACACCCTTCCAGCCAAACAGGTCAGGGGCCTGTGTTTCATGCCTTCCTGAAAGTATTACCAGGAGACAGGCGAGTGAGCACTGGAGGAAAGATGATGTGGGGCGTCTCTGTTGGCTTCTAGGAGAGGAAAAGATCACGGGTGACTCACGAAGGAAGGGAGAATGGGTGTGGGATTCCATGGGAAATGTCTTGGTTTTCCAAATGGAGATGGGGGGTGTGTGTGAGGTGGAGCGTTCGTCACTTTGAAGGAATGGTGTTGACAGAGAGGATCCCTGAGACTCAAGCCAGTGGAATCATAATAACTTAGGGCTACCGGCTTGACTGTGGACTGTTTCCTGGGTGTTAGTGGGGAGTGATGACCAGACCTAGGGCCCTTTGTGTTTCAATAGTGGTCTCCCCTTCAGTTAATGGATGAGTGACAGTGGCAGGATCAGGAGCACATGGTTGTGCAGCCACTGTGACCGACCCTGGGCTTGCCCTCTCGCCCTTCTGGAGTCAGCGTGTGCCAGGCCTGGACTTCCTCCCTCATTGTTGCACCTAATGGACCAGGCAGCTTTTTAACTGTGGAGAGAAAGGCTCCAAACTCAGGGCGCGGGCCCTCTGGGCATGGGGCTGAAAATGCCCTTTCCTGCTCTCCCAGGCGTTGGGCCCCGCCTGGCTCTTTGGAGCCTCCTGAGGGCTTCCCTGTCTAGCGCCCAGAGGGTTTAGCCACCCGGTGACACATTACTCTCTCTGTCTTGGCTGCTGGAACACCTGTTTCCTACCTCCATCAGGTTCATGTGCTGGTTTTGCTGGCTTTGTGCCAAGGAACACCAGCCTGGAAAGGGGTTAAGAATGTTTTCTAGCGGGCAGAACGTGCACACATGTTCTTATAAGGGTGTCCTTCGTGTGCTGTTTCATTTAAATCCTCCACACACAGCACCTGGTGGCTGCCTCCCGTCACACTGGCTGGGTATCTGGGGACCGTTTACAGAAGGGAAGAGCTGAGCAGACGTCAAGGTCAAGAAAACCAAAGGATTTGGAGCCAAGAGAACAAGGCAGGGGCAGGATGCAGTGATTTATTGTCCAGCCAGAGGACTGTCAAGAAGCTGTGGGGGCAGCAGCGGGAGAAACATGGGAAGGGAGGTGCCAGGAGTCCTGCAGGTGGGGGCCAATTGCCAGAGGCCAGCCTGTGTCTCTCGTGGGTGTGGGGACCAGCAGTTGGGCTCAGAAGCCCATCATGGAGACTCAAAGCTCCTGGATTATGAATTATCTTCTAGACTTGATGCTGATACCAGGTTTTAATTTTTATTGATGTTTAATACTTTCCAAAACAGGAGGGGAAGATCAAACGGATAGGAGGCCCCTCTGCTGAAGATTCTTGGGGACACTGGTGGTGGTGGGTGAGTCAGGCACAGCTGTTAACTTCCTCCTCAATTCTGTCCACTCTCAGGATCTGTTTAATGGGAAAGTTCCCCAGACATAAAAATGGCCTCCCTGTCCCCCGTGGGGAGTGCCAGGTGTCACATGTAGCCCATCGCTGCCAGTGTTTGTGCCGCCCAGAGGTCAGCCCTGTGTTTGCCCTGTCCCCTCTGTGATGGGCAGGCCCAGGTCAGTTTCTGTGCTCTCCCTCCGTGTGGATGGACACAGTGAGATTCAGTACAGTCATGTCCTGCATAACATTTTGGTCAACGACAGACTGCATATATGATGGCCGTCCCATGAGATTAGTACCATATAGCCTAGGTGCGTAGTAGGCCTTACCATCTAGGTTTGTGTAAGTACACTCTGTGATGTTCGCACAACGATGAAATCGCCCAATGACACATTTCTCAGAATGTATCACGTGACTGTAGCCTCTCACTGATAAGCTGGGTATTGATATTCAGTTTTCCCACCCTCGGACGTCGCTGACCATGGAGCAGCTGTTGGGTGTGTGTGGAGCCCCTGTGACAGTCCTTGGGGCCTCCCCAGAAATGTGTGTGCCTGTGTGCTACTGCTCTGTCCTTTATCCGACTTGGCGTCTCACTAAATCCATGTGTTTTTGCCACAGCTGGCCTTTCTCTGTTCATTGTCTGATTGGTGTTGAGCAATACATATAGATTCTTCTTCAATGCAGTGTCAGAACATGGTATACTGTACATTGGCAAGTACTCACCTTATTTATATACCTGAATGTGCCCACTACACAAATAAACATCTATGAAATTCTAGATCCCGTGTGGTTTTTGATGGGAGTGCTCACTTGGGGTGAGATGTGCAGGTGGGTGGTGTGGAATCAGCGTCACTGCCCAGGATGCTGCCAACTACTCCCTGCTCCTAGAGGCACCCTCTGCCCTTGGCCTTCGCAGCCTGCCCTCCTGACCTTCCTCCTGCTTCCTTGGCTGCTCCTCCTCAGCTGCCTTTCTCTGGCCCGGCCCTGAGGTGGTGTCATTCTGCCCAAGGCCCTCTTTCCCCCGTTGAATTCTCTCTTGGGCGTTCTCACCACTGTCAGGGCTCCGGTTACCACATGTACCTCCATGATTCCCAAATCCATGTCCCTAATCCACACGGGCCTGCGAGGCCTCTTCATGTGGACTTTGCATGGGCAAATCCAAACCCCGGCCCTTTTCCTACCCTTGCCCCAGCCCCGTGTTCTGTAACCAAGGCCTGCCTGTTCTACCTTCTAAATACCCTTCAGATTCGTCCCGACTGCCTGTCATCTCCCTGAGCTGGGCCACCTCTGTTTGTCCACTCCTTACACTATAGCTGGGGTGAGCCTTCTCTGCTTGGAACCCTTCAGTGTCTTCCCGTGGCCTTAGGTCAAAGTTCAGATTTGTTATAAATAAAGGAAGATTGGCACAGGTGTTAGCTCAGTGATAATCTTCCTCACCAAAAAACCAAAAAGACCCCATCACCTTCTCATATTTACCAAAGGACATCACCAGTTCCAAAATCAACCAAAACCCAGGGGACTCCAAATGGAGTAAAACTGTGCCACTGCTTCCCTAATGTCTCTTCTCTATTTTAACAAGAAGCTTCCGCACATTGTTAGGGTCAAAAGCACGTCCATCAGACGGAGGACAGGTTCAGAGTAAACTCGGATCTCTGACCGAGAATGGTAGGTGTTCCTGCAGCAAAGAGGGGCCCTCTGATCTTGTCCACGTGGTCCCGATTTCTCTGAGATTCAAAGAGCCGCTGAGGCAGTGCGTTCTAAGTCAGTGATTCTCAAACTTGGCTGGATGTTAGAATCACCTGAGGAACTTAAGAAACATCTCAGTGCCCAGGCAGCACCCGGACCAGGCGCATCAAAATCTCTGGGAGTGGGACTCAGGCACTGGTGTTTTAAAAAATATTTCCTGGGTGGTTCCAACATGCAGCCAAGGTTGAGAACCAGTGGTTCAGATTCCCTCCAGTGAGTCCATCTCTTCTCAGACACTGCGCCTCCCTCAACTCCCTCTCCCCACCCCACAAGTGGTCACTGTGCTCTGCTAGAGCGTCCCCATTGGGGAGCCTCGGTGTCCTGAGGTGAGCCTTCTGGTGTAGTCAGTCGAGTGATGCTCCACACCTCAGGCCACGGTGTAGAAGGACGTGTGCCTCCCAGGACCTCCATCCAGTGTTTGTCTTCCCACATCTCACAGTCTGCTTCTCTTTTGCCTGATGAATGTCTATAGTGTTTCTCAGGCGCCCCACGCTAGCTCCTCTCCTCGCCACCTAGCCTTGTCTTCCCCAGCTCTTCATCTTGTTCTCTTCACTCTTCCTCGTGAGGAATGCCTTCCAGCCCTTTCGCTATGCCGACCAGTGTCTGGACACACACAAGTTTATCCTTCCTGGGGGGCCCCATCATTGCCTGTAGTTGTGAATATGTGTATTCATTGGAGGGGTGCACATGGGGTCCTATGGGAACTGAAGACCCCTAGTAGTTACTGCCCACGAGGTAGCTTCTTCCTCCTGTTGTCTCAAGGGTCCAGGTACCTACTATGGTGGTTGTGATTGTTGTCATGAAGAAAAGCCAAGGAGGGAGCCCCATGGATAATAAATCTACAGTCTCCTAGGGACTCCACTGGTTACCAGAGAGTGTCCCAGGAGAGCCGTGGTATGTGGCGTCCTGAAAGTGCAATTGTTTAACTTTTTATTTGAAATAATTTCATATTTAGAAAAAAATTATAAAAATAATATAAAGAATCCTCCACAAACTTCAAATTCCACAGATGTTAGCATTTTACTAAATTTAATTTCTCTATACACAAACACACTTTTTTTCTGAGTTTGAAAGTTGTAGACATGATGTCCCTTTACAGTTATGTAATCTTACTCAAATTTCACCGATTATCCCAATAATGCCCTACATAACAAAATAATACATATACTTTTGTCTGACGCAATTTAAGGGGCTCTGCAGTGGATTTGGGAACCAGAACTACCCTCCCTACCTCCTCCCCCTGACCCATCCCTCATCAGATGGAATCGCTCAGCATGCTGTGTGCTGGAAGCCCATGTAAAATGTGGTACCCAGCACTGCAGGGCAATGCTGTTACGTGCCCAGCAGAGGGCAGCAGTGGGTCACAAAGCGAGACACAGGGCTTTGGCGTGACATGCTTGGGTGGAATCCTGGCCCAGTGGTCATTAGCTTTGTGACATTGAACAAAACACTCAACTGCTCGGTTGCCTCCTCTAAAAATGGGGATGATTTTTTTTTATTGAGGTGTAATTGACATACAATGTTATATTTGTTTCAGGTATACAACCTAATGATTTGATATTTGTATATATTGTGAAACAATCACCACTATAAGTCTGGTTAACACCCGTCACCACACATAGTAACAGAATCCTTTCTTTCTTGTGATGAGAACTTTTAAGATCTATTATCTCAGCAGCTTTCAAATATACAATACAGTATTATTAACTGTAGTCATCATGCTGTACATTGCATCCCCATGACTTATTTATTTTATAGCTGGGAGTTTGTACCTTTTGACCCATTTCACCCTTTCTGCCTGATCCCCAGCCCCACCTCTGGCAATCATCAATCTGTTCTCTGTATCTGTGAGCTTGATTCTTTTTAGATTCCATGTATAAATGAGATCATGTGGTATTTGTCTCTGTCTGGCTTACTTAGCATCATACTCTCCAGGTCTGTCTAAAATGCGGATAATTGAGAAGATAAGCAAAGCACTTGTCCAGCACCTGCCAATCACTTGTCAGAAACTTTTCTTTGTGATATTACCCCTTAGTCTGACAGTGAACTTCTGGGGGATGCAGGGTAAGGAGCTGGCACTGATGCTGCAGTGAAGGTAGAGGCAGGGCTGGCCAGTGAGGCTGCGTCACAGAGAAGGGAGGGTGCTATTGGGAATGAAGGGGTGTGAAACTGAAGTTATAACTGAGCTGTTTACTTACCTTGGCACCCCAAGGCCAGTTGGGACTAAACTTCACACTGGAATGCTGGCTGAGCATGTCACGGCATTGTGCAGATTCCCACCTGGTGCTGGAATCGCCCTCCACAGCCATCCGTAGCAAATCCATGAAGGAGGAGGAGTGGCTTGTCTTCTTTTCCCTTTTGGTTTGGAGGGTGCTTGAATTTGATTCTTGACTCCATCATTTACTGGCTAGGTGACCTTGCAGCTTTGGGCAAGTTATTTAGCCTCTCCATGCTTCAGTTTCCTCATCTGAAAAGTAGGGATAGTAACAGTGCCCACTCGTGGTGTTGGTGTAAGGATTAAATGAGTTAGTATTGTAAAGAGCTTAGCTTGGCTTCTGGCACACAGTAAGTTTTCATAAATATTAGCTATTATTGTTTCCGTGTCCCCACCTTTTCTTCCTCATCTGTGTGCTTCGCCTGTGTCATCCCCAAGATGGTCCCGTTGCGGGTGGGAGTTAGTCTTGGGTCTGGCCCTCCCTGTCCAGAACATATCTGTTGTACATAAGCTGCTGCTCACACTAAACTCTCTCTAGCCACCAGTCAACCTTGTGGAATTTTCCTCTGACCAAGGGCTCTCTACCTGTCTGTTATCTACTGCTGCAAACATACCAGAGAGCAAGGGGGCTAAAAAAGACAAGAGAGTCATATCAAAAGGCCTCAGATCCAGCAAGAAGAGGCTCCCAAAGATGGGACATTTTGAACATCAATAGGGATAATAACTGCAATTGATTGAAACATATCAATTTTGTTTAAATACATGAATTCATAGTGATACTTAAAAAACTCAATTGATCACCACGGGAGGATGCTAGTAAACCAAGTTTATTTCTATCACTAGTAAATAAAGAGAAAGAATCAAGCATTTACCCGGTCTTTTCTAAAGAAACAGTATCTTGATATTAAATACCAGTTACATAAAGATGAACCAACCAGCAACCTCTGTGGTAATTTTAAAACTGATAAATAAAGTGAAAGAATTAAGAGCAGGGAAACTGACCTACGTACATGGCCACTTGATTTATGACAAAGGTGATAGTGCCTTGGGGAATGGGTGGTCTTTTCAGTAAATGTGCTGCATCAATTAGATATCCATGTGAAAAGATTACTGTACACCATACCAAAAAAATCAATTCCACATGGATTGTAGGTCTAAATGTGAAAGATAAAACAATAAAGCTTTTGAAGAAAACATAGGAGACCACCTTCATGACTTGGAGTAGGCGAAGATTCTTGAACAGGATACAAAAGCGCTAACTATAAAAGAAAAAATTGGCAAATTAGACTAAAAGGCTACTGTATTAGGTACCTTGAGGGATACGATGATAGCCAGACCTGGTTCTAGTTCTAATGAAGTTTATAATTAAGCCTGCATATTGTTTTCTCTTTCTTTCTTTTTTTAAGAGAAGAGCTTTTAAACCTGGCCGTAGGCTTTCCCTGGGTGGTGGGTTACCTCCCTCAGTCGCCCTGCTGTTATCTTGCTGAATATCCCCAGAAAGCCTGTCTCCCCTGTAATAATTGATATTTCTCCTTTGCCTTGCTGACATCAGCCTTGATTAGGAGAGGAGGTTTGGAGGTTGGGGAATGGGGATGGAGTGGGAGAGGAAAAACAGGTCTTCTCTGTGTCACTGACAACTGATTTCTGTTACCAAAGTGCTTAGATTGTGAAACTGTCAATTGGTGACGATTGAGATTCTTTTGGGGTCCTGTGGGTACGAGAGGGGTGGTGGCACCTGTGGACATAACCAGCGGCAGTTAGGGAATGGACAAGTTGCTGTCCAGAGCCTCAGCCTAATCATCCACTGGGCTCGGAGATAGTTCTTTCTCCTTCTTTCCCTCCCCTCCCCGCCCTTCTCTCCTTTCCCTTCCCTTTCTTTATACTGTGGGCCTTGGGCCTCAAGTATTGAAAGGAGTCAGAAAAAACTCAGTGGCCTGGGATTATTCTTTCATTTATTCACCAAAAAAAATATGCAAGGACAAATAAATCATTCTCTGCCCTAGGTAGTAGGAGAGGCAGACACTTAAAACGGACCATTACAACAACGTGGGAAGGGTTATTACTAGCTAATCGTCAATGACATTTAGGGAAGCTTTCCATGGAACAAGTGTTGTGCCTGACCCTTTATTTGCATCATTTCCTTTAATCCTCATAACTTCCCTGTGAGCTAAATATTATTCTACCTGTTTCATAGATTATGAATTTGAGGCTCATAAGGGTTTACTCAGTTGGTCAAGTGTATTGTCAAGGATCCCAATAAATCACAGGTCCTGGCCCCTAAATCAGATGCCACTTGGCAAGAACTCTTTCTTGCTTTGTTATCAAACTGTCTCCAAAATTATTTGAAGCCTGAGGCCTCAATTAAAAATCTGGCCAGTGGCACTTGATTATAAGGTGGCAGAGTGCTGATGCTATGTTTGAAAGTCAGAGCGTGATTCATTTTTAGCTATATATTTAAAAAGGAGTGATGGTGGCTACTTGTGTCTCAGGGCAGCACCCCTTTGATGCCCAGCCTCTCCGAGAAGGGTTAGGGCTATAGCTGGCTGGCCCCAAATATAGAAAACTCAATAGTTATTTTTCTGGCGTGGCCTGAGGCACAGGATACAAACCTGTCCATGCACAAGTATTGCACCTGCCGAGACACAGCAGCAGAAGTCTGTCTTCCCATAACAAGATATGGAATGATCCAGTTCTTTCAGAAATGTTTAGCATGTGAAAATAACTCTGTCTGCTTTCTCCATGTTCAGCATGTGCTGTGGCCCCACCTGAAGTCGGGAAAAATAGAAACTCCTAACTTTCTTCTTTCCCGTTAGTTTGCGGGAGGGTGAGAGGTGGCATCAACCTTCTTGAGCTTAACCTTTCATCTTAGGTTGGATTTCTCTTAGGTTCTAAGGGGATCTGAGTGCATGCAGTTTATTTGGGAGGTGGTCCTTTAAAGCTAGAAGGGGATGAGGAAGTTTGAGACAGAAGAAAAGAAATCCAATACCTGGTGTGCTAAAGAGTGAGTACCTCTGACAAGTTAAGATATCTATTGTAAGCCCTAGAGCAACTGCTAAGAAAGTAACTCAAAAATATAGTGAAAGAAATAAAGGAATTATGATATTACTCTGAAAATATTTACATAATATAAAAGAGAGCAGGAAAGGAGGAACAGAAGATAAAAAAGATATGGGACATATAGAAAAGAAAAGGTAAAATGGGGGACTGGCCTCATGGCCAAGTGGTTAAAGTTCCATGTGCTTTGCTTTGGTGGCCTGGGGTTCATGAGTTTGGATCCCAGATGTGAGCCTGCTCCACTCATCAGCCATTCTGTGGAGGCATCCCACATACAAAGCAGAGGAAGATTGGCACAGATGTTAGCTCAGGGCTAATCTTCCTCAAGCCAAAAAAAAAAAGAGGATTGGCAACAGATATTAGTTCAGGGCAGATTTTCCTGTCACACACACACGCACAAAATAAAATGGCAAATGTAAATCCATCTATATCAATAATAACATTAAATATGGATGGATTATAAAATCGAATAAAAAGACAGCAATTGTCAGACTGGATTAAAAAACATGATCCAAATATATGTTCTCTACAGGAGACAAACTTTAGATTCAAAGATACAATAGGTTAAACGTGAAAGGATGGGAAAAAATATATCATGGAGACAGCAACCCTAAGAAAGTTGGAGTGGTGATATTAATATCACTCAAAATACTTTAAAATAAAAAATGTTAGATAAAGGGGACCATTTTATAATGATAAGAGAGTCAACGCATCAGGAAGGTATAACAATGATAATATGTATTCACCTAACACTAGAGCCCAAAATTACATAAAGCAAAAACTGACATAATTGAAGGGAGAAAATAGACAATTGAACACTACTAGTTGGAGACTTCAATACTCCATTTTCAATAAGGGATAGAACAGCTAGGCACAAGATCCACAAGGAAATAAAAGACTTGAACAACACCATAAACCAGCTAGACTCAACAGACATGTATATTCCACCCAGAAACGGCAGAGTACACATTCTTTTCAAGTATACATGGAATGTGCTCCAGGTCAGACAAGGTACTAGGAATAAAACAAGTCTCAATAAATTTAAGGGAATTGAAATTACACAAAGTATGTTCTCTAACCACAATGTAACAGAAGGAAATTTGGCAAGTTCACAAATATGTGAAAATTACACAACACACTCCTAAATAACCAATGTGTTATTTAGAGAGGAAACCACAAAGGAGATTAGAAAATAGTTTGAGATTAATGAAAATGAAAACATGACAAACCAAAATGTGAGGGATGAAGGTAAAGCAGTGCTTAGAGGAAAATTTATAGCTGTAAATGCGTACATTAAAAAAGAATTCCAGGCCTGGCCCAGTGGCACAGTGGTTAAGTGCGCACATTCTGCTTCGGTGGCCTGGGGTTCACCGGTTTGGATCCTGGGTGTGGACATGGTACCACTTGGCACACCATGCTGTGGTAGGTGTCCCACATATAAAAAAGTAGAGGAAGATGGGCGTGATGTTAGCTTAGGGCCAGTCTTCCTTACCAAAAAGAGGAGGATTGGCAGCAGTTAGCTCAGGGCTAATCTTCCTCAAAAAAAAAAAAAAAAAATTACAGGGGCCAGCCTGGTGGCACAGCGGTTAAGTTCACACGTTTCGCTTTGGCGGCCCGGGGTTCACTGCTTCGGATCCCGGGTGCAGACACGGCACTGCTTGGCAAGCCATGCTGTGGCAGTTGTCCCACATATAAAGTAGAGGGAGATGGGCACGGATGTTAGCTCAGGGCCAGTCTTCCTTAGCAAAAAGAGGAGGATTGGCAGCAGATATTAGCTCAGGGCCAATGTTCCTCAAAAAAAAAAAAGAATTCCACCTTAAGATACTAGCAAAAGAAGAGCAAACTAGAGCAAAAACATGTAGAAGGAAGGAAATAATGAAGATTAGAGAGGAAATTAATGAAATAGAGAACAGAAGAACAATGGAAAAAATCACTAACCCAAAAGTTTTGTTCTTTGAAAAGATCAGCAGAATTGACAAACCTTTAGATAGATTGACCAAGAAAAAGGAGAGAAGACTCAAATTACTAAAATCAGGAATGAAAGAGGGGATATCACTACCAACTTTACAGAAATAAAAGGGCTATAAAAGAAAATTATGAATAACTGTATGCTAGCAAATTAAATAAATGAAATGGACAAATTCCTAGAAAGACACAAACTATCAAAACTGCCAAAGCAGACGTGGCCAGGTAAGCGGCTACTGCAGTAGTCCAGGTGGGAGTGCTGATGGCGGCTTGGACCAGGGTGGTTGGGCTGGAAAGGGAGAGGTGTTGGACCCTTGGGATATATTTTGTAGGTGGGACCCATGGAATTGCTGATGAATTGGATGCAGGGTAGTGAGGGAAAGGAATCAAGAAGAAGTCTTAGATGTGAGCCTTGCCCAAAAGATAGACAGGGTGCCATTGCTTCCTCCTAAGAATCTCACTCTTTAGTATAGGACAGAGGTTGTTAGGGAGATGGGGAAAGATTCCAGGGAATGGGAACAGAACTGGGCGAAGGTCGTGGAGGATGTTTCAGAGGGAAAACAGCTGAAACATCTCTTTCTCTCTCCCCACTTTGGAAATGAACACTTCGTCGTCTTATTCATCTGGGAGTTGATTACACTGGCCAAGGATAATTCCTTTGCTGGGTTTGTTTCTGTTATCTTTGTTTTGACAGTCTCTCTTTTTCTGGCATTTGGTGGGTGTCAGCATAATTAGGTTTGTAGAAATAACAGTAGTTCTTATTCTGCCCACTGAGTGGGATTGATTTGAATGTCATTTGCATATGTTAAATTCCTCTGTGAAAATTACTTCCTGTCTACACTGGAGTCTGAAGAATTAGAGTTGAAAAATTAAAGGAAGAATCAACTTAACTAATCCATTAAGCAGCTGCTTTAGCTTGTGGTTCTCCGGAAGCAGACCCTGAGACAAGGAGTTTATTTGGAAGTGAGCTCAGGACAACCCTGCAGTGGCGTGGCAAGGTAAGACAGAGAAGTGTGTGTTAATGAGCAGGTTGCAGCTGGGGACAACTGGGTATTAATCCCCTTGCAGAAACTTGGGAGACTATAAAGAGCACATTCCTCAGAGTTGTCAGCATTGAGAGGTGAGGAAATTCCTCTAACCTGCTTTGTCACTGGCTGAGGAGAGCTTCTGGGGGCATAAAATCCTCCAGCACATCCCACCAGTGGGCTGAGAACATTCCTGCACCCAGAGGTAGCTCTCGGGCAATGAGTCACAAGCACTTGCTAAAGGAAGCCGTTGCATGCGCAGGAATGGTGAGGGCCAAGGGGATGTGGGTGGGGCACTCACATCATCTGCTACAACAGCTTTTAGGGAAGACATGGGCCACTGGACCCAAGGCAATGACTGGGAGGCCACGAAGACAGTCTTGACATAAAGGATGCCATTGCTGCTTGTGGGAGTTCACGGTTTGAGAGCCTCACAACAACTTATAAACAATAGCAAAAGAATTTCCATGGTAGTTCAAGCTCCAAAATATTCCACTAATTCCTGATATTTCATTCAACTATTCTGTCATTTTAAATAGCTTGTACCTAGCTCATGCAACTCCTGCAGAAGGTATGGATTGGGGGTGGCAATCTTTTCCAGGAATTCATGCATGAGGTGTCTGGATAATTGGCTGACATTGATTTATTGATACCTGGCTCATGTGGGCTCAGCCTGCTGAGTGCTATGGCACAGATTGTGTGTTACACAAGGGTGCCAGATGATGGGTGCCAAGATACAGAACAGTTAACATTCACCAAGTCCTGCGTCCTGCAAGGAGCCATTTCTGGAGGAAGTGTCTTTTTCTGATGGATGTCTCTCTTTCTAACATGACTTAATGGAAGTGCTAAATAGGAAAAGTGAATTTAGATTTATGTCCATAGTATGTCATTAGGGAAACCGTCAGGTATAATAAAGGCAGTGCATTGGCATTCAGTGTGGATAGAATGATGAGTCATAATTAGTTCTGGGAGCTGTTTCTTCCCTCATCAGTCCAAATACACACTGGCCCTTTTGAGGACATTTAACTGTTAACATAAGAAGAACTAAGTGGGAAGTCACATCTGTTGTCTTTAAGAACATCTTCTACTTCAAAATAGCAATAGCAAAGGAAAGTTAGGGGAAAGTTGCAGCCTGAACTCAGCTTTAGGCACGTAATGGGAATGGACCCTCCTTGGGGAAAACAGTGAAAGTTCAAAGAGGGTCTTTGCCATGAGAAAAGGAACCAGGAGGAAGGAGTGAGGTGCTGGCCGAGTGACTGGACACTCCTGCCTCTCCAAGCCCACACCTCACACAGGCAGTGTCCATGTCCAGCTCTCTTTTATCATTTAGGTTTTATGACATGGATATTTGTAACATCACTGCTGGCACAAATGATATACTTTTCATTTGATCTCTTCTTACCCCTTGCTATCCTCTGACACCTAGATTATGGTGCCACCTTCCTAACTGGTTTCTCTTCTTCTGTCCCTGTCCCTGTCTTCAGTCTACTTTCAACATAGCTGCCAGAGTGACCCAGCTCACTCAGATCCTGTCCCTCTTCAGCCCAGAGCAGGGCTCTCATCTCACCCAGTAAAAGCCAGAGTCCTTACAATGTCTGTATGATCTGGCTTCATTTCCTCCTCATGTCCCCTTCATTCACTCTGTACCAACCATGCTGCCCCCTGGAATAGCATGCTTTTCCAAGCATGTCCCACCTCAGGGCCTTTGCACACGCTCTTCCCTCTGCCTGGATTGCCCTTACCCCAGATGTCTACATGGCCCTTTCACCTCCTTCAGGTCTTTTCTCAAATGTCTCCTTCTTAGCAGGATCTATCAGGCTACCCATCTAACAATGCATACACCTACACCCCCAGTCACTCCCACTCCCTTTCCTGCTTTATTTTTTTCCCTTAGTGTTTGTCCCTATCTAACATACTACATATTTTACTTATGTCTTCAATTGTTGTCTGTCTCTCCCTCTTGAAGGTACAATTCCTGAGGGCAAGGATTTTGCCTGCTTTGTTCACTGTTGTGTCCCCATCACTTAGAGCAGTGCCTGGGCCACACTTAGTCCCCCTGCAAATACTCATTAAGTGAATACATGTGAAGAATGGGGACCTGGAAGTGCTCATTCTATGAATTTATCAACAGTCACCCTAAGTGGCCACTGGGATCACCTCTCTCTTAGATTCCCAGATGCGTGGAAGGCTAGATGTTTTGGTCTCCTGCCTAATTTCCTGCCTCTATCTCCCTGTGTGGGCAAAATATGCCGTGAGATCCTCTGGGCTATGGTTTCCTGTAAAGTAATGGGTTTGAACTGGATGATCTGAGCTTTCTAAATCCTAAATTTAGTCTCCTAAATCTTAGATTTTTCTTTTAAATTTTCACCTTCATGTGGCCAATCTTCACACAGACTATATTATCAGGGTAATTAAAGCCTCTATCTGGTGAATCCTAGTCTCAGCTGCCTACCGCAGACACCATATAGCCTAACTCCTGGCACTCACCATTCCAGGACATGCTGACTGCATTCCGCTGCAGCCTCCTGTGCCTTTCTGCCTGAGGGTTTTCTCGCCACAGTGATGGAGGTTGGAAGTTCTGGGGAGGAGGTGTCCCCGAGTGGCCCTCAGCCGATGTTGAATGAGAGCTGGTGGATAGATAACTTGGTCCGGCTGCCCCTCTGGTGTGCTAACTCTGAGGTGTGTTCTGAGCTGTCTCCCAGCAAGACTGAGCCCACAGTGGTGTCCTGCTCATTACCACTTCTTGTCATCCCTATATCCGTCACCCTATTCCCCTTACCAGTGTTTCCTGGGATCACCTCCCTAAGAACCTGCTTGTATTCAACTCCTTGTCCCAGGGTCAGCTTCTGGGGAAGCCACCTGAGACGCTGTGCCCTGACTTCTGCTCAGTCACCCACTGCACCTGCTGTCTTAAGGGAACTCAGTACTTCATGCATTTCCTCCATGGGTCCGCCTCCCTCTCGAGTCATTGTGGTACAGACCCCATCCTCCCACAATCTCCAGTCTTTTTTTCCCCCGGGCCTCAGCAAGCAACTCTGACATTATTATGCAGAGTGATTTAACTGTTCTTTATCCTCTCCCCTCTCACCTAAGTTATGCCCCTGGGGATCTTTACTCTCTCTACCAACCCCACCTATCAAGATGCTTCACTAAAAAAACAATAGGTCTCCTCCTGCACATTTTGCTTACTTCTTTGAGTTTGAGCTCTTGCTCAAACTGCAAGTGGTTAAAAAATGCATTTTCCTCATTACTCCTGACACTATGAGAAAAAGTGAGCTCGAGGTATACTAAGAAGACTGGAAACCACAACTGCCAAGCGCTGTTCATTCACAGAGAATTTGGGGTAAGACAGCCTCTGTGGCCACAGGAATGACAAGCAGAGATACAGACAAATTGTACAAGAAAATAATGTTCCTTCTTCCTGGACTTTCTCTAAAAGAGAAAGGATGAGGACTCTAGGTCTTATTATTTAAAAAATTGACATATAGCCTCAAATTGCCAATCCCCCACAAGCATACACTTGAAGGTATAATTATTCTTGAATATCTAGCATACAAATGTTAGCTTCCATGTCCTTGGCTGGACTAGCAGCATGGACAGACTGTGGAGATGCTGAATTGCCTGCCTGGGGAGAAGGCGGATTTGAAAATAAATAATGCATTCCGCAATCTCACGCAACATCGTGCTCTACAGAGCCTTGAGAGATGTAAGGCGCTACCACCACTCCGTGCTTCCCCAAGCGTTTCTCATGAAGTCAGGGACCACAGGCCCCCGGTGGAGCCGAAGGAGAAGAAGGCACAGGGAAGGGGTGCAAACTGGAGAGGTGTCTGCTTTCCTTCTCAGTCCTCATCTCCGTTTGGCCACCCCAGACCAACTCTCTGCCTCAAAGAGAAGGAAGGAAAACCCCAAACCTCAACTAACTGTAAGTCTGTCCACTTAAATAAACAACCCTGGGATCCAGCCAGGCGATCAAATTGTGACCCTATGATGGATTACTTCATGGCCCTTACGGTCATGTTCTAAAGAATATTGATTTACAGGGGTAAGTGCTCACGATAGATTGCAGACTGCAAAGCAGAATGTACAAGAGGTCCTCATTTTGAGAAATTATGTAGGCAGATATACATTATAAATGCATTTGTAAACTACTCCCATATACATGACACATGCTTGTATTGCACATGCATGTAAATTATTTACATATTTAAATCATATATACAAACACACGGGGAGAGTAGACATGGCCATATTCTAATAGGCACATTAGAAGAAGGATAATTTGGAATTTTGGGAAAGATACTATTTATGTGTTTTCACAGTGTTTTACACTGACCATATGTTTTTTTGTAAATAGAAACTTTATCAAGAAAAATAATACTGTCTTTCCTCCTGTTTCTGTGAGTATTGACACAGTTTGAGTAAAACTCCTCCTTCTCCCAGCTGCCTCTCCTTCAACCTCAGGTGGGGCTCCACCGTTCATACTAACATGCTTCACCTAAGCTGGGGGTGCTGGTCAAAGGGCGGGGTGCTCCTGAAAGGTCGGTAGGCCCGAGGCCTAGGCTCCTCCCTCTGAGCCTCTGTCCCCACAAAGACACAGCAGTGTGCCCTGGGTGTCCTGTCAGACCACATCACTGGCCACGGTTGTGGTGGGCCTTGCTCTTCACTGTCCTGTGTGTCAGCTTAGACAGTGGGGAAACGGCTTTCCGTTCAGAGATAGCCCCAGCTAACTACAGCATTGCCCTGCTCTCCTGTTACCGAACTGAAGTGGGTTTGCTTCCTGGCGAGTTAAAAATCAGAGCTTCCACCGGAAGTAGTTATCACACAAAGCAGGGTGAGACCAAGTGGAATCGTTTCCAAAGCCGTGGCTCTCCTAACAGAGGGAAGCAGGTGTCTTTTACTTCGGTTCGGGAATGAATATTTAAAAGGGAAGTTTTATCCTCACGTGTAGAGGTGGGTCTGAAGACATGCTCTCGCATACATTGCATGTTATGCCAATAAGGCCTAGGCTTCTCCTAGGGCAGAGCTTATAGTATTAAAATGAAGTAAAGGGCATCTCTTGGTCACCTCTGGGCCGTCTGTGCCAGCGCTGCCCTTGTGGTGGGGCTCGATCTGGTTCAGGCCGATTGACGCTGGTTTCTCTTTGCAACATAGTTCTGGAGAACAACCTTGGGGAAGTGGTAAGCACTTTTAAACTTCCTTAGGGCTGCTTACGGCATGCACCGGTGACACTACCACAGAGATGGAACCACTTAATGGTCCAACAAGAGCTCAGCCAGTTTTTACAATGACCCTGTTACATTGAGATATCACTTGTTTAGGCATCAGAAAATTCTGCATTTAAGTCCTAGATTAGAGTCTCAGGCCTATGTATTGCGTAACTTTGAGCAAGTTACTGAAACTCTCTGAGCTTTGCTTTACTCATCTATAAAGTAAGATCCATGAGAGGATTGTTGTGAGGATTAAGAAAGTCCATGGTCCAGTGCCTAACGTCTGGTGGTCACTTAACACATGATGGTTATTATTAATGTCTACTTCTGTCACTTACTAGTTTTTGACCTTGGGCTACAGCTCTATCTTGCTGAGCCTCAAGTTTTGCATTTATAAAGTAAAAATGACAACAACAAAACCAAGCTTGCCTGGGCGCCCCACATGGGACTGGGGTGAGGTTTAAGTAAGGTGAAATTGAGAAATGGTTATTAACCAAGACCAGTGGGAAGAACCCAGTGTTTGGTCTTGGAGAGGAACCAAAGGGAAGATTAATGAGTCACTCTCTGTGGATTGATTGCAAAAATAACTCCAATTCTTCCTCTCCTTGTATCCACGCTCCTTGGCAATGTGACTTTGTAGCTTCTCCTGTCAGGAGGTGGAGTTCATTTCTTACACCTTGAAATTGGGCTTGGCCATGTGACTTGCTTTGCATTGTAAACAGAAGCTTGAAAAGTGCTTGCACGATGAAACTTGCTCTTGGGAATCCTATGACCACCACTGTGTGAATGAGCTTACTAAAGGATGAGCAACACATGCTCTGATAAAGAGACCTTTATTGTCCCTGCCAATAGTCAGTCATCTGGCAGAAATTCAAGTGAGATCATTGACCATGAGCTGACTGCAACGCACGAGAGAGCCCAGCCAACACATGTTGAGCAGCCGTCCCAGCTAGCCCAGCCCATCTGTCTCACACAGCATTCCTCCACATCTACAAGTAAAATCAGTCTCTGAATTATTGCCCTTATTCATTACCAAGCTATGGTTTAAAACTTTTTCATTCTTGCTCCACATGTGTTTGAAAGCACATGGTATAGTTCCAGGCATAGACGAGGTGTTTGGTTGAGTATTTATAAACTGGGTGGATAGACACATCAATGGATGTTGTATGTCCAGGCAGGATAAGAGGCTGGAGCA
Source organism: Equus przewalskii (assembly GCF_037783145.1). Lineage (NCBI taxonomy): Eukaryota > Metazoa > Chordata > Mammalia > Perissodactyla > Equidae > Equus > Equus przewalskii. The sequence goes on along the minus strand of NC_091851.1, from coordinate 17,866,119 downwards.
GGGGGTTTCTCAACCTCAACACTACTGACATTTTGGTCCAGATAATTCTGTTATGTGTGTGTGGAGCTGTCTTATGCATTGTAGGATATTTAGCAGCACTCCTGGCCTATATACACTAGATACTAGTAACAACACACCTGTTCCCCACAGTGTGACAATCAATAATGTCTCCACACATTGTCAGATGTCCCTTGGGAAGCAAAACCACCCCCTAAATCCCGCTGAGTTAAGGGAGAAGACTGAACAGCTATAGGGATTACATCCGGGTGACAGTAGAGCAGCTGCTTCAGAAGGCTGTATCCAAGGACCCATGAACAGGACGGAGAGGTCAGGAAGTCTGGCTGAGGCTTCTGGGGCTGAATGCCAGAGTCATTGAGCCACTGGCCCTAATCAAGCTCTGAAGCTCAGGCTTAGGGTGAAATGAGAATTGAACGATCTAATTTGTGATACATAACTCCCCATTCTCTCCTGCATCCTCTGGAGCCTGCCACCCTACCTCTTCATTGGCATTTCCACCAGTCAATGGACAGAAGATACAAAACTGAAGAAACTCTGGGAGCTAACATTGTTTTTTACTTTAAGGGTCTGGGGAAGGGAGAGGAAAGGAATTGAAATTGCCTCTGTGGGAATTCCAGTCTCCTCAGCTCTTTGTTCCCATTATGGAAAAGGTAGTTAAGAATTAGCTTTATTTCCATAAACGGTGACACGTACCCAAACCTACAGCATTCCCTTACCACAGTGCAGCTCATTGCCAGTCGTTTAGAAGAAGATGGTAAAACCAGAGCACTATACGTTTCCCCCACACAACACAGCAGAGATGCATAGCTGTTTGAGTGCTTCTCCATCATAATCCAACCATCAATAAGTCTCTGGGTAAGATTGTGTTGTTATAAAGCCTCATCCATCCATGATGTTTTAGTATCCCCTGACACCATTGCAGGGTAAAGATGTTCTATAAACAGAAGACAATGAGCACGCCTGGTCTAATAGCTTTTCTCTCCCTCTGTTATCCAACCCACCCTAATGCAGGAGTTCTCACATTTATAATTCTTAGCAAAACAAAACCTGCTCCTGGCTGTATAAACCACGCTGATCTGGGTGTGGGAAATACACCAATGAGATGCTTGAATGTAAGTATGGTTCCACAGATGTAGAGTATTAGATGAATTTGTTTTTATTGGTGGCCTCTGGACGTTGGGAATAATGAAACACCATGGTCAGTGTTTTCTAGCAGGATTGGGAGATGAGATTTCCAGGCCAACCAGATATCCTGGCCTTTGGAGAGCTAATGAATATAGGTGACTGTATTAATTTACCATAACAAAGTACCGCAGACTGGGTCGTTTAAACAACAGAAGTTTGTTTTCTCACAGTTCTGTAGACTAGAAGTCTAAGATCAAGGTGTCAGCAGGGTTGGTATCTTCCCAGGCCTTTCTCCTTGGCTTGTAGATAGCTGTCTTCTCCCTGTGTCTTCATATGGCCTTTCCTCTGCATGTCTGTGTCCTAATCTCCTCTTCCTATAAGGACACCAGTCGTATCGGATTAAGGCCCACTCAATGATGTCAGTCAACCTTAATTACCTCTTTAAAGACTCGATTTCCAAATACCGTCACATTCTGAGGTAGTAGGGGTTAGGACTTTAACATACGAGTTTGGTGGGCAGAGGGGAGACACAATTCAGCCCGTAACAGTCACTATAGCCAGGCACATATTCTTTATCTTCCCTGTGTCCATCACCAACTGTACAGAATGTCAGATGCCCTTTATGATCCAGGGGACTCATCTTTTAGCTGTTAGGAGTGTTGGCAGCTAATGGCTCACAGTTGCCCCCTCCTGTGCAGAATTTTCCTTGTCCAGGAGCTTCCTTGCCTGGGAAGTTATCCCCCCTCTCCTTTGGCAGCCCACAGCTAACGACTGACTGATATGGGGGTACAAAGGGCCAAGCCCAGTGCCTTAAGATGAGACCACCTCTGTGGTACAGTTCATGCTCCAGAGCTCCCCGTGGACTCGGCTGATGCTAGACTCCAGCTGAGACCACATCTTGCTCTGCTCCTTCCCCTGCCTCTTCCGGTTGCTGTCATGCCCCTTCTCCTGAGAGTCAGCCTCAATCAATCTTGTGCACCCAAATCCTGTCTCATCCTCCACTTTGAAGGAACTTAACCTGAGACTATGAATTTCAAAGAAATCACTCAAATGCACTTAACAAGAACACTCTTCAGAAGATAATTCAGTTGTTCTTGGATGATTCGGAAGATACCCCCTGACTCTGCAGGGGCGCTGGGCTTTTATGATGAACATCGGTTCTTTTTATAGGTGGGAGGAAATCTCCTTGAACAGAGCACTCCGGTGGCTAGAGGATGCGAGTCCACATTTGGATTTAACAGTAGCCAGAACCCAGCCTGTTTGGGTCCAAATGGAGTCAAATCTGACGGCAGAGCCAGATGTCAGAATGATATCTCCAGTTGACTTTGTTTGCACCAACGGTCCCAAGGCATAGCCACTGGGCTCTCACATGTGTAGCTTCTTGCTCTGACAGCATTTCACATCGTTCATCTCATTTATAGACATATAGGACTTTAGAACTGGGAGTCATTCCTCTGACAACTATTTAGAGCTCTGTGATAGGTTGAATTGTGTCCCTCAAAGATATATTGAAGTCCCAACCTCTGGCACCTCAGTAGATGACCTTACTTGGAAATAGGGTCTTTGCAGATGTAATTAGGATGAGGTCATACTGGAACAGGGTGGGCTCTAATCCAAAGCTTTACACTTTTTCATTGTTTTGTTTTCGAAGTCATGGGAAACCTCATTCAGCACTTGACAGAATTTCATTAAAATTAGTGATGATTACTTAGAAAACCTCTTTTGATATTTCTTATTTAAGAGTAGAAGATGAAGGTGTCGCCCCGTGGTGTACTGGTTACATTTGCATGCTCCACTTCCACCGCCTGGGGTTCGTGAGTTTGGATCCTGGGCGTGGACCTACACACTGCTCATCAAGCCATGCTGTGGTGGCATCCCACATACAAAGTAGAGGAAGACTGGCATGGACGTGAGCTCAGGGACAATCTTTCTCAAGCAAAAAGAAGATTGGCAACAGATGTTAGCTCAGGGTCAATCTTCCTCACCAAAAAAAAAAAAAGAGTAAAAGAAAAGCTATATGCCATTGTGTAAAACATTGTCTCATCCAACCAGAATAAAAATGATTGAAAGAATGATTGTTTCTATATGGAAACAATACGGTCGCAAAATTAAAATGCAGTCCTTGGTCAGAAAATGTGTGGAAGAGACCTAGAAAATATATCTGGAGATTTGGAAAGCAGCAAAACAAATTACACAGGTGGGAAATTTGCAATACAGTTTGATAAAAGTGCAGATAGATGTTCCTAATGTGTCTCAGCTTACGCTTGTTAGACTCTGTAAGTAAGAAAATGCAAGAGCTATTTTTAAATGAGCCATGAAAGGAAAGATGAACTAGATAATAATATCAACAGTAACAGCTTTTTGAAGAAATCCGGAGTTTGATAGGAAGTAAAAGTTAAAAACCTGTAGCCACCAAGAATTATCTGCTTTGATGTCGGAGGGGAACAGAAGGGATTTGGGGGTGAGGACATTGAGCATCCCATAAAAAAAATGCATCCTCCCTTGTATCAGTGCCTACATGTTGCAGAAAAGAGGTGGCAATCAGAAATGCCCCGTTGACGTAGCTCGCCGAATGAGGATATTTTTAAAAGGATGAGCATGAAAATCATTTGGCGACACAGGAGTTCACTGGTTATCTGGTGGCAAAGTCTGTAAAAGAGCTTCTAACTTAAAGACAAATTGCATAGTTTTCCTTTAAAACAAGATAAATGTTTCAAATTTGGGAGCCTCTCCTGAGAAGGCAAATGACTATCAACAAAATTGACAAAGGACAGTGGAGGGCTCAGGTTGGCAGAAAGCCAAGAAACAAACTTGGACAGGTAAATCAGCAAGATTCTCTGATCTCGTGGATGGGGAAGGAGGTTGGCATAGCCAGAATTCACTGCAAAGAGATTAGGAACATTAACTGAGCCGTGCAGAGGTATAAACTTGCGCACTAAACCTCCCAGAGCTACACAGTGTCAGGTGACAGCATCAGACTGAATGAGGAACCTATTGGAGCTTCTGGAAGCCTAACTGTCTCTCTGGCTCCAGACTTGCGTAATAAGTTCTGCACTAGAGACAGGAGCACCTCCTCACTCTGGGAGTTCATGATATGCAATATTACAGGTCTCAGTACCCTCAGCCCTGAACACAGCCTTCCGTGTCCCCTCTGCCTCCCGAGGCTCACACAGCCTTGTCCAGACATGTTCCTGACCTCAGTGCTGCCCAGCTGCCTTTGGATTAAGAGACTTGAGAGACCTAACAGCCAAATGCAATGTATGGTCCTTGTGTGGATCTTGGCTCAGATGGACCAACTGCAAAAGACATTTTGGTGACAAAGGGGGAAATTTGAATATGAAGTGGGTACTAGATGATATAAAGGAATTACTGTTCATTTTGTTAGGTATGATAATGGCATAGTGGTTATGTAGGAAAAATCCTTATTCTTAGAGATGCATATGAAAATATTATGAGGTAAAATGTCATGGCCTGTAATTTATTACAAATACTTTGGCAAGAAGTTATATGAAGCAAATCTGGCAAAATGTTAAGAATGGTTAAGTCTAGGTAATGGGTGTAATGCAGAGCATTATACCATTTCTTTCTACTTTTCTGTGTGTATGAAAATGTTCATAATAAAAATTTTTATAATAAATGAAAATCAATAAACAAACACAATCTGTATCATCAAGTTGGAAACGAACGATGTTTCAGCGTTGAGGAAGAAAGCAAATATTTTTTGGAATGGAATATATGGAGAGAACATTTTGAAAGTTTCAATTGTTATATCATTTTATTGACAAAAGAAACACAAGTGGGTCACCTGCCAACTTTCCTCCTGCCATAGTTAAAAAAAAATTGAGGGGGCCGGCCCCGTGGCGGAGTGGTTTAAGTTTGCGTGCTCTACTTTGGCAGCCCAGGGTTTCGCCGGTTCGGATCCTGCCTGTGGACCTGGCACTGCTCCTCAGGCCACGCTGAGGCAGTGTCCCACGTGCTACAACTAGAAGGACCCACAACTAGAATACACAACTATGTGCTGGGGGACTTTAGGGAGAAAAAGGAAAAAAAAATTGGGAAAAACAATAAATAATCTGAAAAGGAAATTAAGAAAACAATTCCATTTACAATAGCATTAAAAGTAATAAAATACTTAGGAATAAACTTAACCAAGGAAGTGAAAGATTTCTATGCTTAAAACTATAAAACATTATTGAAAGAAATTAAGGAAGACAGAAATAAGTGGAAAGAGATCTTGTGTTCATGGATTGGAAGATTTAACATTGTTAAGATGTCAATGCTACCCAATGCAATCTAAAGATTCAGTGCAATCCCTGTCAAAATCTCAATGGCATTTATTGTAGAAATAGAAAAATTTACCCTCAATTCATATAGGATCTCAAAAGACCCCAATTAACTGAAACAGTTTTGAAAAAGAACAAAGTTGGAGAACTCACACTTCTTGATTTCAAAACATATTACAAACTTCAAAACATATTACAGGGGCTGGTCCAGTGGTGCAGAGGTTAAGTGCTCATGTCTCGCTTTGGTGGCCTGGGGTTCGCCGGTTCAGATCCCGGGTGTGGACATGGCACTGCTTGGCAAGCCATGCTGTAGTAGGCATCCCACATATAAAAAAAAAAATGTAGAGGAAGATGAGCATGGATGTTAGCTCAGGGCGACTTTTCTTCAGCAAAAAGAGGAGGAATGGCAGCAGATGTTAGCTCAGGGCTGATCTCTGCCCCCCCCCAAAAAAACCCCAAAACATATTACAGAGCTACAGTAATCAAAAGAGTGTGGTTCTGACATAAACACAGACAAATAGAACAATAGAATAGCATAGACAGCCCAGAAACAAACCCTTGTGTATATGGTCAAATGATGTTCAAAAAGGATGTCAAGACCTTGGGGAAAGGATAGGCTCTTCAATAATGGTGTTGGGAAAACTGAATTTCCATAGGCAAGAGAATGAAGTTGGACCCTTAGTTACACCATATACAAAAGTTAACCCAAAATTGATTAATGATCTAAACTTAAGATCTAAAACTATAAAACTTTCCTAGAAGAAAACACAGGGGAAAAGCTCATGACATTGGACTTGGCAATGATTTCTTGGATATGACAGCAAAAGCACAGGCAACAAAAGCAAAAATAGACAAATGAGACTACATCAAACTTAAAAACTTTTGTGCATCAAAGGACACAATTGACAGAGTGAAAAGGCAACCTACGGAATGGGAGAAAATATCTGCAAATCATATATCTGATAAAGGGTTAATATGCAGAATATATAAAGAACTCCTACAACTCAACAACAAAAATTCAAATAACCCAATTAAAAAATGGGCAAAGGACTTGAATAGATATCTCTCTAAAGATGATATAGTAATGGCCCACAAGTGTATTCAAAGATGCTCAACATCACGAATCATCAGATAAATGCAAATCAAAACCACAATGAGAAATCACCTCACACTCATTAGGATGGCTACTATAAAAACAACAAGAACAGGGCCGGCCCCATGGCCCAGTGGTTAAGTTCACGTGCTCTGCTTTGGTGGCCCAGGGTTTTGTTGGTTTGGATCCTGGGTGCAGTCTTAGCACCACTCATCAAGCCATGCTGGGGCGGTGTCCCACATAGTAGAACTAGAAGGACCTACAGTTAGAGTATACAATTATGTACTGGGGGGCTTTGGGGAGAAGAAGAAAAAAGAAAGAAGATTGGCAACAGATGTTAGCTCAGGGCCAACCTTTAAAAACAATAACAACGACAACAACAGAAAATAACAAGTATTGGTAAGAATGTGGAGAAATTAGAACCTTAGTGCACTGTTGGTGGGATTGTAAACTAATGCAACTGCTATCAAAAACAACATGGACTTTCTTCAAAAAATTAAAAATAGAATTATCATATGATCCAGCAATCCGACTTCTGAGTGTATATCCAAAAGAATTGAAACCAGAATCTCCAATAGATATTTGCACACCCAAATATCCATCAACAGTTGAATGGATAAACAAAATGTGGTATACACATACAATGGAATATTATTCAGCCTTGAAAAGGAAGGAAATCCTGACACATATTACAACATGGATGAACCTCGAGGACTTATGCTAAGTAAAATAAGCAAGTGACCAAAAGAAAAATATTGTATGATTCCACTTATATGAGGTATGTAAAGTAGTAAAATTTGGGCTAGCCCTGGTGGCCTAGTGGTTAAGTTCGGCTCTCTCTGCTTCAGCAGCCCAGGTTTGGTTCCCAGGCACGACCTACACCACTTGTCTGTCAGTGGCCGTGCTGTGGTGGTGGCTCACATACTAAAAGAGGAAGCCTGGTAGCAGATGTTAGCTCAGAGCAAATCTTCCTCAGCAAAAAAAAATATAAATAAATAAAGTAGTAAAATTTGTAGAGACAGAAAGTAGAATGGTGATTATCAAGGGCAGGGGAGAGGGGGAAAAGAGGAGTGGAGTTGTTTAATGGGTCTAGAGTTTCATACTGGCAAGATGAAAAAGTTCTGGAGATCTGTTCACACAATGAAATACTTAACACTACTGAACTATATGCTTGAAAATGATTAAGATGGTAATTTTTATGTTTTGTGTTTTTTACCACAATAAAAAATGGGGGGGGGGAAACCTTAGGAACAGAACTGTCAAGCTCTTTAAAAGCTTCCAAATGAAATATTTCAGTAGGTGTTGAACTGAAACACTGTTAAATAGATAAGAACACAGCTGAGTCTGCAAGAACGTCAGGGAACACAGTGGTTCACTCACCACGTGTCAACAAGAATCTTTGCATAGTTGGTGGTGGAAGAGGTGGAAAAATGAGTCTCAGGCTTTAGGAGAGCACATCCAATGGTGTCCTTCCCACATCTGCTTTTTGTGAGAAGTCGTATTCAGTTACGACAGTAATCAAAAGCAGGTGTTGAAAGAAACAGACCTTCAAGTTGTATTATCCCAAATGTTAAATCAAGATTGAAAAAAAATTAAAGTAGATTGAATTATGTTTAATTCAAAATACCAATAATAAACGTATATGATGCTATCTTAATGAGAACTATTCCTTATAATAAACTATCGACCTATTAATGAGTAAATTTATAAAAATGTTTATCAAATATTTATTTCATATTTAATTCATCCTTTTAAAATTTCCTTTGATTGGAGCTCAAGTATTTTTTTTCTGCTTTTTCTCCCCAAATTCCCCAAGTACCAGTTGTATATCTTAGTTGTGGGTCCTTCTAGTTGTGGTATATGGGATGCCGTCTCAACATGGCCTAAGTGAGCAGTGCCATGTCCGCGCCCAGGATCCGAACCTGCGAAACCCTGGGCTGCCGAAGCGGAGAGTGCGAACTTAGCCACTCTGCCACAGGGCCGGCCCCCGCAGTTCAAGTATTTTTACTGATGGGGTGCTTGTATATCAAGTTTGATGTCATTGCTGTAGAGGTCAGGAGTTGCTTCACACTCAAACTCTGGAGAATCGTGTCCGATCTCTGCCAGGAATTCTGAGCCAGAGGTAAGAAGAGGCTGTGGAAGAAAGGGAGGGTGCAGGGAGGGAGGAGAGGAGTCAGGGAGGAAAGATAAGACTTTCTAATCCAATTGTCAAGTTTTTCCAATTATCAAGAGCAACACTGTACAGTAGAGCTTTCTGTGATGAAGGAAATGTTCTATATCTGTGCCGATAAGTAGACACTGGCCACACGTAGCTGCTGAGCAATTGCAAAGTGGCTAGTGTGACTGAGGAAATGAATTTTAAATTTTGCTTAATTTAAATTAAATAAAATTTAATTAGGCACATGTGGCTAATGGCTACTGTCTTGGCAGTGCAGCACTAGAAAGAAAGACAGCCAAACATGCCTAAAATGTCTAGTGACAGAAGGGAAATATGAGATGTGTGATCCTAGCAATGAACTGCTCATGTGTCAATATGGAGAAGTAAGTTGGTGCAGAATGTAGAGATGGCATAATCTGAAGAATGTAGGTGGCTGAGGTCTCACATTTTCTTTTCTACCTTGGTGGAAAGTTTATAAGTTCTATTTTATTGCAGAATGGAAATGTAAGTTTCCGTTATGTTTCACAATTTACCTGCCTACAAAATGTGTATGCAATATACTTTTCATCTGTTTTATCATATCTCATAGTTTCAGATTATTTTTCCTTTGAGAAGTTGCAGGCAGGGGGATGTGCGTCCCTCTTCCTTGAGCCCATCCTCTAGGCTTATTATTTCTTCAGTGCCAGTGGGATAGCTTCATTCTTTTCCTCCTCAGGGCTGCACATGGCTGCTAGATTTCATGTTCTCTCTTCTCCTTTGTTAAACCCCTTCCTTCAAAAAATGTCTCCTCAAATGCTGGCATAAAATTCTTTTAACAGCAAACAAATTCTTCTGTTCCCCAATTAGAGATAAAAGGCCTATGATAGAAATACTACCTGACATAAAACAAGAAACTCATCCATGCTAAGGAAAAAAGCAATCAGTAAATTGAGGAGATCCTCATCTCCTTCTCTATGATGGAGAGGATGATTGAAGAAGGGAAACCACTGGTTCCATGAAAAAGAAGTGCAGACAGCAAAAGTTTCTTTGAAAGTACATTGTGGAGATAAAGAAGAACCATATATATATATATATTTAAATTATTTTATTGAGGTCATACTGGATTACAACCTTGTATAAATTTCAGGTGTACATCACTATATTTCAGTTTCTATATAGACTGCATTGTGTTCACCACCAACAGTCCAGTTTTTAACCATCACCCCTTTACCCCTTTCTTCCTACCCCACCCCCTTCTCCTCTGGTAACCACTAATCTGTTTTCCTTATCTATGTGTTTGTCTGTTTATCTTCCACATATAAGTGAAATCATACAGTAATTGCCTTCTCTGTCTGATTTATTTCGTTTAGCATAATACCCTCAAGGTCCATCCATGTTGTCTCAAGTGGCACAATTTCATCTTTTTTTTTTTTTATGACTGAGTGGTATTCCATTGTATATATATACCATATCTTCTTTTTCCCTTCATCCTTTCTTGGGCACTTGAGTTGCTTCCATATCTTGGCTATTGTGAATAATGCTGTGATGAACATAGGGGTGCATATATCTTTTTGAATTAGTGATTTCATGTTCTTTGGACAAATACTCAGTGATGGAATAGCTGGATCACTGTTTTCCATAGGGGCTGCACCAGTGTGCATTCCCACCAGCAGAGTATGAGGATTTCCTTTTCTCCACATCCTCTGCAACACTTGTTATTTCTTGTCTTGCTAATTATAGCCATTCTGATGGGTGGGAGGTGATATCTCATTGTAGTTTTGATTTGCATTTCCCCAACAATTAGTGATGTTTAACACCTTTTCATGTGCCTGTTGGCCATGTGTTTATCTTCTTTGGGAAAATGTCTGTTCATATCCTCTGCTCATTTTTTGATCAGGTTGTTCATTTTGTTGTTGTTGAGTTGTATGAGTTCTTTATATATTTTAGAAATTAACTCCTTGTCAGATATATATATATATATATATGTATATATATTAACTCCTTGTCAGATATACTTGCAAATATTTTCTCCCAGTTGGTGGGTTGTCTTTTCATTTTGTTCATGATTTCCTTTACCAAAGAAAAACCATATTTTTAGGCTTTGTCATCACTTTGCCTTGGGTCAAATGGGAAGAACAAATTGAAATCAGTGGTTGGGATGCTTGAAGCTCTGGGCTGTGGAATTTAGCATAAGTAGTGACTTGTCTCTATAGGGTCATTATAAGTTCTAGAAGGACAGGGACCAACTACAATATACTTCTCACCTGCTCCCTGGTAGCCTCCAGCATGGCGCCAAGCATGTGGAGTCTAAGCGTCTGTTGGAAAAGTGGAAGAATATAACTTTTAAGAACTATTTAAATCCTGGAGCAGTGCCTAAACAGTGAGCGTTTTCTTTTCCTCTTAAGCTAGTGGATGAGAAAATTAACTAATTAAAAAACCTCTTGAGGGTGATGTTTCCTCCCAGCCTTTGCTCCTCACCGATGAGAACTTAGACTGAAGAGCTCTTCTGCAAGTCCTATAGCAGCAGCCAATTACTAATAAAAATCAGTGCTAACTGTATAAGCACTTTGGAAATTACGATGAGACTTTCCATGTAAACTCAGAATTTTCACTTGTCAGAGCAAGATTTACTATGGGAAAAGTGATAACATTTTATTGAAAGATATTAAGGAATATTTAAATAAATGCAGAGAATTGCCATGTTTATGACGAGGGAGATGCAATACCATAAAGGTGTCAATTTCTCCTGAATCAAGCTATAAATACAATGTAATTCCAGGTAAAATTTCAAAAAAGTTATCCTGGAACCCAACAAGCTGATTTGAAAATTTATACAGAAGAGTAAAGAGCCAAGAATAGCCAAGATACTTTTGACAGAGAAGATCAAGGTAGTGGTGAGGTCCTGCTTTACTAGATATCAAGACTTATTAAAAGGTGGGAGTCATTAAGGTAGTGTGGTATTGCCACAAGGAGAGAAAACTAGACTGATGGAACAGACTAGAAGGGCCAGAAACAGAAGCACAGGTCTGTTTCTCTAAAGCAAACTTAAGATGTGTCATTGGGGGCCTTTGCAAGAGGAGGAAGGGATGGGTTGGTTGATAAATGGCTCCGTGACCTCTTAATAGACTTTGTGCTCTATACTTTCAGTCCCACTCACCCATGACTCTGATGATCATTGCTTTTTTCTCTTTCTGTCTCATCCGCAAACTTGTCAGCATTGAGAGTATCTTATTCCCCCTCTTTGCATCACCTAACACAACGTCCAGCACATAGAGGAATCTCCCTAAGATTCAGTTCCATCTTTTATGAAAATTTGGCATCTACTCCTTGGATTCAATGTGAGAATTAAAAGAGATAAACTAAGTAAATCTGCTAAAACCATACTTTGCACAGAGTAAGCGCCCAAAAAATGGTGATCATAGTAGTTAATATTTGCTGAGTCCTACTACGTGCCAGGCACTGTACTAGATTCTTCATAAGAATTATCCCAATGTAATCCTTGCCTCCATGCCATGAGCCAAGGGGAAACTGAGGCACTGAGAGGTTAGGTACTTTGTCCAAGGCCATATGCTGGAAGGTCGGAATTAAGGCTTTAAACCTAAGCAGTCTGGCCTCCATTGGCACTCCAAGGTTATTTATTTATTTTTTTCGGTGAGGGAGATTAGCCCTGAACTAACATCTGTGCCAGTCTTCCTCTACTTTATATGTGGGTCGCTGCCAGAGTGCGGCTGACGAGTGATGTAGGTCCGCACGCGGAATCTGAGCCCGTGAACCTGGGCCACTGCAGCAGAATGTGCCAAACTTAATCGCTGTGCCATGGGGTCAGACTCCCTCCACTGTTATCTTAACCATTACACTATACTATGCTTCATACTAGTGCCTTAGTTTTGTACAAAAGACCACAAGAAATATTTATGGCATACATGAGCACGTGTGATCTTGAGTCCTCAATAAAATGTCGAGAATCAGGGAAACGTGTAATGTATTTTTCAGATTTTCGTTTTCTTTAATCTTGAAGGAGCTCTGGTTAACTGGAAGTGTAACGAGTGTGATCCACCTCGTCTTCAAGTACACAGGAGAAAGAAGGTGTTAAGGAGTGACAACACTCCCCACCCCACCTCCAGCCCCCTACAGAGAGACAAGACAGGCACCTGCAATTCCTAGCCACCGTGCTGTAGGGAGCAGCTGTGTCCCTGGCCTGGCTGGGCCCCTGTGTGAATGCCGGGCTGATCAGGGAGGCTAGATGGGGATGGAGCTGCATGAGCCCATGATGGCTTGGGACTCTAACTCCCAAATTATGCCTAAACCACAATAGAGATCACTGTACACCTGTCAGAATGCTTAAAATAAATTGTGATGACACCAAATTTTACTGCTGAGGATTCAGAAAAATTAGATCGCTCAGACATTGCTGTTGGGAACGTAAAATGGTACAGCCACTCTGGAAAACAGTTTGGCAGTTTCTTAAAATGTAAATATGTGACTACCATATGACCCAGCAATTGCACTCCTGGGCATTTATCTCAGAGAAATGAAAGCATGTTCACACAAGAACCTGTACACGAATGTTCATAGCAGCTTTATTTGTAATAGTCCAACACTGGAAACAACCCAGATGTCCTTCAATGGGTGACTAGCTAAACAAGCCATGGGGCATCCACACCATGGAGCACTACTCAGCACTAAAAAGGGATGACAATCAATGCATGCAACAACCTGGAAGGATCTCCAGAAAATTATGCCAAGTGAAAAAAACCAGGTCTAAAAAGTTACACACTGTATAATTCCATTTATATAACATTCTTGAAATGAGAAAATTATGGAAGTGGAGAACAGATTAGTGGCTGCCAGGGATTAACAAGGGGGTGAGGTTGGGAGGGAAGTGGGTGTGGTTATAAAAGCGCAGCATGAGGGATCCTTGTGGTGATGGAAATGTTCCGTATGTTGACTGTATCAATGTTAATATCCTGTTTGTGACATTTTACTATAGTTTTGCAAAATGTTATTATTGGAGTAAACAGGATAAAAGGTGTATTGAATCTCTCTATATTATTTCTTGAAAGTGCATGTGAATCTTACAATGATCTCAAAATAAAAAGTTTAATTAAAAAGAAAAAAGATCCAATATCTCTTTATAAAATATTTTTATCTTTGTATTTAATTTCTTTAAACCTATACATAATTTTACATAAATGCACAGAGTTTACTTCAAATGCAGTCTTTTATGCATTTATGATAAAAACTCTGACCCCCTATTTGGGGTCTTTTGTTGTTCCATATACTTTTTAGGATTCTTTATTCTATTTCTGTGAAAAATGTCATTGGAAATTTGATAGGGATTGCATTGAATCTGTAGATTACTTTAGGAAGTATGGACATTTTAACTATGTTAATTCTTCCAATTGAAGAACACAGAGTATCTTTTCATTTCTTTGTGTCTTCAATTTCTTTCAACAATGTTTTATACTGTTCAGTGTACAGATCTTTCACCTCTTTGGTTAAGTTTATTCCTAGGTATTTTATTTTTTTTTGTTGCGATTGTAAATGGGATCGTATTCTTAATTTCTCTCTCCGCTACTTCATTGTTAGCGTATAGAAACGCTACTGATTTTTGTATGTTGATTTTATATGCTGCAACTTTACTGAATTCATTTATATTTTCTGGAAGATTTTTGGTGGATTCTTTAGGGTTTTCTATATATAAAATCATGTCATCTGCAAATAGTGACAGTTTCACTGCTTCCTTTCTAATTTGGATCTCTTTTCTTTCTTTTTCTTGCCTGATTCCTCTGGTTAGGACTTCCAAGCCTATGTTAAATAAGAGTGGTGACAGTGGGCATCCCGTCTGGTTCCTCTTCTTAGAGGGATAGCTTTTAGTTTTTCTCCACTGGGAATGATATTAGCTGAGGGTTTGTTATATATGGCCTTTATTATGTTGAGGTACTTTCCTTCTACACCCATTTCATTCAGAGTTTCTATCATAAATGGATGCTGTATCTTGTCAAATGCTTTCTCTGCATCTATTGAGATGATCATGTGATTTTTATTCTTCATTTTGTTTTTTTTAAATCAATTGCAAAGTAATTTTTTTTGAGGAAGATTAGCTCTGAGCTAACATCTGCCACCAATCTTCCCCTGAACTAACATCCATGCCCATCTTCCTCTACTTTATAAGTGGGATGTCTGCCACAGCGTGGCTTGATAGGCAGTGCATAGGTCTGTGCCTGGGATCTGAACTGGCAAACTCTGGGTGGCTGAAGCAGGGTGCATGAACTTAACTGCTACCAGCCAAGACCATTTGTTTTATGGGTTTTTTTGGGGGGCGGGGGGGGGGGGTGAGGAAGATTGGCCCTGAACTAACATCTGTTGCCAATCTTTCTCCTTTTTTTTCTCACCCAAACCCCAATACGTAGTTGTCTATCCTAGTTGTAAGTCATTCTAGTTCTTCTGTGTGGGATGCTCCCATGGCATAGCTTGATGAGCGGTGTGTAGGTCCATGCCCAGGATCTGAACTGGTGAACCCTGGGCCGCCAAAGCAGAGCATATGAACTTAACCACACAGCCACAGGGCTGGCCCCTCTTCATTTTGTTAATGTGGTGTATCACATTGATTGATTTGGGGATGTTGAACCATCCCTACATCCTGGAATAAATCACATTTGATGTTGGTGTATGATCTTTTTAAGGTATTGTTATATTCGATTTGCTAGTACTTCGTTGAGGATTTTTGCATCAATGTTCATCGGTGATATTGGCCTGTAATTTTCTTTTTTTGTGTTGTCCTTGTCTGGTTTTGGTATCAGGGTAATTTTGGCTTTGTAGAATGAGTTAGGAAGTTTCCTCTCCTCTTTAATTTTTTGGAAGAGTTTGAGAAGTATAGTTATTAAGTCTGCTTTGAATGTTTGGTAGAATTCACCAGGGAAGCCATCTTGTCCTGGACTTTGATTTTTTTTTTTTATTGATGTTATGATATATTACAACCTTGTGAGATTTCAGTTGTACATTTTTGTTAGTCATGTTGTGGGTACACCACTTCCCCCTCTGTGCCCTCCCCCCACTCCCCCTTTTCCCTGGTAACCACCGATCAGATCTCCATATCAATATACTAAGTTCCACCTATGAGTGGAGTCATATAGAGTTCGTCTTTGTCTGACTGGCTTATTTCGCTTAACATAATACCCTCGAGGTCCATCCACGTTGTTGTGAATGGGCCAATTTTGTCTTTTTTTATGGCTGAGTAGTATTCCATTGTGTATATATACCACATCTTCTTTATCCAATCATCAGTTTCTGGGCATGTAGGCTGGTTCCACGTCTTGGCTATTGTAAATAATGCTGCGATGAACATAGGGGTGCAACGGACTCTTGAGATTTCTGATATCAGGTTCTTAGGATAGATACCCAGTAATGGGATGGCTGGGTCATAGGGTATTTCTATTTTTAACTTTTTCGGAAATCTCCATACTGTTTTCCATAGTGGTTGTACCAGTTTGCATTCCCACCAACAGTGTATGAGGGTTCCTTTTTCTCCACAACCTCTCCAACATTTGTCACTCTTGGTTTTGGATGTTTTTGCCAATCTAACGGGTGTAAGGTGATATCTTAGTGTAGTTTTGATTTGCATTTCCCTGATGATTAGCAATGATGAACATCTTTTCATGTGTCTATTGGCCATATTCATATCTTCTTTTGAGAAATGTCTGTTCATGTCCTCTGCCCATTTTTTGATCGGGTTGTTTGTTTTTTTGCTGTTAAGCCGTGTGAGTTCTTTGTATATTATGGAGATTAACCCTTTGTTGGATAAGTGGCTTGTGAATATTTTTTCCCAATTAGTGAGCTGTTTTTTTGTTTCAATCCTGTTTTCCCTTGCCTTGAAGAAGCTCTTTAGTCTGATGAAGTCCCATTTGTTTATTCTTTCTATTGTTTCCCTCAACTGAGGAGTTACAGTATCCTAAAAGATTCTTTTGAAACTGATGTCAAAGAGTGTACTGCCTATATTCTCTTCCAAAAGAATTATTGTCTCAGGCCTAATCTTTAGGTCTTTGATCCATTTTGAGTTTATTTTGGTGTGTGGTGAAAAAGACTGGTCAATTTTCAATCTTTTGCATGTGGCTGTCCAGTTTTCCCAGCACCATTTGTTGAAGAGACTTTCTTTTCTCCATTGTAGGCCCTCTGCTCCTTTGTCGAAGATTAGCTGTCCATAGATGTGTGGTTTTATCTCTGGGCTTTCAATTCTGTTCCATTGATCTGTGGACCTGTTTTTGTACCAGTACCATGCTGTTTTGATCACTGTAGCTTTGTAGTATGTTTTGAAATCGGGGATTGTGATTCCGCTGGCTTTGTTTTTCTTGCTCAGGATTGCTTTAGCAATTTGCGGTCTTTTGTTGCCCCATATGAATTTTAGGATTGTTTGTTCAATATCTGTGAAGAATGTTCTTGGGATTCTGATTGGGATAGCATTGAATCTGTAGATTGCTTTAGGTAGTATGGACATTTTAACTATGTTTATTCTTCCAATCCATGTGCAAGGAATGTCTTTCCATCTCTTTATGTCATCGTCAATTTCTTTCAAGAAAGTCTTGTAGTTTTCATTGTATAGATCCTTCACTTCCTTGGTTAAGTTTATCCCAAGGTATTTTATTCTTTTCGTTGTGATTGTGAATGGGATTGAGTTCTTGAGTTCTTTTTCTGTTAGTTCATTGTTAGTGTATAGAAATGCTACTGATTTATGCACGTTAATTTTATACCCTGCTACTTTGCTGTAGTTGTTGATTATTTCTAATAGTTTTTCTGTGGATTCTTTGGGGTTTTCTATATATAAGATCATGTCGTCTGCAAACAACGAGAGCTTTACTTCTTCATTACCTATTTGGATTCCTTTTATTTCTTTTTCCTGCCGAATTGCTCTGGCCAGCACCTCCAGTACTATGTTGAATACGAGTGGTGAAAGTGGGCACCCTTGTCTTGTTCCTGTCCTCAGAGGGATGGCTTTCAGTTTTTGTCCATTGAGTATGATGTTGGCTGCGGGTCTATCATATATGGCCTTTATTATGTTGAGGTACTTTCCTTCTATACCCATTTTACTGAGGGTTTTTATCATAAATGGGTGTTGGATCTTGTCGAATGCTTTCTCTGCATCTATTGAGATGATCATGTGGTTTTTGTTTTTCATTTTGTTGATATAGTGTATCACGTTGATTGACTTGCGGATGTTGAACCATCCCTGTGTCCCTGGTATAAATCCCACTTGATCATGGTGTATAATCTTTTTGATGTATTGCTGTAATCGGTTTGCCAAAATTTTGTTGAGGATTTTTGCATCTATGTTCATCAGTGATATCGGCCTGTAGTTCTCCTTCTTTGTGTTGTCCTTGTCAGGTTTGGGGATCAGGGTGATGTTGGCTTCATAGAATGTGTTAGGGAGTTCTCCATCTTTCTCAATTTTCTGGAACAGTTTGAGGAGAATAGGTATTAAGTCTTCTTTGAATGTTTGGTAGAATTCTCCAGAGAAGCCGTCTGGTCCTGGACTCTTATTTTTGGGGAGGTTTTTGATTACCGTTTCTTTTTCCTTACTTGTGATTGGCCTATTCAGATTCTCCATTTCTTCCTGATTCAGTTTGGGGAGATTGTAGGAGTCTAGGAATTTGTCCATTTCTTCCAGGTTGTTCAATTTGTTGGCATATAGTTTTTCATAGTATTCTTTTATGATCTCTTGTATTTCATTGGTATCTGTTGTGATTTCTCCTCTGTCATTCCTAATTTTATTAATTTGCGATTTCTCTCTTCTTTTCTTGGTGAGTCTGGCTAGGGGTTTGTCAATTTTGTTAATTCTTTCGAAGAACCAACTCTTTGTTTCATTGATCCTTTCTATTGTCTTTTTTGTTTCAATATCGTTTATTTCTGCTCTTATTTTTATTATTTCCCTCCTTCTACTGACTCTGGGCTTTGTTTGTTCTTCTTTTTCTAGTTCTGTTAGGTGTCGTTTGAGGTTGCTTATGTGAGCTTTTTCTTGTTTAGTGAGGTGGGCCTGTATTGCGATGAATTTCCCTCTTAGGACTGCTTTTGCTGCATCCCAAATGTTTTGGTATGTCGTGTTCTCATTTTCATTAGTCTCCAGATAAAATTTGATTTCTTCTTTAATTTCTTCAATGATCCATTGTTTGTTGAGAAGCGTGTTGTTTAGTCTCCACATTTTTGCACCTTTCTCTGCTTTTTTCTTGTAGTTGATTTCTAGTTTAATAGCATTATGATCAGAAAAGATGCTTGATATTATTTCAACTCTCTTGTATTTATTGATGTTTGCTTTGGTTCCCAAAATATGGTCAATCCTTGAGAATGTTCCATGTGCACTTGAGAAGAATGTGTAACCTGCTGTTTTTGGATGAAGTGTTCTATATATATCTATTAAGTCCATCTGGTCTATTTTTTCATTTAATTCTATTATTTCCTTGTTGATTTTCTGTCTGGATGTTCTGTCCATTGGTGTTAATGGTGTGTTGAGGTCCCCTACTATTATTGTATTGTTGTTGATGTCTTCTTTTAGTTCTATTAAGAGTTGCTTTACAAATTTTGGTGCTCCTGTGTTGGGTGCGTATATATTTATAAGTGTTATGTCTTCTTGGTGGAGAGTCCCTTTTATCATTATATACTGTCCCTCTTTATCTTTCTTTATCTGTTTTGCTTTGAAATCTACCTTGTCTGATATTAGTATAGTGACACCTGCTTTCTTTTGTTCATTATTAGCTTGGAGTATTGTTCTCCATCCCTTCACTCTGAGTCTGTGTTTGTCTTTGGGGCTGAGGTGTGTTTCCTGGAGGCAGCATATTGTTGGATCTTGTTCTTTGATCCATCCTGCCACTCTGTGTCTTTTGATTGGGGAGTTCAATCCATTTACATTTAGAGTGATTATTGAGATGTGGGGGCCTACCACTACCATTTTGTGTCTTGTTTTCCGCTTTTCTTCAGTTTCCTTTGTTTCTCGTCCCATGGTTTAATCTGTTCTGATGTAGAGCTGCTACTCTCTGTTGTTGTCCTTCTACTTATCTCCTTTGCTCTTGGTTTTGTAGCCCCTTTCCTTTTTTGGATTTTTCAGGAATGAGGGTTTTCCTGAGGATTTCCTGAAGAGGAGGTTTTGTGGCAATGAACTCCCTTAATTTTTGTCTATCTGCGAAAGTTTTTATTTCTCCATCGTATTTGAAGGATATTTTCGCTGGGTAGAGAATTCTCGGCTGTAGATTTTTGTCCTTCAGATTTTTGAATATATCATTCCACTCTCTTCTAGCCTGTAAAGTTTCTGCTGAGAAATCTGCTGATAGCCTGATGGGGGTTCCTTTGTAGGTTAGTTTCTTTTGCCTGGCTGTCCTTAGTATTTTCTCCTTGTCGTTGACTTTTGCTAGCTTCACTACTATATGGCGTGGAGTTGGTCTTCTTGCATTGATAAAGTTTGGAGATCTATTGGCTTCTGTCACCTGAAGATCCATCTCCCTCACCAGATTTGGGAAGTTCTCAGCCATTATTTCTTTGAATAGGTTTTCTGCCCCTTTCCCCTTCTCTTCTCCCTCTGGTATACCTATAATCCTTATGTTACATCTCCTAATTGTGTCTGATAATTCTCGGAGAGTTTCTTCATTTCTTTTTAGTCTTGCTTCTCTCTCCTCCTCTGCCTGCAGCAATTCTATATTGCCATCTTCCAAATTGCTAATTCTTTCCTCCATATTATCGGCCCTACTGTTCAGAGCATCTAGATTTTTCTTAATCTCCTCTATTGTGTTCTTCATTTCCAATATTTCTGTTTGGTTCTTCTTTATCGTATCAAACTCTTTTGTGACATAGCTCCTGAACTCGTTGAGTTGACGGTCAGAACTCTCTCTTAACTCATTGAGAATTTTAATGATGGCTGTTTTGAAGTCATCATCATTTAGGTTATATATCTCATTTTCTTTGGGATTGTTTTCTGTGTATTTGTTACTTTCTTTCTGTTCTGGAGATTTAATGTATTTTTTCATATTGCTTGATGTTGTTGATTTGTGCCTCCGCATGGAGATAGAGTTTAGTTGCTCCTTTCACTTGTTTCAGCTGCTGTGGTGGGGGAGCAGCTGTTTATACTGCACCAACCAGGAACCCTGTCCGCAGTTGCTAACTGGGCCTGGGCCCCTCCTCGTAGCCACAGTGGCCCTTTGGATTCCCTCCTCTGCTGTGGGGGCCGTCACAGGGGGGCTTCAGGCTGCTGGTGCCTACTGTTGCAGCCCACCTAGATGTGCTCTCTCCTTGGGGTCTGCAATGGTGTTATGGGCTTTTCCAGCGGCCAGGGGTGGGATCACTTATATTTGTCGCTCCGTTGCTGTCGGCACCCACCAAATCTCACTTGTCCTCTATGGGTCGCAGGAGAGCTATTGGCATCTTCTACAGTCTGTGGTTAGTTCACCTAGCTATGCTGCTTTTGCCCTGGGGTCTTCCAGCCTTGTGGCTGGCGGCTGGGTGCCTTCTACTGGTGCTGTGCAGAGGCTTTCCCTAAGGCTGCTGTGAGCCTGTAGGGTTTCCCCCTAGGCTACGAAGCTGGGTCTCTGGAACTCCCCCCAGCCCCAGTCCTCTCCGAGATCTCCGGCTATCCCTAGACCCACGGGGTGGGCAACGGGAGCTGGGGGTTGCCCCGCCCTCTGGGATTCTCTCCAGGCCTCTCCCGGAGCCGTGAATGCTCGGCGTGACCCCTCTGCTAATGGCAGACAGAGAGTTTTGTCTGCTTCCCGGGCGGAACTCCGGCGCTTCCCGTCCGGGTCGCAGAGCTGGCCTTTGAAACTTCCCCCAGCCCCAGTCCTCTCCGAGATCTCCAGCTATCCCTAGTCCCACGGGGCGGGCAACGGCAGCTGGGGGTCGCCCCGCCCTCTGGGATTCTCTCCGGGCCTCTCCCGGAGCCGTGAATGCTCGGCATGGCCCCTCTGCTAATGGCAGACAGAGAGTTTTGTCTGCTGCCTGGGCAGAACTTTGGCGCTTCCCGTCCAGGTCACAGAGCCGGCCTTTGAAACTTCCCCCAGCCCCGGTCCTCTCCGAGATCTCCAACAATCCCTAGTCCCACGGGGCGGGCAACGGCAGCTGGGAGACCTCCGTACCCTCAGCGACTCTCTCTGGGACCCTCCGGGCACCGCGAACCCCCGGCGGGGACTCCCCGCCAATGGCGGGGAGAGACTCTCCCCGCGGGCTCAGGTGTGCAACTCCAAAGTTTCCCTCTGCGTTTAGGAGTAATTGCGGGGGGTTTAGGTAGGGTTCTGGTCACCTGTTTCCACCGTCGCTCCTCTGTTGTGTGCTCGCTCCTGCCCTAGATGTGTGTAGATCCTCTGGGGGCGTCCGTTGGAAGAAAGCCGCTTGCGGGTACTAGGCTGCTCGTCGGGGTTGGAGAGTTTTCACCTATTTCCACATCCTCCCGGAGGAAAGTCCATCCGCCTTCCGATGTATAGTCACGTGGGTCTCTCAGACGTCCTGAGATGCTGTCTGGATATCCTTTGTCAAGCGATAAGTGTCCAAATAATTGTAGACTCGAAGGGGGAGAGACAAAGAGGACTACTCACGGCGCCATCTTGGATCTTCTCCGATTTTTTTTTTTTTAAAGATTTTATTTTTTCCTTTTTCTCCCCAAAGCCCCCCGGTACATAGTTGTGTATTCTTCGTTGTGGGTTCTTCTAGTTGTGGCATGTGGGACGCTGCCTCAGCGTGGTCTGATGAGCAGTGCCTTGTCTGTGCCCAGGATTCGAACTAACGAAACACTGGGCCGCCTGCAGCGGAGCGCGCGAACTTAACCACTCAGCCACGGGGCCAGCCCCATGGACTTTGATTTTTTGGGAGGTTTTTGATTACTGTTTTGGTCTCCTTACTGGTGATTGTTCTATGAAAATTCTCTATATCTTCTTGATTCAGTTTTGGAGGGTTGTATGATTCTAAGAATTTACCCATTTCTTCTAGATTATCCAATTTATTGGTGTATAGCTTTTCATAGTATTCTTTTATAATATTTTGTATTTCTGAGGTGTCTGTTGTAATTTCTCCTGTTTCATTTCTGACTTTATTTATTTGAGTCATCTTTCTTTTTTTCTTGGTGAGTCTAGCTAAAGGTTTCTGTTTTTTGTTTTATCTTTTCAAAGAACCAGCTCTTAGTTTCATTGATTTTCTCTATTTTTTTTATAAAAGTCCCTATTTCATTTATTTCTGCTCTTTTATTATTTCCTTCCTTCTACTGATTTTGGGCTTTGTTTGTTCTTCTTCTTCCAGTTCCTTTAGGTGCACCCTTAGATTGTTTATTTGAGATTTTTTTGTGTGTTGAGGTAGGCCTGTACTACTATAAACTTCCCTCTTAGAACCGCTTTTGCTGTATCCCACAAATTTTGGCATGTTGTTTTTCGATTTTCATTTGTATCTAGGTATTTTTTGATTTCTCCTTTAATTTCTTCATTGGCCCAATCGTTGTTCAGTAGCATTTTGTCTAATCTCCACGTATTTGTGGCTTTTCCAATTTTCTTTCTATAGTTGATTTCTAGTTTCATACTATTGTGATCAGAAAAGATGTTTGGTATTATTTCGATCTTCTTAAATTTATTGAGACTTGTTTTGTAGCCTAGTATGTACTCTATCTTGAAGAATGTTCCATGTGCATTTGAAAAGAATGTGTATTCTGAGTTTTTGGATGGAATGTTCTGTATATAGCTACTAAGTCCATCTAGTCTAATGTGTCATTTAAGGTCAATGTTTCCTCATTGATCTTCTGTTTGGATGATCTATCCATTGGTGCAAGTGGAGTGTTAAAGTCCCCTATTATTATTGTATTACTGTCTATTTCTCCTTTTATGTCTGTTAATAATTGCTTTATATATTTAGGTGCTGCTATATTGGGTGCATAGATATTTATAAGTGTTATATCCTCTTGTTGGATTGTTCCCTTTAGCATTATGTAGTGCCCTTCTTTGTCTCTTGTTACAGTTTTTGTTTTAAAGTCTATTTTGTCTGATATAAGTATTGCTACCCCAGCTTTCTTTTGATTGCTATTTGCATGGAGTATCTTTTTCCACCGCTTAACTTTCAGTTTGTGAGTGTCTTTAGGTCTAAAGTGTGTCTCTTGTATGCAGCATATATATGGGTCTTGGTTTTTGTCATCCAGTGAGCCATCCTATGTCTTTTGATTGAAGTGTTTGGTCCATTGACATTTAAAGTAGCTATTGATAAGAATGTACTTATTACCATTTTGTTTCTTTTTTTCTGAGTGTTTTAGTAGTTCTCCTCTGTTCCTTTCTTCTTCTCTTGCTCTCTTGCCTTGTGGTTTGATGGCTTTCTTTAGTATTATGTTTGGGTTCCTTTCTCTTAATTTTTTGTGTATTTGTTATAGGTTTCTGGTTTGTGATTACCATGAGGTTCATATATAATAACCTATATATATAGCAAACTATACTAAATTGATGGTCTCTTTAGTTTGACCTTTGATAAAAGCTCTACTCTTTTACTCCCTCCTACCACATTTTATGGTTTTGGTATCATAACTAACCTATTTTTTTGTGTGTATGTGTATTCATTACCATTTTATCACAGAAATAGATAATTTCAGTGCTTTTGTCTTTTGACCTTCATATTAGCTTCATAGGGGATTGATCTCCTACCATTACTGAATATTTGCCCTTACCAGTGCTTTTATTGCCTTTTTTTTCTTCCAATTTTATTATTCCTATTTGTGGTCTTCTCTTTTCCACCTAAATAAGTCCCTTCAGCATTTCTTAGAAGGCTGGTTTCTTGGTATTAAACTCCTTAAGTTTTTGCTTGTCTTGGAAACTCTATCTTTCCTTCCATTCTGAATGCTAACCTTACCAGGTAGAGTGTCCTTGGCTGCAGGTTTTTTCCTTTTAGCACTTTAATTATATTATGCCACTTCCTTCTAGCCTGTAAGGTTTCTACTGAGAAGTCAGCTGAAAGCCTTATGGCGTTTCCTTTGTATGTAACTTGTTGCCTTTCTTTTGCTGCTTTTAGGATTCTCTCTATCTTTAATTCTTGACATTTTAATTATAATGTGCCTTGGTGTGGGCCTCTTTGGGTTTACCTTGTTTGGTGCTCTCTGTACTTCATGCATCTGGATGTCTGTTTCCTTCCCTAGGTTAGGAAAGTTTTCAGCTATTATTTCTTCAAGTAGATTCTCTGCCCTTTTGTTTCTCTCTTCTCCTTCTGGGACACCTATAATATGAATGTTAGTGCACTTGATGTTGTCACAGAGGTCCTTTAGACTGTCCTCATTCTTTTTAATTCTTTTTTCTTTAATCTGTTCAGCTTGGGTGATTTACTCTTGTCTTCCAGCTCACTGATTCATTCTTCTGTATCATCTACTCTGCTATTGAGTCACTCTAGAGAATTTTTCACTTCTAGTATTGTATTATTCATTTCTTATTGGTTCTTCCTTATATTTTCCAATTCTTTGTTGAAGTTCTCACTGAGTTCATCCATTCTTCTCCCAAGGTCAGTGAGCATCCTTATGACTAGTCATTTGTACTCTTTGTTAGGTAGATGGTCTATCTCTGTTTCATTTAGTTCCTTTTCTGGGGTTTCATCCTATTCTCTTACCTGGAATGTATTCCATTGTCTCCTCATTTTTCCTCTTTCTCTGTGCTTATATCTATGTATCAGGTAGGTCACCTACATCTCCTGATCTTGGAGAGGTGGCCTTATATAAGAGGTGCCTTATGAGGGCCAGCAGTGTGCTTCCCTGTCATCACCAGTTCCAAATGTTCCAAGAGTGTCCCCTGTGTGGGCTACGAGTATCCTTCTGTAGTGGTAGAGTTGCTCTTGCTGCAGGTGCCCAGGGTGGCTAGGCTGTCCCCCTGGCCAACTGGTTATAATGCTCAGCTGCGTGTGGCTGCTACGGTCCCTCCAGTCACTTTATCAGGCATGGGGAGCCCTAGCACAGTTGGCTGCAAGGTCTAATAGCACATTCCTGTTGCAGTTTTTCTGTTAAGTGAGTAGGCCCCCAGCATGGCTGGTTGCTAGACTCAGAGGCTTACAATTTCTGTAGCCCTCCAGACTGCAAGGCTGTTGTCAGCTCTCTCAGTATTGGGGCTGATTGGGGCTGGCCCAGGCATGGGAGCAACCAATTGTTTCAGGATTTGGAAGGTGAGGCTGATCCCCTATGTGGCTGTTAGAGAAGCACAAGTCTGCTGCAGCTGACAAGCCCCACTGCCCACAGGGCCACACATCCTGACAACACAATCCTGCCCCATGTGTGTGTCCTGACCCACTGAAGTGGACCCAGTAGCCCCTCTGCAGAGGCCCCACACACTCTGCCAAAGTAGGCCCACTCCTTGCACATACCCTGCCCTGCAGAGGTGGACCCACTTGCCCAGTTGCAGAGTTTCCAGGCACCCTGCCTATAGGGGCCCACAAGTTGCCCAAGGGCTTGCTGTTGGGTGGGGATAGTCCCTAGAATGGGCTGTGTGTGTGCCCTGTCTGAGCTGGATTAAATCAGTGCTCTAGACCCCCACACTAACAGGCCAGGGGAGGAACTCCAATGGCATCTGACAGTGTCTGTGTCAGCATGCCTGTACTAGGTCACAATTATGGCTACCATCAATGTCTTAGTTCCTGGGGAGGTCTCACCTCTCACTGAGAAGCACCCAGAGCCCATCAAGTGAGTCTCTTTTCACCAAAGGACTGTGCACCTTTAATTTTGGTGATTTTAGGTTGCTTTCTGAAACAGGTGAATTTTTTATGTATGGGCCCTTTAAAAGCAGGCTTTTATCCTCCTTATGTCTGATAGTTTTTCTGGGGGTATTCCCCATTGTAGTTAATAGCCAGCAAAGCCAGATATTATGACACTTATCTCAGTTGTGCTGAGTCCAAAACTGCTTATTGTGGTAATGCTCCCCTGCTCAGATCCCCTACTCCTCCAGGGAAGGCTTCATACCTTAAGATTGCTCCTAGCCAGCCAGGAAGTGTCATTGCTAAAGGTGGCTTTTTTTCTCCTGAAAAGAATTTCTGCCTCTTCCACCTCAGTCAGCACTGTCCCTTGTTGTGGGGATTCTTTTTATCCAGTTTTCAGTTCTCTCTCAGGGGTAATTGTTCCAAGAGTAGTTGTAAATTTATTGTGTCCATGGGAGAAGGTGAGTTCAGAGTCTACCTATGCCACCATCTTGACACTGTCTGTCTTTTTTTCTTCTTTTTAACTTGCTTCTTTTTAACTTCTTCCTTCTCATGTTTTTACCCACATCGCTCCACATCCTTAACTGTTGTTAACAGCCTTCTATGGAAAAAAGGAACCATAGACAAAGTTAGTAGATAAATGGTAGGTTGGGAAAAGTATCAGTAATGCAGATGACAGAGTTAATATTGTTAATATACAAATTCACAAGGAAAAGGTCAATGACCCAAAGAAAAAAATGGGAAAATATTTGAAGAGATGGTTCACAGAAGAGCAAATTCAAATGGTCAACTTCTATGGGACAAGACTCTCAAAGTCACCAACAGCCAGGGAAATGCAAATTAAAGAAACAAGTATCACCTTATACCCATCAGGTTGGAAGAAAACATGACTGGCAGGGATGTGAGGGCAAAGGCACCTTCACTTGTTACTGCGGAAATGTGAATTCTAAACAGCAATCTGGCGACGTCTGTGTATTACAATTAAAGAAAGATACATATCCTTTAAAAATTCATTGGCCCATGCACTTAAGAATTGTGCACTTTACTGAAATATATCTACCTTTGCCCCAGCAATTCCCTCCTAGAAATCCATCTTATGAACTAAAACCAGCAGTCTGTACGAAAGGACATTGGTACAGAGATGTTTATGACAACATTGTTTGTTGTACTAAAAGAAATTGGGAATAAAGAAAGTGCCCACAAATGGAGGCATGCTTGAATATGGTATAATTACACCATGGAATATTTTGCAGCCATTAAAAGAGTATATCAGAGTTACATCGATTACTTGAAGGTATTTTCCGAAATATAGTTGAGCGAGGAAATCTAGATGTAGAAAATGTATAATGTGATCCTAGTATTGTAAAATCATTGCTGAAGAACACTCCATATATGTGTCTGTTTCTATATGCATAACCACGTATATGTTCTTTTTTTTTGAGGAAGATTAGCCCTGAGCTAACTACTGCCAGTCCTCCTCTTTTTTGCTGAGGAAGCCTGGCCCTGAGCTAACATCCGTGCCCATCTTCCTCTACTTTATATGTGGGATGCCTACCACAGCATGGCGTACCAAGCGGTGCCATGTCCACACCTGGGATCCGAACCTGCGAACCCTGGGCCGCCGAGAAGCAGAACGTGTGCACTTAACCGTTGTGCCACCGGGCCGGCCCCCCATGTATACATTCTTGAATTTCTTTTCTCACACTCATTATTGTTAAAGTTGAGAGAATTATCAAGTTGAAGATTAATCTGATCTTGCTCCCCTTTCCTGTACTGTGCATATCCATTTGGGGAGCTGGTGAATTAACCCCACTTACCCACCAGTGAACTTTCCAGGCTTTTGGGATTCATGAGTCAGGGAAGCTTCCTGGGCAGTAGATGATTGTTTGTGTTAACACTGCCACTTCCTAGTTGGTCAAACGCATTAGTGTCAGTGGCTTGATGTCGCTTACAAACAGTAGAGGACTGTGGAATGGAATCCTGTTGCTAAATTGTCTGCTGGGCACTCTCTCCCTATGGCATCTGTTTTCACTGTCTCATTATGAAGCCATTCCCTTTCCCAGATACACTTAAAATATATTCAGTTTCTATTTAAAGTTGTTTTCAAACATTTTGAATGTTCTGGGTTAATAATATAAGTGTACATCTAATGTCTGTTGAGTCTGGCACATAGTCAGTGTTCTGTAAATGTTAACCCCCGAGTGGCAGTTGGAGAAGGGAAGGATGGAGGGGAGGAAGAAAGGGGAGTGAGGCCAGAAGGTGGAGCCAACTGCTGTGGAAGGAGGGTATGCTTCCTGCCCCTTCCCACAGACCCCTTAGGCTTAACGTGCCCTTCTGAAATTAGATTCTTATGCGGAAGCATCAGGACAGAGGCCAACTTTCTCCTTCCCTTAAGGAGGAGACATTTAATGCCAGAAAACATTTTTTTAATTGTAATTACATTAAAAATTAATTTTAAAAAACTGTTACAAAATTAATTAAATAGCACCCCACACCTATTAGAATGGCCCAAATCCAGAGCACTGACAACACCAAATGCTGGTGAGGATGTGGAGCAACTGGAACCCTCATGCATTGCTGGTGGGAATGCAGAATGGTACAGCCACTTTGAAAGACACTTTGGGGATTTCTTACAAAACTAAACACACTCTTACCATAGAGTCTAGCAATTGTGCTCCTTGATATTTACCCAAAGGAGTTGAAAACTTACATCCACAAAAAATCTGCACATGGATGTTTACAGCAGCTTAATATTCATAATTATTAAAATGTAGAAGCAACCTAGATGCTCTTCAGTAGGTGAACAGATAAACTGTGGTACATCCAGACAACGGAATATTATTCAGCGCTAAAAAGAAATGAGCTATCAAGTCATGAAAGGACATGGAGGAAACTTAAATGCATGTTACTAAGTGAAAGAAGCTAATCTGAAAAGGCTATGTACTGTATGGCTCCAACTGTATGACATTCTGGAAAAGGCAAAACTGTGGAGACAGTAAAAAGATCGGTGGTTGCCAGGGGTTGGGGAGAGGGAGAGAGGAGTAAGAGGATTTTTAGGGCAGTGAAACTATTCTGTATGATGCCATAATGGTGGATACAAGTCATTATACATTTGTCCAAACCCACAGAAGGTACAACACAAGCATGAACCTTATTATAAACTATGAACTTGGAGTGATAATGATGTATCAATGTAGGTTCATCAGTTGTAACAAATGTACCGCCCTGGTGAGGGGTATTGATAATGGGAGAGGCTATCCATGTGTGGGGGCAGGAGGTATATGTGAACTCGCTGTATTTTGTGCTGAATTTTGCTGTGAACCTAAAACTATTTTTCAAGGCCACAGAACTCAGAAGTGCAAAATTGCAATTTCATTTGCTTTCTAAAAATAAACTTAGTCACCTTGAGCCTCTGTAGCAGACACTGTTGATGGCCCCCGCATATCCCCTTAGCATTCATTGTTCCAGTACAGGCTAACTTCATGGCTTCCTACTGCATCTGTTTCCCTGGGGGCTTTCTCTGGTCACTCCTGAAGGGTAGAGCAGGCTAGGAGGATGAGGGAGTTGCTCAGGGAGCAGATCCAACCAATGACTGACCCCGCTTCCTCGTTCCCATTAATGGTGGGTGAGAACTCCAGGGGTGTTCCACGCAGGCTCCCAGATGTCTCTCAGGTTAAGCTCAGTTGCTCACAGCAGTAACCTGTTCAATACACTCTTTATGAGCGGCCTTCCCTTCTCTGTCTCCCTGCCTCACTCCCTTACCAGCATTTCTTGAGACCACTGCCCAGATAAGCCTCTTGCACTTAAATTTCTGCCTCGGGGTCTGCTTCTGGGGTAGCCCAAACCAAGACAGGCCCCCTTCCCAACTGAATACATAAAACTTAATCCAGTCATTTTCAGGCAAATGTAGTTACTTGAAGAATTTTTTAGTCATTTCAGATTTCCACTGAGTCAATTCAGGATTCCCTCCCCCACCCCTACTCCCACCCACCTGAAGATTCTCCTAATGCGTGCATTTAGGTGCTTGGGGTTGGCAGGGATAGGGGTGGGGGAGTGCTTATGTGGTGTCACAGAGCTGGCGAGGGCAGCGAGGGTGGGATGTACACCTGACAGGGCTGAGCACAGGTCACAGGTACGATGGAGGGAAAGGGGACAGGGGAGGTCTTGTTTATATCTTGGAATTACTGTCTCCCCATATAGCAGTTGAGGTCCTGAAAACTTTGTGAAAGACCTGGTACAAATAAACACCCAAGAGTGCAATTTTGGATTAAACTTCTGGTTTGTTTTTGGAAACAAAGCTGAACCCCATCATGTAAAGCTTCCAGGTGCTCTTTTAACAAGCTGGCTTTAAAAGCTTCCCTCCCGTGGAGAAAGAGGAACCCTCATACACTGTTGGTGGGAATGCAAACTGGTACAGCCACTATGGAAAACAGTATGGAGATTTCTCAAAAAGTTAAAAATAGAAATACCCTATGACCCAGCCATCCCATTACTGGGTATCTATCCTAAGAACCTGATAACAGATATCTCAAGAGTCCGTTGCACCCCTATGTTCATCGCAGCATTATTTACAATAGCCAAGACGTGGAACCAGCCTACATGCCCAGAAACTGATGACTGGGTAAAGAAGATGTGGTATATATACACAATGGAATACTACTCAGCCATAAAAAAAGACGAAATTGGCCCATTCACAACAACGTGGATGGACCTCGAGGGCATTATGTTAAGCGAAATAAGTCAGTCAGAGAAAGACGATCTCTATATGACTCCACTCATAGGTGGAAATTAGTATATTGAGAAGGAGATCTGATCGGTGGTTACCAGGGAAAAGGGGGGGTGGGGGGAGGGTACGAAGGGGGAAGTGGTGTACCCACAACATGACTAACAAAAATGTACAACTGAAATCTCACAAGCTTGTAATCTATCATAACATTAATAAAAAAAAAAAAAAAAAGCTTCCCTCCCCAGTGCCCCCACCCCAACCCCCCCATATAACCCCTTTTGTGGTTGAATGGGCTGACCACTGGAACCCTGGTTGTGAGAAACCACTTCAGATGGAAACATGAAGTGCAGAGCCAGAACTTGAAAACTTACTTGTCTTCCAGGCAGAGGAATTCACAGGCAAGACTTATAGGTGAAAAGTGTGTCCCCTGCGACTTACTCAATTTTACTTTGAACTTTCTATTTATGTCTCCTGGTGCACATGTATAGGAGGAATGGAATTGCCATATATATCATATTTATATGTAGCATGTTATATATTAATTTATGTTATATATTTATATAAAATAATATATTTTAATATGTAATGTATATATATTTATAATATGTATTATATATATATTTCTCCCTTCGAAGTTACTTTTTTCTAATTATTGTTTTTGTCTCTGTCAGTGGCTTTCCTCGGATGTTTGGTTGTCTGCTTGCCTTGAAGTGCTGTTTACTAAAATCAATAGGAAGCTCTGTGCACATGGGTAGCACTTGTCTACCTTTGGATCGCACTGATGAGTGATCCAGCTGGGCCGTTTTGGTAGGGGAACTCCATGTCGGTGTCTTTAGGTCTTTCCTCTTTGGATTGGGCCAGTTTCAAGAGAAGAAAATCTATCCAGCTCCAAGGATATAACCCTAGTCAGCAGAATTCAGGGGACAAGAGGAAGAAGAGGGTTGGGGTGTCAACGTTCAGGAAGTAGACAGATTTTTGCTTATTTTCCAGTTTTCAAGATGGTACATCCTACCCCCATCTATGTCTGGTATCTGCTGAAGTGGAGTGCGCAAACAATCACTGTGCCACTGGGCCAGCTCCGGTTTATGCTTTTTTAAAAAGGCTTTTTGTTGTTCTTTGGGTAGGATTTGGGGAGGGTTAGGAGATAATTTGTGTGTTCAGTCCATTATTTTAAGTTAGGAAACCCCAATTTACTTCTTACCAAATATTTCTTAAAACCGTCCAATCTGGGAGTTGGCAATGGCCGTAGTGTGGCTCCCTACACCACAGAGCTCTGGTTCTCAGTCCTAGTCGGCCCGTCAGAATCACCAGTGGAGCCTATTGAAGCTTACAGACACCCAGGCCCCACTGCCAGAAGTTCTGATTTCAAGCCTGGAGTGGGGCCCAGAGATCTCTATTTTTTAACATGTTCTACAAGTGCTGTCTGAAGACCACTGTAGTAGAGAAACTTCCTACACAACTCCCTGACAGATGGTCAACCGGTTCTTAGTTCACACTTCGTGGGCAGGCTGTGCAAATAATTAGATGATTCTGAATATTAGGAGGTGATTTAATATGCATAACTCAAATCTGTACTCCAGGGAATCTTCTCTCATTCTTTGTAGTTCTACTCCTGGAGATTACACCCCACATGTGTGGTTACTGTTCATATAATTCAGCTGCTATTTTCACTTCTCCCTTTGGCCTCCTCTTTTCTTGGGTGAACTCTCCTGCTCCTTCTTCCTAGAGCACAGTTTTCAGACCCTTCCTGTGTAGCTACTTCTGACAACCAACTCTAGTTTATCAACATCAATCATGGAGATGTGGTCTTCCAAATGAAACCCAATACTCCGAGTGTGCGAACTTTAGAACATAGGGTGGTGTTCATGCCCCTAGAGTCAGACTTTACATAAATTAAAGTGGCCATTGATCACACTGTTTTGTTTCATTTTTGTTTTTAAAGCCCATTGTTACTGATGGTTAAGTTTGGTCTCAGAACCAGATGCCCTCTCCCAGTAAGATCTTCCATTTAGATTCCTTAAGTCAGGTCTCTCCCTGCTACACTCAATAATGGACTTTCTAAGACTATGTTGAATGAATAAATAGATGGATGGATGAATGAATGAATGGACTTTAATAGAAAGTGGAAGGAGATTTACTTGATGTCATGGAATTTTAGTGAAGCCTTAAAGATGAGGATAGTAGGTGAAATTTACCCTCATTTCCCAGAAAGAGGTACCAAATGGACCATGCAAGATGTGTTCACCTCCATTCCAAGGAGAGGTGCTAGACAGACTTACTGGAAAATATTGGAACAAGTCCAATGGCCATCAAACCCTTGTCTCCCTCTAGTCTTTATGAGAAGACTATCTATTTGAAATGATTATTGGGGAGTCATTGGGAAAGGAGAGCTCAGCCTAGTGGGAGCTTCTGTGGTGTTTCCTCTCTTCTCTCCATGTTTCTTCCACACTCTTCTCACCAAGCCTCTTACTTCCTTGCTGGTGGTCTACTGAGATGCAGAATCTTGTAGTCCAATCTCGGAGAAGCTATGAAGAAGGAGAGAGGTGAGAATTCTTGGGAGAAAATGGATCTGGGGGACTTATGTGAAACAGGGACTGGAGCCCACGTCTTACCAGGTCATGCTAAAGGTGGAATGTTAGTTGGCACTGCCTCTGATGGCAGGGTGAGGAGCGAGGGCTTCAGCAGGCAGATGGCACTCCCTGCATTTGAGGGAGCAAGGGCAGGTGAATGGATACTATGGACACCACCAGGTTTAAGTAGTCTTGATGGGAGTGCTCCCAAGAGCTGAGGGGACTCCAGCAGGAAGAAGGTTTGGGATGAACCGGTTGGGCACATAAGGAGAAAGGAGGAGGCATGCAGGTTATGCAGAGAGTACATTGTCCACATCAAAGAACTATACAGTATGGAGGCTTGTGTAGATACTTCCAAAGAACCCACCAATGCACTCCACCAGGTGCAAGATTGAGAGTCTGCCATGTACAGAAGACCTGTATGACCAAGGGACAACCATTAACAGCACTGGTTAAGTAAATGGAGGCTTTCCCATTTTCTCTAATCCCTCCTTCTCCTGCTTTGTCCTATTAGAGGGAGGAAGTGAAGGACAGGCAGAACAGCTGATGGACCCTTTCCTCATTGCTAGGCCTCAAGCCACAGTTTAGGTTGGAGCTGCCAGGAGAATTGAGGCTCAGAATTGCATCTGAGATTCGAGTTTTGATTTGTACTAAACTGGACTTAGCTTTTCAACAGCTAAACGAGTCAGTATCAAAATGAGGCTGTTCTTGTTACTGAAGGTGGTTGATCTGCCTGAGATGTTTTCTAGGTATAAAGACCAAGCAATTTTAAAGGAAAATGGATAAATGAAGCTGTTTCCTGTTTGGATCTCAACAAGCTCAGCATATTTAATATTGAATGAATGAATGGATTCAGGATTGGTGATAAAGGATTCCTGTCATTGCGCACTCCAAATCCCAGAGAGCTGCTAGTTTCTTGGATTCCTGAAATCCTTGTGATCAGATCTGCCCTTCATTCATTCATTCAACTTTTAGTTGGCTTCTTACTTTGTGCCTAGCATTGAGATAGGCCCTAGGGGTCCTGAATGAGTGAGCCAGACACCTGACATCCAGGAGCTCGCCTGAAAGATGGCTCAGGCCTGGGTTGGAAGAGAAGAGGGGGTCTCAGTTCAAGATGGCGGCACTGTCTCTCAAAGGTTGGGCTTCCTGACACCCTACTCTGGGCCTAGTTTGCTCATTCACTTATTCAAGAAATATATATGGAGCATCTACCTACTTTTAGGGTAATCTGCTGGCATCTTTCTTAGAGGGGCACCCCTGATGGGTAGAGCTTCCAGTATGACAAGTCTATTTCTCATTCTCAGAAATTCAGATAGCAAAGAGGTTGTGTGGGTTAAATGTTTTGGAATCTGTATTTTCTGACTTTCCCAGTCTTGCTCCCTGGTGCTCTGTTGAATTCAGACCAGAACTAAATGTAGAAAACAGGACAAATTCAATTTGCTGGTCAGAGCATGGAGAGCTCTTACCCACAGGGAAATGAGGAAGGGTCCATGGCAGTTACGGTGTTCCTGCCTCCCATCCAAACCTTGGGGAATAGGGTTGCCAGATAGAGTTGGAATATTTGGACATCATTACTCCAAAATATTATTCATTGTTTATCTGAAATTCAAAGTTAACTGGTCATCCTGTATTTTAATTTGTAAATCTGGCAGCCCTACCTGGGACGGGATCTCTCTGGCCCAAGAAAGACCATGAGACACTTCTCTCAGGTTTTCAAGAGGCTCTTCCTTCACCAATCTTTCCTCACCCCAGCAGGCTGGACCCAGCTGGATCCTGCTGTTGAGTTTCTGCAGCTAGTCTCATGGAGAGGTGGGAGGGCAGAGGGCCCAGTATGAAGACCTCAGACTGGGGACCAAGAGCCGTGGGTTCTAGACTGTAGTCTGCTACCAACAGGTTCAGTGACCTGGCACAGGACAATTTGCCCTCTCTGGGCCTGATTTCCCTACTTAGAAAATGAGAGGCTGGGGGTTCTATGGGCCATTCAACATCACGGGTTTAGCTTCAGATTGCAAGCAGGACAGGAGCCTCTGGTCATTTGGCCATTCTGTACCCAGTCAGGGCCATGTGTGTGTGTGTGTGTTGAGGGATGAATGAGAGATCCCAAACTGCCCTAAATAATGCAAGAAACAGCTTAAGTACTAACTACCATGCTTTTTCCATTTTGTAGTGTGGAAACAACTTCTGTAATGACAGTGACAGCAGGTGGATGAGGAATAGTTCAAGGCCCTGCCCCATTTCTGTCTCAGTCTACCTCTCTCAGAATGACCTGGCCCCATCCCTCCTCACTCCCTGGAGACAGCAAAAGTTCTTTCCTCTGTTCCTTGAATACAGCAGGCTGGCACAAGGGAACAAAGACACAACGGGAGGCCATTGAGTTGAACTTGAATAGGCCCAGCCATGACCGGATTCTCCCTGAGCTGTTGGAGGCTCAGGTCACCCCATTTGAGAGGCTGCTCTGCACAGCCCTAGCTATTCAGTCAGTCAGTCTTGTTCTGAAACATAAGACAAGGGGGAGGGGCAGATCTGTACAGAATCTGAGGGGAAGCCAGAAAAATGACTGGAGTAAGAGGAGAGAAAAGTGCATCCCCTCAAATGCTTCTTTTGTCCCTCACTCTAGGGTCATGAGCATTTGGCAGGACAGAGAGAGAACTAACTGAGAGGGGGCAGACAAAGCTCACTCCAGGGCTGGAAAACAAAGCAGCACATCCTCAGAGCTGCCTGGAAGGACACAGCGACGGCATCAGGAGGGTGAAGACGTCTGTTGCCAGAAGTAGAACACTATTGGCTCTTGGTTTTAGGAGAGGAACTGGTGTGTGTCATGGACACTGTTCTTGTGCTGCCCAAGTCCCTGGAGGTCCCTTTTGCCCTGCTCTCCATGTGCATCCCCTAGGTGCTGTGTGCTTTGCTGTGAATGCTGGCACCTGTGCCTTCTGGAAGATTGTCTTGGGTGGTAGATCTGCCTTGCCCTAAATAGAGCTAAGGGGCCCTGGGAGTTCCGTGCTCTTCCCCAAACTCCTCCCTACCTAGCCAAGGACAGGTCCCCAAGGTGGACAAAGTCTGAGGTGAAATATATGCTTCAGAGCTGCCCATGGGATCCGGCTGATCCTGGGGTCCCACTTGAAATGATCCCCCTACTTGGCTTCTTCCCCTTCAGTTTCCTGCTTCCCCCACTCTCTTGCTAGTTTCTCCTTAATTAATCATCTAACTCATTAAGGAACTTCTTATTTTTTAATTGACCATTTAACCTGAACTCTGCTCTCAGGGTCAGATTCTGATCTGATTATAATAGTGGGGCAACTCGGTATTGAACCCCAGGAGGACATTCTGGTTAACACTCCAGGTTCTCAGGAAGGAAGAGCATCAGGGGAACATCAGCTTCAACTAGCGCTGACCCAGAAGCAGAATTATTCTGTAGAAAGGACCCCAGAGCTCTCATGGAGGGAGAGGGTGGATGCCAGGAGCAGGGCCTCCTAGAGGTCCGGCATCACAGTCTCCCGGGTTTGTGTCTTCACTTTGGGATCTTTGAAGTGATTTATACAGAAGACTCTTAACTTACTGGTTAAGAGCATGTGTTTTAGACTCAGACAGATCTGGGCTCCTGTCCCACTTCTGACCCTCACTAACAGCATGACCTGGGGCAAGTTACTTAACCTCTCTGAGCCTTAGTTTCTTCATCTACAAAATGGGACTGATAGTGGTTCATACCTCAGAGGGTAGTTGAAGGGTTAAATGAGCTAATGTATGTGCCTGCCTGCTGGCAGTGAGTGTGCTGGTTCTGGTCCCTGAATCTCAGTGTTAATATAAAATAGAAGCCCACACCCTGTTCTGCCAGGATGTCGTTCCAAGGTGGGACATGCCAACCGCTAAATAATGCAGCCAGCCCATGATTTTTGCAAGAGTTGTTATGGCAACCATATTTTTAAAAGTCACTAAAAGTTGGCAAAGAACATGAAATTGGGACTAGGTGACAACAAAAAGTGATGAGGAGGACATAAATAAACCTGGAGAGAAAGGAGAGGAAGGAACTAAGAATATGAGAAGCAGGTAGGGAGACACATGCTAAGTCAGGGCAGGAAAATTGTATGTGTCCAAGTCGGGCTTGGGAATCTGTCCCTGGTCTGGATAGCATGAAGGGTTGAACTTGGAATGGGCTTGGTTATATGGTCTGAAGTGCCCCCCCCCCCCCAATCAGGGCTGCCTGAGCCATTCTGTTCTTTGTTGGGCACCCCCTGGAAGGAGAGGAGGGACCATCTCCATCTACTGTCCCAAGCGATCAGACCAAAGGGTCCTGGCTTGAGCTTTTTAGTCCTGTGGTCTTCCTCCCTTTTGCTTCTGTCCCGCCTGCCTGCATCTCTACTGGGAGCTCCCTGGTGGGAGACATGACCTCCCTGTCTTCTCTCCATTAGTTCCCCGTAACTCCTGACATCAGAGAAGTATCAGGGGTCCTCTACCCCGCCAGGAATGGGAGAAAGTCAGAGTCATGGTCTCACTCACAGCTGGGTAGTTGGAATAGCATCGTGGGAGCCATGATGCTTTGGTTACTGTCAGGTGGAAACTTCGTGGAGGACTTCAGAGAAACTCCCCTTCCAGGAGGCCATGAGAGGCCAAGTCTGGGTGTGATAGAGTTGAAGCTGTCACAGCTGCAGGAGAAATGAAGGGCCTGACATGAGAGGTAGAAGCTGCTTGTGCTGTTTGTATTCTCTGCTGTGCTCTGTGCTCAGAGAGTAATGCTATGGATGGAATTTTTTGAACTCACATGCCAGCTGGATTCTGGTTGGGTTTGATGTTTGGGAGGCACCTGAGACTGGAGGGCAGCAGGAGAGAGAGTTCAGAGAATACTATCCCTGCCCCCTGCTTTGACAGTTGCTTCATCCCTCTAGGAGCGGCCCCTCCATGGTGGCTCCTGCGTCACTATTTCCTTCCTTTGCTCTCCAGTCCTAAGGGCCATAAAGCTGCCCACTGCTGTTAGTCCCTGGGAGTCCAGGCACCTCTCGTTGCTACCTTAGCCCCACCCACACCTCTGTAAATAACTCCTTCATAAAGTCTTCTCATTTGAACCAGCTGAGTTGAATTCATTTCCTACTAAGACCCTGACTGGCACCGGGGGAAAGAGTAAAGGCACCAAGGATGCTAATTTGGGTAGGATAAGTTTTTTTCTTTTGCTGGGAAAGATTCGCCCTGAGCTAACATCTGTTGCCAATCTTCTTCTCTCTTTTTTCCCCCTCCCCAAAGCCCCACTACATAGCTCTATATTCTAGTTGTGAGTCCTTCCAGTTCCTCCATGTGAGTCACCACCACAGCATGGCTACTGATAGACGAGTGGTGTGGTTCTGTTCCTGGGAAGCAAACCTGGGCCGCCAAAGTGGAGCATGTTGAACTTAACCACTAGATCACTGGGGCTGGCCTGGGACTGGTTTTTTGAGGCAGCAGGGGTACAGGTTAGAGAGGAGAAGGAGGTGGAATAAACCTGGGAGATATGGGGGCAGGACCCAGGGATCAAGATGAATAGTAGAGCTGGGTCACGTGTGACTAAATTACAGGTCATTGTTACTAGTCTGTGCTGGTGCTGAAACCTGGGAGACATCCTCTGGTGAGGGGAGGAGGCAGGGGTCTTTGGGCAGTAGAGATATTCACACTGGGGGCAAAGTTGCATCTTCACTCCAGGGAATCTTTCTGATCCAGCAAGGCTCAGTCCCAATGGGGTGGAGTGTTTAGAGCTGGGCATGAGACCAGAACCAGCCAATAAGCTGAGAGTCATGAGAGAGAGCCAGTTCCACCAGAGACACTGGAGTAGGTAATATGGATGAAGGCAGGGAAGCTGAGGGTTACTCTCATGGTCTTAGAGGAACCTGAGGAAGGATGAGACCAGGGGTAGGCAGGGATGGGCACAAAACAGCTGGTGATAAATGTATGGTGGCAGAATCACAGCTTACAAGCTATGCAGCTTTGGCTGGCTCATTAGTGCTGGTAGGGGAAGGAAAGGATTATTATGATAAAGACACTTAAAAGCAGTGTCTCTGGCACAGGAAGGGCCATTGCAGAATATGCTTAGGAAGTCAGTTGCTGGCATGTTATGCACAGTAGAGGAATTCTGTTGTAATACATGATATTTGACTGGACTTGGGTAGAGTCATCCATGGGCCAGCCTCCCAGCCTCCGGGCCTCATGTCAGGGGAGTTTCTCTCCAGTCCTTCAGGAAATATCCACCTGGCAGTAACCAGGGCATCGTGGCTCCCATTGCCACCTCTGCTCCCTTTGCTGCTGCTGACCCAGGAATGTCTGGACACCCTACTCCCCACACCTCCCGGATGTTGCTGCCTCTCTCTAGGCATCAGCACAGGGCTGAAGGGGGTCAGGCCACATTTCCTTTTCTGTCTTGTCCCTTTATCCCTTTCAGCGCCTCCACAATAGAGGTGCTAGGAGGTAGGTAGGAGGTGTAAGCCTTCAGTGAAAAAAGTCAAGTGTGTAAAAGTCATTTTTTCCTCTACAACTGAGATTAAATTAGCTCTTGAGCCTTAACTTCCACATTTTGAAGAAAACTTGATTTTGCCAATTCCCATATATATATATATATATATATATATATATGTATCTGGGTCTTTATATTCTATTTCATCGGTCTGTTTTTCTATCCCTTCCCTGAATACCTAACTCTTTTAATTACTCTGGCTTTGTAATAAATATTACTCTCTGGTAGAATAAGTTCTTTCTTCAAAAAGGAGACTTGGCTTGAATTTTGGGACAAACCTGTCAGGTTTGCTATTGATTTTTGTTTCTGGATCTTGTAGGCAACTATCTTGCCGTAGTCTCTTATTAGTTCTATCAGTTTAGTTTAGTTTTTTTAAAATTTTTTATTTTTCCTTCTTCTCCCCAAAGTCCTCCAGTACATAGCTGTGTATTTTAGTTGTGGGTCATTGTAGTTGCGGCATGTGGGACGCTGCCTCAGCATGGCCTGATGAGCGGTGCTAGGTTCGAGCCCAGGATCCGAACTAGCGAATCCCTGGGCCACTGAAGCAGAGTGTGCTAACTTAACCACTTGGCCATGGGGCTGGCCCCAGTTCTATTAGTTTTTACTAGATTCTTTTGGACTTTCTGTGTAGATAATCATATTATCTGCAAATAATGACAATGGCATTCTTTTTTAATTCTTATAATGCTTTTTTCTTTGTCTTATTATGCTGACTTCTAGTATAGGTTGAATGGAAGGAACGAGAGCAGACATTGTTCTTGCCTTAAAAGGGAGCACCAACTTCTCTTAAATTCTCATTGTGGGACCCTCCCTGACTCCCACCTTTTTAGAAACTTCATTGTCTACCCAAGAGATTTGTCTCACCCAGGATCTACCCCTCTCCCCTTCGCAGTACTTTCCCTGTTACCGAGGAGCTCCATCTATGAGAATGTCGTGGGGGCTCCGGAAGGGCAGTGACAGGTAGCTTTGGACATTCCAGGTCCCACAGCACAGCCCAGGATGAGCTCTTCCTTCCAGATCTTCTACCCATCTGCATATTTTGCAGGCACACCTCTTCATCCTTCACATTTTCCAGTGAGTGGCTGTTGAATCATGCGGAAAGCATGTGGCTATATTTCTCTCTCTCTCCCTTCCTCCCTCCCTCCTCTTTCTTTCTCTCTCCAAGGACAAATGATAATTGTCAGAGACAGTTAAAACCCAGAAGGAGGCAGAATAACATTTTCCTTCATGCCGCATAATTTTTAAAACCGTGTCCCCTCAATGGAATTAAACTCCACATTTTTATGTGGAAGATCAATGGCTCCCTTCTTTTGTCTCAACCTCCCCCTTCAGACTGTGCACCTGGGTCCACTGGGAATAAGAAACAGCACTTCCTCCTAATAACTGCTCCCTTAGGTCTGCAAAGACTGACTTTGAAAAGCTTTGAAATTACCACATAAAGGCTCAATTAAAGTCTTAGCCAAGGGCTACCCTCCTTTCCACTCTGGGAGGGGCTGTCTGTGGTTTTCTTCTTCCCATTTCATACTAATACTGTAGAATAGATGAGCTGTAGCTTTCAAGTTCAGTTTTGTTTTGTTTTCTAATTGGAGGGAAAAAAGACTGCTCTCCTAGACATGTGGTCCCCAGAAAGCGTGGGTTGTGGTTTGGTTAAATGAGTGCGTTCCCATCTAGACCTCTGTTTCCAAGGGGTTTCGATTTGGACCAAAGTGGCAGACCTGTGTAGGAGGGAGGAGCGGCAGGGATGCTGCAAGAAATGACCATTTTGACCAATTCAAACCTTGGACTCTATAGTTTTATTTCACTAGCACCTCAAGTCATGTCTTGTGACAAACAAGGTTTGAACTCGGGAGATTACAGTCAATTCTCGTTATTCACAGTAGTCGCGCTCTATAAAGTCACCAGGAATGCTGAATTAGCAAATATTGAACCTTTGCTCCTAGGGGAATTACAGGTTCCTGTGAGCCTGTAGTCACAACATTTTTGTCAGCTGATCAATACGTAACCTTGTTTTCAGCGTGTTTCTGTTTAAAGACACCTTATTTAATATGTACCGTTGATTCATTAACACTGAACTCAGAGCCAACGGCACTACACCTCAGGCCTGAACGAAGCTCATCTAATACATGTATTTTCTCTTTCTTCTGGTGCTTGGAGCATTAGACAGCCCTTCAGTTGTCATTTATATTCTTATTTTAAAAAATGCTATTAAGAATTTTATTTGAATTGTGTTACATTTATGGATGCATAAAGGGGAAATTTGACATATTTCTAGTTTTGAGTCTTTTCATCCATAACCATGGCACTGTCACATTTTTTATGTCCTTCAATAACATTTTATAATTTCTTTCATTCAGTTCTTATACATCTTTTGTGAAGTTTATATCTCTGTATTTGTATTTTTTGAGTATTTTCCTGTAAGATTTTATATTTGGTTATTGCTGATGCACAGAATTATTTTGTTTTCACAAACTAACTTTTATTTATTTTTTCAATTATTTTATTGAAGTCATAATGGTTTATAACACTATGTAATTTCAGGTGTACGTTATTATTTATCAGTTTCTGTATAGATTGCATTGTGCTCACCACCAATGGTCTAAGTTTTATTTGTCTCCATATATTTGTGCCCCTTTACCTCTTTTGCCCACCCTCCAACCCCCTTCTCCTCTGGTAACCACTATTCTGTTCTTTTTATCCATGTGTTTGCTTATCTTTTATATATGAGTGAAATCATGTGGCGTTTGTCTTTCTCTGTCTGGCTAATTTCACTTAACATCATACCCTCAATCCATCCATGTTGTTGCAAATAGGACGATTTTGTCTTTTTTATGGCTGAGGAGTATTTCACTATATATGTATATACACTACATCTTCTTTATCCATTCATCAGTTGATGGGCACTTGGGTTGCTTCCACATCTTGGCTGTTGTGAATAATGCTGCAATGAACATTGGGGTGAATAAATCTCTTTGAATTGTTGATTTCAAGTTCTTCAGATAAATACCCAGTAGTGGGATATCTGGATCGTATAGTGTTCCTATTTTTAATTTTTTGAGAAATCTCCATATTGTTTTCCATAGTAGCTGCACCAGTTTCACTCCCACAAACAATGTATGAGCGTTCCCTTTTCTCCTCATCCTTTCCAACATTTGTTATTTTTTGTTTTCATAATTATAGCCATTCTGACAGTTGTAAGGTGATATCTCATTGTAGTTTTCACTTGCATTCCCTAATAATTAGTGATGTTGAATATCTTTTCATGTGCCTGTTGGCCATCTGTATATCTTTTTTGGAAAAATGTCTGTTCATATCCTCTGCCCATTTTTTGATTGACTTGTTCGTTTTTTTGTTGCTGAGTTGTATGAGTTCTTTGTATATTTTGGAAATTAAACCCTTGTCAGGTATATGATTTGCAAATATCTTCTCTCAGGTGTTAAGGTTTTCTTTTTATTTTGTTCATGATTTCCTTTGCCTTGCAGAAACATTTCAGTCTGGTGTAGTCCCATTTGTTTATTATTTCTCTTGTTTCCCATGCCTGAGTAGACATGGCATTTGAAAAGATGCTGCTAAGACCAATGTCAAAGAGTGTACTGCCTATATTTTCTTCTAGGAGTTTTATGGCTTCAGGTCTTACCTTCAAGTCTTTAATCCATTTTGAACTAATTTTTGTGTATGGTATAAGACAATGGTCTACTTTCATTCTTTTGTGAGTGGCTGTCCAGTTTTCCCAATACAATTTATTACAGAGACTTTCCTTTCTCCATTGTATGTTCTTGGCTCCCTTGTCTAGCTGTCCATAGATGTGTGATCTTATTTCTGGGCTTTCAATTCTGTTCCGTTGATCTGTGTGTCTGTTTTTATACCAGTATCATGCTGTTTTGATTACTATAGCTTTGTAGTATATTTTGAAGTCGGGGATTGTGATGCCTCCAGCTTTGTTCTTTTTTTTTCAGGCTTTCTTTGGCTATTTGGGGTCTTTTTTTGTTCCATGAAAATTTTAGGATTCTTTGTTTTATTTTCAGGAAGAATGTCATTGGGATTCTGATTGAGATTGCATTGAATCTGTAGATTGCTTTAGGTAATATGGACATTTTAACGATGTTTTTTCTTCCAATCCATGAGCATGGAGTATGTTTCCATTTCTTTATGACTTCTTCGATTTCTTTCAATAATGTCGTATGGTTTTCATTGTATAG
Organism: Equus przewalskii; assembly: GCF_037783145.1. Classification (NCBI taxonomy): domain Eukaryota; kingdom Metazoa; phylum Chordata; class Mammalia; order Perissodactyla; family Equidae; genus Equus; species Equus przewalskii. The sequence continues at coordinate 17,821,847 of NC_091851.1, read as the reverse complement.
GTATTTCACTTCCTTGGTTAAATTTATTCCTAGATATTTTATTCTTTTTGTTGTGATTGTAAATGGGATTGTATTCTTGAGTTCTCTTTCTGCTAGTTTGTTATTAGTGTATAGACATGCAACTGATTTTTGTAAGTTGATTTTGTACCTTGCAACTTTGCTATAGTTGTTGATTATTTCTAACAGTTTTCTGGTGGATTCTTTAGGATTTTCTATATATAGAATCATGTCAGCTGCAAACAGTGAGAGTTTCACTTCTTCCTTTCCAATTTGGATCCCTTTTATTTCTTTTTCTTGTCTAACTGTTCTGGTCAAAACCTCCAGTACTATGTTGAATAGGAGTGGTGAGAGTGGGAACCTTGTCTTGTTCCTGTTCTCAGAGGGATAGCTTTCAGTTGTTCACCATTAAGCATGATGTTGGCTGTGAGTTTGTCATACATGACCCTTATTATGTTGAGGTACTTTCCTTCTATACCTATTTTATTGAGAATTTTTATCATAAATGGATGTTGGATCTTGTCAAATGCTTTCTCTATATCTATTGAGATGATCATGTGATTTTTATTCCTCATTTTTTTAATGTGGTGTACCACATTGATTTGTGGATTGATTTTCTTGTGTCCCTGGTATAAATCTCACTTGATCGTGATGTATGATCTTTTTAATGTATTGCTGTGTTCGATTTGCCAATATTTTGTTGAGGATTTTTGCATCTATGTTCATCAGTGATATAGGCTTGTAATTTTCCTTCTTTGTGTTGTCCTTGCCTGGTTTCAGTATCAGAGTAATGTTGGCCTCATAGAATGTGTTAGGAATTGTTCTGTCTTCTTCAATTTTTTGGAATAATTTGAGAAGGATAGGTATTAAATCTTTGAATATTTGGTAGAATTCTCCAGAGAAGCCATTTGGTCCTGGACTTTTGTGTTTTGGGAGATTTTTGATTACTGTTTCAATCTTTTTACTTGTGATTGGTCTGTTCAGATTCTCTATATCTTCTTAATTCAGTTTTGGGAGGTTGTATGAGTCTAAGAATTTATCCATTTCTTCTAGGTTATCAATTTGTTGGCATATAGTTTTTCATAGTATTCTCTTATAATCCTTTGTATCCCTGTGGTATCTGTTATAATTTCTCCTCTTTCATTTCTAATTTTATTTATTTGGGCCTTCTCTCTTTTTTTCTTAGTGAGTCTGGCTAAGGGTTTGTCAATTTTGTTTATCTTCTTAAAGAACCAGCTCTTAGTTTCACTGATCCTTTCTACTGTTTTTTAAGTCTCTATTTCATTTATTTCTGCTCTAATTTTTATTATTTCTCTCCTTCAGCTGACTTTGGGCTTTGTTTATTCTTCTTTTTCTAGTTCTTTTAGGTGTAGTTTAAGATTACTTATTTGAGACTTTTCTTGTTTGTCGAGGTGGGCCTGCATTGCTATGAATTTCCCTCTTAGAACTGCTTTTGCTGCATCTTTTGAGTTGGTACATTGTATTTTCATTTTCCTTTGTCTCCAGGTATTTTTTGATTTCTCCTTGAATTTCTTCATTGATCCAATGGTTGTTCAGTAACACATTGTTTAGTCTCTACATATTTGTGACTTTCCCAGCTTTTTTCTTGTAGTTGATTTCTAGTTTCTTAGCACTGTGGTCAGAAAAGATGCTTGTTATGATTTCAATCTTAAATTTCTCAAGGGTTGTCTTGTTTCCCAACATATGGTTGATTTTTGAGAATGTTCCATGTGCACTTCTGAAGAATGTGTATTCTGCTGTTTTGGATGGAATGTTCTATATATATCTATTAAGTCCATCTGATCTAATATTTCATTTAAATCCACTATTTCCTCATTGACTTTCTATCTGGATGATCTATCCATTGATGTAAGCGGGGTGTTGAGGTCCCCTACTATTATTGTGTTGCTGTTAATTTCTACCTTTAGGTCTGTTAATAGTTGCTCTATATACTTTGATTCTCCTGTGTTAGGTGCATATATATTTATAAGTGTTATATCCTCTTGGTGGAATGTCCCTTTTATCATTATATACTGCCTCTCTTTGTGTCTCATTGCCTTTTTTATCTTGAAGTCTGCTTTGTCTGATATAAGTATGGCAACACCTGCATTCTTCTTTTTGTCATTTGCTAGAGTATCATCTTCCATCTCTTCACTCTGAGCCTATGTTTGTCTTTAGAGCCGAGATGTGTTTCATGGAGGCAGCATATTGTAGCATCTTTTTTTTAAGCTATGAAGCTACTCTGTGTCTTTTGATCGGAGAATTCAATCCATTTACATTTAGAGTGATTATTGATCTAGTAGGGCTTAATACTGCCATTTTATTTCTTGTTTTCTGGTTGTTGTATATTTCCATTGTTTCTCTTCCCTTGTATTTCTGACTGCCATTTCATTTGCTGGTTTTCTGTGGAGGTTTTCTCAGTTTTCTCTTTATTTATGAATTGTGGCTCTGCTCTGAGGTTTTTTTTTTAGGGGTTACCAGGAGATATGTATAAAAGATCGCGTAGGTGAAATAGTCCATTTTCTGATAGCCTCTTATCTCCATTAACCTAAGCAGGTTCCATCTCTTTCTTCTTCCCCCTCTGAGTTATTATTGCCACAAATTATTCTGTTTTGTGTTGTGAGTTTGTGACCAAATTGAAGTGTTTATAGTTATTTTTGATGCTTTCTTTCCCTTTATCTTTTATGCTATAATTAAGTGTTTGCTAACCTGTGCTGATAGATAGCTGCAGTTTTCTGATTTTGCTGTCTATTTATCTCCTTGCTCAAAGCTTTGTAAACCTCTGCCTTTTTGTTTCAGGTATGAGGACTTCCTTCCTCATTTCTTGTAAGGGAGGTCTAGTGGTGATGAACTCCCTCAGCTTTTGTTTATCTGGGAAAGCTTTTATTTCTCCATCATACCTGAAGGATAATTTTGCTCGATAGAGCATTTTTGGCTGAAAGTTTTTCTCTTCTGAATATTTTGAATATATCATTCCATTCTCTCCTAGCCTGTAAGGTTTCTGATGAGAAATCCACTGAAAGCCTGATTGGGATTCCTTTGTGGATTATTTTCCTCTACCTTGCCGCCCTTAATATTTTTTCTTTGTCATTGACTTTTGCCAGTTTCACTATCATTTACCTTGGGTAAGGTCTTTTTGCATTGGGTAAGGTCTTTTTGCATTGACATAATTAGGAGTTCTATTGACTTCATGTACTTTTAAGTCCAGTTACTTCCCCAGGTTGGGAAGTTCTCAGCTATCATTTCTTTGAACAAGCTCTCTGCTCCTTTCTCCCTCTCTGCTCCCTCTGGAATACCTATAACCCTTATGTTGCTTTTCCTAATTGAGTCAAATGTTTCTCAAAGAATTAATTTATTAAAAAAAAATCTTAGGTCTCTCTTTTCCTCCACTCAAAGCATTTCTATGTTTCTATCCTCTAAATCACTAATTCTGTCCTCCATAACACCAGTTCTATTTTTTGTGGATTCTAGATTATTTTTTATGTCATTAATTGCATTCTTCATATCCAGAATTTCTATTTTTTTTCCCCCAGAGTTTCAATTTATTTGGTGAAGTATTCCTTATCCTCATTAATTTTGTTTCTGAGCTTATTGAACTGTCTTTCTGAGTTTTCTTGTAACTCATTGAGTTTCTTTATGACAACTATTTTTAATTCTCTGTCATTTAGATTGTAAATTTCTGTGACTTCAGGATTGGTTTCTTGAGACTTGTCAGTTTCCTTCTGCTCTGAAGTGTTACTGTAGTTTTTAATGGTGTTTGATAAACTGAACCTTTGCTGGCTCATTTGTGGTAGTATGAGGTCACAGATTCCACCTGCCACCACTGGGGGGAAAGAGAGGCTGTATTTCTTTTCTTTTCTTTTCTTTTTTTTTTAAAGATTTTATTTTTTTCCTTTTTCTCCCCAAAGCCCCCTGGTATATAGTTGTATATTCTCAGTTGTGGGTCCCTCTAGTTGTGGCATGTGGGATGCCACCTCAGTGTGGCTCGATGAGCAGTGCCATGTCCATGCCCAGGATTTGAACCGACGAAACACTGGGCTGCCTGCAGCGGAACGTGTGAACTTAACCACTCGGCCATGGGGCTGGCCCAGAGGCTGTATTTCTGATTCTGCTCCTTCTGCTGGAAGTTGTGAGGTACTGCTGCTTTGCATTTGTGTGGGCTGGCCACAGCCCTTGGCAGGTTGCTCTTGTTGAGGTGGGGGCCTTTGTGCCTCTGTGCTCAGTGGGCAGGTTGTGCAGGTGTTGGCTGTCAGTGTGCTTGCTTGTGGTTTGGCTGAGCTGCTGTACTTGGTGGGTGAGGCACTTTCGCAGGGGCCAAGCTGTGGCCACTTGATGGGGAGTGTTCCCATTGGCAGAGCCATTCACGCATGGTGGATGCTCCCACAGGCTGGGCTAACCCTCTAAAGGCATTCATGTACACACCAGCCTGCCCCTGCCTCCTGTTACAGTTGTGCAACTGTTGTGCTTTGTGGGTGAGCTCCTTTCTGGGGGCTAAGCTGCAACCACTCAGTGGCACAGTGGCAGCATTCTCAGTGGCAGGGCTGCTGCAGCATGGTGGGCTCGTCCACAGGCTGGGATAGCATTTGTGTGCAGGCTACACTGTCCCTGCATCCTCTTAGAGTCACACCAGCCACTGTGTGAGGTTTTGCGACCTGGCTTGCTACTGCCAGGGATGGGGAGGGGTGTGCTAACCTATCTTCACTGCTTCCCAGGGATTCAGTCTATCCACCTTCAGATGTATAGCTGCATGAGTCTCCCCGGCATTGTGTTGTGCTATGCAGGTATCCTCTGTTGGTCAATGAATGTCTGTTTAGTTGTAATTCAGAAGGGGAGAGATAAAGGGAACAGCTCACTCTGCCATGTTGCTGATGTCACTCTTCTCAGTTGTCATTTAAACAGTGAAATTGGTACCTGGGTATATTAGTTTCTTATTGCTGCTGTAACAAATAGACATAAACCTAGTGGCTTAAAATAATACAAATTTATTCTCCTGCAATTCTGGAGATCAGAAGTCCAAAATGAATTCATGAGGCTAAAGTCATGCTGTTGATAGTGTTGTGTTTTTTCTGGAGACTCCATGGGAGAATTTGTTTTGTTACCTTCTTCAGCTTTTAGAAGGTGTCTGCATTCCTTGGCTTGTGACTCCTTCCTTCATCTTCAAAGCACATCATCTAAGATCTGCTTTTGTCATCACATCACATTTTCCTGATTTTGTCTTTCTTGTCTTCCTCTTTATAAAGATCCTTGTGATTACATTGGGCTCACTCCGGATAATGCAGGATTATCTCCTCATCTCAAGGTGCTTAACTTAATCACACAAGCAAAGTTCCTTTTGCCATAAGATGACATATTGACTGGTCCTTGAGATTAGGATGTGGACATACTTGGAGGGTCCTTATTCAGTCTACCACACCCAGGAATAGAAGGCTCACTCAGAGCCACTTCAGTGAGTTTGTAAACCCAACATTAAGAGATGTTTTTCAGCTAAAATCCTGCTTGAAGCAAGAAGTCAGGCTCAGGTGGAGTAATCTGAGAACCAGAAGCATCAGCATCTTGTGTTTTTATTATGTTATAGTAAGAATAACCTTGGAGCAAAAGCTGGGTTGCCCCTTCATTAAATGATGGTCAGACATCTGGAAGGCAGTGGTCTAATTATAACACAAAAGTACTGTTGTGAAACAGTGTGGCTCTGGATGGTGACACTTTTGTGGGACAGCTATGGACCTCCCAATTTTCTGCTCCTTTCCGTTGATGCTCCCACAACTCTCTGTGGTTGGTGATGATAATAATGAGGAGGAGGAAGAGGAGAACTAATTCCCAGAGTTTATCTATAGCTACCTCTACATAATAGAATGACAATTTGCTGAAATAAAATTAAAAAAAAACAGGACTTCAGCATACTATCTGGGTGAGTAAGCCAAACCTTGGTTGAAGCTGATGTAGCTCAAACAACTTGAATGGCGAGGAACTCATCCAAGTGTTTGCTGTTCAATCCATATCCCCTTCAGGGGCCCAGACCTTTAATAATCTTACCTTCTCTAGGTTCAGTCAAATAATGAATAAAATCTTTAGATTGATGCAAATCCTTTAATCAATATTCTTTCAACTGGCTATGAATCTACTTAATCAAAATATCATCGATTTATATTTCTCCATCTTCCCACAAGGTTTCCTCGAGAGAAGGTATCAAAAGTTTAACTGAATCTAGAAAATATAGAGCCTTGACACTCATGAAGGACTCATCCTAGAACTCAGGCCTTTGGGAATCCCCAGTTATATGACCAGCACTACAGCTTATAATTTCTTTCATAAAATGTAATTTTTTTTCCACAGGCTGAAGCATTTGCTGAAAGAGTTATGAGTCACTCCTTCTTGTTTCTGTATAAAGCTTATATTCAATTCACTTTGCCATAGGTTGGAATAAGCAAATATGTCATTACATTCTTTACATTTATCTGAACTTCTAGTCTCTGGCTAAGAACTTCTATTCTCTGGCTAAGAACTATCATATTCTGGGAGGATCTTTAACTTCTCACCTAATAACATCTTCATTTCTTTCTTCACTTTCAATACTAGCACCAGCTTCTATCACCAGAAAGCCATTGGCTTTCTTTTAGGGGGCATTTTTTTTTTATACTAAGAAATATGGTCTTTTATCATTTCATGAGAGTAACTGCATATACAACATTGAGTAAAGGACAAGAAAGCCCCATTAAAATGAGACTGCCATACTGTTGGCCAGGCCTAATCATTGGTGTACAAGATGGAAACTTGCCTCTCCCAGAGTAACAATTCATCACATTGTGAATCTTTGTGATTGTTCATGAACAAAGTCACAAATATCAAAGTTGCTAATATCAAGGGCTACCATATGTTATATCAACTATATTTTCCTGCACTGTCCATGTTGAAGACATGCTGGCTTCTCCTTATTGTTTTGAATGCTACTCTAGAAGGTCTGGATCTGGATCCTGTGTGGCAATTTCCATTCCTATCATATGTTTCCAGTGCAACAGCTTCTCTTCCTCTTTTCTCCTCGACTCAGTCCCCAGTCTGCTCTGCTTCTTCATCATTGTTATATGTGTAAAGTTGGCTGACGCTACATTTGGATGTACAGGAAAATGTGGCTTCTTGGCTTTTCTATTCTTGACCAAAGCTTTGTGAGCCCCATCTCATTGGGAGGTGGAAAAGCAAACTTAAACTTAGCTATTCATGACATATAGTCTTTTTGAACTTAAGTAGACTTCCTTCAGTTTAAATCACCGACTATCAAACAAATTAAATCTTTTGGATTTCAGTCCCTGTCCCCTACTCCTTCCTAATATGGTGGGGCTTCCATAACCTCACGCTGGAGGAGGACAGAAGGAACACTCAGAATCATGTGCTGTTATTTGGATTCTGGATTCTTGCTGGCTGTGCTGCAGGATGGATTGCTGAGGAACAATGGGTACCATCCAGTCTTTTGGAGTTTGTGGTCCTCACTGCTCATTCTTGATTGCAAAGGCCCCACACATAATGGCCTCTTTGACCCAACCCCAGGCTTCTGTCCACCCATTTGTGACCCCAAGTGGGACACACGGGAACTTATAGATCCCTGCACCTTACTGCTTGCCGCGGGGTGTCAAGGCACTGCCTCAGACTCCTCTATCTTGCAGCCTCCTCTATTGCTGTTTCACAGCTCTCTGGGCCATATTCAGGGCTTCTCTTAGAGGTCTGGGTCCTCCCCCAGTGATCCGGGGCAAGCGTTCCATTGGTGCCTCCCTGTCCCATGATCTTAGGCTTCCCTACCTTAGATGCTTCTGTTGCATCCCTACCTCCACCACCTAAATTTAGCCCCTGAAGAGAAAGCTAGAACAAAAGCATCTGGTCTTCAAACTTTTGTTTCTTTCTTTCCACCTCCATTGGAACTGGAAGGGGTGGGCTCTGTTTTCTTCTTCCTCTGTGGAGGAGACTTCTCCTATGTTATATTCTCCTTCCTGAGGGACATTAAACTTCCTGTCTCAACCTTAACATTGGAAGGGCATCTTCTACACTACGGAAGAAATTCTGTGATTTGAGCTGGCCAGGTATGGTTGGGAGTCCAAGATGACTAGAGACTTGGGATCACAGAAAATAAAAATACTCTGGTTTGATAATTCCAAAATATTGTATCCATTATACATGACACAATGTTCTGGATTCCTCTAGGGGAAATTCTGTTCCCACAATTAATCATTCTAAAAATAACAGCTAATATCTATTGATTGCTTATGATGTGTTAGGCACTTTTCTATGATGTGAATACTATTATTATTTCCCTTTTACAAATGAGGAACTAAGGCCTGGATAAGGAGTAAGGTATCTTTCCAAATTCACATGGTAAGTAAGAATTATTATTTGAACCTGATTCTGTCTGACCGTTCATCCCAGGCTCATTGAGTCTACCCCCATCCCCAGACTCTTTTTTTAACCTGCTGCCTGAGTCTGTTCTCCCCTTAAACACTCTGAATTCTACGTGCCCATCAAACAAAACTATTGCTGTTCTGCTTAGATTCCATCTCATTTCCCCTCTTCTACATCTGTGCTCACTTTGCCTGGAATACCCTCTCCCCACCATTCCCCATCTTCCAGGGTTCTGCCTAATTCCCCCCTACCTCAAACCTTCTGATCTCTATGGCTGGAAGGAACCTGTCTTCTAAACTCTTTTCATTTTTGTCCTTACAGTGTCTCTCCAGTATCTCAACCTCAAAATAGAATTAATCATATATTATTTCGAGAGTCACCTTCAGATTCAGGCTTGCATCCCCATCATTTTTGTCCTTCACAGCAGCCAGCCGTGAGACTGGATGAATAGGTGGAAGACCCTTTTGTGCACACACTGGACCATCCCTGCAGCAGGGTTTGGTGAGAGGATTATGTTGGGAACTTGGTTAGAAGCTGGATCCAGAGCTGGGAACTTAAGGTCAGCATATAATGAGATTCTGGAGACAACCTCTTTCATCTCAGCCTGTGACTCATATTTGGGAATTCAGTATACAGAGTCAACAAAGGGATGCAAGGATGTTGTGTCTACATGGCCTTCTGTTCCAAGGGCTGACCTCTCTTCTTCTTGCAGGCAACCCCCATGCCTACTTCCCTGTTCTGTAGTTACTTATTCTTTCTATGTTCCAGTGAATCCCTCACCTCTTACCAATTTGGTATATCTGAAAAAAGTGCCAAACACACTTTTTTCACACTAGTTTATCTCTTGGAAGAATTGCCCTGTTTTTGGCTTTCTTTGAGCATCTGTAAAGTAGTAAGTGGTTCAAGCAAGCCCAGGAGGCAATGTGTGGGTTGGTTGGCATACCTCAGGAGAGAGGCAGACCTGCTGACTAGAAGGCATTTGGTTCCTGGGAGGCACAAAGAATGACTGCTGCTTAGGGTCAGCCAGTAGGAATTGTGTGAAGATTGCACGTTCTTTCTTGGGTGGCCCCAGACTTACTTTGTCTTTGAATGTGAGCAAGCCCCTTCTCCCACTGCCTGCTTTTCCTGGGACCAAGGTCACCTCTCATCACAATCTGCTTTCCCATATGGCTCCAGCATTGCTTCCAAATAGCCCCATGTACATTCAAGGCAGCTATGTTCAGATTTCCCTCAGTGGGGCATTTCTCTTACTAAGGGAAAAGAAAGGCACGAGCAGCAGAGAGGCCCCCACGTAATTCTCTCTGGTTTCTCTGGAATCCTGGAGTCTGGATCATGAAATCCCTTGGATGGGATGCACTCTTGTCTCACCAGAGGAAGGGAAGGTATCTTTTGTGCAGCTTAAGATTCTCCTGGGAGGTCAGAAACCAGCTTAAATAGCTGTGTAAGCATTTTTAGTGGGGGCCCCCTCCTTTGGACTCAGGAGGGCAGTTACTGAGTGCAGTTCACGGGACCAGAGTGAGACCTTGGGCAATGTTCTGGCTCTGGCAAGTGTTAGCTATGTGTCCTTAAGCAAGTCATTTCCTCATTTGGAATTCAGATCTCCTCACTTAAGAAAGGAGTGAGTTAAACACCTTTAAAAGACCTTTTCCTTCTCTAGTGTCCTATTGGGTATGTGTCTTCTTGAGCCCAAGGGAGAGACAATGGTTAAACTGAGGAGATAAGTTTCAAACCATCATTTTCACGTAGAAATAAAGCTCACTTAAAATTTTCTGATCACCTCCCAGGCATGTCATATTTTCCCTTCATAAGTCTAGAATTGGTTTTTATGCCTGAAGGGCCAAAAATCCATCTTCTGATTTCTTCAGTTCGAGAATCAACTTATTATAGATGTTGGATGCTGAAAGAAAAATCTCTAATAGCGTAATCACAAAGAGATCTTTTCTCTTATTCTGGCGGAGGAAATGGATCTGTTTTGCCAAATGAGATTCAAATTTCAATATATAATAATATGCATAAATGTTTACATATCTTAGCATGTGAAAAGTATCTTAAGCTTACCATCAGTTACTCTTGAGAAAAAAAGGGTAAACACAAGCACAATTAATTTATTACCTTAACACCAGTTAGAGGAATGAACAGTCTCCATGCAAACAGCAGTCTTCATTAAACAAACAAGATGGTTTTAAAATGAATAGGGTAACCTGGGCACGGAGTAGTGGTTCTTTGCTTACTTGCAGGCATGGAGACACTCCTGGGCTTTAAGCTTGAGGGATGTAACCAAGACGAGGCTGGTTGCTGGTCTGAGCTGCCACTGTTCCAAAAATGCCTTCAACAAGTTTCTTCTCTTTTTAAGTGTTGAACTGTTTGGATGGCTATTACTTCATTTATATATAAATATGCTAACATATAGAAAAGACTGGTGGAAAATACGCCTGAACTCTGTGGTTAAGATTCCATATGTGAATTATTTCATTGATAACATCATAACACTTGTACTCACTGGAAAATCACAAGTACACACAGATATTTACAAAAGTTGTTCCCGTTACATTTAAATGAAGGAAGCCTGGTACATTTTAGGCTAAAAAGGAAAAAGGGGCTGAATTCTTCTGACAGACACAGTTGTTATACAGTCTACCCTCAAAGACTATTTTGTTTTTTTTGAGGAAGATTGGCCCAGAGTTAACGTCCGTTGCCAATCTTCCTAGTTTTGCTTGAGGAAGACTGTTGCTGAGCTAATATCTGTGCCGATATTCCTCTATTTTGTATGTGAGATGCCACCACAGCATGGCTTGATGAGCTGTGTGTAGGTCCGCACCTGGGATTTGAACCCACAAACCCTGGGCCGCCAAAGTGGAGTGCCTGAACTTAACCACTATGCTACCAGGCTGGCGCTAAGAACCTTCCAAATAGAAGAAGAGTCAAGATGGGGGTAATAAATAAAAATACAGTTATTATATTTGTTAAAATGCAGATAACCCCAAATACTTACTTCCTTGGCTTTAGAATACATTGTGTAATTTTGTCAACTCAGAATTTACAAACCATTTGGCTTAGGCTGATATTAAAGGGAGTTTGTATTTTCTGAGGGTACAATGAGTGGGCTGAAGGTGAGGCTGCTGGGTGGTTGTTGGCTGACACTTCACCGTTGGATAAACAAACCAACAATTAATTTAAGACACACACACATCCACACAAGCAAACAATTAAACAATCCCTTCTCTATAGAAAAGTAGGATTATCCAAATGTGAGTCTTTTGGGTCAATCCCAAACCAGGTACCATTTGCATAGTCTCTGCTTCAAAATGAATCAGGAAGAAATGAGGACAAATATACACAATCACCACAGATGTATAACAACACAAACAGATTTATGCAGGCCTGCGGTGTGCTGTTTGGCAACCTGCAGGAAAGACTGTCAATACTTCTAGGACCACAGGGATGCTGAAAGTCTGGAGGGGTCACTGAGACTCTAAGTTATATCTTTCTGATATAACCCAGGGCAGGGATTCCTTTTTTGCATCAGTGTAGATGGGTTGCACTGTGAAGAGTTCAGGGTTCTCTGGTCCAAAGAACAAGAATGAAAAAGTGGGAGTGTTTTTCCATAATAAGACACAGTGGATGGCATTTCCTTTGTCCAAATAGTGTTCAGTATCACTTATCCATTCTTATCACTTGTATACTTGAAAACACTTTCATAAACTATGACCTCAATGGACTCTCGCAACAGTCTTGTAAAGTAGGCAGAGAAGGTATTTTCATCACCCTATTTCACTGAAGCAAAACTGAGGTGCAGAGGGAGTAAACATCTAGGTCACATGAATCTGAGAGTTAGGATTTACACCAAGGTCTTTGGATTTCAAGTAAAACTCATCTTTGCAAAAGAGGGCGTGTTCTAGAAAAGTGGTCCAGGTCTTAGCAAAATGGCCACACAGATTATGTTCATAGCCATTGGTGAGCTCCATCCCTTTTTCTGTCTCCGCCCTCCCTGACACTAGAGCCCCTGAAATCCTTTACATTAAGGTGTCAGGAACTGGATGCGTTCCTCATTTCAGGATTGTCTGTCTTCACCCAAAAGAATGATGAGCTTTCAAGCATCAGTAGAAAAGAGATCTTTTGGTTCTTTCCTTTGAAATGACTCCATTATAGATAACCAATGACCTGGTATGAAAAAAAAATTCTTTTCTGGCAGCCAGAATCATAGAGAATGTCCTAGGGAGGTAGTAGGAGCTAGGTGGGAAAGCTCAATGTGATGGCATGAACTCTCTTGCCATGAGGCTATAAAGCCTACACTCTGATGAACTTATCCTTACTATTCCATTGTGTCTGACTGCCTTGTTCTATAGCCTGCTGACATTCCTGCACTGATGAGATACAGAACATGGGAAGATAGAGAATGAGTCCAGATACCATTTGTGACCTCTCTCTTACCATCTATACATCTGGATATAGCTTGGTGACTCTAATACCTTCTGCCATTTTGTTTTGTTATTTTAATATTTTTGCACACAGTAGGTTATCAGTAAATGTCAGCTCCTGTTGCCCGTGTCTAATCTCATTGGTGTGGCTTGCACACAGTAGATGATGAGCAGATATCAGTAAATGTCAGCTGCTGTGGTTTGTGTCTAGTCTCACTGTACGTTATGACCAAGAAGCATCCAGCTTCTCAGGGCAGTGAGGTGTGAACACACTTGCCCTTTCTCCATGCAGACTGTGAACCTGGTTACTGGTGAACTGTGCTCTGAGTACCGGCTTTTGGATTTTCAATCGTGAAATACCAATGAGTCACTTCAGCCTGATACAGTCCACCTCTTCGGTGGCTGGCATGCCGCTGGTTTTGAGGTCAAGGTCAGCACTGGACTTGCTCCCGTGGTGGGAGGGACGCCAGTGGAGCAGCATCATCTTCTTGAAGTACTTCATGGTGTTGTTCTTGACCGTGACAAAGCACACGGTGTTGATCATGCTGTTGCTCATGGCGATGCACTCTACGACGTAGAAGGCGGTGAGGTAGTGCTTCTCCTTCACGAACACAGTGGGGAAGAAGTCGCGCACGATGGTGAAGCCATAGAAAGGCGCCCAGCACAGCACGTAGGCCGTGAGGATGCACATGAGCACCAGAACCGTCTTCCGGCGGCAGCGCAGCCGCTTCCGGATCTGCTCGGTCTGGAAACCAGGGACCGCCTTGAACCACAGCTCCCGCGAGATCCTGGCGTAGCACAGGGTCATGGTGACCACCGGGCCCACGAACTCGATGCCGAAGATGAAGAGGAAGTAGGACTTATAGTAGAGCTGCTGGTCCACTGGCCAGATCTGGCCACAGAAGATCTTTTCCTGGCTTTTGACGATAAAGAGGACAGTTTCTGTTGCAAAGTAGGCAGATGGGATGGCGATGAGAATGGACACCATCCAGACCAAAGCGATCAGGAAGGAGGCCGTTTGATAATTCATCCGTGGTTTCAAAGGGTGAACGATAGCAAGATACCTGGCAGGGAAAGGAAGCCATCAATAATAAAGACGTGTACTTGGAAACATTATTAGTTTTTAACTAACCCCACACACACACACAAAACCAGACAAAATGGCACGAGTCCCCATGTGCCTATTATCCAGTTTCAACAAGCTTCATTTTATTTTAGCAACATCATTTGGCATCTGGAGAAGTGGAGTGGTTTAGTGGAAACAGCACAGGCTTTGGGTCAAACAGGTGGAATGCATCCAGCCTTTCCCCCTGACTGGCGATGGGGTCTGGAGTGAATCAGTCTCTCTGAGATTCATTTCATCACATGCAGCATGGGATAAAATGACACCTACCTTGCAGGGCCGCTGTGAACATTAGATATGATTTTATAAAATGTGTGGCATGTAGCAGGTGTTCAATAAATACATGTGGCCTATTATTAGTAGTATAGTAGCAGTAGTATGCATCTTACTGTTACTCCCTTGGCTTTCAGTATTGCCATTCTACCTAAGAATATAGTCCCTTTGAAACTCTTCATTCCAAATAGCTCGTGGTTTAGAGGTGAGAGAAGGGCTGCAGGTCTCAGTGAGAGGTGGGGGCCTTTCTTAGGGCAGTGGAGCCAGGCTTTCTCTTTCCTCCCCCTAGGTGTCATCCTGCATTACAGAGCAGGAGAGCAGGGGTGAGCTTGGGGTGGAACCCAAGGAATCTAATAAGAAGCAAATGACTTGTCCAAGCTCACCTGGTGCAGGGACCAGAATCCAGGCTCCTGATACACAGCTTCTACACCCACCTCCCTGGGCTGTCTCAAACTCAGATGACAAGGTATGTGAAATCACCTTGACACTGTAAAGTACCACACAGCATAAGGCTTTTCTCCTGCTCTTTCCAATGAGCAACACTGTCTGGAAAGAAATTGGAGTCCTCTGTGGGAAATGAGCTCATTTGTGTAGGTTGAGTATCTTCTTTCCAGAGACACCTAATGAGACCTGTTTAGGTACTTTGGTGCCCTGGAACCATTTCTATGCATTTTAGGCGGGGAGGGGAAGAGGTGGCAGGAGAAGGTGGAGGAAGAGAAGAGGCATGAGGAGCAGGGAGAAATAATTCAACACTGGAAATGTACACTTATGTCATACCTGGAGCTTGAGTCAAGTTGTGACCAAGAGCAGAAAGCTTTCCGTAGAAAATCCTATCCAGTTTACCTTTCCTTTGTAACCAGACCCTTTGGTCACCTTTCCAAGTTTCTCACTCAACCAAGAAGGCCTTCTGCCTTGTTTTTTTCTGCCTGTCCCCAGCAATATTTCTGTGATGAGGTTGTTTTATCTTCTCTTGCCTGCCCCCTGCCCACTGGCAGCTCTGATCTCTAGAATTCAATTAGGAAATCCCATGGCATCATGGCTCTCCCCAGCTTGCAGCTTTCTGAAGATCTGAGATGTAGGTGGACCCCATCCCAACCATTGGCTGCACCCCAGCTGGATGTATTAATATGAGCCGTGGTTGCTGGAGTTCTTCACCCATACATGGGACCCAGCCTTGACCAGTTAACCCGCATGACTTGCCTGGGTGGCACAAAGCTGACAGGGCTGGACAGTAGGACAAGTGGGCTGGCCCATACTTAACTGGGGCAGGGACATCCCACAAATACTGTCTTTCTGTGATGGCTGAGTGTATTAGTGGCTTAAACTTCACAAATTTATTATCTTATAGTTTTGGAGGTCAGAAGTCTGACATGGTTATCACTGGGCTAAAATCAAGGTGTTGGAGCCTTTCTGGAGGCTGTGTGAGTAGTATCTTTTTTTTTTTACCACCCTTTTCTAGGGCTGCCTGCATTCCTTGGCTCATGGCCCTCTTCCATGTTCAAAGCCATCAATGACCAGTCAAGCCTTTCTTACATCTCATCACTGTGACACTGACATTGACTCTTCTGCCTCCTTCTTCCACATTTAAGGACCTTAACGTGATAACGTTGTGCCTATTCAGATAATCCAGTATAATTTGTTTATTTTAAGATCAGCTCATTAGCAACCTTAATTCCATCTGCTACCTTATTTCCCCTGTGGCATGTAACATAACATATTCACAGGTTCTGGGGATTAGGATGTGGATATTTGGGGGCGGGGTGTGCATTATTCTGTTTATGATGCTGAGTCCAAAGTCCTTAGATAATGCAGAACTCATTCAGGACTTAATAGCTCTCTCTCTCAATCTGGTTCCAGCATGGAAAGTATCTCAATAACCAATGCCAAAGAGAATTTCCACATTCCTGCTTATTCTGTCATCAACTCTTAAATTTGAATTCCTTTTTATCTAATAACATCTTCCTCATTCTGTAAGATGTTCCAAAATCCAGAGTTGTCATAAAATAAATCAGAAAAAATAATATTCAGAAGACTTGGATTCCAGCTGTGCACGTGAATCCAAGCTGTGCACTTGGACAAATCTCTTATGCTCCTGGGACTTATTTTCTTCATCTGTGAAATGGGGATAGTAATTTTACTGACAACCTCTCAGGCTTTTTGTCAAGTTCTAAGAAGATAAATGTACATAAAGCATCTTGGGAACTATAGTACTTTGTTTAAACTGATCATTTTCCATGACTCCTTCATTGGCTACAGCGACATCGGCAAGGTCTTTGTTGCCATCTATCTGCTTGGATGTGTTTCTGAGGTCAACACTCTCCTTCTAGGGTCTCTATGACTTGAAACAGCTTCTCTTCCAGGCCCTCTGCACATGAACCTTGCTCTTCTTCTGGTTGTGGCATCCAGAAATGGCAGTAGGTAGCCCTTCTGATATTTTTACGTAGCAGGACAGGCGTATTTTGCTGAGGGATAAACTGAAGTACACAGAGAGGCCTATGCTTCTCCTGGCTGCCTGTGTCAGGGTGCACAGGCCTATCTAATTCCGAGTATGAAGTGGTCCCCATGCCCACAGACAAAGCCCAGATAGCCAATATCAGTGTCGTCAGGGCAAAAGTGAGAGTTTGGCCATCCATCTTTCTTATCATTTTGCCTATTTTTCAATGGGTTTAGAACCTGAGTAAGTAAGGAGTGCTATTTATTAGGCTCCTGCATCATAAGGCCTGAAATTCCATGGGCTGCCTTGACATCTTTGAGCTTCACAGGGCCCCAAACGCCTAGCCATGAGTTCCTCCGTTCTCCCCAGATATACCCCGCCACCCAGTGGCAAAGGCTTCCTGTCCTGCTCCTTCCTCTATCAGCTGGACAAGCTGCACCCCCATCCTCAACCTAATCACCTCCCTGCCAGTTGGCAAAATTATTCAAATAAGCCACTCACATCCGCCTATGGGAGCCAAGGGTCACCCCATCCTCTTGTCACTATGAAGCGTGCCTCCCACAGCCTCTGCTGGTTCATCTATTCCTGAGTGCAACTCCCATGTGTCCCTACATGGTGTACAGTGTCCTCCTTCCCTGGGCTGTGAGTATATGAGTCTAATTAACTGCTGTCAGGCTCATCTGCCCAGTGTCAAGTGTTGTGCGTTTGCTCATCTTGTACTATTTAGGGCGAGTGAATCCTGCCTTTGGCAATGGGGTAAACAGGAGGTGGTCAGGACAGTACACTTGAATCACAACATCTTCGTCATGAAATATTCCCAGACTATGTCAGTAACATAATGATCATGGCTTCCTTCAAATCACTCTTATCACTTGATTATTCTAGTTTTTGTTGGAAGAAAAGCTTCTTGAGGTCAAAGACTGTATCTTCTACTTTATGTTTCCATATACACAAGTTAAGCACAAAGCAGGACGAGCAGCCTGTGTGGGTCTACCAGGCTTAGCAGACACTTTTGGTACCCTTCTCATATCCTTTTGCTCTTATCACTTCAGTGCACAGCTATCCATTCCCACCTGCCAACACCTTCACTTCTTTGTCTGAAGGCCTTCTCCTGCTTCCAGAGTCCTCTTGGACCTGCACAGCATTTTCAGAGCAGCTCTCACAAATGACTTATGAGAGTTGGTGTATAAATACCCCAGCTCCCTCCCACCTCCCACTCCTGGATGAAGGCTGAGGTGTGATCTATACCTGCTCCAAGTGTTCCTCAGCAGAAATGAGCTCCAGTTGCCCAGAGTGGAGACTTGCTCACTAGCATGGCTGTACTGACTGCCTTCCTTTGCCTGCCTCAATTCCCACTCCCGGAGGTGCTCCCTGGGTGCTACCTGCACATGAATCTTTGTCTCAGAGTCTATTTTTGGAGTAAACTAAACTAAGACACAGGTATAAGGCTCTGTGCTAGCCACTGTGGAGACAGAAAGATAGAAGACATGGTTATTGCACTTAAAATATAACGTCTATAACATAGTCTTTGGAAAAGACTATCTGTACCTCCATACACAGCATGAGATTGGAAAAATAGGTTGGCATCAGATTATAAAGGCTCTAGGATGCTGGACTCAGGATTTGGCATGTATTCTGTAGGCACTGGAACTTTTGGAGGTTTTGTAAGCAATGGAATATTTTAGGAAGACTCATCAATGAGTGATATTCTGATGCTTAATACGGATGAGTATGGATCTCAGGGGACAGTGAGGAGCCCCTGAGGGGGTGAAGAGACAGGTTAGAGGAGCATTATAATGGTCCCGCCATGGCTTGCCAAGAGATGAGGTTGAAGGGACAATTGCCAGGACTTGGTGGAGGGCTGAACACGGGGGGGGGGGGGGGGGGGGGTGGGGGCGGGACAGGGAGAAAGGCAAAGAATAATGGTGATTTTCCCTGCTTGCGTGACTGGGAGAATGATGGAACTGCTGGTGGAGCTGGGAAGCCGATGGGGGCAGAATCGGTTTGTGGTGAAAAAGGAACCACCCTTTGTAACTTGTTGTAACAGGATGATTGCTTCCTAAGAAACTCTTGTGTTACCCAAAAAACCCCTTATCTTATAAAGACAAACCTTTCAATGGGACAAAGGGGATGAGACTAGTGATGACTCTCACTTGAGTGAGCATCAGAATCACTCAGGGAATTGGATAAAATTACAGCGATTCCTGAGACCTAGCCCAGGGGAGTCCCATTCCAGAGGGTTGGGGTGGGGCCCAGGAATCTGACTTTGTATCATCTCCTCTGGGGAATTCTGTGCCTTTGGTTGACAGGTACGTTTCATAAACACTGATTTCAGGGCTCGAAAGCCTGAGAGTTGTAATAACAAAATTATTTTTCCTGCAGGAATTATGTTAGAAAAAGGAAGATGCCTCTTATACCTATATGTGTATTTTATTATCATAAATGAACAATAATCAACTGGTTGATGAAAAAGGACAACAAACCTAAATAGCATGAGAACGAGGGAAAAACAGAAGAGATGAAAGGAGACAAAAGGAGAAAAAGATGATTAAAAAACACATCATCAAAATGAGTTTCAGCATATCATGCAACAGTGGACCAAGAGGATGTGACATCAATTGCCTCT
This sequence comes from Equus przewalskii, assembly GCF_037783145.1. NCBI lineage: Eukaryota > Metazoa > Chordata > Mammalia > Perissodactyla > Equidae > Equus > Equus przewalskii. The sequence goes on along the minus strand of NC_091851.1, from coordinate 17,802,594 downwards.
CAAACTGAGCTACTGATGGTCTGATGCTGGCCTACAACTGTTTACATAAATAAGACACATGTCAGATGTGTCATAGCTGCTATTAGAGATTTTACTCTATAAATTTATAATAGAACAAGGGCTTCTAGAACATCTCATGTAAATGTATGCAAATGAGCACATGGATGTATGCAAAAAAGCAAAAGCAAGCATGTCCTTCCCTCTTTCCTGCAAACAGGCCCTGTTGTCTTATTTTAAAATCAGCTGTGCAACAAAATCACTAGAAACAAAAGTCCACACTGTACGATTCCATTTTCATGAAGTGAAAGAACAGGCAAAACTCAACTACGATGATAGAGATCAGATGAGTGGTTGCCTGGGGTGGGAGGATTGACTGGTAAGGGGCACGAGGAAGTTTTCTAGATGATGGAAATGTTCCATATCTTGATCTGGGTAATGGTTACAGAAACTCTTGGCACATGCTGTCTTGACTGGAAGCTGGTTAACTGGTTAACTCTCACGTGGCTTCTAAGTAGTACTACCTGAACTTACTGCTTTTGTCTTTGTGTTTGATGCCACTCACGGTCATGTGACTGCCTATATCTGAAACAGATGTAGTGTCTTGGGTCATGGCCCAGAGCTGGGGGGCTCGGGAGCCTCACTCTTGCTCACATTTGGGAGAACATGACCCACAAGTGGAGAAACCTGGTCTCCTCTTGCCCCACGATAGATTGGCAAGCATTCACATTTGGAGCAACGCCAACCTGCCAGAGCTGAAGGGAGGAAGGGGCAGCCCGGTCCAGCCCCCATCTTAACCTCTGCCCAACATCCTTACCTGTCGATAGCAATGGCCAGCAGGGCATTGGTGGAGACGTAGAGTGAGACTGTACGCAGGTAGTTGACGGAGGCACAGAGCACGTGGCCATGCTCCCAAGAGAGCTGGCGCACCACATAGTAGTCCATCTCGAAGGGGCAGCAGATGATGGCCACCAGGAAGTCAGAGATGGCCAGGTTAGCAATGAGCAGGTTGGTGAGGTTGCGCAGCTTCTTATAGCGGGCAAGAGCAGCAATGAAGACAAAGTTGCCAATGCCGCAAACAAGCATGATGCCTGCCAGTGCCACCCCGATGACGATCTTGGCTGCGAAGAAGGTCCGAGTCTTGGTCATGTCCTCATCTTCATCCAGAGGGAGGTCGTAATCACCATAACTGAAGTTGAAGGGGAGGGAGGAGGCATGGTCTTGGGGTGGATTGAAGTTGGGTGCAAAACTAGTGTTTCCATTCTGGGCTGCCATGGTGAAGCTTGCAGGTGGAGTGGTGCGTGGGAATTTTGGGGGTCTGAGCACTCTGAGCTGGCAGTCCAGACTTTCTGCTCTCACAAGGTCTAGCACCCTGCCCACATCCTTGGGGAGTCAACATGCCATCCGGGATCCTGGAAGGAGACAAAACCAGTGGACAACATGCAGGAGAACACCTCGTAGCATTCCCCCAGAGTTCCCCAGTCACAGGCCAATCAGACCCAATGCCTACCCACAGACAGAACTACCCAGGGTCCGGGGGAGAGGAGACATGAGATGTGGAAGTTAGGAAACCCTCCACTGGCTATGCTGCTGTCAGGAGGGACTGGGGATAGGATGGACTGGACTCTCCAGAGACACCAAGAAGAACGTGCCTCTTTGCCCTGTTCCCAGGGGCCAGAACCAGTTTGATTGCCCAGTGTCCTCCCCACCCTATTAGCCCTCACAGTAGTCTTCTGGAAGCTTTCCAAGGCTGCTCCAGGCAGCTGGCCCAGGATTCTATGGCACCATCACTGCTGCACCATCCACTGGCCAGGGACAGTGAGCCAAGGGACTGGCATACAGCAGGGTCTTTCCTCCAAAGCAAGGCACTGCTCCCTCTGTCTCCGCCAAACCACAGACTTGGAAATCACCAAATCTATTTTCACTTGAACAGGTTGAGTCATCTTGGGCCAGTGATTTATGCTCTCTGAATCCCAACCTTCCTGTAAACCAAATTCCTGCTGCCTAGCCCAGGACTTGGCACATGGTGGGGGCTGGATGGGAATCTGCTGAATGAATGAATGAGGATCCTGACAGGATTTTGCAGGCCGGGGAGGCTGTGGGTGGGAGGGAATTCTCAGGCTGCTCCTCTGAGTTTTGAGAACCAGCTCTGGGAAGAACTCCTTTGTCTGCTTCCCCTCCCTGCCCCATCTTTTGATCTGCTCCCTTGAACCCTTCACCATGCCCCCAGTTCCCCTCCCAGAATCAGCTCTGACCGAGAGGCACCATGTTTTGTCACCAAAGTCTGTGTCCTCTGAAAGGGTGGCTGCTCCAAGACCTGCCTTAACTGAAAACAGCCCCCAAAGGGAGGGGGCAGTGTCAGCGAGGACCAGGAGAGCCTGAGAACGGAACTGTCCCTCATTGCCTAAGTCCTTTATATTCTGGGTGTCTCGAGACGCCCACGGGAGACGAAAGAAAGTCTCTTAAGAGCTGAGCCCTCAGACGACAGGGCACCATTGGGCTCAAGGCGTCCGAGAAGCTGGAAAAAAGAACCGGGACCCCAGCATCCACGGAAAGGGGGCCCGAGCCGTCCAGCCACCAACCACCTTCCCCTCCCCCACCTCTTAGAACCCCTAGAAACGACTCCAAGTGTGGGGGCCACAGGATGCTGGGAGCAGGAAGCGGACCAAACTGGACAGTAGGTGTGACCCGGCCCTGTGAAAGGAAGGGGAGGGCGTGGGACAGGAACTGCCTCCGGAGGGGACAGCAGTCGTAGGGTGGCAGGGACACTCTAACCTGCGGCGCGCTCGCCTGCTCCGTACACGAGGTGAGGCTCACGATCGCAGCGGGGGGGCGACCTCCCTCCGGGTCGCCTCTCGTCTCACACGAGCCCCAGTCCCCGCAGACAGTGCTCAGCCCGACACGGAGAGGCGGGAGTCGCGCCCTCACGGCTGTCCAGTCCCCAGACCCGAGAGCAGAGGGCGCGGGCCCGGCGGGGGCAGGTCCCCGCCCCATTTCTGCAGGACGCACTCCCGGCCCTGGACCGACCCGCTCCAGGAGCCCTCTTGCCTCCCCTCGTTTATTAACCTTGCAGCGCCGTCCCCGGAGGCGCCGCCTTAGCAGAGGCGGGAGTCAAGTCAGAAACTCAGGCTCCAAAAGCAAACTGTGCGGGGCTTCTGGGCGGGAAAAAAACTGGGGGCAGGAGAAGAAGGCGGTGAGCTGGAATTTTCCCAGAGGCGCTTCCTCTTTTCTGCTCACCTTTCGGGCAGGCGCCCCCTACGCACGCCCTCCCCTGCAATTTGGCGCTCGCTCGCGAGTCCAGGCTGCCTGCTGCGCCCTCCGCCCGCGTCCGCACTTCCTAGTCCCAGCTTGCGGTCTCCTACCGGGTCCGCGCGGCTCCGTAGGGTTGTGGCGGAATCTCCTGGCACCAATTCGTCTACTTCGAGCCAGCCGGGGCGCATCCCGAGAGTGGCAGGAGGCAAAGCAGCCCGCGTCCCCAGGAGAAAGAAGTGGGCGTCGGAGCCCCCAGCCCCTGCGACAGCCCCCGCGCCACCCATGGAGTCCTGGGACTGCGCCCAGCTCAGCACGTACCTGCCTGGGCCCGTCGTCCCCGCGCGCTCCTCAGCCGGGGCGACCGGAGCGAATGGTGCGGGTCGGGTCGCCCGGGTCCCACCTCGGGGACCTGGACTTGCACTTGCGGAGGCACTGCGTAGGGGTTGTCCTCCTTTCCTCTCGCCCCAGCGCGCTGGCCGGGCGCGTCGCGGTCTCTGTCTTCCCGCTGGAGGTGGCGCTCCGCCCCCGCAGTTCTTCCCGGCGGCTCGGACCTGGCACAGCGCGCCCCGCCCGGCGCTCGACTCCGCCCCGGGGTCCCTCTCCTGCCTCCGCGCCGTGGCAGACGATGGGTGCTCAGCTCCTGCACGGGGTGCGCCCAGAGCGCGGGGCGCACGGAGCTCTGGCCGCGTTGGTGCGTACCCCCAGTCCGCAGGGTCTGCCCCTAGCAGGGGTTTCTGCGCCCTCGCACCCCGTGTGAATGGGATCGCAGCAGCCGGGTTTAGATGGTGCGATTTCGAGGAACCGGCAAGGTCCTCTGCTCCCCGCGGCGGCGCCCCGGGGGGGTCACCCCTGCGGGAGCCGAGTGTCCACTCTCTGGCAGGAGCTCAGCACCAGCGTCCGTTCCCGCTACAAGGTGACTCATTCAGGAGGAGCCCGGGGTGCATTCCTTCGTGCCCAGAGCTGGTGCTGGATTCCAATGAGTGCAGAGTGGGCCTTTAGCGGTGGGTGATGGTGGAGGGGAGGGCCCCCCAGGAGGAAGCTGCGGATCGGGGGCAGATAGCCCTGCTCAGAGCTCCGACCCTGAAGTCCTCGCCAAAACCCTGCGATGCTTACCACTGCCAGATCCTTGGGCCTTCAAAGACATCCCAGTTGGACCCCTGTCTGTGTGTCAGGGGACTCTGGGGCCCGCCACTTTGCTGCCAACAGGCTCTGATTTGAGGCGATTTCCACGACGTCTCTGGTCCTTGGTTTCCTTACATGTCTGTTGAGCGAGGGGATTAAACTTTCAGGATCTGCTAATTCTAATGACTGGCGGCTGGAAAGCACAGAGGGAAGCTCTGGGTTTACAGAATTGGAACCGTAAGCTGTGGCAGGAGACTGAAGGTCTAAAGGGGTCCCCCAGTGTTGAATCCCAGCCGATCATGAGTACCTTAGAATACGGATTCTGCTTTGTCAGATCTTCCCATTTTTCCAGAGTCTGGGGTTTCAGAACTTTTTAAGTACTCTGTTGGGTTATGTAGAATACGACAAAAACCCCTGTGTTGGCCAAAGAGAACGTATCTCAGAATAAGTACAGTTCACTGGGATGCCAACTTAAAATTCCCGAATAGATGATCAAGAATCTCTTTGGGGGCCAGCCTGGTGGCGTAGTGGTTTCGTTTGGCAGCTCTGCTTTGCGCCCAGGATTTGAGGTTCCAATAGGGGCCGGGACCTACACACCACTCATCAACCTGCTCTGTGGCAGCACCCCACATACAAAACAGAGGAAGATTGGCACAGATGTTAGCTCAGGGCCAATCTTCCTCACCAAAGGAGAAAAAAAGAAACTCTTTGGGTGGTGCCATTCTGTGATTCTGCCTTTCCTACCTTGTGTGGAACTAACCCCACCTTCCTTCTCCCCTTTTTAAGCATTTTATTTTTTCCAGCTTTATTGAGATGTAATTGACGTATAACATTGTGTAAGCTTAAGGTATACAACATGATAATTTGATACACGTATACATTGTAACATGATTACCACAGCGAGGTTAGTTAACACATTCATCACCAAACATAATTACAGTTTTGTGTTGTGTGTGTGGTGAGAACTTTTAAGATCTGGTCTCTTAGTAACTTTCAAGTATGCAATATAGTGTTGTTAACTATAGTCACCATGCTGCACATTAGATTCTCAGAAATTATTAATTCTGTATCTGGAGGTTTGTACGCTTTCACCAACATCTCTCCATTTCTCCCACTCCCCACCTCCTGGCAACCACGATTCCACTCTGTGCTTCTATGAATTTGGCTTTTTTCCCCTTAGATTCTACATATGAGTGAGATCATACAGTATTTGTCTTTTTCTGTCTGACTTATTTTACTCACTTATATTGCCCTCAAGTTCCATCTGCATTGTCCCAAATTGTAGGATATCCTCCTTTTTGCAGCTAAATAATATTCCAGAGTGTGTGTGTCTGTATGTACACACTGTTGTATACCATCCATTCATCTGTTGATAGATGCTTAAGTTGTTTCCATGTCTTGGCTACTGTGAATAATCCTGCAATGAACTTGGGGGTGCAGACATCTCTTCAAGACAATGGTTTAATTCCCTTTGAATATTTACCCAGAAGTAGGATTGCTGGATCATATGGTAGTTCTAGTTTTAATTTTTTGAGAAACTTTCATACTGTTTTTCCTAATGGCTGTACCATTTACAGTCCCACTAATAGCGTGCTAGAGTTCCCTTTTCTCCACATCCTCACCAACACTTATTATCAGTTGTCTTTTTGATAATAGACATGCTAACAGGTGTGAGGTGATGGTTCACTGTAGTTTTGATTTGCATTTCCCTCATGATTAGTGATGTCGACCATCTTTTCATGTACCTTTTGGCCATTTGTAGGTCTTCTTTGGAAAAATATCTATTCAGCTCCTCTTTTTATGTGAAAGAAGCCAATCTGAAAAAGCTACATATTGCAAGATTCCTACTGTATGACATTCTGGAAAAGGCAAAACTATGGAGACAGCAAAAGATCAGTGGATGTCAGGGTTGGGGAGGGAGAGGTGAGCAAGCAGAGCACGGAGGATTTTTAGGGCAGTGGAACTATTCTTTGTGATGCCATAATGGTGGATACATGTCATTACACGTTTGTCCAAACCCACAGAAGTGCAATACCAAGAGTGAACCCTAGTGTAAACTATGACCTTTGGGTGACATTGATGTGCCAATGTAGTTTCATTGACTGTAACAAATGTACTACTCTGATGAGGGATGTTGATAGTGGGGGAGGCCTTGCATGTGTTGGGGCAGAGAGCATATGAGAAATCTCTGCACCTTCTACTCAGTTTTGCTGTGAATCTAAGACTGTTCTAAAAAATAAAGTCTATTGGGCTAGCCCCCATGGCCTAGTGGTTGAGTTCAGTGTACTCCACTTCAGTGGCCTGGGTTTGCTTCCTGGGTGCAGACCTACACCATTCATCATCAGTGGCCATGCTGTGATGGCTGCTCACATACAAAATAAAGGAAGATTGGCAACAGATATTAGCTGAGAGCAAATCTTCCTCAGGGAAAAGAAGAAAAGAGTTAAAAAAATGGGTACAAATTTTCTGTAGTTTGATATCAATACATATAAAAAGCCTTGAAAATTTTACACCTTTTGGGGCTGGCCCATGGCTGAGTGGTTAAGTTCATGTGCTCCACTTTAGTGGCCCAGGGTTTCGCCAGTTCTGAACCTGGGGGTGGACATGGCACTGCTCATCAGGCCATGCTGAGGCGGCATCCCACATGCCATAACTAGAAGGACCCACAACTAAAATATACAACTATGTACTGGGGGGATTTGGGGGGAAAAAGCAGAAAAAAAAAAAGAAAAATTTACACGTTTTAATGCAGAAGTGATAGTTTTATGAGTTTATCCTATGAAAATAATGAACGAAGCAGGTAAAGATTCACGACGAAGATGTTCATAGCAGCATTGTTTGGTATAACAAGGAATTGGAAACAAGCTGAATTTCCCACAACTTGATTAAAATGTATTTTATGAAATACCATGTGACCATTAAAATTTTTTTAATCAATAATAAATTGACAGATTCAAAAATCAAACATACACAAAATTATACATTGAGAAGTAATACTCTCACCCTTCCTCATCTGTTTCATTCTCCTGGCCCCCTTTTATTTCTTTCCTTTATATTCTTGGAGTGTTTCTTTTTGCAAATACAATGATACAACTCATTTATTCTCCTTTAAGAAGTTTCCAGGGGTCAGCCCCGTGGCCGAGTGGTTAAGTTCGTGCACTCTGCTTGGGCAGCCCAGGGTTTCACCCGTTCGGATCCTGGGCGTGGACATGGCACTGCTCATCAGGCCATGAGGCAGCATCCCACACAGCACAACCAGAAGGACCCACAACTAAAAATACACAACTATGTACTGGGGCGGGGGCAAGGGGGAACTTTGGGGAGAAAAAGGAAAGATAAAATCCTTAAAAAAAAAAAAGAAGTTTCCATATCAACATATGGAAATATGGAGTGTTTCTTTGTTCTTCTTTTGCTATTGTGGAGTGGTCCATTGTGTGGACATACTACAGATTTTTTTAAAGTTCCCTTGCTAGACACAGTGGTCGAACATTTTCAAAATATGCCTGTTAAATTACAAATTGAATTATTTTCCACTTTTTAGCTATGTATAGCACTATAATATGAAATTAGTAGTGCTTCAATGAATCACTTTATATATAACATCTTTTTGAATAGATGCGAATATATTTGGATGATAAATTCCTGGAAGTGATATTTCTGAGTCAAAGAGTAAAAGCATTTTTTCTTTTTTGGATTGGCACCTGAGCTAACATCTGTTGCCAATCTTCTGTTTTTCCTTCTTCTTCTCCCCAAAGTCCCCCAGTACATAGTTGTAAATTCTAGTTGTAGGTCCTTCTGGCTCTGCTATGTGGGATGCTGCCTCAGCATGGCCTGATGAGCAGTGCTAGGTCTGCGCCCAGGATCCGAACCGATGAAACCCTGGGCTGCCAAAGTGGAGGGTGAGAACGTAACCACTCGGCCATGGAGCCGGCCTCAAAAGCGTTTGTAATTTTGGTAGATATGGGACACTGAACTCTGTGGGGGTCTCACCATTTTGCACTCTCCCGGTAAGCAGTCTTTGGTAGAGGTGAGTGCTGGGGGCTTCCCTTTAATCAATAATCGAATATCTGTTGAGTCTGAAGAAGGCCATACTCAGAAGCCTGGTTTCTCGCTGGTGCTGTTCTCTCACACCTGTCCTCAGTTCAGAATCCAGAGTGTCTCTCAGTCAACACATGGTGGGGGTGGGGGGGCACTGTTCCCCAGAAAATGACCTCGTTATTTTCTGTGTGTCACTCACAGAATAATTAATAATCAAATTAAGAATGTGCCCTTGTTTTTGACTGTAGACAAATTGTTAGGTAAACTCTTTAGTTACTTTGAAAATAAATGTAGTTAAGTTCTATGAATTAGAGTTGGAAAAGGTGGAGCATAGTTAATGGTTCAAGGTGCATTGGCACTGGCTTCCACTTTTCATTCAATCCACTTTGCTTTCACAGGGTTCTAGAAGGAGTGGTTTTGTTAGACATGCTTGTCGACTCACCTGATCCAGGTAGAGTATTTTTTCCCTCTCTGGTTTCCATCTACCCCCAGGGCAGTGCCAGGAAGATGCTAGTCAGGAGTGAGATGAGGCATCAGGATCTGTGTCCGCCAGCCACACTCCCTGTCTACGGAGGAAGATACAAGAACCTGTAGCTAACATCAAAGCTAGATTTTCAGTCAGAAATTTGTGATTGCTTTTAAACTATTTCAAAAAGTTTTGGAGCCCTCAGGAGGAGGCAGCGGTAGGGAGAGAGTGGGTTGAGTGAGCAAAGTCCTTGCAAGAAGCTGGTCATCAATGGATTCAAAGCGGGATTCAATATCAGAGAGGTCCGTTAGTGAAATTCCCTCGGTGGTAATGATCTTGTTCTCTGGCAGGACAGATGAATGAGAGGACTAACACAGTGTGGAACATGCACCCAGCATTCTACCAGCAGAGGGGGTGAGGGAGTTGCCAGCCGTCTGCTGACAGCTGTTAGCAGGGGTTTTCCTTCCCCGGTCTGTCCAGTCTGCCCTGCACATGGGCAGAGAAGAACCTTGTGGTCAGAGAAAGTCCTCAGGCACAGAGGTGCCCATGCTGCCGGTTGGAAGATGTGCACTGCAATAGTGAGAGTGAGTGTGTGTGTGTGTGTGTGTCACCCAGAACATTTGCTATGTGGGCATTGCTTTGCATGATTGTACTGTAATTCTTGGCTGGCCCTGTCGTTTCTGTCTCTCACCCTCCAGCAAGTTCGTCTGAGCATGTCCTTCTCATGGTGATGGCGAAAGTACAAGAGCAGGCAAGTCCCAATGTGCAACCATTCCAAGCCTCTCCCTGCATCCCTTCTGCTAGCATCCCATTGGCTGAAGCAAGTCACATGGCCGAGGCCAGCGTCACAGGTTGGAGCAGGTTACCGCACCTGCTGTGGGAGGGCATTTGTCGCAAAGTTACATGGCAAAGGGCACGGATGCAGAGAGATGTGAAGAACTGAGGCTAACAATGCAATCCACCACCATTAGTCCTGTGTCTTGGGTCCCAGAGCTGCCTGCCCTGCCTCTTCAGCTGCTGTTCTGATTCTGTGAGCCACCTCATTGCCTTAATAATTTCTCTTTTTGGCTTAATTTTCCAACAGTTGGATTCTGTTACTTGCTATCAAGGAATCCTAACAGATCCAGGTATTTTCATGCAGGGGAGAACAGGCTCAGGGATATTAAGTTCCAAAGGTCACACAGCTAATAGGTGGCAGAGTTTAGATTCAAACCAGGCTCCAAATTCCAGATTTTTTCCATCGCAACCAACTTGAGAATTGTGGATTCCCTAGGGCAAGGGAGAGAGAGGCTGGGGTCAGGATTCATCACACATGCTCTTGCTCAGGGGAACTCTGCCTGCCTCAGGGGGAGTGTGGTGTTGAGGCAAGAGCTGAACAAAACAGGAGAAGAATGAACAGGATCTCCAGGATCCGTGCTTGACTCTGCGCGCTATGAGCGGTCCAGCCCAGACTGGCCATGATGGAGTTCTCCAATTAGAGTGTATATCAAGACATTTCTCGGAGTACACACACCTGGGTCCCATGCTGCCAGACTCTTACTCCATAGATCAATAAGATTTTCCTGGCTTCTCCAAGTATTCATTCTTTACGAGATTCTCCACAAAAATCAACGTGGAAACTAAAAATCCCTGGATGGAAATCATTGACTATAAGAAGTGGACGTTAATGTGCTCTGCTGCAAAACAGGACAGCCTCTTCCTCGCAGACTGACCCTATTTTCCTAGCTTATTATCGCTTGTATCAGCCAAGATTGTGTGAATACTTTTCTTTCTTTTTTTTAAATTAAAAAAATCCTGTTTGGGGCTTTTTCTTGATATTTGATTCAGTTTGGACATTTTTCAATCCTCTTCTAGTTGAAAACGCTGCTTAAAAAACACATAGGAGCGAGGAAAAAAAAGTTAAAATTGTGACATATTCCACAGGCTTTTTTTTTTTTTTTTTAAGATTTTATTTTTTCCTTTTTCTCCCCAAAGCCCCCCGGCACATAGTTGTGTATTCTTCGTTGGGGGTTCTTCTAGTTGTGGCATGCGGGACGCTGCCTCAGCGTGGTCCGACGAGCAGTGCCATGTCCGCGCCCAGGATTCAAACCAACGAAACACTGGGCCGCCTGCAGTGGAGCGCGCGAACTTAACCACTCGGCCACGGGGCCAGCCCCTCCACAGGCTTTTTTGAGTCCCAGCTCAGTGTAACACACTTTGCTAGTCAATGGGGGCCTTGAAAGGTGCAGCCGAGCGGGGGAAGATGGAGAAGTGAGAGAGAGCGGCCTATGTGGAGGCACAGCTTGTTCAGGGAACTGGAAGCAGATTTTGAGAAACTATATACTCAGTAAGCGGCCTGAATCATGCACACGTGTCTCTTTATAAACAGAAGGCAGCTAACATTAAGTCCAGAAAGGGTTTCACAGGAGTCCCTGTAGTCCGGCTGTGGCACATTTTGGGCGTTTGTATCCCTTTGGAACTGAGCTAGGAACACACAAATCTGTAGCTTCTGAATCCTGCTACTCCCGAACGATCTCAGTACAAGGGATAAAAGATGCCCCTAAACAAAGGCGTCGGAGGACACGAACACGGGCGCCTCCTTGACTTTGGGGGATGGAAGGGGAGAGCTGCAGGGGCTGGGGGGGAGAGTGGGGAGGGGGTTGCGCTAGTTGGAACGACCCACCTGCTTTGAGCCCCGTCTTGGGATACCTGCGCTGTCTTCACTGCACAGTGCTGTCCCTGCCCCTCTAGGGACCGTTTACAGGGAATGATGAGGATTAGGGTGTCAACAGGACCAGTAGGGGCTACTGGGCTTCCACATGGCAAAACAAGGTAGGGGCTGAAGGGGACTCCACGCAGACATGCAGTCTGTATTTGCTGAGACCCAGCCTCCCAACCGAGAGACCCCCAACTGGAGAGGAGGTTGGAGTGAAAGACAGAGGAAAAGGCAGACAAGGGACAGCTGAGGTGTGATATTGTAAATGTTCATGTTTATACTTACTTTGAAAGGTAAGAAGTGAAGGAGTGAGCCCACCATTGACATGGTCCCTGTCTGAAGGCCCAGCAGAGGCCACGCTCTTTCTTCTAAGTCCATCCCTCATTCCCCACCCCCGTTTTTTTTTTGGTGAGGAAGATTGGCCCTGAGCTAACATCTGTGCCACTCTTCCTCCATTTTGTATGTGGGACACTGCCACAGTGTGCCTTGATGGGTGGTGTGTAGATCTGTGCCTGGAATCTGTGAACCCTGGGCTGCTGAAGCAGATCCCACAAAATTAACCACTATTCCACGAGGCAGGCCGCAATACCTCCCCCCCTTTTTTTTTATGGCAAAGGCCCTCCTTGATATTCATTGCCTTCTTCCTGATGTGTCCATTCCCACAGAATGCCCTTTGCTTTGTAACCGGCAAAACTGGAGTTCAAACTGCAATTTTCCTGTTATTTAAGCCCAACAAATTCAATCTGTGTCACTGGATATTGAATTGCAGGCGGTTCTCCAGTCACCATCTCCCTGTATACTTCTGTGTGTCTTCCAAAGCCAGTTAACTCTGCGACCTTTCTGAGGCCCAGCTGGTGGGCCCCAGTTTCTCAGAGCGAGGGGCTGGCTTCTACTTTCTGTCTCAAGGTAGTGATTGTTGCTATTTTTTTTAAAGTAGAAAGTGTCCTTGATGGGACATCTACCATTTTCCACTTGTGCTTTTGCAGGTAGCACTTACCACCCTCAGGGGGGTCGTTTTGCAATTGGACTGGTTTAGACAAAAGTCTTGCAATTCCCAGAACTAGTGAACGATAGTCTATCATCTTTTATATAAACATATATTTTTTATTGTAGTGAAAAACATATTACATTAAATTTACCATCTTGGACCATTTTTAAGTGCACAGTTCAGTGGTAAGTATATTTACATTGTTGTGCAACAGATCTCTAGAACTTTTCCATCTTGCAGAACTGAAACTCTGTACCCATTAGACTCTAATTCCCTTCCCCATCTCCCCAGCCATTGGCAACCACCTTTCTACTTTCTATGTCCATGATTGTTTTTTCTTTTTTTCTGGTGAGAAAGATTCGCCCTGAGCTAACATCCATTGTTCCTCTTTGTTTTTGCTTTTTTTTGCTTGAGGAAGATTAGCCCTGAGCTAATATCTGTGCCAATCTCCCTTCATTTTGTATATGTAGGATGCCTCCACAACATGGCTGATGATTGGAGCAGGTACATACCTGGGATCTGGGCCTGCAAACGCAGGCTGCCAAAGTGGAGCACGTGGAAATTTAACCCCTTGGCCAAGGGGCCGGCCCCATCTATGTCTATGATTTTGACTACAGTCTATCATCTTTGCATCTCCCCCAAATGAAGCAATACCTTCACTGTGCCTGATGGTCGCTCAAATACGTTACCCTGGGTATGAGGTTTTCCCCCTAAGCTTTTTTAGCTTCACCTTAAAAACAATTATTAATAAAAATGTCACACCAAGCCAGGCTGGCTCTCCAAGAAGTCACTGTCCTGTAATAGAAAGCTGTTTATAATCCAGACACTTCACGCATGTGAAAAAAATCTCAGAAAGGGAAATGGCACCACGTGAGCAGTGATCATTTCTAGGTGGAAAATTATGAAGGAATTTTTAATTTGTCTATTTTTAAAGTGATGCGCGGAAGACGCAGACTACTTGTCTAGCAAAGAATATACATGTACAAAACAAAAGCAACAATTGTCCAGATATTTGGTACCATGTAAACAACAATTTTTTTTGATGCTTTAAGGTTTTTGAAAGGCTAATTGGGGGATGAATTAAGCTAATCAGATAGTTTCGCACAAATGCTTTCTAATAGCCAAACAACTGGTTAAGAACCATCTGGTCAAATGGTTAAGCAGTGTAAAGGCTCCCCTAGGGGCAAGTTAAACATTGGTGAGGCTTCCTCATGTCAGGGGCTCTATCAGAAGAGGAACACCAGGGGAGGTTATGCTGATCAGGCGCAGGACTCGGAAGATGCATCCTAGGCACCTGGGGAGTAGATTTCACAAGGTCTTTGCCTCAGTCAAGCAGCGCTGGTTGTCAAGCAGCCACCGGAAGTGCCCTCCACCAGCCCAAGCCGAGGAGGGCAATCTGGGGGAGAGAGCCAGGCCTGTCTCATGGAACCCAAGTCAGAATTCTTGGGGCCCAGAATCACAGCCGGAGGGTCATCACAGTGGGCTGTGTCTTCACATTCTGGGGACTCCTCCTGGTTTCTGCATCCTCTTCTCTCTGTGTGTTTGCTCTGTCCTCTCTCCCTGTCCCAGACCAGCTCCCTCTGACATCTCAGTTTTAAAGCCCAGGAATCTGACATGCCTAGGAGACAGAATTTAATTGAGCCAGCTTGGGTCAGGCATCTGCCCAGGAGGCCATTAGCCCACAGGGAGCATTGTGTTATTTGGGAAAGCCATCCTTCCTCTAGGTAGATGCAGCCCTGAGCCAGGGCACACAGTCAGGCTTATACTTGCACCCACCCACTCCTTTCCTTGTGCAGGGCACAACCTAGACAACAGTACATGGCAGCCCTTGTCCTCCTCTGGTCCGATCAGCTGTGACTGGGGTGGGGGCAGGCAGAATCACATGATCTCCCTCGAGCAGGTGGGTGGGGAGATAGCACTCTTCCCCCACACCCCCCATCCCCGTTCCAGCAACAAAAACAGCTGTGGCACCTCCCACCCTACCTCTTTCAGGCAGATCATGTTACACAGGGGCTGGAGGTACTTTGTGCTGGCATATTCCATGAAGAAACTGTAACCTTTGTTTGTAAATAGGGAGAACATGATTAAATTGAAGTTAATGCGTTGCTATGTACAGCCAAGGGAAAAAAATAGAGATCACTTGGTCTTAATTTGTACCATCAGACAAGTGAGTGAAATACAAGATTTCTTTTTTGAGACTTACCACTAAAAAACAAATGGTTTACTAAAGAAAGGAAGAGAAATTCTCTTTCAGGAGATTTTCATTCGGGGCACTTAGAAGCAGCTGTGATGGTACGGGATTGTACTTGCTGGGAGAGGGAGGCAGGGTCTGGGGGGCTTCTCTGGCCCCTGCTGAACCAGGATCCCTGGCTCAGACAAAGCAATCAGATTTTTCCTTTGTGAACTTTGTTTGAATGCACTCCCTATGAACTGGCTCATGGTTTTCTGGATCTGTTTGTAATTGTCAACCTTGTTCCCATATTAGACATAAAACCCCATCTGTATTTTGGGAAAGCTGCTGGTCTCTGCATCTGTTCTTTTCCCCACTCTCTGCTCTCTCCTGTTTGATGAGACTCCAGGCTGTGTCAGGAGTCCCTGGGGTCCCTTTTCTCCCTGCAGAGCAGTCTCTCCTGATGGGTCATCCTTCACTCTGACTTCGCTTCTCTGTCCTGCTGATGACATGGAATTTCCAAATTGCCTTTGACTCCAGAGTTTCCTGATGGCTCTTCTCCAGCTCCTCACCATCCCTCTAGACCCAATATAGCTGGACACACACTTCAAAATGTCATTCTATTGGCCTTTGTGAAATGACAAGGCATTTTCTCCTCTTGTAGTCGGAGGTCAACATATTTATAATTGACCTTAGAATGTTCTTTGAGACATTGGGACTGTTCCTAGGTTTTCTGTTTCAGACTCTATGGTCTATTTTATGCCGCAAAATAACCCCAACTTGATTCAATTCAAGACATTCAATACCAGCTCTGGGCTGGATGGGGCAATCATGGCAGGAGATGTGATGGTTACATCATAATTACATCATGGGCATAATTGGTTGAATTAGCCCTGTCCGGGGCAGAGATTTCGTGAAGTCTCTGAATCTCTTCTAACCCCATCATCATGATGTGCTGTCTTCTTGTTCAGAGAACACTGAGTTATACACCACGTTTTATGTTGTAGGTGTGACGTGACTTAGCAGCTAACTGTTCGTGGTGACTTGGAAGGGCTGAAAAGTCTGGGGAGAAAAAGTTTGTCTCATTTTAGAGATCTTTGGCTCAAAATCTGCAGAAGATTTGTAGCAGCCAGGTTGTAAAATGTAGACGAATCCCTGAGCAACAAAAGATCCTTATGGGAAAGTCACAATGTAGATGCAATGACTTTCTGTGCACACGGTTTAGGAGTCGTGCGGTTGAGTCATAAAATTGTTAGGATGTAGGGGCCAAGGAACTCAGAATAGCAAGCCAAGAATAATCTTCAAAAGAGATTTAAAAGCGTTTTCTGCCAGGCAGGCGGAGACAGAATAGGGAATCCTCAGAGAGGAGCAGGCTATTGAGAAAAGTATTACAATATTTAGTCCTATAATTAAACAGCTGGAACAACTTCTGGGGTGTTTTGGTAACCGTCCAGAGTTCAGGAGCATTTTCAGAGTTCTTTCACACTCTGGAGGAGAAAAAATTTAAGCATTATTGGATAATTGTGAAGTTTAGTTGTCAGATCACTCATTTTACATTCTCTTCCCTTGAATGTGAAATCGCATGAGTAGAAATTGGAGATGAACAATGCTTTTGTGAATTTTGTAAAATCTTCTGATGCTTTTGTGAAGGTTTTTGTAGAACATGTGCTGTATTCTTGCTTCTCAATTACCCAGACTGCAGGATGACTTACATCTGTCGATTCATTTATAAACGGGCACGTTCAGTGGGTCTGGTTCTCAGACTTGGCTGTACACTGCAATCACCCGAGGAGCTGTAAAAAAATACTGATACCTGGGGCCCACTCCCAGGGATTCTGACTTAATTGGTCTGGAGTGTGGCTTGGGTACTGGGATTTTTAAAAGCTTCTCCAGATGATTCTACTATGCAGCAAAGTCTGAGCGCTCTATGGGATTTTCTGATTATTTTAGGCTTTTTTCAACAAATTTACTCCTTAAAGTTGAATTGATTGGTCTTCATTGAGGCTTGGCATTTCTCCTGAAGAGTCTATTTATGTTAACAGCCCAACTAAAGAACATTTCAACAGTTCAAATGTATTCTTCAACTGCACATGTCTATCTTGTACAAAAACAAGCACCTATGTAGAAATTTACAAGATATTGATTTTGAGTTCAATTGAATTTAGAATTTGCTGAAACTACTTTAAGTTTTTTCTGGAGAAGTCTGAAAAGGATTCAGTGTAAGTTTTGTTTTGAAAAAGGTTATAATCTATGAGAAGGGATCTGACTTTTTAAAAAACAGGTAACAGTTTCTACCTTGAGCCAAAGATTGTGAGTTAGAGTGGCTCCTAAGTGTATCAGCTAGCTTTTGCTGCATAACACACTGTCCCAAAATTTAGTGGCTTTACACAAGAGCTATTCATTATTTCTCATGAGTCTATGGGTCAGCTGGGGCTTTTGCTGATCTGGGCCAGGCTTGGCTAGCCTCAGCTGGGCTTGTTCATGTGTGTGAGGTCAGCTTGTGAGCTGGATATGAGCTAGTTGGTCTCAGATGACTTTGCTCATATGACCGTTGGTTTTCTAGCTGAAGACTAGAGTGACAGGAGTGACTGGATCATGTGGTCTCTCACTGTCCAGTGGGCTAGCCTGGCCTCACTCACATGGTACTCTCAAGGTTCCAAGTGCAGCAAGACAGCAAGTCCCAATGTGCAAGCAAACACTTTTTTAGTCTCTGCTTGTGTGGTTTGCTACTGTCCCATTGGCTAAAGCAAATCGTATAGCCAGGTTCGGAGCCCATGTGAGAGGGCACTACTAAAGGGCATGGATATAAGGGGCCTTGAACAAACTGGGTTAATTACTGCAAACAATCCACCAGGGTGCTTGCCACCTCAATGCCATCAATTCTTCCAGCATTCTGCGTTACCTTCTTCTTTAATTTGAAAATAGAATGGTTCAAACTCTCATCCCGTAAATCTGGGCTATCCCATTATTCCTCTTCTCAGCATCTCCAAGGATCCTTGGAGTGTGGGTGGGCATGTGTTTGTGTGTGTGCGTGTGTGTGTAAGGGAAGTCATGCAGGAAGGGAACACTTACTTTGCTCCTCAATGGTCTTGCATTAATTTTCTTCCTTCATAGAATTGTTGATGGATCGTGGTGTTCACTCCACCTCCAATAATTGCTCTTCTCCTTCCAGACTTCAGCTCTGAAGCATCCACCCTCAGATTTCTTGTTAATTAGAAAGGAGGAAAGGTAGCTTTACAACGGAGTTACCTAGAGGGTATCACTAGCCAAGGGGTCAAAGTTAACATTCCCAACCATGGGACAAAGTGACATCATGTGACCTCTGATTTGATGCACTGCATGACCTTATTTCTGTGGTATTCCTGCCAAAAATGCATAAGCTGAATCTTGTTATGAGGAAAATAGCCACAGAAATACAGTTGAGGTACATTGTGCAAAATTACTGGTTTGGATACCTCCAAATGCCCATATCATGTAAGACCAAAAGTGGCAGAACATTCTAGATAAAAGATTAAAGAGACGTGAAGATCAAATGCAATTGGTGATCCTAGAATGGATCCTGATAAGGATATTGGTGGGAAGACCTGGGAAAATTTGAATATAGACTGTATATTCAATATTATTAAATTGATATTAACTTTCTAAGACGTGCTGATGGTATTGTGGCTGTGTAGGAGAAGACTCTTAGAATGCACACACTTAAATATTTCAGAGTTAACTGTCTTGATGTCTGCAAGTTACTTTCAATTAGTTTCAGTAAAAGCAAGCAACTGCAACAAGATAATTGGTAATTCTGGGGAGACGGTATGCGAATGTTCATTGCTCTATTCTTTCAAATTTTAATAGGTTTGGACTTTCCAGATAAAAACTTGGAGAAAATATTTTGGATATTTGCACTAAAACTGGAATGACAAACTTTCATTCTCTATCAATGGTCTGAATTTTCTGAATTTGCTTTTAGGTGAAAAACAAGAACAAGAGCAAAAATCTCAGAGATTTCTCGTACGACATGCCAGGGAGTCTTTGGGCACAAGTTCCCAGGAGGCTGGGGTAGGGAGAGCCCCAGGAGACTCGCTCCGACCATCTTAGCAGCGTCTTTCTGCTTAAAGTAGGGACTTCTCTGCCATGTGCCAACCACCAGGTCCAGAGCTCACTTTGGCTTTTGCAATCATTTTGCCGCAGAAAGTGCCCTGCTCTTCCTTCTCCTGTCCTTTCTGGCACTGTCTTGGTGTCACGTTGCTTTGGTGCTTTGTGTGTTCCCCTGAGAAGCCACAGGGAACATGGAACTGTGATTATCACTCATCTATCCTACCGCTTTCCAAACTACTCATCCTAAATTCAGTTGGGAAACAGGAAATGGATACTGTTCTATGAAACTTTGGCCGGCTCCACTTTGGATAGACTCCAGGCTCATGTAGCCCACGTTGGCCAGGCATGCATTACTTTTAAAAATCATTCCTAAGCAAGACTTAAAATTTAGAATTAAAAATTTTCCTCTCTCCTATGGTTCCTTCCAAGGGAAGACCCAGCTGGGCCTCTGAGCCCTGGATGGTGAAGTTTTCCTCTCCTTTTACATTCTGGGGTCTCATGGTAACTTTCCAAAGCAGCTTCTGGTCTGAATTCAGTTGTGAATTCAGTTACAGAGAATTCTTCATATTCTATTGTAACATTTGGATGTGGTTTTAAAGTACAAATAGTAGTATGCTATTGATTTCTTCTTCTGACAAGAAAAGAAAATCATCAAGTTTTGCATGTTACCAACACTAGGTAGGAGATGTGACTCTGAGCTGGTTTTGGATGTCAAGTTGGTAGCCTAGAGGAGGGAAGGAAATGGGTAGGAGAGGGGAAGACATTTCAGGCTGGTGACCTTTGGCGTGGAGGTGTGAGGCAACATGGAGCATTCTGGAAGCCACAGGCCACCTGGTGAGGCTGGAGAGTAGGCTGCGGCTGAGGGTCACTGTGAAAGTTAACCCTGAAGAGACGGCCAAGGGATACAACACGGGCAGTCTCACTTCCTGGTACATCAAGGAGTTTGGACTTCTTTCTTTAGGTCCGTAGTTTTCCATTTTTGTCATTTATAAATCATTTGTTGGATGCTGTTACTGAAAGAGATCACTGACTACAGGTAAATCAAGAAGAAACGATTCAGCATAATCTTAAAATAATACATTGAAGCATGTTTTTTAAAAAACAAATGAAAAAATTGTTTCTTATCAGCGAGAGGGTACTTTCTGCATTTTTATCAAATCTCAAGGATAGAAAAGTTGTTCCGTTCTATCCCACCAATTTCTTTTCTTAGTCTTTCTAAAATTGGAAATTCCTAACTCGCAGCACATACTGGGAATGGCAGCCGATATTTGGCTGCTCTTTCAGATGGATCTGTGTATTTCGACTGAAGAGATACAGAAATTACGGAGGATTCTCCCGGAAGACCACATTCAGCACTTCGTCAGAAGTGAAGTCAACAGGAACGCTACGCTCAAAGGCTAGAGAGTCACGTGTTTCAACCTAGGAGGGAGTTGTGAATGGATTTGAATCCACTCTTTGGTTGAATTCAGTTCCAGAGTATTGTTCATATTCTATTTTAACATTTGGATGTGGTTTTAAAATACGAATAACAGTATGCTATTGATTTCTTTCTCTGACAAGAAAAGAAAATCATAAAGCGTCGGCAAAGAATCAAATGCTCAAGAATTGAGCCATTTATACAAAATTTCAATTTCTAAGTTATTTTTCTTCAGCACTCTGAAGATATTTATTACTTATGTGACTTCTGCAGCCAAGTTGCTAAAGACAAACCTGAGTCAATCTGATTCTTGGTCCTTCGTAGCTAAGTTTCTTTCCACTCTGCTTGCTTTTGAGTTTTATCTTTATCCTTTTTTATTTTTAATAAGCCCTGGGAGGGGCTGCAAGTGCCTTCAAAGTGTCTATGATCAACCGCAATGCACGTCAATTCTCATAGCCGGCTTGTTCTTCATCCTTCATTGACGCGTGAGCCAAGTGGTACAGCACTAAGTTCCTTTTGTTTTGAAGTTTCACCATATGTGTATGTGTGAATTAAAAACAAACAGACACAAACTAGACTTATTTGACTGAGCGCTTGTCAAAATATTTTAATCTGTGGACTCCTGTCTTTATTCAATGCTGAGAAATTCTCAGCCATTCTTTCTTCAGTAGTATTTTTGCACCGTTTTCTGTTTTTTATTATGTTCCTTCTATTTTCTTCGGGTTTATGTTGTTTTTCTGCTTTCTATAATCCAGACCTTTGCTTATGCTGTTCTCTCTGTCTAGGATGCCTTTCCCACCAGACCTTCTCCCGCTTTCATCCAAGGTTCAATTCAAATAACTCCTCTTCTATGAAACCTCTTTTATCCTCAAGTGGATGTACCTGGTTCTCCAATCATACAAAATTGTAAACCCCCTGAGGCGACAATGGTGCCTTCTGTTCCTTTGCATTTCTCAAGATCCCAGCACAGCGCAGGACACAGGTAATCCATGGCATGTTGGCTGGCTGATTTTGATACATGAAAATGTGTTGGAAGGTCACCAGAAAGAAGAAAAAGAGAAGTCTGGTTCGAGGGGAAAGGAAGGGGAGCATGGGGCACTCTTCTCGGATAATACACTGCACATACGCAGACATTAATTATGTGAGCAAACGGTGACTGCTATCTCAGAAATAATGATAGCCATTAATAGCCAATATTTATTGAGTCTCTATTGTGTGCCAGCCACTGTGCTAAACACTTTAATTTGTTTCAGTTCATGCTCAAAACAGTATGATGAGGGAAGCAGTATGATGTTCATTTTCCAGCTGAGGGCACCGAGGCTGAGAGCGGTGGCTGATGTGCCCGAGCGGACACAGCTGGTGAGCAGCTAACCCGGGACAGGAGCCCAGGTCTGGCTGACTCCAGGGTGTGCCCAGATAATCACCGTGTTCCCAGCTCTCCCGAAAGGCGATGGCAGCATACACAGGATGCTGTCATGGTCTCTTAGTGACCATTAAACATTTTGAGTGTGTTGTTTGGCCAATGCCACAGCTAAAACTTGCTTTTGTCCTGAAAATATGATTTCTGTGGCAACTGGGTAGTCTTGTGGTCTAGCCAACTCTAGACCAAAATCACTCAGGCTTCTGGAATCAGCTCTGAGCCACCACTTATGTAACTGATGACTTATAAAAGAGTGGGAGGTAGTAATTGTATTTACATGGAAGTATTATTCGCACAGTCCTGAAGGAATATTGGAACATTCTTACACTTGTCAGATAATTTGCAAATGTCTTAAATGTCAATATGCAAAAAAAGTCAGCGACATATGAAGACTCTGTCCACGTTTATATCCTTATATTAATGGGGGAGCATAATCCCTGCAACTTATAAAACCCCATCATTTATGAAGTAAACCTGACAAACCTGCTAGATTTTTCTGGTCATAAAAGTTCTGTTTTGGCTTGATCTACTCTGGTGGTTTCAAGAGTTGTGATTTTCTTGCAAAGTGTGTGATGCTAATTACATGAGAGCAAAATGCTCTCTTTTTGCAACTTCGTAAATAGGTCTGAGAATGAATTGGGATGATGGGGGTAACCACCTTCCAAAGGTAGATATCAAGGGTATGGGTTTTGTTTTCTTGAGTGTTGAGATTGCAGAGGGCAGAATGAGTAGCTTTTTCAAAATTGGGTGGGAAAATTGAGACTACCAGTTTCCAACATGGCTTTATTTTTGGGGAAGCGGGAAGGACAGGTCAAGCAAAGTGGTAGTCACCTATACTACCCCCTTCAGAACACTGTCAGCATGCCTGTCTCAACTTTACAGGGTGACCCCCTGCTGAAAGGTTTCTATATAAAGGTCAGGGTCATGGGTTGATTCTATTCCCCCAAAAGATATATTGAAGTCCTAACCCCTGATACTTGTGAACACAACCTTGTTTGGAAATAGAATCTACAGATGTAATCAAGGTAAGAGGAGGTCATTACTGTGGGCCCTCATCCAATATAACTGATGTTCTTATGAGAAGAGGGAAATTTGGATACAAACACACACAGAGAGTAGACAGTCATGTAAAGATGGAGACAGAGATTGGAGTTATGCTGCCACAAGCCGAGGAATGCCTGGGGCTACCAGAAGCTGGAAGAGGCCAGGAAGGATCCTCCCCTAGGGGCTTCAGAGGAAGCATGGCCTTGTCAACACCTTGATTTTGGAATTCCAGTCTCCAGGACTGTGAGAGAACAAATGTCTGTGTTTTAAGGCAGTTTGCGATTCTTTGTTACAGCAGCCTTGGGAGCATAATATAGTCAGTGACTCTCAACACTGGCTCGTATTTAGAGATACCTGGGAAGCTCACAAACAACACTAATGCCTGGGCCCCCCACCTTAAACCGATAGAATTTCTATGTTTTAACTTTGGCCTGGGAGTTTTTTTAAATGCCCCCTCCTCCCTGGTAGGTAATTCTAGTATGCAGCTGTAGGGGAGGAAGACATTTCCTCTTCCCAAATGTGGGTTCGTCTGGCCGGAGAACGAATTAAATTCGCAGGAGACAGAATAGCAAGAGAAAATTAAACAAAGCTTTATGAGGAACCATGGCCTGGGGCCTCTCTTCCCGAAGGAAGAAAGGACACCCAAGAAGTGGGGTGCACAAAGTGGTTATATACCCCAAACAGGGTGTTTCACATGTGACTGAAAAGTCCCTCCCACAATAGTCACAAGATTGCCCTGTCGGCACAGTGCTTGATGGACACAGCAGGTAGTGGGTCTGCTATCTCGATGGGCGTAGCAGGAGGCAAGTGGATTGTATGGAGCTGGGAGGTCACAGGTGAGCGCAGCAATCAGTTCCCAGCCTAAGGAAAGATGCTTAATCCTTAAAGAAATGCCATCGTTGGGAGGGGGAGGAAAGTTAGTTACAGGAGGTTACCAGACTAGCACAATAAAATGCAGATTTAAGTCCTTGCCTTTGGTATTGATTAAGAGTTTCTAGAGAAAAGGTCATCCCCTTTCTTCTTCCTGGTGCAGAGAGGGAGACACCTTTTACAGATAGAGATTTACCTTACAAATGTAAATGTGTCCTAAGAAAGGGCAAGTTCCATTCCTCAGAGCCTCCTTCCCTGTCCCAGTTTATCAAAAGCAATCAGCCTCAAATAATCCTGATGGCAAAGAGACATATCTTGCGGTGGCCAATTTCAGGTCCCTACACAGCCAAGGCTGAGAACCACTGATAAGGTTATCATCCTTTGAACCACATGCCCATGTTTCTCAGAGGCCAATGATTGTCACCTCTGACCCACAGGTAGTTATGCTCTGGTCTCTGAAGTGCAAGAACTCTATCCAAAAGGAGCATCCTATACAGGAAATTTACCCAATCAGATCTTCTCTCTTGGGGAATTTGAATGTACGATACAGAAACAATATTGGCAGATAGTCCAGAGGCACAGAACTGGAGAGAAGGGAGTGAGCACAAGCTCAAAGCAGGAGAAGCCATGAGTGGGCAGATGACATGACTGAGTGGGAGGCGTGGGGCAGAAGGTCAGTGGTGGGTGAGTGGGGGAGGGCTATAAAGAAAGGCAGAAATGGATGTGTTGAGTCTGAGCTTGAAAGACTTCTTGAGTTGCTGTAGGGTCCTCAGAGCTGCCAGCAGACAACCAGTGCTGCTGCAGCATCTGCAACAGGGGTGAGGGATGCTCCATTCTCCATAATCTTGTTACCATGTGTGGTCTGTGGACCAGCAGCATCAGCATCATGTGGAAGCTCGTTAGAAATGCAGGGTGTTGGCCCTACTCTTGTCCTCCTGACTCAGGATCTGCATTTTTACAAAATCCCTGGTGACTCATTTGCTCATTAAGTTTGGCAAGCACAGCAATATAAGACCTGGCTGAGCGGCTCCTGGTATTATTTCCTGGGCTTCCGTACTCCCTGTTTCTCCTTATAAAAACCGAATCACCTGAGGGAATCTGAGTGGGTCTCTGTTTCTTGCAACCTGAAAGATCTCCTTCCTCCACGGAAGACAGAAATAATTTTCTGTGTGAGAGCTGTACAAAGTTGAAAAGATTTTGACACTGAATTTGGCATTAGGGATTGCTGCAGACTGTTGGTGCCCTTCATCTGGCACTTTTGATAATAGCTGGTCTCTCAAAGGCAAAGCTTTGCGAATATCTCTAGTTCAGTGGTTCTGAATGTGAGGTCCCTGAACCAGCAGCTTCCGCATCACTCAGTAATGTTTTAGAATTGCAAATTTTCAGACCCCATTGATGCGGGGTCGGTGAGCCAAGGAGTCGAAAGAAAGATTTCTTAGACTCTCAAGATCTGGCAGTAGTGCTCTTTTATTTAGAGAATAGTGTGGAATAGCATGGGGACAGGACCCATGGGCGGTCAGAGCTCCTGCTGCTGCCGCTTCTGCTGCCCCCGCTGGCATGGGGACAGGGCCCATGGGCAGGCAGAGCAGTTGCTGCTGCCCCCGCTGGCATGGGGACAGGACCCATGGGCAGGCAGAGCTGGTACGTGGGGACAGGACCCAAGGGCAGTCAGAGCTCCTGCTGCTGCCCCGAGTTGAGGGTTAGGGCTAATTTTATAAGGCATGGGTACGTGACTTATTTTTTCTGGAGAAAAGCAAAGATGATGTAAAAAGTCATTAAATGATTGCGGTGCAGATGGGGTCTGGTTATTGTGCGGTCATATAACTTTAGATACGAATCTGGCCATATAGATCGGCATGTAGGTGAGGATGCCCTGGGCTTC
The DNA here is from genome assembly GCF_037783145.1 of Equus przewalskii. Classification (NCBI taxonomy): domain Eukaryota; kingdom Metazoa; phylum Chordata; class Mammalia; order Perissodactyla; family Equidae; genus Equus; species Equus przewalskii. The sequence continues at coordinate 17,777,144 of NC_091851.1, read as the reverse complement.
TCTCCCTGGAGCAGTCCTAATTCATACCATAAAAAAAGTCCACTGGGTCATATAGTTTGGCATGTAGGCCAAGTCACCTTGGGCTTCTCTAGCTGGGGCAGCCTTAATCCACATCACCATCACAGACCTACTGAATCAGACACTCTGGAGGTGAGACCCAACCATCGTGCTTAAGAACACCTCCAGGGGATGCCGGGGCACCCCAGCACTTGAGAACCATTGCTCTAGTTCATTGGTTTTGTACCACTCATTCTCTCATCTCCAAAACTACTGGGCAAATGATCCAGGGATGTCACATCTAATTCTTTGATAAAAATATTGGTGGGAAAACTCTGTGATAATCGCAGACTGAAAAGAACCTAAATGCCCACAATAGCAAATGGATAAACAAATTGAGGTATATTCACACACTAGAATACAGTAATGAGAATGAATGATTTACAGCTACAGACAAAATGTCGAATGAAAGAAGCCAGGCACAAAAGAGTACATACTGTATGATTCCAGTATATAAAACACAAACACAGGCAAAAGTAATCTACGTTGGGAGATGTCAGGCTTTGGTGTTCCGCCTCCCTGGGACACTGTCTACCCCTGGCCCGCTGACTCTTCCCTGTGTAAAAGTCCTACTCATCCTGCCGTTCTTAGCTTAGACGTACCTTTTCAGGTGCCTTTCTCTGTCGTTTCATTCGGAAGTCAGCTTGGAGGGAGAAGTGCCTGGAAAGAGGCACAAGGAGGGCTTCTAGGGGGACTGGCAATGTTCTATTTCCTGCTCTGGGCGCTCATGACTCCGCTGTGTTCATTTTGTAAAAAACATATCAAGCTGTACATTTACTATTTGTGCACTTTTCCATATCTATGTTATTATACTTTCATAAAAATAAAAAAACAACACTGGTGGGTGTTGTTAAATGTTTGAGTCCTGATGTGATTTTTCCTACTGCATATTTTTTTGTAGCCTATAATTTGGGGTTTGGGTCCAATGTCTTGTTTTCAATGCATGGGATCAGGAACGTTAGCAACCCACATGGTTGCGTGAATTAATCTCCAAAACCTCGCTTGGAACAGAGTGTTGACACTTGAAAGTGATTAGAAGTTTAGGAAGTGTCCTAAAATATATCTTGCTAATGTTTCTGAGTAAAGTTTTGCAATACAATTTATTTTTTTTTTGATCTGCGAACAATTTTGCCAGATTATTTTTTCTGAAATAGCAGTTTTACCATCTTTTTTTTCCAGGAGGCCCTCTTAAATCACCTTTGGAATTCTGTGGAAGAGAAACGTCTGTGTGATTATTTGTTCTCCATAAGCCCACTCAGTAAACACGTGGGCAGAGCTTTATGAGGAAATAATTTTATTGAGTAAGATGAGCATCTAGGAGGTTATAAACTCATAATGAAGGTATTTACAGATCGTTACAGCTTCTTTCCAAAAAGCACAAATACTCATTACATATGCACAGCCTAACCTGCATTTTAGATAAGTAATCAGAAAAGAGGGAGAAACAGAAAAACATATAATCAGCGCTTATTCAAATCCAAAATGGCCTGTTGTAGCCCCTCTGCCATTATCATTTACAAGGTAGTCGAAGAAAGAACAGTGTTCCCTTTTGAGAGTTGCAAGGCTTGGTATTATTTCTATTACTCAGATTGAGGTTTAATGGAAAATTCTTCCACAACTCTATCCAAATTAGTTACCTGGGGGTTTGAGGTGGAAGGAACATTCGAGGTCCTTCTGCACAAACTGCTTCTTTGACAGGTGAGTCAAATGAAGCCCACAGAAGGTGAGTAGCTTCTCCCAGGCTGTACACCCGGTTAGTGAAGGACCTTGGCTGGACTCAGTCTGTGAACTCGTCTGTCTGGGCTTGTCCCACGGACACGCAGAAAGCCCAGCAGAGAGCTGGTCCTGGTGGAGGGGACGCCACGGGAGCCCCAAGTGCCTAAAGAAGATATGAGCCACTCTCAGAGCTGGGACGTACTCACAATGGAAGACTGGGCCACTCCAATCCGGCCTCATTGACTGTTTTTCCTGAAGCATATTCAGACTGGATCCCTTCTGCCTCCTGCAGACTTTCTTCCTCCGCGTTTTTCTCTACTAATTCAATTCAGCACACGAAGTTTTGAGAGCTATGCCAGGCACTCAGCTAGGTGTGGGGGATTTGGCAGTGAACAATGGCGTCCCTACCATCATAGTGTTGAGCAAGGAGAGATAGTAAATAAATTGTAAGGAGGAGGAAATGCAGGGTGTTGAGAGGTGAATGACAGGATATTGAAGCTAGTCCAGGGGGACAGAGAAAGGCTCTTGAGACGTCCCCTCTAGGCCACAAATGGCAGGATGAACTGGCTTTAGACAGCGAAGACCAGGAGACAGGATGGGCTGGGGACGATGTTCCAGGCACAAGGAGCATCACGAGCAAAGCCTGGATTCAAAAGACATAGTGTGACCACCAAGGAGACCTCTGAGTCTTTGTCCCTCGAGGTCTGAACTGCTCTACTCCCAGGACTGTGAGCCAATAAATCTTTTTACGTCTAAATTTCTTCAAACCACATTAAGTGTATTTTAGGAAGGAAGTAAAGCTAAAACACAATTATTTACATAGTGATTTTCCTTCGGAAAAATACAAGGAAATTTAAAAAATTGTTCCTGTCCTCAAAGAGGCTTTGCCCCCACTTCTACAGGCTCTCTTAGTCACAGAACAGAATCTCTGGGTATCACTTAATTAAAATATTCAATTATTTTTAAAAGTAGTATTAAACTACAAAGACATATCTATTGCTTGCCATCTATGATCTATCCTCCAAGAAGTACTGGAACAAATAAAAGGAAAGCCAGATATACGTAGAATTCTGTATTCATAGCCTTCCCTCACGCCCACTCCTAAAGAGGGAAAGTATGGGGACTATTTATGAGTTATATCAGTGTCACAGTGGTCAGAGGTCCAGATGGAGAATGATCTGGAAACCAACTGATTCAAGGAAAAGCTGAAGACACTAACATATCACAGTCTACAGAAGAGGTGATTCAGGTAGGAAATAATTTTCATTGTACCAGTCAGGGAACTTGGTTTTAACCAACAGAAACTACCGCTGGCCCTCTTAAGCCAAATTGGTTTTAATTGAAAAGGGATTTGGGCTTACATAAATAGGGATTAGGGTTGGAGATTGGGGTTAGAGGTTGGGCAGAAACTAAGAGAAGCGCGGCCCTGGTCAGAGCATAGGAAATGTCTGCTGCAAATGCTGCCAACATCTCCAAACATCCCTTCTACTTTCATGGCATTTGCCTTAGTCCTACAGCAAGAAAGCATCTGACTGGCTGAATTTAAGTCACATGTTGGACACTTCTATGCTGGGGAACCCAGAAGGAGGCAGAGGGAAGCTGGTGTTGGGAAAGACCCTTATACCAATACAATACTGTGAACGTCTAAGTTGGGTATACAGCCAACAGTGGTCATTTCTTGTTTATTTGTGTCTTTGCTTATTTATTTCCTGTCTCTTGCCCCTGGAATATAACGTCTTCAACAACCATCCACTGTTGTCCACTGTGGATCTTTAAGCCTTGAATAATAAACAATCAACAGATACTTGTGGGATGTATTAATGAATGAACCTTCAGGGGAAGGAAACATTCCACATTGCTGCACGCATAGACAAGAAGGAATATGTCATTTTTATAGAGATGTGGATTTTGGCTCAAGATAAGGAAGACTTTTCTAGCAACTAGAGTTGTCAAACAGCATTACAGTCTATCTCAAGAGTAATAGGTTTCTGAGTTTGGAGGTGGCAATGGGATTTCATCACGGACATCCATTATTCCTTCCTGTGATAACAGCCCTCACAAACTTTTGTTTGGGGCTTCCTTACCCAACTCTCAGGTCATGTGTTTTCTGGAAAGTTCACTCTGCTTTCAAATCCAGAGGCTAATCTAATTGGTAAATTCCATCCATCTGGCCACAGTGACTAATTCAAGGAGAGGCACGTAACTCAAATTAGGTCAAGCAGGGCCAACTGGGCCCAACCCAGGACTTTGAGCCTTGGGGGAAGCTGACTCTCTCTTTGGACAGATACGGTGTCATGGTGATGAAGGCTTGGAGTAGTCAGGGGCCCTCATGTGAAGCTTGAAAATGAAGCTGACATGCAAGAAGGCAGAACTGAGAGAAAGAGGGAAGTCCTGATCTATGTGTGCTTGAAGACAGACCCACCCTGAATTCTTATAACATGAGCCCAAATTTTTCCTTGGATTGGTTTTCTGTTAGTTGCAACAAAATGAGTCTCAAATGATACAAGTGCCAACTCTGTTCAATTGCTAGTGACCACTTAGAGCACTGCGTTGAGGAGGATCCTGAGGCCAAATCCTGGTACAATGGAAAGAGTAAGGATGGTGAGTGTTGTCTGTCACAGGAAGGGGAAGGGAAGTGGTGTCATGCACGCCATGTATTTTCTTGCCATCCTCGGGCCAGATGCTCATTTCTCAGGACATCATAGTCCAGATTCCTATCATAAAGGATAGGCCAGGTGGTCCACAACAGTGCTGTTCAGTGGAAATACAAGGTGGGCCATGCATGTGATTTAAATTTTTCAAGTAGCTGTATTTAAAAAAAAAAACAACAGTGAAGCTAATTTTAATATCTTTTATTTAATCTAATATATCCAAAATGTTATCATTTCAACATGTGATACTATCCACAATTCAAGTGCTCAATAGCCACATGTGGTTAGTGGCTTCTGTACCAAATAGCACGGGTCTAGAACCATAGGGTGTTGGAACTGGAAGAGACTTTAGAAGCAGCTTCTACCACTTCATCGTCCAGATGGGTAAATGGAGGTTGAGAGAGGAGTAGCCTTCCAAAGCACATGAGTAGTTGTAGTGATTTTCTGTGGGACATTTCCTTGTCTTCCAAACACTAAGACCGCATAGTGAGTGTGGTAGACAGAGTAACGCCCTCCCGTCCAAAGATGGCCACACCCTCAGCCCTGGAGCCTATGGATACATTACCCTACACGGCAAAAGGTGTTTAATCCAGGTGGGCCCAATGTAATCACAAGGGTCCTTACAAGAGGGAGGCGGTCAAAAGGCAGAAGAAGGGAATGGGACGGCGAAAGCAAAGGGTGGGGAGACGCACTTTGGAGACGGAGGAAGAGGCCATGAGTCAAGGAATGTGGGAAGCCTCTAGAGGCTGGAAAAAGCAAGGGAACGGATCTTTCCCTGAAGTCTCCAGAAGGAATGCAGCCCTGCTGATAGCTTGATTTTAGCCTTACAAGACTCATTTCAGACTTCTGACCTCCGAAACTATAAAAGACTAAATTTGCCTTGTTTTAACCCACTTGGTTTGTGGTAGTTTGTTATGGAAGCGGTAAGAAACTAATACAGTGGCTCTGCTCAGGATTTGTTCCCTTGATTCTTTTAGATGGAAATCAATGTTCCCTGTAACAAGACCCCTCATCCTCACCCTGGGAAATTCACAGGCCTATGCGGCCAATTTCTGCCTATCATCCTCCATTCCCCTGGGGTACAGCGGAAGGTAAATTGTCTAGCACAGACTTCGGTAGCCCACCAAAGCTTTCACCAGTAAAGGGCGTCAAGGTGAATCTTTCCCCTCTAAGTCTACCTTTGGGGAAATGGTGTCCAACCCTTTGATGGGCCCCAAGTCTGGGCTGGGGATGGGGTCCACAAGCTTACTGGCAGCTTATTTCCCTCGGCTCCTTCTAGGCAGTGCTATGGAGGACTGCAAAGCACATGCCCTCTGGCATTCCAGGAATAATGTGGGCACAAAAGGAAAAAAATGACTGAAAAACACCATAGTTCACATCATCCTTTCCTTTTATTAAGTGCCAAGGCACAGCTAGAGAACTATAAATGTGGCGTTTTCATCATCCAATTCACCCATTTGAAAAATGCAGTTTAATAAAGCCAGCTGGGTTCGTTCTCAGCACCAGACGGAGAGTCAAAGGACTCAGATTCAACTAAGAATTAGCTCATGACTTCCCCGGGTCTGGGTTTCTTCATCATCCAAAAGAAAAGCTGAAATCAGCATTCCTTTGTGGTTCTCAGATTTTTATTATTTTAATTGTATTTAGGAAGTTTACTGCTGGTTTGAGAAACAGTCATCATCAAAACACACAACATCTGGGGGTGTCCCCCAAAGCCTAATGTCGAATTTAGAAACAGTGTTGTTTTGAATCTCACAGAATCACGCAGCACTGAAGGGGCCATTGAGACTATCCATTCCAACCCTCATTTCAAAGTCCGGAAAACCACGGCTCAGAGTGGGTTAGTGACTTGCTCAGAGTCTTGGGACCGGATATTGACCTAGTGGGACTAGAACTGAGATCTCCTGACTTACAAGCCACAGCTCCTCTTACTCCCTCATCAGCTCTCTTATTTCATCCTATTTATAAGTTTATAGTTCCTCTTAAGGTAAGCCGATCCCTCCAGTTCATGCCACTGCAGTGGTGAGGAAGGAGGGAGAACGGTGCTGGGCGCATTGTGGAGATGAAAAGATCTCCTGCAAAGATGGGCTACCTGCATAAAAATTAGTTGGGGTAGAGGTTTGGCCATCTTGGCTGCACTGGTCACTGCTGGTCCCAGATTGCCTCCTGAGGGGGACTACTCTTATTAATTTCACAGCTTATATTTCACAGAATGGAGGCAACAAGTTGGAGAGAGGGTGAGTTCTGCTAAAAAGCGGTTTTCCTTTTCTGGCTCTTATGTCCATATAACACTTGGTTTTTCCTCTAAGAAACTGGCAAATAAAGAAAAACTCATGGAGTTCCCTTATGGTGTGTTCTTGCTCTGAAGTACCCAATGTATACCCATGAGTCAAGTGAGGTGCAGGATGCTGTGTCCACCCCAGTCTATTGCTAGTAATTGGATCGTACGTAATGGTAGGCACTGAATTACGGCCACCACACTCAGGTGCCAGGAAATCACATTTCTCCTTCCCTACCTTACACAAAAATCAATTTCAGGTGGATTCTTGATCTAAATGTGAAAGGTAAAGCAATACTGTTTTTAGAAGAAAACATAGGAGAATATCTTTATGTCCTCGGCAGTAGGAAAACTTTTTAAACAGGTTACACAATGAAAAATTGGACTACATCAAAATCCAGAATATCTGTCCACCAAAAGACTATCTAAAGAGTAAAAAGGCAAACCACAGAGTGGATTCTAAAAATTGATAAGGAAAAGTTGGACACCCAAACAGAAGAGTGGGCAAAGAATTGAATGGGCACTTCACAACAGAGGGTACCCAAGATGACAAATGCCAGGTCTTGTGTTAGGGGTTTTACATACATAGGTATGGGCTGGCATCAGTGTGAATACATTATCCACATGTACAATACATTGCCAGGCTCTTTATTGAATGTGAGTCAAGATTGATGTATCAGTTACTAACATAAAGTTTGGCTGCAGATAAACAAAGGGTAAATAAATATTTGTCCATGTATTTAGTTATCTCTTTCAATGTATCTCTGTAGAGAGCAGTGAACTATTTTTTGGGTGGCAAGTGATGTTTTAATCAAAGGACAGACTGGAAGATGGAAGCAGAAAAGGCAGTGGTGTCCTGGATGGATTAAGGAACAGAAGGTTATTGGTTACAAAGAAAGGTGACATTTTTATTTATCAGTTTTTTCAATATGCCAGACATTACCTTGTCTTCAACTATTTAAAGTTACGATGGAAATATTTAGATCAATATTTGGGCGGGAGACAGACAAAGATTTTCAAAGTCCTTTAATAAGTTTGTGATAAAAAAAGGTTCTAGACCATTGGCCCAAAAGTGTTCTAGAATGCAGGGATGGTGGTGGAGGAGGCCCTGCCGAACTCCACCGGGCTTCCAGGCCCTTGGGAGGCATGAAGGGTGTATGTAGGGTCCGGCACATGGTGAGTGCATCACAGATGTTTTTGACTGATGGATGAGTTCACCTTCTCACTCACCACATATTTATTGTAACTTCCAGAGTTTATCAAATTGGTTGATGACTCAGCTGTTCTCATTTTCTGACTCATCACTCTCTAATGGGCAATTGTTCGTATAAATCTACCTCTTTTTAAAAAAATTAAATCACAGATGAAAAGGCCAAATGTCAGGAAGTATATAGTAAAAAAAAAAAAAAAAAGGAAGGCATAATAAATTTAGCATTTAAAAATTTTCTTTGAGAAAGTGGCTTGGGGACGAGAGAGTCACTTAAGTTTTACTGTTTACTAACACGATCTTAATTCTCCCCTTAAATGGTAAGTTTCCCATTATCTGCCTAGGTAAAGAATGAGCATTTGGATTAAACAGTTACCAACTAATTATTATCATACATATATATTACTTTCCAAAACACATCCAAGTACACTTGATATTGTCACATAATTACTTTTCCTTTGGCAAATCAGAAGACGCTTCAGGATTCTGCATGCCTTGGGAGCTTTCTTATGAATGCTGATTCTCATTGTCTTACAGATGTGCAAAAATGTTCATCCAGATGAATACAATGGCAGAAAATTTCATTTTTTGTGTGCTCAGAACAAAGAGTGGAAAAGGATGGCAGAAGCAACAAAAGGCATACAAACTATTACATAAAGTATTTACATCAAAATCAAGGAGCATTTTATAAGGTTTTGAATTTTAATGAATAAAATGGGCTTCTCTCTGGCTTTCACAGTTCCAGTTTGAATGTTCTCAAATAGTTCTCTTGGTAATGAGTAACTTTGCATATTATAGGAAAGAAGGAAGTGGTGAATAAATAAAAGAGTTTAATTTTCTATAATCAAAGAATCAGGAAATTTCAGAGTTGGAGGAAGCTTTAGAAGTTATCGATATATAGAAAAAGAATGCTGGGCATAGTCATTCCTCCAAAATAGAGCCTTTGTAACTGACCCACCCACTGGCAATTTGGTGGATATAAATCAGTGACGCTCTTGCTCTATGTTAGGTCACGTTATTATTACCGCATGTGGATGCCTGGAATTTGATGATCCAAGCAATTCTCATTTTACTAGCAGGTTGGGTTTCAAGATGTGCCAACTGGATATCTGGAATTTAGAAGATAATCTGCCATGGAATCAATGTCATAAGTGGAGGTTGCCATGCCAGGACGTAAGACATAAGACACAAAACCCATACGTGCTTTGTGCCCTGAAGCACTGCTGTAGACCCCACCCACCTTGTCACCTAATCACAGCTCAGGCTTCAACATTGTCTCTGAGTGATGTTACAGTCAAAAAGACCAGGGTTCAAATCCCAGCCCTGCCACACACCAGCTGTTTGTCTTTGGAAAATTGACTTGCCCTTCTGTGCCTCAGTTTTCTCTACTGTGAAATGGGGATAATCATACTCTCCTGAGGGCATCAGACTCCAAGATGTTCCCCAGTGATCCCCTCTTCTGGTATTCATGCCCTTGTATAGACTCTTCCTGCACAGAATAGGGCTGACCCATATAATCAATAGAATATTGTAGAAAAGACAGAATGTGACTTTTGAGGCGGGGTCAAAAAAGACATACAGCAGCTTGGTTTCTCTTAGGGCTCTTGCTCTGGGGGAAGCCAGCTGCCATGTTGTGAGAACACTCAAGCAGCCATGCACTCAAGCAGTCCACATAGCAAGGAACTGAGCCCTTCTGCCAACAGCCAGCACTACCTTGCCAGGCATGCGAGAGAGGATCCTCCAGTGCTGGTGGAGGCTTCAGATGACTACAGCCTCATAAGAGACCGTGAGCCAGAGCCTCCAGCCAAGCCATTCTCAGATTCCTGACCCACGGAAACTGTGAGAGATAAGAAATGTTTATTGTTTTAATTTGCTAAGTATTGGAGTAATTTGTTATGCAGCAACAGATAAATAATATATCATCTCATGGATTAGATGGTGTAGGAATGTAGAGGACTTAGCCCAGTGACTGGGCAGAGAAAGCGCACAATAAGTGGTAGCTATTAGTATTGCTATCTTATTGTTATGCCTTGAATGCCTGGTGTGCTGACAGATTTCATTACCAGAAATCAAGCAATCATCCTATTGGTCGTGATTCACGAGCACACAGACAGTACTGAGGACAGCAAGAGACATTTCTTTCTTCTTCCCATTGGGTTTCCTTTTGATCTTACAGATTTGTGAGCCTCAGCTGGTGCTCACAGTCCCTTCTGCCTCCAATCTCCCTCTTCCCAGGGTCCTGGCTCCATCCAGCGGCACCTAGGTGTCAAAGGGGTGGACATGGTGGTTCCTGATTCCAGCTTGGTAGACCCTGATCCTTCACAGAAGGGTGTACAACTTCGGTGCTTTATTATGTCAAAGACGTGTTCTGATCAGGGATGGGGGTCAATCTGCAGGGAGGGAATTAGCAACCCAAGACTGTCCTATATTATATTATAATAATATTCATCTTTCCGGGGCCGGCCCGGTGGCGCAGCGGTTAAGTTCGCACGTTCCTCTTCTCGGCGGCCCGGGGTTCGCTGGTTCGGATCCCGGGTGCGGACATGGCACTGCTTGGCAGCCATGCTGTGGGGGGCGTCCCACGTATAAACTAGAGGAAGATGGGCACGGATGTTAGCTCGGAGCCAGGCTTCCTCAGCAAAAAGAGGAGGACTGGCAGTAGTTAGCTGAGGGCTAACCTTCCTCCAAAAAAAAAAAATAATAATAATATTCACCTTTCCATGGCTATTCAACGTAGCATTTCCACCATGCCCACTGAAGCATACTCTATTTTTGTAGTTCCTTTTTTGGCAGAAGGTGAGGGGAGAGTTGGTTTCCTGATACCAGTCTCTGCTTGTCTGGACAGCCCTCAGTAGCCCTGAACCAGACACTGTTTGAGCTCACTGTGGGTTATTCCAGATGCTTTCCCATTCTCCTGTTAAGTCATGACTCTCAGTTGGCACCGAGGCACTCAAGTCTACCGAGAGAAACAGAAATCAAACACAAAATTATCGCTCTGGATTTGCGTTCATGTAGACATAATAAATTAGAGCTAATTAGCAATTACGGTAAGTTCTTCTGTGGTTGTGAGGCTTAATGGAAGAATTCAAGAGAACAGAAAGGATTCTTGAGAGTGCTTATTAATTCAAACAAACATTAGGCTGAGAATTTCACATGAGAATAAAACTCAGGATGGAAATAACAAAAATACAATTAAAAACATTTTCAGAGAGTTGCAAGATAACTGAAAATGATAATGAACATTTACCTGTATATCAGAACTTTCCCTATATCATCCTCACTCATAGCCCTGTAAGGGACATTCTTTCGTGCCCGTTTTACAGATGAGGGAATTGAGCACAGAGTGGTTAAAAAATTTGCCAGAGGACACACAACCGTCAAGCAGGTAGAGCCACGTCCCTGGTATCTTCTCCAAAACGCTGTGAAGCTTTCCTTACATTACAAGTTTTGTTCTACAAAAACATATTGCTCGGGGCCAGCCCGGGGGTGTAGTGGTTAAGTTCATGCACTCTGCTTTTGTGGCCCGGGGTTCACAGGTTCAGATGCGAGGCATGGACCTAGGCACCGCTCGTCAAGCCACGCTGTGGCAGCATCCTACGTACAAAATAGAGGAAGACTGGCACAGATGTTAGCTCAGGTCCAATCTTCCTCAAGCAAAAAGAGGAAGATTGGCAACAGATGTTAGCTCAGAGCCAATCTTCTTCACCAAAAAACAAAACAAAAAACTTGACCTTTCCAGGTGAAACTAGCAATAAAAACAGTCATCTTGTACATTTAAAACAAAATATCTCTAATAAAAGAATGTGTTATCACTAGATTAAAAAAGCAAGTACCTGATTCTTTTTTTTTTTTTTTGGTGGTAAAAAATACAAAACGTGAGGTTTACCCTCTTAAATTTACTGACTCCTCATGTTATGCTACGTGGTCTTCCCATAGTTTTCTAGGGCAGCATTGTCCAATGGAAACATAATGGGACTCACATACATGATTCTAAATTTTCTGCTAACCACTTGAAAAAATAAAAAGTAAAATTAATTTTAAGAGCAGATTTTATTTAATCCAATTTCCAACATATCATTTCAACATGCAGTCAGTATAAAATTTATTACTGAGATATTTTACACTGTTTGTTTCTGTAAAAGTCTTTGAGATCCAGTGTGTATTTTATATTTACTGCACATTTTCATTTGGATGTTTGATTTTCATTGGAAATATTTAATGTGTGTTTAGAGTTCATAAAACTTATAGTTAAAAAATTATTCTATACTTATTTAAAGGTTTCTCATAACTGAATATAATGTTGGTTTTTAAATTTAATGAATTTAAATTAGAGGAAATTAGAATTTCAGTTCCTTGCCCTTATCAACCGCCCCAGAAGATGTTCTAGCTAGTCAACATGTATCTGTGGATTGAGTGAGTGGAAATCAGGTGGTTTGGGAATGAATCGTCAGATTCAACAAACAGGAAAATTCACACCCAAGGAATTATAGATTAAAAAGCAAATCTATAGGGGCTGGCCCCATGGTCTAGTGGTTAAGTTCAGTGCATTCCTCTTTGGCGGCCTGGGTTGTTGGGTTCGGATCTTGGGCGTGGACCTACACTGCTCATCAGTCATGCTGTGGTGGCAACCCACATATAAAGTGGGGGAAGATTGGCACAGATGTTAGCTCAGGGCTAATCTTCCTCAGCAAAAGAAACAAAAAAGAAAAGGAAAAAGAGAAATCTATAGATAATAAAAGATATGATAGTTTATTATAGAAAATTTAGGAAATACTGATAAATGGAAAAGGACAATTAAAATTAGTGTACCCTGAGCTAACTCTGTTAATATTTTTCTGCATATGCCTTTAAAATCTCTTTTTCTTCTGCGTAGATGTATATGGATGTGGGTTTTTAATGCTAGTTCCTTTTTTTTTCTCACTATAGTTACATTTCTCATGTAACTCATATAATCTCATAATTATTTTCTTAGGACAAATTCACAGAAGAAGACTTACTGAGCCAAAGGGTTTGCAATTTCCCAGGGCTTTTGATATCTGCTACCAAATTGCCTTTCAGAAAGCTTGTACCAATTTGCTCCATAGGGATTCAGTGTCATAAATGTGGTGAAATCGGAGGTGCTCAATCCCCACCAATAATTTAGTCCCAGGAGAAATTTTGGGGGGGTAGAGGTGGGGTCGGTAAAACTTTTGTTTTCCTTCCTCCCTGCTCTATGCTGGACCCTCAGCCCACAGGGGTGGAGAGAAAATGGTTTGGAGAAATACTAAATAAAGAGATGAACTAATCTGTCTGTGGTGATTTCAGTCTAATTAGGAGGTGACAATGTACAGAAAACAGGGGAAGAAGGGGCAGCCTTCACAGATGTGCACTTACACACCTGGGAGGCACACCTCTTCTCTCTTAGGTGCCAAAGTGTAGCAAGGACCTTTCCAGGACCCTTCCAAGGCCCTTTATATCAGAGCAAGTTGGGGGTGGGAGGTCAGACAAGGGAGGGTGGGGCATGTTGGGGGGGGTCCCCATTGATGAGGGGTGGGCAGAGCATGGGAGGCTGGGGGCTGCATGCCCACCCAGGCCTTGGCTCCAGCCTGTCGTGCATCCCAGGGGCTGTTCTTTAAAGCTCTTGGCTGCATCTGAATAAATACGCTTGGGGTGGGGGGGGGTCCATTCACAAACTGGAACAACCACCATCCTTCCTACAAAGAACAGCAAACACATTCTCTGGGTGGCGACATAAGCCGAGTTTTTAAAAGTGAGAGAGAGACACAGAGGCAGTAGTAATGGGGCCCCTCACCTGGGCGGCACAGCTCTTCAGTCTGCAAACGGGCAGGTCACCCATCACCCGGCACCCTCCAAGCAGCGGCACATCCCGAGAATCTGGTCTTATATTCACTGTGAAGTGAGATTGTTCATTTAAACTAAGAAGAAAACAAAGCAATTTCATCTGTCAGAATCCTGCATTCGAATGCAACTCACCCCTGAGCCCCACACACAAAGTATCTCTTATTTGAGAACCAAGTTACGAAAAAGTGTGTTTCTACCATACCTTATGCACAAAATTAAATTACAGAGGAATTAAATCTAAATGATCTTTAAAGAGTGCCAGATGAAAATATAGGAGAATCATTTTATCATCTTTGTCTGGGGAAGGATTTCCTAAATAAGGCTCAAATCCTGAAGCTATAAAGGAAATTATTAACAGAAAAGACTTCATAAAAATGAGAAAGTTCTGCATAGGGGAAGACATCAAAAACAAAGTTAAAATACAAGAGTGAGACAGGAAGAAAATGCTTAGAGCATCGTAAATCCTTCATCATCTCGGCCCCATCCTCACTCCCAGCTCATGACCTTGCTTCCTACCCACTGAGAAAACTGAAGCATCAGAGATAATCCACAGATTTCTACGAGGAGGTTCCCCTCCCCCAACACGTGCTCATACTCTCTTCCCTCTTGTTACTACAGATGAGCCGGCCAGCTCCTCCGAATCTTCCACTTGGAAGCTAGACCCCATGCCTTTTCCTCCCTCGTGACACGGCTCCAGCATCTCCCTTTGCGTATCTCCAGACAGAACTCTCTCTCAACTGAAACACCCAGCTGCCCACTTGACATTTCCATTTGGATGTTTTGGGGGCATCTCAAGTTCAGCATGTCCCAAACTGAACTCCTGATCTTCCCCCCAAAACCTATTTCCCTTATAATCCTTTCCATCTCAGTTGATGGCAACTCCATCCTTCTCATTGCTCAGGTCCCCAGTTGGAGTCTACTAAGGTCTTTCTTTTACACTGCACTCCCTATTGGTAAGGAAATCCTTTTGAGTCCTCATTTAAAATAAATGCAGGATTTGACCACTTCCTGTCACCTCCACAGCTACCACGCTGGTCTGAGCCACCACCCCTCAGTTGGATTATGGTATTAGCCTCAGAGCTGCTCTCTTGCTTTTGCTTGGGCTCTTCAGCACAGCATCCAAAGCGATCCTTTCAAAACATAAATGTCACCTTTCTAAAAATCCTTCAAAGTCACCCCTTTCACCCAGAGTAAGAACCAAAGTCCTTCAGTGGCCTATCCCCTTCCTGACTTCTCTCTCCCTTGCTTACTCTACTCCTGGCTGCACTGGCCCCGCTGCTGCTCCTTATTTGTGCCAGACACTCTCCACTCTAGGGCCTTT
Source organism: Equus przewalskii (assembly GCF_037783145.1). Taxonomy (NCBI): domain Eukaryota; kingdom Metazoa; phylum Chordata; class Mammalia; order Perissodactyla; family Equidae; genus Equus; species Equus przewalskii. The sequence goes on along the minus strand of NC_091851.1, from coordinate 17,762,073 downwards.
GCACTGGCTGTTCCCTACAGCTGGAAAACCCTTACCCCAGATATCCACGTGGCCAACTTCCTTACCTCCTTCAGGTCTTTGCTCAAGTGTCGTCTTTTCAATAAGGGCCATCCTAACTGCACTATTTAAAATTGTAACCCATTCCATTAATGGCTCTCCGGATCCTCCCTGATCTACATTTAAAGCATCTATGACATTCTAAAATACTGTATAATTCACTTATTTTTTATATTTATTATTTTTTACTGTCTTCTCCCATTAGAATTTAAATAAAATAGGTCATTATTTCTAATGGTCAAAGTCCCTGAGTCTTGAAAGTCATAAATTCGTGCTCTTAACGGTTGCATTATCCAGATATGGCTTCTTGGGACAGACTTGCCACCTTCTTTCTCTCTTCTTCAGCTTTTTTGGTGTGTCCCCGACTCCCTAACTGCGCTCACATCTCTTACTGCAGCTCCCAGCGCCCCTTGCTCCAGTCGCCAGAGTTCAAACACATTCCCATTGGTCACCCCTCTTTCCCAGGCCCTGGGGACCTCCCCATCCTTCTCCACTTGCAGAGCCCTGCTTAGGTAGGACACTGGTCAGAGGCATGGAGGGTAAGGAGAGGGCCAGCTGTTCTGCCCCAAGCTGGCATTTGATTTGGCTTTTCCATTTTGATTTTTACCTTCCAGTTGCTCATGAATATCATGGGCAAAAACATCTTCCCAAGACAAGAAGACACAGGAGTCTGAGTTCTCAACCATGGCATCCAGAGGAGAGAAATATGCCCACAGTTGGTGGGAACTAGGCAGGGTCAGAATAGGGACACTCTTTAAAGGGAGAGAAAAGCGTGGCACGTACAGCCACCTGGGATTTGTGGGCAGTCTTCTGCTTCCTCCAAACCTCTTCCCTCCCATCAGTGAAGCCCACTCTAGGGGGAGCCCACTCTCCAAGGAAGCAACCAGAGACCCCGGCATACCTGGGTTTTCTCAGAGCCCACATCAAGCGGCACTTGCTTCCAACCAGCCAAGTGGATGATGCCAGCCCAGCCCTCCGAGGACAGAAATTGTTCAACTCCAAGGCTTTCCAAGTTAAGCGCCTCTCTCTTCACAGAGCTGGGCCTTTCTTCCAGACATTCCGAGTCTTTTATCAGTTGGCTGAAACTTGCAGAGGGAAAATGGAGAAGTGATCAGTGAATGTCTCAATGGCGTGCTGCGGCCTCAGCTACTGCCAGGGTGGGGATGTGTGTGCCCTGGGGTTGGCGGTATCACTCAGGCATTGGTTTGTATTCTGGGCTCGCTCTTTGGCAAGAATAGGATGCTTGGAAAATTGCTTCAGTTCTTGAGAGCCCGGGATCCTCCAGCGCAGAAGGGAGGAAACGGCATGAAGATTTAATTGTTGAAAGCCTCTGTGTCTGAGCTTATTCACGGGTTATTCATCTACTCTCTGGCCAAATGTTACCAAGAACTCACTGTGTTGGAGAGATTCACTAGCTGCTTGAGTCTCTAAAGGTGCCTGGGAAGAGATGCAGTTCTGGACTTGAGGACAGTGTGACACTGAAGCAGGAGACTCCAGCCTGCAGAGTCTCTACTCTGCCCTGCAGGGCAACGAGCAGACTGGGCCCTGCTCTTCAGGTTCATAGAGGTCTAACAGGAGACTTGGGGGACCAGAGTTGAGCCTGGAGGGAGATCTCGGGAGAGCAGGTAGGCCCCTGTAGAGGCCCCCACATGGTCTCAAGAGAACGCTGGTCTGCTCTGCAGGAGGAACCACGTCCCATGAGACTTCTGGATGTCAGCCTTCCAGCAGGCTGTCCCCACTGCAGCGAGTCCACCTGTGTCCCCTGTCCCAGAGATGCTCTGCCCTTGGGAGAAGGTGGTCTTTATGAGCCAGCTCTGTTTGAGGGAAAACTAGCAAAGCCAGGCAGAGATTCTGAGAAGGAAGGGGATTTTGGTTAGCACGAGTCTCCGAAAGTTCAAGGAACGAACATTCAGAACTCGTTATTTTATCATACTGGGCAGCAGTTCCTACACATTTCACACTCAAAAGCAGGCTTGCTGGATTTAACTTTAGTTATCAGTAAAAGCCATAAAAGGCAGATGCAGTCACCCATTTTAAAAATTAAGGTCTACTTTATACCCAGTAAAACTCAGCCTTTTTCATGTGAGTGTAACCACCACCACAGTCAACGCATTAAATGATGCCCATCACTTCCCCAAATCCCCCAGTGCTGCTCCTTTGTAGCCAGGGCTAGCTCTAGAATTTTCAGGGTCCTATTCAAAATGTGGGGAAAAAGGCCAGTAAAGATAGTAAGGTACAATCTTTTTTATTTCTTCTGCAGTTTCTTTTGACTTGTCATGGTGATTTTTACTGGCTATTTAATGTTCTCACTAAAGAAAAGTTAAAATTTTACATTAGCATAAATTTTGTCATTCATTTTCATGCTGTATAATGCCTGTTTTAAATGCAAATAAATGTAAGAGCACACTGATATGTGGCATCAGTGAAATTATACAATTCGTATTTCGTAGCTCGTGCTGGCAGACGTATTTCGTTCTTACTATAATGATGGAAAACTGCACGAAACTAACTCGATAGTTTTTATTTTGCTTCTTGATACACACACTTTCTGCCAACACCCTACGGAGCCGGCAAGTCCTGTGACAGGCTTTCCTTGTACTTGCCTTGATTCTCACTGTGCTCTCATCACGTCGTGGATCTGAAGTTCTGTGCTCATGAGTCATCGTGAGCATTCTACATGGCTGCGGCAGCAAGGGCCGGTGTGGGGTAAGAATATTGTATGCATCCTCTCTGCACAGGGGCATACTCCATTGATCCACCAGTTCAGAGATAAAATGTTTAAAAGTTTCAAACAGCAACAACACAGGGTGAACCCGAGCTCAGGGATTCTCTGGGCATACAGCCCTCAGGCTCCTCGATCCTGAAGCTGGCCCTGTTTGCAGTCAGACCTCCCTCTGCCTCTAGCCTCTGGCCATCACTGATCTGTTTTCTGTCCCTACAGTTTTGCCATTTCAAGAATGCAACGTAAATGAATCACACAGTATATAACTTTCTAACTTTCGAGTCTGGCTCCTTTCATGTAGCATTTGCCTCTGAGGTTCATCTTTGTTGCAGCATATCAGCACTCCATTGTGTGGGTGTACACAGTTTATTTCTCCTCCCCGGTGGACGGACAGCCTTAATCTTAGCACTGAGGGGTGTGCCTGTTCTTTGAATTTTCAGGTTAATCAGAATTTTTTTTTTTTGAGGCAGATCTTGGTTGCAGCAGCCCGATCCAGTTCCTTTGACCATAAGCCCTCTCTCCTTTATGGCAATGGTAGGTGAGGAGGAAAATAACATGCAAGTGAAGCAAACAGTGAACTCCCAGCCCAGGAAGGTCTGGGAAGGAGTGGGGAAGGGTATACTACAGGAAAGGACATAAAACAAACAGGAAGAATGCGCGTTATGTATGAAAGGGTTACCTTGCTCATCATGCTCCAAGGAATGCCGACTTCTTACTTTTCCAGTTGAATTTGTTCTTAGAATAAATCCATAGATCTGAATCTACATTGGAGAGATTGGTCTACTCTAGCCCTATGCTTTAAAGAAAATTCTGGAAATCAGGAATGCAGACCCATCACTGCCCTGGCACCCTGAGCAGGCAGCGTTCAGAGCACTCCAGTTAGTTCTTGCTGGGCTGGCTCTCTGGGTCGTGTCTTACCTGGAGGGTTGGACCCACCCAGAACAGGAAGTAGCACAGAGAGTCATGCACCACGTCTAGAGCATTAAACAGGACTCAGTTGGCTGATGCATTAAGCTAAACCTGTTTAGGTGGCCTCGAGGGTTTAAAGATGTTGCTGAGGCTGTCAGCGGCTGTCGGCAGCCCCTCAGCTCTCGCGTTACTTTGCTCCACGGGCTTCCTCTTGCAAACCCCGTGGCTCTGCCTACTAGAGCATGCTTGGCATGTGTGCAGGGCTGGTCACACGTGGTGGCGGTTAGTCCTCAGTGAAATGATGGACAACTGTGGTGTGGTTTGTGCAGTCTCTCAGAGGCCCCCAGCGGGGCTGAGCTCCAGTTGCCCACAGCGGACATCTTCACACTCCCTGTGCTGCCTCTTTTCCCTGCTTTGTCTCACTTCCCCACTCCCTGGGATGACCTCCTAAAAGAACTATTTGCACTGGAATCTTTGTCTCCCGGACAGCTGAAGAGGTTAAGCTCCTACATAGGAGGCCAGTGTATTGTGACATCAGAGCCTTCTTTGTCTACCAGCCAGGTCTCTGCTCAGATGGCATCGTGGACACTCTTTATGAGAACCTACCTTGCAGTGCTGTAGCTGCCGTCTGCTTGTGCTTTGGCTCCTAAGCGCATGGTTAAGGAAATACTCAGCTTTCAGGGTTTTTGTTTGTTTTATCACGAGTGAAATTCCTGGCACAGAGCAGGGATCCAATGTCATTGCTGTTACTGTTGATGAAGATGAAATGGTGATCAAGACTAAAGAAGGTGAAGAAGACTAACGGTGATGAAGATAAAGATGACACTGGGAATGTATGATCCTAACCAGAGCTGGCGGAAGAAGCCACACTGAGCTCTTAGTCATCTCAGCATGTGCCTTGGAAGTTTTGTTTATTGGTATTTTCCCCCCTCGTGGGTTTTTTCTGAGCTGGCTGGGGAAGGGGTAGAGTTGTCAGCGTGGGTGTCCGCCTAAACACTCTTTAGGTCGTTTAGTCTATTTGTCTTTTGTCTCAGTTTACCAAAAGTCATCTCGCGGAAAGGAGGGGCTAGGGTCTGGTAAGTCGAAGGCTCCAGTGTGGGGGTTCCAGTCACGTGACATCTCCTGCTGCCCTCCCTGGGGGCCACTCCTGGCTAATGTATTACCCGCTTCGCGGTGAGCTATCACATGTCTACCTGCAGTCCCCTCCCGCCCGTCGGCTGGCTCCCTGCACTGCCTGAATTCCTCGTGGGGTCCTCCTCATCCTTTCAGGCACACTTCACTTGGTGGCAGCTTCACTTGGGCCAAGTCAGTGCTGTTTCCTGGGTTCGTGGATTGAAACTTATTTCTTCAGAGAGCAAGCCATCAACAATGAGCAGGCTGGTGACCAAAGGAGGCCTTCTTTACTGTGGGGTGTCTTCTGATGCAGCAGTGAGGGAGGGCAGGTAATTCTCTTCCTTCTCTCCCAGCCACAGCCCTCCCCCAGAACACCATACACCAAGGGGCAGCATGAGGCCTGGGTAAGAGCCTGGGGTCCAGCATCACACCTTCTGGGGGTACCATTTTCAGCTATGTGACCATAAGCAAGCTCCAAGTCTTGGTCTTCTCATTTATAAAAAGGGTAAAAACAATAGCCTCTGTTACACTGGAGTTTTTGTTTTAATTCTTTTGAAGAATAACATGCATAAGCATATACACTATAAGCATACTATTGTAAGCATGGGCCCTCTAGGACCAGTTTAACTGACCCCATCTTATCAACTGAGTAGTTAAGAGTGGTTTTTCGTGAACTGAGAAATGAGCCCTTGTCCAATTCAGGTCGGTTGAGATCACCAACCCATCAACCGGCCCTGTGCAAATGCCCAATAAGTGACCCTTTTGATGTCAAGGGGCTGAAACTTCCACCCTCAGATCGTACCAACACCACCATTTGTGAACATGCGTCCTATGAGGAGCCATGAAGCTTGACGATGCTTGTGCAGATCATTGATTACCTCACTTCTCCTCTCCAGTCATCTGTCTCCACACTTCAGACCGCCCTGCCCTTCATCCTATACATTTTACCCCAAGCCCTGGATCGGGGAGACAGATCCGAGAGCTTATACCTCCTGTCTCCTTGCAGATCGATCTCGCAATAAATCTGTATTCTTTTCTCAAAAGCTGATGCTGTAATAATTGGCTTTTTTATGTGCACCAGGTAGGAGCACTGCATGTTTGTGTGGTAACACAGTTGACATATTTTTACAAACTGAGCACACCCAGGTAACCAGCAATCAGATCAAGAACCAGAACATTCCTAAGACTTCTCATTCCCTCCCCCCCCGCTGTATAGGGTTGTTTTGAGGATAAATTAGCTAATGTTTGTAAAGTCCCTAGAACAGTATCTGGCATACAGTAATCACATTATCACTATTTGTTAAAAAATAAATTAATTAGAAGGGAACTTTGGCTTCCTGAAGCTTCAGCCACTTATTTCATTTTAGTGCAAGCACAGCTATCATGCAAATTTCGGCCCCTCTCTCTCTTCATATACTGCAGAGACAGGATGAGTTAAGAGTCTTCAAAATAATCAATTATTTCCTTATCACAGAGGACCAGATGGTGCATTATACAGCAAACAGCTCCTGTGGAATGCCAACAATTTTGCTTCGATGAGAAAAGAAATATGCAATTAGGCTTCTGTCAGCCTTAACAAAGAGCCAGATGCAAGGCAGCCAGGCCTTAGGAGCCAGCGCAGCCTGGGCCCAGGTTAGGGGTCTAGAGGGGAGGTGAAGGGGTCTGGAATGCAGCTTCCTTTGTCAGCACATCCCATGAGACACACAAGGAAAACTAGCATGAGGAACATTCCTGTAGAAGTGGCCGAAGTGAACTGAAGCAGGGTTGAAGAGTTAGTATACACACAGCTAACTTCACGCAGTGTTTTAACACTTACAAACAGAGGAAATGGTTAGACCATTTATGGTGGCTTATTGATTATACTTTTATTTAACTTCGGAATACATCTATGTTCCTTGTCTTGTCTTTGTGACACAAAGACCAAAAGAAAGGACAAAAACATCAAGCAACCAAAGCAAACCATTTAGAAGGTGAAAAATGAGATGGTTAACAACACATTTTCTGGAAATAGCAGGTATTCTGTTCTACCATTGCTTGGGGCCACCTGTGGAGATAGAAGGACACGGGGAAGAAGGTAGAAAAGGATCTGAAGACCTTTCCTGATGGGGTGGACGGGGGCAGGGGCAGCTCCTGGAGTTGCGGGTGCGTCACTTTTTGTGGAAGGCACTCTCGTAGTTTGGAGGGAGAAAGCCTGCACAGTAACAGCACTAAGGAAAAGAGCCAAGCAACAGTTTCAGAAAACTTGCAGCATTCTCTGGGTTGCAAAGACACCTTTTTAATTTCTAGGTCTTACTGATTTCTCTAGACAAGGGTAGATATGATTTTAAAAAATTAATAACTAATTTTGCTTCTGGAGTTGTAGGTCGGCATTCCATCCTCTGAATATCAAGACAATTTTTATCCGACTTAGAATCTTCTTTGGTCATGTCTCAGAGGCCAGAGCTGCTTCCATGGTGCGGACTGCCACCGCCATCCCTGGATAGGGCCTCTGTGTGTCTCTGTTGGAGGAACTCAGTGTACGGAAGGGCCCAAATGGGGAACCAATTGGGAGGGTCATGGCTGCTCCAGCTCTAAGAACTTGAATGCAGTTCCCTTTATCTCACTTTGGGGGTTTTTAATCAAGAGAAATGTATGGTGCATTTGGAGTGTGTGTGTGTGTGTGTGTGCATGTATGTGTGTAAGGGAGAGAAGGAGCTGCAGAGAGAATGCTTCATTAAATCTCTGTGCATGTGTAAATTTTAATAACTTAGGATTGCAGCTTCCACAGAAACAATCCATATTTAATGTCCCAAAATAATTCTGTTAAAATTAGTGCATTACGCTGCACGTGAGGCATTCTGATTTCAGATCCTATGCAAATGGACAGTGGCTGCTGTGGGCAGGAGGGAAGTTTATGTGATATAGCTAGTGGAACTGAAGTCCTTATTGGCTGAATGGATACAATTCCCAGACTATTTCTATTGTAGCTACAGTCCAAGAAAAAATATTAAACCATCAGGTTATTAAACTTGTAAAATTCTGCAAAGATTTTATGAACTCTTTGCATGAGTCCAGTGATTTGTCCAAGTTTCTGACATGATATATATTCAGTTTAGTACAGAGTGCTTCTTTTACCTCTTAGGCAATAGATCCCTAAAAGGTAAGTAGGTGAAGGCCTTGTTTATAAGAATTTGTAAGGGTATGAGGATAGTGGATAGACGCAGCTCAAATGAGGAATTGGTGAACACGGGTTTCAAAGTCTATCTACGTTCATATCATCATCTAGTGTTCTCTCCTAACAGAGTGAGCATGGTGTTCTATTGAGGAAGCACAAGAACACACAACTTAAACGCACCTGGAGGCTTCCCCTAGGATGAGCTATCCAGCCAGATGCAGCTCACCACCAGTGGCAGATTAGAGATGGCAGTAAATTCTCTGACACTCCTCCCATTGGGAGGTGGCTGCTAATTGCCCTCCTCTTGATTCTGAGCTGGACCTAATGGCCAGCTTGTACAAAAGAATGTGGTGAATTGATGTTCTGGGACTCCTGAGCCTAGGTAATGGAAAGCTTTTGGCTTCTGCCCAGGCTTCCTGGAACACTCACTCTTAGACCCAGTTGCCATGTTGTGAGGAAGCTCAAGAAGTCTTGCAGAGAAGCCAACGTGGAAAGGCACTGAAGCCCCAGGATGCTAACTCTGGCCAAGCTCCTACTGACAGCTAGTGCTAACTTGCCAGCCTAGTGAGTGAGCCATCTTGAAAGTGGATACTCAGGCCCAGTGAGTTGCTCTAGCTGATACCACATTAAGCAGAGATGAGCTCCACCCTCCAAGCCAAATTGCAGATTCCTGAGCAAAATGATTGCTGTTGCTTTAAATTATATATATATATATATAAAACACTAGATAAGTGGAACACTGCCTAATAAGTTCTGGTCTACAGTGTGTTGGAATTTGTTCGCCAGATTGGTCTTTGGGGGCAAAGAGGTGATTGGGATTTAGGCTTCATCTCCTTGGGACTCACCAGCTTCTTAGTTTGCTTAACTCCACAGAAAGCTGGTCCAACCTTGTCAAGCAGCTGGGACATGATGGAGGTGAATGAGCTAAGAATCATCTTCATCTTTTGGATCAGGAGGTAGATGTTGAGATTTCTCTCTGGGGCAACCAAGCTCCTCCCACAGTCTTGCTTCTGTGGCTTACTCGGCCTTCTTGGGGAGTAAATGGCTGTTGAGCAGTCCCTCCGCAGGAATCGGGGGTGTCTTCTTCTCTGTGATCTTGTGTGAGATGCCACTCAGGGGCTTCTCGTGGGAGCCATTGTTGAAGAGCTCCTCCTCTGTTGTTCTCCATTCTCTGGGTAGGACGAGCTGCTCGTACAGACCTCCATGCCTTCTGCGTCCTTCAGAATCAGACATCTGTTTCCACACTGGGTAAAGTATCTGGCTGGCCATCACTGCTGTCTGCTAGAGTCCGTGAAGAAATGGAACACATAGTCTAAAAGGTATATCTTGGAAATTCTGGCATCACTGAATTGTTAGGGCAGAATCTGTATCCTATGTATCTACCTTCACAGGATTATTTTTTAGGATTTCATCACCATCAGTGAATTGAGTTGTGACTTATTCTGTTCCACCTGGGCCTGAGTTCTGTTCTCTGCAGAGTGGGACCTTACTGAATTTGGGCCATGTGTACAGGGAGGTGCAGGTCTGGGGGTGATATCCTCCTGTGCAGGGCCCTGGCTAGGGCGGCCTGGGGAGTTACTGGGGCTGGAAGGTGCCACATTTCCCCCTTATCTGTGTGTCCACTCACTGTACTTCTGCATGATGTGATAGGACTTTGGAAGTCATTTCTGCAGAAAATCACAGGAACTCCTGACATGATGGGGACAACCCCTCTGTCTCCCACTCAGTGGTGGTGGTGGGGTAAACCACTATAGTTAACATTAAAAATATTCACCCTAGAAATTCCACTCCTAGGATATTTTTACAGGCTATCTACTTTAACTATTTTAGTGGAAAAATACTTGAAACATCATGAATCCACAATAATAGGTGATTGATTTAATAAATTGTAATTCATTCTTTCTAGGGAGTGTTATGTTGCCTTTAAACATATGTATTAGAAATGTATCAGTTGATAGAACAAATGTAAATGCTTAGAAGAGTGCCTGGCACATAGTATGTGTACAATGGTCAATGTTTTTTTTGCTAGAGAGTGATAAAAATAAAGACAAAGGTATATAGCGATATAATACACATATTATAAATGTATACATATGTATCGATACATGTATATATATGTATATGCTACGTCTGTAAAATACAAAAAACCTTTATATATGCAAACACATACATGTATATGATTTTTTTTTTTTTGAGGAAGATTAGCCCTGAGCTAGTATCTGCTGCCAATCCTCCTCTTTTTGCTGAGGAAGACCCTGAGCTAACATCCGTGCCCATCTTACTCTACTTTATATGTGGGATGCCTGCCACAGCATGGCTTGCCAAGTGGTGCCATGTCCACACCTGGGATCCAAACCAGTGAATCATGGGCCGCCGAAGCAGAACGTGTGAACCTAACCTCTGCGCCACCGGGCCAGCCACACATGTGTATGATTTGATGAGCATAGTGAAAATTGTGGAAGGTTGAAAAAGAGGGAGCAGGCACAAAGGGGAAAAAAGACTAAAAACAAAGAAAAGTTTCTGTGATGAAATAGCTTGTATAATATAATCCCACCTTTGAAAGTTTACATGTGTGTATATGCTGAGAGATGAAAAGCTAGTTATCAAAATATAAATGCGATCACCTTCAGATAGTGAGAGTCTCAGAATTTTTCTTTTTGTAAATTCTTCTTTACTCTTTTCTCCACATTTTGAATTTTTAAAACAGTAAACATGTTATTTATATAACTGGCAAATAAAGGCTATTTTTAATTTTGAGAAAACAAACAATATGACTGGTAAAACTCTCTTTTTATTCTTCAGCGATTAAGAAGGAACATATGAAAATGATGATGATGATGATGAATGGCTAACATTTATCGGACCCTTACCATACATCTGACACTGTTTTTAATCTGGATATATGAACTCGTTCAGTTCTGACAATCCCGTACGAGGAAAATGCTATTTTGTCCCTATTTTACAGATGAAGAATCCGAGACACAGAGTAGTTTCGTAAGTTTCCCAAGATTGCACAGCAAGTGGTGCCAAACCTAAGATTTCATCTGTGAGACCTCATTCCATGTACTCTTGTTCTCAAACGTAAGAAATACTGTTGGGCTTTTAGAAGTGGTACCCTTTTTTTATTCCTGTAAGTGTTTATAAATGCTTCAGATTCTAAAGTTGGAAAAATCATCTCTCAGAGAAAAATGAGCTTTTTGACCCCAAATGCTCATTTCACATGAGAGTCCTAAGCTAGGAGAAATGAGCTAGGAGATTTCTTTACTGATGTTTCTATTCAGAAGAGCCAGACTTCTGACTAGTTAGATGCACGTTCTGCTACTTGCAAATGGTAACTCTTCTCTATTGGACCCTTTGAAAACGACAATTTCATCCCCGGGAGGTGGGAGCTCTTTACTGTGGTCGTTATTTTTATGGACCTATTTCTTTCCTTCTTTTCCAGCTTTATTGAGATATAATTGACATGTCACATTGTGTAAGTTTAAGGTGTACAACGTCATAATTTGTTACACATATATATTGTAAAATGATTACCACAATAAGGTTAGTGAACACATCTATTACCTCACATAATTATCATCTTTTTTGATGTGGTGAGAACATTTATGATCTACTCTTTTAGCAACTTTCAAGTATTTAGTCATCACACTGAATATTAGATCCTCAGAATTTATTCATCTTATAACTGGAAGTTTCAACCCTTTGACCAACATCTCCCCATTTTCCCCAACCCCTACTCCCTGGCAACCACCATTCTACTCTCTGTTTCTATGAGTTTGGCTTTTTTTAGATTCACATATAAGTGAGATAATACAATATTTGTCTTTCTCTGTCTGACTTATTTCAGTTACCATAATACCTTCAGGTCCATCCCTGTTGTTGCAAATGGCAGGATTTCCTAGACACACACACACACACACACACACACACACACACACGGCTATTGTGAACGATACTGCAATGAACATGAGGATGCAGATATCTCTTCAAGATAGTGATTTCATTTCCTTCGGCTAGATACCCCAAAATAGGATTGCTGGATCGTATGCTAATTCTATTTTAAATTTTTTGAGGAACCTCCACACTGTTTTCCATATAGTGGCTGCACCAATTTACATTTGTACCAACTGTGCACAAAGGTTCCCTTTTCTCCACATCCTCGCCAACACCTATCTCTTGTCTTTTTGATAACAGCCATTCTAAAGGCGTGAGGTGATAGCTCATTGTGGTTTCGGTTTGCATTTCCCTCATGATTACCGATGTGGAGCATCTTTCGTGTACCTGTTGGTGAACTGTATGTCTTCTTCGGGAAAAATGCCTATTCAGGTCTTCCATCCATTTTTTAAAGGAATTATTATTATTTTTTCCTTTGAGTTGGTGGACCTATTTCTTTCTAATGCCAAACCACAAAGAGAAAGTGCTGGACTCTTAAAAGAGAAACAATTGACTGGAAAGGGCAGAAGGATGCTTTCTGAGATGATAGAAATGTTCTAAGTCTTGATCTGGGTGGTAGTTATACAGGTGCAAGTTGTAGGTACAACTTCATCGAGCCGTATGCTTAAGATGTATACACTTTACTGTATATTAATTATACCCCAATAAAATACAGTTAACAACAGGTAAATGAGATACAGTAGTTGGGGAGACTGTTATGTAGACAAACATTTTCAAAACAAGATATGAACAGAATCATGGAGGTAGTATCTAGAGTCAGACTCGTGAGGGGTCCAGCTTGTTCCGGTGAGATTGTGACCATCAGGGGCATTTCTCAGCCAAGCATCCCAATAACCTCAAACCATTTTGCTTCATCTTAGCTGGTTGGTGGGTAGACGGACCTTCCTTTGCCAAGTCCTCCAGCCCCAAGAGCAGTGATACTTTGTAGATAAAAGCACATAAACAAAAGGCTTTGGAATAGTGCCTGGATGCTGGGAGGAAACAAAAGAAACAGAAGTACGCCCTGCTGGGTAACGCACGCTTGGAACAAATACAGAACCGGTTAAGTCATATTATGTATAATCAGAGCCTAGAATGAGTAGGTTAGGTTAATACATAGCAATTTGGATTTGGCTTTGAGGGTTTAACATTCTGAACAGGTGTCAAGCCATCAAGACTGCATCACCTGGGAAGACTCTAATATTTTTAAATAGTGATTAATATTATTAATAACTCCTTTCTCGTGGCCACGCGGCCGCTCAGTGCCTTGGCTCTGGGAGCCGTTCCTCACCATAACTAGCCTTGTTTTAGAGCGGCCGCAGCACATGACTTCTTGGTTTGAAAGCATTGTTAGCCTTCTGACACTAGCTTGTTGGACTTTCCAATTTGGTACTTTGTACGTGGCGTTAATCCTCCTCTGTTTACATGAAAGTGGGGTAATTTTCTCCCCATGTCATCAATCTCCAATATTTTTTATTTTGGGAAGTTATTTTCACTGTCAGTCTTCACTAAGTGCCAATAACATAACAAAAGCAGCAAGGTTGAGAAAAAAATCTAATAGTAAGAAATCAGTCAGACTCTTTTCACTGAACTGTGGGCTTTTCATGTGTAGATATAGCTTTAGTTTATTCTTTTTAAAGCTTATTATAGCAGTAAAGAATAAGCATTAGGATTTGGCCCTCCATGATGGCTGCTCTTTGCCCTGCGTGATGGAGGGGAGGAAGGCTTTGAGCCACTCTCACTCAGGGAGTGGGAGACGGAAAGCAGTGGAACCACACCTGCAGGTTGGTCATTTTTTGTGGCTTTGGCAAAACAACTTTGAAGTTTACCCAACATTCTTCCTTATTTCTCTTTTTAGAGCATTTTGTAATTTACTGGTTTTAGCCCAGTTAGTTGAGTGGTTAACTACGGATGCTGGTGAGGTCAAGTCGTATGGTTATTATCCAATATTGACCAATACTGACCCACTGAGAGACAGATTTATGTATTGGCAGAAACATGGGTTCTGGAACCAGACAGATCTAGGTTTGATTGGTTCATTAACCTCTCTGAGCCAGTTATGAAAGACAAAATATGAATAACATTATGTAGTTTCCAGGGTTGTTGAGGGGGATTAAATGATATGATGTATATACATGCTTGTCATAGGTTAGTTACTCACTAAACAGATATGCTTTTATTAGCTTTGCTCAAAAAAAAAAATTGTTTCCAAAACTGCAAACAGCATTTCACGTCTTTCTGGCCAATTGTCTTAACAGAGACTGAATCGCTAGCACCTAGGCAGTGCTTGGCACGCAGTATGACTTCAATACACATTTAAATAAGTGAAATGTGCCCACTGCCTTTAAGGGCATTTCCATTGGTGGCATCTTCTGAGTGCAGCTGGGTGCCCCCTCACCCACCTCCTCTTCTCTGAGCAGTGGCACATGTGAATAAGCACAGCGTTGGGCTCTGGAGCGGAGAAGGGAGGGCTGTGCTCTCATGAGAGGAGAAGGTGGGGACTAGGCCCACCGGGAGACCCCAGTCACCCAAACATGTCAAGACTTTCTGTCCTGTCTGCCCCGGGCCTCTGGAAAGGGCATGGCACTCTCCCGGGCTGCCTGGCCTCCCTACCTTCAGTCTCCAGACACGGGATGTGAGCCTTTCCTCCTCTCCCCAGATGTACTGCGGGGCTCTTCCCAGCTTGATGCTTGCCTTGCCCCAATTTTCACTTCTCTGCAAGACTGATCCTTAGGATTAGATGCTTTCTTCAGACTGTCTCTGTCAGGAATAGTCTGTGCTGAGAAGAAATATTGGACATAAAATCCAAATTGAACAGGATAGGGATAATAGGGGCAAAGGAAAGAGAAGATCTAGATAAAAGTGGGGGAGGGGAGAGGCAGAGGCACCCCTCAGGGAGACCACTTCTGTGATCACTTCCCAAAACAATCGAGGAGGGAGCTTGAGAGTTATGAAGCCATAAAAGCCATCCTGGCCCATCTTTCCTCTTAAGAGTAGAGAAAACTTAATCACTCTTGAAAATGAGCCACCGAAAAGTTTGACTCCTCTGCAAAATTACTATAAAGGAAGAAGAGAATATGGAGCAGAATAACCCTTTTTCAAGCAACAAAGGCATGCAAGAAAGACGTGCTCACGAAGAAGATAAAGACTGTAAATTCATACTTTAAAACAAGATAAAAGAAATTAATGAAATGATAAAAGCAATAAAAACATAAATAAAAGTTAGAAAAACTCAGAAAATGTGACATAACAAAAGAAAGTTTTGAAAAGAATGGGAAAAAAACAGTACAAATTAGAAATAGAAAAAATTATTTCAGAAACCTGAAGACTAAACTAGAAGAAAATCAAGAGTAAAAATTACCATAGATAATGGTTTAAGAGAAAATTTGCAAAGGAGCAAAATCTTTAAAATAAATAAATACAAAAAAAGGTAAAAAGGATTCAAGAGAAAGCGATAGATATAAAAGACAAACAAAAATGATCTGACATATGTACACTAGGAAGCCCCAACGTAGAAAGCCAACACAATGGAGTAAATACTAAAACTATAACTCAAGAAAATTTTTATGAAATAAAACAGATATGAAACTGTATGTTGAGTGGGTACTTCGTGTATGTAGGCAAATCAACCCAGAATGGCCAGAACTGAGAAACAAAATCTTTTGGGTATCCAGGGAAAAAAAAAGATCAAGTCATTTATCAGGGAAAGAAAACCAGACTGTCATCAGATTTTTGATGTAATGCTTTATGCCTGAAACAATGAAATAATATAGTTAAGACATTCAAGGAAAGAAAATATGAGTGAAAATTTTATATTCAGCCAAATGTACCTTTCAGTTCAAAGGCCACAAACAACTTTTATGAACATGTATGAACTCCGTACATATAATTCCTTTTAGCCCTTTCTGAGGAATCTATTATAGAATGGGCTTATACAACCAAAACGATTAAAGGGACAAGGACATAAGGACCAGTGATGAGCATTAAGCATATATTCACCTGTGGAAGTAAGATTAAGCAACGGTTATAAGGGAGATAGAGTAGTATGAAATGGCTATATTCTCTAACAGTTCAACTATAAAAATAAGGTGTCTAGGGAGAATATATAGAGTGGAATAAACATACTGATTGCCTTATAGGTATTAACCGGGAGTAAAAAAAAATTTCAAATCAAATACTAGGAGGGAGAAAGCAGATGGAAAGGTGACATTATTTAAAAATTTTAGTATTGCTCATAATAGAAAACCAATAGTCAAAAGGGGGAGATTACGAGAATTATATAAAGATAATAGTATAAAGGTAAACATTAGAACAGTAATACAAACTTTTCTAAATCGTAAAATTTATACCTCCCCAAAGAGACAGCAGATAAAATAAACCATGTATTAAAGACTATATATAAAGACACAAATATTTAAACATCTACAATAAAACAATATGTAAGAATGGAGATAAAATATATTGATTATATCAATAAATGTAATCAAAAAAGTTTTTCAGATGGAGTAGCAAAGCAAATTAACAATATGTTGTGTACGAGATAAACCAAAAAAAAAAAAAAGATTGAAAAGATTGAAAATAAAAGGATGGATAAAGATATATCAGGCACACACAAATTGAAAGAAGGCAGAGGTCTCGATCTTGATATCTGACAAGGTAGAATTATGACCAAAAGGCATTAAAAAAAGACAGGAAAAGACACTCTATATGGCAAAAGTCTTTACTTTACAGACATAACTGTTATTAATATTTATGTACCCAATAACACTTTAACAACTTTCATAAAGGAAAAATTAGAAGAAATGAAAGGAGAAAGAAAAAATACACTAATAGTAGAAAATTCTAATACGGCTTGCTCAATTCCAAACAGATCATATGGAAGAAAATAAGGAAGACTACAGAGGACTTATGCAACACAACGTTCAAGTAGATCTTATAAATATCTGACTCTTAACCCCAATAATGAAGAATACATCTTTTCCACTGTACACAGAACATTCATAAAGATCAACCATGTCTTAGGCCACAAAGAAAACTTCAATAAACTCTAAAGAATTGGCTTCTGATCAAAATGCATTAAATTAATTACAAAATCCTAAAATTTATGTGGAACAATCGAAAATCCCGAATAGCAACCAAAGCAATCCTGAGAAAAACGAATAAAGCTGAAGGTATCACACGCCTTGATTTCAAAATATACTACAAAGCTGTAGTAATCAAAACCGCATGGTACTGGCAGAAACACAGACACATGGGTCAATGGAACAGAATTGAGAGCCCAGAAATAAATGCACACGTCTATGGACAGCTAATTTTCCACAAAGGAGCCAAGAACATACAATGGAGAAAGAAAAGTCTCTTCAAGAAAGGGTGTTGGGAAAACTGGACAGCAACATGCAAAGAAAAGAAAGTAGACCATTATCTTACACCATACACAAAAATTAACTCAAAATGAATTGAAGACTTGAATGTAAGACCTGAAACCATAAAACTCCTAGAAGAAAACATAGGCAGTACACTCTTTGACATCAGTCTTAGGAGTATCTTTTTGAAGGTCATATCTTCTCAGGCAAGGGAAACAAAAGAAAAAATAAATAAATGGGACTATATCAAACTAAAAAGCTTCTGCACAGCAAAGGAAACCATCAACAAAGTGAAAGACAACCTAACAACTGGGAGAAGATATTTGCAAATCAAATATCTGCTAAGGGGTTAATATCCAAAATATATAAAGAACTCATGCAACTCGACAACAAAAAAACCAAGCAATCCAATTAAAAAATGGGCAGAGGATCTGAACAGACATTTCTCCAAAGAAGATATACAGATGGCCAACAGGCATACAAAAAAATGTTCAACATCACTAATTATTAGGGAAATGCAAATCAAAACCACAATGAGACATCACCTCATGCCCATAGGAATGTCTATTATTAACAAGACAAGAAATAACAAGTGCTCAACTAGAAGGACCTACAAGTGGAATATACAACTATGTAATGGAGGACTTTGGGGAGAAGAAGAAGAAGAAAAAAAGAAAAGATTGGCAACAAATGTTAGCTCAGGTGCCAATCTTAAAAAAGAAAAGAAATAACAAGTGTTGGAAAGGATGTGGAGAAAAGGGAACCCTCATACCCTGCTGGTGGGAATGTAAACTGGTGCAGCCCTATGGAAAACAGTACGGAGATTTCTCAAAAAATTAACAATAGAACTACCGTATGATCCAGCTATTCCACCTCTGGATATTTATCCAAAGAACACAAAAATACTACTTCAAAAAGATATGTGCACCCCTATGTTCATTGCACCATTATTCACAATAGCCAAGACTTGGAAACAACCTAAGTGGCTGTCAGTGGATGAAGGGATAAAGAAGACATGGTATATATATATATATATATATATACAGTGGAATACTACTCAGTTGTAAAAAAGATAAAATCTTGCTATTTGCGACAACATGCGTGGACTTTGAGGGTATTATGCTAAACGAAATAAGTCAGAGAGAGAAAGCCAAATACTGTATGATTTTCATTCATATGTGGAAAATAAAAACAACAACAACAAACAAACACATAGACACAGAGAATAGATTGATGGTTACCAGAGGAGAAGGTGGGAGGGGGGATGGCAAAAGTGGTAAGAGGGTGCATGTGTACCATGATGGACGACAATCAGACTTTTGGTGGTGGACACCATGTAGTCTACACAGAAGTCAAAATATAATGATGGGCGCCGGCCCTCTGGCCGAGTGGTTCCGTTTGTGCACTCTACTTTGGTGGCCCAGGGTTTCACCAGTTCAGATGCAGGGCACAGACATGGCACTGCTCATCAAGCCATGCTGAGGTGGCGTCCCACATAGCACAACAAGAAGGACCTACAACTACAATATACAGCTACGTACTGGGGGGCTTCGGGGAGAAGAAGGAAAAAAAATAGCAACAGATGTTAGCTCAGATGCCAATCTTTAAAAAAAAAAAGAAATATAATGATGTATATAACATTATATAACATGTATATACATATACAGTACATAACATGTATATAACGTAATTTATATAATGTTATAAACCAATGTTACTTCAACAAAAAATTAAATAAAAAAAACCTAATTTCGTTTTCAAATGCTATAAATTAATTACAAAATCAGATCACCTACTTGGAAATTGAAAAACCCACTATTAAACAAACTTTTGGATCAAAGAAGGAATACTAAATGAAATTGTAGAATTTCTTGAAAAGAATGATAAACAGTAAACAGAATTAAAAACTACATCAAAAATGAAAAATAAAATGTATTAAATAACCAAGTTTAAAAACCAGAAAAAAAACAAAAAACAAGCCAGAAAAAGGAGAAGGAAGAAATTAATATGGATAAAAGCAAAAATTAATAAGAAAAATTGGTTCTTTAAAAAAAATCAACAAAACAAACTGTTAACCTAATTAGTAAAAAACAAAGGGAGCAAATATAAACATACAAAATTGGAAATGTCAAGGAGAAAAATCTTCAAAACTGAGGAAATTTTTAAAAAATCATGAGACTGCTTTGCACGACTCTATGCAAGTATATTTGAAAATCTTGATGAAACTAATACATTTCTAGAAAAATACAATTCACCAAATTGACCCAATGGAGAGGCATAAAAAAACCTATCATCCAATCTTCTATTACAGAGAGCTACATAGAGAAAGTGATGGAAGTAAATTGCAGTGATGTCCCTGGACACCCTGAGAAAATGCTTCCCCTAAAACGTTATCCATCAGAACTATTATAGCAAATTAATAAAGAAAAGCTGATGGTGTTGCATTTATAATTCAAGAAACAACTTTGTTTTGGTGGATGAACTCAGCCTGGAATGAGCATGAGCCAGAACAAGAACAAATCCACACTCTGAAAAGCAGCAAAGCCCACAACGACCTCAGAAGGTGAAAAACAGCTCAGATGTCAACTGGCCTCTGCTTTCTTAAACACTCCCTATAAACTCCCAGCACAAGCCTGAATGCTTTAAGAGGCTCCGCCCAGGGCCCCCACCGAGGGGCCCCTTGCTTCCTCTGAGTGTGTCCTCCTTTGCTGCTGCAAGCTCGACAAACCTAACTTCGTCTTTGACTACAGGAGTGTGCTTGGCTGTCTTTGACTGGTGGGCATTGACAGATGCCATTGGACAAACGCCTTAAACCTTGGCACTCTTGTAGTCAAATCTCTGCGTATTGTCTCATTCCAGGAATGAGTCTAGTAACAAAAAAGTAATTTAAAAAAGAAATCCAATCTGTGTGAAAGAGATCTAAATATTCCACACCTCCAGCAGTCTTTCTTCTACCCACTTTCTTTACGTGTCCCTTGTTCTGGAGCATGGCCTTATTATCCCAGTCTCAAGACCATTGCACCAACCCCTCTAGTTTCCTCTCTTTCCATTCCTTTATTATGTAGATCAGTTTAGTTCTCTCCCAGCATGAGGGTGCTTCCCTGGGAGGAGGAGGGGGAGTGAGGTTTTGGTTTTAAGTTTCTTTTTCTTGGGCTGGGGAAGGGGGTGACAAAACTGCCATATTAGTAGCCTTTGTCCTCCCAATATTATGGAGTTTTACAGTTTATGGGCAGGTTCCTTTTCAACGACTGATGCCAACAGCCTCTCAACAATTGAGAAGAGGTGTTGGCAATTGGGATTCTTCCCCCTGTATTGTTGAGTGAGAAAAGCTCAGAAAAGCTAAGGCTCCCCCTAGTCAGTAATTGGCAAGCTCATCAGCGTCTCTCCTTCAAAGGAGACCCTCCATCTAATGCACCAGTGAGCTCATGGCCTGTATTTACATTAATAATATTGACAACTTCCCCGCCACCACCTTTCCCTGATGAGCTCCTACTGTGTTCCAGGTGAATGCTAGGTGCTTTATGCCAGCGTACTTCTCAAACTGTGTTTATGTACCCCGACCACCTGGGCATCTTAAATGCAGACTCTGATCCAGCGTGTCTGGATGGGGCCAGAGAGTCTCCATTTTTAACAAGTCCTCTGTCCATGCCAAGCTCTAAGTCCACAGATCACATTTTAAGGAGTAAGGCTTTATATGCACCACCTTGGCTCAGCCTCACAATAAATCCACATGACAGTGCTTCTCAACCCCATTTTAAGCTTTCTAACCCTCAGATGCAGCCCATGCTAATCACATCTATAGCCCTGGGAGTGGGATCCCGGGGGCTCTAATACAAGCTAAAGTTGAGAAATGTACGGACTGGGGAATAGTACCCTCATTTTACAGCTGAAGAAACTAAAGCTTAGAGAGATTACTTTATCTGAAATCCTAAACATAGGGATGGAGGCAGGATTTGAATCCAGGGCTGTTTGGTTTCAGAGTCCATTCTCTTAATCACTGCTCTCTATGGCCTCCCACAGAGATGACACGAGCTTGCAATCTATTACTGTTGTTAACTGAGCAAAGACGATCCACACACATTGAACCACTAGAGAACAGCTTGAGCCCAGAGATGCCCCAGACTCTCAGGATGATTTATGGCCCTTTGGCACTAGGAGGGTGGAAAGCTCTCCCTGAGGCTGAAGGTGGCTGCTGCTCCCTCCACCCAGCAGTTGCCCTGGAACTGACTATGCACCATTGGTACCTGGCTTTCCAATAAATGCTGATCAGTCAGAGTATTTTCTCTCCCTTTGAGGTTTTAAGTGTAAGAGAAAGCCAGGTGCATTAAGTCAGCATAATTAGTCCTGAAATGCTTGTGGTTGAGAAAGTGGATTCCCAGAGAGAGAGGGAGACTCTCCAAGGCTTTATCAAACTGGAATTGTGAAGCCCTGGGCTGGACAGCAGCCAAACGTCAGCCCCTTTCTGATGGGAAGCAAAGGATTCCCTGAGGGCTGGATGTGCTGGCAATGGCTAGGCTTGTTCTCCCATCTGGGAATTCATTAACGAGGGCTTAGCTTCAAAGGCAGATAACAAGCTAATCAAAAGGGGAAGGGAAGCCCTGCAAATCATGCTGCCTAACGAGTAAAGCTGTGGGGAGCAGGTGAGAAGGCAGAACAGGTGGAGTGATGGCGTGGGGGTGGGGTCGTCCTCGTCATGGTGCTGGCTGACCACCAGCTTTGAACCAAAGAATCAACAGGAAAATCCCAGGATAAGAGTATTATTTAAAAGCAGTAATGGCACAATCCTCTTATGCCAACCATCTCCCTCATCTTCTTTGCCCCATCACCATCTTGTCATTCCAGTCACTGAGACCACAAAGTCCCTGCCCACCGAGAATGCCACCTGGACCCAAGGCCAAACCAGCTGGCTGAGCAGGGCAGGGGGAAGAACGGACTATATGAGAGGCTTCCTCTGGCCCACATGCTATCCCAGTGAGTACACAAAAATGTGTTGTTTACACTCAAGAATTAAACTTTTCCTTTATGCTTGAAAATAGGTATTTGGAGTATTAGAAAACTAAATTTTGTTCTGTGTTTGAGCTCAAAAGCTACGTAGGTTGGGAAAGAAACAGTAAATGTAATGAAGGTAGTTACATTTGTCAGATTTTCTTCCTCCTATTGGGAAGTTCTTGCTGCTTTCTGACGTCTAAGTACCGACTTAAACATTTTTTGATACTCAGTGTATCTCCAGAGCTTTCCTTTTGCTCAAAGATGGAGGCCTGAAGTCTTGTCCCAAACATCACCTCTGTGGGTCTTCTCTGGTTGTAACTCTCCTGTGAGTAACAGAGTTTGTAACCTATTTGAATATTGATATGGCACCAAATTGATCACCCACATGCCTCTCTCTTCCCATGTGTCTTTTTTTTCTTCTTCTTCTCCCCAAAGCCCCCCAGTAGATAGCTGTATATTCTAGTTGTAGGTCCTTCTAGTTGTGCTATGTGGGATGCTGCCTCAGCATGGCCTGATGAGTGGCGCTAGGTCTGTGCCCAGGATCCGAACTGGCAAACCCCAGGCCACCTAAGCAGAGCACGGGAACTTAACCACTTGGCCATGGGGCCAGCCTGTCCCAGGTGTCTTTGTTCTGCCCATCTTACTGTCTTCTACCCTTCCCTCTCTTTTCATCCTTTCCAGAGGTTCAAAGTCTTTTCTCTCCCTTCCAGCACGAAGAACCATTAAGTGCCCACCCCTCTTGAGTCTTACCAATTCTGCAGCTTCTGGTGGCCTCTGATGTGAATTGGAGGTACCTGATCTCTGCCAGTTACAGGAACTCAAAATCTCTAGGTGGGAAGGAGAGGTTGTGGGGGGTGTGGCGCCTCCATTCCAGGTAGAAACCTTTTCCTCTTTCCCCAGAGCCTGAAACTCAGATGTAGCTCACATCGTGAGAGGTAGTTTCTTATCGGAAATTCTCAGCAGAGCTACATAGTAGATTTATCTACCCCACCTCCCCAATTACATTACAAAGTCCTCTCTCAATAGCTTGATAAGGAAAAGCTCTATGCCAAACTATTCCTTCCTAATGTATAGACATTTTCCCCTGGATGGGGAGAGGTGAAGAATAGGATGGACAAGAAGGTGGTCTCACCACGTGTAGAGTGCCTTTCATTTTATACAGCCACTGCAGTGCCTCTCATCTCTAAGCTAGTGGTTCCCTGCCTGGCTACACCCCTGGAATCACCTGGGAAGCTTTTAGGACTCCTGGTGTCAGTGCTGTACCCCAGATCTTTTGCATCTGAATGTTTGTGATGGGACCCAGACATCAATAGTTTTTTTGATGACAGCAGTTTTCCAATTTGGCTGCACATTTAGAATCTCTTGGGAGGCTTTGAAAAATACCCATGGTTGGGGCCTGCCTGGTGGCATAGTGGTTAAGTTAGTGCATCCTGCTTCAGTGTCCCAGGGTTCATGGGTTCAGATCCCTGGCATGGACCTACACACCACTCACCAAGCCCTGCTGTCGCGGCATCCCACATACAAAATAGAGGAAGATGGGCACAGATGTTAGCTCAGGGACAATCTTCTTCAAGCAAAAAGAGGAGGATTGGCAACAGATGTTAGCTCAGGGCCAATCTTCCTCACACACACAAACAAAAGTACCCATGCTTGGTCCCACCCCCAGCGATTCTGATTAATGGGTCTGGGATGCAGCCTCAGCACTGGGGATTTACAAATCTCTCAAAGTGAATCTAAGGCGCAGCCGAGGTTAAAAACCAACGCTCTAAACATTTTCTTCTTCCAAATTTTCCAGCCTAGGTGATGTGGATTAAGGCTGCCCCAGCTAGAGAAGCCCAAGGTGACCTGGCCTACATGCCAAACTATATGACCCAGTGGACTTTTTTTATGGTATGAATTAGGACTGCCCCAGGGAGAGAAGCCCAGGGCATCCTCACCTACATGCCGATCTATATGGTCAGATTCGTATCTAAAGTTATATGACCGCACAATAACCAGACCCCATCTGCACTGAAATCATTTAATGACTTTTTACATCATCTTTTCTTTTTCCAGTAAAAATAAGTCACGTACCCATGCCTTATAAAATTAGCCCTAACCCTCAACTCAGGGCAGCAGCAGGAGCTCTGACCGCCCGTGGGTCCTGTCCCCATGCTATTCCATACTATTCTCTAAATAAAAGAGCACTACTGCCAGATCTTAAGAGTCTAAGAAATCTTTCTTTTGACTCCTCGGCTCACCGACCCCTCATCATAGGGACTGGCTAAGAGAAAACTTTTTGTGGGTAAAACAAGAAAAATACCAGTGATCTGCTGGTTTATCTATTCACATTAGTCTTTTCCACAATGATTTACTGCCCTTAGTCTATAGGCAGTATAGAGTGGTTTGGGCAGAAAGCCTGCAGTCTGTAACTTTATTCTACCAGCACCCCATCTCCTTGAGCTGCAACCCCCTGCTCTGGGCCATAGTAAAACCGTGAACAACAAATAAGAACCACCAGGATAAGCAAGCCACTTCTACTGGACTTTTTTTTTTTTTGCTTGAGGAAGATTGTCCCTGAGCTAACATCTGTGCCAATCTTCCTCTATTTTATATGTGGGATGCTGCCACAGCATGTCTTGATCAGCAGTGTAGGTCCATACCCAGGTTCCAAACCTGCAAACACAGGACCATCGGAGCAGAGTGTGCAAACTTAACCACTATGCCACTGGGCCGGCCCCTGGACTTTTATTTTTAACTGAGTTCTAATAACTAAATTGTTAGAGGAACTCAGATAATGCAACCTGTCTGGACTTCCACAGAGGAACCTTGCAACCCTTGAAAATGCTTATGAAAAAAACCGTCTTGTGTATGAGATCACATGAGTTGGTGATGGAATAGCAACCTGATGACAAGAAATTAGAGGTACTGTGAGCATTGACTCATTTTGCTGTCTCCGCATCCAGGGAAAGATGAAGGTATGTTAAAAATCATAGGAGAAATTTTTTAAAAATCACCTCAGAATGTTTAAGTAGGTAACTTACTGGAAATAAAAGGTGAACTAGAGATTCCTTCAAATGCTAAGATTCTCTGTTTCTACATAAAAATTTGTTATAGTCACATCCATGGCAGGAGAAAATATCTTTAAGGAAAACATTAGGCCTAGGAAGGTTAAAGATTCAATCTAGTGAGATACTTATGTAAATCATACAATATATTCAAAGATGTATGTGTATGTAGAAAAATAAACTGAGAAATGGGAGTGTGGCTTTATCTCAACAAATGTTATAAAGGCAGAGTCAATGAGAATGGATCTTTTAAATCTGAAGTGGTGGACTAGATCTCAGATTGCTGATTCCTAAATTCTGTAGTTTTCTCAGATAATTCCGACTATGTGTCCTCATTGCTTTTTCATCATTATTAACAAGATATTTATTTACTAATGAAACAAAATATTGATTCTGGGGTAAGAAAAAAGCATAAGGAGTGATTTCTGCCTTAATATCTTCCACAAATAAGAATCGTTTCAATAAATCCCATAGCTAACAGCTCTGCCTGTTCATCATGGTTGGAAGGATTTGGTGGTGGAGCTGTTAAAACTTGTGCTGAAATGGATCACATGGCTTGCTTTCCTTCACTATCCTTGACTACTCTTGAGTGATCGTGCTAATTAAATGGCTGAAAAAGCAAGCAGTGGAAAATAGGGCTGAGTGACAAAAGCGTGGAGAATCCTGAGGGATCAGTTACATCCCCTACATAATCACCAATTGACTGTAGACCTGAAAGAAGGGAATCCCATATGTCCAGCTTTCTTTAAACATGATATCAGTTCACTTGGGGAACAGATCTAGTTAGATGTCTACATGGTGGGTCAAGACAATTAGAGGGCAGAGTTCAAGATCTTCCCTGAGGAGGGCTCTCCAAATTGGCTTATTGCAAAGAGCCAAGCAGAAAAGAGGTGAGCATCAGCTTGTGTGACTGCCCTGCATCCCAGCGCTCCCGCTGTGTAGGACATATATGTCAGCCTTTGTGAGAGCCTATGACTGTATGGATCAACAGTTAGGACAGAGGTCCAAACCAAACTCTATGAAGCCAGGACCATGGCTCCCTCATTCACAGTTGAATCCCAGCATCTCCTACCACAGTAGGCACTTGATATGACCTATTAGGGTTTAGTTGACACAATATCTCACTCTCTTGATCAGTTGTCACTCTCTAGGTAGGCTCAGGGTTGCTTGCGAAGTTTGGAGTCAATTGTACCTCAGTGGGGAAAAGAAGACTCAGATGATGGTATTGACCTTGTCCCTAAATAACCTCAGGGCCTTAGTCAAATCATCAGAACTCTCTGTGCTCAGCTTTCTCTTCTTCACACTTGCACATATCTTCTTTTTGTCTACCTTACAAAAGTATTTTAGTAATCAAATGAATTAAAGAAATATGAAAGTACTTAATGACGTTCATCCTTGTGTCCATGGGGTCTTGTTCATAGTAGGTCCTTATAATGTCTTTAACAATGAATAAAGTGATTTCAAAGCCCCTGTCTTCAGCTCTTACAGTATTAGTCTTCTTCTTTTGTCTTGGAATCAGATTAGGGTGAGAGGAGCCAAAGGTCATGGACAGCCTCAAATTTTGATTCCTATAGTTAGCACATCTACTCAGTGATCAAATTGTAGCTGCCTACTCGTTGACACTCCCCACCTTCCCGTGCCACCAGCACATGGGACATCCCTAGTTCCATGCCTGTGCCTAGGCCCTTCCCCTCACCTGGAGCACCCTTCCTTCTCTTCCCAGCATAACTGAATTCTACATGTCCTACAAGCCTAACTTTTCAAGCCATCCCAAACAGTGGTCTCTCCCTCCTCAGAATGCCAATATTACTTTATATAATTAATTACCATTTCAATGTGTGAATGTCTTGTCCATCCAATTAGATCGTAATGTCCATAAACACATCCTACCCTTCTTTGGAGCATGCCCAGTGAGAATCACACACTCATATATGTGGAAATTGTAAAACTCCAAATTTATGATGGAGCTTAGTTTGCATATCTGGGTAATCATAGGACATCCAAGATAACTTTGCATAGATAATTTTGCAGATAAAAAGGAGTGATGAGCTGTATGTATAATCCCCACAATGGATCCCAAGGTAGGAGAGCCAGTTAACTTGTGCCAGCAAAAAGAAGTCAAGGAGTCAGTGTGGTTGAACAGTCATACCTCTTAATGTACTTCAAAGGTTTGGATATGGTCCTCCAAATAGTTCAGCATCTTGACTGTCATGGGTGAGAACCCTAACTGGAGCTGTCTTCAGTTGTGGTGCTGAAAGTTTAATTTTGAACTTGCGCTAACTAGAGATTCTGGAAACACTGGAGAGCTTCAACAATGAGTAAGAGCAGTTTTGGGGGAAGGTACTTCTTGGAGTGTCCTTCAGGGCCCTGAAACCTTACAGTCCAAAACAAAATTCATTTTCTTCTAGACACCCTGTTCTCCCTCTTATATTTCCTAAGTCCCGGCAGCTCTGCTTTTTATCTATTCCCATTGCCATTGCAATAATTTTCTTACTGGTTTCTCTCAAATATCTTGCTTCTCAATGGCTGCTATTAACAACTCCCATCCCCAACGCCTGTAGAATTTAATTCAAGGTCATTAGAGTGGGAGCAGGTGCAGCAAGGCACTCCAGAAACTGTGGCAATTAAAGTATAAAAATCAACCCATAATAGATAAGAATGATATATTTGAAAACCTCCTTAGAGATAAAATAGTTCCAGGACCAGAAACAGCAAGAATAAACAAAGCCTATCTATGCGAGCCAGACTAAGCCCAGACAGAGTGAAGGTCATTTCGATGTTTAAAAAGAGTCATGATGAAAATATGTTGCTCACAAGGGGTCGGGGTACCATCTGCAGAAAGTAGGAAGGTGAGTTTGCAACAAGGAAGAACCAGCAATGTCCATTAGGGCTTTGCTCGGGGGGCCTGTCTGCTCCTTGTCACAGATGCATCTCTGCAAGGTAAATAGGATGTGCTGGTTGTTCTCAGTTGGCTCTCTACTCTGCTCTGGCCTTGGGAAGCTGGCCTGAATGGACTGCATCCATGGGTTCCCTTGCTTTCTCGATTTGCATTGGGTTTAGTTAATGGAGAACATAGTCAGGAGATCAGAGGGAGAGAGAAGAATGAGGTTGAGTTATTGATTCCCTCAGCTCCATCCCAGGCTGGCTGTCCTGACTTAAGGCCACAGGCTCTGCACTGTGGCTTCTCCTACACCTCTCTCCCTCTGACTTCTGATTGCCACTCCCTTTTCTCGTTCCTTCTGGCTTACAGGTAGTAATGGTCCCTCAAGTTATAATTTGACTGTGCCATCTGTTTCCTGCTGGGTCCCTGATCAGGGCCTGATGTCATTAAGCATTCAAATCGCAAGTCCCTTGCCCCAGTGTCAACCTCACCAAGCATCATTCTGTTCATAAATTGGCTTTTCAAGTAAATTCATCTACAAGAAGGGAATGCGCTGGTCATGTCGACACAAGCATTCTATTCTGCCCAGCATTTATACTTTCCATTGTTAATTAAGAAATTGGCATTCTGATTTTATACCTCTAATTAAATTAGCTTTGTTAGTGCAACTCAGCCTACCTAGGATTAACGAGTCTGAGGTGCTGCCAAAGCTGAAGGTCTAGTCTGAATTCAGCTGGATGATATTAACCTTGGAGGCCTCTGGAGACCATCCATCCTCCACACCCCCAAGCTACTTGGCACTAAGGATTCCTCAACCATGTCTGCTTTCGTGCCTCTGGCCTTTTATCTAGGCTGTTCTTTCTCTCTCTGGACTCCATCCTTTCATCTCCTAGGTCACTCCTTTACAATCTCCAAAGCACTGTTTAGGCATTACTTCGTTGGTGGAGTTTTCTTTATCTTTTCTAGAAAGAATCTGTTTAGCAGCTATTTATTGAGCACCTTTGTACCAGGAAATCTGAGATGTCCTGGGGACATGGGAGTGACTCAGACAGGTCATACCTTGCAATTTCATAGATGACGTGAAGTGACCTAAAAAATCCTGTCTAAATGAGAAGGTAAGACATCTGACAGCAACATGAATAGGATGTTATGGAGACATGAGGGTAGGGGCAATAGGTGGGCAGGCATCAGGGGAGAAGGCAACCTATAAGATATGGCATTTTATAGTGTTTACGAATGAACGGAACAGGCAAAGATAATAACGATTAAAGGGCCTTCTGGGCTTTTGGGGCAAAGAGTCAGCCTGGAATCTGTCAAGCTTGTAACCATCCTCTGAGTGGCTGCTTAAGCATGGATGCCATATCCAGGATATCAGCCCTCCCACTTTAGTCTCAGCTGATTGGAGCAAGACTAGGCACCAGATGAAATGGCAGCCAAGCTACAGGCTGGTCAGAGACATAGGAATGGGCTGACATGAAAGCAGCCAAGTTACATAAACAAGCCAAAGATGGCCTCTGTGTATTGGCCCCTAGGACTTCACAATAGGCTGAAACTCATTAGCTCAAAAGCCCATAGGCACCAAACTCAAAATTTTACACATCCAATTATTTAAAAAATAGTCCAAACCAGCAGATTTTTAGCCAGTTAGGGCCTGCCTGCTTTGCATACCCTGTGAAACCAGATCTGCTGGCCATTGATAAGACAGAGCCTTGTGGTGATGAGACCCCAAACTGCTCTTGCCCCTCAGAACTCTCTGAGCAGAGATTCCCTACCGTGCTGCTGAGCAACGCCACCTGGACAGGTAAGCCGGCTCTCCAATCCCCTCCCCCTTGAGAGTTCCCTTGCCCTCCTGTCTTTCTAGATGGTGGTCCTCATGCCATAAGCCTCTGGACAGTCCCATGCTGTGAGGGACTTCTCTTCTCAGGTAACCATGTCCAAGTGCTGCCCAATAAAGCTTTTGTGTGTTACTGCCCCTTGTGGGCGTATCTTTTTCCTTGATCAACCTCCAAATTCCTCAAACCCCCGCAAGCCCACACTGGATGCTGACTGGCTCAACCCATCAGAGACCTTCTTGGGGGAAAGTTTTAACCTGAGGGGGAGAGATAATGAAGAGCTGACAACAGGGAGCAGAAGCAGGAAGGTGTGCAGAGAAGAGGAGGCAGTAAGCAGGAGCCATGAGGCAGGAGGAGCCGTAAATCAGAGGGAAGGGGCAGAGCATTTAACCAGTGGCAGCAAAAGACAAAGCACAGACAAATCAGGCTGGAGTGATCATAATGGTGGAACACTGGAGTAGGGTATGCACAGCCCACTAGGGAGGAGCAAAATAGTGCAGGAGTACCCAAATGACATTTCAGTTCCTACACAACATTCTGGTCTCCACAAGGCCAGACAGTGTCCTGGTTCCAGTCCTGCCACAAGGACATGCCACTCAGTGTAAATTCCATTCTGATAGACAATAATACCTTTCCCAAGGCAACCCTAGTATGCCTTTATTCTTCACATCCAAAAGAGCCAGCTCCCATACAGGCTATAGGAAGAACATAGGCAAGGTCTGGAGTGGGGAACTGTGGAGTTTGGGGAAACCCCAAACAATTTGATATTTCTAGATAAGAAAGTGCAAGTTGGAGAGTTGGTGGAAATGAGATGGGAGAGGCGAGTGGGGTCAGGTCATGGAGTCCTTGCGTGTGCTCTGGCGAGAGTCCCTGGCATCATCCATAGGGAGCCAGTGGACTTTCAAAGGCAGTAGTAATGGGTCAGATTCATGTTTTCATCAGGTCACTCTGACAACAGTGTAGGAGGAGTTTGAGATGGTCAAGCCAGGAGGCAGCTAGCAATCTGGACAGGAAATGATGAGGAAATAGCAGGAATGGAGAGGAGGGGACATATTCAATAAATCTTCAAGAGGTGAAAGCAACAAGAGTTGGTGACATTACGTGTGAGGATGACAGAAAAAGATAAATCTGTGATGGATAATTCCCATTTTTCATATTTTGACTTGATGAATGGGATGCCATCGACTGAGATGGAAGAGCAAATTGAGATGGGGAAGGGAGGAGGAAGAGGAAGAGGATGTGTTTGAAGAGTACTTAGGACATCCAGGTGGAGAAACCCAGTGGACAGCAGGCTCCATGTATCTGGGCTTCAGGGTGAGTCCTAAGTCACATCTCAGCAGCAGCCACCATCACTCAGACTCATCCTTGTACTGTTGAGTCCATCCCCTAATATGGACCAATCCTCCAAACCTCTCCTCCATCCCAAAGCCTTCCTCCATGTCTTCTGGCATGCCAGCCAGCAAAGTTTCCTGTCATCAACACCTTTTCAAGTCATTCCTTCTTCCTTCTGGACTTAAATGAGCTCTCCCTCAAGGACCCTCTTTTCCTCATGGCGCTCTAAGTGGAGGCTGATTTTTATTTATTTATTTTCCCCTCACACAGCACAAGTTCTCCAGTGACAGGAGTAGAGCTGGGGTTCTTCTCGATTCCCTTCTCCATCTCCACACACCAACCGTTTCTTCTGGAAAGCCCCTGCTCCTTTGGGGATCACTCCATTTGTCTTTTCTCTCCTTTTCCTCATTGTTATAATTCACCAGCATCCTCATCGCTTTCTCTCATTTGCTAAAGGTGGGTTCTGTTTTCATGGTCTTCTCCCTTCATCATTTGCTTCATTCTGGATGATTTCTGCTTCCATATGGATGAATCATCCACCACCCTGGATCCTCAGTTCCTTGACTTAATCATCTCCAAAGGCTTTTCCATTTCAACTAGGACATCCATTCCTAGGGTCAAACCCTACATCGTGACTTCTGAAATGGCAGCTTCAAACATCCCATTCTCTAACCACCACCTCCTATCGAAGACTCCACTGAAACTATCTTTTGACTTTACTGAAACCTTTCAACTTTTGGGCTTCATCTTTTATCATGATCTAGAGCTATTGCAGTTATTAAGATCATAGATTTGGAACTAGAATGCCAGGTTAATTTGTGGGAAAGGCAAAGAAGATAAGGATATATCAATTTAAAAAACGAATCCAGATTCCAGAGTTCCTCTTGGTGATTGGGAAAGGGGACAGTGGGCATGGGCACTGCAGGGAGATGGATATCATGCATGGGTGCTTTCCACCACAGCCATGACAGGAAAGCAGGAGAAATGCTAGAATCCACCTCTCGCATAACTCTCTCACCACTTATTGTCTGCCTGCAATGTTTTTTGGCTCAATCACTTGGCAGTTAATTACACACTCTTGAATTTTTCACATCTGTCTGTCTGGAGCCTGGAGTGTAGTCATGGAAAGCCCCCTGGGCCTGTATTCAAAACAATGGATTCCAGATACAACTTCTTCCTGCAAGGTTTTGAGCAAATCATTTAACTGCGCCTGAAAGTATAAATAACAGTCCTGACCTCGTCAAGTTGTTGTGAAGATTAATGAGATAATAGATATAAAAACATTTCCTAAGCTTTAAAATGTTTTAAGAACATAAAGTCTACTATCTCCCAGTTACATTTGAGAATAGGAATTGTGTGTTCTTTGTGTCATTCATCAAGCATGGTGCTCAAATAATATTTGTTGAGCGAATGACTGGATGAATTAATGAATGGATGAGTGAGTCAATAAATGCCTAAGTGCAAGCTGAACCTCAAGCCTTTTGATCCCAGTCCCAGGAGAAGAATTGGCTGTCTTATCAAGTTAACACTGTTAATACTATTCATTCATTCACTTATGTGACAAACATTCACTGCCTGCCACGTCTGGTAGTCCGTGTTTCTAGTTGCGATCACATTCAAAACTCAGTGTCAGTATGAGGAAGTCCTTCTGAACTCCATCCTACAGAAGAGGAATCTGAAGCACAGAGAAGTTCAGTAACTTGTCCAACGTCATACAGGTTGGGAATTATAGAGCTTTAAACACAGATAGGGCTCCTCGATATATGCAGAAGCCAATATTGAGGGGTGCCCCCCACGAGCATACGGAAGGAAGGAAAAACAGCTTCTAGCTGTTAGTTTAACTATGAAATAAATGCACATGTGCTGGCCAAGAGCAGACATAGAAGTCAGTTTAGAGTCCATCGGGCTTGGTGTCAGAGCGACAGTTGTCTTAGGTCATGTTTTCCAGGAAACAGACTTTGTGACAAGAATTGTGTGTTGGAGGATTGACCCCTATGAGGGAGTGAAGAGGGCAGGGTGGAGAAGTTGATAGTGACACAGCTGTGACAAAAGCCTCAGCCAAGCTCTGGGGCAGCTGCGGAGTTGGTGTGGCCCTTCGGTGTGAGTTGGGACGAGGGAATGGGTTTTTATACCTCTGTGTGGACCAGTCGTTGGATGCCAGACGTCCCTAGGGAGGAAGTATGACCTTGGGCAAGGCAGCTTCCCAGGGAGGGACTCAGCTGTGAGCCCTCAGCAAGCAACACATCAGCAGCTGGGGGATTGAGCGCCTCGCTTCTGAGGGTGGATCTGGGCAGCGAATCACAGCATCCAGCGCGATGCTAGTAACACTTCTAAAGAAGGAGTGTGTTAACCAGCCTGGGTTGATGGATTCGGACAGAGATGGGAGCGTGGAAAAAGCAGGGCTCCAGAGACAAGGGCTGGCAATATCCACAGAAGGCATGTGCCGCCCATCACCAGGACTCTCTTCCAGGATGGCTGCAGCGGCCGTCCCAGCCTGGTGCCAGGCAGCTTGTCTGTTATCCAGACCAAACTCCCTGCCATAGGCCCAAGCTCCTCCGGAGGCATTTGGGTTTCCCATGTAGCTAGGCTGCAGAGACCAAACGAATGCAGTGACATTCTGTCCTGAGAGGTCAGCCCCTCTGGCCTTGTAGGCATGAGTTCCATTCCTTTAGTCCTATCACCTCTGGGACAATGAGAAGACCAAATTTTTGAGCTGGCAGCCGGAGCTGTCTAAGAGGCCAGCACACTTTTCCCAGGCCTTTATCTCAGATATGGTCATTCTTAGTGACTCTGGACCCTGCAGAGCCAAGCAGGCAGGTAACAGGAATTACAGGGAACTCATGGGAAAGAGAGCTCCAGACAAAGAGAGACTCAGCCAAGCAATGACCATGGCAATACACATGGGCTGGGATGTCCCTGAGTGGGCAAGTATCCAGTGGTTGAGGTCGGCATGGAAACCATCCAGCATGTCAGTGTGGGACTGAGCATTATACAGATGAAGGAGCTTGACTTTTTAATGGGACAGGACCAAATTATTTATATTGGAGGGATTAACTTATCTCACTCTTTGTCATGGGGATAGTTCGGTGCAAGAAACCCAAATCCAGCTGAGCTAATTTAAGTCAAGGGATGTCATTGTTAGAGCATCTCACAAAGTTCGGCAGTGAGAAGTCAGCCCATGAGGACAGAGAGAAGGGATCTGAAACGCCGCTGAGGTGGCACTGCAGGAGGAAGAAGGTTTCATAACCACACCAAAGCCATTTCTTTATAGGTGATTTGAGCTCAGTGCTTTTTGCTAATACTTGTGGGAGCATGATGAAGCAAAAGCAGGATTAATTCCCCAACAGTCAATGACTCTTTTCTAAAGCTAAATTTTATACACATTTGTGAAAGAATCACGAACATTTTTTTACAGACCTCTGGAGAGCAGATTAGGATGCCAAAATGTAACAGACAGCAGAAAAAAGTTTAACTGAAAGATGAAAAACTTTAGATGTGTTAGTGCTATGGCAACCAGCCAGATCACTCCAATTATGTCCCTAATTGGGTCCATAAATAATTTATAACCCACCATTTGTGTCTGGGGCAAAGGATTTCTAACAGCAAATGCTGAAGTAGCTGTTAGGGCACTTAATGATTTCCGATTCTGAATTCATCAGAACTCCTGTAGCCTGTGATTCCGCAGCCCTTCTTGAAGTAATTTGGTGGCGATTACTCGAGTGGAGAGGAACTGTCTTCAGTGTCTCGTTGGAACAGATTGTCAGAGAAGTGATGAGCTCACCTCTCTTTGCTGTTAACTTGGCCACTGGCTTTCAATTAAGGTCAAAAACCAAATCCATGAAAATCAGAAATAAAAGTGAAAGCAAAGCTTCCAGAGGCTCTGCAATGAGCACTCAGATGTCTCGTTTCTTCAACAGAAGCAGAAGGTAATTTCCCGTCTCTGATAGTCTGCAGTCGTTGCTCCAGGTGTTTGTATGCTGCCTGTTGCTTTCCACAGCTTCTCTGGGTCTT
Organism: Equus przewalskii; assembly: GCF_037783145.1. Lineage (NCBI taxonomy): Eukaryota > Metazoa > Chordata > Mammalia > Perissodactyla > Equidae > Equus > Equus przewalskii. The sequence continues at coordinate 17,726,730 of NC_091851.1, read as the reverse complement.
CTTATTTTTCTTTAAATTTTTTAGTTGAAGTATAGTTTTTTAGTTGAAGTATAATTACAGATGTATAGCATAGTGGATGAAGTGTACACATCTTAAGTACAGAGCTCAATGAATGTTTTTGCAAATGGATTCACTCACGTGACCACTACCCAGGTTGAGACAGAACATTCCAGCTCTCCAAAAGGCTCCCTGACTGCTGCCCATGGTGGTTTGCCTCTCAGTGGAGACAGCTGGAGAATGAAGCAGAAGCCCTATGGCTTGGTTCCTACAGGATTCGTGTACTAACCACTGCAAGGAGACACTGAGGACACTGCCTCCGTGAGACCAACATCTCAGCAACTCTGAGCAGACCATTTATAAACTCAGATGCCCCAGGGGGTGTTTGATAGTGAGATGGGTGGAGGCCCAGCCACCGGGGAAAGGTTCACTTCCTGCCAAAAACCATGAGGTTACAAAGCCTCTTCTCCTGAGGCCCCGTCCAGGGAAGCCACAGCTCCTCCATCCAGGAGCTCATTCAACGTTCTGTAACCCCTGGAAGGCACTTGCATGATCACCCAGGACAAGTGGCAGCCTAGATGTTTGGTATGGCCAAAGAGACCTGAAGGCCATCTGCCATTGGCCACTTCCGGAGAAGAATGAAGCTTAGGCTCCCCAGGGGTCCTACTTTGTCAAGACTTGTGCCTTAAGATGTCAGTCCCAGGAATGAGTATCCATCCAGGATTGTTCTTGGCGGGGGGGGGGGGGGGGGGGGGGGGGGGGGGCCGGTGTCAAACACCAGTTTTCTCTTTTACACATGGCTTTTGACCCCTAGGGAGGAGTAGCTAATAGCTCATACCTACTGTGCATTTGTCAAGTGCTGGGTGCTGTGATGAACACTTCATGTCAATAATCTCATTAATCTGTAACTGCGTGGACCAATATCTCCATTTTAGAATTAACGAAATAGAGGAGAAGACAGCTACTAAAAGGTGGCCTCAGACTCCTGACCCTGCCATCCTGCTCCTGGGCCTTAGTGCTTCCCAGACAGCCCCACTGCTTCCCGGACAGAGTTCCCAGGGAGACCTATTCGTGCACAGCACCCCCACCCCAGCAGGGGGATTGGCTCTGGGCCAGGAGAGGAAGGACAATTCACCTGACTTATGAGTTAATTAAATTTCTGAGCCACGGCTGCAAATCAACACTTCATAAATCAAATCCTTATTTCCTAAAGGCACAAAATTATAAACTGGAGTTCTATTTCTGGAAATCCATTTATTTCACAAAAATATAAAAATAGATGAAAATAAAACAAAATGCACAAAACACACTCAAGTCACACACACATATATGTACAACAAAGATTTATTAAGTAGAAAAAAGCAAATAATATAAAACCAATGTTATAAATGTTAAATTGGGTGGGCTTTTCTGCAAAGCCTGGATTGGCCAGGATATCTTCAAATGTGAGTTAAGTGAGGTTTAGATTGGAGGTGCCTTCCACCTTTTGGAGTAAAATTTCCTTGGAGCAAAAATTGGCATTCTTCACTATACCAAGGAGTTTTGAATTGAACTCAAAATCCGGGGCATCTTTCTTAAAACTTTTCAAGGCATGAAGGCATTTGAATCTTTGAAGAGTCTTGCTGCTGCTTTGATCATCTCTTCTGCTTTTCAGAAGCTGGCAGATGATTATAATGTGTGGTTTAGTTGTTACAGTGAGGGTCTTATGTTGAGAAGGAATGCGGTGATGGGGTGACAATTCTCATGATAAAGAGTCATGGCTGACTCATCAGCCAGAACCTCACAAAGCCGCCAGGGCAGCCCCTTTGGCCCTTGCCCTAGAACACCTCTGCCTGGCTGCCCAGAGGGCCCAGGATCTCTGGCAGTAGGGTTAGAAGTGGGGTAGAGACATATACAGGGCTAGGGGCAAAATAGTGAGGGAACGCCAAGGGAGTGGTTTCAGGCCAATGGCTATCTTATTTTTATAGTCTGCTCAAAGCTGTCAGAGCTGAAAAAGGAGCATCTCAGAGGATTGTCAGCAGCCCTGCTCATATTTTAACATGCATGGGAATCACTGTGGGTCTTGTTAGAGAGCAGATTCTGGTTTGGCAGGTCTCGAGGAGGAAGGGGCACCTGCAACTCTGCGTGTCTAAGAAGCTCTCAGGTGACGCTGATGCTGCTGATCTGAGGCTCACACCTTGAGTAGCAAGAGTTCACAGATGGATGGCCATGGACAGTTGTCTATGTCTTGGCTTTACTTTATGCAAAGTGTGCCTCTCCCTAGACAATGGATTCCTATCCATTCCTTTGGATTCCTGTCCAGAAACATCTAGTCTTGAGTCATCAGCACTTTCACTCTTGGTAGTTTTCTATTTGGTCATATGAATAAGTCATTGCAATATTTTAAGCATCCTATGAGTCAAAATAGAACAAAGCTTTTTAAAGGGGCTCTAGTGAAATTCTCAGGCTTCTCCTGCAATATGCCCTTCTCCAGATTCCACCCCTTCATCCCCTAATCCCCAGAAATCTTGTTCTGATCATTTTCATTCTTTGCTGTTTGACTATACGGCTTCTCGTGACTGATAAATCCTTGCTTCAATTTGCCTCTTCTCCCATTGTTAATTAAAAAAAAGTGATCCATGGGGGTGATTTTGTGTCATTTTGAATGCACAGGAAATTTGAAATAAATGAATGAGGTACACAATGTAGTTCAGATGAAATTCTGGGGTTGGAAAACCATGCTTATGAAAAATAAATGAATGAATATGATTCAGACTGAATAAGGCATTGAAGATTAATCATAGGCTGGCAGCTGGCTGAAATGGGACCCCACAGTAAACAAGCTGAGCCTGAAATGCTTTGGGAGATGCCCTTTGTGATTTCTCATCACAGACACTTGAGGGACAGCCAAATGGGTACTGACCTGACCCTTCCATGTCCCTAGACCACAGGCCCATGTCAGACATTTGTGGGGCTTGGGGAAAGAATACAAATGGAGATCCTCAAACCATTTGTCTAAGTATTTAAAGTTATAAGTCAAGCTAACAAACTACAAATAAACTGTTCTATCTTCTGCCACAACATATCTATCTCTATAATCACCTAGAAGGCCAGGTTCAATGTCAGAATTCTTGTATTCCTTGGATTTTGGAGCCAGACCATGATGGTGCCAAGAAAACTGGCCCCTTGCTTGTGGCTCACACCTACTCCCCTTCTCTTCCACCCTCAGCTACATCCCGCACCAACAGCGACCTGGCTCCCAAGTGTCTGCGGTCCAGCCTGTGGTCCAAGCTCCTTCCACACTTCTCTTAGCAGCAGCCCTTGGCTAGTCCTCAAGCCCATGGGAGCGCACTCGGGTGTGGTCTGCCCCTGGAAGGATGGTCCCAGGAAGGATGCCCCCAGGGTCCACTCAGCTTCCTGGGGAATCAGGTACTGTTGGAAGGTGAAAGAGGAAGGAAATGTCCCAGTCTTGAGGATGGATCGTTATGAAGTGAGACATCGCCAAGGATTCTGGCTGTGACATTGACTCTCCTGTGACATCCCACAGGCCCCACTCCACGTGTTGAGGTCTGCTCTGTGAGCCATGCCCGGTCTGTTGGGCAAAATCCACACATGGATTTTCAAGTTTACTCTGTTAAAATTGGCAATTAGCTCTTTAGAGAAATCACTGCCACATTTCCGTGGCATGAATAAGAGTGCCAGGGGGGCAGGAGCCTTCCCTGTAATTTGATTCATTTTCTGTTGGAGAGAAGCACAAACCGAGTGCAGGCTTCTGCGGTGGCTGATGGCTTAATTGCCACATGCATCTCGTGGGGAGCACTTACTTGGCATCCCTATGCTTGACTCCCTGGCACTGGGAAGCAGCTGACACCTGGAGGCGGCCAAAAGGGTTGGTGGCTGCCACCCAACAGCGAAGAAAGAGTTGAAAACATCCCTCCCTTGCTCCCATTTAAATCACCTCTTTATTTTTAAGGACTATGTAATTTGTGACATTTTAGCTACCAGGGACTGCACCTTAATTGTTCATATATTGTGTCCCCAGTACCCAGTGCAGAGCCTGGCGCAGGCCAGGGGCTCAGCAACGTCTGTTTGGTAAGGGCGCAGTGGCTCCAGGCAGGCTCTTTGCGAACGGCTGCGTGACACTCCTGTTCCACCAGCTCCTCACCTTCCCCTGTTGTTCAATGGGATTATCAGTGAGCAAATATCCCTTCTCCCCTCCCTCGTCTGAGGTGGAGTGCACTTCACCACCCTACTGATGTTTGGCTTGGACTTGTGACTTTGGCCGACGGCACGTGAACTAACGTGATGCAAGCTGAGGTTTCAAATGTGTTTATGTGGTCTCCCTTGCCTGCTTCAGTCCTGTCCTTTGCCATGACAAGAGCATGTCTCAGGTAGCCGCTGGCCCCAGAATGAGGAGACTTATGGAGCAGACCTGAATCCAGCCCACAGCCTGGAGCCAAGCCCAGCTGAATCCAGCTGAGCTCCGTCAGATTCAGTCTAGTCATAGGTAACCTTCAGATCTGTGAGAGAGAATTAAACACGTACAGTAGTCCCTCTGTGTCTGTGGGGGATACATTCCAAGACCCCCAGTGGATGCCTGGAACTGTTTCAGTACCGACAGTACTGAAACCTAGAGATACTGTATTTTTCCCTATACATACATATTTGAGGTGTGACAGCAAAACGAATACAAATTTCTTCTTCCTTCTTCACAATATCACAGATAAAAGATTTGTTCTTACCATAGATCTTAGCAAGCTCAGCATAGGATTTTTTTTTCTTTCTTTATTAAGTTGAGAACGTTCACCTTTTCACGTAAAGGAAGCACTTTACGGCTACTCTTTGGTGTATCCAAATTGCCAGCATCACGACTCTTGTGCTTTGGGGCCATTAAGTAAAATAAGGGTTACCTGAACGCAAGCACTGCGCTACCATGACAGTCAGTCTGGTAAATGAGCCAGTTACTAAGGGTGGTGGGGTGCCTACACAGCGCGGACGCACTGGACGAAGGGATGATTCACAGCTGGGGTAGGACCAAGCAAGTTAGGGCGAGACTTTATCATGGCTGCTCACAACAGTGAGCAATTTAAAATTTATGAATTATTTATTTCTGGAATTTTTCATTTAATATTCTCGGACTGCTGTTGACCACAGGTAACTGAAACCGCCAAAAGCAAAACCACAGTTAAGGGGGGACTACTGCATTGTAGGCCACTGAGCTTTTAGAGTTATTTATTATGCAGCACTAATAAAGCAATAGCTGATTAATACCCTCCCATAAGGGACACCAACACCTGGTTCAGAGCAGCAGCAAAAATAGCTTTGATAATTACAGAGATCAGAAAGGGAGAAGAACTGAGCAGAACTCATTATATCTCATTTTCCAGCATCACCATATTCTGGTGGTCTTATAGCTGCTAAATATCAGGATCCTTTTATACTAACATCCAGTCAGTGAACACATCCCCATTCTATCCCCACTAGTTTTTTTCCCCCAACTCTTTCAATAAGGCTTCTTAAAATCTAGCTGTCCTTCAAATTCCAGCTCAGCCCCTGTCTTCTCTCATCACCCTTCATGGTGACTCCATCCTTCCTTTTCTCCAATTTCCCACGACATGGTTTGAACCACAAAATTTAGCCCAGGACGTACCGTATATAATGCTGCACATTCCTCATGCTGGAATTCCTCCTCTTGTCCCTCTCTCCTCCCTTGGCTTCTGTATTTCTGTTCTCTTTTGGCTTTCCTCCCAAGACATTTTCCCTAAACAAACTGAAGCAGATGTCTGTTAGGAGCTTCTGGGTAACTTTTTGCTTTTCTGATGGTCACCTGTCCTGCCTTCTTTCTGCCTTGAAAGATAAGATGAAGCTTGAAGCTGTGGCAGCCATCTCGTGACCATGAAGCAACAAGCCTAAGGACCAAAAGGCCCAAGTCTCTGACCAATCCTGGGCTTCTGACTTCCAGCCCTCTTGATATGCAAGTTACTTAAACCACTGTTAACTGAGCATTCTACTTGCAGCTGAAAACATTCCTAACACAGTCCATACAGTAAGAGAAAACTAAGTGCTCATGAAAGCTTAACTACTCCTGAGGTGGCACCTTATGCATCAGCTTCTGATTCGTAACTGCAGCGTATGACTCACAGATCAAGCTCATCAAGTCCAGGTCATCTGCTTCTATAACACATTTCTCAGTCCCCATAGCCAGCCACGGCCTCTGTCTCAAAACCTCTTCAACTATAGCACAGGGCTTTGTGGCAATCACATGGAAAAAGAGATTATAAAATTTATGACCCCCTGGCTGATTCCTAAGTAGCACAAAGAGGGAACACAGCTCATTGGAGCCATAAGATCATGGCAGAACTAGGGGGCTGACTTACCAGTTGGTGTGAAATTGGAAAACTCGGTGTCTAACTCTTGCTCTAGCCCTCACTTTTCCCTATTAGCTTAGTGTTTTCACATGGGCTATCTCAGATCAGCCTAACAACCTTGTAAGCTCAGTCACCATTTATAAAGCAACCATTTTCTTAAACTTTTGATATTAAAAAAAATTGCTTGGTGACCTGAAGAATCATTAAGCATGTGTATCTATGTGGGGGAAAAATTGAGCCAAAGGCATTAGTTGGAATCATCCTGGAGTCTTTGCCATCTGAGACTGAGCTAGATGCTCATGCTCTTTCCTTCCCACTTGCACCAGGCCAAAGCAGCAGGGACAACTCAACTTCCAATGCCCATCTGCAGCAGATAAGGAAAGGGAGGAGAAGTTTGCTTGCTCTTGGTTTTGTTTTGAAAGAGAAAACATCCTGTATCAATATGAGCCCTGCCAACTTAAATTTATCCTACCAAACACCAGGTCAGAGGCTTGCGGGTCCTAGTACAGCAGCAAAGTCAAGTCATCCTCTCCCTGCATCTTTTCCTCCCTCGTGAGCATCTGCGTGCAGGTCATGAAAGACTCTGCAGGATTTAAAGCATTTGTACTCCAGCTTTGAGAGCCAAGTGTGCTCTTTGCTCTGGCTCTGGCTCAAATTCTTGACAAGACCAACCCCGACTTAACCATTGCTTGGCTTCTCTGGCTGTTCCAGCCACTGGGAGGACACAATGACTCCTCAACCCTCTAGGATCCTTGGTTTAGAAAATCAAAGCAGTGCAACCTCTAAAACTGACTAAACTAGAACTTGAAAGCCCAGACAGATGCCTCTTCTGTTCTTACAGAATCTCCCCTACTCCAACCCCACCACCCTAAGACAGAACTACCTTAGATGATAGGCCATTCTCCAAATTAAACACATGTAACTCCCTAACTTGCCTCGTAAATATTATTCCCAAATGTTTTGATCAGAATCACTGCTCAGCATGACAGGGATAATCAGTGTCAATTATGAATTTTGTTGGCCCCAGGCACTTTTGCCTTCATGGATCCCTTTCTCAATGGAAAAAAAAATGTTAAAAAGTAGATTTTATGACTATGTTGGTATAAAGACAAATATGCTCCAGACTGGATTCTTTATTATTCATTATTTCTTCTGATTTTAAAAGAAATTAAAGCATTTTTGTGGTCCTTAAAAGTATTGTGGGGGCCGGCCCGTTGGCATAGTGGTTAAGTTCATGCCTTCCACTTCGGTGGCCCCAGGTTTTCGGGCTCGGATCTTGGGCATAGACCTACTCATTGCTCATCAAGCCATGCTGTGGCAGCATTTCATATATAAAGTAGAGGAAGATTGGCACAGATGTTAGCTCAGGGACAATCTTCCTCAGCAAAAAGAGGAAGATTGGCAACAGATGTTAGTTCAGGGCCAATCTTCCTCACCACACACACACAAAAGTATTGTGGGCCATAGGTACCTGAAATGGTATTTATGGTAAATATCTTAAATGGTAAGTTGACTCTGGTGGCAATTAAATCTCTAAATAGTGGAAGAGGTTAGCAAGGCAGAAATCGGACTTTCATAGACAAGATTGGTGTTAGCTGAATATCAGAAAGCCCTGAGGAGTAGAAGGTGTTAAAGTACATGTTCCGAGGCCCCTCACAGACCCACTGAATTAGAGTGTTTGCAAGTTGTTGTAGATTGTGTCCTAATTCTTCCTTGCCCTGTAGTGAAATTGTATATTCACACCCTTGCTGGCCTCATGTGGATTAGCCATTTGATTTCCTTTGCCAATACGATGTTAGCAAATACGACTTGGGCAGAAGCTTGTAACAGGCTTATAGGGTTGGGCTTGCCCTTTAGTGCACCTGCTGTCCCCATGAGAAAACTCTGTTCCTCCAGCCTGGGCCCCAGAAAAAAGGTGACCTGCAGCCATGCCTAGCTGAACCCAGCCTCGATCAACAAACCCCAACAGGCACACGGACTTGTAAGGAAAAGAAATATTTTTTGTTGGAAGCCGCCACGGGGAGAAAACATCTAGGAAAACAGATACCTTTTTGTTCTTTTTTTTTCACCCAGATCTTTTTGAAAAATCAGTCAGTATAGGAAGTCTTCCCTGGGTTCAGTGACTAGTGATGGGGCCTCTTCTACTTTCCTTGAAGTTCATTTTGGCTGATTTCACGCATCAGAACTCTATCATTCTCTGAATCTTCCAATGACACTTAAGAAATAAAATGAGCTCCTTTTGGGATACTTGTGACTTTTCCAACCAAAATATTTGTGCTTGGTGGGTAAAGTGGGGCCTTTCAAAAATACAAATAATAATCTCCTTGCCATGACGGTGCTTGGGTCTGATCAGTTTTTCCTGGGGTTAACGGGCTCACGCTGTCCCCTATCTGAAACGCTGGCATGTGTTAGGGTCATCGACTGCTCTGGCAGTTCTGGGTGCTGGTCTTGGTTCTGCCCTAACCAGCTGGGATGAGCAGTTGTTCTGTGGCTGACCTGCGTCCGTATCCCATCTTCTTTTGGTAATAGTGATGGAGTGTGGTGAGACTAGTAATCAAGGGACGCTATTCCTCTGTGGTCCAGGGACATTCTCTCGGCCTAAATTAGTACCTCAGAAGCCCCCTCCCTGAAATGGTAATCTTTAAAAGAAGAAAATAATTGGGATATATTTATCCATTTTATCAATGCCCTGATAAGACTGTTGATAGTTCTTATTACATAAATTCCCCAGAGCTTGTTTCACCTTCTTATCAGTTTTGCATCCTCCTAATAAATTTCTTGGGATTAAATTAGCCAGAGTCAGTTTCTGTTGCTTGCAACCAAAGACTTGTAACTGGTTCACTAGCTATTTGAGAACCTGAACAACTTTACGGTCAACTTGGTCAAACGTCCATTTTACACCTTGGGAAGCCAAAGTGCAGAACAGTGGAGTCACCCAATCAAGGTCATACAGTGGGTTAGCGGCAGTGAAGTAGAGAAACCCAGATATTTTATTGGAGCAGAGTTCTCAAAGAGAATCAGTCCCACAAAGCCATACTCCAGACTCTGGCATGCATCCACGCCACCTCCCACAGCACCCTCCAGAATAACTACTGATGAGGAACAAAACCCCTGGTAACCAATTAGTGAGAACCAAGAACTTTGAAAATAGAAAGTGAGAAATAAACACTGAATATGATAATGAGGCTAACGAGGTCATGCAGTCTGGGGTCGTGGCCAGTGCCATCCATAACTCCCAGTCTGGGTAAAATGCAGCAACTCTTATCTAGCCACAAAGAGAAGTTGCTTTACAATTAGGAAATATGATCTCATTGGGTATCTAGGATTCAGTTCTCCCAAGTAAGTAAAGAAGATGAAATTTTTGAGGACAAACAACTTTGCCACAGATTAGGGAACTTAAAGTCAGTGGTTGGTGATATAGATTCTCAAACAAATAATACTATTCATTCAGTCATCCTCAAAGCTGGAAATATATCACCTGAGAGACAAGCCCTTGAGGAAGCCCCTGGGGTTATAGAGTAAGTAATTTGGTCTCCCCTAAAGAGAGCTCTGGCCTTTGTCCTGGCTCCCAGGAGGCTACCTCTAAACCCATGGTGTTTCCCAAGAGACAGGAGAGTCTTCGTTATTCAGGGTGGACTCCGGGACAACACTTGAGTTTATGCGATGATTTAGGACGGAGGCTGGCCAGCCAGAAAGAGCAATCAGGTGATTAGAGATGGGGGCTTCGGCCCATGTGAAGTCAGTTGGATCTCTGCTGAGGTCGGGGGCTGGAGATTGAATTCAACCCACATGAACAATAGCTCAGGCGAGCTTCCTGGGCTGGCAATACTCCATGTGTGTATCCACTAAACTTTCCATCTTTTCCACATTCCGTGGGAGTCTCCTAGCACCTCCAACAAACTGAGTTTCCAGCCAATTTGTTTTTATCTCCAGGTATAGAGTCACTGTCTCAGGACCTGGGCCTGCCCCATGTTCCTGCCTTCTTGGTCTCGCTGTGATTCCACCTCATCCCAAGAGGTAAGATACAGAGGTAGGGATTTCAGGCCATACTCACAGTCTCCTAAATGGAAGAACAAAGATGGCCAGTCTACTCACCACCGCCAAGTGATTGCAGAGGCTCCCCCAGATTCCAGTGTACAGCAGAGCTTGCTTGGAGTGATATAGGGACGAAGCATGGAATGGGCCATCCTATCTTCCTGAGTGAAGGAAGGGGAGATTTAGTGCTGCTAATGCTCACCAGGTGCCAGGCAGCTTAGAGGAGCCTGGACACCAGAACTGTGCCAACAGCATAGTTTTGTGCCAGGGTCCACCCTGAATAACGAAGACTCTCCTGTCACTTGGGAAACACCATGGGTTTAGAGGTAGCCTCCTGGGAGCCAGGACAAAGGCCAGAGCTCTCTTTAGGGGAGACCAAATTACTTACTCTATAACCCCAGGGGCTTCCTCAAGGGCTTGTCTCTCCCAGTGATATATTTCCACCTTTGAGGATCACTGACTGAATAGTATTATTTGTTTGAGAATCTATATCACCAACCACTAACTTTAAGTTCTCTAATCTGTGGCGAAGTTATTTGTCCTCAAAAATTTCATCTTCTTCACTTACTTGGGAGAATTGAAGATTTGTCTTCTTAGATGTTTTTCTACCATACCAACCCCATTACAGAAACGTGCTACCCTTGTACAGCTAGTTTAACCTACCAAATTTGGGGAAGGAGGACTGGGAATGGAGGATGGCAGGCCAATGTCCCAGTAGTCAAGAAACCTAAATATGGTGGTTGCTGAAATGCCCTAGACTTGTGCTTTGGAGACACTCAACATAAGAAGATGCACAAAGCAAACTTCATGGAAACCCTTAGAAAGTCACCATGTTCTGTAATCAGAATTGCCCAGATCTGCCAGCAAATAATAAAATGGCTGGAACAGAATCAGTCATCAAATATTTGCTGAGCACCTTCTCGGTGCCACTAAATTTTGGGAATAGAGCAGTGAACCGACATCATTCCTGCCTCATGGAGCTGACAACACCACGGGTCCTCCCTCCTGTCTTTGAACAGCTCCTGCAGGGAAATGCTCAAATGATGCTGTATTCCGGCAGCTGTAAGTAGGTTGTGTCTCCTAGACATTCCCGGACTCTGTGTTCTGGGGAGTCAGGGTGGCTCGCCAGCATCAATCAGCCCCCAGCCTCTTTACCACGATTTATTAACCAGAACCCGAAGTCTCATCAGCTCAGTGAACTGAAGGCTGGTCACCTTTTCTAATAACCTCCTTTTTTTAAATGAAAGATAACTACACAAAGTATTGCTACTTGGTAAGGAAAACATGATCATCAGCTGGAACAAACATTTGAAACAAATATTAAAATCTACATTTAACGTAAAAAAATGCTGGCTTCCTAAACACTATATACTCCATCATTTTAAGGCTACAGTTTACAAGAAAACCTGAAGAAAACCAAGATATCTTGATGTCCTGCAAGAATTAATGGCGCTTTCATGGTGGCGTTTTACCTATGTAGAAAGAGGACCTCATGGGAGATCTCTGGCTCAATAAGAGAAGGCACCACAAATTATTCATTCTCTGGCTATTAGAAAATGATTCAAACTGGTTTCCATAAATATTCCATTCTGCCCAGATGGACTTGTTTTAGTGTTGGCCAAAATAGAACAATTTTACAAAATTTTCGCAGTCAAAGCTAAAAGCCGTTTCCAAGAAACAAGGATAGGATGCACCTAAGATTCTGTCCCCATCTCTATCTGGTGATGTTTCTGCTTAGCAAACTATGCCTTTTCCCAACACGCACTTCTCATTTATTTAAAATGTCACAGTCATGATGAATTGGAGTTTTAGCTGATAGCTGCCTCGCTTGAAGGTGATTTTTGAATTAAAGATTTAAGCAGATGGCCAAACTAAAGAACGGCAGGATGAGGAACTGACGTAAAAAAACAACAGAGGAAATTGAGAAATTAGCTTAATAGTTTGAGAAAGAATTCAACTGCTGGCCTAAAAGAGCATAGCAGTGTGCTCAAAGCAGGATTTATATGGCACAATTTTGGTGAAGGTGACAGTCTGGGTCCAGGACACACGTCTTATCTCGTTTCTTCTCTAATCTTCACTTTAGAGGGACAGACAGACAGACACTCTGAAAGCTCCTGTACCCTCGTGATTTAAACGTATTCTCTGTGTAGTAGCCCCATCTCATGTCCTCCATGTAAGTCCTTTCTAATGAAAAGGAAAATGCACTGTCTAGAAATTTCAAGAAAGCACACCTCATTAACTCCCATTAACAACCTCATTTTGTTGATTTTTGCTGATTCTCTTCGGGAACGTTTTAAAATCTGGTGGCGCAATTACATTTGCAATGGGAGATATTTGTAACTAATAATCTCAAAAACTGTTTTCCACTCTGGTTTTCCATTTCTCATAAGGACACAAGCACAAAACCAGTTTCAGAAGCATGTAATTTCCTATTTAAAGTTAGAAGTTTACCTTACCAGAATAAACACCTTCTATCATTAAAGATGCATTAACTGTTGGAGATTTGTAGTTCCATTTTCTTAACTTATTCCTAGCAATTTTCCTAGCCAAATTTTATTTCATGTAAAGTGCAGTGATAAAAAAGACAATGTCATGGTCTGTAAGTTTCCTTTCTTCATGGCTAAATAATTTTAAAGAGATAGTGGAAATAGTGTGTGTTTATCTGCCATAGTGCCAAAGTGGAAAATGTTATAAGAGCAATGCTTTGGAAGTTGCTAGATTGAGCCACTTGGCCTTGATGCTGTTATGCTGTTAAGGAGACAGGACAACGTGTGGTGAGATTTACTGTTCCCAGAGGCGGAGGGAGGCACTGTGATGGACTTCATGAGCACTTAGAGGTTGGGAAATAGACCTTTTATCTGTACAAAGTGCTCCATTTCAGTCTACCCAAGTATGGAAGAAGAAACTCATCTTTCCAAATCTGGCCCGTTTTTCACAACCCTGTTGAGTTCCTGCTAAATTCCTTCAGCCACATTTATCTCTGTCATCTTTGAATTCCTCCAACTCTTTGGCTCTTTGGTCATGGATTCTTCAAGCTGGAAAGATTTGCCAAAACACCACTCTTGCTAGACTGAGGGCTCTTGAAGGAACAAATTTAACATTATTCCTCTTTGTTTCTCCAGCATCCATATGGTTCAGTCTAAAAGAACAAGTCAAAACAAACAAAAGTAATATCCAAATATTCAAGTTCTTCCCTGGTATATCTCAGACACCATAACAAAGATCCAAGTCTCCAGTAGTACTTCTTCCAAACTGCTTTCCCTCTACCACTGGCTGCTCTCAGTACCCCATGGGTGCCAATGCCTCCTCTATTCAACAGCCCTCTCCCAAACAGCTCCTCCAGCTTTCACCCCCATAGTCTTCCTTTTTCCTCTTCTCCTTGCCTATTCCTCCCCCAAATCATCTGGCAAACCCTCAAAGGGTGAGGGGAAAGAGATCTACCTAGTGGACCAAGCCAGAATTCCACTGAGCAACGACAAAAGCAAGGAGAAGCTGGGCCATTCTCACACCATCATCTAAATCTACCCAAGTTAGACCACCATCAAAAACATAGTAGGAAGTCAATAGCTATTTGTCGAATGAATGAATGATCCAATGAATCAGTGAAGGCCCTGGTTCCAACCTCTCAATTTCAGATGAGGACCAGAAATCTGAAAGGACTTGTCCAAAATCTTCCAAAGTTAGTGGCTGAGTTAGAACATGAACCCAGTCCCTGGTACAGGTTCTTTCCACCTGGGGCCACTCTGAGCTGTTATTAACTGTTTCTTATAGATGCAGAACAAAGATGTACAATTTATCGTCCAAGCCTGTGTGCTTTTAAAGGCAAAAGGAGTGTTATTAATAATTGTGCAACAATCATAGGTGAAAACTAGGGCAGTCCTGGGCAAATCGGGATACGTGCTCACCCCATCTGTAGGTCTTTACTCCTTGGACAGCAATGACTTTGAAGACAGAACTCCCATCTTGCACTTCTTCCTGCTCCCCACAGCAGGGAGGGCCGTTGTTGAGCTCCACATTGCCCTGGGAAGACTCCTGCACACAGGACGATTGGGAATCTGCTGTGGCTCTTGGGACATTGCAGGACTCAGAAGTGCCACATCTTTGCAATCAGAACATGTATATTAACTCAGTTAATAAAACTGAGTTTTTGTTAACAATAACACATCGCAAACATGGGGAAACAGGAGTTAACTGCCTTTTGAAACTCTTTAACTCTTTGGCATTAGGCAGTACAGTGTCTGAGGAAAAGAGGGAGAAGCAAGAAGAAACTGGAGGTGGGAGGAAGAGCTGGAGGGGAAAGGCAGAAGGAGAGAGGTGGGACTAGAGAAAGGTAATGTGGAAAACAAAGAGGGGAGACAGCAGAAGGAAAAGAAGAAAAAGAGGAAGGATGGGTAGAGAGGGAGAGCAGGAGATCTTGAGTAAGAGGGAGGGGGAAGGGTGAAGAACAGGCAGGCCACGCGGAGGCAGCAGGACGGAGTAACTTTATCAGTCTTCTAGCAATGCTGGTGAGGGGCCAATGGGTTTATCAGTGGTCTCTACACTCTCTGAAACCTAACTTCAAGTGAATCTGATAAATAAATCTGAACTTACACTGCTGTAGTCCCATTTGTTTATTTTTTCCTTTGTTTCCCTTGCCTGAGTAGACATGGTATTTGAAAAGATACTAAGACTGATGTCAAAGAGTGTACTGCTTATATTTTCTTCTAGGAGTTTTATGGTTTCAGGTCTTACATTCAAGTCTTTAATCCATTTTGAGTTAATTTTTGTGTATGGTGTAAGACAACAGTTTACGTTCATTCTTTTGCTCGTGGCTGTCCAGTTTCTGCAAGGCAAAGGAAAGTATCAACAAAACAAAAAGACAGCCTCCAAACTGGGAGAAAATATTTGCAAATCATATATCCAACAATGGGTTAATTTCAAAAATATACGGAGAACTCATACATCTCAACAAACAAAAAGCAAACAACCCAATCAAAAAGTGGGCAGAGGGTATAAACAGACATTTTTCCAAAGAAGATATACAGAAGGCCAACAGGCACATGAAAAGATGTTCAACATTGCTAATTATTAGGAAAATGCAAAACTACAACTAGATATCACTTTACACGCGTCAGAATGGCTATCATTAACAAAAAGCAAACATTGCAGAGGATGTGGAAAAAAGGGAACCCTCATACACTGCTGGTGGGAATGCAAACTGGTGCAGCCACTATGGAAAACAGTATGGAGATTTCTCAAAAAACTAAAATCAGAAATACCATATGACCCAGCTATCCCACTATTGGGTATTTATCCAAAGATCATGAAATCAGCAATTCAAACAGATTTATGCACCCTTATGTTCATTGCAGCATTATTCACAATAGCCAAGACATGGAAGCAACCCAAGTGCCCATTAACAGATGAATGGATAAAGAAGATGTGGTATATATATACAATGGAATACTACTCAGCCATAAAAAAGACAAAATCATATCATTTGCAACAACTTCGATGGACCTGGAGGGTACTATGTTAAGTGAAATAAGCCAGATAGAGAAAGACAAACACCGTATGATTGCACTCATATATGGAAGATAAACAAGCACATGGACAAGGAGAACAGATTAGTGGTTACCAGAGGGGAAGGGGGTGGAGGAGAGTGTCAAAGGGGTAAAGGGGTACAAATGTATGGTGATGGATAAAAACGACTATTGGTGGTGAGCACAATGCAGTCTATACAGAAAATAATATATAATAACGTACACCTGAAATTACTACAACGTTATAAGCCAAGATGATCTCAATAAAATAATTAAATTTAAAAAAATCTGAACTTACAAACGAATTGGTTTTACCACCCAATTTTACAAAAGGATGAGAGTAGTTGGCATCCCCTGTTTTTACTTGCCCATCATCTATCCCCCTCCTCTGGTGAGACCACCTTGATTTTCCATGGGTCAAGCCTGGCCAGTTGGAGCATTCTGGTCGCTGGTCTTTGTGAAGGAGGCAGGGCAGGACAGTTTCTCATTCTGTCCTTCCTTCTTCCTTGCCTTTGACCCTTGTGGATTCCAGGCCGATGGTGGTTCAGGGAGTTTCCAGATCACAGAGAGCCGGTTAGTGGTGGGGCTGAGACTTCCAGTCCGAGATTCGGTTTCTCTCTAAGGTCTCCCAGTTTCTCATTTCTACCACCAAGAGACTCATATGCCAGCCAACTTCCCTTTCCTCCCCTCACCGCCCCCACTACTTTGCTACTTCACTGAAGAGAGTTTGCCAGCCCAGGAAATATTTTGTCAGCTCTTTCTCCCAACACAGACAGGATCCATGGGGGATCTGCATCATGTCAACTTGGCTTAGCTGGAACTAGGTTTCCCAGAATTCCCTTTGCTATGTGGTCCTGAGCATGTGTCACAGGAGACATCTGAGAGAAGTTTGGAAGATGGAGGTGAAGCAGCAGCCATAGTCCCTGTACTCTTAGAAGGTTGTGCAGGGCACAGGGTGCTGTTGCTGTTCACCATGGTGTCACTCACTTGCTGGCTCACCCATCAACAGATGCCACAACCTGGACACAGCTCCTGCAGCACCTGTTGGTCCTCTGACTCTCGGGCTCGTCATATGTGCAGTTGTGACAGCAGACACCAGCTTCTCAGGCAGGCCATTCCATCACTGAAGGTGGAGGCTTGGGCAGTGGAGAGCAGTGCAGCTTCCAGTTCATCCTGGAAGAGTTCAGTTTGTCCTTGCTTTCCCCACTTCATGTCCATTTGTCCTTCCTGACTGCCTCCTGTGGCCAGCACAGAAGCAGTGGCTTCACAAAGATTATTTAACCAGCCCCATAACTACCTTCCCTATAATGAACTCCTTATTATGTGTCTCTCCTTGTGGTTCTGCTTCTTTGACCGAATCCTGACTAAGACAAGATAAGACACAGCAGATTCCATAAATAAAGTCTATCCTCTGTATCATTCGCCCTAGGCAGGTGCTAATTTACAAAGCTGCTCTAGTCCAAAAAATATGTAGGCAGAAGGAGGAAGTGAATATTTCACCTGCAACAGAACAGAACTTTCTAAGTTTAGGCAAGCACTATAAATGTAACTCACCCTTTCATATCCTGTATCACACATGTCTGTGTTCTGTGCCTGAGCGTGTCCTGAAATCTCATTTTGAAACTGTGCTTTATCCCTGAACCAGCTCTTTGCTCTGGACACCTCCTGCAGGAGAGCCGGACTGGTCCAGCCGTCATTCACAGCTCCCCTCTCTCATTCCAAAAGTTACGCTGTTCATTCAGTCAGTCTCTGATGCTCCCTGGCGACCCAATTGAAGTGTTGTGATGGGTTCTTTCAATAACTTGACAAGGCTCATCATGACGGTCATGATTTCTCCTTGAAGATGCATGTAGTCTGAGACCCCTAAGGCAGCACTGGCCTCACCAGCTAAGGTGGATGCTGGATTCCCAAATCATCCCTCTGCTGCAATGTGCATGCCTCTGTCTTCTAGGATGGGTCAGGGAGTAGCAGTCTGGATGCTTTTTATCACTTTAATTCTAAAGGCAGGCAGGACGGCACTGTGGTAAAGTCCATTGACTCGGCACTTCCTAGCCGTATGAGCATCAGTTAACTAAACACTGATAGATTCTCCATCTATCAAATGAGGATTAAGGGAGGATTAAGTGGAAGTAAACACGTGTAAAATGCTTAGCAGAATGAATGTCTGGCACTTGAGAAGAATTCACTGAATGGGAGCTTGTAATTTCAAGTCTCCACTGAAATGACTTTCAGGTCAAATGAACTGCAGAGCTGGACAATCATGCTGGCATCACCTTCAGTTCTTCCTTCTCTTGTGCCCCACATTAGGGCAATCGCCCATCAGAAAAAGTCTTCCAGTGTATCATTCCTCCTTCCAAACCTCCCTTTCATCCCATTCGCTCCTCTTGAATTCAGACCAGAGTTGAAACCATAACCACCCCTATGCCCCGCAGTGGTCTCCCAGCTTCCTGGCTGACCCCCTCACTGTCCCATGAGCCATCAGAGATCCAGCTCCCCACCCCATCAGCGCTTATGCAAAGGAACATGTCCCACAGGAGACATAGTGTTCTGTCTCCCTGCACTCTGATAAGGTCCAGACTCCTGGGCACCCATCCTCCTGTTGCATCTTGTCTCATGCTGCTCCCCTCACAGACACTGTGTTCCGGCCGGGCTGGCCTCATCTCCATGTCTCCAGCTGCAACTGTCCTCTGCTTATCTCTATCCCTAGTTCAGAGCAAGGAAGTCACTCTTTATTAAGAAGCTACCAGGGCAGGCGCCAGTGGAGTAATTAGGTGTGTTATTTCCATTAATCCTCCTAAGAACTCAGTGGGATCGTGTCATTATCATCCCTGTCAAAGAGAAATTGAACTAGACACTTGTTAAAAATGGCAAAACGGATTTTATTAGAGATACTGCAGTGGGAGAGAGAGATTTCAGGACAGAACTTAGCTCAGCCCTGAATACAGCAAGGGCTGCTGGGGATTTATAGCCAACAGGCAGGGTAGCAGAGTCAGTGGATGGAAAATTATTAAGGGGAACTTGATTACATATTAAGGGTGGGGGTCTTCTCACTAAGCTGGCTAAACTTGGCTCAACAAGATTCTTTCCTACAACCGGGCTCAGCAGGCCAGAGACGAGGCTTAGTCGAGAAGCGGGCTCAGTGGATCCTGACCAAAGTTTGGTCAAGGAGGGAGTCCTTGTCATCCCTATTTTATAAAAGCTCAGAGAAGAGAGGTAACTTGTCCACAGTCACACAGGGGACAAGCAGCAGAACCATGATTGTATTAGTTTCCTGTTGCTGCTATAACAAATCACCACAAACCTGTGGCTTAAACAACACAAACTTATTTTCTTACAGTTCAGGAGGTCAGAAGTCAAAAGTCAAGGTGTTGGCAAGGCTGCATTCCTCCTGGAGTTTCTAGGAGAGGAGCTATTTTCTTGCCTTTCCCACCTTCTAGATGCTGCTTATGTTTCTTGACATGTGGCTCCATTTTCTTTTTTTTTTAAAGATTGGCACCTGAGCTAACAACTCTTGCCAATCTTCTTTTTTTCCCTTCGTCTTCTCCCCAAAGTTATAGTTTCTCCCCAGTACATAGTTGTAGATTCTAGTTGTGAGTGCCTCTGGTTGTGCTATGTAGGATGCCACCTCAGCATGGCCTGAGGAGCAGTCCCATGTCTGTGCCCAGGATTGGAACTGGTGAAACCCTGTGCCACTGAAACAGAGGGCGTGAACTTAACTACTCGGCCATGGGCCGGCCCCCCTCCATTTTCAGTCTCTGACTCTGTCATCACCTCTCCTCTGACTCTCCTGTCTCCCTCTTTTCCTTATAAGAATCCTGGAGATTACATTGGACCCACTCAGATAATCCAGGATTATCTCCAGAGCCTTAATTTAGTCACGTCTGCAAAGTCCCTTTTGTCACGTAAGGTAACATATTTGCAGGTTCCAGAGATTAGGGCACGGACATCTTTGGGGGATGTATTATTCAGGATTCTCCCAAGAAAGAGAATCAGTAGGATTTATTTGTTTGTTTGTTATAGGAATCAGCTCACACAATTACAGAGGCCGAGAAGCCCCACAATCTGCTGTCTGCAAGCTGGAGACCAGGAAAGCTGGTGGTGTCCTTCAGTCCCAGTCTGATGGCGAGTCAGGGGTATAAGTACCAGTCTAAGGCCAAAGGCCTGAGAATCGAGCATCCGGTGGTCTAAGCCCCGGTCCAAGTCTGAAGCAACAGCACTAAGGTCAGCCCTTGGTGAGGTGGCCCGGCGCCCTGTGTGTGTCCTTGGGAGTTGAGGGTTTTCTCTCTGGAGAAGGCGTCTGTTTCAGCTGGGTGCCTTCAGTCATCCCACTCAAAGGGACGACTGCAACCACTTTACTGAAGAGAGGAAGTGCTTTCCCAAGACACTAAGGACTTTGCCACAATTTTAAAAGTCACGATAACGTAAAAGGTGACTAGTAATTTAAAATCAAATATTAACATAACCTACTTGAGAAGCAGGGGTTGGGGAATTTATAAAGGTAACTCCTCATCTAGCATAACAGGACTTGGATGGTGTAAAAAACCGATAGATCATAAAATGATGGCCTAAGTGCATTACTTAGAAAAATGGAGGAAGCAACCAGAAAAAAGGTGAAAAGAGTTAAATGCTTAGAGGTTCCTGGGGAGCAGAAATGAGGGGCAGGAGACTGTGTTTTTTTTTATTATAAGCCTTTTGGGATATTTTCATTTTAAAGCCACATCTTAAAAAAATAAAAATAAAATCCAGATCTATTCTTAGTGTATAATTGGGGAAACATGAGGATTGGAAACTTGACAGATAATTTAAGAGCTTCCCTAGTACAGTTCCAATTTGTTTGCAAAAAAGAGGGAAGAAAAGAAGAAAAGTCTTTTGCTGTAAAAGGTAGTGACTCAAATCATACGTAGGTAAATATCCAAATCTTTATTTCCCCTGGAATCCAAACTCAGCACAAATAGGAAATTGGCCAAATTTTAAAGGCAGACAAAATCATACCACTCAAGCTTCTGCCAGCCTTTGAAGCACTTTCATATAGACATAATTAATTAGAAAAAAAAACCAAGTTAATCTGTCAAAGAGTCTACAAATACCTGGCAGATTTACCTTCATCTCCTGACAGGGAGAACCAAACTGTAACTAATCCTGGTAGACGCCCAGTTTTGTCTCGCAGCAGGGCTGAGACCAGCATCCTGTCTTTGGTGAGGACTCATCGTAAAGGATATGAGTTTATTTCCTTAGGCAAGGCAGCAGCCTCTGCATGAATGTGTGAAATGAGAGGCTACCCGTGCCTGAAATACCTTTGTATGCCCCAAACACCCCTACCCTACCCCTGCCCAGGCTGCCAGTACGCAGCTCCACTCATTTCTGAGCTAAAGGCCACCCTCCTGGAAGACCCAAGTCAAATACCAGTAAATCAATCAGGAAAGGTCTAAGGAAAAAAAATCCCAACAAAGCTCTTCTCTGTTCTGTCACTCAGAGAATACTTCTGTACTCCAAATGTGTTTTTCCCATACAAGGCAGTTCTCTAATTCTCTGCAGACACCAGCTGGTTGAGTTTGATAATTTACTAGAGTGACTCACAGAAGTCAGGAAAACTGTTTATTTACTAGTTTACCAGTTTATTATAAAAGAATACATCTCAGGAACAGCAAGATGGAAGAGAGGAATAGGGCAAGGCATGTGGAAAGGGGCATGGAGTGTCCACGGCCTCTCCAGGCACGCCATCCTGCATCACTGGGAAATGGGAGATTCCGATGAGGTAAAGGATTGGAACCACTTTGGTAGGCAGGACGCAAGTGAAAGGGAAGCTCAATGACGAGTGTGATTTCCTGAAATGTTTACTTTTCATTCAAATGCTTTGACATCTGAGTAAGCCATGACAGAGTGGGGAATGTTCATAATGTACCCCAAACAGGCTACCGTATAAGACAAACCAAGTAAGACGTGGGGCTGCAAATTAAGGCAAAGTTATATTAATAAGAACCCTCCCCAACAACTTCCAGTGAGATTCAGCTACGGAGAGATGTTGGAAGGATGTATGGAGAGATGTTGGTATGTATCACAAGAAGACAAGAAGTGTTATTTAAGAAAGATAACACCATCTATCCACCCAAACATCCATCCCTCCATCCATCCCTCCATTCATCGCTCCATCCATCCCTCCATCCATCCATGCATCCAAGGGAGGTTGAGTAACTTCCATGACTGTTAAATACTGGAAGATTGACCTGGGCATGCTCTGCTTGGCTTTCCTCCTTCCTTTTTGGCTGCATCTAGGAGCACACATTCTCTGCCTCTCCTCCAGGGGTGAGCTCCTGTGTAGCACTGCCTGGGACAGAGGATCAAATCTGTCAAATTCTGGAGTGCTATTAAGCACGTCCATTTAGTTCTTGCACTAAACTACATCCTCCATCTTAGTCATGAAATCATATCTTGTCCTCCATCTTCTGTTCCTTTTTTGTATTTCTCAATATATTTAGAACTCAAGGGTCAACTCAAGTAGTAGGTACCCAGGTTATCCACATTTCTATCTAACTTGGCTACAAATTGGGTGTTCCCATAATCCCCTCAGGTTTGCTGATTTGCTATAATGACTCACAAAACTCAGGGAAAACTTTACTTACTTTTACAGATTTATTATAAAGGGTACAAATGAACAGCCAGATGAAGAGGTCCAGAAGGGACCTGAGTGCAAGAGCTTCTGTCCCTGTGGAGTTTGAGGTGCAGCACCCTCCTGGCATGTGGATGCATTCACCAACCCAGAAGCTCTCAGAACCCCATCACTTACAGGTTTCATAGAGGTTCCAATATGTAGGCATGGCTGATTAAATTACTGGTCATTGGTGATTAGCTCAATCCCAAGCCCTTCTTCTGTTCTTGGAGATCAGGGGTGGGGCTGAAAGTTCCCACTAATCACATGACTGTTTCCTCTGGCAACTAGCCCTATTCTGAAGCTATCTAGGGGCCCACCAAGTCATCTCATTAGCATAAACTCTGGTATGATTGAAAGGGGCTTATTACGAAAAACAAAAGATGCTCAGGTCACCCCATCACTCAGGAAATTCCAAGGGTTTTAGAAGCTCTGTGACAGGAAATAGGGACAAAGACCAACTATATATCTTTTTATTATATCACAATATCACAGTAGCATTTACCAATTTCCATGGTGTAAATACTTCCATCATGGCCAATTTCAAGCTACCAACTTGATGACTCTAAACATGGAATTGGGAAGAGATGTACAGAATTGGCTCTCCCCAGCTGGTAGGAGCCATTTCCAGCACACCACTGAGTCTAAGCAACCCTATAAAGTCAAGTTTTAAGGAAGGAGATGAGAACTAAGGCTCTTCCCATTAATCTGAGCCAGAAAGGTGGTCTTACATTCAATAACTTTCTATTTTTCTATATTATGTACATTTATTTCATTCAGTTTGTGTCATCAAAGAGCTAAAGCACAGTTCGACAAAAGCTGGGGTGGAAGAATGCAAAAGTCAGAAGAGACATGGTCCTCGCCTTATACATACTCAGTCCCCCTGTGTAGTCACGCACCTGAACTCACCTAGTCCTTGGGGCAACTCAGTAAGGGGAAGGGGAGGCAGAATAATCAGCATTTTAAAGATGAGGAAACCAAAGCTTCATGCCATCTGCCCAAGGTCACACAGGAGTGTGGAGAGATCAGTATCTTGAACCCACGTCCCTCTCCCAGTCCAGGCACTTTCATCTGCAGCCCAATACTCTCGCTGGAGAATAATCCTAGGACAAGGTCAGCACTGGTTCCTAAACATGAGCATCTCAGGGCTCTGTTCAAGAGCTTATTCTCGTCTTGTACACGGACCGCATAACCTAGTGTCTGTCACCACAACAGAGGTGTGGAGCCTTTGGAATTGTCTTGCTGTCTCAGCCATACTCTGTCCAAAAGAATGCGTTTCCTTCTCTTATAGGGCAAGTTCTGTGTCCTTTCAATAGTATATTCTCAGTAGGAAGAATGCAACGATTCCAAGCTGCTGCTCTACTGTGTGGACGCAGCAAAGGCCGAACAAGAATTGACTGAGAACCACGAAAGCTGGTTATTTTCTCCCAGGTGATGTGCTTGAAATTCGGGTAAACTACCCTCATGTGAGCGGCAGGGACGTATGGAAAAATACCTGAGTTTCCATTAAGCAAATTTCAAGGAGCCAAAGGGAAATTATACATTTTATTGCACTTTAAAAATAGGAACTGTACGTATTAAAAGGGCAAAGTATCACATTTAACAACCAGATTTAATGAAGCAAAGTGTAACGCTTCATCGTAAATCACTACATCTACGCCCTCCCATCATATACTTGTAAAAATAAACTATGAGAGCAAAATTTAAGGAAATGTAAATGCTGAATAGAATCAGCTGGCTTTATCTGCAGCAGCTACCTGTTCTTGATCGTCTCTCATCAACCTGGCTTTCCCCGAGTTCCCAGAGGAACAGGACCCTCAAAATCACCTTAAACTCATTTAAACAAAAGCCATTCAAGAACATATACCCAATACAGACGCTGTGGAGCTACAGAATATCAAAGCCGTCTCAGCTGAATTCTATTCAGTGACCTTCTCTCTATTAAAAAAATTGGGGGGGGGGGGGGCGAAGAGCCTATTTCAGACGTAATCAGAAAGTGTTATGTTGCCTTCTAAGATTTTCAGTTAGTTCTTGACATGCTCCTTCTGACATTCTTTATTCTTTTTTTCTTGACAAAGGAGAGAAAAGGGTCGTGCTGCATCACGATCCCTCTGATAGGAGTAGAAATCCTTTACCTATTGATAGAAAGCTGTGGTTTCCTGGGCAGGGCAAGCTGTCTTGCTCAGGAAACTCTCTCGGGTTGCATCTCTGGGAATCATCTCTGGGAATCGGCCCGTAGTTAATCTGGCAGCTCCCCATTTATCTCTCTACTCACAGCTTGACATTTGACACAGACTTCTTTTAAAGAGATCTGGTGTAAAAATTCTAACCCTATTCTAGAATTGACTTTGCATTTCTTTTGCTTACCTAGGCAGAAAGAAAGAATCCCAGGATGTTTGCAGACTGGAAAAAAAAAAAAAAATAGAGCTGTTAGAAGAAAGGTGCTGTGAAAACTAGCAATGAAGTGAGAAGGTGATTTACAGCAGATAAACTGCGCACAGTTGCTCCTCCAACGCAGCCTCATGCTGACAAAAATCTTCTGGAGGTTCTCTCCTGGAACAAAACCATATGAGGAAGTCTCAATTCTGTCTACAGCTAAGACATACACAAAGTCAGTAACAACTCGGGTTTTTTCCTTGAATATTTCTCTTTGCTGTTCTGTAACTGAAGACATTATAAAAATTAAATTTTCTCTCTCTCAGCTCCACAAAGAAATTTGAGTTAAACACAAAAGGAAAGCAATTTCTGGCTTGTTTGTGGGTCTGTCAGTACTGCAGAATCTGAGGAGAAAAAGATAATTTAGTGGCAAATAATGCTCCTTCCCACTTCCTGAAGAGAAACATCCCAAGTGCACAAGAAAACTCTCCGTGTCAGAAGGCAGCAAAAACAGTGGTTCCTCCTTAACTAGCAGACCGTGCCCTAGTCAGGGAGAAGGCCCCCACCTCCATGCCAGGACAGCTTCACCAGCATGTAGGTGCCCACAATGCTGAAGGCGTGAGAGGGGGCCCATCGTGCAGTTGGGGTGGAAGGGGACACTGTGCCCAATGCCTGTCCTACCTGCCCACTGATTCCTAACCACCCTGGCCCCCTGTTACAAAGCTCTCCGGTTACAGGGAAGAAAACAAGGCGCCCTTTTCTTCCACCAACTCTCCATCCACCACAGCCCATAGGATGACACTCAGCCCCTCAGAGGGCACACAGACCCTCCCCAACAGGGCCATTGAGCAAGCACATTTTCTCACCAAAATACCCTGGATTCCTCCTGTGTCCCAGGCCTCAGGACTCTCCTCCAATCATTCTCTTTCCTTTCCCAATGGAGAACCACCTCCTCATTACTTCTGACCTTTATTATTTCTAGACAGATATGTGTGCTCTTGGTCATTCAACAATTCCATTGTCAATATAGTACTTTAATGTATGCTATTTTATTAATACACAAACAACCTTGCCTGACGACTGATATTATCATTCTTATCTATGGATAAAGAAGCTGAGGCTCAGACCCTCCAAGACAGCCCAGATCGCACCAGTCACCGGCAAAGCTGTCCCCAGATGGGTCTTCCACCACAGAGCAGGCTGCTCCCAGCTGCACCATGCTAGCTTCTCATTTTTCTCAGGTGCCGACTTCTTTATAGCCCATAATATTTTGAAGTGATTATTTCGTGCCTTGGAAGAGCTCATTTGTGAGACCTTAGCTGAAGCTTTAACACCAGGAAATGCTCATACTACTGTGGTTGGAGCTCGGTCTTACGGCTAGTCTATCCCAAGGTGCTCATCCCACAGTACAGTGTGAGGACAGGGGCTAGAGGTGGACAATGCTGACTGCGCTAAAGCCCCGGACAATGAGGCCCGTGAGGGGAGCCCTTTGGAGATGCATCAAGCTTGGCTTTTCAGACTCTGAGGGCGACATCTTCTGAGCACAACAGCAACAGTCATTGGAAAGGGCTGCTATGGACTGAATGCTTGTGTACCCCAAAATTCATACGTTGAAATCTAATCCCCAGTGTGATGGTATTTGGAGCTTGGGCCTTTGAGAGGTAGTTAGGTCATGAGGGTGGATCCCTCATGAATGGGATTAGTAGTGCCTTTATAAGAAGAGGCCAGAGAGCTGGCTCTCCCTGTTTCTGCCATGTGAGGATACAATGAGAAGTCAGCCATCTGCAAACCAGAAGAGGGTCTTCATCAAAGAACTGACCATGCTGGTAC
Organism: Equus przewalskii; assembly: GCF_037783145.1. Lineage (NCBI taxonomy): Eukaryota > Metazoa > Chordata > Mammalia > Perissodactyla > Equidae > Equus > Equus przewalskii. Next base: position 17,699,977 of record NC_091851.1, on the reverse strand, counting down.
CCTGGTCTTGGAATTCCAGCCTCCAGAACCGGGAGAAACAAATTTCTGTTGTTTATAAGCCGCTCAGTTTATGGTATTTTCTTACAGCAGCCCAAACGGACTAAGACAGGGATAAGTATGAAATATTGAAGTACTGAGAACTTAGGCTCCAAGCACCATGCACAGTAGACGCTTTCTTCAAGGCAACCCTGTGAGCTGGACATCATGCCTCTTTTACAGATGGGAGTTGAAGGCTCAGGGAAGTTGAGTAACCAGCCAAGCCACAGAGCCAGAATTTGGACCCCACCTTCACAAGCCCGCCTTCCACTATGCCACTTCCTCACCTCACTTCAGGGACTCGAGAGAAACAAGAGCCCCCTGTGCAAGGCCACCGTCCCACTCATGGGGCTGGCCTCTGGCACTGCCCACAGGCCAAAGGACCAAGCTCTCGGCCAGAATGGAAGGGTCCAAAGTTTGTCCCCATTCTCTGAGTCAGCAAGAATGTGCCTGCCCTCCTGCCCAGAGCCCTTGACCCTTCTTGCCACTGAGCTTGGGTGGCCAAGCTTTCAGGGGGCAGCAGAGAAGGCTGTGTACTCACCCCTGAAAGAACATGTCTCAAGTTTGCCTTGGGTGGAACGGTACCAGGGATTCCTGCCATCCCACAATTATCCCATATTCACGACTGACTTAAGACACAAACAGAAGCTACCGTCTGCCACGTTGGCCCTTGGCTGGAATACACAGAGCTGAGCCATCTGTTGGGCGCTTTGCCCAAGTCTTGTCTCATTGTTGGCAGTCCGTGTTTATCTACAATGGGCCTCTCTAAGATGAGGGGAGGCTTTGCTAGAGGCCAGGGAAACACAGAATAGGAACTAGGCTCGTGTTTCCATCTCTCATTTTCCAAGATGCCTTTACAGCATCCTCAACCTCCTGACACTTGCTGACTATCAAAGCACTTCCCTTTCCCACAATTGTATTTGAAAACATCATAAAAGTAGGGCAGGTTGGGGAACTTGGAGAAGGGTCCCTGACAGCTGTGTAAGGAAGAGGACAGCCCACCATGTGTGGCCTGTGGGTCTTTCCACAGTCTCATGGGCAAAGCAGGACAGGGCTGTTCTTCCCACTTGCTGGAACCAAGAGGTGATGCTTCTTGCTGAAGGCAAAAAGAGCCAAGGCCTAGCATGTACTTCCATGAGACTCTGGCTCTCCTCTTTGGCACTCCCCCAGTTGAGGATACGTACAATGATATGCTGGCCTGGAACAACATAGACCAGGCACTAAGAGAATTACAGCGGTCACCTGGATTGTCATGCTATGCATTGAAATGTTGGGGACAGAGGCTTCTGACATAGTCCTCTCTCTGGACCTTGCCAGATACCCTTCCACGCTGCTGCTCCCATCAGGCCTCTCAGCCCTGCCGGGTCGCCCACCATGGAACTATCCAGAAAAGTGTGAGGAAAGCACTTGGCACTCCTGGTGTGGGAAGATGTCATGGTGGCCTCATCCTGTCTTCTGTACCAGTGGCTTAGTGACCCCTGCCGACCATGCCCCACTCCATACGTCTCCTCACCTTCATCACAGCTGCCAACTGTCTGCCAAAAGAAATAAAACTAAAAGCAGGATGAAGTTTACTTCCTATATCTTCCAGCATTCCTCCTCTAAACAAAGTGGAAAAAGAGCAACAACCAAAGAAAGAATCAAAGGGGAGAAAATGAGGGACAATGAGGAGATCCGATGACATCGTGAAGGTAGACCCGAGGAAATCCAGCACCAACTGCATAAAGCCCCTCCTGTCCCCAACACCGAAGGATCAAAACATGGAGCCCAGAGCTGGAGCCGTGGGATTCCTTCCCGAGTTACACTGCGACAGCCACAGGGAGGGCTCGTCGTTCTTCTATAATTGCAGAATTTAAGGCAGAGTTTATTGGGTGCTTTCATCCTCCTCAAGTCTTGCTGTGCTCTATTAAGTTTAGAAATTGTTAATATACTTTAAAAGGGGTACATTAAAAATTTTTTAATTAAGTTCTTAAATTCCTAAAGGCAAAAAGTTGGTGATACCATCTTTGTCTGAAAGTCACATTCACGATATGGAAAAGACCATTTGCTAGACTGAATCTCCCTTGGTCAAAGATTGTGTCTTGGGAGTGTGTGTGTCAGGATAAGCAGCTCCTTTGAAACGTTAACATATCTCAATCTGAATTTCACTCATAACATACCAAGGGTGACCATGTCCTCATGGAACAAAATATTTTTCTCCAAATCCTTTTTATGAGAAGTCAGTATCTTGGACACAATCTTCACTGCCATTGAAGAACATCTCTTAATAAGTAGAAATAGTTTTTCAGGAAAGAACCTGATGTTCTAAGTTCAATAACCTGCTTCAACACTGTGTCAAATTCCAGTATGGAGAGAATTTTTACTGAGATGGTAATTTTTTTGCAAGTTTTATGAGCTTTTTGTGGTTGTTGTTTTGGGGTTTTTTTGGTTGTTTTTTTTTTTGAGGAAGATTAGCCTTGAGCTAACGTCTGCCATCAATCCTCCTCTTTTTGCTGAGGAAGACTGGCCCTGAGCTAACATCCGTGCCCATCTTCCTCTACTTTATATGTGGGATGCCTACTACAGCATGGCTTGATGAGCGGTGCCATGTCTGCACCCGGGATCCGAACTGGTGAACTCCGGGCCGCCAAAGCGGAACGTGCACACTTAACCGCTGCGCCACTGGGCTGGCCCCCTATGAACTTTTTAAATCACAAATTTACAGGATGTCCAGTAGTCAGCAGTCTCTGATTTCAAATTTCTGCCAGAAAAATATAGTCTACAAATCAACTTGTCTAAAACAAAAGCCATTATTTTCAGCTGTTAATGTTGGTGTGAATGGCATAGGGTAAGACCGTGGGTGCAGGAATCACACTTCACAAGTTCGTATCTTCGTTCACTACTTGCTGACTGTCCAAACTTGGGCAATTCACTAAACCACAGTTTCCTCATCTTTAAAATGGGAATATTAATAGCACATTCCTCACAGACTTGTGAGGATTACCCAAGTTTGTAGACATAAGGAGATGATTGCAATGCTGAAAAAATGTTATCAATTATTTTTATGTTTTCAAACTGAGCAGATTATACTTGGAGAATGAAAAGTTTGTAAGTTAGTCAATTGATAGACTTTTCAGAGAATTAGATACCCTTGCTATTAAGAAGGCAAATCAGTGTCAATGATATTCTTCCTGTGTACTTTCATAGGATTGGATTGACATCTGGCCTATAGCCCATATCACTTTGATTTTTTTTTAAATAGGCTTTATTTTTCAGAAAAGTTTTAGACTTACAGAAAAATGGAGAAGCTAGTACAGAGGGTTCCCATATACCCGGTACCCAGTTTCCTGTATGGCTAACATCTTACCCTACTGTGGCATGTTTGTTACAGTTAATGAACCAATATTGATACATTAATGTTAGCTGAAGTCCATGCTTTCTTCAGATTTCCTTAGTTTTTACCTAATGTCCTTTTTCTGTTCTAGGATCCCATCCAGGATACCACATTGCATTTAGTCATCATGTCTCCTTGGGCTCCTCTCGGCTGCGACAGTCTCAGACTTTCCTTGTTTTTGATGACCCTGACAGTTTTCAACAGTATTGATCAGATGTACTGTAGGATGCCTCTTGACAGGAGTTTATCTGACATTTTTCTCATGATTAGACTGCAGTTGTGGGTTTTGGGGAGGAAAACAAGGAGGTAAAGTGTCATTTTCATCACATCATATAAAGGAAACACACTATCAACATGACATTTCCCTGCTGATGTTGACCTTGACCACCAGACTGAAGTAGGATTTGTCAGATGTCTCCACTGTAAAGTTACTCTCGCTCCTCCCCTGCCCTTTTTCCATACTGTGCTCTTTGGAAGAAAGTCACTAAGTGCAGCCTACACTTAAGGAGTGGAAATTTATGTGCTCCCTCTTTGAGGGCAAAGTATATACATGAATTATTTGCAATTCTTCTGCATTGCCTCTTCTATTTATTTATTTATTCAATAATTTATTTGTATAGGTATGGACCCATGGATATTTGTGTTACACTTTGGGTTATAATCCAATATCACTTTTTTTACTTTGTTGCTCACATTGTTCCAGCTTTGCACTGGGAGATCTTTCCATTGGTTCCTGTGTCTCTTTGACATACTCTCATCAATTTTTGTCATTGTTGTTGTTTTGTTCTGTTTTTATAGCACTTCCCTACTTTTAGGCACTACAAGATGCTCCAGACTCATCTTGTATATTTCCTGGTCCAGACCTAGAATCAGCCATTTCTCCAAGAAGCTCTATTTCTTTTACTGAAGAATGGCAGTAGGAACAAAGATTTAGGAGCTAGGTATGCTAGCTGCCACTGGGTGTCATTTCTTTTAGGTACTTTCACCTTACAGAGCAAGGAAATATATGTGTTCATACTAAGCCACATATATACACATATCTATAGGTATTTCTGTATGTAACTATCTGTATCTTTATTAAACTAAACATGAGTTCATACTGATGTCTCCAACTCTAATTCATTACCACATGGCTCCTTCTAGCCTCCTTGCTTATCTGTAATTTTCACTCCAAAAGTGAGAAATCTGGTCCCCACCATTTACTTAATTATTCAATTCCGACATACAGTCATGCACCACATAGTGATGTTTTGGTCAAGGATGGATTGTATGTATGACGGTGGTCCCATAAGATTAGTGCCATATAGCCTAAGTGTGTAGTAGGCTACACCACCTAGGTCCCTGTCAGTACACTCTATGATGTTCACACAACGATGAAACTGCCTAATGATGCACGTATCCCCGTCATTATGCGACGCGTGACTGTACATGTATGGCAGTATTGGAATCGTTGACCTGTACTCCCATGGGAAACAACTTTGTCAACTAGAGTATAGTGCTTCTGTGCAATTCCTTTCACCTTTAGGTTACAGACTCCACTCATTTCCAAAGTTACTTAGGTCAGCATCTTTTCCCCCATCCACTTCAATGAGGTTAGACATTGTAATTTTTTAACTGATAAACACACAATTAATACTATATCAATAATAAAGGAACTTTATATAATATATGTATGTGTGTATATACATACATATATATATATATATACACACATTTCACTTGCTTAGAAAAAAGCAAGCCACAGAAAAAGATAAAAGATTAGAATTTTATATAAATAAAAAATCTAATGTAAATCATCAATAAACTTTCCAAATTCCACATATTTTGTCTATTTTTACCAGGCTTGTCCAATATTGTTCATGCAACCCATCAAATGTTATCACCTTGGCTCCTGCCGTCTAAGAAAATTTTCCTCTTTCTACCACTGTCTTTGAATGTACCATTATTTTCTCCTAAGAAATAAACTTTAGATGCTTAACTATAGTAAGCCTTGACCCCAGCCTGGAACAAACCACACTGATTTGTTTGACTCCAGGCTGAATATTCTCTGTGTATGTATATTGCTTTTTTAATTTACAAATTAAACTAAATTTTTCCCTACCTTGCCATCTCTATCTCTCTATCTTTATAATACACACTTACACAAATCCTAATGACCATCAAATGGTAAGAGACTATCGTCTAAACTAACGCAAAATTATGTTGGGGATTTAGGGCATATATATGGCAACAAGAACATCAAACTTTAGGAATTTTTAGCTCCTAACAGTTTAAACGAAGAGAAACCTTAAATATATTGATTTTAAAATGTCATCCCTCAGGTGTCCTTGACTAACCAGCATTTTTCCTGAAAACACAGGAAATTCAAGATTAAATAAAGGTATCCTTGAAAATAATTCCTGCATTTCTCAAATGCAAACTAGGCAGGACAGATGCTAATTGACTACCTGCATCGTTTAAAAGGGAATTTCTGAGGCAATTTTAATGAAGTGGCAATTTTGCAGACAATGTAGAATTCAAAACCGCTAAGGAGATGTTAGGCACAAACACGCCGAGTGCATAAAACAGCATCTGGCAGTTTCCCTTTGGAGGCCTCCCGTGCCAGCATCTCACTTAGATTAAGAAGGAAGCCTCCTTTTTTCAGCAATCTTCTTAAATGCTTTAACTTGACACTATCTGAAAGTGATACTTAAGTGAAACCACGTTTAATTGCAGGAGTCTGTTCGCTGTTATTTCACCATTGCTTCTATTTTTCTCTAAGCTCTCAAAGACCCCATGGAAAATAAAATATTCCTTAATCGAAGTGCTTTCCTACTTAATGACTTTTTGCCCACCTGGGTCAACTATTTTGACACCAGCTGAAACATTGCCCATCGTATTAAAAGGTCAAGAAAAGCCAAAAATTACAACTCAGTTCTAAGAACTCAGCCTTTGGTTGTCTGTGTTTTTATCTCACTTACTCAAATGTAACTTCCTTGAGAGTCTAAATCTTGTCGGAGCCACTCTGTAACCACAGTATCTATTTCTCCACCTCAGTAATGTCTGAGTAATGAGTTAATGGAGTGCCTATGTGCCATTAAGCCCTGGGCTAGGGGCTGGAGGTACAGGCAGAGATGACACAGATGCTGCCTTCCAGGAGGTTGAATGAAGGACATGTGAATCAGTGATCATAAGACAGGGTGGCCAGGCTACAGAGGCTCCTGTTTACCAAGGAACTTTGTGCTGGATACTAAGCTGGTCCTCCATGTTCGTTATCACTCTTCCTCACAGCAACTCCATGATGCAGGGAGAGAGAATGAGACTGAGGTTCATAGCAGTTGAAGTGCACAGGTTTTCACAGCTGGTTGGTGGTCCAGTTGGGATTGAAAGCTGGGTCTTTTCACATCATGACAGAGGTTGCCACGGAGGTGCAGAGAAGGGAATGCAAAGCACTGTGAATAGAGGTGGGAGGCAGATTTGGTAAGGCATCATGAGCACCTCAGAAACGAGGAGAAATCGAGAAAGTTTATTTATAATGACTAACACTGACAGGAACTTTCGAAGTTATCTTGGACCAGCTTCCTTGACTTGCAAGACTGGCAGAGGGTCACTGAGACCTCCGTGAACATCTCCAGGGCCAGAGAGCTTATCCCCTCATGGGCTGGGAGCCCTGGGCATATTTTGATCTCATCATTTGTTCTACTGGGAAATCATTTATCAAAATTGCTTTATAAAGAGGAAGTAGGAAGCTCTGAGTTACCTGCATATGTAAGTGTATAAAATTCTTAACAAAGGCACAGAGAAATAAGATATTCTAGACGGTACTACTCAAAACAATATGCCATGATGAGTTGCCAAGGCCAGAAGAAAGACCTTTTGGGGATGCCTACCTGGAAAAAGCTGTGGACAATGGAATTCGGGTTGAGAAAGAAAAGTAAGAGAATACTAGATGCAAACTGAGGCTTTCAGTTCGGGTTGCCAATATTAGCTTGTTGAGAAAGAAGTGCCAGCGGGCCTGTAAAATTCAGGGGACTGATGTCCTGAGAGTAAGGCGGAAAGAACATCTGGCAACATCCACCAGGACAGAGGAATGTAGGGTCAGCAGGCAAGGAATCACTTTCTAATCTCCTGGTTCTTAATTTTCTCATCTGTATAACGAGGGACATGTTGCAGATCTTGCTTAATATCTTATAGTGGGTTTTAATTTTATTTTACATTATTTGATGCAAAAAATTGCCATTATTCTTTCCCCTAAATCTGATATAGCTCTTCCAAGTCTTCACCTTCCTGGATGGAGGAGCATTTTCTGTCAGTCACATTTTCTAGGAGTCTCTGGGTCTCATGGAGTCTAGAACATTCAGGTAAAGATGCCGTGATCTTCTACACACTTGGGTCCTTTTCGTGGGTCCATGGTTTGGGCCATCTTGAAGAAGCAACTTTCCCATTCTCCAGCCAAGCTTGGGATGGGATTTTTGAGAGAAATGAGGATCTGAGCTCTAGGGGCCCCTGTCTACCCCAGTTGAGGTCCAGCAACCCTTCAGAGAACATCAATGAGAGGCGTTTGCTGTCTGCAGTTCTCAGAGCTGGATCTTCATCTTGGGAAGCAATGAAAACCTCTTTCCTCTTTCATTAGGCCCATTTGTACCTCTCCCAACTTTTGGTTTCTCCCTCCCCACCGCACATGGAATCCATTGCCGTTATATACTTAATTTTTCTATCACATGAGCCTTGGGTGAAGGATGTCTTCTGGGTGTCTAAAAAATTCTGCTTTTGACCATGTGTCAGTTCATCTCCGGCTGTGTGTTAGACATGGTATTTGTAAAATACTTGTTGAAATAATTTGAAGCCAAGGATAATGTTACCTTCCTCTCAAGTGGATTTGATTTGCCTTTGCAAAGGACCTTGGGGAAGCAGCAATCCAAGATGACATTATTTCAAGTACAGGGCTCTTTACAAAGCCGTGTAGAAAGAATTAAATATTTTAACAATTGATATAACTGTGCAGGTGTCTCCCAAAGGAATATCAGCTCTGAATGCCCTCAACACTTAGAAAGGTTAAATACTTGTTAATATGGCTATGTAACTGATTGCCCCCAAATTTAGGATTGAAAACAACAGCCCTCATTTATTATCTCTCATGATTTTGGTGAGTCAGGAATTCAGAGGCAGCTCACTTGGGTGGTTCAAAGTCTCTCATGATGTTGTAGTCAATTGTCAGCTGGGGCTGGTGGCCCCACTTCCAAGGGGGTTCACTTACAAGGCTGGCAAGTTGGTGCTGGTTTTTGGCAGGAGGCCTCAGGTATTCCTCATGTGGATCTTTCTACAGAGAGGCTTGAGTGTCCTCACAGAGTGCTGGCCAGCTTCCCCAGAAAGAGTGATCCAAGAGATCAAGGCAAGAGCTGTACTGCCTTTTGTGACCTAGCCTTGGAATTCATAAGCTGTCACTTCTACCAAATTCTATTGGTCACCCAGGACCAGCCCTGATTTGATATGGAGGGAACCAGCAAGGTTGTGAATACCAGGTGGGGGGATCACTGTGGGCTGTCATGGAGAATGACTACCACATGGAGAAATGAGGACTCAATCGGAGGTCTGTCTGAGGCAAAGCCCTTGGACCTCACCAAGCTGCCTTCCCCAAGCAACCTGTTTAATTTGGCGGTCCTTCTGAAAGGGATATCACCTTCAGCCTGCAACAGCATGGCGTAGATAAACTGCTTACATTAAGAATGTCCTGAGAGAGGCAGAGAAGCCTGGGTCCCGGGGCACGGAATAAGGTGAGAGAAACGGGGGCACTGAGCAGAGAATGAGTCCAAGGGTTGGGAGGGGCCAGTTAACCACCACCCACGGTACATCTTGCTTTCTGCTGCCTCCGGTGTCAGAAAGTCTCTGTGGGTGAAACCCTGAGCACTTTCCTATAACATTAAAAATCCTCCTGCAAAGCTTCCACTTACAGGTTTGGATTTTCTTAGGTAGTGCCAAGTTTTCAGAATAGAAACCGACTTGTTTCTGCCCCAGGAAGTCTGCAACCTACTGGGTTTAAACAGAGCCTCAAGAAACCATCAGTCCTTGTCAGTCCCCCAGGATCTGCAGAACAGCGTCTCGGTTGGAAACAAGGCAGTGAGCAGCTTGCTGTTTTTCTCTTTTTCTTCCAGTTTATTCTATATTGACATTTACTAAGTGTTTCTTTGGTGGTGTCTCTATGCTCTTTATTTAAACTCTGAAAATTGAAGCCCTGTGGCTTTCATAGGAAATAACTGTTGACTCATTGTGGTAAGATATGTAAATATTGTTTGAAATTCTCACGACAACAACCACCAGGATCATTGTTCCAAGGTATAATTTCTATTATTTTGAAAGACAGGCCTCAAGTTGGGATCTAGGAAGAGCAGCTAGTTCCTTGGAGGGCTTAGCACTCACCAGTAAGTTTTTCTTCTTCATTCTTCCTTCCTGCCACACTCCTTTATCATCCTCCCTTTATTTCTTCCTTGGTTGTTGTTGATGCTAATGTTACCAGTAAGTGACCCTGGGATGCATCGCTTGATGAATAACCATTGTTTGCCTGCTTGTTTCGCTATTTTCAAGCTGTTTTCATCAAGAGCTCATTTAGTGCAGGTTATAACTTTGTAAAGTAGATAGCGCAAGCTTCATCCCCATTTTACAGATGATGAAGACAAAGCCCCACAGATCTGAGGTACTGAAGGCTGCTTAGATCTGGGGGGGGGGGGGGCTGCTCCCTCCCCAACAGCGTGTCTCCCTCCTTTAGGATTATCCCATCCCACCTGGGCCTGGAAAACCTAAGACACTTTATGAACACACTTCTTCATCTATGAAAGTCATGCTAGGAAAAAAAACTACCCCAGACACAGATGTGCATTGAGGGACTGGTGGGCTCTCTGTTATTTTATTTTATTATTTTTTTAAGATTTTATTTTTCCTTTTTCTCCCAAAGCCCCCCATACATAGTTGTGTATTTTTAGTTGTGGGTCCTTCTAGTTGTGGCATGTGGGATGCTGCCTCAGCATGGCCTGATGAGTGGTGCCATGTCTGCGCCCAGGATTCGAACTGGTGAAACCCTGGGCCGCCGAAGCAGAGCAAGTGAACTTAACCAGTCGGCCACGGGGCTGGCCCCTCTCTGTTATTTTTAAAAATTATTTAAATCATTTTTTCTTTTTAATTAAAAGAAAGGGTCAAACATAGAGAGGATTACAGAAAACAATTTAAGAACCAACCAGATTTATCGGAGTTGATACTTTGCCATAGATGCTTGAAGTCTATCCATCTGTCTCTCTCTTATGAAATATAATGTTACAGAGAGCTCATTCTCTCCCTCCTCACCCTTCCTTGTCTCCCTCCCAAGCCTGCCCCATCCCGAATGGTGCGTCATTCCACTGCATGTTGCTCTACCATTATACACAAGAATGAGTCATACATCCTATGCCATCATCTTTGTGTTTTGGAAGAACTGGCATGAATAGTTTCCTTCTGCATAAACCCATTTTAGGCTTACTTCTGAATGATGGCCCAGGCTGCGCTGGCTTTTGCGAATGTCTCCTCCTCTGGTTGTGCCTGGGGCAGCTCAGGAAGAGTATGGGGACCATCCAGGACGTTAGCAGCTCCTACTGTGGCAAGCACCGGTCTCCATGACTGCAGTTCCCTCCCAGAGGCAGAAAGCAGGGAACTAAGCTTCCATGTGGACTAAATTTCATGGCCACCGCCCAGGAGGGTTGGAAGAGCTGATGACGTCCCAGGACAGGCTGGAACTTGAGCCCAGCATTTTACAGAGGGAAACCAGGCCCAGAGAAGGAATGATTTTCTTAATGTCACACTTCCAGAAGTCAGGAAAGCAGAGACCAGCTCAGGACTCATGATACCTTTGCCCTAACCTCAAGGCCTTATCCAGTCTTACCCTTCATCCCGCAAACAACTGGCCATCAACTGGGCGATTTTCTTGCCTCTGCTCCCCCATGGGAAATGCCAGCCGACTGTAAACGCCCATGCCCTGAGAGCCTGGCAAGCTGCATGGCACTTACGTCTGCTGTCTCTGGGAAACAGCACTGACTCCAGAGTTTGCGAGGCGATCAAGTCGAAGAGCTGAAGAACGGCCTCAAGATCTTTTTGCCCAGAGCGCCCTCTGGTGGCCAACTGGATGGCAACCATTCTCCTTCACTGTGTGAGATGCTAAGTGGTTGGAGCCAGAGTCTTGTTTTCACTGTTCCTCTTGGGACTTGCTCCTCCCCAGTTAATGCGCTCTGGTGTCCACTCTGTACAACACATATTTACTTCTTACTGCATCCCTGGAATAACTGACTCCCGGCCAATATTGTTTCTCTGTATGAGTCACACTGAGACTGGAGCTGAGGGAACTCAAGACAACAAGGCACGGTTCACGCCCCTGAGGAATGTAAGTTTCATCGGGCTTGAGACAGGCACGCAAGCAGCTGAGCAGAATCAGAGCCAGAGGGGCCAAGACTGGACGAAAGCGAGCAAAGGGCTAGGGGACACAGCCAAAACAGGAGCGAGTGGCAGCCACAGAGATGCAGGAGGCCTTTCTGGGGAAACTGGTGTCTGAGTTCTCAAGGAGAAGCGGGATTTCTGAATGGGGGAGGGGCGAGGGCAGGGAGGGACGGGGCGTGGCCAATCTCTCCCTGTTTCACCTTCTCCTGTGGCCTTTCTCTGTTTCCCTCCCTCCTTACTCACCACGGTCCCAATACCTCTCCGAATCACCGCTACCCAAAGTGCCCACTTTCCAGGAGAGAGCCGGACCAGTCCCTGGGCGTCTTCCAACAGACCTCCCCTCTCTCCCCGTGCCACGTCTCCTACGGTTCCTCGGGCGCCCACCCCTCGTGCCCTCCACCCTGCATTGACCAGCTGGATTCCTGAAACCTGCATTGGCCTGTGTACAGTTTGGGCACTGTCTGAATCAATAACGGGAAAACGGTTCCTGAACAGGAGCAGCGGGGAATTAGAAAAATCTAACGAAGCCTGATTGTAAAGTCCTGGAAGGGAGACAAAAAGGGGCCTTTCCTATGGGTCGAATGGGACCTACAGAGAGGGTGACTCCCGGAGAATTCAGAGGAGGGAACAAAGAGTTCACTCTGGGGCCATGGTGGCAGGTAGCGGTTAGAAGCTGGAGAAAGGAGGGAATGGAACTCCAATGGCAATGACAATAACTTCCTGACAAGAATGACAGGAGGAAGCTGGGAGCAAAGACAGGAGTGCTTGGGGCATGTTTGAAGGAGGGCTCTTGGCTTATCTTACCTGGATTGGAGGGTTGAGGTATATTTGTCTTTTACGAGGCCTAAAGATGGTTTTTCTTAGGGCAGAGGGGAGCCATTGAGGGTTAGGGACCAGGAGAGTGGCGTGATGAAAGGTATCTTGGCATAGATCCATAAACAAATGTTTCCTTCCCACACTGGTTTCTGTGACAAGGCCTCAGACTGCGGTTCCTGCAGGAGCCCCATGTGCCTGCCTGGGTACCACCCCTGCAGGTAGGAGCTGCTCTCCTGCCCTCAGTGTCCCCCTGCAGTTTTCAGCCTTTCTGCTACTCGAGCGAGTGAGGAAGCTGGCCACGGACCTCACCCAGAGAGAGTGAACTTGAGGCCAGCTGGACACTTGAGGGAAGGAGACCAGCCATGGAACAGGGGTGTGGGTCCCAGGCCTCTTGGGCTTTACCTGAATCTGCCACCTGCCAGCTGAGGGGTCTTTAAGCAAACCCTGTGTCCTCTCGGTCTTGGGGACCTGCTGGCAGCCATGCCACCCTCTCCCTGTCACCCAAGCAGCTTGGCCTTTCACTTGGGTTCCAGATGCAAATGCAGAGTTTGCTGGAGACTTGGTGTTCTCTGAGAAGCTAAAGTGGGCCACAGTGCTCAGATGTCCAAGTCAGTCTATTCCTATAATTAAAAAACAATGATAACAATAATCATAGCATCTACTGAGCAAGTACTACATACAAGGCACTCTGCTAAGCCCTCTAAATACACAAGCTATTTTCATCCTTACAATAAACCTGTGATGTAGGTATTATGATGCCCACTTTGGAGATGAGGTTAATGAAGGTGAAGTGACTTGTCCGAGAAAGTCCCAAAATTGGGATTTGAATCCTCTAACTCCAGAACCCAAGTCCTCAGCCCCTGTGGCAGTGATTCTAAAGGGTCCACCCTCCACCCTTCACGCAGGCTGAGCTCCATTTGTCCATGTGTACAGCCTGCTGGGCCACATGCACAGGTCTGCTGACTCTCCTCCAGCTGTAGCCTGGCTTCACACCTTCCTGGATAAATAATGCCACAGCTGCAAAAACCTAACAGCCAAGTTCAGCTGTGGGTGGAAAGCACACTTTAGTGGCTGGAGCCCAGAGGTGGCTTCCATTTGTCCCGAGTATTTGAGGTGGCTGTGGGGAGCATGGAAGAAGGCCAAAGCAGAAGGTGTTTGGTAAGGAATGCTATTATTTCTCCTTCGAGAGATTCATTTGCTCAGGGAACAATTCACGATTATTTGCAATTGGCATCTAGTTTCTATGCAAAAGAGAGGCAGAAAACGGCAGAGTGGTCTCTGAAGCTAACAGTCCTGATGCTCGTCTTGGCTCTCCTTCTCCCTAGTTGGGTCAACTTGGGCAAATCACTTCACCTCTCTGAGACTCAGTTTCCTCGTGTGTTAAATGGGTATGCTACAGAACCACTTCATAGATCGAGCGAGATGATCCCTAATAGATCCTTAACACAGGGGCTCAGCAAGCGGGAGCTATTATTAATAAAATAGATGCACCCAAATTATTTGAAACACCTTTAATCTATTTGGATTAATTACTGAAATCCACAATGCCTGATCAAAACTAATTGGTTGCTCGATGTAAGAATTTATAGAGCATTAGTGTGGAAAAAAATGCGGTTCCTTAGTTTTCAGCACACCTAGGAAAAAGCTGCTTTAATCTGCCCAGGCTGCTACAACAGAATATCATAGACAAGGTGGCTTAAACAACCGAAATTTATTCCTTGGAGTTCTAGAGGCTGGAAAGTCCAAGATCAAGATCTGGCAGTCCTCACTTTCTGGTGAGGGCTCTCTTCCTGGCTTGAAGACAGACGCCTTCTCACTGTGTCCTCACGTGATGGAGAGAGAGGGGAACTGATGTCTCTCCTTACACGGGCACTAATCCCATCATGAGAGTTCCACCCTCATGACCTCCTCTAAATCTAATCACCTCTCAAAGGTCCCCCTCCACATACCATCACATTGAGGGGTAAGCCCTCAACACACGAATTTTGTGGGACACAGTTCATCCTAATCCTTGGCATTCCTGAGGGTGGCATCTCCCTAAGGTGCCTTCATGCCACCTGGGGCTTCTGAGAGCAGGAACCAAATGGAATTTGGTGAGTTTTATTGTGGCATCTTCCTACCTTCCTGAAGGGTCTCCTTGGAGACATGGCTCCTGACTTCTTTGAGGTCTAAAATGGTCATCTTTGAGAGTTAGATAATTAGCATGCATCCTCTCCTCACACAAGGGTGAATATATTTGCAGGGACTTTGTGGGCTTGCGGGGCCTCACGTGGAGAAACCCTGCAGGGTCGGCTCTGATCTGAGCACTGTGGAGCCCTGCAGAGCCTGACAGGGCCTTGAGTCCAGAGAGCAGCTGAGCTTGTGGGTGAGCCCCCAGGCAATCCCTTCCAGCCTCCTCTCTCTCCTGTCTGATCCCCCCAAATTCTGAGAGTCTGTCTGTCCATCTGACAGGCAGCTGGTGACCAGTAGGTTGGTCATCAGTAGGTCAGGTGGGCCACGCTGCTCGGCCAATCAGGATCATCTGGCAGTTGGGCCCTTGGAGACAGAATCAGTTAAACTGACAGAGCCTCCACCAGGTGGCCCAGTGTCTCAGTGAGTCAGGGCTGTTTGTTCATCCAGGCTCAGTCAGGAGGGCAGTTCGGGAATGTTCGTGGTCAGGGAGGCGGTGAAAGGTCAGCAGGTCAGGGCACGCAGGGACAAAATGTGTGCCTGCCCTCAGCCTTGGAGAAGTCCAGACACCTGGCTGCTTGTGGGCAGGCAGAGGAGTTTGCGAGGATGGGAAACTCAGTCTCTGCCTGGTAAAAGGTGACAGCACTCAGCGGGGCTAGGCAAGATGAGCGCCCCTCCTGGGCCAGGCTTTCTCTCAGGGGTTGGACTCTCTCCTGTGACCTGAGGGCAGGCCTCCTTCGGAGCACCCTGGGAATAGGTTGGGGACCTGGGAAGAAGCAGGAGGAGGCGCTCTGGGCACAGGGATTAGGGCAGGATCCTGGGATCCGAGTTGTTGGGGTCAAGAGGGGGCTGCCTGTCCCCAGGGGAATGAGAATAGCACTCACTGTGGTTGATGTTGGAGGTCACATCTGAACCCTGGTTTTGGTTGTACCAAATTGCCGCTGGTGGGCACAGGTGAAGATGCCACGGGAGCTGTGGCCTGGATAGGGAGGGACTCCCGGTGCTGAGGTCAGATTCAGACTTAGAGCCCCACCGTGTGTCCTCCAAAACATGCCCTTGGAGAGTGGACTGCAGGGGCCTTAATACTCCTGGGCCACATCCCCGTTCTGACGTGACAACAAAGCCACCCCATGCAAGTGACATCACTCTTTATGCATCTGGTTCCTTATATTTAAATAGACAGAACAGCCTTTCAGGGGCTTGCATGTATTCAGAACAGCTCCTTTCTGAGCAGCCAGGCTGCATCCTCCTGTTGGGGCTACCCCCGGGGAATGGACACCCTCCTTCTGATCCATCGGGGGCCCCAGGGCTGGTGTGTGGTGCTCAGGAGGATGTTGCCTCTTCCCTGACAGCCTGAGTCACCGTGGCCTCCAGGAGCTTGGTGAGGCAATCGATGGACACGCAGACAGGTCACCCAGGGCTTCCTCCTCGTTCCTTTCCTGACTGTCAGCCAGATGCCCTTTATGTTTTGTTTTTAAGTTACTAGAGAAAGACATGTAATATAGAAAACACTATCACTTTAATAATTTATTTCAATTGAAAGGAAAACTGACACAGTTGGGCTATTTGATGGGGAAATGCCTCCCTCTGACTCCAGTGACAGGCTGAGTTTGGGGTTAAGAATTGGATCTGGGAGTGGGAAGAGGCTCTGTGGATACAGGAAGGAGATGAAGATAAGGTTTGGGCTGAGCTGTGCATTCTAGATGCCTCCATCTGACCCTCACTCCAGCCACCTGATTAATCCGTGGTAAAGACAGGACCAGAATGAGCTCGCTCTTCTCTTGAAATGGCTCCAATGGTCCACACAGAGGGGGGAGCATGTGGTATTGGAAGGTCAGCTCTGGGCCACACTGCTGGGCTCCAACTCCAGCTCCCTCATCAGGGACCCTGTGGCCTTGAGCACTTATGTCACTTCTCTGTGCATCTGCTTCCTACTCTGTAAAGTGGGGTGATGATAGCATCGCGGCATGGGAGTAAGTCAGGGATCTGGAGTTAATTGCTGTAGTGGGCTTAGAGCACTGCCTGGCCCCAGGAAGCACCCACACAGGGCGGCAGGTTGTGTAAAGGAATTAAGCATGCACAGAGCATCCTGGCAGCAGGGCAGACACATGCCAGTCAGAGGTGACCTGGGAGCCATCCCTGGACATGGAGATATGGGGCTCTGTCCTCTGTGCAAAGAGATCCCATTCGAAATGTCTTCGGGCACAGTGGGAGAGTGAAGGGAGCGCAGCCAGGACGGGATGGCCAGAGGGCCTCTTAGCCACTGGGCCTGGTGGGGCCAGTGCCCAGGCCACAAACTTATGGGGCCCGTGAAAATAGTTTCCTGAGCTGGTCAGAGGAATCCCCTGGGCACTCAGCTAAAGGGGAGGGTTTTACTGAGCACGTACCCAGATCCCAGCACAGATGCAGACAGACGACAGACACACTGAGACACTCCCACATTCAGACACAACCCTGCTCTCCTCCCTGCAGCCCAGAAGGGGCATGAGGACATTGGAGGGGCTGATATGCTGACAAGCTCCCCTGGGGACAAGGAGAGGGGACCAGCACCCCTTCCCCCAGCACCTCTCTGCTCCACACAGACAAGGACAGAGGCCCAGCTCTGAGGCCCCTGACAGGGCCATGGTCACACAGAGAACCGGACACACCCACCACCTGGACCTGGGGCTGAGAGGCTCAGAGGAGGTGACAGGACTGAAGGATCGGGTCACCAAGCTCCACAGACTCAGAGGGTCCTGCAGGTTCCCCGGCCCCTCCCACCAGCCTGCTCCTGCACTGCTCACTCCTCGGAGGGTCTTCAGTGGACAGGTAAGGCCTGAGCACTCACCTGGCTCCCCCATTGTGCAGATGGGCAGCCACTCTGCTCTAGGGACCAATTTTCCCAGATAAAATGCCGGATTCCCACCATCCCAGGCTGCCTTAGGATGCACAGCACCCCTTGCCCCTCAGCCCACCTAGCTTGGGCTCTGCAGTTTAGATAACAGAAATACACTCACTTGCTTTTCTGCCCCTTAGGGAGCCAGAGTCGTGGAAACAAAATGCAACTTCTGTTAACCTGTTGGTTGTGATATGATTTCTTATAATACTCATATGTTTGAAAGACCTAATTCTAAGAAAACGGGAGGCATTGCAAACATAACAGTCAGCAGGTAGTCCTCAGAACCGAGCTTGTTCTTGCTGATTCTGCTCTAGCTCGTGCTCAACTGAGCTGCAGGTATCAGGTGGTCAGACTCTCAGAGGGACCGTCAGGGAGGGGACTCCTGAAGGCTGGACCCATGCAACTCCTGCCCGAGCCAGTAGCCCCGGCCACGCTGCCTGGGGAGGGGAGGTGACTCAGGCCTGGCTGTGGGATCTCCTCTCCCTACCGCCTGACCGTCCATCTTAGCCTCTCACTTGGGACAGAAAATGACGAACAGAGAACAAGACCCCAGAGAACCAACAGTCAACAGGATCACGAAAGCCTTTCACTTCTCCTTTTGCCAGTTCACAGGTGTGGTGGACCCACTTTGGATGCTGAGGGAGCTGAAGGAGGCGGCTGCGTGGCTGGCTCTCTCCTCCCAGAAGGGGGGACGGTGCCCTTCCTGTGGCCTCAGCTTCCGTCTCCCACACTGAGGGAGGCCGTGGGTGCCCAGATGCCACCTCCCACTGGGGGCAGGACAGGACTTGGCTGACCCGGGGGAGATTCTGCATCTTCCAGCCTCTCCTGGGAACTTCTGCCCAGCAGGGCTGCCCCCTGCTGCCACCTGGTCTTAGGCCCTCACGTCCTGCAGAAAAAGGCCTGGACTCAGAGAGAAAGCTGGAATCTGGATGCAGCCCCTGCCCATCTGGCTGGGTCCACTTCCTGAGTTCTTGGACCTCAGGCTTCTCCTCCTCCTCCTGAGCAGTGAGGCCCAGGGACAGTCTGAGAGCAGGGCAGGGAGCTGGGAGGGGAGGAAGCTCAAGAGCCAGGATTTAGCTGATAATGCCCAGCAGAGGCCTGAGTTCAAGGGCCACTTGGGGCCCCTGCTGGCTGTGTGTTCTCGGGCAAGTTTCATGAACTACTCTGTGCCTTTGTGCTCCTCAAAGGGTGATAACAAGAGAACCGAGGCCAACACCATGTGGGGGTCTCTACTGATCCCTGTGCAAAGACCCATGCGGGATATGGGGCTCTGGGTAGGGCTCTCCTCCTCGCAATGTGCTGCTGGGGAGACGTGGAGCAGGGTAACCTCTCAGAGCCTGGCCATCCCCGTCTTCATGCCTCTGTCTGGAGGGTCAAATGAGGTAAAGGTCAAAGGCTTCCACAGCCCCCCAGCTGGATGTGCTGAATTCCCTGCAGACTCTCCAGGTCAGAGTCCTCTGACGTGACCAGTGGGTCCACCACCCATGTGAGACTCAGCAGGTGAGCTTCTTGGGGAGCTTGTCTGGTTTTGTTTTTAATCACAGGAAACAGAAGTATGTGACTGGGCTGCATTTACCCTCACATTGTAACCAAGTTGTAACCACCTGGAGATGAAGTGAAGGCCCATGTTCAAACCCAAGTTCAATCCTCAGCCGGTCTCGCTCATTGAAGGGGAGACAGTCATGCAGCTGGAACAAGATATGGGTAGCCCGGACCTTGCCAGTGTCAGTGCTTGGCCCAAACAGTGAATTTAGGTTTGAGGACCTCTCTCTGGAAGGGTTTCATGACCAAATTGTCCAGGTAACACAGGGTTTGGTCTTTGAAATATTTCTCTTGCTGGGCCATTTCATTTCATTTATTCTCTGTTCTCTTCCATTTCTGTTGTCTTTTGGGCTCACTTGCTCACTGGGTCTTAGGATAACTATCTTCCAGTGACTCACCTCCCCTGAGAGCTTATGCTCCCCTCCTCCCATTCTTTTCTGGAATCTGCTTCTTTGGATGAGCCATGCTGGTGTTTTCTAAAGGTGTCCTGCTGGTTCAACATCTCTTTGTAATTTGATAATATTCTAATCTTTTCTTGCATGTGAACTTCTACCCATTCAGTTCTTGAGTCAATACCTTCTCTTCATGGTGATTATCAAGAAAAAAATGGCTGCCTGAATAGGCTCTCAGAACTCAAGAAAATCTGGCTTAGTCTGAGGTCCTCAGGCTGTGTAGCCTTTAGCACTCTGGGCTTCTTGGGGGCTTCAGTACACTGAGTTTCCTGAGGATGCCTGGGCCTGGTTCACAGATGGATCGGCTAAGTTAAAGGCCAGTGGAGCATACTGGGTATGCCCCAAAGAGAATAGCTTAAATCTGTGTATGGCAAAGGGAACTCTGCTCAAGGCAGGGAGTTGCAGACTGTGATGCTTGCTCTAGAAACATCCCCAAAACAAACCTTATTGCATTTTCACTGACTCATGGGCAATTGCCACTTGATGGGACAACTGGATGAAAAAGTTTCATCTTCTTTGGGGACAACCGTTATGGCAGCATATTGCACAAGACCCAAGCCCATTGTTTGTGACCTATGTGGATGCCAAAGAGAAAGGACCCTTCAAGGATGAACACAAGCTGATCAGACCTGTACTGCCAGGTAGCAGGTGCCACTGAAGGATGGAATGGGCTCCTTTTAAAGGAAAAACTGATGAAGATAACTGACAATGGATGCTCAGCTCCCACTGGAGCATATGCTTGATACTGTCATTTGGGTTCTAAATGTAACAATTCCCCAAAATGGTACCTCCTTTTAAATAGAACGCTGGTCAGGTTAGGGGAGGGAGGAGGCCTAGCCTCGTTATAAGATTCACAAACCACATAGTTAACCTTTCTTGCTCTGCCTCCCATGCCTACCGCTGGGAAACCAGGCTACAGGAATTTCAGATTGCAAAAGAAAAAAAAAAAAAAGCCAGGTGATGGGTAACTCTAATCTGGTGCATCTTTTGTTTTCTGGCCATGTTTGCTGAATTTAGTCAATTATGGACATGATAATGGTCAGGTATATGAGGTTACAATTCCTAAGGTGGTCCTGGTATGACCCACACATCAGGAGGTAAGGGAGATTTTCTAGGGTGACACAAAGTATATAAGGAAGAAAATGCCAAACCCCGTGGGGATGAGTCTGGGTGTGTGGTGTGGGTGAGACATGGGAAGGATTGCACACTTGATGGAGTGACTACTGCAAGCACTGGTCATACTGATCACCTGGCTGTGGAAGGAGGAGGACAACCCCAGGGGACAGAGAGAGGAGCACCTTAGACCCTGGAATGTCAGGGGTGGAGGGAGGGACCAGAATTTTACTCTGAGCTATTGTCTGGAAGGCATTTGACCAATTTGACCCAGACTGCCACCAACACCCTCAAATGCTGGCCATCAGAGAATCTTCATCAGAAACCTCCCAATAGAACCCTCGTACACTGCTGGTGGGAGTGCAAACTGGTGCAGCGGAAAACAGTATGGAGTATCCTCAGAAAATTAAGAATAGAGCTACCATATGATCCAGCTATCCCACTGCTGGGTATTTATCCAAAGAACTTGACAACACAAATGCATAAAGATACACGGACCACTATGTTCATCGCAACATTATTCACAATAGCCAAGACTTGGAAGCAACCTAGGTGCCCATCAAGGGATGAATGGATAAAGAAGATGTGGTATATATACACAATGGAATGCTATTCAGCTATAAGAAACCATGAAATCTGGCCATCTGTGATAACATGGAGGGAACTTGAGGGTATTATGCTAAGAGAAATAAGCCAAAGGGAGAAAGTCAAATACTGTATAATCTCACTCATAAGTAGAAGATAAAAACAACAACAAACAAACACATAGAGACAGAGATTGGATTAGTGGTTACTAGAGGGGAAGGGGGGACGGAGGAGGGCGAAAGGGGTGGTTAGGCACATGTGTGTGGTGATGGATTGTAATTAGTCTTTGGGTGATGAACATGATGTAATCTACACAGAATTCAAAATGTATTATGGCATGTACCTGAAAGCTATATAATGTTATAATCCAATGTTACTGCAATAAAAAAAAAAGAAAAAAAAAGAAACCTCTCAATAGCCACTGACTTCAGAAAGGAATAGCCTCCATTTGAAACAACAGAACAAAGTTGACTTCGTGGACACTGACATCATTACTGTTAAACGTTTTTGTACATTTCCCATTGATATTGTTCTAAATTCTGTAACACAAGTGATAATGGACAATCACATTTCCCTGGGCTTCCTGTGGGCCCGTCACCGTGGGACGTGTGCAGTTGCCAACCCCTCACACTGCACCTGGATCAATGATTTAACTGGCTTTGCCCAGATGGGGAGTCTGGCTGTGGACTACCTTCCAAGTAGGCCTCATGACACTAATGGGCATCATAGCATGGTCACACTCATCCAGTGTTGCCCAAGGCAAACAGGACAAATTTGGTCTAAGCCCCTGTCAGTGCAATTCCTTGGAGCACGTGATGGAATGGCCTATGCTACCAAGAATTCTTAGCTGGATATATGAAACGTTGTGAGAGGGTGGGCATGGACATGCAGGGGAAGGGCTCTACCTTGGCGCCCTGGCAGCCTGGCACGTATCCACATAGGCTTCACAGGCACAGGATTGAATGGCAGGGAATCTGACTCTCGGCAGGACTCCTGTGATGCTCCTGGAGCACCAGAGGATGGAAGACCTGTGAGGAGCAGCTCTGGGCCATCTCCTACTCTCTCCATTAGGTCCCTCGAGATGCTGCCACTGCTTCTAGGGTTCTGATGAGGTATGAGGCTTTCTGCTCCAGCCCCCGAGAAGAGAGTGGCAGAAGATGAAACTGTTTAGACGCAGCCTAGAATTGGCTCCTTTGCAGTGGGTACGCCCCAGCCTGTGTGGCAGTCATATTGCCTGTTTCATTTCAGTATCTCGTGTGTGTACATGTGTACATGTGTGTGTGACAAGGACCACAGGGAGCTGGCACCTTTGGCTATTCTTTCGTTCACTGTCTATGTACATAATAAACTGTCTGAATCTAAAAGTGGCTTTTGTCTCTTTATTGACCAAATCAGTTGTGCCTTGCCTTTTTTGGTGAATGCCTGACACATGAAAGACCCTGCAACTTCCCCTCCCTACCAAGAGTAAACCAGAAGCAAAACGGCATTACCCATTGGAGGGGCTGATGCCACACCCCAAGACTCAGAGGAAGCAGGGCTGGTGATGCCTGTCCCATTTAACTCACCAGTTTGGCCTGTGCAGAAGTCGGATGAATCCTCGACAGTGACCGTGGGCTGTCATTAACTTAATCAGATAGAGGCTCTAATTGCAACTGCAGGCCCATATATAAAAGCTTTACTGGAGCCTGGAACTTAGCATGCAGCTACTGACCAGGCTAGGGCCTTTTTCTTCATATCAATTTTCTAGGACAACTAGAAACAGTTTGCTTTTACCAGCAGGGCTAACAGTATACCTTCATAGCATCGCCACAGCCATCAGTCTATTCTGTTCTCTGCCATAAGAGAGTCTACGGAAACAGTCATTTCTTGACATTCCAAAAAAACATCACACTGGTCCACTACACTGATGACATTATACTGTTTGGATTTGATGAGCAGGAAGTAGCAAGTACTTTAGAAACCTTTAGTAAGACAAATGTGAGCCACATTGTGGGAGATGCAGGGGTTTGTCACCTGAGTGTAGTTTCTGGGGGTTGAGGAGTCTGCGGCATGTAGGGGTATCCTCCAAGGCAAAGGACCAGTTTCTATACCTTGTACCACCCACCAGGAACAAAGGGACACAACTTTTTGGATTTTGGAGGCAACACACATCATAGTCGAGTGTACTATTTTGACCCATCTATAGAGACGCTCACAAGGACGCCAGTTTCAAGTGGGACCAACGAGAAGGCTCTGTAGTAAGTTCAGGCTGCAGTATAAGCTGATCTATAACCTGGTCCTTATGATCCAGCAGATCTAATGATACTCAGAGTGTTTGTGGCAAGTAGAGTTGATATATGGAGTTTCTCATGAATGTGAATAGAATGACAGCTTGACCTCTAGGATTTTTTGATAAAATCCATATCCTCTTCTGAAGAAAACTATTGTCCTTCCGAGTATAGCTTCTGGCTTGCAACAGGGCCTTGATAGATACTGAATGCCTAATTCTAGGACGTTAGGTAACCATGCATCATGAACACACCTAATCGTAGGGTAGAGCATGCGCAGAAGCCATTTGTCACCAAATGGAAATGGCCTATAAGAATTTAAGTTTGAGTAAGTCAGGAAGATATGAGTAGATTGCAACTAGCAGGTGGCTCAGACTTCTTTGACATGAACTCCTGTTGCATTGCCTCCTGTCCTTCCACCCATGCCTATAAATGAACGTGTTTCTTATGATCAGCTGACTGAGGAAAACGCTCGAATCTGGTTTAGTGCTGGGTCTGCACAATAAGCTGGTAACACATCAAAGTGGCCAGCTGCAGTATTACAGGGATGACCTTGAATTATAAAGGATTTGCCTTCCTTGCCTGTAATGCTTTTGCCGGCAACATCATCTGTGGACTTGCAGGATGCCTTATCCATTGTCATGGCAAGCCAGCTATTATCGTGTCTGATCAAGGAGCTTACTTCACAGCAAAGGATGTTCAGCAATGGGCTCATGCCCATGGTATTAACTGTTCTTACCACTCACCCCATCAACTGGAAGTGGCTGGCCTAATTGAAAGACGGAATGGCTAAGATTCAGTTGGGAGAGAATACCCTTTAAGGATGGGCTCTGTTTTACCTGGTGCAGTATATGCTTTGAATCAGAGACAATCATGTGGTGTTGTCTCCCCCATAGCCAGAACAGCCATAGACAGTGGTCTATGAACGAGGGACAGAATTGGGTGTAGCTCTTTTGACAATTACACCTAGCAATCCACTCGCAGAATTTTATCATCTTGTCCCAGCAACTTAGATTTCTGAGAGTTTAGAGGTTAGTCTCCCAGGTGTTAATATCAGGAAACATAGCAATTATTCTATTGACTCAAAAATGAGACTTCTGCCTGAATATTTTAGTCTCCTTATTCCATTGAACCACCAGAAAAAAAGCATACAGTGATTGATCCTGATTTTCCAGGGGAAATGGGGTTGCTGCTACCCAGTGGGGCTGTGTTAGAAACGCGGGGATTCTCTGGGGTGCCTCCTCTGTTTCTGTGCTCAGTTGTAAAGGTTAACAGAAAATTACTGCAACTAGAAGGCGGCAGGATGATTGGGGACAAAGACCCTTTGGGAACGGACGTTTGGATCGCTCCATTAGATACAGAAGTGAGACTAACTGAGATTGTAGATGAGGGCAGGGGAAATATGGAATGGGCAGTGAAAGAAGGAAGCCACAGATCAATTGTGGCTTCACGACAAATTACAAAAACAAGTGTGACAGTAGCTCTGCATATTTTTTCTTTGCTTGTAATACATATGTGTTTATAGTATATACTCACCATTGTGATCTTTTCTCTCCTTCCACTATTTTATATACAAATTGCCAGAGTTTAATTTTGTAATTTGGCCTTCAGGTAACAGAATATTCAGTGGAACCATGATGAATTTTGAGGAATAATAATATAATCAGTGATGATACAATGACTGTTGGAACTGCACATCTCCTAATTTTGGAGAGAGGTTTAGAACATCTTCAGATATAGAGAAGAAAGCTGCATTTTGTTTGGTGTAAATAGAGATGTTACATTATTTTATATAAGTGCTAATATGTGTTGAAGGCTGCACATGGGAACTCAGGAGTGAAAAGAGTCGGTGGTTGTCTCTTTCCTTTCTCCTTGTAAGTGAATTTACTTCTAAGGGGCAGAGTCTGATTCAGACTTTTCTTAATCCCTCATAGCAAAGTTTGAGAAATATGTTCACCACATTGACTCACAGAGTAGTCAAATCATACCCAAGCAAATGAGGGATTCAGAAACGCGATTTCTCACCGGCTCTCTTGGGACTGTGGGAGTTGGGTAGAACGTGAGACACAGAGGAGGCAGAGAAGGGAAGTCGAGTCAGAAGAAGCAGAGGCACCAACCGTGATGTTTTTAGAAGTGGGAGTTTTGAGCGTCATGATTTGGAGAGTCACTGTCGTTGTGCTGAGTGAGGAGAGAGGTGAGAAGGGAATGGCTGCAGGGGTGAAGAGGACCAGAGAAGAGGGCCATTGGTCACAGGATCTCTCTCTGGAACACTCTTCTCCTCATCCCCTTTAAAAATCCCATTTCTCCTCCAAAGTCAGGTCACATGTCTTGCCCTAGGAAGGCTGCACTGATTTCAGCGGTCATGCTGTCCCTCTTCTCTGGACTCCCCACCTGTGTGCCCACCCTCTGTCTCATCTTTGCCATACTCTGTCTCTGATCAGAGTCAACCCATCCAATGAACTGTGAGCTCCTAAAGGAAAGGAACAGAATCTTACCTTTATTTTTCATCCTCAATATCAGGCACATAGGAAGCCACACACAGAAGACAGGTCGGTTTATATATGTTTGGTTAGTGAATGATTCCAGAGGGACAGTAACGGGATAAAATGTCCTTTCAGAGTGGGCATCCAATTGCACCTTTGCAGAGCAGTCTGAGATTTCCCAGGTGGGCACCAGTGACGGAGGCGAAGCTCTCCAGGCCGAAGGAGGCTGCTGTCCTGCCATCTGAGGAGTGGTGGTGCAATCCTTGGGGGCTGTTTGCACACACCTGGGGGCCAGGGAGCATCACTCGGGTAAACTGTGCCAGGAGGTGCAGTCATGATTTTGAGGCCTCTCCCAAATCACTGCAACCTCTCTGCTAGAATTTGCAGAGAGTATGGTGTTGTAGGACCTCACAGACTGGATTAAGGGACATGTGTCCCCTGAGGCCCATTTTCAAAATGATCTTGTGGTAAGACCATTCCTTTTCGCTCTGATAAGGTACATTTTTCACCTGCACTGTGGTCCAGGAAACTCAGAGTTCCATCCCCACCACGGTCATCTTGACTTGGTGACCCCAGGCAGATGTGAATATTCAGGGACTGATCAGCAGGTAAGTCAAAAACGAGCCTGGAGGCAGGGAAATTTTTAAAGAAATTCAAGAGCAGACAAGAGAGGAGGAGGAGAGAAGCTGGAGGAGGAGAGAAGCTGGAGGAGAAGAGAAGCTGGAGGAGGCCAGTGGGCAACAACTGGAGGCCTAACCCGAGCGTGGGGCCGTGGGGCCAGAGACCCAGGAGAGGACGCCGGATGGTTGGTGAGTCCTCATCGGAGCCAGATTTGTGCAGGCCCCATCTTCGCTCTGCCCCTGCGTCGGGTCTCCCTATGGCAGGTCTCATTCGCGTGGTGCAGCCAGCCCCACCCTGTCCACTGATCCTTTGCCAGCCGCACCCTGTCCACAGACCCGTGCTTCTGCTGGGCCTGGAGGGGCCCGTGGCCCGCCTGGAGCCGGACAGAGGAGACGGAGAGGGAAGTCGGAGTCCTGGTTAGAGGAGGCTGTGAAAGGGTCAGGATGAAGGGGCCTGGAGGAGGAGCTGGAGCCAGAGTGCCACCACTCTGTCCCGTCGTCTCCCTGTTGGGCTCAGGCCCTGGCAACCAGCCTCCTATCTGCCCCTCCCCCTCCGCTCCTTGGGCCAATCCCCAGCTTTGCTGGGGGGGGGGGGCGTCACAATGGGACCCTTGTGACGTCCTGGCAGCCCACCCCCCGCATTCCTTCCTGTGAAATGTCCCTAGAGCTGTGCCTGCCCTACTCTGTCCCAGAGGGACCCACCCAGCCACGGTCCTTCCTTCCAACTCTTGCCATCCTCTCACCCCATCCCACCTGCATCTGTCCAGCGTCACTCAGGATATGTCCCAAGTGTGCAGAAGAAAAACAAATTGGGGCTCAGAAAAGTTGACATTCTCACTTCACACCATCGGGTCGAAGCCCGCAAGCCCCTGAACTCCGAGCTCTCTCTCCGGGAGTCGGGACGGCCCTGGACCTGCTGCTGCTGGCGTGAGGAGAGATGAAGAGCTCCGCACCAGTCCTGCCCGGAAGCACGGGGGGAGGGGCAGAGAATTTCCCTGCCCCCTCTCTACTGACTCCGCCCCTTGAGCGTCTGACCCGGCCATTTTAAAACACCTTTCCAAGATGGGTGCCTGGGGTTTCCATAGTGATGCTAAACAAGCCTCTCCTGCCTGGTCCACACCTGCAACGACCCCACTGGCCCCCAATCTAACTTTGTCATCAGGAGCGATAGTTCAGATGTGCAGGTTTGATGAGCTGACACGCGGAGAGATGCAGCCCTAAGGCGGGGGCCGGGCCTGGGAAAGGGACAGGTGTGGCTCAGTGGTCCGCCACTGTCGACCAGGACCAGGACCTGGGACAGCCACGACTGGGAACAGAGGGGGTTGGGGCCTCAAGAACAGATTAAACTTGCAAGGATTTTTTTCTCGGGGGACATGCCTGCGTGAAAAGGGTGGGAGGTAAAAAGGGAGGTGGGATCTATGAGAGGCTGGGAGAGCCGTCAGACCTCGACGTGAGTCTCATCCCCAGTGGGGCAGAGGATGGGAGGGAGTACCCTAGACAGTGGTTCCGTCTAAGAAAGTTCGGCAGAGCCTGTAGGACGTCTTTGAAACAAAGTCAGGCAACAAAGAAGTTCTGGTCTCCCGGCAAGAAATCTGCCCTGGGACGCCCACCGGGCAGGGCGGAGGAGAGCTGGCACGGGGGGCGTGGCTCGCGCGGACGCCGGGGGTGCTGTGCAGCGCAGCCCGCGCCGCAGTCAATTACGCTCCCGGAGGCGGGGCGCGGCCGCAGGGTCTCAAGTGCGGAGATTGGGCACCGCAGAAGGAGGCGAGGCTGGGAGAGCCCAGAGGTGCCTAGCACGTTAGAGTCCAAACCAGGACCCGCCGAGGGAAGGCCCACTAGTGTTCTGGGAATTACTAGTTCTAGGAAGAACTGGAAGACCTTCTTGGTGGTGGAGTTGTCCTAGAAGGGAGCAGGCATTGAGTAATAGGAAAGAGGCTCTTTTCATTTTAAAAATCAAAGTTATACGTTCACGTGGGACTGTCAAATAGCGCCTGAAAGCGTTTATTTCAGAAAACAGCAACTCTGTCTGTCCCTCTTTCCTCATTGCCTGCCCCTTCAGAAACCGCAGTCTCTGAGCTGAGGCGCAAAGACCTTCTGCTCTCTCCCTCTCTCAGCGCGCTGGCGCCCTCGTCTGTTCTGAGCCCGTAGAGCAACGGCGCGTTGGTAATGTGTTGCAACAATTTATTGATCACAATTTGATACTTAACCCAGTTTCCTATGTGTATACTGTGGGGACCTGGAATTGGCCACCCCAGATATGTCTCTTTGGCATGAGGATTATTTGAGGCTGATTGCTTTTGATAAACTGGGACAGGGAAGGAGGCTCTGAGGAATGGAACTCGCCCTTTGTTAGGACACGTTTACATTTGTAAGGTAAATCTCTATCTGTAAAAGGTGCCTCCCTCTCTGTACCAGGAAGAAGAAAGGCGATGACCTACTCTTAATCAATACCAAAGGCAAAGACTTAAATATGCATTTTATTGTGCTAGTCTGGTAACCTCCTGTAACTGACTTCCCTCCCCCTCCCAACGCTGGCATCTCCTTAAAGATTAAGCATCTTTCCTTAGGCTGGGAACCGAATGTGGCGCTCATCTGTGACCACCCCCCCCCCCCCCCCAGCCTGAGGCAACACACCTGCCACCCCGGCGTTCACTGGGACAGCAGACCTATCTGTCGTTTCCATCAAGCACTGTGCCGACAGGGCAATCTTGTGACTATTGTGGGAGGGACATTTCAATCACATGTGAAACACCCCATTTGGGGGCATATAACCACTATGTGCACCCCACTTCTTCGGTGCCCTTTCTTCCTTCGGGAAGAAAGGCCCCGGGCCATGGTTCCTCATAAAGCTTTGTTTAATTTTCTCTTGCTATTCTGTCTCATGTGAATTTAATTAGTTCTCCGGCCAGACAAACCCCCATTTGGGGAGAGGAAATGTCTTCCTCCCCTACAATACCATCTTAATGCAGATTAAACAAGATTAGTTTTCACTTATATATTGCTGATTTTTTTTAAGGAATTGGTATTCCTTATACTAAAACTCTGATAAAACACATATCAACCTTTGGAAAGTTGAAATGGTTGACTGGCTTTACTTCATTGAAAAGTATTAAATTCTCCTTCCTTTAGAATAAGAAAAAAAAGGAGGGGGATAAGACTGTTTGTAGTTCTCGTTTGTCCACTCCCTGCAAGGTCTGACTGTAATCTCCATTTTTCCGTTCCCTGTAGTCACATCGCTGCCCTAAGCCGCCGCCTTCTTAGGCTAATACGGAAAGGCTTAAACGTTTTTTCTCCCTCCTCAATATGGGAAAGACCCATATTTCTGAATAAGTTTTATTTCATAGCACTTCATTTGTTAAAAATTGAGAAAATACAGACTTCGGATACCTAAAAATCCAATTTAGTCTGAGCACGCATAAGTGAGGTTTGTTCTAACTATACTTTGTAACACTATGGAATTTAAGAAAAGGGGCGGTTTTAAACTGAAGCCAGTGTGTTTCAACTCAAGATGTGAAAGCAGTTTGTTATAAGGTCCTCTCTCCTGTGAATAATTCAGGAACTTTAATCTCAAGGAGAAGATGAAAAAGAAGCACTAAGAGGTGTTCTAAGAGTTTTTCTCCTCTGTTTTCATCTTGACAGCACCTAATTTGGGTTAACTTCTCTTTGTGGTTCTCAGCACAGTGTCAGGCATGTACGAGACACTCAGCATGTCTTTGTGGAATTACTTCAGACATAGATTAATTAGGGTTGTAGTCATGTTCTGGAAAAAATGTTATATTTCATTCCTTTGTGACACTGTCAATCATTTCTAGTCTCATATAGATTTTTGTTTTTGTTTTTGTTTTTTTTTCAAAGATTGGCACCTGGGCTAACAACTGTTACCCATCTTTTTTTTTTTCTGCTTTATCTCCCTAAACCCCCACCCCCGACACCCCCGTACACAGTTGTATATCTTAGTTGCACGTCCTTCTAGTTGTGGGATGTGGGACACCGCCTCAACGTGGCCTGACAAGCAGTGCCGTGTCCACGCCCAGGACAAGAACCCTGGGCCGCCGCAGCGGAGTGCGCAAACTTAACCACTTGGCCATGGAGTCGGCCCCAGATTTTTGTTTTTAATTACATGCGACTGCTGAGAAATTTTCCTCTTTTTCTCTCTGTGCATTATGTCTCTCTTGCCTTCTCAGGATGGTTGTGAATCATTAAGGGCAAAAACAAAAATAGCGTTCTATCCCTCTTCCAACAGCGCTAAGTGTTGCGCAAGTCCTCAGTGAATATTTGCTGATAAATAGGTGATTGTTCTCTATGTGTGCATGTGTTTTTTAGGTGAAAGAAGCCTCTTCTGTTTAAGAAGGGAAAATCTCTTGTTACTCACCAGGAATCAAGGGCAAGTTTGTTGTCTGCCTTAATTTATTACCATATCCATAACCCCCAGCATGGTGCATTATGGGTGGTATGTCATCAATATTTTCTGAGTAAATCATAAATAAATGAAAGGTGATATTGCAAATAAACAGCAGTAAAAATGAATAATTGCATATATAAATCCTAAATGAAGGACTGTCATCAGAGCTAATGAAATATTTTGAATGTCCTTTGCTCTACAAATTAATGGGAAGCTCTGGGCTGGGTCAGAGGCCTGTGCATCCACCTAGGGCCCCACAGCAAGAGGAGGAAGAGGTGGCTTGTGGGCCACAGCTGGAACATGCCAGAAACTCTGAGTCTGTGGACGCTTCCTTGCCTTGTGACCTTATTGTTTCATATCTTTACCTCCTCCCAACTCGACAGTCCTCAGTTGTGTCTGAGGGGGCTTCTTGCTCTCCTTTTGCGTTGTTGCCTCAGCTGTGATGGATTTGGGCTCCATCCTTGTTGATGCTCAGCTGGCAGATTCTCAGGTACCTGGCAGCTTGGAGCTGGTGCTACGTTATGGGCCAGGACAAGTGGTCATATGAAGGTGGCCATCGTTCATTGACAGAGATACAGAGTAAGATCTTGTTCTTCCCTTAAAATGAAGAACCCCCATCAGAAAGTGAATATTTATTGAGCCTTGTGCCAGTGATCAATTTATTGCCTCTCGATTCCTGTTCATGCTCCCATATCTGCTGTGTGATATGAATGGTATTCAGCAGCTCTCCTTTACAGTGAGCACAATGTCCAGTTTGTTAGTACAGGGCACACACAGGAGGAGCATTGCAGGAGGAAGGGACTTCTCTTGCTGGTTCTGGTGGCAGCCAAACTGGTCAGTGGTATGGGTGTGTCCTTCCTTGGGTACCCTCCCTCAGCCCCATCCTATAGAGTTCTCTTTACATCTTATTTTATCATAGCTTAATTATTTCTCTATATTAAACGTCCCATATTTAAATCACTGTGTGGTTTCTGACTCTTTCTTGGACCCAGACTGATACAAGCATTTCCTATAGGCTTAGCATGTTACAAGCATTTTCTTATTTCTCCCTATAACCCTATGGTGTCAGTGGTTCTTTGGGTCCCATTTTCAGATAAGAAAACTGATGCCCATTGATATCTTGTAACTTGATGAAGGATAAACTGAAAAATGTGAGATGCTTATTAGATAACTGAGTAGAGATCTCAAGTAGGCACTTGGCTGAATAAATCCAGAGTCAGGAGAGTAGTCAGGGCAGGAGATAGAAATCTGGGAGTTGTCAGTGTCTGGGCAAGGACCACAGTCTAAGATCATAAATGTGTACATTGACCCAAAGTCTCTCTTATGCCACCATTGAGCAGCCAAGATGGAGGAAGCTTCCACTTCAGATTTGTGAAGCTTTGTAAAAAGTGTATCTTCCTAAAAAATATTTGGGTAAGCTTAATATTACCTTGCAAACCTGAATACCAGCTATAAGAGAGGAATGGTACCTGGATGTTAGCTGGATGATCAAAATCAAAGCTGGAATGTCCTATGTTTTCAACCAGGAATGGAATGAGAACTACTCCTAAGGAATTTTACCTACTGTCACAACACCAGTTCTGCTTTGAGCACAGGCCCATGGATACAAGATGGCATCACACTCAGGGCTCAGAGAACCAGTGTAGCCATGTGGGTGGAAGGAGGTTAAGGGCAGAAGGATTAGTGAGCAGATAGGGGTTGGGAATTACCTTTTTGATCACATTTCTGGCTTCAAGTCTCCTTTACCAACAGCAAGAATTTTCGGGCTGGTTTATACTCTAGATAAGGCAGGGGAGCCATGGATGGTATTTGAACCAGCAAGGGTGCTGGTAGAGCTGAGCTTGCAAAAGAAGAGGGAGGCATCCTGAGTGGCAAAACCAAACCCGTTCCTTGCAGGATGGGACATGGTGTGCACAGGTCTGGTGGCAACTTCCCCGGACCTGATTTCCTCCTAACGGGGAAAGAATAGAGAGGAGCCCAGTGAGGCTCCATGGGTGAGCTATATCTGCAGGCAGCAGTTTGTTTGGTGAATGACACAGGGGACAGCGTATTCTTGTGAACAGGTGCACAGCTGCCTACCACTGTTGGCAAGGTCTGTTAATCTGGAGTTGGGGGTGTGTATTGATTCAGTCACTTTGGAAAACAGTTTGATCTTATGATTGAGTAAAATTAAACGTGGCTCTCTCCCGTGAACCAGCAATTCTACCCCTAGATAGATAAAAGCATCATCTCAAATTGCTAAAAAGAATTCTCATATAAATAAATGGCAAGCACATGCCAAGATTTTATTTAACTCGTTAATGAAGTGAGCAGCATAATGCAAAATTAATTCAATGAGGACCTGAGTATTTTTATACAATCTATGGAGAAAGAAATGCTGAAATAAAATTGCTAAATTCAATACAAAACTGATTACTGTCCCCCAGGGCAATAATACTGTAACTTTTGGTGTTATCTCCTTTACTGAGTATTTAAAAATCAACACACCAAACCAGTTTTCTTTAGTTAACCTTTAACATTAGAGAGTTATAAAACAGAGTTCCAATTAACTGCAAACGCAAATCAACAAAGTTTCATTCCATGAGAGTTAGATGACCTTTAAGTAGACTTAACTGTCACACCATCATTTTTCTACTTTACTTCCAAATTTTGGATAAGTAGGCTGAATAGTTACGCAATCTATGGAAATTCTTGCACACCTTCCCCAGGACACATCCAAAGGACTGTTCAGAACAGCGTTATCTTCATT
The DNA here is from genome assembly GCF_037783145.1 of Equus przewalskii. NCBI lineage: Eukaryota > Metazoa > Chordata > Mammalia > Perissodactyla > Equidae > Equus > Equus przewalskii. The sequence goes on along the minus strand of NC_091851.1, from coordinate 17,666,059 downwards.
CACAAAATCTAGAAACCACTCAAATGTTTATTAACAGAGCAGTGGAAACATAGCCTTTATGATGAAATACATCAATAAAAACGAATAAATTACAGCTACGTTCCAACATAGAACAATTCCACAGTGTAATTTTAATATTATTTGAACTTTTGGCTAGAGAGTGTGTCTTGCTTTGGCCAATGTAATTAGTGGATATCACATAAACAAAAGCTGAAATGAGCTTGTGTATTTGGTCCTGTTCTCTTGTGCTTCTGTCTCCTGCCATCCGAAGAGCATGTGTCAGGGAGCCGTAGGTTCAAACACACCAGAGACATGTGGACCAGATCTGGACGAAGCCTGGATCCTGGCTCTAAGCCCAGCTGAGCCCCACTGCCTCCTCAGTGGCATCCCACTGAGGTTTGGGATGACTGTTATGTAGCATAATTGAGCAATAGCTACATCAGACAGACATGCAGACCAAAACCATTTATATGTAATGTCCTGGGACATGCAAAAGCAGTTAATGATTGTGAATATACCCCCTAATGCAATAAAACCATGAAGAAAAGTGACTAATAAGCATAAAATTCAGGATACTAGTTACCCTGGGTGTGAGGGAGATATATTTGGGGACACACAGAAGACCGCAAGGATAGTGGTGGTTCATTTCTTAAGCTGGGAGGTGGGCACACAGTTTATCTTATTGGTACTCTCTATGGCTTCCTGTGCATATTATAAAGCCTCTCGTATATACTATCTATTTCATTTTCCTTCAGATGGGGAACAAAACACAAAACCTTGAATCACAAGGAAATATATTAGACCCTGAGACACAGCCCACATGAGACTTTTACAGGAATTTAGGGCAGGTAAACGCAACTCATTCAAAGATAAGTTATCAGAAAAGGATGAGCACGTAATATAATCAAAGATGAGACCAGAAAAAGGACAGGAAAATCATTTGAAAAAAGGTTGCCATGAGGCAAATGAAAAGTAAGACCAAACATTTGCAATCAAATGACAGAATTAATGGAGCAGTCACCTCTAAAAGCAGGAGGCAAATGTTGAGATATGAGAGACTGAGGAAGAAATATCAGGGGTAAAGGATGAGATGAAAAGAGAACTGAAGGAGATTAAAAAAATAGGAAAAGGTCAAATTATGAACAATACTTCGTCTGAGAGGAGACAGTGGTGGCAGGAGGAAGAAGTTCTCTGTGCGCCATGTGGAGCTATTTGCCTCTTAGAAGCACGTGAATTTGTCACTTGGGTTTTGAAAAATGATGAAAAGCACCTTTTCCTACCCATACCCCATGTTTGAGTCCCCTTGGCACTGTCCCTGCAGCAGCGTTTGGGCCTCCAGTGCCTTGCAGACCCCACGCTGATCCAGGTGTCTGCCCTGTTCTTGGACAACCCTCCAGCAACAGTCTTCCCTTGAGCTGGTCCTAACTCTGCCTGCTGGGGTCCCATGAACATTAGGATTCTCCAACTCATGCCTATATTCTTGTTTCCCAGCACAAACTTGGTCCCCAGTCTCCTGTTCTGGGTGCTGCTGCTCTTCTCCCAAGGTTTGAAGCCTCTGAACTCAGAGCCTCAGAGCTGCCAGGCCCTGTTGTGACTCCAATGCTGGCACTCCCAGGGTCTGGCCCCTCACCTTTGGGTTTCATTCCCCTTGATTCTGTTGATCACATCTGGAAATTCAGCATGGAATAGGATGAGAGGGGACATGGCAGCAATGAAAGCAGCAGGTGACGTTGATTTACCATCACCATGGAAACCTCAGGCCATGTGCTTGGGGTGGGGCAGCTCATTGGGACTCTTGGACATTAGGAATCCCTGGGAGGCAGCCCCGGATTATTGAGCCCTGGTTTCAAGGGTTTACCACACTGTCAACTCCATGTAATCTTAAGAAGACCACCCTTTCTGTGCCCAATTTTTTCACCTCTAAAGTGTGGGACACTTGCTGATTCCAGTGCGATGGAGTGAGAGAAAGGGCCAAGCTGGAAGAAGACAGGAGACATTAGGGATGGTTCCTTCTGCAACATGGACTCAGAGAGCAAGGGATCCATGGAGATGTCTGTGGATGAGTCACAGAGGGAAGGAATGGTTGCCAAGGTCTCACTGAGATCCAACCAGAGCAGGAGCTGGCTGTTGGCCAGGTAATCACTGAGAGGAGAGAAGAGTTTTGTGCCAAGCCCAGAGAGACACTGTCCAGCCTTGGCGCTTCTTACCCTACAAATTTGACTCTGCTATTGACTCCACTTGGGGCGACCAGGGCTCTGGGTGGCCTGGATAGCCAGGGTGGGAATGGCAGCTTCAAGAAGATGAGACACCCTGGGGATGAGGAAGGTGACAGGCAGTGCCTCAGTGGAAAGCTCAACTATTCAAGTACAAGCTCTCTTCAAGGGGTGGGGGGGGGCATTCATGTCCCACTGGCCACTCCTTGGACCTTGGATAACAACTACCCAGTGAGACTCCCTAATCCACAGAACACTGAAAGGAGGGAATTGAAACATCCATAAGTGAGGTAAATGAGATCCACTACTCCTGGAAAAATATGAGAGGACATGAGAAAATGAGTCTTCAAATGGAAGTGCCTACACAAGGTCAAACTTGTTTGACCCCAAGAACCAGAAATACCAAAGCTTCCCCATAAGCCTAGAAGCCCTCTCATGTCTAAAAGTTACACACAGAGGGGATAATATTGGATTGCTATCGGCTACAGCCCCTGAAGCTCTCAGATTTGGTCAGTTGTGTTTGAAGTTTCAGGGGAGCCTATAATCACCATTTTTTAATTTTTTCACCCTCTGTAAATGATGACTCAACAGCGGCTTAAGCAGAAGCTCAAAAATGTCACCACAAAAAGACAAAAAGGGGTTAAAATACTATCAGATTATGAAAAAAGACAAAACCAGCAAGGAACCTTTTGAAAACACCAGTGTGGTTCATCCAAAGAAGCAGATTCCAGAAAAGAAAGAAAGGGAGGAGGTGAGCATAAGCTGTCAGGGGAGGTGAGCCACTGGAAGATAGTTACTCTGTAAGACCCTGTGAATGACCAGAAAGTGAGCCCAAAAAACAATGAGAATGGAAGAGAATGGAGAATAAATGAAATGGCCCAGCAAGAGAAATATTTCAAAGACCAAACCCTGTGATGCCATCTCCGGGAAGATCTGGTCATGAAACCCTTCCAGAGAGAGGTCCTCAAACCCAAATTAATGTTTGGGCTGAGCACTGCCACTGGCACGGTCCCGGCTACCCAGATCTTGTTCCAGCTGCCATGACCCTCTCCCCTTCAATGAGCGAGACCGGCTGAGGATTGAACTTGGGTTTGAAGATGGGCCTTCACTTCATCTCCAGGTGGTTACAACTTGATTACAACGTGAAGGTAAATGCAGCCCAGACACATATTTCTGTCTCCTGTGATTAAAAACAAAACCAGACAAGCTCCCCAAGAAGCTCACCTGCTGAGTCTCAGGTGGGAGGTGGACCTCATGTCAAAAGGACTCTGACCTGGAGAGTCTGAAGGGAATTCAGCAGACCTGGCTGGGGGGCCGTGGAAGCAAGCACTTGACCTTTACCTCATTTGACCCTCCAGACAGAGGCATGAAGATGGGGATGGCCAGGCTCTGAGAGGTCACCCTGCTCCACGTCTCCCCAGCAGCACATTGCGAGGAGGAGAGCCCTACCCAGAGCCCCATATCCCGCATGGGTCTTTGCACAGGGATCAGTAGAGACCCCCACATGGCGTTGGCCTCGGTTCTCTTGTTATCACCCTTTGAGGAGCACAAAGGCACAGAGTAGTTTATGAAACTTGCCCAAGAACACACAGCCAGCAGGGGCCCCAAGTGGCCCTTGAACTCAGGCCTCTGCTGGGCATTATTAGCTAAATCCTGGCTCTTGAGCTTCCTCCCCTCCCAGCTCCCCGCCCTGCTCTCAGACTGTCCCTGGGCCTCACTGCTCAGGAGGAGGAGGAGAAGCCTGAGGCCCTAGAGCTCAGGAAGTGGACCCAGCCAGACGGGCAGGGGCTGCATTCAGATTCCAGCTTTCTCTCTGAGTCCAGGCCTTTTTCTGCAGGACGTGAGGGCCTAAGACCAGGTGGCAGCAGGGGGCAGCCCTGCTGGGCAGAAGTTCCCAGGAGAGGCTGGAAGATGCAGAATCTCCCCCGGGTCAGCCAAGTCCTGTCCTGCCCCCGGTGGGAGGTGGCATCTGGTCACCCACGGCCTCCCTCAGTGTGGGAGACGGAAGCTGAGGCCACAGGAAGGGCGCCGTTCCCCTTTCTGGGAGGAGGGAGCCAGCCACGCAGCTGCCTCCTTCAGCTCCCTCAGCATCCAAAGTGGGTCCACCACACCTGTGAACTGGCAAAGGAGAAGTGAAAGGCTTTCGTGATCCTATTGACTGTTGGTTCTCTGGGGTCTTGTTCTCTGTTCGTCATTTTCTGTTCCAAGTGAGAGGCTAAGATGGACGGTCAGGCGGTAGGGAGAGGAGATCCCACAGCCAGGCCTGAGTCTCCTCCCCTCCCCAGGCAGTGTGGCCGGGGCTACTGGCTCGGGCAGGAGTCACATGGGTCCAGCCTCCAGGAGTCCCCTCCCTGATGGTCCCTCTGAGAGTCTGACCACCTGATGCCTGCAGCTCAGTTGAGCACCAGCTGGAGCAGAATCAGCAAGAACAAGCTTGGTTCTGAGGACTACCTACCGGCTGACTGTTATGTTCGCAATGCCTCCCCTGTTTTCTTAGAATTTGGCTTTTCAAACATATGAGCATTATAAGAAATCATATCACAACCAACAGGTTAACAGAAGTTGCATTTTGTTTCCATGACTCTGGCTCCCTAAGGGGCAGAAAAGCAAGTGAGTGTATTTCTGTTATCTAAACTGCAGGGTCCAAGCCAGGTGGATTGCGGGGTGGGGGTGGGGGGCGCAGGAGGGGTGGGGGACAGTGCTGTGCATCCTATGGCAGCCTGGTATTGCGGAAATCAGGTATTTTATCTGGGAAAATTGGTCCCTAGAGCAGAGTGGCTGCCCATCTGCACAATAGGGGAGCCAGGTGAGTGCTCAGGCCTTACCTGTCCACTGAAGACCCTCCGAGGAGTGGGCAGTGCAGGAGCAGCCTGGTGGGAGGGGCCGAGGAACCTGCAGGACCCTCTGATTGTGTGAAGCCTGGTGACCCGATCCTTTAGTCCTGTCACCTCCTCTGAGCCTCTCAGCCCCAGGTCCAGGTGGTGGGTGTGTCTGGTTCTCCAAGTAACCATGGCCCTGTCAGGGGCCTCAGAGCTGGGCCTCCATCCATGTCTGTGTGGAGCTGAGAGGTGCTGGGGGAGGGGATGCTGGTCCCCTGTCCTCGTTCTTAGGGGAGCCTTTTGCTCCAGTGCCCCATCTCAGGGGCAGCAGCCCTGGAGGGAGGAGGTGGTAGGCTGGGACGGCTGGCAATGCAAAGGGAATCGTGGCTGATGGCTAGAGAAAAAGATGAACAAGACGTTACTCTTCTCCTGGTGAAGCTCAAATAGGAGCAGAAGACATATGCAGGCGTTCAGCCTGTGTGAGCCCCATTCTCAGTACTTGGCAGCGGATCCATTTTATTATTTCCTAGTGCTCTGTTGGAGGTGGTATGTGAGCCCCTTTTTCACATGGGGGTCCCTTTCCCTCTTTCTCTCCTATCCTCTTGGGGGTCCTTCGGGGTCCTGGTTGCCCTATGGGGCATTTCTAGGCAGTTTCCCTCCCCTCCTCTTCCACCCTACTGTCCCTACCACCCCTCTCCCTGCTCCACATACCCCATTGCCCAGCTCCCATGAGTTCATTATGGCCAGGGAGGGGAGGTATCTTGACAGGGACGTCCCCTAGAACATTCCTCCTGGATATGCTCCCTGCGGGACCCCCTGCCACATGCAGCTTCTGGGCTGTGGGAAGGAGAGGTGGGTTGTGTGTGAATGTGGGTGTGTCTCAGCGTGTCCGTTGTCTGTGTGTACAATGTGAGTGTGTACCTGTGCCGCTGTCTGTGTGGTGCATGCTCAGCAAATACGATCCCTGCACTACGTGCCCCGGTGATCCTGCCCTTCAGCTGGACCCCTGGAGAAGAGGCAGGTGCTGGACAATTTCCTGTCATTGCTGTTCCCCCAAGGATGGGAAGGATCCTGAGCAAAACTGAGCAGTAACCAAGTTTGATTTCAAGATGACACTTTCCCATCTCCACCTCCACCCCATCCAAATCCTGCAAATATTTCCTATCAAATCTCAATATTTATTCTTTACTTTGTCAGTTCATGTTCTGCCTCCTCCGCATGCTGACCATGCAGTTTTGCGAAATTAAATTCACTTCACTAAGCCAACTCTGCCCCTCTGGGTGTCTACACCGGGGCTGCCGAGCCACAGAGGAAAATCCCGCAGCAGGGCCCACTAAACCCATCCACATCTGAGTACCAAGCTCACAGCCTGTTCAATGAGCCAACGCAGAGCTGCGTCATGACATGGGTGGGTCCTGGACACTTGGGTCTGTCTGAGCCCCTTTCATAAAACACTCAAAAATTGATTTTATAACTTGTTGGTATAAATATGAATATATTAATACCACATATAAAAACATTTTCTTTCTAAGTTCATTTTTTTCCTCCTGATTTTAAAAGAAAGTGAAAGAAATTTTCATGGGCCCCATAAGTCTGTGGGCTGGGCACTGGATCTTCCATGCCCAGTGGCTAAGGGGCCCTCTGGCCATCCTGCTCATGGCTGTGCTCTCTTCACTCTCCCATTCTGCCCAGAGACTATTTCAGAAATTGCAGAGACTGTGACCGGCCCTGTGGCCAAACAGTTAAGTTTGCGTGCTCTGCTTTGGCGGCCCAGGGTTTCGCCGGTTAGGATCCTGGGCACAGACACGGCACTGCTCATCAGGCCATGCTGAGGCGGCGTCCCACATGCCACAACTAGAAGGACCCACAACTACAATATACAACTATGTACCGGGGGACTTTGGGGAGAAAAAGGAAAAATAAAATCTTTAAAAAAAAAAATTTCAGAGAGGACAGAGCCCCATATCTCCATGTCCAGGGATGGCTCCCAGGTCACCTCTGACTGGCATGTGTCTGCCCTGCTGCCAGGATGCTCTGTGCATGCTTAATTCCTTTACACCACCCGCCGACCTGTGTGGGTGCTTCCTGGGGCCAGGCAGTGCTCTAAGTCCACTACTTTGATTAACTCTGGATCCCTGACTTATTCCCTCGCCGCGAGGCTGTCATCACCCTATTTTACAGAGGAGGAACATGGGTGCTATTCTCATTCCCCTGGGGACAGGCAGCCCCCTCTCGACCCTAACAACTCAGATCCCAGGATCCTGCCCTAATCCCTGTGTCCAGAGCAGCTCCTTCTACCTCTTCCCAGGTCCCTAGTCTGTCTCCAGGATGCTCTGAAGGAGGCCTGCCCTCAGGTTTCAGGAGGGAGTCCAGCCCCGGGAGTCAGCCTGGTCCAGGAGGGGCGCTCATCCTGCCCAGCCCCACTGCATGCTGTCACTTCTTACCAGGCAGAGGGTGACTTTCCCCATCCTCACAAGCTCGTCTGGTGTCTGGACTTCTCCAAGGCTGAGGGCAGGCACACATTTTGTCCCTGCGTGCCCCAACCTGCTGACCTATCACTGCCACCCTGACCGTGAACTTTCCCGAACTGCCCTCCTGACTGAGCCTGATGAACAAACAGCCCTGACTCACTGAGACGCTGGGCCACCTGATGGAGCTTTGTCGGTTTAACTGATTCTGTCTCCAAGGGCCCAACTGCCGGATGATCCTGATTGGCCGAGCAGCGTGGCCCACCTGACCAACTGATGACCAACCAGCTGGGAGCCAGCTGCCTATCAAATGACAGACCCTCAGAGCATGGAGGGCCTAACAGACAGGAGTCAGACAGGAGAGAAGCGGGGCTGGAGGGGAGTGCCGGGGAGCTCGCCCATAGGCTCTTTGGGTCACTTTTCTTCTCCTTTTTTTTCTTTTAAACAGATTTATTGAGAAATAATCCATATACCATACAATTCACCCATTTAAAATGTACACTGGTGTTTAGAATATTCACAGAGTTATGCATCTGTCACCGCAACCTAATTTTAGAACATTTTTATCACCCCAAAGAAAAACTCTATACCCAGTCATTGCCATTCACCGACACCCCAGTCCTAAATTTTAGCTCCATAGATTTGCCAATTTGGAAATGTCATCGAAATGGAATCATACAATGTGTGGTCTTTCATACCTAGTTTCTTTCACTCAGTCTGTTTTCAAAGTTCATCCTTGTTGAATCAGTATCAGAACTTCATTCATTCAATAAGCTGAAAAATATTCCATTGTAAGTATAAAACACATTTTATTCATCTGTTCACCAATCGATGGACATTTGGGTGTTTCCAGTTTTTTCCCCTCATGAGTAAAACTGCCACGAACATTTGTGTAAAGTTTTTGGGGTGGATATATCTTTTCGTTTCTTATGAGTATATACCTGGGAGTGGCATTTCTGGGTCGAAGTATAACTCTATATTTAATCTTTTGAGCTGCTTCCAAACTGTTTTCCAAAGTACCTGCCCCACTTCTCATTCTCAACAGCAATATATGAGGATTCCATTTTTTTCCCCATCCTAACATTTGTCTGACTTTTTGATTACAGCCATCCTAGTGAGTGTGAAGTGGTGTCTCGTTGTGCTTTTGATTTGCATTTCCTAAATGACTAACGCTGTTGAACATCCTTTCATGTGCTCATTGGCCATTTGTATATCATCTTCCAGAAATGTCCATTCAAATCCTTTGCTCATATTTTAGTTGGGGTTTTTATCTGTCAAGTTGTAAGAGTCCTTAATGCATTCTAGATAAAAGTCTCTCATCAGATATATAATTTGCAAATATTTGCTTCCATTCTGTGAGTTGTCTTTTCACTTTCTTGGTGGTGTTCTTTGCAGCACAAAAATTTTAATTTTTATGAGGTCTATTTTATTTTTCCTTTAGTCACTTGTGCCTTTGGCATCAAATTATTGCCTAATCCAAGGTCACAAAGATGAACTCCTATGTTTTCTTCTAAGAGTTTTATAGTTTAGCTCTTACATTTAAATCTTTGACCCATTTTGAATTAATTCTTGGATGTGGTATGAGACAGGGATCCAACTTTATTATTTTGCCTGTGGCTATCCAGTTGTCCTGGCACCATTTGTTGAAAAGACTATCCTTTTCCCATTGAATTGTTTTGGCATTGTTCCCAAAAAGCAATTTACCACAAATATGAGGGTTTATTTCTGGACTCTCAGTTGTATTCCGTTGATCTGTGTCTATCCTTAATGCCAGTACCACACTGTTTTGATTATTGTAGCTTTGTAAAAAGTTTTGGAACAGGAAGTGTGGCTTCTCCAACTTTGGTCTTCTTTCCCAAGATTGTTTTGGCTATTCTGGGTCCCTTGGATTTCTGCATGAATTTTAGGATCAGCTTATCAACTTCTGTAAAGAAGACAGCTGTAGTTTTGACAGGTATTGTGTTGAAACTGAAGATCAACATGGGGAGTTGAATTAGTTAGAGTTCACCAGAGAAACAGAACAGAATGTGTACACATACATATAACGAGAGATTTATTACAAGGAATTGGCTCACATGACTATGGAGGCTGGTGAGTCCAAAATCTGTAGTCTGGGTCAGCAGGCTCAAGACCAGGAGAACCAATCTTCTAGTTCTAGTCTGAAGGCCAGCAGGCAGAGCCCCAGGAAAACCAATGATGCAAATGGAGTCTGAAGGCTGTCTGCTGAAGAATTCCCTCTTGCTCAAGGGGGCCAGTCTTTTTTGCTATTCACGCCTTCAACTAACTGAATGAGGCCCACTCACATTATGGAGAGAAATCTGCTTTACTCAAAGTTCACCAATTTAGGGGGCCGGCCCGGTGGCGTAGTATTAAGTTCTCACGCTCCACTTGGGCAGCCTGGTGTTCACAGGTTTAGATTCCGGGTGCAGACCTAGCACCACTCATCAAGCCACACTGTGGCAGCCTCCCACATAAAATAGAGGAAGATTGGCACAGATGTTAGCTCAGCAATAATCTTCCTCAAGCTAAATGCGGAAGATTGGCAACAGATGTTAGCTCAGGGCCACTCTTCCTCACACACACACAAAAAAACCCAAAACAGTTCACCAATTTAAATGTTACTCTCATCCAAAAACAAGCTGACACATAATATTAACCAACAGGAGAATATTAGTATCTTAATACTTAAGTCTTCTGACCCATGGATATGGGATGTCTTTCCACTTATTTAGAGTTTCTTTAATTTATTTCAACAATATTTTTTAATATTCACAGTATAAAAGTTTCATGCTTCTTTTTAAAAATTTATTCCTAGGTATTCAATTCTTTTAAAATAGAATTATTTTCCCAACATAATTTGCTTTATTCATTGCTGTTATATAGTAATACAATTAATATTTGAATATTGATATTGTATCTTGCAACCTTACTGAGCTCGTTTGCTAATTCTTCCAGCATAATGGATTCCTTAGTATTTTCTATGTGTAAGATCGCGTGATCTTTGCATAGAGATAGTTTTATTTCTTCCTTTCCAATCTGGATTCCGTTTGTTTCTTTCTCTTGCCTAATTCCCTGGCTAGAACTTCCAGCACAACGTCGAGCAGAAGTAGTGAGAGCAGACAGCCTTTTCTTGTTCCTGTTCTTCAGGGGAAGGCAGCAGTCTTTCACTATTAAATATGATGTTAGTTGTGGCCTTTTTATAGATGCCCTTTATCAGGTCGAGAAAGTTCTCTTCTAGTCCTAGTGTCTTGAGTATTTTCATTATGAAGCAGTGTTGGATTTTATCAAACGCTTTTTCTGTGTCTACTGAGATGATTGTGTGTTTTTTCTTTATCCTATTGATATGGTGTATTACGTTAATTAATTTTCACATGTTAAACCCATCTTGCATTCCTGGGATAAATTTCACATGGTCTTGGTGTATGATCTTCTTCATATGTTGCTAGATTCAGTTTGCTCTCATTTTGTTGGAGATTTTTGCATCTATATTCATAAAAGATATTGGTTTGTAGTTTTCTTGTTGTGTCTTTGTCTTTTGGTATCAGTCTCAGCTACTTCCTGGGACTTAGGGACACATCCAGCTCTCCTGTGCAAGACCCTGCAGTGCTCAAGTAGGAGCTGCTTCTGGAAGCTTTCTTGACATGAGATCTATAGATGAGCTTTAAAACAGAGACCACTGAGTCTCTCAAAATTTATTCAACATTGTGTGTGTAGATGGTAATGTACATTTTTCTGAGTTGAGAAGGTATAGCAATTATCTAGCTCTCAAAGATGGCCTTCTTAGACCTAAAAGATGTTGGGAGGCACATCTCGATGGAGACCTTCAGGAAGGTCAGGAAGATGCGAGAAGAAAACTCATCAAATCCCATTTCACTCCTGCTCCCAGAAACCCAAGGTGGCATGGAGGAACCTTAGGGGGTGCCAAGGCCTGAGCTGGAGGCAAGGGTGTCAGAGAGAGGGGATGGGGCCCTGGGCATTCCTCTGAATTCCAGCTGGGGTTCTGCACCCTTTAATCAGCAGTCCCTCCAGAGCAGCCCCTGCGCCTGAGGGGCACTGCCATGTAGGGGCAAGTCTTACTTCACTGTGGGTCTGAGACACCCGGGAGAGTGGAGAATTCCCACCTCGGTTCAGGTCTGAGGCCCCTTATCCTGAACTGGGATACCTGGCATTGCTTTTGGGGCAGGCGAGCTGTGCACCTGTGTGCTCGCAGGGAGGGGGATCACAGATGTAGGCATGCCCATAAGTGTCTCTGGACATCCACATGCATGACACATGCTGATACCTCCATGTGTTCCTGTCCCTGGTATCCCCTATTTATCGCTGAGAACCTGCAGTGTCTGCACAACGAGGTGGAGCCATAGACCCCCCACCATCCTTCTTATAGAAAGCTCCATAGGGTTCCTTCTGGCACGCTGCCTGTGACCATTAATGTGCTGGGAGGGGCAGGTACCAGGCACTCTGTTAACAAGCAGGTCCTTTGAAATCACCCCCACACATCCAAAGATTCTCACGAGGCCACTGGGTGGGGACCCCACATGAGAATCCCTGGCTGGTCTCTGGTACCAATGAGACGGTCATTTCCTTTGGTCTCTGATTTGGAATTTAAGGTTAGAGCCCTGCTGTACCCTGTGGTTGTCACCCTGGCTATGCACAAGGCCCACCTGGGAGCATGTCCGAAGTTACTGTCACTGAGACCTTGCTTCCCCAGCCCCTGAGACAATTACTTTGTGGTGCTGAGTGAACACCAGGAGTTTTAAAGTCTCCCCAGATTATTGCAATGAGCAGCCGTGGTTGAGACCCTCTGCTCCAACCCTTCATCCTTCTAGCAACAACTTCATCACCACTTGGCACCTCCCTCATCAAATACTTGTTGCCCCTGTGGTGACCAACTGTCCCAGTTTGCCCTGGGCTGAGAGCGGTTTCTCGGCCGTGGGTCTTCCAACACTAACACCAGCTCAGTCCCAGGCAAACCGGGGTGGCTGGTCACCCTAGCTGCCACACACAAATCCGAAGCCCCAGCCTCCCCTCCCCTCCACCAAGGCCCAGCTCTTCCTCCTACAGTCCAGCAACTTGTCCTCGGTGACTCCTCATTCTTATCCCAACCCTCAAACCTCATTCTTTTTTAACTCACTTGTGGTGATTTCTTTAGAAGTTGAATAGACACACTCCTCCTCACTTACTGAGGACTCTTTTCGCCTGTGATTGCCACACGCTTCCTGTACATGAGATTTCAGAGGGCCTCCAGGTTATTCCATGGAGCAGCCACAGTTGAGGGCCATGGTGCCAGCCCCATTTCCAGTGACCTCATCCCCACCTGACACCTCTCCACCAGAGAGTCTGGTGTCCCTCAAGAATCTCAACCTCAGCCGCTCAAACTCACGTAGTTCCTTGCACCAAAGCCTAAGAATTCTCCCACCAATCCTCCCATGCATCCTTCTCAATCCCCTACTTCCTTATCAACAGCATCCTCATCCTAAGTCTCAAACCCCAGTTCTTCCCTAAGCCTCTTGCAGCTATCCCACCTCCAATCCCAGACACCCCCTCCAATCTAAAGGATGTTTTCAGTGCATTCACCACGTATTTCCTGTAGCGACTCCTGTGAGCCCCCCCGAAGTTGCGCTCGCTGCTCTTGCACAGGCGCGCAGGGCTCCCCACACTCAAGGCTGGCCCGCCCTCTCCAACCTCTCAGCTCCTTGGTTTATCCCCCCACCCCACGTTCACATACATACTCAGTGCCGACTATGCCAGGCGCTGTGCTCAGCCCTGAGATACAGCCACAAACAGGGCCCACTGCACCCTTCCTGTGGCACAGACATTAAAAAGGTCAAAAAACAAATCAGGTATTTGGGAGGCTGAATTTGAGATGCTCATTAACATTTGAGTTTGAGATGCTCGATAAACATTAAGAGGAGATGGTCAGAAGCAGTTCACTGTTCAGGTCTGGAACTCAGAAGAAAGATGTAGACTAGAGGAAATCATTCAGGAGTGGTTGGTGTGGAGAGGGCAACTGAGGAAATGAGAGAGTCAGTGCGGAGAGGGCAACTGAAGCTGTGAGTGGGGACGTGCTTGTTATGAGAGAGGAGAAAACCACGGCCTGATCCTGGAGATATGGCCATGTAAGTTCACGTACAGAGAGTTCGTGTGCCCAGTCAGATCTCCTCAGATCCTGTTTAGCAGTTTTGGTCAGTGTGTCACCCCCAAGGGCTAAAGGGCCTTGGCCTGGTGGCTCAGACCTACCACCTCCTCCAGAGGGTCACCCTTGAATCCCCTTGCTGCTGAGTGGGGGAGTTGCGCCAGCCATGTCCTCCTAGGCCTGTGGCAAAGGCCTGTCTGGAGTGAGGGGGACAAAAGCTGGGGTCCCTTGTCTGGAGCCAGGACAGACTCCATAGTGCAATCACACTCCACAGTACCCCAGGGTCAGGCAGAGGCCTGATTTCATAGCACCCACAAGCTGGCAAAACTCCCTGCTCCCTCCTTACAGTTTCTCCAGGGAGCAGCCCCCAGCGAGTCGTACGCTCCTAAGTCCTGCACCCAGGATCTGCTTGTCAGATCCTAAAGACATTCGAGGGGAAAAATCCAATGGGGGAAAACTAAAGTGGTAAGCTGGAGCTGTGGGAATGTGGTACCACTGAGGCCCAGGGCAAAGAGGAGTCAAGAAGAACAGAGTGATCACCCTGGGCACCTGGTCAAGAGGTGAAAGGTCAAATGAGGATAGAGACCTGGTAACCGTGGGAAGAAGGGGTGGGATGGAGTGGTGGGTTCAGAGCTCAGATAGGGTTGGGCTAACACTGTTCAGAATTTGTTGCTGTCTCAAGAAATTTGCCAGTGAATGGAACAAGGAGTGTAAAGTGGGCAGAGAGGGATGAAAAAATCAGATGACTGAAATCTCTCAGTCCACAGCCAGAAGAGAGTTCCTGGACAGATAACTTAACCCATGCGTGCGAGGGAGACAGAGCACTCTCCAGGCAGGTCTGCAGATTCCTTTTTGATGCTGGGCCTCTTTACAAGTATTCACGTAATTTTAAGTCCGTGTAAATTAGTGTTTTTACCTTAATGATTCTGCTTTATTTCGTGTTTTTATTCATTTAATCATTTAACAAGTGTTTCTTGAATACCTACTACCTGTCGTCTCACACTGTTCCAGACCCCAAGGAACAGCTTTGAAAAGGCAAATTAAATCCCTGCCTCCTGGGAATTACATTTTAAGAGGGAGGAGAAAACAGCAGTAAATACAGATAGTGACATCAGGTGGTGAAAGTTGCTACTGCTAAGAACAATTTGACAGAGGAGGAAGGAGAGACTGATTCTTGTGAACAGCCTTACATTGCCTGTCACTGTCAGGTGGGTGAGAAGTAAAGGATTAATATTAGTGCAAAAAGAAATGTATTTGCAAGGAAGTAAAATGAACTCGTTTACACTGGGATTGGTGCAACCACTTTGGACAGGAGTTTGGCTTTATCCAGTGAAGTTGAGGATACAACTTTGGCCCTGCAATTCCCATAAACCTTTGTACGTGTGTTTTGGAGGATAGGTAAATCTGTTTTTTTTTTTTTTTTTTTTTTTGCTGGGAAAGATTCACCCTGAGCTAACGTCTGTGGCCAATCTTCCTCCTTTTTGTTTTTTCCCCTCCCCAAAGCCTCAGTACATAGTTGTATATTCTAGTTCTAGGTCATTCTAGTTCTTCAATGTGAGCTGCTGCCACAGCATGGCTACTGACAGACGAGTGGTATAGCTCAAGCCTGGGAACTGGCCTGGGCCACCGAAGTGGAGGGTGCTGGCTTTAACCATTAGGCTATCAGGGCTGGCTCAGGTAAATCTTGTTCCAAGAAGCAAAACTAAAAACAATCCAAACAAAAGAATGGAGAAATAAACTGTTGTAGAGCCAGTGTGGTGGAATACTTCACAGACATGGAAATGTGCAAATGACCTTTCTAGGAAGACCCCAATATGCCGAAAAGTCACAAACGAACTGTGGAGCAAGAAAGGGAGGCCAGAAAAACAATATTGTACAAAAATGCGTGGAAAACTCTTCAGTGCGTCCTTTGCAAATACAAAGAATTGTAATCAGACTACACAGAAAGGCAATTGTGTGAGAACCATAAAATTCCTCATCACGGTTTCCGCAGCTGTGACTGGTGGCGGGTGCAGAGGGGCCTGCAGAAGTCGCCCCAGGGGTCTCTTTATTTCTGGAGCTGAGCAACAAGACACAAGGAGAGATGCTGTGATTAGTTATCTTTCTGCCTCACATATGCAGTTTATATGTTCTTTCTTGTTTTGCTGCATTTCACTTTTTAAGATGGAGAAAAACACCCTCGCACAGAAACCTTGGCTTCCAACCACCGTTTATGAGAACCTGGGCCGCGGCATACAGTCCTCCTCTGGATGAAATTCCTGCTAAAAACCGATTTGGCAAGAACTTTCCTCGTTCAGAAATAAGTGAGAGCTGGAGAGGAGCACAAAAAACTACAAAAAGAAGAATGGGAAAGAAAAGAAAAGGAAAAGCAAGGCTGACTAAGAACACACCAGAAAAACATGACCTTAGAGCAAGACAACCGTGACCCAAATTGCGGCAACAAGTCACCATGCAGCAATGGTAGATCTAACCCCTCCCAGAACAGAAGGGGAGACAGCAGGGCGCCTGGAACTGGAGCTGGCAGAGCTGGGGGCATGGGGACAGGGAGGGGATGTGAGAGAAGATCTTTGCGGCTCAGCTCAAAGAGGAGAAAATGGCTTTCTGAGGAGGAGGCAATGGGGACAGGCCAAGGGAGGAGGGTGAGGCTTCCTGAAATAAAACCTCTTAGAGGTTATTTGACTGTTCGTAGTTCAAGTATATGTTGACTAATATATATGTTAATGTATATGTTTGATTAAAAATAATAATAAATAACAGAAAGGCATCTCTTTCCTGGCCGTCACCCAGTGCTGGCCCACAGACAGTATCCTCTGCGGGAGTCTTTGTCTCTGCTGGCACAGCGATAGGCCATGAGATCCGCCTCCCCACCGGCCTGCTCCCTTCCAGGACGACCCCACCGGCACCAAGGTCTTCACAGACAGAGCCCCTCCAACCTGCCCCCGGGTGTCTTCCTGGCCACTAAGGACCCAGGGACATCTGGGCTCCCTCAGCCAAACCTCCACTGACATTCCTCAATTGAAGTTGCTGAGACTTGTCTTCCTGTGTCCCAGTCACTGCCACCCGACCCCAGATCCAGAGCCCCAGGCTTTGGCACCTCTCTTTTCCTTGTCTGAGTCCCCAGGGGCTGCCCACGCACCTGGGAGATCTGTTTCTCTGCGTTCCTGCTCATTGCATCTGTGCATGCGGGCTGTCAACCTGTGGCAACGTTACTCTTTTGAACCTCAGTCATTTTTTTCTTGTGCAAACTTGGGACATATAATTACCTTCACACTGGACAGACGGGGTGGATGAGAGTTGGAGAGGAGTACAAAAAAGAGAGTGAAGCAGGAGCTGGGAGGAGGGAGTTGGGCTGGGACAGGTTGAGAGACGATTCCAGAATCAAGTAACCAGGGGAGGGGCGGTGATGTCATGAGGGCCCCATTGTGACACCCACCACACACCAGGAGGGGAGCCAGGATTGGCCAGGAAGCCTCAGAGGGAATAAAAGCCTGGTTGCCCAGCAATGAAATTTGAAATCTGCAACAGAAAGACAGCAAGAAAATCTTCAAAGCACTTGGAAACTGAAAAACACATTCTAAACAACCCATGGATCAAAGAGAAAGTCTCAAGGAAAATTTTAAAATAGAGTGAAATGAATAAAAATGAAACTACAACATATCAAAATGTGTGGGGCACAGTCAAAGCAGTGCTAAGAGGGAAATTTATAGCACTAAATGCATACATTAGACAAGAGAAAATGGATTAAATCAACAACCTAAACTCTCCCTCAAGAACTTAGAAAAACAGGAATAAAATAAGCCCAAAGCTAGCAGAAGAAAGGAAATAATAAAAAGCAGAAATCGATGAAATTGAAAACAGAAAAACAATAGAGAAAATCAATGAAGTGAAGAATTTGTTCTTTGACAAGATCAGTAAAACTCTAGCAAGACTGACAAAGGAAAAAAAGACTATTAATATCTCTTAGATTATAAATCTTAGATATTATAATATACAAATTACTAATATTAGGAGTAAAACTGAATATCACTACAGACCCTGCAGGCATCAAAAGGAAAATAATGGAATACTATGAACAACTCTACACACATAAATTTGACAACTTAGATGAAATGGACAAATTTCTTGAAAAGCACAAACTGCCCCAACTTATCCACATGAAATAGATAATTTGAATAGTCACATAACTATGAAGGAAATTGAATTTGTAATTAACCTCCTGAGAAAGAAATCTTCAACCCAGGTTGTTCCGCTGGAGAATTCTACCAAACATTTAAAAAAGAATTAAGACCCCCCTCTATAAAATCTTTTCTAGACTAGAAGAAGAGGAGGGAACCCTTCCCAACTCATTCTAGGAAGCCAGTATTACCCTGACACCAGAAAACATACAGACAGGACCAAAAAAAAAGAAAGAAAAGAAGACTATGGACAAAAATTCCTCATGAATATGGATGTGAAAATTCTTAACAAAATGTTGAAAAGTAGAATTCAATATATAAAAAGAATAATACACCGTGAACTAGCAGTGCTCGTTACAAGAATGCAAGACTGGTTCAATATTTGAAAACCAATCCATCAGTGTAATCCACCATATTAACAGACCAAAGAAGAAAAATCCCACGGCCATATCAAAAAATTTCTCAGCAAAATAGAAATAGAGGGGAGGTTCCTCAACTTGGTAAAGCATGTCACTGAAAAGCCTACAGCTAGCGTCATGCTTAGTGGTGAAAGACTGAATGTTTTCCCCTTAAGACTGAGAACAGGGCAAGGATGCCCACCATCCAGTGTTATTCAACATAGTACTGACAGCTCTAGCCAGTTCAACAAGACAAGAAAAGGAAATAAAAGGCATACAAATGGGAAAGGAAGAAATAAAACTGTCCTTCTTGGCAGATGACATAATATTCTATCTAGAAAATCACAAGGAATTTACAAAAAAAAGAACCTTCTAGAACTAATAGGCGAGTTTAGCATACAAGACCAACATACACTAGCAATGAATATGTGGACACTAAAATCTAAAATACAATACCATTGACAACTGCTCCAAAAAAAAAAGGAAGAAAGAAATATATGCAAATGTAACATAATGTGTACAGGACAGGTATGCTGAAAACTATAAAACATCGGTGAAAGACATCTAAGAAGCTCTGAATAAATGGAGGGACGTGTGTTCACGGATTGAAGACCCAATATAGTAAAGAGGTCAATTCTACCCAAATTGGTATACAAGTTTAACACCATTCCTATCAAAATCCCACCAAGATTTTTTTGTATATTTAGGCAAGATTATTATAAAATTTATATGGAAAGGCAAAGGAACTATAACAGTATAATAGTTAAAATAATTTGAAAAAGAACAGCAAAGTGAGAGAAATCAGCCTGATTTTAAGATTTCTTATACAGCTACTATGAAGACTGTGTGGTACTGGCAGAGGGATAGCGAAGGAAATCAAAAGGACGGGATAGAAAACCCAGAAATAGCCCCACACAAGTAAAGTAAATGGATTTTTAACAAAATCCGTTTTTTGTCAAAGCAGTTCAATCGAGGAAGGATGGCCTTTTCAACAAATGGTGTTGGAACAACTGAACATCTGTAGGCAAAGAATGACCTGGACGTAAGTCTCACACTTTATATAACAATTAACTCAAAATGGATCATGAACTTTAACATGAAATGCAAAACCATAAAACTTTTAGAAAAAAATACAAGAGAAGGTTAATGATCCAGGGCTAGGAAAGAGTTGTTAAATTTTATATTCAAATCCTGATAAATAAAAGAAAAAAATGATAAATTGGAATTTCATCAGGACTAAACTTTTTCTGTGCAAGAGAGAGTTTTAAGAAGATGAGTGTCGGGGCTGGCCCCGTGGCCGAGTGGTTAAGTTCGCGCGCTCCGCTGCAGGCGGCCCAGTGTTTCGTCGGTTCGAATCCTGGGCGCGGACATGGCACTGCTCGTCAGACCACGCTGAGGCAGCGTCCCACATGCCACAACTAGAGGAACCCACAACGAAGAATACACAACTATGTACCGGGGGGCTTTGGGGAGAAAAAGGAAAAAATAAAATCTTTAAAAAAAAAAAAAAAAAAAAAAAAAAAAAAAAAAAGAAGATGAGTGTCTCCAGACTGGGAGAAAACATTTGCAAACTACATATCTTACAAATGACTTCTATCTAGAATACATAAAGAACACTCAAAACTCAATAGTTAAAAAATAAACAAAACCCATTGGAAAATGGGCAGAAGAGACATTCACTGAAAAGGATATACAGATGGCAAAGGGACACATGAGAAGATGCTCAACATTGTGAGCCATCAGGGCAACGCAAATTAAGACTACAACGAGATATCACTATGTATCCATCAGAATCGCTCAAATGAAAAATAGTGACAATAGGGGCCTGCCCAGTGGCACAGCGGTTAAGTGCGCACGTTCTGCTTCGGCGGCCCGGGGTTCGCTGGTTCGGATCCCGGCTGCGGACATGCCACCACTTGGCAAGCCATGCTGTGGCAGGCGTCCCATATATAAAGTAGAGGAAGATGGGCTCAGATGTCAGCTCAGGGCCAGTCTTCCTCAGCAAAAAGAGGAGGATTGGCAGCAGATGATAGCCCAGGGCTAATCTTCCTCAAATAAAAATAAAAATAATTAAAAAATAGTGACAATAGCAAGTGCTGACAAGGACCCAGAGGAACTGGATTTCTCACACATTGCTTGTGGGAATGTAAAATGGTACAGCCACTCTGGAAAACAGTTTGATGGTTTCTTTAAAAAACTAAACATGTGACTTCTGTATGACCCAGTAATTACAGTCCTGGGAATTTATCTAAGAGAAATGAGAATTTATGTTCACACAAAAACTTACATGCAAATGTTTATAGCAGCTTTATTCATAATCGCCCTAACCAGGACACAACCCAGATGCCCTTCAGTGGGTGAGTGTCCAGAGCAGTCCAAGGGCAGATGCTGCAGAAGTTCAGACATGGACTGTCTGTGGCTTTCCAGAGAATGGGCACATGACAGGGGCAGGGTTAGGGTGTGTTGAGGGGCTGGGAGACAACAGTGACGACACACTAGCAGAACTGAGTTGTTCAGTATAGAGTTGGTAAATACTGAACTGCGTCTCTAAGGCCTTAGGGTGCCCAGATCAGCTTCAGTCCAAAGCACTTAGGAAACGTGGTCTCAATAGGGCAGCTGCCTTGGGCCCGTGGAGGGGCATGTAGTTTTCTTTCTTTGGCTGCAATGTGTCTTGTCATCTGTTCTCCTACATTCAGAACAACCTGTGAATAACTTCATGAGCGAAGTGACGCACTGTGTGGAGCACAATTTTTTTGCATGGAGTTATGAGTGTCTACGTAATATGTATATGTATGCAATATGACGTCACATATAATCCTGCTCAGAAAGGCTAGCTCTCAGCGAGTTGGCTAACAGCTCCAGAATACATCAGAGACATGTTCCCCAAAGTACCACAAGATGGCAGCACATGCACACAGCATTTAAAGCTCCTTCGCCCAGCGGCAACGGTGCAGTTGAACTGTCCTTCGGCAATGGCCCTGCCATCCTGGAAATCCCTTTACTGAAAGGTTTATGATGAAGCGTGTTTTTATGATAATGTGTTGCAAACACATGAATAATTTCTTGAGGTAGATCCATAGATTCAAAGGATGACAAGAGAGCATGTAGTTAAATTCTTCACCTTTTGGTAAAGAGTATCTTGCACCTGAAGCCAGAAATCAACGAGACTTGATAAAAGGATTTGTTGGGCACAGGTTTCCTGCTTGGGTTCATGGCTTGAGGTTGGCTGTGCAGGACACTGTCCTTACATCTCATAATTGCTGCGGTTCATTTATTGAGAATTTAGCTCGATGCTGGGCATATTGGCAATGCCTTACATGCATTACGCATTAAACTTTACGGCGACTGCTGGAGTAGCGATTATAATTCTCATTGTACAGACGCGAAAAGTAAGATATGGAGCCGTTAAGAACCTTGGTCAAAACTCAGAGCTGGAAAGTCTGAGGTGCGCTCTTAACCCCGGCCTGACTCCCAACGCGCCCCCAGTACACGAGGGCTCCTGTAGGTGGCGCTCATGTCTAAGCTTTCACTGCTTCGTGATTGCTGACGTCTAGGATCAACATTCCAACACAAGGGCTCTTCTCTCCCATCAAGAATAATTTTAACTAATATGATCATTGGTATGTTCAACCTAACACCAAATGAGAATAGCCCTTAGCTTGGAGTAGTGAGAATAGTAACCAGCAACTTATTATCGAGACAGCTGTTCATAAGATTCTTTACATGGGCACTTGACGGGGTTTTTTCCCACTTCAGTAATTGTAGACTAAAATTACATTGATACCCAAAATGCCACAGGTTGGCAAACAACTTGTGGAAGTGGCACATCGCAGGTAAGCATATACGGTGATTTTACATGGCACACTTCCAGCCACATGGCTAGTTTGATGATGGGCAGGGGGCCCATGAGATGGCTGGACATGGATAGTTACAATTTTTTTTAAACTTTGGAAATTTGGCTTTTCCCAGTTCCTGTTAATGACTACCGGGGGTGGAAAGAGGAATCAAGATCCTCAATATTCCTTAGTACTTAA
Source organism: Equus przewalskii (assembly GCF_037783145.1). Lineage (NCBI taxonomy): Eukaryota > Metazoa > Chordata > Mammalia > Perissodactyla > Equidae > Equus > Equus przewalskii. Next base: position 17,643,819 of record NC_091851.1, on the reverse strand, counting down.
GTAATAGAATGGTAAATGGATGAAAGGACAGGTAGGCAGGCAGCAGGAGACAGGTAAAGTCTGTCTGAGGCACATATACCTCATCCACATGGAGGATGCCCATGGGGAATCCTGCCTCCCCGCCGCCACCGCAGGCTTTGTAGTTCATCCTCACCCACTTGACTCAGGCGTGGAGTTGGGGGGAGGGGAAACAAGGTTCAGTTTAGGATAAGGTAAACAGAAAATCAGCAGCCCCTGTCCTTTTCGTTGTTGCTGTGAATGCTGAGTCAATCTAGTGCACAGCGTTGTGATTGTAGTTAACAATACTGTATTAATACTCGAAAGTTGCTGAGAGAGTAGATCTTCAATCTTCTCACCAGAAAAAAGAAATGGTAGTTATGTGACGTGATGGACGTGTTAGTTGATGCTGTGCTGGTAATCATGTTGCAATATATGTGAGTCAAATCAACGCGTGGTACGCAGTAAAGTTACACAATGTTATATGTCCAATTATGTCTCAATTTAAAAAGAAAAGAAGAAAAGGAAATGCCGAATTCTATCAGAGCATGTTTGGCATGCAGATTTTCACTAAAAAATAACATCTATAATTTTCGACATGCACACTTTTACATGTGGTTTACGTAAGTTACGTAGTTATATAAAGCCTTCATATTAACCTTGTAGGTTGAGCATTTTCTCTTTCACAAATGAGGAAAATGAGGTCATGTGTAACTTTTCTAAGTGATATAGCTAGGAAAAAGTGAATTTAGCTGATTGGAAGTCTTTTGTGCCTTTATAAGGAAAGTAAAATATCATCTAGGAGAATGGGAGGTTGAGTGGATAGCGAACTGTCATAGATTTCAGGCCAGCCCTGCGGATCAACTGAGGTTGGTTAGTGGCCATGGATGTAGTGAGGCTGGTTAGAAGTGCTGCTTGTTCTCCTCCAGCCATGTTCGGTTATGAGGGTGTGGACGTGGACTTGGAGGTGGGGTGGTTGTAATCAGTGGGGTGTGATGAAGCAAGACAGGGCAAGGGCCTTGAGGGCAAGCAAAAGGAAGCGATTCCAAGAACAGACCATCTAATTAAAGCTGGGTGAGGCAGGAAGTGACGGTGTGAGAGGAGGTAGGCTATAGTTCAAGGAGATGGTCTTGTTGAGGGGAGGGTACCAGAGAGAGCGAGCAGTGACAGGAGGGTGGGATGCATGAAGCTTCTGTGATGAGGAGACGTCAGTACTGGACAGGACAGGTCTGGGGTGTGACCACGGGAATGGATGACTGAGGAGACAAGATCATTGGTGGAGAACTGAGAGGCTAGTATGTTGGAAATACTGTTGACAAAGATATTGATATTACCAAGGATCACGACGGGAGAGTGTTAGAGAAAGTGACAGCGAGCCAGGAAGTGAAATCTTCAAGGAATAAGGTGATCTATCTAGACTTTGGTTGATGATTGTAACCACAAGGATGGTGGGAGAAGTAGTTTGTCGTGGGAAGGAGGGGAAACGTTCCAGGAAAGCAGCAATGAATGTCAAGGAAGACACCCACCCCATCTTCAGGCCCACGGATCCACGAAAAGTCTAGAAAACACCCACACCTTGAGAGAGCCTCAGGGAAAATGAGGTTTCACTCAGACCCGCTCAGTCCAATATGGCAGCCGTCAGCCACATGTGGCTACTGAGCACCTGAAATGTGGCTGGAGTGACTGAGGAAGTGAATTTTTAATTGAATTTAATTCAAATTAAGTTGAAAACTAAAGCAGTATAAAATATTTTTCCACTAAACACAGCTTTATTGTTTTGGTAGGACTGCATTTCACTTTGTTGAAACTCCAAATTGAGATATGCTCTAAGTGTAAAACACACACCAGATTTCAAAGACAGCATGGAAAAAAAGATGTAAAATATCTTGTTAATAGTTTTACACTTTTTGCCTGGTGAAACATATTGGGCTACATAAAATATGTTTTTGCTTGTTGGATCTTTTGTGCTAGATAAAATATATTGGTAAAGTTAATTTTATCTGCTTCTTTCTATTTATCTTAATGTGACTACTAGAAAATTTAGACTTACATATGGCCTAGAGAACGATGATGGAGGAATCGCCTTGAGAAAAGGTGGAGGAAATAGGGCAGTGAGCTGGCAATGGATCAAGCCTTCCAGAAGGCACAGTGGAAAGGCTTCAGGGTTTGGCGGGAGCTGCACGAATGGGTCAGAGACGCAGACGCACAGCCATATGAGGGCAAAGGTCTGGGGGCTGAGGGATCTCCAGGGAGTCCTGGGATTCTTGTGGTGCCTGGAGAAACCAGAGTCAAAAGAACTAATTTTCTCAAGGCGGCTAGTGGTGGCGAGGCTGTGACCGTGTGGAGGTGAGGAGAAGATCTGGTTCCAGTCAGGAACCCCAATTCACTCTGCCAAAGGAGGCAGGGAGAACAGAAATTGTACCGTATTTAAAGCTATGGGATGTGCATTCTGAGATCGAAGAATTCTAGCTCAATCTGGTCGTTTCCCTATAGCTTGCTGAATCACCACAGCGTAAACAACTCTCAATTCATTTTTCAGGGTGCACATTTTCGCAGATGTATCTTCCTATTGACATCTGGCCCAATCTAACATTACCCTGAGCACCTACCGGCTGATAGAGAGCACAAAGGTCCAGGAGCCAGACTGATGTTCTTACTTTTGATGACAGAGAGAATCTATAGCTACCCATCAAGAAATTTCTACCCTCTACTTGCCCTGCTCACAAGATGCTCCTGCCTCGTTGCACATATTTCCCTACATTCCTGGAATTTTGTTACAAAAAATAAAATGTTGGGCAAGAATCTTCTCAGTTGAACCAGCCACCTCACCCAGGCTGAAGAAAGCTGGTCCCTCTGCATCAGGCCAATTGGTGAACAAGCCATTCTCCTGTCTAACCCCTTGGCATAGAGCCTTCTGCACAGAAATAAACCAACAGGATGCACTGCAAAAAAAAAAAGAAGAAGAAGGAAATTGCCTCAGATGAATCTCTTCCCTTTTGTAGCTCCTCGGTGAGCCAGAACAAAACACAAATAAACTCGATTATCACCAGTTAACCCTGGGCAGATTACGCATTCTGCTTCCCTCAGGAACACCCACGCAACCCACAGAACCTGTCCTACGGACGCCTCCCCCCATGGACATAACTGGGAAGGGTTTAAAAATGACTCCCAAGTTGAAGAGATGATACAGAATCACAGAAATCAGGAGCTGGAAGGTCATCATTTCCATGAACTGATGTTAGTGATAAGAAACCTGGAGCCCAGGAAGGGGAACTGATTTGCTCAAGTTCAGAGCTGATTAGTGACAGAATCAGAACCGGAGCCCAGACCCCTTTTCTACCTTCTCTTTTAGCTTTTTGTTATAGAAAATTTCAGACGTATACAGAAGTAGACAGACTAGCATAATGAACTCATACATGCTCATCACTCAGCTACAACAATGATGAGCGTTTTGCCGTTTTATCTATCCTTCTTCTGTTTGTACTGGATTGTTTTAAAGCAAATGCAAGGTACTATGTCATTTCTCTTGTAATTGCTTCAGCTGCTTCTCTAGGTGATAAGTATATTAAATAAAGAAAACCCATGTCATTAAACGTTAAATGAAGTTAACAATAATTCCTTTAATATCATCTACTAGCTGTCTGTATTCATTTCCCTGATTATCTCAAAGGTGTCTTTAGAGTTGGGTAGTTTGAATCAGGATTTAGAAGGTCCATACATTGCATTTGGTTGTATGTCTCAAGTCCCTTTTAGTCTACGGCAATCTTATCTCTTTTTGTTTTAATGCCAGTGATTTCTTAGACAGGGTGGATCAATTGTCTTCTAGAATGTTCTGTGTTCTGTGTTTGGCTTTTTCTTCCTATGGTGTCATCCACGTCCCATGGTGCACTTCTGTTCCCTGTGTTTCCTCTACACTGGAAGTCGAGTCTAGAGGCTTGCTCAGATTCAGATTCAGCTTTTTAGGCAAGAAGAATTGATAGGAGGTATTGTGCATTTGCTGTGGCCACCATTGGGGGGCGTATCTCGGCTCCTGGCTACTTTCGGTGACGCTAAGACTGCTCAGCAGGGTCAGGTGGTGTTGGCTTGATCCCTCCATTAGAAAGCTCCCCATCAACTTTCACACTGCGGTTCCAGCATCCATGATGACCGTTGCGTACGCGCATTGTTTCATTAATGCTTGCGAGAGGAAGATTTTTCCAATTCTGTCATTCCTTTTGCTTTTATTATCTGGAAGTCTTCTACAAAGGGAAACTTTTTCGTATTAACTTCTTGGTCTTCCTGAAATACAGCTGATCCAATAAAGGCAGGATAAATACTTGATTCTGTCCTTTTATCGATCAGTTGTCAGAGCACTGGGTTGTGACCTGGAAACTTCTAGCGGTGACAAATGCAGGTTTTTCTGTTGTTTCATTTTGTCCTTGTATCATTATGATATGTTTCAATCCGTTGTAAACATTATCCATTTTGGTGCTGAAACCATTGTATCTTAGGTGAGTGAAAGTCCCTTCAGACCGTGTTCTTTTGACTTCTTTCCGTCAGTCTTTGACACCTTCCTTGCTTTTGGCATGGTAAGATGCTCCAGGCACATCTCCTTCATGCCCTGCCCTAGACCTGTGAAAATCTATTTTCTGCTGGTCCGGAGGGACTTGTGTGACATTCTGCTGCCCCTCCTGATGCTGCCTATTCCTTAGGGCTTCTCTGGGCCTTTCCTCTGGCTAACAGTTGTGGTCATTAGAAGCTGGTCTGAGTCACCTCTTCACTTGGCAAGACACCTTGAAAGTTGTGCTCTGAGATTACATACACCCTTTCTTGTAAGGCCTCTGAAGCCCCTTGCCTGCCCACATCTCATGCTTTGCTTTTTGTTTTGCTTTTCCTCTTAACATGGCTGCTTCATAACCACATAGGCAGAAACAGAGGGGAAGGGGGAGAAAGCAGAACATTCTAGAGGTTCAGGTCAGCCCTTGGAAGAATCCAGTTTTGATTCAGGCACCCCCTTCCCCACTCCTCTGCAAACACTGGTTCCTCTGGTCCCGCGTGGATGGCTCAGCTGAGGCAGGTTCTGGAAAGGCTTTTTGACATCCAACATCCAAAGAGCAAGTTCCCACCTGCCTTACCTACTTCTGACTCTTTCTCCATCTCTGCAGGTCAGAGATAAGGTGAGACTTAGAGACAGGAAGCAGTGGTAGGAGCAGGAATGGGTGAAGCTCAGAGCTGGAGGTGAGGCTCAGGGCAGGAGTGGGATTCACCATTGGGTGAGGCTCAGGGAGGATGGGGAAGAGAAGGGGAGGCAGAGTGGGGCAGGGTGAGGCTCAGAGGTAGAGTGAAATTACCTACTGTCCACGTACTAGCTGAAAGTTCAACACCTTGTTTATTTAGTATGATGAAGTGGTTGTGAAACCATTTTGTTCTGAGATTGCTCAGGACTTGGATTACATCCTTTGCCATTTGCACATCAAAATATCCACATCTCCGAAAGGCTTAAGACCGTCATGGCCCCAGTTCAGTGTAACCCAGGGAGCCACGACACACTCACTGATGGAAGGATGGCAGGCTTGGCTTGGAAGAATGGAGAGAACTTGGAATTAGATGGAAGGTATGGGGCTGTGGCCCATGAGAGCCCAGCAGCCAGGACTGGGATGTCCCAGTGGTGACTCGCCACAGCGATGGGTCATACAGGAGAGGCCTGAAACGGGGACATGGGTGGTGCCACCAGACCATTCAGGAAGCAACTGGCCCCAGACTGATGTGTTCCTTTCTCATGACCTCTTGCCACCTTTCAATCACCCTCATCCAACTCTAGAGGGAAGCCCAGAACTTGTTGTGACACCATGGATGAAGCTGGCTGGATTATGGAGTCAGAACAAACCCATGAATGTTTACAGCAAACACTCATTAAATTTCAATATTGACTTTGAAAGTCATCTCATTCAAGAAGGTGGTCGTTGACAGCATCCCATCTCATGATACGGGAGTGGGCCCTCACTACCCCTAAGGCAGCTCGACCTTCAATTGTTCAGACGGTTAAAATGTCTTAAAATATGGATGAAATATGTTTACCACCCCGTGGTACCTGGGACATAATAGGAACTCAGGTAAGGTTTGTGGAATAAATGAAAGAGTGGATGAAAAACCTCTTTTCTTGGTAGAAGCCGAAGCTAGAGACTCCTCCTGATATAAGTGTCAGGGAAATGTCCCTGGACCTTTAAGTTTATTCCAAGCATCCCATCTCCCCATCACCCCATGGGGCCCCTAACTGCCTGCAGCCTAGACACAGGCTCTGAGGGGCTTCAGACAAAGTACAAAGAGAAGCACAGGCTGTCACTCCCTGGCCACAGGGCGCCTTCCCCAGGGCCAGTGCTGGGAGGGGGATGAAGAGGTAGATGTGGCCTTCATGCCCTGGGGCGACACCACGGTTCTGAAAGGAGATCTTTCACAGCTGCCGAGAGCCATCCTTCCTGCTTCCAAGAGGGGAAGTCATTCAGTCCAGGGTACAGAGGTACGGAGCGACCTGGAGGGTCCCAGACTGTCTCTGCAGCTCCCTCGGAGCAGAAGACAGGTGGTCAGCATCACCCACATCCCCTCGTCCTGCTGTTTACTCGTGCCGCTGCCTCCTTTCTCCAGTGGGGACTCCCAAGGGCAGCGGAGCCCCTTATGCCCAATCTGAAGTCAGGTCCTCAGTGGCCTGTGTGAGAAGCTCTTTCCCTGCAGCAATAATGACCAAGTACTAACTGGCCTTTTAAAATGATGCTGAAAAGGCTACTAAAGAGATTAAATTATTCCCCAAATTTACATTTCAGTGGGAATAGGCAGATTACAAGCAATATATACCCTGTGAGCATATACACACTCACGTTTTGAGAAGGGTCTGAAATAGCCTAACCAAGGCAGTGTTATCTCTCAGGGATTATGTGTGGCCTTTATTTTTTAGATTTTTGCTTATTTATATTCTAAATTTCCTTAAAGTAATAAAATCAAAAGATACTTTTTGGAGGAGAAAGAGAATGAGATTTTTCTTCATAAGGTACCATCCAACCCAGGATACCTGCTGGGAGGTGTGTTTCTGAGAAGCCTGGCGGAGAGCCCTGCTCCCATCTCGCTGCCTCACCAGGCTCTCTGGGGCCCACACCAGGCCTTCGGGAGCATGGGGGAGCTGCACCTGCCATCGGAGTACAGCCCCGAAGTGCTATACTCAAGTCATTTTTTATTTATTCTGAGTATCTACTGGGGCCTAGTGAGTGTCAAGCTCTGAACTAAGCATTGGGGTTAAGCTCTGTTCCGGTAAGGAGAAGGGTGCTAGGGACTTAAATGTGTCCCCCAAATTCATGTGTTGAAACCCTAACCCCAATGTGATGAATTTGGAGATGGGGCCTTTGGGAGGTAATTAGCTGTAGATGAGGTCATGAGGGTGGGACCCTCACCGTGGGATTAGTGCCCTTATAAGAAGAGGAAGAGAAAAAGATTACTCTCTACATGCAGGCATAGAGGAGAGGCCATGTGAGGACACAGCAAGAAAGAGGCTGTCTACAAGCCAGGGAGAGAGCCCTCACCAGGAGCCGACCATGCTGGGACCCTGATCTCAGACTTCCAGCCTCCAGAACTGTGAGAAATCAAGTTCTCTTATTTCAGCCCCCAGTCTGTGGTGTTTTGTTACAGCAGCTGGAGCAGAGTAAGACAAAGGGCATATTGGTCAAAAGGACAAAGTAATGTTCCAAGGGCTATAGGTGGGGTGATGATGCCAGAAAGTTCTAGATAAACCCCTACTCTTCTGCAGGCTGCTCTGTTCCCTGGGGCAGGGACCTAACTGGCCTGGAAGGGTGGCCACATGGTGCAGGGAAGGCTGACCAGAAACTGGGTGGAGATGCAGTGGGGAGGGGAGGGGATTTTTGCGTGTTGGGCTTTGATCATTCTTGGCACCAGCTACTCTTCCATCAGCACAGGTGCAATCTGGAAGGACAAATATGTTGGGGTGGCTTAAGGGATAGTCTGGGTAATATAAGGGTGAGGATAACTCAAGGCTGTTGTTCTTAGAGAGGGAGGAAGGGAGCCCCCTCCTTTTTCCCAGGGCCTGCTGGCCCCAGCTGTGGCCTGGTACCAGCAGAGACAGTGGCTGGAGTCTGAGCAGCATCGTGGCCTCGTGCTCACCCACCCCTGGGGTTCTCCATAGCAGCACATCACAGGGGTCCTTGGAAGCTTCCCAGGTCTCAGCCCTAAACACTTCCCACCAGTAGATAATATAAGAATGATCTCCAATGACATGTATATCTAACCCACACCATACTCTGCCAGCTTGGGACTATGACTCCATTTTCCAGACAGGGAGGCTGAGATTTGGACAGATAAATTCACACAGGTGGAGACAGGATTCCGATGCATTAGATGGTACAGATATTGAGCCTCCCATGGGGTTAACCATGTGCTCACTGCGGAGGCTCCAGTGCCTGGCACAGCGCCAGCAATGACTTCATAAAATTCTAGGTATCTGTGGGTGTATCCATGTTGTGTAAAATCAAGAGCAGTCCCTGCACCCCAAAGTTTTTGCATTTTAAAAATAGGCCTATGACTCTCATAAACTGGTAACTATTGGAATTTCTGACTGTGTAACAAATCATAAAGGAACTTTCCCGGCTTGCGTGTGTGTGTGTGTGTGTGTGTGTGCGCGTGTAGCTGGGAAACAATGGCAGGCAGATCTACAATGCTGATGACTCCAAATTCTCTACCCAGACCTCCTGCTCAGTTCCAGACCAATATATCCAGCTGCCAGTGGGACTTTCCCCTTGGGTGTCTCCAGATACTTCAAACCAGACAGGCCCAAAGGGGAAATTGATAAATTCCCTTATGTCAGCACATGGCAGTATCATCCACCCTGTCCCTGTCTTGTGTGGTGGCTGGCTTGTATGTTTGGCAACTTTTTATTGCATGCTAATGTTGGGCTTACCTAAATTCGAAGGACTTCTCTGGCTCCTGGCCGAGACTGACTTCTTCCAAGTGGAATTTGCGTTTGTTTCTGCAGGCTGCCCCAGGGCACGACCAACCAGGAAGCGTTTGAAAACCATTTCTTGTCTGGGTTTCTTCTGATCATGTGCTCAAGTAAATCCAAACCTGGAAGTTGTGTGAGGATAGACCTACGGTTCAAAATTTTAGGGGAGACTTTTCTTCAGCTTTGGTTTTATCTTTTGTGGATTTTTCTTGATTTCTCCAGAGTTTGTCTGTTATTTTAAATAAGTGTTTTGTGGTGAGAAGCTGTTTCGGTATATCTAACCTGCCCTATGGCTGGAAGTGGAAGTTTCCCTCTGAGAATTAAATAAATAAGTAAACAAAAAAACCAAAACAAACCTTGATCTTGGACTTCCTGCCTCCAGAACTTGGAGAGAATAAATTTGTGTTTTTTAAGCCCCCGGGTCTGTGGGCTTTTGTTTCGGCAGCTCTAGCCAATGAATACAGTATGCATCTGCCAACTTCAACAATTATTAATATTCTGCCATTCTTCTTTCATATATGACCACCGTAGAGGAGGAGAAATATTCCCCCGCCCTCTAGGTTCTTTTGGCTGGTCTAAGAATTAAATCAACATGAGACAGAATAACAGGAGAAAATAAAACAAATCTAACAACATGTATACATGGGAGAAACCCAGGAAAACTGAGTAACTTGCTAACACGGTCAGAGCCACTGCCTTAAATACCATCTTCAACTAAAGACAAAGGAGGATGTTGGGGGTAGTGGTGTGGGACTTCAAAGGGCAGGAAGGAAATTCACATGGAGATGGAAAAGCAAATATTTAGTAAACAATGTTTGCCTTGCCTTGCAAAGACAATGAGACGTGGGGAGGACTTTGATCAAATGGGCCTTGCTAGGTTCCTCCCTGTCCACCACACCTAGTTTATTATACTATAGTCCTCTATGGTATTAGCTTCTTCCTGGAACAGACCTTCTATTTAAATTCTTTTAGGCAGTTAAGGGGGAAGGTCAAAGGTTTTTTTCTGAGTCTTTTGTTCTTAAAAATAATCAAGTCAAAGAGATTTTTCCACCACATTTTGGGGTGGAAAATTCTGATTTCCCCACACCACTTCCCCAACAGTCACTTCTTAATTTTTTGCTGGGTTATTATTTTAAAGCAAATCCATGACATAATATCATTTTACCTATAATTACATTGTTATCGATTTCTAACAGGAAAGAACTTTTTAAACATAGCTACAGTATCCGCGTGGCTTTTGACTGAGAATTCCATTTCTAGGAATTTATCTTTTGGGGAGGGAATGGCCTCCAAGTTGTGGCTTGTTGACAATGTCCCTGCCATCACTGGTCACCTTCTAACCAGCCAGGCTTCTGCTTCTCCCAGGACCTCGTATCCCCTCACCAGCTAGCAGCTATCTGTTGAAGCCCCTGCTTTCACCAAGGGCCCTGGACTGGAGAGGTGCCACCTGCCCCCGGCCCGTCTCTGTGCGGCAATGGAGCCACTAGTTTTGCGTTCCTCCACCCTCGTCAGGAGGCTTGTTCAGCCACCTTCCCACGAGGACCCTGGAGTCTCACCTGCTCACTCTCTTTCTCTTTTTTCCTCACTTGGCTGGCTTGGAGTGCTTTCTCTCGCTTGCCCATCTTGTCAGGAAGGGAGTTCCCCTGCTTCTCCCTCCCAGTGGCCTCGACTCTCACCCGCTCACCTAAGGCCGCAACAGCAGAGTGGCTGCTGGGAAAGACGATTTGTGAGGCAAAGACGAATACCTAGTTTTATGGTTCTGAACTGTGGTCCTATCACAAACTTTTGTACATTTGAATTTTCTGTTGCATGTGAATATTGCTTTAAAAAAATCACACAAAAAAACAAAAATTCCAGTAAAACATAAGCTTTAGAATTCACTGCAATGGTGCTCTTCTATAGAAAAAGTCTGTATTGTAAGCCTACTTATTTGATGCTAGCAAATTACTACATGCTCACTTCTTTTTGATCCAGAGTAATTTATTGTTTTTATTATTATTTTGTGTGTGTGAGCCTGGTTTGTCTAAATCAATCAAACAAACAAAAACAATTTTTTTCAGGGCTGGGGAAGGGAGATTTGCAGCATCGGGCGTCTCCTTCATTCCACAGCAGTGCACTGGGCTCCTAGCGGTCCACACATGGCTGTTTAAGGAGCCTGGACCACACGAGACCGAAAGTGTGTTGTGAGCAGGGGCTGGCTCATGTCCACTGTTAGTCCCTAGTGTGGCACAGGATCTGCTGTGGCATGGTGCTGGACAAATGTTTATGGAACTCTTATTAAGTGCAACTAGCTGTTTCCTTCCCTACCACAGACAGTGGTACCTGCTAAGCTAGACAGAATCCCCCTTCCCTGGAGCCCACTTCCGAGTAGGCAGCCAGGCGCCTCTAGCTGGTTTGATGGGAGCCAGTGGGGACAGACAAAGCCCCTCTGGGCAGAGTGGAGTGGCCACTCTCTCCAGCAGTAAAGGCAGCAGAGAGACCACCTCGGCTCAGAGATCTGGGGCCCCGTTAGAGAAGCAGGTCTGACTCTGCCAGCTGGCCAGCTGCCATGACGTTTCACATTAATTCAACAAATAACAAAGAGGTAAAGTACTAAGAGACAGGAGAGGAACAAGAAGAGACATTTTCCTCCATACTTTAGAATTACTGGTGTTTTGGTAACTGTCATCAGCAAAAATTGAAAAAAATTCATTCCAGAGTAGCAGGAGGCAGGCCCAAATATTCGTCCTTTCCCACTCATTCAACATTTTTGGGAAAGGGATCCCATGAACAGCGTGGCGTCAACTCAGAGAAGCAGCAAGAGAGGGGAGATGAAGTGACTTGAGTCTGCTGTGAGTTTTTTCAACCAACACCTGCCCATGGAGCTGGCCACAGGCCCCCACTGTGGCTCCTCCAAAGCTTGCAGCGAGGCCACCTGCCCTCCCTTCCAGGCCCTCTCAGCACGAGCTTGATGGGTGGTGCTATGTCCAGGTCCAGGAACCCAGCCGGAGAAACCCTGGGCTGCCAAAGCAGAGCACGCGACTTAACCACTCGGCCACGGGACCGGCCCTGACGTCTTTCCAAATTTTAAAGCAGCAAACAAAGTGATTGAGGAAGATTGGCAATAGATGTTAACTTGGGCTTTGGTATATTTTTAACTTTTTATTTTGAAATAATTATAGTTTCACAGAATGTTGCAAAGAAAATACAGAGAATTACCTCTTACCCTTCACCCAGTTTCGCCCAGTGACTACATCTTACATAATTATCCTACAAATATCAAAACCAGGAAATTGACATTGGTACAACGTGTGTGTGTATAGCTCAATGTATCACATATCTAGATACATGTAACCACCACCACAGTCAAGATCAGAACTACTCCATCACCACAAAGATCTCCCTGTATAGTCACACCCAGCCTCTCCCACCAACCCTAACACCTGGTAACCACTAATCTGTTTTCCATCTTTCTAATTTTGTCATCTCAAGACTGTCGTGCAGGGCTGGCCCCACGGCCTAGTGGCTGTGCTTTGGTGGCCCAGGGTTTCACCGGTCAGATCCTGGGCGTGGACCTCACATCGTTCATAAAGCCATGCTGAGGTGGCATCCCGTATAGTAGAACTAGAAGGACCTATGACTAGAATATACAACTATGTACTGGGCTTTGGGGTGAAGAAGAAGAAAAAGATTGGCAACAGATGTTAGCCCAGGGCCAATCTTTAAAAAAAAAAAGGGAATGTTGTACAAATGGAGTATATGACATTTTGATGTTCGCTTTTTTGACTCAGTGTAATGCCCTTATTATCCATGCAATTTGTTGCCTATATCAATAGTGCCTTCCTTTTTACTCCTCAATAGTTAGTTTTTCATGGTCTGGATGTGTCACAGTTTGTTTAACCATTCACCCATTGAGGGGCATTTTGGTTATTTTCAGTTTCTGGCTGTTACAAATGAAGCCACTATAAACAATTGTGTATGGGTTTTGGTGTAGACATAAATGTTTAGTTCTCTAGGATAAATGTCCAGGAGTATAATTGCTCGGTCATATGTTAAGTGTATGTTTAGTTTTTAAGAAACTTTCAGGGGCTGGTCTGGTGGTACAGCAGTTAAATGTGCAAAATCTGCTTCAGCGGCCCAGGGTCTGCGGGTTCGAATCCTGGGTGCGGACATGGCACCACTCATCAAGCCATGCTGTGGTAGGCGTCCTACATATAAAATAGAGGAAGATGGGCACAGATGTTAGCTCAGGGCCAGTCTTCCTCAGCAAAAAGAGGAGGATTGGCAGCAGATGTTAGCCCAGGGCTGATCTTCCTCAAAAAAATAAATAAATAAAAAAGAAACTGTCAACTGTCAAACTATTTTCTAGAGTGGAGGTACCATTTTATATTCCCACTAGTATGAGAAATCTGCTTTCTCCACATCCTCCCCAGCACTTGGTATTGCCAGTATTTTGTATTGTGGCTGTTCTAATAGGTATGTGGTCATATCTCATCGTGGTCTTACTTTGCATTTCCTTACCGGCTAGTGATGTTGAGCATCTGTTCGTGTTTATTTGCTACTTGTATATCTTTTTCAGTGTAATGTCTCTTCTCGTCTTTTGTCTGTTTTCCCATTAAATTTTATTTAATATTGAGTTTTGAGAGTTCTTTGTCTGATATGTGGTTTGCAAATTTTTCCTCCCCGTCTGTTGCCTCTTTTGACTCTCTTAACAGGGTTTTTTACAGAGCAATAGTTTTTAATTTTGATAAAGTCCAGCTTGTCAATTTTTTTTTTTTTATGGATTGTGCTTTTGGTGTCCTGTTCTAAGAACTCCTCACCAACTCCTAGGTCCTAAAGATTTTCTCCTACATTATCTTCTAAAAGATCTAGAGTTTTGCATTTTGATCTATGATCTCCTTCAGTTACTTTTTGTAGCAGATGTGAAATTTAGGTCGAGGTTCACTTTTTGGCCTATGCATGTCCAATTGCTCCTGCATCAATAGTTGAAAAATCATTGATTCGCTTTTGCATCCTTGTCAAATATCAGTCGGCTGTGCGTGTGCAGATTCTCTCTTCTCTTGTTACGTTGATTTGTGCTTCTAATCTTTCACAGTATCACACAGTCTTGATTCCTTCAGCTATATGAGTTTGAAATCAGGTAGAGTGATATTTCCCACTTTATTCTTTTTCAGAATTGTTTTTAGCTATTCCAGGTTCTTTGCCTTTCCATGTAAATTTTAGAATAATCTTGTGAATATCTACAAGATGTTTTGCTGGGACTATGATAGGATTTGCGTTAAAACTGTATCAGTGCAGTTGGGAAAATCAACATGTTTACTATGCTGAGTCTTCCAATCCATAAACCTGGAATCCCTCTCCATTTATTTAGATCTTTGTTTCTTTTATCACTGTATATTTTAGCATACGAACTCTATGTGTTGTTACATTTATACCTGAGTGCTTCTTTTTTTTTTTTTCAGCAATTGTAAATGGTACAGTATTTTAAATTTTGGTGTCCATATGTACATTGCTAGTATATATACAGTAGATTTGTGTATGTTGATTTTTTAAAAAAAATTTTCTTGATTTTTGTATGTGGATCCCGTGACCTGCTGAACTCACTTATTAGTTTTTGTAGGCTTGGGTTTTTTTGTAGATTCCTTGGGATTTTTCTACGTAGACCATCATGTCATCTGCAGATAGGGAGTTTTATTTCTTCCTTTCCAATCTGTATGACTTTTATTTACTTTTAAAAATCTATTCCACTGGTTAGAATTTCCAGCATCTGTTGAATAGCATTGGATGGTGGGCGTCATTGCTCTGTTCCCATCCTTGGGGGAAAACATTCCATCTTTCACTATTAACTATGATTTTTTAGGTTTAGGTTTTTTGTAGACATTCTTTATCAGTTTGAGGAAGTTCCCTCCTGTTCCTTTTCTTTTGAGAGTTTTAATCATAAACAGATGTTAAATTCTTTTTTTCTGCATCCATTGATATGCTCATGTGATTTTTCTTTTTTTTTTTTCTCCAAAGCCCCAGTACATAGTTGTATATTCAGTCCTTCTAGTTCTTCTGTGTGGGACACCACCACAGCGTGACTTGACGAGCAGTGTGTAGGTCTGCACCCAGGATCCGAACTGCCGAAACCCCAGCCACCAAAGCGGAGTGCACAAATTTAACCACTACGCCACTGGGCTGGCCCCTGACTCTTCTATGTTAGCCTGTTAATATGGTGAATTGCACTGTTTGATTTTTGAATATTATTTGAATATTATTGCTTGGCATTTGAGTATTTGTTTTGCATCCTAAAACAAATTCCACTTGTTCATGGTGTATAGTTCTTTTCATATATTGCTGAATTCTATTTGCTAACATTTTAAAAGAATTTTTGCAGCTATACCCATGAGGAATGTTGATCTGTAGTTCTCTTTTTTTGGTACTCTCTTCATCTGGTGTTTGGTGTCAGGGCAATAACTGGCTTCCTGGACTGAGTTGGGAAGGGTTCCCTCCTCTTCTATTTTCCAGACTAAATTTTGTAGAGTTGGTCCTAATTCTTTTTTTTTTTTTTTAAAGATTGGCACCTGAGCTAACAACTGTTGCCAATCTTCTTTTTTTTTTCCTGATTTTTCTCCCCAAATCCCCCCAGTGCATAGTTGCATATTTTAGTTGTGGGTCCTTCTAGTTGTGGCATGTGGGATGCCACCTCAGCACAGCCTGATGAGCGGTGCCATGTCTGTGCCCAGGATCCAAACCAGTGAAACCCTGGGCCACCAAAGCAGAGCAAGAGAACTTAACCACTCGACCATGGGGCTGGCCCCTGGTCCTAATTCTTATTTAAACATTTGGTTGAATTCTTCACTGGAACCATCTGAGCCTGGAGAGTTCTTTTTCGGGAGGTTTTTAAATTTAATTTCCTTAATAGTTATAGGACTATTCAAATTACCTGTTTCATTTTGGATGAGTTGTGGTAGTTTGTGTCTTTCAAGGAATTGACCCATTTCATCAAAGTTGCCAAATTCATGTGCAGAGTTTTTCGTAATATTGCCTTTTGATTCTTTTGATGTCGATAAGACCTGATTCATTCCTGATATTAATAACTTGTGTCTTTTCTTTTTTGTTAGCCTTGCTAGGCTGATCAATTTTATTCTTTCAAAATGACTAGCTTTTTGTTTCATTGGTTTTTCTCTATTCTTTTTCTGTTTTCCAATTCAGTGATTTATACTCTTTATTATTTCCTTCATTTTGCTTGCTTTGGGTTTATCTTGATCTTCTCTTTCTGGTTTCTTGAGATGAGAGCTCAGGTTATTGATTTAAGACTTTGCCTCTTTTCCAACATGTGCACGTAGGTGCTATGGATTTCCTCTCAGCCCTGCTGTAGTTGTATCCCACAAATTTTGAAACGTCGGTTAGATTCTGTTGGTTGGTGGTATTGTTGAGTTCTTCACATGCTTGCTGTTTTGTTTCATTGTTCCATGGATTGTTCAGAGACGAGTGTTGTAGTCTCCAATTGTAATTGTGTATCTATTTCTTCTTTCAGTTCTACCAATTTTTGCTTCACATATTTTGCAGCTCTACTGTTTAGTATATAGGCCTTTAGGATTGCTGTTTTCTTGGTAATTGACCCTTCTATTGTTATATAATGTCCCTCTCTGTCTGGTAATTTTTGCACTGACGTCTACCTTATTTAATGTTAATATAGCCCTTCCCACCTTTCTTTTAACTAATGTCTGCAGGGCATATCTTTTTCCATTCTCTTACTTTCAACTAACTATATCATTATAGTTGAAGTGAGATTTTGCAGATAGCATATAGCTGTATTTTTTTATTCACCTACCAATCTGTCTTTTATTGGTGTGTTTAGACTATTTACATTTAATGTAATTATTGATATAAGACTTGTCTGCTATTTTATTTTTTGTTTTCTACTTGTTCTGTTTTTTGTTTCTTTGTTCTCTTTTTCCTACCTTCCTGTGGGTTAAACATTGTTTACCATTGTATTTTGTCTATAGTGTTTTGAGCATAAGCTTTTCTGGTGGTTATTCAACTTATTCCCTTTTATATATATAACTTATCGAAGTCTACTGGTGCCATCATTTTACCAGTTTGAGTGTAGAAACATCTCCCTTTACATCCTTTCTCCTCTCACATTTATAATTGTCCTAAATATTTCTCCTACATACATTGAGAGCCACATTAGACAGTGTTATAATTTCTGCTTCCATCTTCAGATATAATTTATAAAACTCAAAAGGAGAAGGGAATTCTATGGTATTCGCCTATATTTTTGCTATTACCAAGTTCCTTTTCTGTCCTGGTTTTCCAACAGGTCTTCTTTTACTGTTTCCTTTCTGTTTAGAGATCTCCTTTTAGCCATTATTTCAGGGTAGGTTTGCTGGCAACAAATTCTCTTACTTTTTCTTTATCTGATAATATCTTGATTTCTCCTTCATTTCTGGAGGATATTATTTCTGTTGGATATAGAATTCTGGGTTGGCAGTACTTTTCTTTCAGTACTTGAAAAATGTGTCACTTCCTTCTGGTCCCCATGGTTTCTGAAGAGAAATGTACCGGCATTTGAATTGTTTTTCCCCTGTAGGTAACGGACCATTTCTTTCTGGCTGCTTTCAAGACTTTTAGTCTTTAATTTTCAAAAGTTGAAGTATAATGTCTTAATGAGGATTTGTTTGGGTTTATTTGTGGTTTGTTCAGCTTCTTAAATCTCTGGATTTATTTTTTCCTCCAAATTTACGAAATTTACAGCCATTTTCTCGTTGAACACTTTTTCAGCCCCATCTTCTTTTTCTTCTTCGGGGACTCTAATGACACAAATGTTAAATTTTTTAGTTTAGTTAGATTTGTTTTAGTCTCATGTGTTCCTGGAGTTGTGCTCATATTTTTCAGTCTATTTTCTCTTTGTTCAGATTGGGTAATTTTTATTCTGTCTTCAAGTTCTCTGATTCTTTCCTCTGTCCTCTCCATTTTGCTGTTGAGCCCATTCATTGAGTTTTTAAATTTAAGTTGTTTATTTTCACCCTGAAAACTTTTCTGTGGTTCTTCTTTATATCTTCTATTTCTTTGACGAGACTATTTTTTCATTTGTTTCAAGCATGTTTGTAATTTCTTGTCAAAGCGTTTTAACAATGGCTGGTTTAAAATCCTTGTCAGATAATTCTAACATCTGTGTCATCTCGGTGTTGGTGTCTGTTGTCTTTTCTCATGTGGTTTGAGATCTTCCTGGTCCATGTGACAAGTGGCTTTCGATTGAAACCTGGAGATTTTAGGTATTATGAGACTCGCGATCTTATTTAAATCTTGTGTTTTAACAGGCCTCCTCTGCCACAGCACTGCCTCATTACTGCTAGATAGGAGAAGAAGGTTCCTGTTGCCACCTGGGGACAGGAAGGGTTGGGAGCTCAGGCTCCACACTAGACCTCTTCTGAAACCACCCAGTGGGGAAAGGGAGAGGCACCTTGTTACCACAGGATGGGATGAAGTCCAGGCTCCCTGGGCAGTCTCCACTGGACTGCGGTGGAGACAGCCTTACCACCATGCAGTGGTGAAAACTCTGATTCTGCATTGCCTCCTCTGCCTCCATCCAAGAAAGGAGGGGGAGAGGCGCCTCATTACTGCAGGTGGGGGTGGAGTCTAGGCTCTCCACTTGGCCTTCACTGGTGGGGGTGAGGATGGGCTGCAGTCTTCCCTGTGGTATTTGATTGGAACAGAGCAGTCATTGTCTAAAAGATTTCTGTCTTGCTAGATGTCCTTTTCCCTGTCCTTTGGCTGGAGAGAACAGGCTTTGCTGTTTTGCTTTTTGTCTATAGCTGTTGGTGTTTCCTGGCTGCCAGGTTTTCCAGTATTGCCTGGGAGAGATGAGGCAAAAATAAAACCCAGGGATCTCACCACCATGTTGTTCCCTGAGTCCTGAGGTCCCTAGCACTCTGTCTTCTCTCCACCTTTGAATCTTATATTTGTTTCACCTCTAACGTTGAGAATTTTTAGTTGCACTAGCAGGAGGAATATGGGAGGTATGTCTAGTCCATCTTTCAGGGAGAAGTTCAATTTTTCATTATATATTAATTCAAAAAATGAAAAATAAACCCCAGTAATTTTATTAAGAATAAAACATACTATTTGCATAGGGGAAAAAAGACTAGAAATATATATAGTATAGCAAACTACAGTAATGGTAATATTTTAGTAGTGGACCTCTGCGTATTTCTTTTGGTTTACCTCTATTTCACATTTTAAAAATAATGAACATGTGTCACTTTGGAAATAATAAAAATTGTTTTCCCACAAGTTGATTTCCACTAGTGTCTTCCCTTCATACGAACTCCCCCAGGTTATGTTCACTTTTGCTATGTGAGTATGGGTTCCAAACTACTGAAGCCAAATGGGATTCAGATCCTTGTTTTAGCGTGTTTTTTAAAACTCCCAATAAGCTGATGCTTTACAGACTCATGTCTTGACCCCTAACCTCCAGGAACGGATCCTCTGGGCTCTTTCTGCCCAAAGGAATCAGTGGAGCCAGAGGGTAGAGAAGGTCGTATCTTGGGCAAAGGTGTAGGCCCTCTGTGATTGCTACCACCAATGAATGACACTTGTAAGCGGGCTAGCCAGCCCGGACAAACATGAGCAACTCCCACCCCCCCCACAGGAACCTGAAGGATTCCTTAAGAGTCAAAGTATATACTTTGCTACCCTACAGCAACATGTTCTGCTCTGGGGATCAGTTCTAATGACCTTTCTTGTGAGATCTGGTTTATTTTATTTAGATGGAACTGGGGTACATAGAATAAGCTTTTTAAAAAAAAAAATAAATAAGCATTTTCAATTAAGATACTGAATATATCCATCACTCTCCAAAATTTCCTCGTGCTCTTGCATCCATTCCTCCCTCCTCCACCCGCATTCCTCTGCAATCACTGATCTGCTTTCTGTTACTGTAGGTTAATTTTCATTTTCCAGAATTTTATATAGATGGACTCATGGCATGAATTCATTTTTTGTCCTCCTTCTTATTCTCAGCAAAAATATTTTTGAGAGTCATCTACATTGTTGTACTGATAGTTTGTTCCTTTTCGTTGATGAAAAATATTCTATTACATGGATATACTACAATTTTTCTATCCACTCACTTGTTAATGGACAGACAGGTTGTTTCTAGTTTAGGGCTCTAACAGATATACTGCTACGAACATTTATGTAAGAGTCTTTATGTGAACTTAGGCTGTCATTTCTTGTGGGTAAACAATTAGGAGTGGAATGGCCAGTTTTATGGTAGGTGTATATTTAACTTTTAAAGAAACTGAAAATGGCTCACACAGGTCAGAAGAAAATCGAGTCATTGTTCATTCTCTTGTTTTATGGGTCATATGAGATTTTAATCCATTTCAGCCCAGAGTAGTCCACTAATTAAAAAAAAAAAAACCCTGCTACCTACTCATGTTTGATAACTTACAACAGGAAACCTTTCCTTACTGCCAACATAAACCCTTCCCCAAATCCTTTCATCTTTTCTTCTTGGTTAGTCTTAGCAGAAAGCAGCCATTTACCATTCTCATCTTCAGAATATTAGAAACTCTTCTCTTCCCAGAGACTTAATATGTCCAGCTCAGTTCACTTCCTATGGATATTAATTATTATGAAACTATTTCACTTGTTATATTAAATATCAACATATTGCTGGGCCCCTGGCCATTTGAGAAGTCCATTTTCAAGAGACTATTACCACCTCTGATTGAGGTAGGCTGATTTTGGCTTTTGTTAGTTCTCAGAAATTAAAGTATCTGCATGTTCTTGCTACCAAAACAAGAAATTTATTTGATGAAAAAAGTTCTCTATGTACTGTAAACAAGGTATTCCTAGGGGCCACCCATAGGGGCAGATGTGTGACCAGAAGTCCAGGTTCCAGCGGTTGAGGACATGCAGGACCTTGGTCTCTCCAATATGCAACCCCCAACAAAGTTTTTGACAGCTCCTTAAGAACTAGCTAGAAAAACTTGGCCATTCGTTGTCACCTGTTGGCTAACTCAAGGCTAACAATGCTGTCCCCTCTCCACTCATCAGCTACTGGAGGGGCAACAAAGATTCCTAGGGACAAGGGGAGGTGTGAAGAGAAAAACTGGCATAGAGAAAGTGAGGGGCCTCACGCATGAAAAAGGGGTGAGAGATGCTGGGAAGACAGTTACATCCTTGAAGTTTCAGTGCCGGAGCCGCCCACCAGTCAGCTAAGCCTCTACCCAAGGACACGGTCCGGGAGAGAGATGAGGAATGCACGGCAGACCCTCAGAAGATGGCGGTCGGCCGCTCCTGATCCTACTCATGCTACTAATCTTAGCAATAGTGCTCCTGCTGTTCTTCTTCTGTACACGGGGATATCTTGGGGAAAATCTCTCCAAGCAGGGGGAAAGAAGTTGATGTAACCTGGCCTTCTAGGGAGGGTTCAGGGAACAACAGCCTGAAGGGAAAAAACGTTCTGACCCCTCCTGGAAAGGCGGGAAAGGGAGCTTGGACAGCCCTCAAGGAGGAAGCCTTCTGATAATCAGACTCTAAGGAGGACATTCCCTCCTCAGGTCCTCCTGGGAGGCAGATATTCTCCTAGGCCTGTTAGGACAGGAGGTAAATGGTGGCATCCACCCAGGAGAAAGATATGCAAAAGGTACACTCTCCTAAAACAACCCGTAACCCTGATAAAGTTGCAGAAAAATATAATATATTGACACAGAGGAACTGGGAGTATGATGAGGATTGGGAACCCTATAAAATAGTTAATGGTAAAAGAGAAACCCCAAGCACTGTGCCTGTGTGGCTTTCGATCAGACGGAGCTGGGGGCCTGTGTGTACTTGGTCCCCTTATACTTTGCAATACTTCTGCTTTCATTATTATAGGAATAAAGATAGAGGCTTAGGGCCATTCGACCCATGGGGAACTGAGTCTAGACGTTACACCCCGTTTTGCAATCAGTCTTAGACATCTAGACGCCTAGTAGACATATAGAAAAGGTCAATATCTACAATTAACAAAGGTTGCTTGCTTCTCATAGACATACTGTGCTAATATTACAACAAGATATGCTTATGTACCCATTTTGTTTGCCAAAATTATGTACTGGGATAATTCCATGAAATCATAAATGTGTGACCTGGACCCTATATAAGTGCTTGAATGCTTTGAATAAATCAGACTTGGAAACCTCACTTCCAGTCTCACTGCCTCTCATTCGCTGACACCGTCCATCCCTCAGGAAACCTGGACTCTGCTGGAGCTGGACTCCGGCATTTCAGGATATAATGCCATGATGGCCACTCAAAAGACAGAAGGCAAGTGTATGTGTATCAAGTACCAAGACAATCCTCTCTGACATGCCCTCAATGTCTCACTGTCCTTTATATCTTGAACTCAGACACATAAATAACAAGGCAAGCAACTGTCAAGTGAACACCAGTCAGCTTCTCTGGGAATTCAGCAGGGAAAGGAAGGGCACTGCTATGTGTCTAGGGTATTCACAAAAGGTTTCAGGCCATTGAACTGGTCTTGCAGGAAGAAGTGAAATAATACAAAAATGGTGACAACAAAGACATCAAGAAGAGAGAGTGTAAGTGCCTTCTGAGACAGTGAGTAGAAGAGTATGACAGGAGAGGAGGGCTCTGGTTGAGAATGGTGGGAGACAAGGCTGGGAGGCAACAGGGGAGGAGAAAGTTCATGAGGATGGACAGAGCCACTCTAGCCACACTGTTCACAAGACAGCAAAAGCACAGGCTGGGCTCCTGACTCACTGATTCACTTGTTTGGTTAACTGGGATATAGTCCACTAGTTATTCATTTATCCCCATACCAAGTCGGATTAGCACCTACGTGAATTACTTCATAAATGCTTCTTGTTTGATGCTACGTTCAGGAAGTATCTGATGTGTGTGAAGAAAAGGCAAGCTGTTGAACTGTAAGCATAGTATATAAAAATTATATTCGAACATTTAGATGCTTATAGATGCACACACATCTGTAAGGGCACACATTCCATCAGTCAAGTTTTCCTGGTGTAAGCAACAGAATCTGCCTCTAATATAAAAAGAAAGGAATTTACTAGACGGCTATCGGGGATCTCACAGAATTGAAGGCAAGGCCCAAGAGTCAGGTCAGAAAGAACAAGAATCAGGAAGATTCTATGGGCCTCACTGCAGAAACCACTTCAGTTGCCCTGGAATGGAAACAGTCTCAACACTTGTTCTGTCCTCTGGTTGCTCTGATTAATATGCGATGAGCCGGGAGAGAGTCCAGATAGTCCAGCTGGCCTAGCTTTCTTCATGTGCCTAGTCCTTGGCTGAGAGAAAGGAAGATACTTTATTTTACAGCTCCCCAAAGACTGTACCCAACAGGGGAGAGACGGTTCCCAAAAAGGAAATGCTGCTCTCAGAAGTAGGAGGTGGGCACTGGGCAGGTGAAGGACGACAAACCCACAGCAACACTGGTCCCCGCTGGGCACGAGGAATCTACATCACTGTCCTCTGGGATGGTGGGGATTTTTACCACTGTATGATGACTCCCTGAATTTATGCCAAACTCACAAATCTTTGCTCTAAACACACAAGAAAAATGGGCAAACTAAAACAACAGAAAGCAAAAAAGAGTAAAATAGAATATAAAAATCTCCTTGGACCAGAAATCAAAATGACATCATCTGGTGACTCTGGGGTGGGGTGAAATGTCCCCAGTGTCCTTCTGGGCATTAATTACCAGGTGCGATCATATAACTGGATTTAGATTGAGGTCCTGGAGCTCCTAAGAGAGGCAACCACAGACCATCAGAGAGGGTGGAAGAGGGAAGAAAAGAAACAAAAACACAAATTTGCGTACCAAAACTCCAAAACACGAGAAACTCTATGCTAAGAAAGCCCAAAAAATCAACAAAATCAGAACAGGAATTCATTCCAGAACAGACTGAAAGGGGTAAAATAATAAAATAGGTTGGAATGTTTAAAGTGATAAGTGGGAGTTATACTTCCATTAAAAAAGAGCTGTAGGGGCCGGCCCGGTGGCACAGTGGTTAAGTTCTCATGTTCCACTTCTCGGAGGCCTGGGGTTAGCCAGTTTGGATCCTGGGTGCGGACATGGCACTGCTTGGCATGCCATGCTGTGGTAAGCATCCCACATATGAAGTAGAGGAAGATGGGCACGGATGTTAGCTCAGGGCCAGTCTTCCTCAGCAAAAAGAGAAGGACTGGCAGTAGTTAGCTCAGGGCTAGTCTTCCTCAAAAAAAAAAAAAAAAAAAAAAATAGCTGTAAATCATTTAATAGAAATAAGACTGAAATAAAATCAGATGGACATAAAGAATAAACTAGAAATCTTAGAAATGAAAAATACAGTTTTAAAATGCAACATATAAAAATTTTAAAATATACTTTAAAATGCAATAAACAGAGTAAGCTGGATATAGTGAAAGGGTAAATGAGTTGGAAGGCAACACTGAGGAAATCACCTAAAATTCAACACACACACCCCTCGACTTACATGTTTAATAGC
Source organism: Equus przewalskii (assembly GCF_037783145.1). Classification (NCBI taxonomy): domain Eukaryota; kingdom Metazoa; phylum Chordata; class Mammalia; order Perissodactyla; family Equidae; genus Equus; species Equus przewalskii. The sequence goes on along the minus strand of NC_091851.1, from coordinate 17,619,360 downwards.
ATCTCAAGTATTTGTGTGTGTGTGTGTGTGTGTGTGTGTGTGTGTGTGTGTGAGGATTGGCCCTGAGCTAACATCTGTTGCCATTTTCCTCTTTTTGCTTAAGGAACATTGTTGTTGAGCTAACATCTGTGCCAACCTTCCTCTATTTTGTATGTGGGACACTGCCACAGGATGGCTTGGTGAGTGGTGTGTAGGTCTGTGCCCAGGATGTGAACCCGTGGACCCCAGGCTGCTGAAGCAGAGTGCACGAACTGAACTTAACCACTATGCCACTAGGCTGGCCCCCATCTCAAGTAATTTTAAGCAAAGGAACTCCATCCATCCTCAAATCACATCTCTACTAGGAGAAATCACACAGGTCAGAGCAGAGCCACACGGCTGAAGTGGAGGTGCAGGGCCTAATCTGTCATTAAACGAGCATTAGGGTATAGCTTGGTGACTTTCCTTCTATTGCTTTCTTGGACAACTGCTACAATCTTGCATTTTTTAAAACACATATTACCTCAACTAAATAATGAGCATGTTGAAGACAGAAGGGGCTTTATTCTCCTACCCAAGCCCTCAACAAATACTTGATTTAGTTATGCTTTAATAATTACAGTAATGTGTCACTTGACGGGGATACATTCTGAGAAATGTGTCGTCAGGCGATTTTGTCATTGTGCGATCACAGACTGCACTTACACAAACCTCGATGGTACAGCTTACTCCACCTAGGCTCCATGGTGCTAATCTTACGGGGCCACCGTCATATATGCCGTATGTCACTGACTAAAATGTCATTATGCAGTGCATGACTATATAAGGAAATTCAGTTCAATCACACTAGGCAGAACCTAAGAAATAAGGTTTCTACTTTATATTGTGCATAGTTCCATTATTATAGAAACATTGGTTCGAAGGAGTATAAACTTTTTTTTTTAAAGTTCTTGTTCTACTCTCATTAAAACAGTATTTCTCTAAGGTCAACTCCATCATTCTTTTGTTATGGAACCAGAACTGTATTTAATGCTGAGGTAGAGCCAACTCAAGAAGAAAAGGTATGAAAAAAATCCAAATTAGGTAGAATTTTAAAAACTACGTTTAAGAGCAGTAATAACTGAAATGGTAAAAACATTGCTCAATACTACTAGAGCCTAGTTAAAGAAAAAAGTTCTTTGGCCATCTAATCAAGAATAATGCACCCTTCACCCCAAAGAAAGCATTAAGAGAAAGTGGTCACTTAGCGAGATGCACACACACGCTAAATAAGACACATAGCTTTACATACAAGAAATTTTTCTAAATCTAGGAAAACTGAATGATTTCCCAAGGAAATATAAATTTAATTTAAAAACTAGGGAACATGAACAGGCTATAACTAAAGAAGAAACTGTAAAGGCAGTAAAAAACACTTGAAGATATGCACATGCACATAGTTTTATAGGAGTTTATCAAACCTTCAATGAACAGATGATTCTCACATTATATAAACTGTTCCACAAGGGAGGAAAACCTGAAAAGCAACTCATTTTACAAAGCTATCCTAAGGGTCTCTAAAACTAGACATAAATAGCATAAGAAAACTAAGTCAATCTCATTTATGGGTAGGTAATAAATCATAAACAAATTAGCAAATCAGTGTTGAAAGAACATTCATAAATAGGTTTTATACCAGTTATTGAAGGGTAATTTAACATTAGAAAATATATTAACATCATTCACTCCATTAAAATTAACAGATAATAAAAACTATTATTATTTTCTAAATCCTCAGAAACTCATTGGATAAATTCAAAATCTATTCCTAGGGGTGGCAGGGAGGAAGAGATTTTTTAGGAAACTAAGAAAAAAGGAAATTTCCTTAATTTGATAAAGGTCATCTATAGAAAGCTCAGCAGCCATCATACTTATTTACCATGACAGTCAGGAAAGAAACAAGGATGCCTACAACTGTTCTTAGCTAATGAAATAAGATAAAGAAAGCTGTTATTAAAAATTAGAAAAATGCACTTGCAGGTAATATGATCAATCATCTAAAAAATCCCAGACTTAAGTAACAATTTTTTTGACTAATTGAACTCTGCAAAGTAGCTAAACAAAAGTTAAGTGCTTATTATTGATGAAGAACAAAGTATTTAAAGAAATGTAATAGGAATTTTAGAAAAACAATTCATAAGTAGTTTCTAAAAATATAGAAATAGACCTTAAAAAGTATACAATACCTAAACGAAAAAACCCATTTTACTAAAAGATGTAAAAATTCTGAATAAATGGAGACAGTGTTCTGGATAGAAAGATTTCCTATTTTTAAATCCTTCCCACACATTAGTCTAGAAAATCAATCCAACATTGATCAAAATCCCAAGGGGACTTTTCTGGTACTTTGATAAGGTGATTCTCATGTTATTAAGCAAAAAAATATCTAAGAATTTTTTAAAAATTGAAAAAGAACAAATGGGCAACTGACCTGTCATATATCATAATAAGAAATTATACTAATCACAAGTTTTCAGTGAGAGAAAAATCATGGAAGACTCCCAGGTGCCACTTAATGAGACAGAACACTGGAGGAGGTGGGATGGGAGCAGGTGTGGTGGAAGAGGGTGACTTTGTTAAGGTACACTGATTGTGAGAAGCCCATTAGACCTCCACATGGAGATGTGGACAGACAGCTGGATGTGTGAGCTTAGGGGAGAGGTCTGGGCTGCAGAGAGTGACATTTAAAACCGTGGGATGCATGGAGCTTTTACTAGATGTTTGGTTTCCTTCATGGGAAATTATATAGTTTGAGTTTGCAAGTAAATTTCAGAAGTTCACCCATCCCATCTGCATTTGTTTTCTGAGGAAACAGGCAGAGGTATATTTGGATCAATTTAGTAGAGGATTAGAAAAATTAATCTCTGTACTTCTTTTATTATTCCTGTAATAATTTCTTCATTATTTTAAAGTACTTTTCATTTTAATGGCATTTCTCTTTAAAATCACTAATAAACTTTATCTCCTACAAGGAGGCAAAGCCTCTGACATTCGAAATCCCCTCTCCATTGTCAGATGGCTCCTTCATTCCCCCTGAACACACCACAAATCCCGCCTTGGTCCTGAGTTTACAAAGGCTGTGCCCCGAACTGGCTTCACAACTACCCTGACCGCTACTCCATCTCTAACGACTTGAGAGCTCCATGAAGTCTGTTCCAGCCCATGATCTCTCCTCCCTACCTCCAAAACATACTCACGTGGTCTTAATCATACACTCTCTTGTGCTTTAAACATTTCTAATCTATTCCTCAAACTATAGGAACCCACTAAGAAATGTGAATGAATTTCCACTTACGAACACCAAAATAATGCACTATTTCTAATTACATACTTTGCTTTTTACCTAAAAAGTACATGATCCAACTTAAAATCCACAAATCAGTTGCAACCAAATCTAAATTAAGAGAACTCCATTGTCAACCTAGAGACCAAACCAGTAATACTGGGAGACAAGATGCGGTCAAGCTGTGAAGAGAGCCAAGGCACACAGGACAATGATGGTCCATCAGGACTGATGACACAGCCCCCCCGACAGGTCACACAAGTCCTATCCAAGGCAGCACCTTCTTCACTATGAGGCCTGGCTGCAGGATTTAGGGATACGGCCCCAGGAAGGGGCGGCCAATGCTGGGGGGAAAACTGTACCTTATCTTCACTTACCTCCTATAATTGTCCCCATTGAGTAAGGAGTAGAAAATTGGTTTATGGTAACTCATCATATATGTGACCCCAAGCAACAAGGGGAGAGTGAGAACTCCATGTGTAAACATGCAAAAACACACATGCACACGTGAGCATACACACTCCAGACAATATGGCCAAGCATGCTATACAAAATTGTATGTATAATGTGAAACAATCTGAGTTAGGAAACTGGGATTGTTGCCACCACCATTTATTTATCTAGTTCATAACTAAATATAGAATACTATAGGAGTGGTAGAATGCAAAGAAGTCCCTGCCCTTAAGGGGCTTACAATCTTATTAGGGAAATAGGACAGGCACATAGTAAGCTGGACTCTAAGAAAGCATATGCTAAGAAATGCCCCAAGAATTCAGAAGGCAGAGTAGTTTAAGAACATAGGATTAGGAGTCACAAAACTCAGTTCCACTCCCGGCCTGGTAAGTCAGGGGACTTCTCTGGGTTTATCACCCCAGCTGCAAAATGGAGTAGTGAGATTTAGAGGCCGTCTGCATCGTGACTGATCAAAAGCGGAGGCAGTTTTATGGAGGAGGTGGCACTTGAGCTGGACACTGAAGGAAGACAGAGAAGGCATTTCAGACAAGGAAAGCGGTACTGAGGTAGCCGTGAGCGTGGGGTCTGGAGGGGAGAAGAAAGGGAAGGGTCACATGGAGCAATGGGAGTGAGGTAAACGGGCGGCTGTGGAGGCCTCAGGCACTACCACAGAGGAATGAGTATGTTCCTCACATTTACATCAGTCAGTTACAGTACATAATTCCAGAGAGTAGAAAATACCAGAGAACAATGGCAGCATTTTATCAAACATTTCACTCAATTTCCAGAAAATATAAAACAATTAACGTTATACCTCTACATTTAAAATTGACATCAAGAAACTGTCCCAACTGTCAAAATGTAAACCAATTCAAAGTTTACCTTCTTAGTAAACATATCTAAATCTCTTAATTCAAAAGGGCATTTGATACAAATTATATTATCCCAATAATTCCAACATTTATTTTCTACTATGTTCCACGCACTGTGGAAATAAAAATGAGTAAGACAAGGTCCCCGCCCTTGAAGAGCCCGAAGCCTGGCAGATGAGACAAACATCAACCGTGCCCACCCAGAATGTGCTAAGACGCACGGCGTGATCAAGATATGAACACATGGCTATGGAGTAAAAACGATCGAGCCATCCCTTCCGAAGGAGTTTCAGCAAGGGCTCAGGGGAGAGAGGTCAAGGGCTCAAGGAGAAATGAGTTTGGCAAGGAGAAAGCATCTGTGGGGAGGTCAAAGCTTCTAGGCCGAGGGCACACGGCTACACACAGGGAGAGTGTAGGCGCATGGTGTGGCCAGGGCCTAGCACAGGCGCAGAGTGTACACGGCAACAGCTAGTGACATGGAAGCCCAGGCTTAGTCCTATAAAAATGGGGAGCCACTGTCTGTTATGTTTTAATCAACACTAACCCTGGCTTGTAAGGTCAGGAAGAGACAGGAAAGAAAGTGAGCAATGAGGTTCTGTCTGTGTCATGAGCAGTCTAAGTCCTTCTCAGCAAATTACACTGTTCAGGAAAACTCCACACCCCCCATCACCTCCTTTCCTCATCCTCTCTTCTTTCCCTTTATCATCTGGCGAGTCTTCAAAATGAGGCTGGAACTGGAAAAGCATAAAACAAACAAAGAGGCCTAGAAATGTGCATATATGGCTAATTAAGTGACCAGAGGTAATGGTACTTGTATTGTACAGAGGTCTACAGATGAAGAAAACTAATTTTTTCAGAAGATTTCTAAAAGTGCCTAATTCACACCAAAGAGTTGGAAAATCTCATTCAACATGGGAAAAGTATATAGAACCCTTGTAGAAGACTCCATTTCCAACTATTTTCCATCAAACATCAGTGTTACAAACATGGTACCACAGGATTTCAAAGCCTATCCTCACACAATTAAGATCTGACCCAAACTGGATTGTTTGACTTAAAAAATAAAAAGATACAATGCGTAATTCCAAGTCTTAGGTTCTCAGCTACTACCAAAATATGTCAGTACATGAATAAACTGCCTAGTGAAGAACATGCAGTAAAATGGAGACGCAAACAAGCCATCCCTTTAGGGTAGGTACTAAATTCCAACTTCTCATAAGAATATTATAGAACCAATTCCACAAAAGTAACACCTTTTTAAAATTACATTTTATAATGAAGAAAATAAATCTGTGTATTTTATTTAACATTCATTCTTAAATTACAGTTATGCCAAAACAAACTGCTTCTGATGAAGGAAACATTAGTATAATCCTAAAAACATGCATATACACTTAGTAGGATCTTCTACATTCCTAAATAAATTACATGCATGATATACATTAACCAATAAAGAATACCAATATGAGAATTCAGGACATTTATTTTTCTGCATGGAGATTTAACTACTGTACAAGACACACACACAAAACAAACCCACAAAGCAACTGTGTGTAATAGGTAGTGAGAGACACTTAAAATAAGCGTATTCAAAATGCCTACAAACAGAGTTTTTTTTTTAGGCAACAAAATATCTTCAGTCCTTGACATCTTCTCACACTCACCTAGCACCACAGATGCAAGGACTTACAGTAAACGTGAACAATCTCATGCTTGAAACCTAAAGCATGCATTGAATAGAATTTATACATTATGATCTACTCTACTAAGTATGCAATACATACTTCTAATATTTTATACATTAGATTACCCTGCAGCATTGTGAAATTTTAACATTTATGCAAAACAACTTTTGAAAGACGCATGAAACAAGTTTTTAAGGATCACCCCCAGGCTGTTTACACAGGCATTGGTTTGGTTAAGTGGGAAGATGGCAGCAGCCTCAAGGTTCATACTGAATGAAAATGGTATATGTGCATGTCAACACATGTAAAAAACACATATATACACAGATGGCACAAAGATTTGTGCAGTTGGAATCACCAGTGCAAATGCATGCATTTGAGGTACTTATTTCTTCCATGGTCAGGTATAATTATGCACAGCCACGTTCCTCAAGTACTAAATATTTCAGGCCTGATCAAATGAAAAGCTGTAAGAAGTGTAAATATGAGATATTTATATAGTTAATTTCAAAGTGCTATGCTTTTAATGAACATTTGTTTAACATTATACGTTTACATATTTAGTTTAAAATATTTACCAACCAATAAATTTTCTCATTGTAAAGAGAATGACTGGTAGTTATACCTGGCCAAGTGATTTAAATAGCATACTTTTGAAATTCTAGCAAGAACAGTAGTGAAATAGTAAAATACTTCATTATTGCTTCATTGGACCAAGAAACCTAAAAGACATAGAAAAACAATGCTTCACTGATGAAAACTGAATATCCAGAACAGCGGTACATGCCCCACAATGGCCTCTGTCCAATCAAAACTAAGCACTCCCCACGTTATCGATGCCATTGGCATCCACATGGATGTCAGGCTCCCCACCACACAAAGATGAGGGAACAAAGCGGCTAACAGTGGGACACAAACAGCTCTTAAGCTCTGGCAATTCTTGCTTCAGGCGTTCCAACTGCTCCACTTGGAATATATTTGGCTGTTCAGGCATCCAATCATATATCCTATGATGAAACAAACACAAAACACATAAAATAGTGTAATTTTATGGTTTACTTAAGACTCGTCTGAGTTAACCTTTTCAGGAGACTTTGTTTACAGAATGCCGGGAACATCCATATTATGGGTTTTTTCCCTAAGATACAAGCATCAGTTCCATTTAAAAATATTTCTCTTCTCCCCAGCCTTTCCAATAATCCAGAAGAGCAGCATCTCCTTTTGTACCCCTGATGCAAAAGAGCTGATTAAAAAGCAATTGAATCAGAAAACAAAATCAGTACCTTACTAGTGATTCTTCAAGTAGCTTCTCTCGAAGTCAATCAACGGGCAATGCCTTATTTTACAGATGGGAAGCTATTAAGAGGCAGGGCTGGGATTCACACAGTTCTGATTCAAAGCACTAAAGATCAAGATGAGAAGGACTGCTCACCAGTGTGAGAATTATCCTAAAGCTGTGCAGTACAGGCAGAGGAATCCAGAGTTGAGAGCCCAGAAAAAGCGCCATGTGACGATGGCAGCACTGGCACTGCCCATCAGCAGAGAAAGGAGGGCCTTTCGTGCCTAAATGTGAAAGCCAGGCAACTTACGTGAGGCACTACAAGAGAATCTTTACGACATCACAGTAGGAAAGAATTTCTTAAACAAGATAAAAAAATGTATTGACTCCATTAAATATTTGACTATATTAAAACAGACTTTCTGTTAAAGACACATGTAAGAGAATGAAAAGTGACCTGTGGGTCAAAGTATCAGACTGAATAGAAGCCTCTAACTTTAGTCTCTCCCTATATCCCGTTAAAAAGAAAATAAAGCAGTTCAGAAAAAAATCCACGAGCATGAGGAAAAACCAAAGAGACATGGCAACAAAATTCTGGAAGCTGGAAAACAGATGGATAAGTAATAAAAAGTGTTTCAGTTAGCAGAACGGAAAAGGCCAACTCACAAGGCAACAGTGGAAAAAACAAAAAGGCTGAGTTAAAAGCAGCACCAAATCCCTCTAGAACTGGGGTGAAAGAGAGGGGCTGCAACAGGGAGGACAGGCGCAGGCTCTGAGCACAGCAAGCACGCCCCTTCCTGCTCCTCCCCGACGCCAAGCGAGGCGTACTTCGAGAATTACAATCTCTTGGAACGGAGGACATGACCACGTGAGGATTTAGGCATTTTACAAAACCACCAGCAGCACCAGGGGAACTAGAGACAATACACACATCTAACAAGTGCTAAATACAGAGAGAGGCCCCCTTCTCCAGCTCTCTTCTGTCACCTGACTCCAAGAACCTGGCAGCCAGACCTGGATTCTCTAGGTAGAATATATAGATTCTTCTATGAGGAATCTGATCAGACAAAACGTAAAGTTCTAAATCCACTGACACCAGAGGTATGACCAAACAGGCTCCCTGATCACCCCATCGTGAAATTCTAGTCAACAAGCCCCATGCACACACTCAGAGCTTCCAACAAGCTTTGTAGATCCCGATTCCTTATTGCGAGAAGCAGCCAATGATTTCCAAACATCTGAGAAAAGCTTCTAACTTGTAAGATAGTGAGCAAAAGACAAGAAAATTCCAAAAAGACAAAAAAAAAGTTTTTTTATGCCTTCAGAGAAATAGTACTTGCATTGAATGAGAACAGGCTGTTATAAATATAGAAAAAAGAGCATTTCAAAGAAAAAGGTTCTTGGAAATTAAAAACACAGTAAGACATGAAAAACTCAGTAGAATGGATGGAAAATAAGGCTGAGGAAATCTTACGAAGTGGAGCAAAAAAACAAAGATAGACAATAGAAGAAAAGATAACAATTAGAAGTTTGGTCCAATAGTGTATAAGATGCAAACAAAAGGAGTTCTATAAAGAAAAAACAACCTCACAAAAATGGAAGGGATAAAAGTTGAAGAATGCACAAAATTTTCCACATCATTGAGGACATATATCAATAGACTAAGAGGGCTACCACGTGCCCAGCACTACGTGTGAAACCAGATCCACAAAAAGACCCATCTCTCTGAAATTTTACAACACTGGTGACAAAAAGAAGACTCTCCAAGCTCCCAGAGAGGAAACAAAGAAATCATATGTGAGGGAACAGGAATCAACATGGTTTCACACTCCTCAACAGCAACACTGGAATTGTAAAGATGACAGAGAAATGCTTTCAAACTCTAAAGGAAAATGATTTCTAACATGGAATTTTATGCCTGGCCACAATACTTCCAGACATGCAAGAGCTCAAAAACATTTACTTTCCGTGTCCTCCTTTCTCAAAAAGATAATGAAGGATGTGCTCCATAAAAACAAAGAGAGAAAACAAGATAGTAAAACAAGAGAAAAAAGGATTTGGACTATAGGAAACAGGAGCTCTGACACAGGAACTGTAAGGGAGCAGTCATCACTCAGGATGGCAGTTGTGCCCAAAGAAGTCAACCAATCTGTACTGGAGCAGTCTGAGTGAAAAAGAAGGCGTGCGAAGGGCTATCACTCCAAGTGGGCCACTGCTACTCTACCAGCTTTGTAACCTAAGGACAGAGTGTTCTAGTGAGACTGAACCAGAATCTTGCTGAATATGGTTTGCCTTAACTATGTGCCGATGAGTTTCCACTCTGACAGGTTCATTGTGCGCTGGGCTACTCCTGAGAACTGATGGTGGGGTATGATGAGCACAGAACCAGGAAAACACAGAACAGCCTGTTCCACGTGACCATATTCCTGCTGTGCTTCCAATGCCTGACCACAGACAAGATGCCTTATCATGCTGAGCTAGAGACCTAGTGGGTGGCAATCAGTTCAGAAAGTAGCATTTAAAAAGGTGAGGGCCAGTGGTGCAAGGAACGAGCACACACATGAATAAGAAATATCCAAGGAGCATTATTGTTAAAATTTTGTTTCAGGTACACACTTGTAGATATACATATCTCTGTGTACAGTGGATTGCAATGTAAATGCATTTCTAACCGGGTTGGGGTCAAAAGGTTTGAAAGTCATTGCCCTAGAGAAACTTCATACACATATTTTAGGAGACACTATTATGTAATATCAAAAACTTGGCAACCACCTAAGTGTTCTCAAATAGGAGAATAAATTGTGGCAGAGACATGCAGCCAAGCATATTATCCAGCCATGAGGATGAATAAATTATAGCTATATGCAACAAATGGACTCATTTTAGGAACATCAAAACACATGGAAAAAAAGTAAAAATAAAGTTAAAAGCCATGCAAAACTAAATGGTACATGGTTTAGTGATACAAATTAGGAATTTAAAAAACTTTTAAAAAGAATACTAATTTGATAAGCAGTTATACCTGAGGGAGGAGATAGGGGAATAGAATTAGGGAGAGGCACACAAGGGACTTCAAATCTAAGGATAATGAAAGTTCTTTACTTTAAAAGTGGTGTCTGTTATAGTATTTCTTTTAAATCATTTGAGCAGACAGTCATTTTTATAAAAAGAGGGAACAGTGCCAACTTACGAGGCAAGTACTTGGTACCCATACCAAAATTAGATAACCATTTGAGAAACGTAAATTAAAGGCCATCTTACTCATTATCATAAATGCAGAAATCCCCAAATATCAGCAAATCAAACATAGTGGTTTATATGAGATAATATATCACAAAACTATGATTAACTGTAAAATCTACTGTGTTAACACCTTTGTAAAAGAAGAGAACACAATGGTTTTTGACATACTAAAACACCCATCCTCATCACACTTCTCCCCAGTGTAAAATGAATCAAAGGCTCACAATCACTAATCATTCAAAACCTTCTATATAATGTCCAAATTTGACAATGACAAAAATAATAGCATAAGCACATTAAGTACCAGAAGAAACAGCTAAAAAAAATTAGGACACAGAACTCAGCTGGAGACAATGAAAGGGATAGTGGACGGCTGGTTTTTATTGTAAGCCTTGTAGACTATTTGATTTTTAAAATTATATACGTATAGTTATGCATATATATGTAGTTCTTTGATTAGAATTAAATAGAAAGAATTTGAAGGGTAAAAAGCAGCTCTAACACAACCCACCGCACCTCTCATCAAACCCTAGCAGGAGCCGCTGCTGGGCTGTGTCCTCAATGTCCTCTGCGCCCTCAACGTCCTGCCCCATTTGTGCTCTCACCTCTGCCTAAAACGCAAACCCTGTGAAAGCGAATTTAATCACACCGCCCCCAAATTCATCTCAATGCTTCTTTTTAAAAATTATTCTTATTGACCGTGGGCCTGAAAGAACTCACTTTCTTCAGGGCCTTTTATATCACATAGCATCTTCCTGTTCTCCACCACGTGTTCATATTTGGCTCCAAGCAAGTGAGGTTGTTGAGATGAAGGATCTGCCTAAAATTTGTATATCCCACAAAACTGTACATGGTATAATCTCACAATACGCTTTTCTTGCCTGAAAATATCTGCAATCATTCCTTCCTCCTCCTTAAAGAAATATTCTTCAAAACTTTGCTAAAGCCGGAATTTCCTTCAAATTGTTCCTTTAAAATTTTAATTTTCCATCAGTTAGGTAGAAATGTCTATTAAAAAGAGCTATGAATCATTTGCTGCTTAATACAAAATTAACCAAATAGTTAAAAAAAGGAAGGCAGGCATTATCTGGGCTGTAATTTTAAAACCATACTAATTCAGACAAAATAGTGAAAAAAAAGTTTTATTAAGGAAGAGATATAACTGTATAGAACAGAAATATGAACTAAATTCCAGGAAAATATTTTTCAAAGCAGGCCTGGTAAGAATTTTATCACTTTCTCTTTGTATAATGCTGTTCAAGTATTAACAAGTCTGCTCATCCCTCTAACTCATGCCCTCTAACGACAGCCCTTCTAACTCAAAGTTCCTTTATGCTAAGCAACCTTTCCGTCTCTCAGATTAGTGGCTCTCAAACCTGCATCATAAACTCCCGGGGAGCTTATAAAAAAGGAAAAGAAAAAGATCTGTTCAACAAATATGGGAGCTCCTACTGTGTATCCCACATTGTTGTGACCTCTGGAGATAGGGCAGTGTATGAAACAGGCAAAGAGCTGGTCCCCATGGAGCTTGTTGGGGGCAGGGGGGAGGCGGGGGCTGGGAAAGGTGGTCAGGGAGAATGTAAATTAAGTAGGATATAATATGTACATGGGTATATCAGATGGTGGTGAACACCATGGAAAAAAGTCAGGAAGCACATTGTGAGCAGAGTTGTTATCTGAATTAGGATATTCAGGGAAGGGCTTACTGAGATGGTGACATTTCAGTCTTTCCTGGAGAGAAACAGCGGGAGGCCAATGTGGGGGTGGCTTGAGGGAAAGCTGTAGGAGAAGAGGTCAGAGACAGAAAGAGGGCAGATGTAGTGGTGGGGGATTGGATGGGAGTCAGCCCACACAGGGCCACATAAGGAACTGGGATTTCACTAGAGGTGACACAGAAACTGCGGGAGAGTTTTACCCAGTAACCTGACTTCGGCTTTAACAGGCTCCCTCAGGCTGCTGTGCTGAGAAGACGGAGCAGGGACGCATGGGTGGGGCCAGTCACCAGCGAGCAGGCTACTTGACTAATTCACCTGAAAAATGAGGTGGCTTAGGAGAGAGTGACAACAGTAAAAGTGGTGAGTGGATGGAGTCAGGATATGTTCTGACAATATAATCAACAAGATTGTGTCTGGCTGGATTTGGGGTATGAGATAAATAGAGTTATGAAAGACTCTGAGGATTTGGCCTGAGAAACTGGAAAGACGGAGCTGGCATTTATACTGAAATCAGCAAGTCTTCGGAAAAACAGGTGTTGGCAGCTGGATACAAACGTTTAAAGGTCTAAGGAAGGGTCTGAGCTGGAGACATAAAAGTTCGGGAATATACAAAGGTAGGAAAAGCCACAAAACTGGAGGACCTCACCACAGAAGCTGGTGCAGACAGAGAAGAGGTCTGGGGCAGACAGCCACTCCCACCCACAAGACGACTTAGCGCGTCTGGGTTAGGGCCCAGTCACGCGAATTTTTAACAAGCTTCCCAAATGACTGTGGTACTCCAAAGTTTGAAAAGTTCCAATGACAAAAAAATGTTCAGATAAATCTCAGGCCAAACTACAGATTTTTTTAACTTAACTAAGTTTAATATTATTTTTCATTTTCTAAGATGTGAACTACTGTTTTCCTAACATTCCATAGAAATTTTTCATGAAAAACAAATACCTATCATAAATTAGACCATTAACTCCAAATTCCTTCAATTTCTTTCTGTTTTCAGGGTCGTTGGTATCATCACCCCAGCAGAATATGACTAGTCCCTTAGCTTTTGCCTCTTGAATGTAGGACGGGTTTCTGAGCAGGTCTTCAGTATGTGCATTTATCCCCTAAAAGAAGAAAAATAGGTTTCTCATGAAAAAGTAACTTATTAACTGCAGATGCTAAATGGTCATACTCTAGATCAGTGCTCTCCCAAGTAATGGGCAGAAAAAGAAAACGTGAGAAGTTTTTCTTACAATTTATTTTATTGAACAAGTTTACAGTCTAACCATTTTAGGTGACTCATAAAATCCACTCAGAAAACTAAACTATAAACTTTACTTAGCCTAAGCCTGCAAGAAAATATTTTTTCCCCCTAAGAAAAATTAGCCCTGAGCTAACTACTGCCAATCCTCTTCTTTTGCTGAGGAAGACTGGCCCTGAGCTAACATCCATGCCCATCTTCCTCTACTTTATATGTGGGATGCCTGCCACAGCATGGCTTGCCAAGCAGTGCCATGTCCGCACCAGGGATCTGAACTGGTGAACCCTGGGCCACCGAGAAGCGGAACGTGCGAACTTAACCACTGGGCCAACGGGCCGGCCCCAGAAAATATTTTCTTTTGTTCATTTAACTGCTTTTCATTCTCAGATCTAATATCCTCATTTTTAAGTAGAGCTCCTGCTTGTTATACATAGGTCAAAACTAAAAAATTAGATGTATAAAGTAACATGAAACCTTATTTACTACTGCTCTAAAACATTTTAAAAAATTAAAATTAAAAAATTCAAACATAGCTTACCAGTAGATTTTCAAACTGTGCAAAGCTCATTGCAATGGGGGTTGTCCGAGACCTGAGGTCCATGAGTTCAGGATAAATATCAGACTTTCCTTGAGTCAAAAATAATATGGGATATTTGTTCTGCTTTTGCCGAACCCTAAGAAAGGCAATTTAAAAGATACTTTTCATTGGGGAAGTAATTATACTGTTTAGAAATTTTAGAAAATTCTAAACATACAAAGAAAACAAACCCAAAAACCCCATAATTTCATTACTGAGACATAACCACCATCAACATGCATTGCCTTTCAGTCAAAATAAAATTTTTTTCTTAATTATTCTACACAAGAGCTAAAATATTCTCAGAAATGGGGAACAAGAAAGTCCTTGTGGGCTTATAATTGGGTAAGGAGGACGTTACATGCCTGTAAAGTGAAACACAGGGCAGAGGTAGACCCAGGGGGCATGGAGGGCACCCCAGCAGGTAGTCCTGAAGGGATGTGAGAATATGTATAACCTGACTGAGAGGAAAATTCAAACGCGAAGCCTGGGCAACTTTCCCACTTCCAACCATGACCTTTCTATCCTAAGTCCTAGCTACAGTCTAAGAGTATAGGAGAAAAAAACTGAATATTACTCACATTGTGCAAATATCTGCATCAAATGAAGAAAACACTATTCTCCTCTTCCCAGAATTTTCTAAGACAGTTTTTAAAATTATATCCAAAAACAGATTCATGTCAAAATATGTTGATAAGTTACCATCCCACATTCCATCCTATGTGGAAGAAATTAACAGGAAAACTAAAGTCATTAAATACCCTAAAATTACAGTGCTGGAAAAAAATCTTGATAACATCTAGTCCAACACTTATTTTACAGATGAAGCCTGAAAACATTCACTTGCCCAAGACCACACAGCAACTTAGTGATGGTGCAGCTATCATAATTCAAGTATGGAGAACTTATATACAAAGTGACTATATTATCAACAGACTTTTGCTTTAACGAATTAAGGTTAACAAAGTAAAAGCTAAAACTCTGGTAATTTGCAATCAACTATGACTTTAAAATATAATCTTCATAAACTAAAGGACCAAAGGACTCCACTTCACCTGCTTATTCTGTAACTCATTACAAAAAACCCCTGGTTATTACGAATTAACAGTTAAAAATCTCATTCTGTGGGTCTTAAGCATATCAACTACTCTCAACAAATAATAAAACTAAGTCTCCAAATATAGCTAAGATACCAAGAACCCTGTTGATATTCAAACTTTAAATGTTTTAAGTATTAGTCATTAAAATAATCTAAAAGCTCAGAAAACTAAAAATCACTTATTAGGAAAACCTTGGTTCAACACTCACTATGTTAACCAGAACCAGCTTATCATAAATAGCTACTTAGAAGGCATGATATCTGCGGAGATTTCTTTTCCTAGTTAATTATTACTAGCTAATGCCACTTAACAGAAAATTAGGAAATTATTTAAAATACATGTTTAGATGGGGGATAAGAAAACAAAAACTAACCACAGAGTTATGAAGTTGACTGTCCAGAAAGTTCTCACTGTTCACTTTGTAAGTATGCCCAGAAACCATCCATATTAATGTGCATGAGAAACATGTAAACTGAAATTTCTACTATCATACATTCATCACTACTTCAAGCACTCTGCGTTAGTAAAAGTGTAAGACAGACTTTATTAATAAAAGGACCAACAAGCACTGTGTTTGCTAGAAGAAGCCACAATAAGATTTCAGTCTCACTTATTCCATTAAAATGAAGAGACAGGGATGAATGCATTTAAAGAAATGGAGAGGGAGGAAGAAGAGGGTGTTACACAGAGAATTACTTACCCTCTGTTGGCAGATCCATTTTATTTCTATGTTAAACCCTACGTCTTCTGGCAAAGACTCTAAAACCTAGAGTTTTGTTTGTTGGTGGTAAATTTTGTTTTGTTTTTCGTGAGAGGAATGGTAGGATAAGAAGAAAAAAAGGAAAACAATTACTACAAAAAGAAATCTATAAGAAAACATATCACTAGTAAGGATAAAAAATGTTATGTGCTTTCAGCATAACCCACTATCTTTTCTCATACTCAAAAACTGGCAGCCTGGTTAATGATCAAGTTAAATAAGAAAGTCAAAAAAATTAAATAGCAAAAGCAGTAGTCTCAGGCAACATCTGTGGTAACTGATGACTACTACCACAAAGATGAACCTTCAACCTAAAATCCTTCACCATCACTACTGAACATGCCAAATCAGCTGTAGTAAGACAGGCGACCTCATGAATTTAAGAAGACGTTTGTCATGCTTTCTGAATTGCATTCAGGCTTGCCTGAGGCTGCCAATCTACCATACTAAGAAGTGGCTATATGAAAAGCCACGATTTCTAGCTTATTTCCAAGGCGGTGATGCTTAACAAACACTATACTGAGAACCCCCTGAAAAGATGTCATCTCCAAATGAAAGAGTATGCCGAGGCTCATTAACAAATAAGGCACTATCTATATAAGCAAACAATAAGTTGTCAACTTATCCAGACTAAGTTACCTGGACATTTTGCAAAAGATCATTTTGGCTGCATAACTAGAAAGTCAAATTGAAAATATGAAGCTTGAATATTAACGTACAAAGAGCTGACTTGTTGAGTCTTCAAACATGAAGACCAGGCAAACACATAAACATACTCAGGGCAAAATGAATTTCAAACAGATTGTTTTTTAGCTCAATTTATTTCAGAAGTTTAGAAATCATTTAACATGTATAGGATATACAGTATTTAATTGTATAAGAGCCAATAAAAGCATACTAACAGATAACACAGTGGTGAGAACACAGTTGGGCGTAGGCTGACCTGGGATCTAGCCCTGGGTCTGCACTAACCAGCTGCATGGAAATACAGCACCCAGACCAGTTTGTCTCAGTTTGATGTGGGTCTTCTTTACTTTCTTCTCTGATATCTTTAGCCTTATTTATTTTTAATGTACCTGTCACATTTTTACTGCACTAATGCAAAATTAGAAAAATAAGGACACTAGTGTATATTAGTGTTGACTACTAAACATCAAATTTGCAGATTCTCCTTCATACTAAGATTGGATTTGGCCTTTCTTTAGTTTTAAAATTTCTCTGTGATTAAATTATAGTGATGGTAAAGTGGGTGAATAAATGAGTGTGTGTGTTTAACTTCTTTGGCTAAGTAAATGTTGTCAAACCTCTGAGACACAATTTTTTCTTAAGTGTTTTTCTGTTCTATGAAATCATGAGATTTCTAAGAAGCAAATGATTTCAGAATTTTGGACTAGAACAAATGACTTTACTTAGCTGGGCTTCATAAATATATGAAAAATTATTCAAATCATGTTTTAAATACACTAGGACAACGTCCATTGCAAGGACAAGGGGCTCTCTGGTAGCATCCTTTTTGTAGGGTGAATAATCGCGATAAATTGAAATTACCCAATTTTGCCTAAGAAATCTATTGTACCTGACATCACCAAAAAAGACAATGGAGAAGAGTAGAAGTTAGGAAATGGAGCCAGTAGGAACCAAAGCAGACCCAGCATGGTCAAGGAAAGTGTCTGGTATCCATGTAGGCTTGCCTGATGCTGTCAAAGGGATTCCTGTATGAATTGTGCCTAATTTTTAAATCGTCATGCTAGTTTTCGTTATGCTTTTTCACAACAAATTCTTGAAACTCGTGGCGTATTTTAAGTAACCAGGGCACTTATTTTCTCTGCTTGGAGAATTTCATTTCTCTCTAAAAGCTAAGGAACAGTTTTAAATATTGTAAAAATGCCTCTCCCATCATTACATCTCCCTCCCACCCCTTTTTATGAGCCCTCTCCTTCCTGTTTATATACAGAAATATGTGAATTTCCTATTCTTACCAAATTAACCCATTGAGGTGGGAATTTTTATTCATTTGAGAAGATACGTTACTCTTAAAAAAAAAAGTAGCACCACAACTAGAAGGACCCACAACTAAAATACACAACTGTGTACTGGGGGGATTTGGGGAGATAAAACAGAAAAACAAAAAAAAAGTAGCATAGGTACACCACCCAAGAATGTATCTTCTCTGAAAACATCAATGATGACAAGTTTACATTAAAGCTGTCTTTTACACAGCCTTTTTAGTGCCCATTTAAAAGACCAAAATAAATTATTCAGATATAACAGAATTAATGAGATAGTCTTGCTCTAGTTTTCCTAAGGAACTTACCATCTTAAGAGAAGGAAATGGCTGATTTTCAGAAAAAGAATTTTCTTCCTCAACCACAGATTCTGAAATTTTAAATTTAAAAACTCAGTAGATAAAATACCATTTTATCACCAAGATCTTTTCCTAAATTCTTAGGGCAAAAAAAGAGAAGCTGAAGTAATTATGAGATCATTTCGTATGTAGTATTTTTTGGAGGCTCTTGTATTTATTATTTTTAACCATTAAGACTCCCATTTTTGAAATAAGCATCCTTTATGAAGACCAGTTTGCAATACTTAATAGAAACATCACAGTTGATGGCCCCAACCGTGATTATTTTATTATAAAAATGTAATACTTTTTAAAAAGTAGTCACAAGTAGTGATCTGTTATTTCTCAGTGGAATTAAGAGCTGTGTCATCTTGCTAAGCCTTCTATTTGAAATATCAAAATCAACTCAGAAGTTAGAAATTAAGAGAATCTATAGCTACCATTGTTCTTTTTTACCATTACCACTTATCTCAAGAAACACAAGAATTTTTTCCGAAAGAAAAAAATATCAAGCTTTTCTTAAAACAAATCACATAAAATTTTCCTGTTGAATAAATTAAAGGTAAATTCATTTTATTACTAATAGTCATGAAATATCTACGAACCAAGAAGTCGTATTTATGTTCTGGGGTTAATCTTTGGAGTCTTTAGCACTTCACAATTTCTTCATAAAGGCATTCCAACTATCCTGTTATTACAACTGCAGATAAACATCTAAGGAGTAACTACCATGGGCAGAGCCCTGTAAATGTCTTGGGGAATATGAAAACAATTCCCCACCCTGGAGAGGTTTACATTCTAGATGAAGAGACAGGACATGTACAGAAATAAAGGGTTACAAAAGGGCACAAGAAGCCTCAAATGAATGGCAGAGACTATTAAGTTCTATGAAGTAAAAAGAAAAGTGGAATTGCAAAGAGATTTTGTAGGCAGGACAAGCTTTGAGGAAACTGAGCCACAGAGCATTTAAGTAAAGTAGGTCACAGCTGGTAAACGCTAGAGATGGATTCAAACTCCCAGCTCTGGAGCCAGATTCTATGCTCGATACAGTTTCCACTTTGTAATGGTTAAGAATGTTTGGAAAGATTGATAGGTATAAAATTATAAAGAACTTTGATCATCAAGCTAAGAAAACTCACAAAAATAAAAAAATCACAGTTACTATACATACGACATACATGCATTTGATAATTAATATGCGTAAAAAGCCTTCATGTTTATAAAATCACACTGAGAGAGCCCAGTATTATATTTACTCAAATGACCAAGAGTATGTTAAAATGGATAAGGAAATATTGTATATATGCTAACTACCAAATGAAAACAGTGTTTCCATATTGGTACATACCTTTCAGATCTTTAGATTTTAGTGCAGTCACATGAGCGAGCTAGAAAACACACATACACATACAAAATGCAATCAGAAAAAAAGCCTTAGTTCATGAAGATATGGTTAATAGAACTGTAACTTGAATAGCTAGCAAGTTAGAGAAAACTATAAAATGTAGAATTATCAGTTTACTAAGAGTAAGCACTAACCACTGTATATATTTTATGTGCATACATACAGAGAAGATCATGATCAAATACCCAAATACGGAAGAAGAATATAAAAATTCTTAAATTAGGAAACTCTTTATACTCAACCATTTATTTAGGTATCTAATGGAAATAGGAAGAGGGATCATGTAAAATTACATAGCATAACAAAACATACAAAGACCTACCATAGTAACATAAGTATAAAAACCAACAATAGCATAAAAGGCCAATTGTAAACTAGTGACAGCTATATGAAGAAGGGCTAAAGGAGACCAGAGGCAGCCTAAGATTACGGATGAGAAGTGCTAGCCCCTATCACCTACAAAGACATGGGCTAGCCCCTTCACGAATGCAAAAACAACAGGGTCCATGGAAACTGTTAGAGAAGAGATGGATTAGCACAAACGTATGCTTCCTAACAGAACAGAAAACCAAAGCATACACTCTACGCATGCTGAATAGACAGTCATCTCCATGTGCAGAGAACATTAGCACACACAGACAAGTATAAATAGTCCTAAAACTAAGAGATAATTTACATTTTATGCTACTATGACTACCTTTAACAACTGGAGCTGGTCAAATGTTAATTCCTTTACTGGAATTTCAAATAATTCAACTGGATCAGCATCAAATTTCTAAAAAGAAAACAAAGAGAAAAACAGGCCCCCAATTATTACTGAACGTTTACCCTAGACAAGACTAATATCTCAATTTACTGAATGATAAAAACAATTGTTTTGTGGCCACATCGAGCCTATGCAGGGGAGCCTTTCTTACTGAACACCACCTCCCAGCTCTTAAAATCTGGCTTTTGTTTTTAATGTAGGTGGGAGTGCCTGAAAGAAAACAATGGCTGGGAGGAAGCTGTGGCCCTGAAGACACACTGAGAACAAAGCCAGAAGTCAGCCATTTCCCCTATTTCCTGTCACGCTGTATACATCTTATCTGACATATATCCATGCTACATGACTAGGAAATCAACATGCAAGTACTATGTAAGGATTAATTTCTGTCAATAAGTTTCTAATCTTTTCTAAATCTTTTAAACTTAAGTTTGGTTAAAAATGGCCACAGAAATCAACTGTCATGAAAAAAATTGTCTGATTAGCTATAAGCAGTAATACTTAACTGGAACTCTAATCTGTTATAAACGTTTTCCCCATGTGAAAATCTGTTTTATTAGATTTTAATACCATATCAAATGTCACAATGCTATGCACCTCTTTCTTAAGGAAATGAGTTAATGTACCACCAATAAATCATCAATCTAACAAATATACTAAAATACATTACATTTATATTCATTCATGTATATATGGTATGAGCCTGTATATGCATAGTTTCTCTGGAAAGACACACAAGAACTACTAAGAGTAAGGGAGTGTGATCAAGGAGAAAGGGGAAAGAAGATTTATTTTTCATTTCATAATCTTCTAAACTATCTACAGTTTTATAATGAACATGAAATTGGTTTTTTAAGGAAAATACCAGTTTAAAAATTAAAACTCAACCTAAAAATATATACAATTCATTACTTTCATTCCCTGATTAACTCACCCAAGTTCAACTTAAGAGTAAGACAGAGTCTGGTGAAAACGGGGCTCAGCAATACTCTTCAATTACCTCTCAGAGTTTTAGAAATTAGAGCTAGATTCATTAACCTCAGTCTTGGTTAGTAAGCTCCTTTACCATTCCATTCCTTCCCATTTCACTTTGCATTAATGTTTCCCCAAAAGCAAAAATAAGCTGTTCCATTTCTATTAAGTTATTCTACTTCTGTCGTCTAAATAGGTACATTTCCTTCCTTCCCTCTCCTAATACCGTGAAACAGAAGGGTTCTCTTCTATACATCACAGTAAGCCAAAACCAGAGGACTGATGAGAATCGACTAGCAGGCAGAGCCAGGTGCTTTGTTATATATTTACAGGACAACATGCAGTGACTGGTACAGTGTTATACATGTTAGCAAACTAGCCTTTACTTTAAATCAACTCAGTGGAAAATGCCCACCACAGTTTTAAAGAAAATACCAAATGAACCCTCCTAGTTTAAGTCCTGAGAAATCACTTGGTTAATTTGTACACTGAACTTTAACTAATATATAATTATCACAATTATCCTTATACAGCAACAATTACAATTTTTAAGAAATTATATGCATTTTCAAATCTCCTTCTGGACTTGCTCCTCTATCCTGTCCTTCTCTCCACCTGTTCCTCCCCAGTTCAGGCTTACTGTACTTTGGGCCCACGTTACCTCTCCCTCACCTCCAGTCTCCATCCTCTTAAAGTCCCCTTACAACAGGTACCAAAATATTAATCCGAAGTTTAGTTCTGAACATTTCTCCTCTTGGCTCAAAAGTCTTTCCTATCTCCCTAGTTCTTCAGTCTAAACCCCTTCACTGGGGCCCTTCGGTATCTGGCTCCAAAAGCATTTTTACAATTTCATTTTTCACTCTGGTTCTTCCCACTTTAGCCAAATCACAGTAGCCTATTAATTTGATAAAAATCTTGAAGAAGAAATAGAAAGGAGCCTAGAAAACAAATACTCTGATAGCTTTCTCTACTGCCTCAATATAGGGACAGTGGCAGACGGACACAGAAACCTCTTGGAATGTCCTTTCGCTAGATAATATAAAAAAAGGCAAATTCCGCAATGGAGATCCTACTCTAGAAAATTAATATTCCTCTCTCTTCACCCTCTCAATATTGTAGGAGCTTGAGAGAGGAAAGGATAAGCAGTAATTCACCAAGAAAACGAACTGAACGACTCTACCTAGTAATAATTAAATATATATATATATATATATAAAAACACCTGTTTTTAAACCTTTTATTTAACTGTAAGAGTTTGAAATGAGGGAATTTCAACATACCTTTTTCATAGTCAAACAACAGGTGAGATCATGATACACCACAGGCACAAAATCTTTTGAAAGATGTACATCAAATTCTACAAAGGCTGCACCCTGACAAAAATAAAGAAAACATGTATTTAAAAAACATCATCTGGCCCAAGATACATCTAAAACTATGAAGACATAAGAAATTTACTTTTCACTATAAAATTATACACCTGTACACAAAAACATAAAACTTCTTCATGAATTATTTACTGCTACACTTTAAGCTTTTTCTAAAAAGTAATTTCTCCCTTTAAAACAACTGTGTAAGTATTTTGTTTTTTTGCAACAGCACAACAATTTTTTCCTGGCAAGAAAATGGGCATTGATCCACTCAAACACAGCCCGAGGCCCCTTCTGTGACAGGAGACAGCCTTCACAGGTGTCACCTCTGCTACTGCTATTAGCAGAAATAGAGCCTAACAGGAGCCTAGAGCTCAGGGCTACCTGGTACCTTCCTGCTCTGCATACCTTAGCTGGACAGCCGAACCTCAAAGACGAGGTGGGAAATTGAATAAGCTGTAGTCTCTTAGCTCTGCTCCTTGCTGCACTGGAGCAGCACACCTTACAGCCTTTCTTAACAAAACCTCAGCAATCAGATTAAAGAGCAAACTACACCTGTTCAAAAGACAGAGAAAGCAGAAATGGGCAACAAGAATGTGCACATGCTGAATTCTCTGACAGAGGCCTAAGCAGAAGAAAAGAGGACAAGAATCCAAGTTAAGAATGTATTTTTAAAAGTCAGATCCATTCTGACACATGAATTAATCCAAACAAATGCTGAGAACATAAACTGACATATAAATTGTGCGTTCACTGAAAGAAAGCCAGCTAGGCTCAAAAGAAACAAGGCCTGAGAATTCTGTAATGTTACTATGGCCCAGGGAAGTGATATATAAGAATCGATGGCCATATTTCCACACCCTACCCCAGGTTTAGGTCAAGGAAGGTGCTCAACTTGTAAGTACACATGGACCACAGACCAGGACCAAAGGAGCCTACTTCCTTGATGACTTTGGAAACAGGAAATGAGCTTAGCTTCTATTACTGTAAACAAACACAAACCTAACACCCCTAAATAGTTATAACAACTAAATATATTAAATTATAGCTTTCTAGTTTAAATGTTTAATTTTACATGATCATCATCCTTTAGGAAACTAATTTTACTAAGAGATAAAACTTGATCCCAAAATTCATGTGTGAGCTTTAAGAAATAAGCCAATACACCAAAACCTCTTCAAAGGTATGTTTTTAACATTAAAACAAACCAGCCACTAATAACTAATAGAAGACATTCTAAAATGTGATCCATATGAGTTACAACGGATTTCATCAGAATACAGAAGAAAAAAGCTTACTGAAACCCTCTCTCCAAAAGCAGAGGCCCTGAAAATTCTTTAACAGGGATCTTCTCGTGTTTACAGCTAATAAAACAATGTTATATTAGTTGGCTACAATGAATTAACAGGGGTTCCAAATAATGAACTACAGCCCAATATACTCATAAATTTAATATCATCCTTTCAACACAAAGGCAAAACTAGTCATTAATATTTTTAAACATTAAAATAAATACAGTAATCAACCTAAGATGTCATGAATTATAAAATCCATCATTATTTTATATAGCACTCAGACAGGAAAAAAACACTGCCAACCATACCACGATGCACAGCTAAGAATGTTGTAAAACCCATCCCAATTTTAGAGATGTTAAAATATGAAAAAAGTTATGTCTTAGAACAGATGTTTGCTCCTCTAAGTGATAAACATCTGACAAATCAAGTTTACTTGCTGAACTATTTTTAAAAAAGCAAAGTTGAAGGCATGTGAAGGACAAGGTGTAAAACTAGAAATAAAAGTATGAGATGTTGCTCCATTTTTTCCCCTAGTTTAACTCTGAAACATGAGGCTTTTTTGTCAGGTACAGAGGAATGGGGGGAGGGAGGGGAATCTCAGGTTCTTGATTAAAAATGTCAAGTTGCAGTTGCTGAAAAAAAACTAAAAGCTAAAAAAGCGGACCCTAATCCTTTATAATTGGATAAAAGGAGTTAAGAAATTTAACATAATCAAGCTGATACGCAGGATCTAAACTGACAGAGTTTTTTAAAAGTGTTACATAAAGTCACTATCAAATCCTTCTATGAGCATTACTTCTCAAGTGAGTATCTGAATGAGCATGTTATTCAGTTGATGAAAACCAACGCTTAATGGGGAATGTTTTTCTTGCCCCAATCACTCAAAATCTGTTGTCTCAAAAAAGGGATGCTTATGATTCCATTGTTTTCATCTTAATCTTCACCATGAATCTAAATACAAATGCCTAGAGATACTTCATCTTCACTGAGTGACATATTCAGAAGTATAAACATTCCCCCTTTTAACCTATTAATGAAGGCTGGAGGAGACTCCCCAGACCCGCATTTCTCTACTTTTCTACCTTTGGACCAACAGTCCAAAGTTGTCCAAAGAAGAGATTCACTTACATGACTAGCAGCATTTCTTAAAGAAGCAATAGTATTTTCTTGAACTTTAGCAAGCCTGAAAGAGAAGAAATATATACTATAGAAAAGATAGAGAAAACAAAAGTAATAAAGAAGCCAACTGTATTTTCGACAATGGAAATAGTACTTATTCTCTATTTTGAGGTTAATTTTGCCATCCTCAAAATAAGACTGTAGTACAACCAGAGGCACTCACAACTAGAATATACAACTATGTACCGGAGGGCTTTGGGGAGAAGGAAAAAAAAAAACGACTGTGACAATCACTTGGTTGGTGTGTGCATTTATTCCATGGATGAAAGCTCTAATGATTACAGGTATTTACAAGCTGACTATAAACATATCCTATACCAACACATACCTCCCCCCTTCAAGTGAGGTGAGCAATCAGGGAAAGTGATCCTTCGCAATGGCATGAAGTAGTACAGACATAGAAACTTGCTCCTTGCAATGAAGCCTGAGATGATTAATATTGGCACACTTAAAATATTATAATATTATATACTAGAATATAATAATATATTTTTCCATTCGTGAAGGGAGAATGGGAAAAGGCTGACACAGCAATAGAATGGAAGTATGGATATACTGAAAACAGGTGAGGAAACTGAGACCCACAGAGGGCAACATGCCTAAAGTCAGGACCACAACACAACACAGTGATGTCATCAGGCTGACTATGCCTCAAGCTTTCCCTCTTGGCTTTCTAGTTTTAACGTCTCTCTTGCCACCAATTCAGTAGAATATTAAAAAGAGTGACCGGCCAAGAACCTTAGGAGAGAGTTAGTCTCTAATTAATTTGAATTGGGAACCTTAATTACCAAATTACATTTAAATCCCAGGGAAATAATGAAAGGATCATTTGACCTTTGGTTGGTCAAACAAGTTTAACCTTATCAAGCATGAGCTACCAAATGCAAATACTACTCAAATATTCAACCTACTGAGCAGTTGTTGTAGAATTCCCTGCACCTCGATGCCCAACATCCAATGGTATTCTTGGCTTCCAGTACTTGGAAAATGAAGATTTCATGTCACAACTGTATCCTGGTAATGGCTTAATAATTATATAGTCAACTTTCATAGAAAAAAAAAGAGGGAGAACAAAAATAAAGACAATTAAAAAGGCCATGATGAACTCAATTATATTTAAATATTATTCAAACAAGCTTTATCAGTCTCTATCAAATAGAAAAAAATCAACAAGTCAAAACTGAGTCAAAGTAAAGCTTCCAGAAAATTTAGCTAATATTCTAAAACAAATTACTAATTTAATCTTTATCATTTTAAAAAGCCTCATTTGAAACTAATAAAACTCTAACTTAACCTTTGCTTATTTGTAAAGGGGCGCCCTGCTTCACCACGCTTACCTCTCACTTTGCCTATTGTTTTCCTGGAATTTCTGCTCATGATGGGAAGAGTAAGGATTCCAGCACTCTTCCCACTCTCAGCAATGGTGGATGATAAGAGGCACGCTGTACCCACATGTCCAGGAAGGGCATCGCCCTGAACTATGTGTTCACTGAGATCTTCCTGAAAAAATGAGGTTTAGAATAATCCAAATTCTTATACTTCATTATTTTCCATTTAAAGATCAAAAAACTCCCTTAAAGTCAACTCAGAATCTATGGAGGAAGATCAATAAGAAACAAAATCAAATTTATATTCAGGCAATTTAGATAGCTTCTTTGTAATAAATAATATTTTCTTCTAGTATATAATATTTTAAGATTTTTATTAAATCTTAATTTACACTTTATTAATCATAACTCTGATTTGCACTTCTGATCCTCTAATATTATTAGGTGAATTTAAAGCACTAACTGAAAGTTTCTAAGTACTTTTATATTCCAAGACTAATTATACCTGTAGTGAGCTTTTAATGGATATTATATTCTCTAAAAAGGCATCTACACAGGTGACACAGAAGGACAGTAACTCTCTAGGAAACAGAATACTTACTTTGAGATTACACTGGGTATTTTATCAGCCTCGTCTATGAATAAAACAGTATTTCCCAACTGCTAATCTAATGAAAGTTAGGCTGTTCAAGAGATTATTAAAAGGTAGGTCCTTAAAGAACAAGGAAACATTCCACCAAAACTTCCTATTTTTATAATAAAGTGCCACAAATTTTTAGTACTTAGGTAAAATCTAATTACAGTTTTTTATTATGGTTTTTTGAAAGGAAATACTTTAAATTCCATATAATGCAAGGTAGCCAAAAAGCCACTCACAAAGGCTATGTCTAAGGGCATCATCAAATTAAACAATTCAAAGATTATAATAATTTTAATTATGTGTAACAAGTGTTACTCAGTGGTTTAAACCGATCCTGAATTCTGTTATTTTCAAGAAACTGTGGCTAGCTGCTACTGCTGGGCAAGGAAAATTCCCCACCCTCAAAGATTGAAAACTCTAATTTAGTGGAAATGGGAGTGGAAGCGTCAAAAAGTAAGAGTCTAAGGAAAGCAGTACACAGAACTACTGAGCCAGCACAGCAGAGGAAGGACCTTAGAGGAAGACCTAGGATTATTTGTGGGGAGCATCTGAACAGCCAGTAAGCCAGAGAGCTCTAGTGTAAGTGTCACAAGCAGCTCTGGAAAGTTGGGAGCACAGATTCTGAACAACCTGGCACAATTTTCATAGCAACTTTTTTATTACATATTTATAATACCAAGTAAAGTTGCAAAAATGAGTCTGCTATTACAAAGAATTCTTAAAATGCCTCATTAAAACCAGACTTTAGTCATGAAGAGGAGTCAGTCATTCTAGTTACATCAGGTTGTCCACCAAGAGTTTTAGAACCTGCCCATCCCTCTATTTACCCTTGGAGGCTCCTTTGGGTACAATTCATTTATATTTAGAACAAACACAGGCATCAAGACATCTGGTCTCGATTTGAAACATCAATTCTGCTCAAGTTTTCTTAATTATATTCTTAATAGTACTTGAGTCTGTCAACTCCAAGTTTTTTAAGCCTGCTAAAATGCACACAGGAATAAACATCTAAACAGTTGTATGAGTCATGGGTTCACACAAATTAGACTAAATTCAAAATCAAAACATCTGTAAAAATAGGTTCATGCCTGCATTCTTTCTCAACTCCTTCAGCGAAATAACTACTCACCTCAAAAAAATCGAATATCAGTTCCAGGTTATCCGGTTCCATTGTCTGTATGCTATACTCCGTCCAGCGATCAGGCTGTAAGCCATACCCACACTCCGGCTGTGAATGCCTGCACTTGAACTCATTGTCACTTATTAACGATATCTCCAGGCTGTTGGACATTTTGTGAAGAACAGTGGGAGACACCCTATCATCGTCATCTTCCTCCAGACCTTCTAGTGTCAGCTTTACCCTACACAAAAGTAAAAAATAATGAAATACAAAAAATGCACATAACAGAAGAAAAACCCATAAAATGTTACCCGAATGCCACATTTTAAAGTGCTCCCTGAATATGCTAAATCTTCAAATAACAAAATAATATATTATACAAAAACTACATATATATGCTGCAGGTGAAGGCATTAGTTATGCTTTATAAAATACTGATGTTTTTATCCACAAATATTTCTGCAAAGTATTAAAATGAGATAATGCTTGTCATGCCTAAGGTTGTTTTCATTTTTTTTTTTAAATCAGTCTAAAGAGATATTTACTATTATCCCATTTATAACTGACTATCTCAAATTCTTTTGAGAAGTTTGACAAATGTATATACATAAAATAAGCACATAATTTAATTATATTCTGTTAGTGTGCATTAAAAGACTGTTGGAGTGTGTAAATTAAAAATTTCCCCTTTTCTTCTACCTTACCTCAGTGAGTCCTGGTACTTTGTGCAAAGTATATTATGAAAGAAAAATGTATTAAATATATATCTATGTTGTATAAATATACATATATGTATTAAATATATATACTTATATGCATTTTTTAATGTGTGTGTATATATTTATAGGTATACACTTTTTAATGAAACAAATGAACAAAAAAATAAACCAAGCGTCTAAAACTCTTACAGACCTTGCAGCAATGAAAACAAAGACTAGTTACCCAAGTCATAAGGCCAAAAAGACTAGTCTACTCCCAACGAGAAGCAATTACTTGCACAGAGCACTTGTAATGCTAAAAAGTCAATTCAATTCTACAATATTTCTTGCACCA
Organism: Equus przewalskii; assembly: GCF_037783145.1. Classification (NCBI taxonomy): domain Eukaryota; kingdom Metazoa; phylum Chordata; class Mammalia; order Perissodactyla; family Equidae; genus Equus; species Equus przewalskii. The sequence continues at coordinate 17,589,663 of NC_091851.1, read as the reverse complement.
ACTGAAACGTATACATATTCAACAATTTTAGTACTATTAATGGAGGAAGCAACCTTATTGTATAGAGTAACAGCTGAGCTATGGTAACTTTTCATTCTAGATTTAAATGGGATCTGATTGATAACACAAATAATAGAATTGCATTAGTGGGGCCTGCTCTCTCTGCATGACCAACTACGGCTGAGGCTTGTCTTACAGCTACGTAATCCTGAGCTCACCCAGAGGGGACATCTACCAGATTATTCACTTAGTAATACTGTTCCGTAATCATACTATAAAATCAAAAGTAGCACTTCAACAATCCAAACAAAAATCATCATCTCATCTCAGAAACCAAACTCTTAGGAATAGTTCTGGAAAATTTATTCTGTCGCTGAGTCTGAAGGAACAAGCATTCTCTACCAGGATGTATGAAGAGACCACAAATAGACACTAATGAACAGGCAAGAAAGGCATGGAAGATAGAAAATGGCTCTTCTGCCAACAGTAATGCACATCTACCAAAAAAAAAAAAAAACCATTTAAAGGGATCTATGAGAGAGTTTTCATTTATGCTAAAAGTTTTCTTCAAATAGCTATATAAATGTTACAGTCTATCATAGAGACATTGCTTTCCACTTAACTGATGGAGTCAACAGAAAGAGAAACTGCTGTTTAAAACTTGGTGGTAATGAGATAGATCAACATGCCTAATGTTTTATTTAAAATGCATAAGCTGGTGCTGAAGTTTTTAAAATCCTGATATCCTTGCAAATAAATTTATTTCCTCCCCCATGAGGGTTTAGTTCTATCACTAATATCAAATTGGGGGAAAAAATGGTCAGAACAAACACCAATTTCTAGCTATGCACTATTATTTCAATAGGCATCAGTCACTTAATTTGTGGAGCCCAACTAAGTATGGTTATATGAAAATACTGCAATTTGAGCCTAAACAACACAATAATATATACAAACACTCAAAATAATTTCTATATAAACAAGAATGGTATAGGACTCAGTATGCATTTGTAATCCAATCAGAACCCTGACCACTATCTATCTATTAATTTCTTAACTATAGTCAAGGAAAAAAATCCTAATAAGCCCAACCAACCAAGGCTTTATCTTCTGCTATCTTTATTTCAAGGTCTTATGCTAAAAACACTTTACAGCTCTAACACAATTTACTTGCTTCTTTTAACATGTAAGTAAAATATTCACTTATGTATGACTAACTGGTTAGAGAATCTCGGCAGTCAAATGGATCTTGCCAATCGACCATGTGGTCCAATTACCTCGGCTTTTCAGAAGCAAAGCACAGGCCCAGAAAAGCTAATGCACAGAGACACAGGACTTACTCTCAGAACAGGCAACGCAAAGGACTGTGAAGTGTAATTCATCCTTTCCGTTATATATTTTATGATTGGAATAAGTAAGTACTATAATATTTAAGCAGTTATTGTAAAACATTTATGGATTTACAAACTGCAATATCATTATGAATTGTATTATAAAGATAAGTAGTATATTATTAATTACTTCAGTTACTGAAATGGCCCTTTCAACCCAGCCCTGACATTTGTCAGAAAAGGCTGCATGACATATCAGGACTTAGAACTCTCAGTCCCAAAGTTATAAAAATTCAAATGATATGGCTGTCTGGGTCACTGAGAAGCCAGCTCACTTAAAGGTATACAAGATAACACTACAGAAAAATAAAATCACTCACTATTTAGCTACTTACACAAAGCTTGACACCTATTTCTTAAATTAATATAGGATTCAAAAAACTAATCTGGAACTTTTATGATAACTGCTACCTTTCTTCATAGAAAGGTTTTTCATTTTCAAGCCACAGGAAAGTTTAGGACACTGAAGAATATTTCCAACAATCATTTTTCTCTGTTTAAGCCATTCTCCTTTCATTTAGCACAAAATCATTTCCATTATATCAATTCTAAAACAAACTATTGCTACACTAAGCAATTTTAAATGATAGAAACTACAAAGATACGTAAGCTTGGAAATCACTTTAGAAAAACAAAATTTTCTGGTTTCGACTTAGAAATCAAGACTAATATAAGTATATCTAACTGCAGCAATCTGAGGCAGGGAAGCAGTTCACCCTCACAAGATCCTGTATTTATTAGGAAATGTGACATTATCTCTAAGTGTGTTATCTTCTTAGTTTATATACTCGATGGCTAAAACCAAATGGGTCAGAAATGTATAGCATTAGTGAAAATAAATGGCCTAAGTAACAAATACACATGGTCATACCTAAATCTAGATTTTTTAAATTTCTTCTTGGTTATTGAGACAGGAGGTTTTTCAGAATAATGCAAACGTAATCTTATTTCAGTCTGACATGTCAACCATCCAGAATCCAGAGTCTCAACACCATCTGGTAGAGTAAATATGAAGAACAGCAATTATTATACATACTTTTTGAAACAATCCAATAAGTACAATACACAATGACAATTCTAGTTCAAATTTACATTTTAATACACTCAAGTTATATCATCACTGGTACTTCTCTCCAAAGCAAATACACACACAGTCTTAAATTTGTCATTGAGAAGAGCTTTTACATGAAGTAGGGGGGAAAAAGTTAAATGAATGTTAACAATTAGGCATACTTTAACAACCTAAGTAAATTAAAATATTCTTACTGAATCCATTATTGAAGTAACACAAACCCATTTCAGAAAGAATACATGTCCCAAGATGGCTTCTAACCTAGCAGTTGTTTCACTGGGGATCACTATTATACTTCCAAAACCTCACATGAGATAATTCAGAGGAAACTAGTTACACCACTAGTGTGAGAGGTTGAGATACAAGAAAGAAAGAACAAAACTGTGAGTCAATTCTGTATTCTCACATTTATATATTCTATAAATAAACTGCACAACTGTAATAACACTGTGTTAGCATTGTTTAACTTGAAGTTTCCTACCAGCGTAGGTAATAAAATTTTCATAAATATTGGAGAGCTGTCAACTGTTTTGAATCTGTTTCATCAACAGGACTTAAAAAAAAAAAATCAAGAAACTTTTCTCCTTAGCTATAACTTAAAAACGTTTAATAACTATAAGATTTTAAAAATACAGAGAAGCCACTATCATCTCTTAATTTTAAACTGTTTTCAGAAATGGACAAAATTGGAGAAATGGCTTTCTATCCTGAAAGCTAATGAATGCTGAATTTAGGATGACAACAACAAAAAATGAAGAAAGAAATGCCATGCGTTTATAACCATGCACAGTAATTAACACAAAATAGAGGGATATAATATCACGCATTACAGTTGAAGAAATGAGAAAACTACTCCTCCATAAAGAAACCTCTTCAAAACATGAGCATAAATATCATCTTTTGTAAATAAAGACGACAAGATTCTAAAACACTTAACACTAAAGTTATTCAAGTATTTTAGACTACCTCATGATGTAATATTAATAATCCCAAACAAAATCAAGAAAAAGAAGTTAAACTCCTATCAAAATACTGTCGAAGCAAGTACATTTCTAAAGTACACAAACATATCGACTAAGACCACAACTAAAACATTCAGGCCCTGTTCCTGTACACTTGACAGGAAAGCAAACTGGTTATCAAGCAGTTTATCTCGGCAGCTTGCACAGTCAGTTCAAGCACACATTCTGCCCACCTGCTTTACACCTTTTGACTCCTAAGGTAAAAAAGTATCTAAAATGAAAATGCAGTTTAAAACCGCAAGATAACACTGATACACTGTGAGAATTCCTGTCATCCAAGAAAACTTGAATCCTCAAGATAAAATATTTACTGAAGCAGAAAAGTATACGAATGCGTAACATTTTCAACATATTCAGAAGTGAAAGGATTTTCTACTCTACTGTAAATTGTGTTAAAGACTCAGCCAGAATTACTAGAACATTCTGCCTCATCTGGATTTTACTATAAATACATATACAAAGCACAAAATACACAAACTTAGCTTAAGAGTAAAATCTCACACTTTAAATGCTTAAAACTATTCATATCATTTTCAAACATAATAGCATTAAAAAGTGATATATTAACAGTTAAATACAATATTTTAAAATTAACTATATTAACTCACACGCCTGAAATCAACAGTCAAATGAAAACCAAAAGGATACAATTTTAAAGCGTAAGAATTATATTGGAAACTAATATTTAACAGAATGTATTTGTTTCTTGGTAATCTAGTTTCTATTTTCAATATCATTCTGTCATATTTCCCTGCGCTGTTTCTAATGAAATGTAAGGTAACGTCTCAATCATATCAGTAAAGATTTTCAAAACTCAGTCTCACTTACTGTGAATTCCAAATTGTCCATCGTCAATAATAATTTCGCTTTCTAGAAATGAAGGAAAATAGAAAACCTAGTTAAAATTCATGATGTACACAGAATGAACAATTGAGAAACTACCCACCTTAAGGATTTTTTAAAAATATTAAATCTAAAATTTAAAAGCAGCCCAAAGTGAATAAGCATATTTATTGTAGCCCTCAATAAAGAATTTCCTTTTAAGGAGGCTATCGAACAGTAAGAGTTCTTACATACTTGGTGATTATTCACAATGTTACAAGGAAGAGAGAGAAAACTCCTCGGAAAGGTGCTCTAGAGGCACTGGGACAAACTTCTACACCTACCAATGTGTGAGACTGACAGGCTGCTGGACAACAATAGCTCCTGGTTGATTTTTCAAACCAAAGGTCTTGGCACAATTAAAATGCTTATTCTTACGCGTGCATATTCTGAACTTATCTAAAATGTAATTCTCCCTGAATCCCAACTATTCTCTACAGCCAGCTAAGAGCTTTCCAAACAGCATAAACTTACCTGTGCATACAGAGCTGTGAGGAACTACCAAAACAAGAGTAAGTGCTAGCACATTCCCTTCTAACAGAAAGGTCAACTGAAGAAAAGCTGGTAAGCCCCACCCTCTGACTAAAACACTAATTACCTTCCCTAACACTTCCTTGCGCAGTTTACTTCAAACTAAGTCTAAAATATTTGTCAAAAGAAGTGTGACAGTTCCCAATAAAGATTCTCTGGTAGATTTCACACAGCTCTTAAGTTTAGAAGTTATATTTTCCAAAAGTATAAAATAAATTTCTTTTTAAAAGACCAGAAACAAAATCATCCCGCTTCTCACAATAAGAAAACATATTTAACTGCAAGACGCTTCCAAATGCAAATTATTTTTTAAATGTTTAATACCTAATAATTTCCAACCTCAGTATGGGACTATTATAATTCTAGAGTACACTACCATAAAAATTCTAAATGTACTACCAAAAATGTACTAAAACATATAAAAAGAAAATCCAATAAAGAGGATGGAAGGAGATATCTGTTTAAACAAGATGTGCCCTTGCTAAGGGGTAAAGTAGAATTTCTCACTACTTTCTAACCCAAGCTACTAACTAGCAAGATATTTATCATCTTTAAATTCTAATTTTCTCTGAAAAGTAAAAGATACATTTCTCAGCACTGAGTCAATTTACAGATGAATCCAGTGGGTAATTTAATGTTTGTGAAATGAACTTCAAATTTTAATCTCAGTATGGAAAAGAAAACTAAAAAATACTAGTATGAAGAGAAATGCCATTTTTAGGCACAAGAAAACAGTAACGTTTTAAAAAAAAAACCTATCTGAATATCAATTTTAACACAGCCAGCAGGGTAGTTAGGTAAATTAGGAGGAAAATACGTCTGCTACAACCAAGAAATTTGAATTCATTCATATAAGTTTATTTAAGGAATTACTACTTTAAAAGAAACACACAGAATAAATAGAATAGTCTATTATCTTACTATTCAATGTTAAAAATTTAAGAATCTTTGTTTTGGATTAATTCTTTCCTCAAATATTCTCTAAGTTCTCTGAGCAAGTAAAGCCATGGGTGCTCAGTCAAAAAGAATGTTATTTTATACACTTTGTAACTACTCCAAATGAAAAGAAATTCCACAATAATTTAATCTAACCCAAGAAAATAAAAATAATTAGGCAAGCATTTCTAATACAGTTTATAAAGAAAAGCAATTAAGAACTGTTTAGTTTTGGAAGTAAGATCCATGATACACTAAGTGAAATCTCTAATACTGACAATGCATTGACCTTAAACTTGAGAATAAAAATGTATTAAATCCCACTAAGCCATTGTGCAGCATATTAGTAACTTTATGCATATGCCTCAAACAGATGCAGTAATGCCCATACCTAAAGGGGTTATTGATCGTGGTTGTAGATGAGTCTCCCACTTGTGAACTATGACTTGACATGGACCACCGATAGTCTGCAATTTAAAAGTTACACGTCTGCAATAATTTCTTATATCTTATTTTCTACCCATGACTCCATTAGATGTTTGTGGCCTAAGTCTTATACTAAATATGAAACCAAGAGATTCATCTTGTTAATTATCAATACTATATGTCAAAAATCAGGAATGTACCAGGTCACAAAACATGATGAGTGCTGGAAGAAAATGAGAGGCAGTAAACAAAAATGAGATGAACTGGCACACAAAACCATCTTAAATCCATTCTTAAATCTGCCTACAATACTTAATTTTTTTCAAAGAAATTTTAATCTTTGATATTCTGTCCTAAGTTAAAGTTAACACCAAATATACTTTATGTTTGTTATGTCAGTAGTCAACGAGGTTTTACTGGATGAAGTATCCATCTTAAGTACTCTCCAAGTGTTTGGAAAAGCCTAAACTCTAAGATAGTAAGAACACCAGGAACAAGTACTTCAAGAAGAATTAGCAAGGAACTAGAGAGCGTAATAAAGTTCCTTATTATATATATTTAAGAAGAGTTAAGTAGACAACAGGAGAACATCATATTTCTCATATCATAGTAACCAGTGTTTCTAAAGAGTGCAGGAAACCCTAAAAGAAAGGACAAGTTTGAAGAACAAGTTTGATAAAATGGGAACTAACATCCAGTTTTACTCTTATGCTTTAGAGCTTATAAATCCATACAGTGTGACAATTCCTAACACTGTCTTCTGCTGTCAAGTTCTCTAACTAAAAAAGAAAATAAAGCTTTATGTGTTGTTGATAACATTTACAGCAATTTAAAAACAAGAATGAACTACCACCAGAGAGTCCCTGCGTACGGCAAAGGACCGAAGTATTAAATGCTTTCTCGTTTTCCTTTAATTATTAAAACAATAAAAACTTGACTAATTAAACTTATGTACCAAAATAAAACCCTTAAATACACATTTTCAAAGCAAAGTTTCAAACTGTAACCTTATAAGGTATTTTAATTTTTTCTTCTTTACTTGTCTTCTGAAGAAATTGAGTAAAATACAGAGAAGCAAAAAGAAAAAACAAACATCACCCATTATCACACCACTTAGAGATAATCACTTGCAACATTTTCATACATAATCTTCAAGTCCTTTTCTTGGTGTATATTATATATACACTTAAAAAGCCTGGAACATATAAGCTTATCTCTATATATTGCACATCTTTAGATGTTATTAAATACTCTTCTATAACATTTTACAGGATTTCAGTATTGATTCTATTTAATAATAAATGTGCCAAACGATAAAAAATAAGTATGTGACAAACTAGGTACATTATTAAGTAATGTACATTAAGTAATTAAACACAAGAGATAATTCTGTCACTTCAAACAACCAGAGGTTAAAATGGTTTTCAAAATATGCAAACTTTTGAAGTTTGAAAACTAAAATAACATTATTCATTCAAATCATTAATCCTGGGTAATACAGGAAATGTTTATTTTCTCTAGTTGAATACTTCCTTGTTATAAGGGTTCACTTATAAATTGGTAGACTGGGAAAATGTGTTAAAAAATGTAAATGTGAAACTGCTCGTGTTAAAATATGGTGAATTTCATTTCTGTGACACTAAAAAAGACGATACATTTAATTCTACATCCGCTAGATGTCTTCTACTACAACTTCTTCCTGTCACATTCTCCTAAATTTGTTTTTTAATCATTAAACTTTCTAATCCTCAAAAGATGCAAATATATACATTAAAAATAGGAACAATGTTTCTTTTTTCTTTTTTTTAAGCCTGGAAATTGATGGTATAGTTAATCTGCATGTTTAAGATTTTAATGAATAAATAATTTACAAAGCTGTGAGCAGAGTTAAGCGACAGAATACCACAGCAGTAAACCCCATACTTCCTTTAAATGCAGTTTAAAATTGCATTTTAAAATTCTTCTAAGATTTCAAAATTAAATATATTATAATTATGCATAAAAAAATAAATGAAATAAAATGCTAGGAATCATGTAGCTTAGCAATAAGCAGCCAGAGAGAACTCATCTATTCCCTTTCTCTACTCCTCCCAAGTCCTCAGCATTTCTCCCTCCCCCCTAAAAAATCCTCTTTGCTACAAAGATGATAGGAATCTACACTATTATAAAAGTTACTAATCAAAGGTGATTTGAAAAGGTGCTATGAATATAATAGTAAATGTTAGGAGGGATAAAAGGTGATTAGAGGAAAGGAGAGAGTTTGTTTTTGTTTTAATTCAGGTTGTCAGGGGAACTTTACAAAGTGTTGAATGCAGTATCTGTACTTAATCATGTAAGACTAGCCCTGTGGATTAAATATTTGATAGGGAACATATTTTAGAAGCAATTTTAATAACTCCACCCTCATCTGTTTTAGTAACAAACCCACCAGTCAAAGCATAAAACCACCTAGGTTTGAACAGAATGTTGTATTTGAGGAGCAGTCCAAACGGCCGGTTCAACAGATGAATTAAAATTGTGTCTATTAGCATTCACACTAAAAATCCATGTTGGTTGGTACATGAAGTGTTATAATATTAAAGATTTTATTTTTCCCTTTTTTCTCCCCAAAACCCCCCGGTACACAGTTGTTTATTCTTAGTTGTGGGTCCTTCTAGTTGTGGCATGTGGGACGCCGCCTCAGCGTGGTTTGATGAGCAGTGCCATGTCCGCGCCCAGGATTCGAACTGACGAAACCCTGGGCCGCCTGCAGCGGAGCGCTGGAACTTGACCACTCGGCCACGGGGCCAGCCCCGAAGTGTTATAATATTTAAAAAAAAAAAAAATGAACCAAGTTTTAAAATATATTGACTTTCCAAAACTGTTATGTCTACTTTATTAAACTTTAGAAGGTAATCTTAAATTTTAGCTTACTGAAGTTCTTTTAAAAAAAAGAAACAAAAACAATTTAAAATATTAAACACTTGAGCACTGAGAAATTAAAAATCTGTGGTGACTCCAAAATATGCAATCTTTTTTAATATGCCAAATGTCATAACTCATTCTTCAAGATCTTAGAAAAAAAGAATAGTTCCTTTCTGTAAAGGCTGCCACAGTTTTAAGCATTTTGGAGTCAAGTGGAAGGTGGATCTTTGGAGAAAAAAGTAACAACATCAGTATAAGACAGTATTCCATTAGCAATACTGGCAGAATTATTTCACAATTTAGCACACATTAAATCAGATGATTGCTGGAATGTATTAACAAAATACAAAAAAAGAATCTATGTTTCCGCAAAAAAAAAAAAAAAAACCAACCACCAAACAGTCATAATAACTGTTTTCTTAAACAGTTACCGACATAGCTCAGCTACATCAAGCACTGGGAGAAGTAAACAGAATTACCCGACATGCAGACTAGGTTTTTTGTGTTTTTTCTTTTTTTTTTTTTAACAAAACACCAAGCAAAATTATCAACTAGTCATGTAGTATCACTGCTTTCAAATATCATGAAAAATGTAAATGTGAACTTTTAAAATTTTAATGATTGTTTTCTTTCCACAATTTTGAAAAAATGTGCCTGTGAAAGGGGTTCTGAGGAATTTTTATCTATGATGTCAGAGACCAGGCATACAGTTATTTAAAAATCACTACTTTTAAAAAGACTGATGTGAAAAATGGTCTAGGAATGAGTAAAGTGAAGAAAACTAGGCCATCAGACATCTCTGAGATGGTTCAGATTTGAAGGTAACAGCTGAGGATATTTGGCCTCCAGAAGAATTTTACTATATTAAGAAACCACCATACAAAATGACAACCTAGGCATTCTGAAAATAAACGATTATCTGCCTATCACAGATGATGATTCTTTTGTTAAGAGATTTAAATGAAAATCAAGGGAGATTAAAAAGTAATTTACAAAGTAACAGTCTGTAAAGAATCTAACAATGAATGAATATTAACACCTAGAACAATTAGAAACCAACATGTTACTAAAAAATAAGGAGTTATTTCCACTGAAATGAAGGAAAAAATTCAAAAACAATATAATTAAAAACTGGCTAACATTTCAGTATGAAGTAACAGCCCTAATTCCAGCCACAAGAGGGCAGACGTGAATTTAAAAATGTTTAAATTACATATTAATTCAAAAATTATCTTTGGTGAAGATGTGAAATTAGTGGACTATCTGCAGACTCACACCAATGTTTTCATTCCAGGAATATCTACTATCTTCGTTTGCTATGTTTAAATAAGATAACATGTTGATTTGTCACCTGTAAAATTATTTAAAATTCAACATATTAACACTTTATTCTAATTCTACAAAGTATAAGAGAACACGTAGCTGTGAAAAATTAAGAGAAAAATGCTTTCAGGACTCTTAACTTCTAAACTAAAAGGAATATGCCAGAAAAAATAAAATATGGAAGAGAAAATATGAATGTAAAATTTTATTTATTTACAATAAAATTTTAGCAATGGAAGGGACCTAAGAAATCTATAGTTCAAACTCCTCATTTCATAGATGAGAAAGCTGAAGTCTGAGGGTCAAGTGACAAGACGACAAAATTTTTCGCTTAAGTTCTACAACTGCTTGGGTCAACTAGCTCCTAAAACTTTCGGCCCAGGAAAATTCATCTTATTACTCATTTCAGCTTTTCAATGCTTTCATAATTACTTTGCTTTCCTATCATTCTTTATATTCACAAAATATATATTCCAATAATTTACATCATTTCACAATTTAAGATTCCTTGTACATTAGTTCTGTCATTTGACAATGCACAATTGAGACAAAGTTTCATAATTACTTCTCTGAAAAATTGTTCCACTTAAAAAGCGCCACCAACTTTTAAAAGAAAAGAAGTGTTACTTTAAGCTGGCATGTGGGGAAAGAAAAAAAACCTCTAGTCATACCCATGGAGTTTTATGTAGCTATTTACTCTATTCCATGAAAAACATACTTACCATGGCAGCCCCTGCATCACACGGTACATGTGTACGCGATACAGAGCACCTACTCAAAGAAACACACTCACCAACACATACTGTAAACTTTTGCAAGTATTACAAGGGGAAAAACTTGTTTGTTACTGTAAGCAGACTTCTTGCCAATTTTTTCAAAAAGGCATTTTGGACTGATTTGCTGCTTTTGGTTACATTTTCAATGAAGAGTAAAAATACTATAGGTTGGCTTAATTTGACCTGTGTTGACAATAGTCTTACTTTAGGAAACTATGTCCAAAGGACTCATGATTTTTCTTGTCCAAATGCCCCTTTAAGTAAAATTTGGTTGACTTCACAAGTTAGCAGGTTAAGGTTCACATACCAGAATCCTCAAATAAGCTTTCAATATTATGAGTGCTATGACCTACATATCTACACACAATTGTTCAATTTATACTGAAAACCGCTGCCACAACATATGACCTCTCCGCCAAATAAATGATCTTTTCTTAAGTCATTAAAGTGAGACTACTGTCAAGATAAGCCAACACAATGATCAACCATAATGAAATTTAAGTTTAATTACTGAGTATTTATAATATATTCTTGGATTAAGAAACGTAATAAGTGCAAAAGACAGCTGAAGTGGGTTTGTCAGTTTTTTCTTTTTTATAATGGTGGCTAAGAGAATGACGTAACAGTGGCTGCTTGCATTTTTCACATGTAACAAGTATTCAATGACCCCAAAGAGAGAAATCTTTTAAAAAGATCTAATGCATGTTTTGCTTCCTAGACTCCTCCCTAAGCCCTTGTTTTCAGGCAGCCTAAGTGTGCTCAAAGGTAAAAATCTGAAGGAAAAGAATCCTTTCAGTAAATAAGTATCTTTAAAATTAGAGGGAAAGAATCAACTTTTTTCTTTTCTAAACATGAAAATAATCCCCAAATAGTAAATCGTTGTGAGCAAGCAGATTTAGATTTACTAGATACTCCAAAGGCCTTCAGAAAAGATCCTGGGCTATGAACACCATTGGTGAAAAAAATCCAAGAATGACTTCAGTTTTAATAGGAGTTAAACAGTGCAGCCACTAAGAGACGGCAGCAGTGAAATAAATTTTTCAAACAATTACTCACTTAAAGCTGGCTATACACTCCTCTAAATGTATTTATACCACATAAGGATTAAAAATGAAACAAAAAGAGAAACCCTTGGAACTAGTTACTAGTTTACAAAAGTTACAGAAAATGCACACCTATTGAGAACATTTATCATTGAAACCAATTTCATGATAAGAATATTGCAGAACATACTTACTATTGGTCTTTTAAAAAATTCCATTGCAGACACTGTCTGCCTCTGAGGTGGCCACTTCCTTGCTTTTTGGTACTAAAATGTTACTAACCTAGAGTTCTATTTTCCTTATTCAATCAAAACAAACTCATTTTACTTTTAATGTTTTCAAACCTAAGTTAGTTGCTTTTGAAAGAAGTGAGTTTACTAAAGAAACTGGAAACTAGATAAAGAAAACATACCTTTGGTTCTAAAAAGCACCCTTTGAAGTAGCGATACTGAACAGATACTCCTCTACTGAGTACAATGGTAGCTTTCCATAACATGCTGTGAGGAAAAAAAGTAAAGCAGCAGCATCAATATCAAACTGAAATGCACAAGGACTTCATAATTCATAAAACCCCTCAAGCAAGGTCTGTGACCAATACCAGTTATTTATTCATACACAAAATTTTCCTCGAGGCCTAATCTGCACCGGGGAATGGGAACGCAGTGATGAACAAGGCAGAAAGAGCTCCATCTTCAAGACCGCTTTCTTGTGTGGGAAGACAAGCTAATAACCACACAACATACACAGCAGAGCTATCTGACCTTTCTGATGCGATGGGAAGTTTTGGAGGAGTCTTCTGGAGTGGAAGCCTCAATGAGGAAGAACTATCTGAGCTGAGACCTAAGTGATGGCAAGGAACCAGCCATGCAAAGAGCCAAGAGAAGTATTCCAAACAGAAGCAGCAAGTAGCGCAAAAGTGGAAGCCAGAGTCAGAATCTTCTCTGACTTCACACTTAGCAAGGGATGTAACATGGCTGCTAAAGGCTTTGGGGCCAAGGCTGGCAAGTTACACTCAAGTTCCCAACTGTTCCTTGTTCTAACTGTCCTGTCCAGCCTCTGGCTATTCCCCTAGCCAAGCAATCAGTATCTTATTTGTTTCAACTCAGTGTCTTCCACTGAACTACGCTATTCTAACATATTCTAATGCTATTCTAAAGCTTAGACTCAAGAGTCAAAGAATTCACTAAAATTCATGATAACTGATTTTTAGCTGCAAATTATGGACCACTGGTATCCAAAATGTGGTCCCAGGACCATTATTACCAACTTGGAGCTCTTTAGCAATGCAAATTATCAGGCCACACCTAGACCTACTGAGTTAGAAACTCTGGGGGTGGGGCCCAGCAATCAGTAATTTAACAAGCTTCTAGGTGACTCTGATGATGAACACTTCAGTTTGAGAACCACTGTCATAGACCATTACCCAACATTAATTAAGCATGAATAGTTCAGTGATTCAGTGGCAGCTCCAAATGCTCTTCCATGATACTAGACAGCTAGCACTACTCCCCACCTGGCTCTGACAAAATAGGTTTTAGGGTGTTATTCTCACTCTGACTCAATCCTGGTTCCTAACAAAAGATCCAGAACTGGCTGTCACCCATGGTCCTAGCTTCAACAATCAGATTAACCTGGTATGCCCTGGCTCCACTCTGAGAGACTCTGATGTCACAGGCCTGGGCTGGAGTCTGATACAACCTCACGGGGCATCCAGATGTACTGTACGTGGCTGGTGGGGAATCACAGCTGCAAAGCAAGGACAGCAGAGGCTTGGCACATGTGCCCCTACTGCTTTTCCTTGATAAGCCTCAGAATCCTCTTCAACACAGGGCTCCAGATAGACTCTACTAACTCTGAGGTGAAACTTATTTCCCATCTCTGCTACCAAAAAAATGGTAAATTTCCAATACTATTTCATCTAGAAAACGGTCTAGCAGAGTATGTGAAACTGGCCCCAGATGTGCACAGAATTAGTGGGAAGCTTTGAAAAACACGCTGGGGCCTCTCTCTCATGCACTATTTCTCAGTCTCCAGCAGGAGAGTCTACTAGGCATGTGTATTTTTTTAAAGCGCTCATAAGTGATTCTAACGTGCACCCCTGGTTAAGAACCACTAAACGAAGAGATGCAGAGAGCAAAGCAACGAGTCTTTCTTAATCCACTTCTCTAAGCAAACGCAGCAAAGTTAAAAATGAAGCAGAAGTGTTCAGTGAGGTCAAGAATGAACAAAACCTGCTAAGATTTAAGAAAAAAGAGGAAGGAGGGGCAGTGAGATTTACTGCACTGCCTGATTTTGAATCGCCTTCATATCTTTCCCCAAAATACCATAAAATCTACAGGGGGGGCAAATAAAAGCAGAAATGACCCACATATTCTGCATTAGGAAACAATACCACAATCTTCAAATTATCTATAAGTAGAAAGAAAGATCCAACAGAGCTCTTGTCATCACAAGCCCATAGGTATGGAGAGGCTTCAGAGACTCGGTGAAAAAGAGGCACAGAGGACCCAGATGCAGAGCACACTGAAATCCCAAAGAAACACAATTCTAAAACACGAGAATGTTGACCAAGGGCAGATTTGTTTGCCTTTTGTCTCATCTACTTCCTTTCTCCTTGTGGAGCACTGTTTATCTGCCATATATGAATCAGGGATATTTCAGTGTACATCAGCAATGTAAAAGTGGCGGGCCCCTAAGGTCAAGTAGTTAAGTTTTATCTCATTCTGTTCACATCACTTTGACCAGGTTGGCTGAAATGGACTTCAGACAGGTGACAGGGCAGCTCAAGAGTTCAGAGCAGAGGTCTGTTTTAGGAACAAGTTCAGAAAGACATGAGGTTTCACTTCAGACAGGAGTGGCTGATCTGAAAATCAAGGAAAAGATAGCCATTTGAAGGGAATAAAAATCTCATTCCTCCATGATCCCACTATCATTTATCTATAGAACTTTACTTATAAAAAAAGATGAGAATTGGCTGAGAAAATGTGTCACACTAATGACAAATGTGCAAAAGGGAGTTCCATGAACGTTTCTTGTTGGTTTTCTTTTCCTTAGCCCACATCATGGCACAGTTTTGCTTGTCTTGTTGTCCTTGGCTTTGCCATCAGTACTCCTCAAACCATCTGCTGGGAAGGACCAGATTTTGTTTGCTTGCTTGTTTTACCTGACCCGTCCTGTGACCAACACTTCTGGCCCATGTACCCAGTTCAATGAGATGTGTCCACCATGACATGCATGGATATCCCACCAATGTCAAATTGCTATAAATATTTCTAAATGCTTCCTCTCAGTTTTTGTATTTCTCACATCATGCATGGAGAAAAAAGTTTTTTGTCTAGCACTGGTCCACAGCCATATGTGTAGCCATTTTTAGTAGCACTGTGCTACAGGAAAACAGAATTTGAGTTTAATAATCACCTAATCTGGTGTTTCTCGCTAGGGGCACTGCATGTATTTGTATACTATTCAGGATCTGAAGCTCTCCTTACTCCTGCCCCTCCCCACATACATCTTTTTTTTGAGGAAGATTAGCCCTGAGCTAACTCCTGCCAATTCTCCTCTTCTCGCTGAGCAAGACTGGCCCTGAGCTAACATCCGTGCCCATTTTCCTCTACGTTATATGTGGGACGCCTACCAAAACATGGCGTGCCAGGCAGTGCCATGTTCGCACCTGAGATCCAAATTGGCGAACCCCAGGCCACCAAAGCAGAACGTGCGCACTTAACCGCTGCACCACCAGGCCAACCCCCCCACATACATCTTGACAACCCATAACACTTCCAAATATCCCCAAGTGGAGCAGTACCACCTTTGCTGACATTCACTGATTCTATCCTACCCCTTTACCGAGTAGATGAGCTAACCGAGGCCTAGAGGTGTTCGATCTGCTCAAGATCACGGTTAACTGCAGAACTGAAATCGGCACCCAGATCCTCCTTTCCTCAGCACAATGCACCAACACATCCATGCTAAGTTTAGTGCTGTACTTAATGTCCGCAGTGAACTCACTTAACTACTTTAGCTAAGATATCTTAGGGTGTATTCCACTCTCTGCTACTTTTTTATTTTCACTCTCTGCTACTTTTATTTATTTATGTTTTTTAAAGATTGGCACCTGAGCTAACAACTGTTGCCAATCTTTTATTTTTTTTTCCTGCTTTTTCTCCCCAAATCCCCCAAGTACATAGTTGTATATTTTAGTTGTGGGTCCTTCTAGTTGTGGCATGTGGTACACCACCTCAACATGGCCTAATGAGCAGTGCCATGTCCACACCCAGGATCCAAACTGGCGAAACCCTGGGCCGCCGAAGCAGAGCACACGAACTTAACCACTAGGCCACGGGACAGGCCCCCTCTGCTACTTTTAATAAACACTATGTAGATCTCCAGAATATTATTTTATAGGCTAAAGCAAAAATAAGATCTTTTATTAAGAATATGTACTGAGAAGTCAAAAGATAATGCCTCAAAGTTGTTTTTTTCTTAAATGAGATATACCAATGTAAGCCTGTTATTTAGAAATACGTTGGTAAACACCAAAAGAACCAGCTAAGAGTTGAAAATGTGTGTGAGAGTTGGAAATTGAGGAAGACAGAAACTTGTTTCCCCACAACTAATTTTGTAAAACTATTTCACTCTTTACGCACATGTGTTAACTGTGATAAAAACTAAAACTAAAAGAAGAAAACTGTATCAAGTTATCTTAGAATCCCCCACACTTATAATCTGAGTGTCACAATGAGTCTGTAACCTGACATTCCCATGCTTACCTTTCACCTGTCTCATTCTCTGGAAGAAGAGCCACGGCATTTTGAGGCCTCCAGTTCCCCAAAGCATCACAGCTTCCACATATTGCAAAAACTTCTCCTGAGGAAACAGAACAACCAGTTACAGCGGGACAAGTAGGAGCGTTTCAGATTTTGGTTCTAGGAAGCAAGAAAAGAGCAGTCAATTGCATTAGTTCAGTTGGAAGCAGAGTCCCCTGTAGCAGAGATGGAGGAATCTCACTAGAGATGTGGGTTTGGACCCAGGTACCATACTTAGCCCCCGCGTTATTAACTTGACCCACTTTTACAGAGCTAAAGCTAGAGTAAGGAGGGATGTGGAGGGATGGACTTTTCTTCATTTGTTCAACTACTTATTGAACCAATAGCAAGCACCAAGAAGACAAAGTGATCAAACCACAGTCCCTGCCCTCAAGGCAGCTTCCACTTTAAAGGGGCAAAATGCTAAATGCGCATAAGTATTCTAGAGACATAGTAACTGATGTTTTCCAGGAACTCAAACAGGAGCTATTAATAAGCTAAAGATCAAGAAAATTATCATTGGGACAGAAGCAATATAACAACAACAAAAACAGTCCCCCAAACAAAGACTTATATAGTTAAAAACCTAGTATTCCCTAGTAAAATAATGACTATCATTTCATCTGAACACTTCTCATCAATAGACAAACCAACATATAAATGTCACCTACATTTGCTAAATTTTGTATATTTAGCAAGTCTACAACTTCTTGGATATAAGAATGCAGAAGTCTTTGACTTATATATCAACACATCCTGAATTACTATAATTAATACTCATAAAGAAAAAGATAACAAACTGAGCCCAAATGAACAAAGTTCAAGACAAACTTCTCCACATTCCGAGAGTGGCTTGCCTTCCAAGCTTTAGGCACTACTTTAGCAAGACTAGAATTATAGTTGGCTTTGGCCACCTGCATGAGCATTTTGTAAGCATGGACTGTCTAAAACTTAATCAAAATCCAAGTGTGGTAGTCATTCAGGAGCTTTCAGGGTTCTAAATACATGCGTGTGAAGCATAGGGTGATTATATAGACAAATTTCACGTCAAAATACTCACCAATCCTTTAAAGTAACCACATTTTTTTTGCAATAACTTGTTATCACTATGTTTTCTGATTTTAAAAAAAGGATAAACACTGTCACTATACAAGGCACAAATATTCATTCCCAAGGTGTTGCTATGCATACGTATAGCATATATTATGGCTCTCAGCTCAAAGTAGATTACCATAAAATCACTAATTTGGGCCCATTGTGGAGTCTCACTAAAACTTTTTCATGGAGTCAATTATTTCTTATCCACAAATAAAACAGCAGTTACTCTTTGCTCCAGAAAGAATATGTACCCCACAGGGAGGAGAGTGAAAGGGGTGACTGGGCACGTGTGTATGGTGACGCATGGTAATTAGTCTCTGGGTATTAAACACGATGTAGTATACATGGAAATTGAAATATAATGATGTACACCTTAAACTTATATAATGTTATAAACCAATGTTACCTCACTAAAAAAAATAAATATTAATTTTTTTAAAAAAGAACAGGTACCCCGAATGGAAAAAGTGAAACTTGGACAATGGGTGGTTCACTTTTCTCCTCTAAGTGCTCCTGTCTTTTAACAATTCCCTCCTGCAATGTTACTTTGTCTTCCTGCTGACTGCCTTTGAATATGGCTTCTATGAGGGAAAAAAGGGAAACTTCCTACTAGAACAAACAGATCTTTCTTTAATTGGCTTTTATTTATAAAAGATTATAAAGACTTGAATGATAACTAAACGGATGTGCAAATAGCACCCCCACATATTCTTTTGACTTGTTCCATCTAATGTCACCCCACTCTGCACTCCCTACTCTCTCCACATTTAGCAGAGAACACTTCCTCCTGCTTTGCTGAGGAAATCAAGGGGTGGAGGGAAGTCCCCCCTCACATCCCCTCCCTGTCTCTCTACCTCCTCTCCTTCCCACCTACAGATTCATCTACATTCACATCCACCATTATCTTCCCTCTGGTCCCTGAGAATGAGAGTTCCCCTTGTCAAGCTGACCGTTCTGTGGCTAATTGTGTGGTCAGCCCATTTGTCTGACATGGCCAGCTCCTTCTAGTTTAAATTGCCGGTGTACAACTCCCAAAAAGGGTACAATATAGTTGTGCAGTCTCCCATCCACAGAAGAGGCTGCACACTGGACTGGAGGTGAGCACCTGACCCAAGGGAGCCAACCCACCAGCTGACTAGCAATCTTCAATCTGCAGAATCTTGCCCAGACATGGAACTATTCCAGAGCATCTTGGCTAAGAATTTGAACTTGGATACACACACATTCTGTCAACTGCTGTGATGGCTGCTAGAACAAAGATGCTGCTGGATATAGAGTGAATCATTCGTTCATTCTTTGAACACATATTTACCCCTGCTCTGAGTCAAGCATTGTCCTGGGTGCAGAAATTCAGCATAAACAAGACAAAGTCCATGTTTTCACAGAGCTTACGATCTATCCACAAATAAAATTACTCAAATAATTCCATAAAGCCTGTAAGAGGTGCTCCAAAAAAGTCTCAGAACCTTGAATTTCACAGGGACTCTAACCTAGTTGAATGTGGGAGGTGGAGCAATGGAGGGAGAAGGGCACAGAATCAGGCAGAGGAAACAATTTGAGTGAGTCCCAAAGGAGGGAAAGACTGCAGCAGATCTGAGGAATGGGCCAGTACAGCCAGAGTATATTTAACAAGGAGGTACATAACCCAGGTGTGATCCTGTTTCATTTTGCTTTTGATGAGAAAGACTGGCCCTGAGTTAACATCTGTGCCAGTCTTCCTCTATTTTGTATGTGGAATGCCACCACAGCATCACTTGGTGAGCGGAGTGTAGGTCTGCACCCAGGATCTGAACTAGTGAATCCAGCCACTGAAGCAAAGTGTGTGAACTTAACCACTATGCCACCAGGCCAGCCCTCAGGTGTGATACTGTTTTGATATGCTATTTTACACTAAAATTATTTCACACTGCTTTAGTAGACAGCAAAAAATACGATGAAGATAAAAAAAATATTTACAAGTAGGGGACAAAGTTATTTTAGGCAAATATTTCACCAACTTTTTGCACTAGCAAAACTTCCCTTTTTCTTTTGGTTTTTTTTGCTGAGGAAGATTTGCCCTAAACTAAGATCCGTTGCCAATCTTCCTCTTTTGTGCTTGAGGAAGATTTGCCCTGAGCTAACATCTGTGCCAGTCTTCCTCTATTTCATATGTCGGTTGCCACCACAGCATGGCTGCTGACAAGTGGTGTAGGTCTGTGTCTGGGAATCGAATCCAGGCCAGTGAAGCACACTGAACTTAACTACTAGGCCATGGGCCCAGTCCTCATTTTCACACTACTTAAAAATCATAGCCCAACTATCTCTGTCCTGTGCAAAATTAAATAAATTCACAGCTTTCTTGGAAGACACTATTAGGGAGGTATTTTTTTTCTTGAGTTTACTGTGCTCTAAGCATATTTCTGATATTGGGAAAGCTCTAAAAAAAATTTTCATCTAAAAATCAGGCCCACTCTAATAACAACTTCATATTTAAGTTACTCCAGATAAGAAAAATGCTCATTTAATTTAAAAAATTATTTTAAAAGTAAAACTTTACCATACATCTATGGACAGTTAATCTTTGACAAAGGAGCCAAGAACATACAATGGACAAAGGAAAGTTTCTTCAATATACAGCGTTGGGAAAATTGGACAGGTACGTGCAAAAGAATGAAAGTAGACCATTATCTTTCACCATACACAAAAATTAACTCTAAATGGATTAAAGATGTGAATCTAAGAACTGAAACTATAAAAAACCTAGAAGAAAATATAGGCAGTACACTCTCTGACATTGGTCTTAGCCATATCTTTTCAAATACCACGTCTTCTAGGATAACGGAAACTAAAGAAAAAGTTAACAAATGGAACAACATCAGACTAAAAAGCTTCTGCAAAGCAAAGGAAACCATGAACAAAATGGAAAGACAACCCACTAACTGGGAGGAAATATTTGCAAACCATTTATCAGACAAGGGGTTGATCTCCAAAGTATATAAAGAATTCACACAACTCAATAACAACAAAAAACAACCCAATCAAAAAATGGGCAGAAGATATGAAGAGACACTTTTCCAAGAAAGATATACTGACAGCCAACAGACACATGAAAAGATGCTCAACATCACTAATCATTAGGGAAATGCAAATCAAAACTACAATGAGATATCACCTTATACCAGTCAGAATGGCTATAATTACCAAGACAAAAAACAGTAAATGTTGGAGAGGATGTGGAGAAAAGGGAACACACATACACCACTGGTGGGAATGCAAACTGGTGCAGCCACTATGGAAAACAGTATGGAGATTCCTCAAAAAACTAAAAACAGAAATACCATATGACCCAGCTATCCCACTACTGGGTATCTACCCAAACAACTTGAAATCAACAATCCAAAGTAACATGTGCACCCCTATGTTCATTGCAGCACTATTCACAATAGCCAAGACATGGAAACAATCCAAATGCCCATCATCCAATGATTGGATAAAGAAAATGTGGTGTGTGTATACATATGTATACACACACACACACAATGGAATACTACTCAGCCCATAAAAAAAAGACAAAATCATCCCATTTGCAACAATATGGATGGACCTGGAGGGTATTATGCTAAGCAAATAAACCAGATGGAGAAAGACAAACACCATATGATTTCACCCACATGTGGAATATAAACAAACACATGGACAAAGAAAACAGTTCAGTCATTACCGGGGGAGGGAGATGGGGGGAGGGCACAGGGAGTAAAGGGGAGCACTTGTGTGGTGACAGACAAAAAATACATACAACTGAAATTTCACAACTATGTAAATTATTATGAACTCAATAAAATAAATAAAATAAATAAAATAAAAGTAAAACTTTACAATACCTGGTAAAAGTGTTCCTCTTATTTCAAAGGTAACCTGAGAAGGTGTCATTCTGATAGATTTATTTTACAATGTCGTGCTAGGAAGAAAAAGAAAAGATGTCATTTACAGTACATGAAAATATCAGCTCCAGACAGCTACCACCAAGAAACAAGTTAAAAAGCAAAAAAAAACAAAAATGAATCTCAACTGTAGCAAAGATTTCAGAAACATTACATATAAAAAACCCAAAAACTACTATAGATAGAAAAAAGCTTGGCTCAAGAGAGGACTTCTACTTTAAAAAGAAGGTTTCAGGCCAGCCCAGTGGTGTAGTGGTTGGTTTCACACTTTCCGCTTCAGCAGCCAGGGGTCTGTGGGTTGATATC
The DNA here is from genome assembly GCF_037783145.1 of Equus przewalskii. NCBI lineage: Eukaryota > Metazoa > Chordata > Mammalia > Perissodactyla > Equidae > Equus > Equus przewalskii. The sequence goes on along the minus strand of NC_091851.1, from coordinate 17,567,228 downwards.
CCAGGTGCAGACCCATGCACCATTCATCAAGCCATGCTGTGGCAGCATCCCACATACAAAAACTAGAGGAATATTGGCACAGATGTTAGCTCAGATCCAATCTTCCTTACACACACAAAAAAGGTTTCAACTTTCATAACAAGAAAACACTCAAAGAACTTAAGCACCATCCACTGAAACAAACTAGCTGTGTTCTGCAACAGTTTGAGAATGTGCTTCTAAAGTAATGAAATGACTTAAAAAACCCTTCGCCCATAAATCACTCTTCCCGGATTTACTCTTAATTGACCACAGGACCATCACTACTCAGTTCTGTAGACTCGAATTGAGAGTCTCAACTCTGCAATCTATTACCAAATCCTGTGATTCTAATTGATCTTATATACATGCCTTTCTTTCTAAAGTTTGAACTTCACTCAAAACCCTAAGTCTTCTCCCTCTACTTTGGCTTCGAAATCTCTCCCTAATAACACATTTTATCAATTAGAATATTCTTCCTCATGTCCTCAGCTTAGAATCATTTTGGTTACTTGTAGAAATCTAAACCCCTAAGCCTGTGATGTCCTTGACCACTTATCCACATTTTCTCTCTAGCTGACTTTTCATTTCTTTCCTGTTTTTACCAGCCAAACCAACCTGTTTACCATCCCCTAATTTAAGTACCTAAGGGAAGATAGGAAATAAATTATTTTTAAAAATATACATTAAGGGGGCCGGCCCCATAGCTGAGTGGTTAAGTTCGCACGCCCCGCTTTGGCGGCCCCAGGTTTCGCCGGTGGGGAGCCTGGGCACGGACATGGCACCGCTCGTCAGACCACGTTGAGGCAGTGTCCCACATGCCACAACTAGAAGGACCCACAACTAAAATATACAACTATGTACTGGGGGGATTTGGGGAGAAAAAGCAGAAAAAAAGGAAAAAAGAAGAAAAAAAAGAAGATTGGCAACAGTTGTTAGCTCAGGTGCCAATCTTTAAAAAACATATATATATATACGTGTCAATTCTCAAGGTCATATAATTTAAATATAGAAAGAACACATACTCCACAAGAGGTTACATCATATTCTACATAACTTCTCCAATACCCCCAAAAAACTTTTGCATGCCAATCCACCAATGTTTTCAAAAGAATTCCAATCATGTCTTTACTCTGTATCATTTCCATTAATTTACCAACTTAAATTTTATTTGCATTCATACATTCATTTAAAAAAAATCCTAAAGTACTTTTCATAACTATTCATTCCTTTATTTCCTTCTGCTCCCTTCCCCTCCCATGAACATATGCACAACTCTACAAACGTCATTTAATGAAGACTAATACCCAGTTAACCACACTTCTGAGTCAAGGCAGATAGATCTATAGGAGGAGTTCTCACTGGAGGCAATTTTGCCCTCCAAGGGATAGTCGGCAATGTCAGGAGACATTTCCGTTGTCACAATTGGGGGCGAGGCTCCTGACATCTATGGAGTAGGGGCCAAAGGCGTTGCTAAACACCATACAATGCACAGAACAGCTCTCCACAAATAACTGTGCAGCTCCAAATATCAATCGGGCTGAGGCTGAGAAACCTGATCTGGAATATCTACCCACAGGGGGCTGCTATGAGGATCCAGAGTCCAGGCTCACTGTTAGCTCTAAACTACGTATCATCCCACTTACATCGATTATAAAATATAAACGTTGAATATATATATTAAGCAAGACCACCAGTCAATGTGGTTTCATGTCACTTGGATAAAGAATTCCCTATTTGGCAACTCTATCATTTCAGTTAGAAAACCCAAGACTGTACTGGAGAAAACCTGTCCTTGATCAAAATCACTTCTAAGACACCTTAATCTACTTTCTGTGTCTAAGAGTAAACATGATCTATTTAAAGTATATACATCCAGTTCTAGCACTGACAAATAAAGGTCTAAATCTAAAAATAGCTTTGGATTGTTACCCTCCCATTAACCTATCATTATCCAAACATCTTAATAGTTGTCTTTTAACAAGAGATCTGATATGAATCTGAGTATAACCCTAAGAGTACAAATATTTCGTCTAATAAGTAAAACGGTTCACTGAAGCATGGCAATCTTACATTTATCTATATTATATCAAGAGAAACCTTAAGGCTAGCAAAAAAGCTTGGCTTTTAGTTATTGAGTTAATTCTGAGACACAGCAAAAAGCCCCATCATCCAGCAAAACTGGTGAATAACCAGCTTCAGTTAATCTCAACCTATAGCTCGTACTTTCACCCAGTGTTTACTGCCACAGTTCTCAACTAAGGACAATCTCGTCTACATAATTAATACTTGGTACTCAACTATTTGTTTGTCCATTTTAAAAAACTAACCAATTTTAGGGAAATCTGATGTAATTATTCCTATGTATTAACATCAACAGCTGGTATAAAACTAACTCTAAACTTCTACTGCATTAAATGGGAAACATAAATTTAATAAAAGGGAAATCAATTGATTAATAAAATCGAGGCGTTCATTCTTAAGGTTGCTTGAAAGAGCAGTACAGTAACTTGCCTGTAAACAGCTGCAGTAAATGTACTATACAAAGCTATATACGCAAGCACAAAAATATCCCCCTAAAACCTCCTCAGATGTCAACAAAGCATCACCTTCCCCAGATTGCCAAAAGTCACAGAATGTAGTTTAATTTCCACCACTCTCCCCCAATTTAATACATACCAATAAAAGCCTGCAGAGCTGCTCCTACAGCAGTCTACTTGATGGTGGAGAGAGGTCAAAATTCTGGTGCAAGATTGAAGCGCACAATTTTGGCACCCAGTTGCCACCAAACAGTAGTGACAAAACACTGTTGTGTTCTGCTGTAGAAGGCAAAATTTACATACCCAATACCACTTCCTCTTCTTCTAAAGAAGCAAAAAAAAATCCCAACTTGGGCAGGGGAGGTCTTCCAGACACACACAGAGCAAGAGTAAGATGAAAAATGCTAGTCATTTTTATGTATGTAAACTGACTGTATATGCAATTTAACCAACTCACCTATTACGTCATGTACAGGCTACGCTTCCTGAGACAGGTTTTTGGTTGTTTTATTTTTAAACATAAGCTCCATTTTTTGCTTTTTGAAGATAAATATTAAACAGCATGCTCATCTGAGATTTTCGAGTAGCATTTGACACTATTTTAACACTTTTTTAGACTCAAGCAATTAGCCAAAACATGACATTGTAATTTACACTTAAAAAATATTTCAGAGTTTACACTACCCGGTAAAACAAATTCTACTCTGTTCTTTTTGTGAAATAAATTATTCCAACACATGGCCTTAGGTTTACCAAACTGGGGAACAAAAGCGAGATTTAAGCAAACCAAGGTACAGGAACATTTAGTTTAGAGCTAAATTGAAGTCATGGATATTTTTAGCCAAAATGGTTTTTTTCTGGCCAAAAAGAACATCTCTCACTGTTTTCCTTCAAATTTTTTCAAAGAAAACGGCTGTTTCCAACTCTCCTTGCTCTTTCCTAGCCTCCAACAGCTTTGATGCTCATAACCAGCTGTAAGAAAGGAATATATGAAATGCCTAAATTTTCCTGAGTTAATTTCTGTTCATCCTGCTGGAGGATCATTATGACCCCACTATGCTGACCCTAGTATATGTTAAGCCAATATTTTAATCAAACGTATACAGACACGATTGGGTTTTTATTAAGCAAGCATTTCTGGAGATTTCATTAAGCCAAGTTAATTCCTTGATCAATTTTTTAAACAATAAAGTAAAATTTTTCCAAATGTTTTCCATTTCATCTTATCTTGATATTATTTTCTTCTATTTTTCCTGGTTACGTTATACACAAAGATTTGATTCATCAACCTACTTTTTGTACATATCAAATTTTACTCTGCCACCGTGAGATTTCTTTGGTGGTCATTACTTCTCTAAGCCCAACTTTCCTAAGTCTTGCTGTGTCTACAATATTGGTTCTCCTTAGTTCTCAGGTCAAGAATGCAGTGGGCCCTCCATGCAGTTTTACCTGTTTGCTTTATCTTGTTACTTGTATCCAGAATGTTAGGAGTTAGAGAAAGGACTGATAGCTTGTATTTACTTCTTAGCTAAGTCACGACTGTCAGAAATGTAGCAAGACGGAGAAACATGAAAGGGTAGAGTAGTGAGCAGGGCTTGGGCAGAAAAAAAGGGAGGGCGGAGGGTGACGGCAGAAGATGAAGATCAGGTCCAAACATCCTGCTGGGTTCGATCAGTTCCTCTACGTTGGTGCTACCTCCGATTCGACAGCTGCCTCAAGGTGAAAGAGAATCTCTCCAATTTCATGCCTGATTTTCTTTATAACCGGCAGAGGTTATAAAGAGGGGGCTGATGAAGCACCCGTTTAAGGCTTTCTCCCAGAAGTCATCGAAGCAAACTGAAGAGCTTTGGAAAAAGTAGAGCTTTGGAGAGGAGGAGGCAGCTGTTTCAAAATTTTATCGAGGGCACTGATGTCTATTCCTGGAACCTTTTCCTAGGAGAGTAAGGCACTTGGGTTTCTTGGAATAACTGCATTATACAAGCATGCCCCAGACTACGTGGTTAGCAATTTCAGAAAATAAGCAGTTGTCAAAACACTATGAATTACTTATAGAGACGGAGAGCGGCGGCGGGCTCGGGGTACACAGACTTCAGCTGCCCGTGTGTATCTTTCGCGCTGCAACTCCGCGTCCTCGTGGTGGTCCCGCGCTCCGTGCACGCGGGCGTATCGAAAATACTTTACACATTTTTCAGAGGGGAGCCGCGGCAGCAGACAATAAGAGCCGAATCAATAGGTGCTCCCCACGGACTTACCGCAGCGAACGTCCAGGCCGCTGTCTCCCCGCCCGGCACTGCCCGCCCGGGCTGGGGTACCCTGCCCGGCCCTCCGCCCCGCCGCCGGGCCCGCCCGCCCGCCGCGTCCCCCGGCCGCGCCGCCCTGACAGCTCGGACCCACGTGAGCGGCCGCCGAGGCCCCCGCAGCTGGCGCCAGGCCCGCCCGCCTCACCTGCCGGGGCCGCGGGTCCGCGCCGCCGCCGCGCCCGAGAGCGAGGGCCGCGGGCCGAGGTGCCAGGAGCCCGCCGTCGCGCCTCGCCAGCGCTCCCCACGGCGGCCCGCGGCGGCGCCGAGCAGCAGGAAGCGGCTCCGCTCAAACCGGTTTCAGCTGCTCCAGACCAAACCGCCAGGCCAGCCCGCGGGGCGGGGCCGGAGGGCGGCGGGGCGGGGCCTGACGTCACGCCCGGCGCCGTCCCGGCCAATCGGCGGCCGCGCGCAGGGGGCGGCCCAGCGCGTCCTGGAGAGGGACCGCGTCGGAGGCAGGAGCGGCCGCGCATCTCCTGGGGTCCCGCGGTCCGGTCCGCGTTCCCCGCTGTCCCGCAGCCGCAGCGGGCGGCGGCGCCCGGGACACCTGGCATGGGGTCACAGACGCGTCCCTGAGTCCGTAATGACACCTTAGGACAACCAAGTGTGCAGGCTGGAACTGCAATTCTGAATCACGTTTTTTCCCATTCGAAAGTGAGGGAAATTAGCAGGCCTAATGTTTGCTGGAAACTTTCTTTCGTTTAGAAAACAAGGAGCACGCTTGGACAAGCTCTTTAAAGTTGGAAACGAGGATTAAGTGATCTAAGATGGTTGAGAGGTTATAACTTTGCTACGCAAAGGTATACCGGCCAGCAGCATCACCTGGGAGCTGTCAGAGTGGCACTTTGATAGAGAGATTAGATTGGTGGTTACCAGAAGGGGAGCGGGAGAGGGAGGAAGGCGAGAGGGGTAACAGGGCACATGTGTAGGATGATGGATCATAAGTAGTCTTTGGGTGGTGAATATGATGTCTACACAGAAAGCGAAATACAATGCTGTAGGCCTGAAATTTATGTAATGTTATAAACCAATGTTACCTCAAAATTTTTAAAAAGCTACCTTCCTGGGGTAGAGGAAAAATTTTCAAATTGTAGATTTTTTTATTTTCTGTCTCAGCAATAAGAAAAAAATAATTTGTCAAGGTTACAAATAGGTTTAGATTTTCTTTTCATAGAAATGCATATTTTACTTCAAGTTTTCCCTTCATTTGAAAATCGTTCATTAAAATCTCTGTGGCTCGAGTTCCAAAAAGAAAAACACAAAAAATTGCACTTTGAGGACGATCCCAGACCTGCTTAGTCAAGTCTGCATTTAACAAGATGCTCAAGTTATTTGTATGCAAATTAAAGTTTGAAGGAACTTTTCTGAAAGCCAGAAAACCCCTCTTTGCAAAAGTTGTAATCTTGTTTTCTGAAAAATCGGCCCTCCCAGAAAAAAAGGTGGAGTTTTTTCTCTACTTTTATGGTCTTAGAAAAATTAATCAGCATTTGCCATTTACCTAACTTAAACTGTTACCTTTCCAGCATCAAGGCCAGAGGTTAACCTCTAATATAAAATTATCAGATTTCACTTAGATCAAGTGAGACATTGAAGATTTAAAAAGAACCACCTTTTTAGTAAATGTTGAAGGACTCTCGCAATAAGAGATAGCTGGAGTTGCAAGTTGGTTGGAATGGCCCTAAGGCATTTAAATTAGATAAGCTCTAGCTTTAGAAAGAGCTTCTAATTTTATAAATTGGATTTTTCACGACTGCATTTGATATTTGAGCTTAGATTAGACCCCAGGGTATTTCTGACAATGTCATCTATTCAGTTAATAAATAATTATTAAGTGCCTGCTATGTGCTGGCCAGAGGATGCAGTGGTTTTCTGATGGCACTCGTTTTAATCCCAAATTTCTTAAAGAATTAAAATTTCAATCCTAATTGTTGACCATTGTTTGCTAAAGTCTGCTATTGCACATTTCCTAACAGCTTGGTGTTTATTTCGCTTGTCTGCTGTTAGTCATACTTCAGTGATGGATTTCTTTTGTACCCATTTGCTTCCTTTAAATGTTTATAATAGATCTTTATTTTCCTGTAATCACCACTTAGTCAAGCTATTACTTGCTTAATGTTCATAGTTCAAGTTGATGGACCCAATCCATGCTCCTCCCCTAAATCCTGTTGAAATGGCAGAAGAAGTATGTATATTCGAAAGATACCATCAGTGGGCTAGAAATTGAGGAATTTCTAGAAGATACGAAACAAGCCAGCAGCATTAGGTAATTGGAAAAATAACAAGAAGAGAGAAACCTGGACCCACACAGGGGAAGAAATGACTCCTGGAGATGCCATTTTACACAACCTTGCTTAGAAACTCTTTAATAATGCAACATTTTTAGATGACAATTTACACACCCCATTCTTTGGGATATGAAGTAGAATATAGACAATACATCCCTTCCTCCTGCCACATCTATGGAATGCTATAAGTTTTCAAAAACATGGTTAATAAGATTGCTTTAGGTCTTACCTCATTATTTCCGAAAGGTTCCATATGTATTGAATTTTACAAAATATTTAACTTGATTTGATTAAGTAATGAAATATGTTATCTCATTTGTCTGAAATCAGTGCTGCATGATCTCACTTTATACCTTAAGTTTTTTAATGGTGATGTCAACCCGAATAATCCATAATCACTTTATAAATCAAAATTGGGGTGAGTTTATTATGAGCCAGATCTGAGGACTGTAGCCTGGGGCCTTCTTTCTCCAAGGAAGGAAGGGCACAAAAGAAGTGGCGTGTACAGAGTGGCTGTATACCATCTTGGAACAAAGAGCAAACATATGATAGGAATGTGCCTTTTACAATAGTCACAGCAGATTTTGCTAGCACAGCAGATTAGTGCTCACAAGGTGAGCACAGCAGGCTGGTAATTAATTCTTAGTTTCTAGGAAGAGATGCTTATCCTTAAGGAAATGCTCCTATGGTGGAAGATACATCCCTATCTTTAAGAACATCATTCTTGTCTTCGGGACATTGTAAATGTTTAAAGCAGATATACAATGCATGCTCAGCAGGCCACATCAGGCCCTTTTGGAAAAACAGAGTCAGGACAAATTAGTTTTAAACCACGTGGCTTCCTCATATACTCCAATATATCCTATTGCTTTTCATTTATTTATCGGTGATAATGACATTGATGTAAAAAGCTTTAGACTTAGGAACCAGACCTAGACTTGAAATATACTCCTCACTGTCTGTGACATTTTGAGTACAAATCTTTGGTAAAATTCTTACTGCTCTTGTCGAATGTGGAGACTTTATTTCTGGAGAAAACTCTATTGAGCCCATTTAATTTCTTAATTTTTCTAGAAGGTACAGTTAAGCTGTTGCTAATTTGTCCCATTTTCATTTTACTGAAATTATTTTTATTGGATTCAAGTTTTTCATGTACATTTTACCATAAAAAATTGCTTTATGTTGATACCAATTTTTTTGTAACTCATCATAGCTTCGACCAATGAGAGTTTCCTTTCTGGCCATTATTTTACCTAGTCTAATTTTGCAGGTCTATATTTTGTCACAGAGTATTGATTCTTCCAACAGTATTTAGATAATAGCACATTTTATCTTGGCAGTTTTAAGTTTTATCAGCTTTGTTTTGTGTTGACTCTTCTCCCAGAAATATTCATCATGACATGGATAAAAGACTGATCTTTTGCATTAATCTCTTGGTCAATCCATGGAAATATTGAGAGTATTCTTCTAAGATGGTCCACAATTTTTCTACTGTCAGAATACTTTTATCAGACTCAAAACGCTATCAATTTTGTGTGTTTCATCCACCTCACTGGTGGCCCTGCTCCTCACAGGTGGTACCCATGCCTTCATTCCCTCTGCATGAGTCCATGAAGAATTTCTCATATTATAGTAATAACTACTTATTCTCCATATAGGTGACAAAATTGTTCCAGTTTAGTTTTTGCGATTGATTTTTCTTTCATTTAAAGATCAATTCTATATGGAGAAAACCAAGGAAATTGCTGACTTCCAAAGCTATTTAGCTGCCTCAAATATGAACCTTTAAACCAGCTTCAAATTGGCTGCAGGTGTACAGTTGGCCTTCCATAACCATGGTTCTGTGGTCAGTCGTGGATCGTTTACCATCCACAGTTGGTTGACTCTGCGGATGATGTGGAACCTGAGAATAGGGAGGGCCGACTGAGGGGCTTGAGCTTCCACGAATTTGGGTATCCTTGTGGTGACCTGGAACTAAGCTGCCACAAACACCAAGGAAGGATTGTCTTGCTTTCCAAGCTCTCAAATGCATCATAGGATCAGAATGTCTGGAGCAGGAAAGATTCGATTGGTAGGATCAGAATGTCTTCCTTGACCTGTTCCTACATCGTGAAGTAGGAATTTAAACATCACAAAGGTTATTTCAGATGAAGTTTGAGAAGGCACCCAGCACCTAGCACAGTACCTGCTGCTCCCTGATGCTTACCTCCCTCCCTCAGAGAAGGACACAGACCTTCTCGGAACCTCAGTTCTATGCAGGAACTACCCATTTCATCAAATCTAAGTTGATTGTAAAATAATGCTAAAAATAAAAAAATGCTGCCCTTTAAACTGTGCCATAATCCTTTCTTATAACTTACAATGTTTCATTTTGGGGCCAGCCAGTGGCACAGTGATTAAGTTCGCATGGTCTGCTTCGGCGGTCTGGGTTCGCCAGTTCAGATCCCTGGTGTGGACCTATGCACTGCTTGTCAGGCCACGCTGTGGCAGGCGTCCCACGTATAAAGTAGAGGAAAATGGGCACAGATGTTAGCTCAGGGCCAGTCTTCCTCATCAAAAAAAGAGGAGGATTGGCAGCAGATGTTAGCTCAGGGCTAATCTTCCTAAAAAAATAAAATAAAAAATAATGTCTTGGGGCCGGCCCAGTGGTGCAGTGGTTAAGTTTGCACATTCCACTTTGGTGGCCCGGGGATCGCCAGTTCGGATCCCAGGTGCAGACATGGCACCGCTTGGCAAACCATGCTGTAGTAGGCATCCCACATATAAAGTGGAGGAGGATAGGCATGGACGTTACCTTAGGGCCAGTCTTCCTCAGCAAAAAAAGAGGAGGATTGCAGCAGATGTTAGCTCAGGGCTAATCTTCCTCAAAAATAAAATAAAATAAAATAATGTCTCATTTTACTTATTGAAAGTGTTCTTTTACACCTATTTAGACATAAATTTTATTTATCATTCTTGTGCATACATGGAGAGGAAAATATAAGTGAGATAAATTGTTTAGGTATTCCTTAAACTTCTTCACATTTGTAGTTCAACTGTAAAAACATTGCAGTGTCCTTGTTTTTCTGAACAATATTATTCAATAACATTACTGATGCAGCATTTTTTTTTAAGTGCTCAGATATTATCCCCAAGATTTTCTCCAAGCCACTGATACCCATTGGGCAAGTTTTGATGCCATTGCTATTTTTGATCCTAAGAGAAGGTATCGACAAATGTCTACAGACGACAGCCAGGACTCCTACTCCATCCTCGAATGGTCCTCAGATGGTTTGTTCACTGAAACACCCAGGAGTTGCAGCCATTGGTCGTGCCACCGGGAAAAAGAGCCACATTCAAGTGTGCCCAGGGGATGACAGGTATGTCAGGACTTCTGCCCGGCTATCAATGATTTCAGAGGGGTTAATTTTGAAAGGAGGACCTTGGAATGAATGAAATAAGGTAATACCCACCCTAACTTACAGAATTGTGGCAATTAAGCTAATTGCATACATAGATAGATAAACAGGTAGATGATAGATAATGTACAGTTATTTACCCATTAGATCTCCTTCCCCATATTTTAAATCTATGTAATCAAAAAGGGAGAGCTTCAAAAATTTTTTTTTATTTGATGGAAGAATAATCTAGAAAGACTGGTCAATTACTATGTATAGTCTCCTTCCCCACAAAAAGGAAGAGTAGAATAACCCTTTTTCATAACTGATTGGGAAAATCTTCCATTCAATTTTGACTAAAGTAACTTTTCATCGTAAATCAGGCATTTGTGGACATCCAACCCTGTACAGGTGTTAGTTCAAATTTTCATGTTTAGAGTGGTGGGATGCTCTTTGTAAATGACTGGTTTGCTGGTGAAACTGGTATCATGACGCAGTCTCTAAAGAAAAATTACCGCAGTTATATTTTTCTGTGAACTCTCATAGGTATATTAATAAAAATACATGATAGAAAAGGAAAAGAAAAATTACCACGTGTAACATAATTTAACATAATTGCAACTCTGAAAGGCAACTGTCCTACGGACTCTTTAAGAGTCAAGATCTTATAAAACTAGGAAGCACAAGTTGTATCAGAAAATGCTGAACTGAGCCATTTTGTGTTCAACCTATTCCACTTACCATTATTTTTTGGCTTTCCCAATGCTTCTCAGTCTTGTGCATTCTGCATTAAAATGGATTCCCCGAGGGAACTCCCTTTACTGCTCAAATGGTTCAACAATTGATTGGCTATCATTTCACTGAGAGTACTGATGACTATCCGCAGAATGAGCTGCTGTTTTCAGGGCATATCCTTATTCTGAACAAAAGGACTTTAACAGCACTGTTACCGCATACTAGGCTCACAACCCAGCTGCTCACTCCAGGCTGGCAGCGGGCCACAGAGAGCTCGGAAGTCAGCAAGGCAGAGGTTCTTGGCAATGGTGGCACATTTCTTACGTGAATGACTCAGACGGGGAGATTAGAGGAAATGATTCTGCTGTCTGTTCTACTCTCAGCTTGCTGGCTTACACCATACCTTTGTTATTTTACCTATAAAACGAAAAGGAGAGTGAGAACTAACACTTCATTGCTTTATCTGTTTGATCTCTATTTTGCTCTCCTATAATCAGGTCCTCAAGGGCAACAGCTGTGTATTATTGATCTTTGCATACCAGCATAGTGCCTGGCACGTAGCGGGTATAAACATTCTTATAGAAATCATTGGGAAAAAAAAAAAGGAATCACCCAAATTTCAGGAAAAAGTATTAAGTAAGTTTGTCAATTCTAGATGTCGATATTTAATAATAACGATGCTGTCTACCCATTGGAGAAGCAGGGAGTCAACTACTGTGGGTCCCGTTACATGGCCTCCCCTTGCGCCCATGTCGCATTGTCCTGCTCTCATTATCAACAGTGACATTTAGTCAGATAACGGATCTGACCCACAGCCATGGACATGGGCCCACACAGTGATTTTTTTAAATTTAATTTTGAATGAACACCCTAACTGAACACAGATCCCACCACACCCTGTTACTCACCCCTTGTCCTAGTCATACATTTCATATGTCCTGCCCGGCCCAGATAGGCCTCTGAGTTTGGATTCCAGGACAACAAAACAAGCTCCTGATGATCCTAGTCCTCCTGGGTTACAGGGGACCTGTCTTTCTTTCATGAAAATAGGTGGATCCCGTGGCTAATGTTCCTTACTGCATTCTCCTGAGCAAATTTAAGTCCCAGTTCAAGAGGCATGGAAAGAGGGCGGGAATCATCCAAACCGTTTCAGATTCATCGGCATGACCATGCAATCAATTAATGGGACTATACATGAAAATACTGACATAAAAATAAAAGCAATCAAAATATTTTCATAAAGAAAAGGAGAAAACCCCAAGGACCTATGAAAGTGATGGCAGTTAGAATTCTGAGCTCATCTTTTTTTCTCCAGATTTAACTAACTACTAGCCTTTTTTTTTTGAAATCTGAATAAGTGGCCTTCCTTTATTCAATACAAACATTATATCTATGATTCATGGTTAGAGGACTAAAGTATAGTGTGTATACTCAACCAAAGCCCATCAGAAGTGGAAACTCTCCCAAGTTATTTTATTACCCAGGCAACTGTAGAAATGAGCACTGAAAAATTCAACTAATTAGTTGCTTTTGGAGATATTTATTTTACTGGGTTTGGGGAGAGAAGTTCCAGGTAGGGCATTTATTACAGAAAAGTTCTGTAGGAAAATGGCATCACAATCTCATGAAACTTGTCATTGAAATCAATGATTATTTCCTTGGGTCCCAGATCACAGTCCAGAGAAGCCACTGTCAAGTCACCAATTCATGATTCAAACCATAGAATTATGGCCAAAGCAGGGACCTGTTGTGTAAGGCAAACAGCCAAAATTCTTTTCGTAGGAATCAAAGCTCATCCTGGAAAGGAATTCAGAGACCTAAGAATCCTGTAATAGCCAGAAATCTCTTTTTGTCTTCAAAATAGTGCTGATTCCACAGTACGCCAAACCCAGGCAAACCACAATGCCCTCAGGACAACCTCTCTTTTTAAGTAGTATTGGTTTATGTTGTCAGTGTTCTATATGCCAAGTTCATGTCATAAACTATATTATGAATCTATAGTTTGAAAGATTTTATTTTTCCCTTTTCTCCCCAAAGCCCCCTAGTACACAGTTGTATATTTTAGTTGTGGGTCCTTCTAGTTGTGGCATGTGGGGTGCCACCTCAGCGTGGCTTGATGAGCAGTGCCATGTCCATGCCTGGGATCCGAACTGGTGAAACCCTGGGCCGCCGAAGCGGAGTGCGCGAGCTTAACCACTTGGCTGTGGGGCCGGCCCCTGAATCTGTAGTTTTATAAGTTTTCCCCCTTGCTTGCTTCAAATAATTCTCCACTTTTATGGACTAAATGTAAGATGAGGAGAAGAAGAAGGAGGAGGCCGTGGAAGAGGAGAGAGAGGGAGAAAGAGGAAGGGAGAAGGGAGGAGAAAGGAGGAGGATGGGAGGAGGGAGAAGGAGGTAGGCAGGAGACATCCTCCACAGCCTGCCTCTTTGGGTTAGATTCCACCACCTTCCCCAATTAATCACTCCTCTTTTTAGTCTCCCAAAGGCTCTTCATAATTAGATAATTATTCTTTAGCTGGCTCCCTCCTGCCTCTCAAGTTTTATCTCTGACCCAAGCCACTCAGCTTCCTTCTCAGCCATACTAAAGGATTTAGGGCCTCCTTAACTTAGAACTTTGCCATTCAATGTGTGGTCCTTGAACCAGCAGCACTGACACTCCCTGGCAGCTTGTCAGAAAGGCTGAATCTTGGGTCTCATTCCAGACCTGTTATATTAGAATCTGCATTTTAACGAGATCTCTAGAAACTCATGTGAACGCAGTTTGAGAAGATCTGCCCTAGAAGACCCCTCTCCACTGGCCACCCGCCCACCCACTTGAACCACTGTGAAATTAGCTCCAAGAAGCAACCCAGTGATCTGCAACTCATCTTCGAAGCATTTCCTTGCAAACATCCTCCTCCCTTTTTCTTAGTTCTTCCTTTGTGGGTATGACAAAAACTTACGTGGGTAAATTTGCATGGGCAAGTGGCCATCGCGTCTGGACTGAACTCTATGGGAGGTAATGGTTTCTGGTTTTCAATTTTCTCTGCCTTCCTCAACTAGATTGTGAATGCCTTGAAGTTGTGAATCTTATCTTATTTCTATTTTGAAGTCCCAGTATCTGGAACAATGCCTCTAAAATGGACTTGATAAATTCTTTTGCCTAAGGAAATAAAGGATTGACTTCTAAAGCCCACCCTCTCTGCTAATTAGATCAGCCACCTGCAGGATCACCTAATCTTTAGTAGTGGAATCACGAATCACTAATCTCACATGATTATTTAAATTGGCACAGGGCTGAGCATTGAACTACTCTTAGAGATGAAACTCCTTCCCATCCGGTTTCTAGTACAAAGGATGCTGCCCGGAGCCAAAATGAAGGGATCTACCATCTTGTTTACTATACCACACTAGGCCACAGCAGGCTTACACTGTATGCAATCCTCTGGTCCTTCAAGTCTGAAGGAGGGCATGAGTCTCCTCCTGTGCAGATCCCGGGATGGTCCCCTTTGGCTCCTTGTCCAAAGACCTCTCCTAGCAGCCGACAGAGCAATCAGCTCCACCATTTCCCTAGTTCTGTGGCCTGCAGCCTCCTGGGTTTCCAAGAATTCTTGACAAGGAGAAAACCACAGAAGCTTATCAGTGATAAAAGCAAGGATTTGTACCAGCTGGTTTTAGAAGGATGTGAGGAAATGAATAATCTGGCCCATTAATCCTAAGAGTGTTCATTGATAACAATTTTTTGGAGAATATTTGGAACATAGCTATGAAAAATTTAAGTGCATAACTTTCAACCCAGAAATTGTACTTCTAGAAATGTATATTTACAGAAATGCTAATACAAGCACATAAAGATATACCAGGAATATTCATGTAGCATAGCTCGAAATTGACCAAAAAACCCCAGCAACAACAACAAAATTAAAAAGTAGAAACAATGTAAACACCCCCCAATGGGAAATTTGGCAATGGTTACATAAATGAGGCTTATTTCTTTACTCACGATATACATAGCTGCTAAAAGAATGTGGTTACTCCTTACATACCCATTTGAAAAGATGTTGACAGTTTATTAAGTAAAAAAAGCAGATAGAGTGTATCATATGAACCCACTTTTTAAAAAAGTATATATTGATATATGTGTATATTTATAGAGATATATGTTGCTATAGCATTTTTTTAAAGGAATGCATGAAAAGGTATTGGGGATATGTGAAGTTGTTGCTGTTTTGTGTTTTTCTCAGTTTTTCAAATATTCCATGTGAATGTGTGTTAATTTTTTATCGTGCCTGAGAATGATAGAAAAGATTTTTCATCTACAAGCAAACTAGACTACAAGCCCATCTTCTAAATACTGAATTATGGTAACAAAGGAAACAAAAATGAAACAAAAGTATGGGAAATTTTCAGGACAAAAAAAAAATATCACTTCTTGTTTCCACTGGAAATCCTCAGTCAAATCAGATAGAGAACATTCTATGGAAGATAGCAACCACTGGGCGTGCAAACCACCACTCCGCTTCCTCTGTCCATGATGGGTGTGGTGCACACGTAGCCCTGCTTCACCCCCCCAGAGGGGAGGCCCCACTGTCCTGTTCAAGGAAGTGCTCCAGGGAGCTCTTACCGCTGACTGGGCTTGGAAGAAACACTTGAGCTCTTCCTAACTCTGAATTTCTCTGACTCAGCTCTCTCCTTATCTCTCTTGCAACATTCATGAGGGGTATACTTTGCCGACACCATGTGTCCCCGTGGGTTTCCCATGCATGGTTATTAAATGCCCTGTGCCTTGGCTGCATCTCCTTTTTTAGGACTCCCACTCCAGAGAGAACATCATAGCACACTTGAGTAACAATGACATTATTATTCTGCTCTAATTTATTTTTAAAAGTAATTTGCCTGTGTCGGTATGCAGGCTAAGCTTCCATCATGATCTGAACAGAATTGCACTCAACAATTGCTCCAATGCTTCTTCACTGAAAAAGTATTTCGTGTGTTCAGACTGCCCTTCATGAGTCACGTTAAGCTAGAATCAGAATTCTGCACCAAGATTCTTAGCAGTGAGGACTATTTTAAATTTTCTTCTGTTTTTCTTTTCTTTTCTTTCTTTTTTTTTTTTTTTGAGGAAGATTAGCCCTGAGCTACTGCTGCCAATCCTCCTCTTTTTGCTGAGGAAGACTGGCCCTGAGCTAAAATCCATGACCATCTTCCTGTACTTTATATGTGGGATGCCTGCCACAGCGTGGCTTGCCAAGTGGTGCCGTGTCTGCACCCGGGATCCCAACGGGGGAACCCTGGGCTGCCCAAGCGGAACGTGCACACTCAACCGCTGCACCACCGGCCGGCCCTTCTTCTGTTTTTCATGTTGGTGCTTTCTAATGTTCTACAATGAATATTTATTGCATTTGAAATAGAGAATAACTGCTTACCAGGCAATATGCTAAGAATTTTATGTGCGTTATCTTATTAAATCCTCCCAACCATCTTTGAGGTACTGTTGTTAACCCACTTTGCAGAAAAGGAAACAAAGGCCATTGGGTTAGATAACTCAACCTAGTTCAGTTCCGCTGTCTGGCTTTACAAACCACTCATTCTCTTAGGCTTTCAATTTTATGGCCTATAAAACTGATAGTATCTACCTCATCGAGTGTAAGGATTAAAAAAGAATGTCAACTATGAAGGAGTTCTTATGTAAAGCACCTGGTATAAAGAAAACAAATTTTTTTAAGTTCTCTGCACATGTCGTACAACTATTAAAATAAATTCCTGAGCAATAGCGTGCAGGAGCTGGTTCGCGTGTGGGCTGTGCACATCTCCTCCCAACTTCCAGTTCACTGTCCTCAGGTTCACCTCAGGTTGGGGACTTGAAATTAGCTGAGGTGGGAGTCAGAAACCAGCAAATGCTGCAAATAAGGGCCTTTCCCCCTGGAGGGTTGGTTGTTGGCTATTTACCGGCACACCACAGCTCCTACATTGAAAAATAATGGATTTACTGGTCTAGCTCAAACTTAGGTTTTCTTTCTTTATTTAGGGGGAATGATTCATAACTTGGCTATGCATGTCACGAGGCCTCCTTTCCCAGCTCCACCATGTGGAGGAATTCCAAGAATGGCAAAAAAGCCCCAGAAAAAGATTTTTCCCATTTCAGCTGTTTCAATCTGATTATGGAAACACAAAACACCACACACCACATCTTTGGCGTGTTGATGTGGGCTTTTTTTATTTTAATTTCTATCCTGCCTGTTGCCATAAAGGGCCCAGATTAATAATTTTGTGAATAGCCCATTTTGTCTGGCTTACTTGTGCCTTGGAGTAGCTAGTTCACTAACCAAACAGTGTTTCTTCTCCCGTGGAATCATATCTTGCAAGAAAGCCTGGCACGGAGAAATTAAGATATTTTGCTAAAATAAGGCAGGATTAGCCAACATTATTTCAGTGGTCAGTGTGGAAGCTGGAAATCTTCCCTCTCCTCCATGATAAAATATCAAGACTCCTTCATCGTGGCTGAAGAAATGGCAAACTTTCTGTCGCGGTTTGTTGTGCCCTCCTGGAAGTCAAACTTCAGGCCAATGGGGAATTGGAGTAAGAGTCCTGCTTCCCCATCTATGTCATCAAGCCACTGGCCACGCTCGCTGGCCCTTCTCCAGTGGGTCCTAGCCTACTCACTTCCTTTATTAGACGTGTAGGTATAACTGCCCCACTCATAGTCACCCAGGCTGGGAACCAAAGCTAGGCTGGCCTCTGATTGGACCAGAGTTAGACATCTGATCAGAGGGAAGCAATCAGCTTCTCTCAGGGACTAAGTTCAGCTAGGATACTGTATTAGTTTCCTAGGACTCCCGTAACAAGTACCACAGTCTTAGTTGCTTAAAACAACCCACATTTATTCTGTCACAGTTCTGGAGGCCAGAAGTGCAAAATCAAGATGCCAGCAGAGCCGCGCTGTCTCTGAAGGCACTAGGATAGAATCCGTTCCGTGCATTTTTCTTAGCTCCTGATGTTGCCAGCAATCCTTGGCATTCCTTGACTTGTAGGTGCATTACTCCAAACTCTGCCTCTGTCCTCACATAGCATTCCCCCTGTCTGTCTTCACGTTGTCATCCCTCTGTGCGTCTGTCTCTGTTTCTTCTCCTCTTCTTCTAAGCACACCGGTCATATCGGATTAGTGCTCACCCTAATGACTTCATCTTAACTTGACTGTATCTGCAAAGACCCTAATCCAAATAAGCTCATGTTCACAGATATGGCAGTTGGACTTGAACATATCTTTTTGTAGGACACAGTTTATCCCCTAACAGATACTGAGAAGGAAGTCCTCAGTACATGCTATACATTTAGGCCAGGAGGTTGTAAATAACCAGGCCAACTCCAAAATGAGTCAACAGGGGAAGGCAATGGGAAGAGGGAGAGACAGAACGGATGTACAGAGGGAAGCAGAGGGAACAATGCCTGAAAGACGGAGAGTGTGGTCTCCTCTGTATCGCTTCCATCACATCACTCATTCCCTTTTTAAATTTTTGTTCACCTGAGACACTTTCTCCTTCTATCCTGCAAATCCGTTAGGACCCTGACCAGAAGACTGACTTCCCCAGTCAGTGTGGAATGGGTGACAATTCCTAAAGGCATGTTTACCAGCCACAGGAAATGTGAGAGATACAAAGGAAATGTTCTAAGTCTTCCATGGAGCCAAATTTATCCCAAAAAAAGATATCCTATGGTCAGTGTCATTTATTTCTGCTTTTTAAAGGTTAAAATATCCACTAAAATGGAAACGACAGGAGTTTGTTTTGTTTCATCACGTTCTATTTGGCAAAATCAAAAGCTGGCAATCCTATGTCTAGATCCAGAATTTTAAAAACTTTACTTTGTTGGACCAAAATTTCTAAAATTTGATCTAGAAATTGACTTCTTACCTAAAGTACTCTGCAGCCCTTGAGTTTCACACCCACGACACCCACAAGCCTTGCTGAGTAGAGAAGATTCGATTCCTTTCAATTCCACATCAGCTTCTTTTCCCTCAAATGTCTCCTTTCATGTACACTTTCACCAGGCCGAGAGTTTCTTTAGGCCTCCCTTGCAGTTACTGTGGGGCTCCCAACAAGTCTTCATTGCTTGGAAACTGCACTCATTTATAAGGGTGGGTACTCAGTGGCCAGCTCTGTGCCAAGAGGCCCAGCTCCCTGGCTGTAGCTAATTGATCCAGAGATGAGCAGCAGCTTCAGCCTGGAACAGTCAGAGTTTTCTCTCCTATTGTTTTAGTTTGCATTTCTCCAAAAGCAAACTCTGAGACGAAGATTTGTGTGCAAATAGTTTATCTGCAGGGTGATCTCAGAAAGTATTCTGAGGGAGTAGGGGAAAGGAGAAAAGCCAATAAAGAATGGTAAAAGTTTAACAATTGGCTCTCCAAGAAAAGAAACTTCTGATGTGCAGCATTTGCCAGTTTCCATGATGTAGAAACTCCCACCATGGCCATTTTCCAGCTACCAATGAGACGTCACTGAGTGTTGAGCTGGGAAGAGATGCATAATTGCACACCATTATACAGTACTTCCACCGTACAAATATAATAGACGTAAATAACCTCAAGAGCAATTAGGAAGTGAGTTTTGAGTGTTTATTAGCTTTGTTTTTAATACAATTTATTTTAGTAACGTCTCTGGGCTTGCGAAATATCTGAAAACTTCACAATTGGCTCTTGTGAGCCAGTACAAGGTGGCTGCAGCACACCACACAAGAGAGAGAGTTACTGCCGTGGTCACCTGGGGCTCACCCCTGCTGGGACACAGCAAGGGGCAAGAGGCTGTGTAGAACACGACGCTGCTCCCCTCAGAGGTGAGGAAGCTGAGGCTTTTACCCACCAGCTCCATCTCTTGTTCTTTGAGGGCTATTTCAGGGGGCATGAACTTTGTGTACCTGCTGGCTTGCCCCACTTGAGGCAGTGGCCAGAGAACTCCTCTGGGCAAAGAGAAGATGGAGGAAGCCGTAAACATATAGGGGAATTGTGGGCAGGTGGTCTCCAGGGCAGGCTGAGGACCATGGATGGGGTACCAACGGATCTGCTTGGCTGGGAACTGGGAATTTTGACCTCGGAGACCAGAGCTGGGGAGTTCTTGTGCTGGGTCGTATTAATAGTGAGCTCAAACAGGAGCAGTTGTGTGTTCCTGCAGCCCCTGCTCTTACACATCCAGAAAGTTCTTGGATTTCTCAGAGCTTGGTTTGCAGCTATGTCTCTGCAGCTATTTTCAGCTCCTTGAGACACCCACTCCACCCTACCCCACATCAGGGCTTCTCACTTTAACGTGCAGGTGAGTCACCTGGATGTCTTGTTAAAAGGAAGACTACTGTTTGGCAGTTCCAAGGTGGGGTTTGAGATTCTGCAGCTCCAACCAGCTCTCAAGTGATGCTGATGCTGTTGGTCCAGGGAATACACTTGAGTAGCAAGGCTCCAGTA
The DNA here is from genome assembly GCF_037783145.1 of Equus przewalskii. Lineage (NCBI taxonomy): Eukaryota > Metazoa > Chordata > Mammalia > Perissodactyla > Equidae > Equus > Equus przewalskii. The sequence continues at coordinate 17,546,549 of NC_091851.1, read as the reverse complement.
TGTTCCAATTAGTATATTCCAATATATTCCCTTTCTTACAAGGTAAGGAGAACCATGTGTTTTTATTTGTAGCCCAAAGAACATCAGCTAATACTAGGGCCCCTCGTTTCTGGTGAATCCTCATATTCCCCTCCCCAAGGCCACTTAAGAAGCCACTGCAGGGCTGGCCTGGTGGTGCAGCAGTTAAGTGCGGACATTCTGCTTTGGCGGCCCAGGGTTCATTGGTTCAGATTCTGGGTGCGGACATGGCACCGCTTGGCAAGCCATGCTGTGGTAGGCGTCCCACATATAAAGTGGAGGAAGATGGGCACGGATGTTAGCTCAGGGCCAGTCTTCCTCAGCAAAAGGAGGAGGATTGGCAGGGGATGTTAGCTCAGGGCTGATCTTCCTCAAAAAAAAAAAAAAGGAAGCCACTGCACAGCCATGGCTTTGCCGAGTCATGTCTGTCAAGAGTCTAGCCCCACAAGTTTTCTACATGTTCCAAGTCCATGTTGATACCTAAAGGGGAGACTATTTTCACTATTGCACAGAGCTTTGTGGCTGTTCCAACCTGGATGTGAACGTATTTTAACCTACAGGGGAAAGAGTACTGGGATCGAGAATCTGAATTTTTTTTTTTCTTGGAGGAAGAGTAGCCCTGAGCTAACTGTTGCCAATCCTCTTTTTTCTGAGGAACACTGGCCCTGAGCTAACATCCGTGCCCATCCTGCTCTCCTTTACATGTGCGACGCCTGCCACAGAATAACTTGCCAAGCGGTGTCATGTCTGCATCCGGGATCCGAAGCAGTGAACCTTGGGCCACCAAAGTGGAACGTGCGCGCTTAACTGCTGCGCCACTGGGCTGGCCCTGAGAATCTGAAATTTTTATATTGAGTCCTTAGTCTCAATCCTGCCAAAACATTTCTTGCAGGAACTTTCTAAAACTCACCAATTGTAGTTTAGAAAAAACAAAGGTAGAAGGGCACAATAGCACACAGGATATTCAAGCCAAAAATGTATAATCTGAATCTAATAATAAAAAAATAATGATTGGCCTATACCATTCCAAAATGTCACTCCACCTTTCTTTGCCTTTGGAAGACAAAGAAAAGCTGAGGAAATGTTCCAAATTAAAGGAGACTAAAGAGATGTGACAATTAAATATGACATGGACTCGTATACTGGATCCTGTACCAGAAAAAAATTCCTATAGAGGACATCTTGGGACTACTGACGAAACTGGAGTATGGACTATAGATTAGACAATAGTGTTATAACAATGTTAAATTTCTGAATTTGATAACTGTACTGTGATTTCATAATAGAATATCCTTGTTCTTAGCAAACATACACTGAAGTACTAGGGGTTAGGGATATTAAAATTCAGAGAAACAGAGAGTAGAGTAGGGTTACCAGGGCCAGGGTAATGGGGAAATGGGGAGATATTAGTCAAAGGATGCCATCTTCCAGTTATAAGATCTAATGTACATGGGGATTTAATATACAGTATAGTGATTATAGCTAATAACACTGTATTGTGTACTTGAAAGTTGCTAAGAGAGTAGAGCTTTCATGTTCTCACCACAAAAAAGAAATGGTAATTATGTGACAGGATGGAGTAGTTCGCTAATGCTATGGTGGTGATCATATTGTAATATGTAAATATGTCAAATCATCACTTTGTGCACCTTAAAGTTACACAATGTTGTATGTCAATTATATCTCAATAAAGCTGGGGAAAAAAATCTGTATTCAAACCAAAAGCCCTTGTCAGTTCTCCCTACAGACATATGAAAAAAAAAATTAAAAGGATGACATGGTATTTAAGCAGGCATAGGGGAAAAAGCAAACAAAACTCTAAGTAACTCTAAGAGTGGAATCATGGATGAGGCAAGCTCTTTAACATTGTGAACTTTAAATTTTTTTCTTATTAAACAGTCAGTATAAATTGTCTCCAAAATCATAAAACTCAAACCACAAGTTTTAGAAAATATTGTTCATTGCTCCCCTACCCCACACAAAAAAAGGCTGGGGGGGGGGTAAGGGGCATGATGGATACAGCCTACTCACTAATGGTTCAGATAATTAATAATTTGCATGTATCTGTGTGTATACAGAGAGAGAAAGCAAATATGACAAAACGTTAAAAATGGTGAATCTGGATACAGGATATACAAGAGTTCTTTGCATTGTTTTTGCAATTTTCTTTGACATTATTTCAAAGACAGCAAGAGGGCAGAACCACAAGGCCTTGCCTTCTCTTCAGTAGCTTCAGTAAGTGATGAGACCTCAGAGACCCACCTCAGGCTAGGAAAGGAGGGGGTAACACCCACATCTTCCCGCTTCCACCTGCATCTCCCCTCCTCATTTGCTGCACTGAAGACAGAGCAAGCTCAAACTCAGAGGAGGGAACTATAACCCCATGTTCCCCGGCACCTTTCCATGACCCAGTCTCAGCTGCTTTACAGATTTACGCTCCGTGTAGGCTGACTTATTTGGTTTTGCGAGTATGCATGTGTATGCGTGAGTTGAAGGTCTGTATTTTCCTAGCACATGTTCTATAGACGAGAGAGAGAGGAGAAAGAGGAAGAGGGGAGAGAGGGAGGGAGAAGGAGAAGAAAGAGGATAAAGAGAAGAAAGAGAAGACAGAACAGAGGAGAAGTGGATAAAACGGAGAGGGAGAGAGGAGTCATGAGTCATTTGGATAATTTGCAGAAATACAATTATGGGCCTAGATCAGTGCCTCTCAAATAGTAACTTACCCTCAAAGCACCTAGGGATCTTGTTAAAGTGCAGATTCTGTTCAGCAGGTCTGGGGCCTGAGATTCAGAATTTCTAACCAGCTCCCAGGAGACGCTGAGGCTACCAGTCTCTTTGAGCAGCAACTCTTTGAATAGCAAGGCTGACCACAGTCTAGCCACAGCGGAGCGATGCTCAAGAAATATATTTTGTAGGCCTTTGCCATCTGTGATCCATTACTCACCTGACGTTCTTGGGGTAGATCAAATATTTTCACGAGCTCTAGATGGTGGAACACTAACCACACTTCAAGGTGATGCCAATAGGAGTCATCGAAAATTACATGGGCATCTAAAATCATAGGGTTGCCACATAAACAAAAGCGCTCATCACTGCACATGACCTGTGCTGCAGTCCTGGATTTAAATTGCCTCCCTGGCAGGCGGAGGCCAGCTGATAACCCACACCCTGTAGTTGTGCAGTCGCTTTTACATAATGACTCATGAAAGCAAACCAAAAGTGGGAAAGTGTTTGCATAGAAGGTAAATATCAAACATCAAGACTATTTTCAACATCTTTGGTTCCAATTTCATTTAACTTTTCCCATATCACATTTGTGGAGACTTCAGATAAATCACCTAACTTCTTATGCTATTTCTACAGCTAGTAAGCAGAGAGAATATTTACAACCCACCAGAGATGTTGTGAAAAAGTGGGTTGGGTGATCTCTCTCCAAAAAAAAAAGCCCTGGATGCAGAAGTCACAAATACAGAGGAAATTCTACAGATTTCCCGAGTCGAGTAGAAGTTAGGCAGAACTAAATTACACCATGTCGTTTTCATTTTCCCAAATCTTTCTTTTGAGTGTGCCGATCTCATTCCTTGATTATTTGGGAAAAATGTCCTCCCATTTCCAGTCTTAGTTACTAAAAGAACAGCTATTTGTATTAAATATGTATAATTGTAGCTTAGAATTTAAACAATTACAATTTGATGTATTAAAAAATGTTATCGATCAAACAAATGGAAAGATAATTAGGTTGAAAGTTTATTTGAACACTTAGTTCACAACTTTTAGAATTCATTTTACTTAATAAAAATTTTTGCCTTCCAAAGATATTTATCTGCATTTTGATGATTGCCATGAAGATCTACCTGTTTTAATTTCACGATGCCACTTTTTTCAATAACAGAAGGATTAAAAGCTATTAACAAAACACATATGGAAGAGACATATTGGTCCCTCTTTAAAGTGTTATTTAAATGACCAAAAAGAGCTTTCCAAGTTGAATGATAGGTTCACAAAATATCCTACATATTTATTTGATACAATAAGGTTGTAGAGTTACAGCTGCTTTGGTATTTAAGATATTAAGTCATCTAAATTTTTTTTCAAGATATGTAGAAAATAACCTTTGTTCTTTACCTTTTTAGGGAAATGAAAACCAGTGTTTCCTGCTCCTAAATCCTCAGGTTTTTGGTGGATGTAGTAGGGTATTTACATTTGACTGCCCCTGCTCTAAATCTTTTGAGAGTTTCTAGATATTTAATGAGATTAACCCAGCTCTATAGACATCTGCATATTCCCTATTCTATACCCAGTCAACACAGCCATGGGATAAAATCTAAAGCTTTATCTGCATTTACTTTTCTCACTTTTGTGAAATTGCAGCTGCTTACCAGACAGATGGGTTCAGGCTTGTTTTAACGGTTTGGGAGTGGTGGTTGGGGAGTTTGTAACTTATCAGCAAACATTGAGACTGCTGCTAGAGAAATGCCGACAATAAGTCTCACTCTTTGTTCCCCAAGTAGAACAGCCTCAAAATAGTGGTGGTACAAGTCAACAGAATAAAATTGGCTCCTGTTAACTCTCTTAATAGCATGTCCCTGCTTTCTGAAAATAAATCCCACGATTCTTGACTATCTAGTAGAAACCATCTGCTTGATAAGCCTAGCAATATGCAGATCCAAAGCCCCTTCTCTAATCTCTCAGGTGCCCTCTCGTTGCCAGCCAGAGGCCCTGTCAAGGGCTCATATTGAAAAAAATCAACTTCTCTTTCCCTAGCTTCCTTTAGAATATGCGTTTTCATGATTAAATGGTATACTTAACATCCGAGTCTGAAATATTGGCCATTGGAAGCCTTCACCAAAGTCAAGACCTACCCTAAGAAGGAGGAGGTTGACCTGACCAAGAGGAGTCCTCAAAGTTACCAAAGACAGTGATGGAAGCCTATTTGGGGGTTTTGAAAGTTTCTAGCATTCTGCTTGTGATCAAGAAAAATCTTAACAACAGGAAGATGTTGATGTTTCTTCTTAAAAATTAAATACCTACCAGCACCATGAATGTTTATTGAAGGCCTATTTGAAGTATAGAACAGGAAGCTACAGGATGTTCAAAAGAATCAGATCACCCTTGCCCTGTTGTTACTGCACAAAATGGGATTCTCCTATGACACACATTGAAAAAAAGCCAATTAATTACAGCATCAGATTTTGGGAAAAGAAATCAGCTTTATTCCGTGAGATTGATCTGCAGGGAGACAGGGAGCGTGTGCCTTCAGGTCTGTCTCCTCAATTCAGGATTTGGGGTGAAATTTAAGAGGTTAGGGAGAATAGGCTGGCACATGGAAATGCTGGTGGCTCAGCTTTTGATGGTGGGCTTCAAGCACTCATGGTAAGGTTCTAAACATTTATGATAAGATTTTACTCATTTATGATAAGGTTATAAACAGTTACGGTAAGGTTTTAAACATTTATGGTAAGGTGAGGAAGGAATTTTAACACCTGAGTGATGGGTTTCAAACATCTTCCTGAATGCCAGACCCCTCACTTCTGATGAGTCCAACTTTTAAGTTCCGGTCATGTCCTGGTCATCTGGCTCCATGGGGAGGAGAATCTTTGGTTCTACCTTCATTTTAGGTCAAGATTTCTTCTTCTGCACATGCTCTGGCTATGTGACTCTGCAAATTTTCTGAAAGAAAATTCTTAATCACTTTGTTGATAAGAGATGGGGTCTGTTGGAACTGGCTCTAAATGGGCCCGTAGTTACACTATTCATTGTCACCATCTCATAGCTGGGAATAACTCAAATGCCAAAGTAACTACATAGAAGACACAAAAGTGTGGATGAGGCAACATGGCCAAGAGTTCAGAAGAGAGGACAACTTTTTAACAACTGATAAAGAGAGAAAGCACAGGTCCAAAATGACGGCACTTGTGTTAAAGCCCGTGGTGCCAAATCTAGATTTAACACTCAATTGCAGTTTCGACCTTCCCCAGAAATCTAATCTTAATCAACCAGTCTGGAATCTTCTCGTCAGTGCCAATGAAGTAATCCATCAGGGGGTGGGGGGTGGGTGGGGAGGCAAGGTTGGGGAGGCCTCTCCCTCCCCCAAGGAAGAAGAGGCAACCTGCATGAGAACACCCTTGCCCATTCCTTCCCTGCAAAGAGAAGATGTTCTTGCCCAAAATAATCCTTTCTTTTCTTTTGGTAATAACTTCCTTGCCCCATCCTCCTTCCTATAGAAACTTTCCATTTTGTATAATTCCTTGGGGTATCGCTCTGCTCTCCAGATGAGATGCTGCCCAATTCATGAATTGTTGAATAAAGCCAATTAGATTTTCAAATTTACTCGGTTGAACTTTGTTTTTTTTTGACACAACCTAGTTCTTTGGGCAACACTGGCCCTAGATGGCAAGTCTTTGGGAACCACATCTCCGTTTTCTGGATTTCTTTTCTCCTTTTAAATCAAACCAGTCCAATTAAATGCCCATTTATCACCCCTTGGGTGTTTGATGTCTCTTCATGCCACGTGGCAAAACAATAATCTTGCCTAAGCCCTACTGTTCATTTTCTCTGCCCCTGAACGTGAGAAGCTGAGCTGGAGAAAGTCTCATAGCCCCTCAAATGGCTCCATTACAAACTAAGGATCACCAGCCTTAACAAGCATTCCTAGTGTTTCTCTGATCAATTCCCTCTTTTGTTGTTCTGATTATTTTTGCTGCAGAACAAACCGTTCCAAAACATGGTGGCTTAAAACAACCATTTTATTATCTTGCTCAGTTCCACTGGCTGACTGGGCTCCATTGGAGGTTATTACTCAGGGTTTCCTAGGCAGTTGCAGTCAGATGGCAGCTGGCGCTGGAGCTGGCTGAAAGGCTGTCCAAGATGGCTTCTCCACTCGCATGTCTGGTACCTCAGCTGGGATGGCTGGAGCAACTGGAGGCTGGTGAGGCATCTCTCGCTTTTCAAGTACCTCTCCATATGGCTAGATTGGGCTTCCTCCCACCATGGTGGGCTAAGGATAGTCAGACATCTTGCATGGTGGCTGGCTTCCCTCAGAGTGGCTATTTTTAATCTGCAACAAGAATCTACTTCAATGAAATACTTTTTTTCTTTTTTGATGAAGATTAGCCCTGAACTAACTGCTGCCAATCCTCCTCTTTTTGCTGAGGAAGACTGGCCCTGAGCTAACATCGTGCCCATCTTCCTCTACTTTATATGTGGGATGCCTACCACAGCATAGTGTGCCAAGCAGTGCCATGTCCACACCTGGGATCCGAACCGTCGAACCCGGGCGCCAATGCAGAACATGCGCACTTAACCGCTGCATCACCAGGCTGGCCCCAATGAAATACTTTTTTAAATGGAAGGGAGGAAAGAAGCTCTGACAAGAAGTACAATCTTGGGAAGGATTTGATCTGAAGCCAGGCTATCAGGCCCTACTTAGCTATATATTAACTTCTTCTGCCCTTTCCTACTTCCCCAAACACACATATGCACAGAAGAATAACCTCCTCTCCTTATTCCCTGCCTTGAATCTTTCACTCCACTTTTTCTGTTTTCTAAAATTTATCAATTACATGTTTGAGTTTAAAATGATCCTCTCTAGAAACTCTTCTGGAAGGTTGTGGAGCTGCTTCTAGTATTTCAAGCTCAGTGATATACTGGTTATTTATTTCTATATAACTCCAAAACTTAGTGCTGTGAAATAATAAGCATTTTATGTCATAGTTTCTGTGGGTCAGGAATTTAGAAGCAGCTTAGCTGAGCGGTTCTGTCTCTGGGTCTCGCAGGAGGCTGCAGCAAGTTGTCTGCTGGAGCTGTAGTCATCTGAAGGCTTGACTGGGCCTGGAAGATCCATATCCAAGATGGTGCACTCACATAGTTCCGGTCATAGGCATGGACCTTCTGATCCTCCACAGGGGGACCTCTCCAGGAATTGTTTTACCATTCACGTGACACGGTAGCTGCCTTTTCCCCAAGTAAGCAATCCACGAGAGAGCCAGGTGGAGGCCACAATGTTTTTTATGACCTAGCCTTGGAAGTCATCCTCTGTCATTTCTGTAAGATCCTATTGGTCACAGAGGTCAGCCCTATTCAATGAAGGAGGGGACTACGCAAGGACAAGAATACTAGGAGGTGAAGATCACTGGGGTCCATCTTGAAAACTGAGCTCAGTTAAGCCAAGGAAAAGATAATGTTGAGAAAAGCAGAGACAAAAGAGGTGTGTAATATTGGCTCCAGGAGCATTCTGAGGAAAAGTCAAGTGTTGATTTGGGTCCTGAAGCTGGGAATGGGGTAGAGTCTTGAGAGCTGGTAGTCCCTGACACATCTCGCCGAAGATAAGAGGTGAAGCAGAAGCAAGGAGAATGACAAACCACTTTCTCCTCTTTCAAAGTTATTCCTGCACTAACAACAGGAGACAAGCTGCCCCGCCCTTAAAATGTCATTTTCCGTTTCTTGGCTGAACCATGAGAGGAATATTTCTCCTGAATAATTAATTGGTTTTATGAAAATGGAAAGATATTTTCAGCTTCTAATAAGAAATGAGGGTCGCCTAAATGATATCCTTACCCAGCAAGGACACAGTCTTTCAGGAAGTTTATTTTTGCCAGCACAATTAGTAGTTACTTTACAGGACAATAAAGTCCAAGTTTCACGCTGGGATGAAAGACGGTGATTTTCCAGTTCGTGCTAAATGAAAATGGAAGCAAATAGAACTTTGCAATCAAAACAGGAAGGGAAAACCAGACTGTAATGTGACAAGAACTTAGAGCTTTGTTCTTTCACAACACATAGGGAAGCAAAGAGTTTTTTCACTACTTTCATCAGAGCCAAATCTCTTGGAAGAATGCCCTCTACGTGCTGTGTCTACTTCACCTCCCCCATTCCCTCTAGGCTGGCTTTTGCTCCCACCATTTCATTGAACCTGCTTTCATCATGGTTAACAATGACCTACTTGTTGCCCAATCCAGTGGACATCTTTCTGTTTTTGTGTTTACTGATCTCTAAGCAGCGCTGACCCAGTTGACCACCCTCTTGTTTCTGGAAACACTCTCCTCCTGGTTTCTGGGATCCCATTTTCTCCTTGGTTGCCATCTCCTTGCTGTCTACGTAAGCTCTTTCTCCACTATCCAACCTCTAAATGTTGGGGATCCTGATCATTTTGTCTCTTGTCTTTCTGCATGGTCTTATCTAATCCCATGGCTCCGATACCATCTAGGTGCCAACAATGTTGACATTAATATCTCCAGCTTCGATCTCTTCCTGGAGCTGACTCCTATATCAAACTGCCTTCTTGATACTTCCCCCAGGGAATTTCTCAGACGTCACAATGTGTCTCTTGGCTCCTAGTCTCCCATACCTGTGGCCCCACCTTCAGCCTTACCTGTTTTGTAAATGATACCACCTCTTGATTCTTGATTCATCCTTTCCCCAATTTATCAGAAGTGCTGTTGATTTTATCTTCAAAGCCCATTTCAAACCTGTCCACTTTCATTACCACCAAATCTCCTTGCCCTGTACGACCCATTCTCCAGACAGAAAATAGATTGATCTTAAAATAAAAATCAGATCATGCCACAGTCTACTTAACATCCTTCAATGGATTCCTACTACACTTAGAATTAAATGTAAATTTGCAGTATCCTCTAAGCTGTTACACGACCGACCAGCCCACCTTCCCAAGCTCATTTCATATCATTGTCTTTTTGACTCACTACTCCAACCATGTCCAGCTTCAGGGCCTTTGCATATGCTGTTTCTTTTTTGTAGAATCTCCTCCCATACTCTCCTTTTGCTGGCTCTTTCTCCTCCTTTGGGTCTTAGTTTAATTATTGTCCACTTGGAGAGGCCTCCCCTGACCACTCTATCTGAAATAAGCCTCTTTGTTTCCCCTATTCTCTTCTTAGCTCCTTTTTTCTTTCCATCATCACAGTTATTCCCATAGTTATAATGCCAGCCCAATTTTTCCGCAAATAAGGACACTGAGAAACTTTTAAGGAACTTGTTAGATTTAAAACAAATCAAAGGCAACATCAGCAAAGAACTGCTTCTCCCCTAACTGAGGATCCTGTTGGATGTGACCAGTCACACCCAATAGCACCCATTTCTAAAAGTTGATAAAGTGGATCAGCATCTGAAACCAAAAATGAAGACACTCTTGAGACTCCTTCAGTGGAAAGTGTTTAGCTAAACAGTTCCTGTTTTGCTGTGGTCTTGGCCCTTAATGACCCAGCAGCATTTAACTTAGCATGCAGAGACTGGAAGAATTTTCTCACAACAAGTCTCATTTCCTGTGTTTCTCATTGGAGTTTATTATTTTCTTTTTTCCTCCTCTAAGACCAAAGTCCTAGGAGATGGACATTGCCTTGCTGGAGTAAGAGAAGAAAGTTTAAACTCAACTTTCCCTCTGTATGAGTGCACGAATGAAACTCCAGGTTAGATTCTGGCATTTAAAATTCTTACATGCATAGAAAATAGCAACATTAAGAAAATATACCCTTTAGGGGCTGGCCTGGTGGCGCAGCAGTTAAGTGCGCACGTTCCACTTCAGCGGCCCGGGATTCGCTGGTTCGGATCCCAGGTGCGGACATGACACCTCTTGGCAATCCAATGCTGTGGCAGGCATCCCACATACAAAGTAGAGGAAGATGGGCACGGATGTTAGCTCAGGGCCAGTCTTCCGCAGCAAAAAGAGGAGGATTGGCAGCAGGTGTTAACTCAGGGCTAATCTTCCTCAAAAAAAAAAAAAAAAAGAAAAGAAAATATACCCTTTAAAGTACAACTTCTCACTTTTGTTTTTATGGCAAGTCTTTGTGTCTCATACACTGAGCTGACAATAGGTCTCCTAATAATTATATGCTTGAAGTTGTCATCTGCTTGGCTAGAACTTACTCAGGAATTTGAATTTTGTTCTAACCCCTTAAACAGCTTCTCTTCTGTTTTGTTAATAAATCATTAAATATTGGGTTAAGTCACCAGCAAGTTTTCAGTGGAATTTAAACCACTGAAGCTCCTACTTTCCGACATTCATAAAAACCATAGACCACCTTTGTCGGGTTGCAGCTCCTGAAATTCTAGCTCACAAAGGGGACTATATTCTGTTCCGTGAATTCAGATCATTCCCCAAGGAACCAAAAATGTTTCAAGTGCTTCAAAATAAATCACAAAACACTGAATGGATGAATAAAATTCTCTGGGAAGGAGTTTACTTTGTAGGGAATAGGCTTATATTAGCAAATCTTCTTAGGATAACTAAAATAATTTTTGCACGCAGAAAGTGTGCCACCAGATATCACGAGGTCAAAGATTCCGGGCTCAACTGTCCCTGAGGAAAGTTTGAGGAGAAAAATGTGCCTTGCTGTTCCTATTTGTTTCTATGAGGAAGAAAACTTATTTCAGAACTAAAATGCCTTTTATATTTTCTTCTACCACTTTAATACAATCCCTAATTAGGACCCAATTAAAAAATTTAAATGATACGGAGAGAAACACTTGTTTTTGTTCTTTGAACTGTAAGGATCAGAGGATCCGGCTAGGAGATTGTCCTAAGCCATCCAAGCATGTTGTATGTGTTAAGGGCATTTTCTTGGCTGCTTCTAAAGGGGGTCGTTTATAGTGAGCCAGGCACCGAGTTGTCCGGCTTAACTTCTGTGTAGAAAATTACATCAGTTCCATCTCTAATTCACAGTGTCTGCTGAACTTCTGGAAGAAATTATGAGATGCCATGAGCTGCAAGCCACAGCCCTCCTTTTATTGCTCAAGAAATGCAGACAGGGTGCATTTCTGCTCTCGATGAGTCAGCCAAATTGCCCAGCCCTGAGCATGGTGTCTTCTCCTTTAATTGGGTCCTGTGGCCACAGGCCTCCATCAATCACCCCCACTTTCAGAAGGAAGGCACGACACACAACCAAAATGTTTCAGAGCTGAAGGGACCTGGGGAGTACCTCCTCCATCGCTGTCATTTTTTTTTTTTTTTAGTCATTGATCAATCTTTTATTTTGGAGTTGACAAAACAGAGTAGTACTTTCCTACATTCTCAATAAGTGACTTAATTAGAAAATGACCACTAGACATCATTTTAGAGGGGAAATCTGAAAGAGAGGAACAGATTTGCCCACTCTGATGTGTACGTGGCAATCATACCACAATCCAGGAAGAAACCTGAGGAGGATGATTTTGTACACTGAGGTTTTAACCAGCATTGCTAGCAATCGTTTATCAATGGAACAATATTTAGTAAAACCCAACTCTTGAACTGTGGTGGTATGTGAGTAAATTCTCCTTCCCTCTTACCTTGACATGGCGACACTGTCAAAACTCTTCATTTTTCTTCTCTTAGCTGATTAGCTCTAACCAAAAATGTATGTGAGCCCGTCCGACCTCCCCTTTCTGTGCTCCTTCTCCACCTCAGTGGTCCTACATCCAGCCCTCTTCCAATTCTCTCTTCTCTTCCAACAAAGGCTGTTCTTGAATAAGTTCACTTTAGCATAAATACCTGATATGGTTTCTGACAACACTCTTAGGCGTATGTGTATTTTAGCAGGAGGAAACACTCTAGGCCAAAAGAATGAATTTCTAATTGTGGAATTTGCAAACCTCTCATTTTAAAGAAGAGAAATCTGAGGCCCTGAGAGGCCAAGGAGACGTGCCTGAGGTTACCCCGCTGGCTGGTGATGAGTTGAAACTGGAACTCTTGGCTTCCTATCCCACACCACTCTCCTTTCTTGCTACCAGATGTCCTGCCATGCGGTGACATCCACAAAAAATGTACTTGGATTTCGTGGATCTGGGGTACTTGTGTAAAGAACCCTCCACAGATAGTGATGTCAGATCCACTCATAGTGAATTTTTAAGAAACACACCGTTCCCACGACTTCTACAATCAGCTGCTAACAGTTTTGCATTTCCGCCACAGGAAATACAGAACAAATATTTTCCATTCTGCAGAGAAATGTTTGGAATGGACTTTTTTTTTTATATATATATATATATTTTTTTTTTTCCTTTTTCTCTCCAAAGCCCCCTGGCACATAGTTGTATATTCTTCGTTGTGAGTCCTTCTAGTTGTGGCATGTGGGACGCTGCCTCAGCATGGTTTGATGAGCAGTGCCATGTCCGCGCCCAGGATTCAAACCAACGAAACACTGGGCCGCCTGCAGCGGAGCATGCGAACTTAACCACTCGGCCACGGGGCCAACCCCAAGGAATGTACTTTTGGTGACTTTGCTAAGGAAAAAAGCTTATTTGATCCCACTTTTACTTAGAACTCAAGGTCAGTTTTCTGGACCCTTAGGGGCCAGCACTTGCTTTAGGACACTCAGGAGGTCCCTGATCCACACATCATGGATCCTGCCAGTCCCCTAGCTCCAAGGGGCCTGTCTCTCCTTCCTCTGCCTTGAACCACCACATCCTTTTGCAGCCTTTCCCCTGAGGCTGGTCCCCCCCAAATTGCAGCAACTCACAAGGTATGTAGGTGTGTAAGGTTTCATTATACAGTTGACGAAAACTCAGACCATGTGTGAAACACGGGAAGGAAGGAATTTAAAATGAGGCGATGTAAGAATTTTTCTTTACTTCAAGGGAAAACTTTCCAAAAGTTGAATTCTTGACTGGGGTTCCTTGCTGGCAACCCCCAGTTCCTAAATCTGCCCCTAACAACTCAACTCTCTGTAAAAGATTCCCCTTTGCTGCCACGCATAGATCTTCTGCTTGTTCAAAGCCCCAGGCCCTGCCCACAGGACTTGGTCTTGGGTCCTCATCATGTCCATCCCTGAGTGGTACATGGCCCCAAGGCTGATTTATTTGGTCTGGATCAACAACCAAGGAGGCAAGAGTGTCAGGACAGTTCTCGAAGGCTTTGGCATTCCAAGTCCTTTTGAAGACTCCAGTGTGGACGTGAGTCCCTGAATCCTAACCCTCAACTCCAAACCTCCTTACCAGTGTAGTTTCAGATTAAACTCTTAATTTCTAAGCCAGCCCTGATGGCCTAGTGGTTAAAGTTCGGCACACTCCGCTTCGGCGACCTGGCCTGGTTCATGGACATGGAACCACACTACTTGAATGTCAGTAGCCATGCTGTGGTGGCGGCTCACGTAGAAAACCCAGAATATACAGCTATGTACTGGGGTCTTGGGGAGGAAAAAGCAAAACAAAATAAAGCAAAAAACTCTTCATTTCCTAGTTGCCCGTCAGGGAACCAAAGGGTCACACACACACAAACACACACAGTCTCCCAATGGCAGACACATGCAGTGTAAACTCAAAAGGAGGAAGTCAAACATTTTCCTAACACATCCCATAATTTGCACAGTTCTCTCTCCCCAATGGTATAAAATTTCATATTTCTATATGAGCTGGTACTCATTCCTTTCCTTAATCTGCCTTCTTCTCCCCTTTCCCCTTTCAAATTGTTTCCTCAGGCCTGTTTGGAATCTGAAAGGGGTCTGTGATGAGCCCACTGCGTTTCTCAACAACTGTTCTCAGCTACACAAAGACCCAGCTAAAGCTCTGAAGTGAACATATGTGAGCGTGTATAGTTATTACTTTAGGCTATTTGTGCTGTATATATTCTATTTCCTGATTTTTTTAAAAAAAGTCTTGTGACCCAAAGCTGGATTCAAAGTATCCATTATTCAGAGTAAATAAAGAGTCATAGTTATCAAATTCCACATGGGATCCTCTGGACTCTTGTAAATGCATTGGACGGGCTTCCCGAGAACCACAACAGAGATAATAATGGAGCACATCTCACAGCGTAGTTGGGAGATTTTAGTGAATTCACATATAATACAAGCATGCACATATAACCTAAAAGCAAAGAGCTAAACACAGCACCTGGCACGTAGCAAGTACCCAACACCCTTTTTTGATTATTATTATGTATATATATCTATGGTTTCCATAGGAGATTTCAGTTTTTAAAAATGCTACTGCTTAAAAATTGAAAATCTTGGGGCCAGCCCGGTGGTGCAGGGGTTAAGTGCACATGTTCTGCTTGTTGGTGGCCCAGGGTTCGCCGGTTCGGATCCCGGGTGCAGAAATGGCACCGCTTGGCATGCCATGCTGTGGTAGGCCACCCACGTATAAAGTAGAGGAAGATGGGCACAGATGTTAGCTCAGGGCCAGTCTTCCTCAGCAAAGAGAGGAGGATTGGCAGTAGTTAGCTCAGGGCTAAGCTTCCTCAAAAACAAATTTAAAAAAAAATTGAAAATCTCAGCTCTGGCTGGAAGCTTCAAACTACAGGTTGAAAGAAAGTCTCACATATTGTCCAGTAAAGACCTTTGTATCTTTGAGGAACCTGTGCTTGAGGGAAACACGTTGTCTTCCATCATGTAAATCAGCCATGGGTTTTGAAAGCCAATCTATTCTCCAAAACATCCTCATGAGGTAGGTTCCAGTATCATCAATGCCGTGTCACAGTTGCGGAACTTGAAGTTGACTTACACAATAAAGTGAACTTGTTGGTTCACAGGTTGAGAAATCCAGAGATAGGCTGGTTTCAGATGCAACTGGTGTAGGTGTAGCTTGAGCCAGCGCTCAGATCTTGTGATTGTTTCTTGCCTCCACTTTCCCATGTTGGCTGTAATTCCAGCAAGCTTCTCTCATCATTTTAAGATTTCTGTCAATAACTCAAAAGCCACATGCTTCTTTGCTCACATCCAAAGACAGCGACCATCTCTTCTGGTAGATCCTTTGGAAAATTAGGAAAGCTTCTTTTTCAGAAGCCTCCATCAGACCTCCTCTCATTGTTTCAGTGCCTTAATTCAGAAATCAGTATGGGGGCCTGCCCCTTGGTTCAGTGGTTAAGTGCGCACGTTCCGCTTCGGCAGCCCGGGCTTCCCCGGTTTGGATCCCGGGTGCGGACATGGCACCATTTGGCAAACCATGCTGTGGTAGGCATCCCACATATAAAGTAGAGGAAGATGGGCATGGATGTTAGCTCAGGGCCAGTCTTCCTCAGCGAAGAGAGGAGGATTG
The DNA here is from genome assembly GCF_037783145.1 of Equus przewalskii. Classification (NCBI taxonomy): domain Eukaryota; kingdom Metazoa; phylum Chordata; class Mammalia; order Perissodactyla; family Equidae; genus Equus; species Equus przewalskii. The sequence continues at coordinate 17,530,568 of NC_091851.1, read as the reverse complement.
GCAGTAGTTAGCTCTGGGCTAATCTTCCTCAAAAAAAAAAAAAAGAAAGAAAGAAATCAGTATGGCTTGGAGGTGGAGGAGCACATGGGCTTTTCCAAATGGCTTAAACCTGAGTCTGAGTATGGCATGAATCACCCTAAAACAACACTACAAAAATGGGAGAGGGGATGTCTCAAAGGAAGTCCAGGGTTGTTGCAGATTTTTATCACAGGACGCAGATTCTGAGATGGACGTTAACATACAGGGGTATTAGGGAGTGCCCTTGTGAGCAGCACCCTTGGAAACGAAGGAGGATTGAGCAGAGAGAGAAGTTGGACAGCAAAGATACCTCAAAAAGTGCTCCACGACCAGAAAGACCTGCAACTAAAATATACAACTGTGTACTGGGGGACTTTGGGGAGAAGAAGAAAAGAAGAAGAAGAAAAAGGCTTGGCAACAGACGTTAGGTCAGGTGCCAATCTTAAAAAAAAAAAGAATACGTTGCTTGCATGCAGTTGAACTAAAAAAAAAAAAAAAGTGTGCTCCAGCCAAGTCTACAGGGGGCTCTGGAGCTGGGAAGACCCTTAGAAGTGTCTTGAGTTGGAGCAAGGTGGGTGGGAGTGAAAGGCTGGGCTTTATACCTCCCCTTCTCCCAAACCAGTTTTGGTGTGTAGGATGCCCAGGAAGGAAGCATGGTCCCGAGGGAGCCAGTTCTTTTTAGGAGAAGCCAATTCCTGGAAAGGGACCCAGCTGCCAGCTGACAACAGTTTCAGCAGCTGGGAGAATAAGTCCTTCCGGCCGGAAGAGGAAGCTGGGCAGTGCATCCCAGTAATCATGAAGCAGTTGTGGGAAAGAAAACAAGTGCCTCAGCCTCTAGGACGCAAAGCCCAGATCTGCACGCACGCCTTTTAGACGGCATCACCCAGCTCTCACCTTGCTGCTTACTGTTCAGTGTGTGCTGATTTCTACCCACTGACCACTGCAGAGCGTTCCTGGAAACAATCCCAGACACACAGTATCTAGGTGTCAGCTGTCCATCCATGTGTGTCATGTGAGTAACTAAGAGGGCTGAACGCCAGGAGGAAACCAGTGACGCTACACCTCACTGGGTGGTTAGGGAGACAAGATGTCTGGCCAGATTCTTGTGAGAGAACTGTTCGGTTTGAACAAATGAGAAATGTGAAGGACTTGGAAAGGTTACAAAGAAGTCACTACAATGATGAATGTTTTTCTGAACCAGCACAGGCAGGAAAAAGGAAAGACTGCAAATCAGCGATGGCCTTGGTGATCTCACAAAGTGAGACGATCCGTTTTACATTGTGATGCAAAATTCAGCATGCAAACACATAAGATTGGCAATTACAGTCTCCTTCTGGCAAACATGCCAGATTATTTCATTCCCGACAAAATAATCAAAATCTTACAAATACCAGGTTCCTCCATTTAGACACTTCAGCTCAGACGTTTTGCATGTTCCTATGGACAGCGAAATTAAAAATACACTTATTGGAAGAAAACACCCTGGCAGCTTTAGAGCAGCTAAAGTGAGGGTGAAACACTGACCCAGCTTTAGAACGTTGGTCCACGGAAGCTGCATCCAATAAACTTCTTAATCATGTCTGGTTCCCATGGCAACAGCCACTGAAGCAGCTTCCCTGAATAAGACTGAATGTGATAACTGCTAACATGGAAATATAAATCCTCCCCTGTTCTCTGTGTTTTTCAGCATTTCTCTCTCCGACACGTTCTGTGTTACAAAGCAGGGCTTGGAACCCTGCCTGTATCTCCCTTCTCCTGCACTCAACAAATTTCCATGGCAAAGCCCCCTCTCCACTATGTTTTCAGCATAGAACATAGATGTGAGGGGAGGGGAGTATTACATGTATTCTAAAAGACGAGGAAAGTGATTGCAAATAGTTTCTTACCCATCTGTGTCTCTCACTAAGAGCCCTATTTTTTCTTTCCGGCACTAATGCTTTTTTCTGTCGGAATCAAATGAAAGCATATTTGTGTTCAGGAACAAGACAGATTTCCTAAGTAACAGAGAAGCTATTTTTAGAGGATCTCCGGAGGGGGAAGATCTTGGAATCCACCTAAACTTAGATCCAGCTTTTGGTACGGTATGTCTCCCAGGGTACACGTGCACAAACATTTCATCCGGCTTATTATAAACTTCCTGAGATGTCCTCAAAAAGGCCAGAATAGGATGGAGCCTGGAGCTGCCAAATGGAACATCACACATCCTTTTCCTTTAAAGCATATTGTCAGTTTTTTAGCTCTTGAAGAACCCTACAATGAGGTCAGATTGTGCTGAAAATGATCGTAGTGGTGGTTTATCTGGGTTGTCTGTCAATACCTTTGTGTGAGTTAGTTTTGAGGGGTCAGCATCTGTAGTAGTTTGTGGTTAGGTCTTAGCCTTGCAGATATGAATGCAGACTATACATTTGCATCCCAGGTGTGTGGCCTGAGGTGTACACAGGGGCAGACAATACCTTGGGATTCAGCCAATGTGGTAAGGGATGAGCAGTGGATAAATATTATACATGGCAATTCAGGGGAATAACTAATGCATTATTTTGCAAAATGTGAACTCTGGATCTTGATTCAAACAAATGAACTGTTTAAATTATTTATGAGACAATTAGGGAAACTTGAACACTGATGAAATATTTGATGCTATTCCATCATCAAATGGAGTTGAGTGATGGGTGTGTGTGGGTTCATGTTACTGTTCTTTCTACCATGGCCTATAGTGAACATAAAAGGCACATAACCAGCCCCGGTGGGGGTAATCTGAGGTTTTCCGGAGGAAGCATCTTCTAAACTGAGACCTCAAGGATGAGAGGAGCTACCAAGCACAAACTGAGGGTAAGGGGATGAGATGTGGCATATTGGGTGGCTAAGTCTTCCAGGTGGAGGGTGCTGCATGGGCACAGACCTGTAGATTGAAGGAGAGTCCCTGGGACAGAAAGAAGCTCAGCAGGATTGCATCAGAGTGTGGCAAGAGAAGAGGCTGGGAGACAGAATTGGGGTCAGAAGGCACTGATCAAGAGTCTGGACATCTTCTTAAGAGCAATGGGAAGCTGTTGAGCAGGGAAGTACCTGGCTGGATTCAGGGTTTAGAAAATCTCTTCTTAGGCTTGATGGTCCCAAGGGAGTCCCAACTTTAGAAAGTCTTTTTTGAGCACTCCAGCTCTCCTCTTTCGGAGCTGTCAATGATTCCACCTTCCTCACCAGATGCTTTTTCTTCCTGCATTACAGGTTCTATGGTGGATAAATTGAAAGTCCCATGCTGATACAAGGGCAGGGCTGCTTACTCTTTGCTATGGACTGGATTGTGTCCCCTGCACACAATTCACACACACATTGTATGTTGAAGCCTTAACTCCTAATGTGACTATATTTGGAGATGGGGCTTTTATAGGAGTAATTAAGGTTAAATGTGGTCCTAAGGGCAGAATCCTGATCTAATAGAATTGGTGGCCTTATAAGAAGAAGCAGAAGAGAGAGAGGTCTCTCTCTGCCTCCCTATGCAAACGTTGAGGAAAGGCCATGTGAGGACACAGTGAGAAGGAAGCCATCTGCATGCAAGGAAGAGAGCTCTCACTAAAACTGCACCATGCTGGTCCCCTGATCTCAGGCTTCCAGCCTCCAGAACTGTGAGAAAATAAATTTCTGTGGTTTAAGCCACTCAGTCTATAGTATTTGTTATGGCAGCGCAAGCTGACTAAGACATTCTTCCAAGTCCCTCTCCACCCAGATAATCCTGAGCTGGGACAAGCCTTAGACATTTCCAAAGTTCTTAACCCACTGAGTTGATCAATTATTAAAGACCATCAGCATTATAGTCCCATTATAATCACAGTTTCATATTTATATACTCAGGTGCTTTTCCTCACTCTTATGCAGCCAAGCTACTGTATAAGGAGATGGTTCTACTGCAGCTGTAAATAGGCATAATAATTTGATGTTAACATAATCATCCATCTCTCCGGTTTACTCTGAAAAGGCACATCTTAGGTTTGTTGGGATTTTTCCTACTTGAAAACTCTCAATCACTACATCAACATGCAGTCGCTAACTCCCAATTCGGATGAGCTGCACATGGTATTTACGGCATGTGTTTATAAGAAGATAGCCTTAGTTTATATTTATGCAGTCCAAAATTATCTTCTTTAGCTATCTTTCATAGGCAAGGCAACTGTTCAAAACAAATTGTCTGGCAAATGACAGGCTTTGCAAATCTGGACACGATGCTTAAGTTGACTTTCAATTTCCTACATGACAGACTACTGAAGTATGTTCTTTGCAAAGTCTCTCCGTCCGAGTAAGTGAGTCTTTTATGAAAGCAGGATGAGAAGCACTAGCTGCTCTGGTAAGATCGCAAGGGAGCTAGGATCTCTGTAGCTGCCAAAGGGTTCTCCCACCACCTCTCTCAGTGCCAAAACCACCTTCAGTCATCCTTTCCTGCGAATATTACATCTTCCTTAACATCACTCTATTGATAGGACTTTATGCTCATGGATATGAATCTGTGTGAATTTGTTCCATGAGAATCAAACCTAAGAACTGTCATCTTCCTTTCTGTCTTAAATGAAACTAAATCTGGCTCAACCTTTATTGGCTTTAGTGGTGGAGATATCTAATTTTGGTGAAGAGTCCTGTCTCCACTCCATTAGGATTGTACCCAGGACTTACTCAGTCCAGATATCTTGTCTTCTGAGCCGTTGGAAGAAGTGGCATTCTACTATCTCCCTCCTTTTTCTCCTCCCTCATTAGGGTGGGGGCTCTTTGCCAAAGCTCCTAGGTAGACCTAGGTTCTCAAACCCTTGGCACACTTGCAGCTATTCCATTAAGAGCCCCTATCTCTGAGGATCTGGAAACTCTTCCTACTAGGCTTTAGGAGAACTGACACCCTCCATCCTGACTCCACCCATCATCCTTGCGCAGTGGAGCTGTACCTTTCAACAAAGAGTTTAACTGTCACCGCAATCAAGATACAGAACATTTCCACCACCCAAAAACGTTCTGACATGTCCCCTTCCCTGACCCTAGGCTTCAATCAACCACTGATTGATTTTCTGTCTAGGATATACCACACTATCCATTCACTAGTTGGTTGACATTTGGATGGTTTCCAATTTTTAACTTTTATGAATAATGCTGCTATGAACCTTCCCATGCAAGTTTTTGTGTGAATACGTCTTCATTTTTCTTGAGTAGATACTTAGGAGTGGGATCATGGATCATAGGGTAGGTATGTGTATCACTGCAGTAAGTTTTTGTTTAACTGTATAAAAACCTGCTCAAGTATTTTCCAAAGTAGCTGTGCTCTTTTGCACTCCTACCATCGATGTATTTGAGTTCCAGTTGCTCCACATCTTTGCCGACAATTGGTATTGTCAGCCTTTGCAATCTTAGTCATTCTAGTGGGTGTGTATTATGTAAAATTTTAATAAATCTCCATTCCAAATACTCTTAGACATGACTCCATGTTACAGTACTAATGCCTCTCAAAGGGGTATCAATTTAAGGTGCTACCAGTTAACATGTTAGCTATAGTTGTTCATATAGTCGTTCCAGTTCAGGGCCCTTGAAACTCAATGACTTCCTAGAGGACATAACAGTGGTTCCTAAAGCATTCTAATTCAAAAAATTTAGTGTTATTTCTTTGGAATGGGAAGGTGGAAAATGAATTATTACCGTTACTAGAGAAGACAGACACTTTTCAAACATGGGAAACCATTTATAGTGATTCTTTCTTGGGAAAACCATTAGAGATTATGAAGATGAGAACTGGTAGAGAGCAAAATCTGGAGAAAAATGTTGTTACTCTTATCAACTACTTTGGCATTACTTTAGTTATTAGACCCATCACTAGATCTTGTTGAATGGGTTACCGTAGAAATGAATGTGTTATCATATCACAAACTTGTTTTCTGAATATTTTGATTTCTTTCTTCCACTATAAGCAAATTCTGCTGTAAATGTATGCATTTTATTTTATGCGTTTAAAAATGTTATTCTGAGGAGTCCAGGGGCCAGCCCCGTGACATAGTGGTTAAGTTTGCATGTTCCGCTTTGGTAATCCAGGGTTCGCTGGTTTGGGTCCTGGGTACAGATCTATGCACCACCCATCAAGGCATGCTGTGGTGGTGTCCCACATACAAAATAGAGGAAGATGGGCAAAGATGTTAGCTCAGGACAATCTTCCTCAGCAAAAAGAGGAAGATTGGAGGCAGATTTTAGCTCAGGGCTAATATTCCTCCAAAAAAAAAAGGAAAAAAGGAAAAAATGGTATTCTGAGGAGTCCATAGGCATCACCAGATGGCAACAAGTTCCATGGCATATAAACAATTCCAGTGCCTGGGCCCATCCCTAGAGATTCTAATATGGTTGATCTTGCTGATCAACTAAATGATTTAGTTGATTCCTTGATACCAAGGAATTTGTATATCTTTTTAAAGCTACTGTTTGCCAGGGTGGGACCCTTCAGGGTTGACACCTGTCATACAAGAGGTAGGGATCAATTCTAACATGTCATACAGAATGGGTTAATGTGATATTGTGATTTATAGTAAGAAATATATATTTGATCTTCATCTCTGTTTGGGATACAGAGCTAGAACCTTTGGAATTTCCTGAGTGAAGAGAGTGACAAAGGTGTCTTCTGTTATGTTAATGAGGTGACTTCTGGGCTGCACCTAAGGATGGGGGCCGGTTGCCAGTGGAACCAACCTTGTGATCAGGGACTTTCAGTCCCATCCCCTGACTTCTGGGGAGGGCAGAAGGGCTGGAGTTTGAGTCAGTCGCCAGTGGCCAATGGTTTAATTAGTCACGTCTATGTAATGAAGCTTCCATAAAAAGCCAAAAGAATAGGGTTCAGAGAGCTTCTGGGTTGGTGAACACGTGGAGATTTGGGGAGAATGGTGCACCTGGAGAGGGCAAGGAAGCTCAGAGTCCTTTTCTCACACCTTACCTTATGCATCTCTTCTGTCTGGCCATTCCTGAGTTTTGTCCTTATATACTAAACTGGTGATCTAGTAGGTAAAATGTCTCTCTGCGTTCTGTGAACCACTTTAGCAAATTAATTGAACCGGAAGAGAGAGTCCTGGGAACCTCCGATTTATAACCAGTCTGTCAGAAGCACAGATAACAAAGTGGACTTCCAATTGGTGTCTGAAGTTGGTGTTAGGGGTCAGTCTTGTAGGACCGAACGCTTACCTATGAGATCTATCTCCAAGTAGATAGTGTCAGAATTGAGTTGAATTTTAGGACACCCAGCTAATGTCCGGAGCATTGCTTGGTGGTGGTTTGGGGGACACCCCCCAGGCACACACTCATGAATCAGAATTGGGTGTAGACCCCAATTAGTTAAGGAATTGGCTTTATCAAGGAAGAGAAAAACTAGCAAATAGAGAAGCAAGCAGTCCCACCTCCTTTCATATCTCAAGGAAAGTATGCCAGGTACAGGACACTGGTGGACACACTATGGGTTCTATCCTAGTGGAAAAAATCCCCTCCCTCTTCTGGCACAGACCCGTGCCAAGTGGTCTGGATTTGGGATGTCAGCTGTTGAATGAAGTTGTCTGGGAATGCCAAGTGCTTTGCAGCTGGGGCATTTGGGGATCTTGTAATACGAGGGCTATTGCATTCCCCCGCTGGCCAAATATTCCAGTCCAACAGGCATCCAAGCTTGGGTGCTGTCCTTCCACTGGAATGGGCTCATGCTGTGTCCAGCAGCTGTCCTGGCTCTGGCAGATCGCTCCTTCATTTAATTCGAAACTGAAGACCATGTATGAGCTCACCCTGGCCTTGTGGATTTTGCCTTTTCACAATAAAACCTATTTCTCAACTGATGCTGTATAATGTAGTGAAATGTGTTCAACCCTTTGCAGGAGAAGTGGCAGCCCTGAAGGGACGTGTCTGGCACCACAGCTGATTTTCAACATGCAGCCAGGAAGGAGACAACCAGAAAAGCATGGAGCACAGGTAGACATTTAATCATCACTTGGGTCCAACTTCTGCATTTTGCTGAAAACGTACTTTGAGAATCCATTGGGTTTCCAAGACTTGTCATACATTTTCCATTTGTGGAGGTAGTTTAGAGACAAGAAGATTGGGCCAGGGCTCTGAGCCCCAAGAACTTTGTCTCTGAGAGTTTTCAAGCCTTGAAGGACTCCTTTCGAATTTTGAGTACATATTCTGAAGACATTTTCCCATTCAGCAGTGCTTCTTGAATAGAAAATTCTGAAATATGGAGGCCTGATGAAGTAGCCTGTACTAGATGAGTAAGGACCACAATGTAACATGCTCCAAAAGGAGAGGATGGGAGCCTTTCCTCACTCTGTTTCCCTCAGCCTGAGGTCATGAAACAGAACCTCAACGGTCCCCAGGATTCCTATGAAGGAGCACAAAATAGAGTAGATGCCCACACAAAGGAGCTGCCCAAGTGATTGTCCAGCAAGCAGATGCTTCACCCAGAGAGGACATGTGGCCTGGAGGCCGGCAAAGGCTGAGGGGAGACATGACTGCCCCTGCCTGAGGGGGCTTCTTCAGTGGCAAAAAGGGTCCGGATGAAGTTAGGTAGCCCTCCCAAAGTACCACATAAACCATCTCAACACAGCCCACCAATTCTATGGGGCCACCAGCAGCAGCGCCAGCCTGAGGGAATCCCCCTAGAAGGCCAGTCAAAGGAGGAGGTCAGAGGTCAGAGCCTTTTCTCTTCTTGAGTCCCAACAGCAGAGATCTAGGCTAGGAAGGTGCAGGGGTGGGGAGGGGGAGAGTCCTGGGACATTCATTTCCAGCTCTCTGAGAGGGTAAGACTAACTTTTTGATGCTCTTCTATTTAACCCATTGTTTGGTAACATGAGTAGTTATTTAAGCTAGTTTGAGAGAAAAGGGGGAATTTATTATACCTATATTCACAGACCAGGAACCAGATGTAGGAGGGCTTCAGGAAGGGAGGGAGCCTGGAACAGGAAGCCATCTCTCATCTCTGATTCTCTTGCCCATTCTCTGCCTCTCTGTCTCTCTGTCTCTCTCCTCCAACCCCACAGTCTGGCTTTCTCTGCTTCTCCTACACATGTGATACACTATGACCCCACAGAGCTTCTAAGTTCACATGTGAGAGTCCCAGAATCCTGTAGACACTGACCAACATCCTCTCTGTTCCAATATAAGAATCCTGGAGAGAGAATCCAATTGGCACAGTCAGATGCTCACCCAGCTTGGCCACAGCCAGATGCTGGGAATGGATCGTATGAGCATTGCTGCAGGCTTCTCCTAGAAGCAGGCCAGAACACAAGGACATGCACTCAAGTAGTTTATTTGGGAGGTGATCCCAGGAAGCACCTGTAGGGGAGTAGGGAAGCAACACAGGGAAAGGAAGGAAGCCCTGGATGTGTTAGTAAAGAATGGGCAACTAGGCCTCGATCCCACTAGGACCTCTGGGAGTGTATGAAGAGCACACCTCAGGGTTGTCTACATGAGCAGTAAGATAGCAGGGGTATTTATCCACCACCTCCCATCAGTCACTGGGTGAGGGCTGCTCTCAGAGGTGTTAATTCCCTGCCCTCCCTGGAGTTAGGTGGAAATTCCAAGCACTTACATCCAAAAGCACCTGGTGTGAAGGATGAGAGCCATATGGTCAAGGCACCAATAGCGTCTGCGATAGATAATCTTTCAGGAATGGGAAGGGAGAGTCAAAAGAGCATGGTTGAAAATATGATTGGAGAAAATGAAATTTTCAATACCCCTCTGCCTTTGGCTTCCCTGTGAATTGACAATATACATGAATTAAACTGTGCGTGGCTCAATAGCTGGAGAGAGATCACACGTCTAGAGAGAAATGAACACATGCATGTTGTAACAGAAGTGTGTAACACACACCAGCGAAACTCACCAGCAGAGAATCTATCCTGTACTCTGAATGACTTTAGGTGAGAAGAAAACTGAACTGTTCTTTTAAACACACTACTTTTGCTGGAAGGCATTAAAAACGTGAAAACAGGTGGCGGTAGAGCAGTGAATGTTTCCTTTCCTTTGCATTGTTATAATGTTGTTCGTGTAGTAAATGGACTTGAGAGTGAAACAATGTTCCTAAAATGCATTTTTTTCCACTAAAAAATGCCCCCCATCTTTTAGTGTCTCAAAGCTACGTATTTTTCCTTTTTTTTTTTTTTTTAAGATTGGCACCCGAGCTAACAACTGTTGCCAATCTTCTTTTTTTTTCCTCCTGCTTTTTTCTCCCCAAATCCCCCCAGTACATAGTTTTATATTTTAGTTGTGGGTCCTTCTGGTTGTGGCATGTGGGACACCGCCTCAACATGGCCTAATGAGTGGTGCCATGTCCGCGCCCGGGATCCGAACCCTGGGCCGGTGAAGCAGAGCACGCGAACTTAACCACTCAGCCATGGGCAGAGCCCTCAAAGTTACATATTTTTCTAATAGCCTCGGGAGCTCAGTTAGTGCGAGTCCCCTTTGAAAACAATGGAAAGTTTGTACTCAGCCTCTTTAGTGCCTGAAGCAGACAGTAAATGAGACTCAGGAGAATTTGGGACTCAGGCAAAGTTCCAGATGACATTTGGGGCTTAAATGCTCAGATGAGGCCTGTGATGGAGGGAGGGAAGGTTGGAGCCCAAGGGCCTTGGTTACCTATTTACAACACAAGGGATAACCAGAGATAACTGAGGGTAGAGGGTCCTGGTGGATGGAGAGCCATCTCCCCAACAAATGGGGCTGCCTGTGCTCTTCCGAGCATCTTCCCCACACCTTGAAATAGGAGAGATAGATTCTGCCAACCACTGGACACATCCTCTTTAGATTTCTCCAGCCCAGATTGGTAAGGACCCAGTGCTTTCCTTGGTGTATAATTACCCTACAGTCTCGAGTGTCTTAAAACAATTCACCGAACATTAAAAGATAGTTACATCAGAACTTTTTTTTAAAAAAACGACTGCTTTTCTTTAAAAGAAGTTTAACTATATCTGTTTTTAAGTTTAAAATATTAATAGAAGATACCCAAAACATTAACAACTTTTGTTTGTATCTAGGGGATAAGATTGTACTTGACTTTTACTTTTAACTTTATTTTAACTGTAGTACCTATTTTTTCTATAGTAAACGTGTATTATATGTTTATATATTTTTTTCTGAAAATGGGGAGTGAGAAAGACTCAACCTCAGAAACCAAAAAGAAGATTGATGAACTTGTCTTCACAAATATTAAATACTTCTTGAGTCAAAAGACATCAAAAATAAATTTAAAAGACAAGGGATAAACTGAGCGAAAATATTTGCAATATGTATAGCAGAAAAAGAATTTAATCATTATATACGTATATAGCCTATAGACCAATAAGAAAAAGGAAAACAATCCAAGAAAAAATTGGACAAAAGATAACAGCAATTTGTGGAAGTCGAAATAAAAATATCCAATAAACATATAGAAAGATCTCAATTTCACTAAAAACCATGGAAATGGAACTTACAACCAGTTATGAAATATCATTTTTGCCTACCTGTTTAGGAAACGTTTTAAAAATTGGTAATATCCAGAGTTTGTGAAGGTGTGAATTCTCTTAAAAAATTTAAAAGGCTAGTTGTGTCTGGTATCTACAAGGACACACACTGTTGAAAATTGGCAGAGTCCTTTCTGAAAAGAATTTAGTGGTATGTATCAACACTTTAAGTGTGCATACCCTGCATTCCAACTGCAGGTATCTGGCCCAAAGAAATAGTTAGCCGTGTGCACAAAAGGGTATGTACAAGATGAGGCATGAGTCACAAAACACTGGAAAGAACACAAATGTCCAGCATAGGAGAATGGTGACATAGACTTTGGTTCATCCATTCTATTGAAAGCAATGCAGCACCTAAAAAAGATTTAGGATGAGCTACGAAATGACATGACAAGATCTTAAAGATGGGGGCAACGTAACACAGGGGTAGCCAGTGAGAGCTCTAACCCACCTTCCTGGATTCGAGTCATGGTGCCGGCACCTCCTGGCTGTTTATGCTCAGATCAACTTTCTATGCTTCCGCTTCCCCATTTGTAAAATAGGGAAAATAATAGTATGCACCTCCTAGGGTTTTTTTATGAGACCTAGCAGGTAAATACATGTAAAGTATTTTGAATTGTATATCTCAGAAACATATTAACAAATACTGCTAGCTCTTATATATTATCAGATGAGAAAAGCAAGTTTTGGAACACCAAGAATGGTAGCAAACCTTTAATATTAAAAATAACATTTCTATATGCACATGCCTATACACGCATAGACAATGGTCAGGAGAAAATATGCGTCATAAACAGCAGTCTTTATTCCAGGGAAGGGAAGGGCTTGGGTGGGGCTAGAACAGCCAAGGCGACGTGTCCTGTCAACTCTACACTTTGAATTGTTTACCTTTTTACAGCAATAAATGTAACTTGAATAAATATCATGGAAAGCAATAAAAATCTTTTAAAACTTTAAAACCACAACCCTGCGCATGTGTGCATGCACACACACACCTGCACCTAAGGCAAGACAATACAGGCTTTGATTCCAAGCTTTAACGTTTAGAGACTTACAAATGTTTTACTCAAGGAAGCTGAATGATTGTGCAATTTTCAATACTGTTTTGTGCCTATTTTGACTATACGAGCAACTTCCTCAGTAACATGGAAACAAATGAGTTGAGACCTTGCTTAACAATAATTTGTAGAAACAGAAAGATACAAATGATCTGTTCTGTTAACAACACTGGTTGTCATCCGCCATCACGCCTTCCAGAGTTGACTGGGGGCCAATTTTACCTTTGCTTTCATCAGGCGTCTTAGTTTTAATGGTACTTGCACTTCCCGATAACCTCCAAGCGAAGTGGGTGGAATGGCCTCATCTGATTGTGCAGAATTTATCTTATTTCTTTGGAAGAAGTGCTGGTGAGGAGAGGATCCAGGGCAAGGGAGAAGAGCTTTCCATCAGGTGCAATTTGACGTTCTTTTGTCATCCTGAATGAGGACAAGGATTTCACTTTCTAAAGCTTTTTTTTTTCCCTAAAGATTGGCACCTGAGATAACAACCGTTGCCAATCATTTTTTTTTCTGCTTTTTTTCTCCCCAAATCCCCCCAGTATATAGTTGTATATTTTAGTTGTGGGTCCTTCTAGTTGTGGCATGTGGGACGCCGCCTCACTGTAGTCTGATGAGTGGTGCCGTGTCCGCGCCCAGGATCCGAACCCAGTGAAACCCTGCGCCGCTGAAGCGGAACGCTCGAACTTGAGCACTCGGCAATGGGGCCGGCCACTAAAGCTTGTTTTTAAAAGAAAATATTTTTAGGAATATTTCAATTAAAACATTATATAATGACCATGTATTAACCATCCAGATTTAACTGATTTAAGCATTTTTGCATAATAGCTTCTGATATAACTTTTAAAATTTTATTTTAAAAAATAAAACTGCAAATACAGCTAAAACCATCCCCTCCCCCATCCTACCACATCTGCAATTCTACTTCCTTTTGCAGAGGTAACACGTCTCTGGGACTGAGTGTATGCCGTGAACTGAGTCTCCTGAACTGACTGTATATCATCAGCAGGCATAGTTCTAAATCTCCCCACATCAGTATGTGCATCATTTAGGACCTTGGCAGGCACGTGCAAATAGGCTAATTGAGGTAATCTAATAAAGGTTCTATTTGCAAATGCGTAGGCTGCGATAAAGGAACTCAGCAAGAGGTGGTGAAGCATCTTGGGGATAAAAAGTGAAGGGAGTCATTGTCATGCCTAGACTTGAAGGAGAGGTACCAGTTACAGATCCAGGAAGACCTGCAACCTTAGGATAGGGCTCCCTGAAAACAGCCGTAGTCTTCAGTGAATAAACGCAGTCTCTGCAAACCCCCAGCCTCGCCAGGAGGGATGGGACAGTGAAGGGGGCAGAGTTAATATCCAGCTTCCTTCTCCTCTCCTCACACTCCTACTGGTGCCTCCCACTGGGTGAACCCAAGAGGGAAGGGAGCTCGCTGGTGAAGTCCATAAATGCTCCCATGGCCAGAGTGTGGTGGAGAAGGCTGGAAGGTGGATCTGACAGTTGGAGAATATGTATCCACAACAAAACACAAACAAAATACAAACATCGTTTGTATGTTTTTCAAATTTACTTTAATGGTATTGTATTTTTACATGTGCTTTTGCAGCTTGCTTTTTTTCATTCGCCATTACATTTTTGATATTTATCCATGCTGAAAAAATGTACCTCTAATTCATACATTCATTTTAACTGCTCTATAGTATTCCATCATTTCGCTATCACAAGCAATGCTATAATGAACAGGCTTATGTACAGGTGGCCAGACTGATGTGCATTACCTTGCTTGGGTATATACATAAAAGTGTATATTGAGTTGATTTATGTATGTATTAACTTTACTAAGTATTGCAAAGTTGCTCCTTATTGTAGTTATTTCAATTTTCACTCCCACAGGACAAGTATGAAAGCCCCTGTTTCTGATTTTCCACTGTTACCACAGTTGATGATATCAGACTTGAAAACTTTGCCAATCAAATGGCTCTGAAATCATAACTCACTGTTATTTTAATTTGCATTTCCCTGCTAAAGAGTGCTCTTTAGTTTCCTATGCCCTATAAACTCCAACAGTGACATTGAAGTCATGACAAAACAATTATGTTAGTGCTACTGTTGTTCACAGTCAGTGGCCATTACAAAATGTGCCTTTAGTTAATTTCTCATCTCTTGTACTCCTGGAATTTTCCACACACATGAATGCCAGAGCTCAGGCTGGCAGCTTTCATGAAGGAATGAGTGCTAATCCATTTCACAAGAAAACAACTCAAAACAGCCTTGGTTTCCATCTTTTTTTGTCACTTTTTGAGGGATCCTCTTGAAACGCAAGTCACTTAAAAAATGAGCTCTCAGATTTTTTTCCCACATGAAACAGACAAGATATGAAACAACAGGTGTTAGAAAGTTTCATTTATGTAATAATTTAAATGATATAAAATGCTTTTTTTGCATGGACATATATTTTAGGGACAATTTTCCAGAAACAAGAAATGGTTGCCTCTGAGGAAGAGACTGAGAATTTCAGGCTTGGGATGAGAAACGGTTTCCGTTTCCTTTACAGAACTCTTGGTATTCTTTGCTTTTGTTTATTTTACCACCTCCAAACAAACAAACAAAAAAACCAAACAGAATATGATCTGATTAAAATACAATTTGCAACATTTTCCACTCCATCTCATTTTGTTTTAACTTGCTAGAAAATGGATTATTAAATACAGAGCTATCTGAAAGGAAAATTAACTCTAAAATTGTGAAACAGAAATGTCAACACTGTGACATATTTTTTTCACCGCCAGACATTTCCTTTTACTACAAACAATCCACATTATTTGTTTGGTTTAAAAGTCAGTAATGGATAGAAGCCAGTTTAATACCCTGGAAATGAAGGACAAACAGCTGTCAAAGTATTGCAAAATTGCTTAGAAAACTTTGGGTCGGTTTCATATTTTCATTTCAGGAAAGATGCAATATTTTCTTTTCCATCTGTAAAACAGATAATAGTGTGACTGTGCCATGTTGAAATCTATTTTTTATTTAAGAAAAGATTTCATTGTGCATTCCTCCCGTTATCTCTGACACATTTGCTTAGGTAGACAGATTGTTTTGTCATCCTGGGTGTCCCACGTGTGACTACTTTATTCTCTGCCTCTGTCTCAAGACAGCCCCTCTGTGATGCTGTTAGTCCTCTGCTCTGGTGGAACCCTGGTCCCCAGAGGGACACTGCTTTCTGGATGAGTGATAGCATTTTCCTTAGAGCAAAGCAACTATCCAAATCAATCAAATGCCTTCCCCCATGGGCTCAAATAAAGAATTCTTACCTACTGAACATTTAAAAAACATATATTTTTGATCAGTTGATGCCTGAAAAAGTTGTTTTGTTTTGGGGGTAAGTTTTATGTTGGCTGGTTGGTTTTTTGGGAGGTGATACAAAAGGTATTGTTATAGTAGTAGATATGCTACTTATGACTATTATTTTATACACAGTTTCAATATAGTTATACACATAATTGTATAATAATTTATACACTGTTTAAAATTTGAAAGCAGTTTCATGAAACTTTCTCTCCTCCTCCTTGCATAGCAAGTTCTTCTGGACCTTCAAAGGCAATTTAAAAGTCAAAATCCATGAGAAAAGTCTATTCATTCACACTTTCTTTTATCTGCTCATTTACTCAAGTATACATGAAGTGTATACTGTGGGCCAGGCACAAGTTAGGTGTCGAGGGAAAAAAAATGAAAAAAAAACCCAAACAACCTAGTACCTGCCCAATGGGATTTCAGATTACAGTAGAAAAGATATGACATATGGATAACTGAGTGCAATAAAGCACCACAGGGGCTGTGAAGGCAGCCATATCCAACATAGTGTGTCAGTTAGCTATTACCGTGTAACAAACTGCCTCCAAATCTTTATGGCATTCAACACTGATTATTTCTTTTGCTCATGAGTCTAAGCCTTGTCTGAGTGTCAGCTGATGTAGGCTGGCTCAGCTGGGGTAACTGGGCTCAGCTCCATGTCTGTGTCATTCTCTTCCTGGAACCAATGGGCTAGCCTGCACATGTTCTTTTCATTCTGATGACAGAGGAACAAGCAGAAATACACATGGTTTAAGGCCTAGACACAGAACTGGCATGTCTTCCCATATACCATTAGCCAAAATAAGTCATACAGCCAAACCCAAAGTCAAAGAGGCCAGGAAACAGACTCCATCCATTTAGAGGGAAGAACTACAAATTTATGCAGCAAATGACATAAACAGGAAGGCATGAAATATTTGGACCAATAATATGATCTATTGGAGAGGGATACAGAATGAGAAATAATTGGCCATGATCCAAGCAAGAGACACTGGGGAAAGTGGTGAGCATCTATTGTTTTTTTTACTCTCATGCACAGTTCACTATTATTCCATCCATTTTACTTTGGTCTCTTCACATAGATTGTAAGTTCCTTGTCAACAGGGCTGTGTTCTACACGTTTTCTGTGCCCCTTGCCATGCTTTAGCTCATATTGGTTAATTAATGGATTGACTGATGGTAACGGACTCAGGGAATAGAAACTACAAATAGGTGTGATACCATCCCTTCAGGAATATCTACTACCTTTTGTAATCACAGTAGCCAAAACCACTATCCCTAAGGGACAGTGAATTTAATGAACTTGCCTGAAATACACCTCTTTTAATGCAATATACCATATTGGAATTTTTATCCCTGATATCACTGTTTCTCATTTAATGGTGTCTTGTTGATTCCAAGATGATGTGACTTGCTTTGTTTGTCTCTCCAGAAGAAATAACTCGACAGCTGCCTCATCAAATATTGAACTCTTCATTAAATTTAAAAAAATTAATCTAAAGACAAAAAATAGTTACAGTATTAAATTCAACTTTCCTGATATGTTCAGTGAAGACCTATGGTAAATAACCTCAGGTGAGTAAGCATCCTGACAAATTTCAGGGTTTTGGTGGCAATAAAAATAAACTTCCTACTTTCAGAAAGAAGAGTTGAAATCATGAGTTTTGATTTCTAAATCTGTACAGATCACATCTGTGAGGTTGATTGTCTCAGAACTGCCATCTTTTACACATGTATACGTATTTGTTAGCAAGGGCTGGGTTATGCTGTGGTTAAAACCCCAGAACCATCGCTTGAAACATCGTGCCCATCATAGGTCAGCTAGGGCTCTGTGCCACATCGCCATCAGCCTTCCTCCAGAACCTGAGCCAATGAAGCTGTCACCATCTGGAGCACTGCTGGTCCTCACTGCAGAGGGGAAAGAGCTCAGGAGGGTCTTGCACCAGCAGTTAAATCTTCCAACCTAGAAGTGGCTGATGGCTCTTCACCTTGCTCATTGGCCAGCATCGGTCATATAGTTCACTTAACTTATTTGTTCTATGACCTAAGCCTCAGCTTCCTCAACTATAGAATAAAGATGACAGTAGAATCTACCTCACAAGGGTTATGATGATTAAATAAGAGGATACAGGTAAGTAACTTAGAACAGCACTGTCCAATGGAACTTTCTGAGATGATGGAAATGTTCTATATCTAACTGATGCAGTAGCCACTAGCAACAGCTGGCTGTTGAGTGCTTGGAATATAGCTAGTGTGACTGAGGAACTGAATTATTAATTTTGTTTAATTCTAATTAATTTAAATTTACATAGCCACATGTGGCTAGTAGCTATTGCATTGGACAGTGCAGATTTAGAAAACTGCCTGACACATAGCAAGCATTCAACACGTGTTAGATCTAAGTGTCAAATCGTTATAGACTGAGTGAGAGAAAGGAGAATTGACTCAGGAGTCTGGGAAAACGGGAAAGGCCTGGACTCAGGGAGGCATCTCCATACAGAGCAGGGCCCCTTCACTTTACCTTTGGGTGATGGCTTCCAAGAGAAAAGCTGCCATCATCTAAAAGAGAAATTGGGGACACCATGTTCTTTTTAGTCACCTTTGCCTGGTAGAAAAGGTCACTCCTCACAGAGACAACCAGCCTAAGGAAGCAGCCCCAAGGGGGAGGCTTGTGGGTGAGTGCTCACTACCCCTTCCAGGCCTCTGTGGCTCAGGGTTGTTCCCATTTTACTGCTAGTCGCCCAGTGTCCTCATGCTGAACCTACCACCCATCCTTGTCCTGCCTGGAGTTTGGTCCTCCCTTCCTATTAAATCTGTGTGTAGTCACTGCAATAGTTTCCTAGGGTTGCCATCTTAGTTGTCCTGGCTGCTATAAAAAAAATGCCACAGACTGACTGGCTCATAAACAACATTTATTTCTCACAGTTCTAGAGGTAGAGAAGTCCAACATCAAGGCATTGGCAGTTTCTGTGTCTCATGAAAACCTGCCTCCTGGTTCATAGACGGCTGGCTTCTCACTGAGTCTTCACTTGGTGGAGGGGGGCAAGGGAGATTTCTCAGGCCTCTTTTATAAGGCTCCACCCTCATGACCTAATCACCTCCCAAAGGCCCTGCTTCCTTGCAGGTTAGAATTTCAACATGAATTTTGGGGGGACACCAACATTCAGACCATAGCAGCTGCCATAACAAAGTACCACAAACTGGGTGGCTTGGAACAACAGACATTGATTCTTTCAGAGATCTGAGGCTAGAGGTCCCAAATCAAGGTGTCAGCAGGGCCAAGCGCTCTCTGAACGCTCCAGGGGAGACTCGGTCCCGTGCCTTTCCTTTAGGTCTGGAGTGCGGACAATCCTGGGCTTTCCTTGACTTGTAGACACGTCACTCCGATCTCTGTCTCTCTTGTCACATGGTGTTCTCCCTATGTATGAGTGTCTCTGCTCTTCTTGTAAGCACACCAGTCATATTGAATTAGGGCCCATCCTAACTCAGTGTCACCTCATCATAATTTGATTACTTCTGCAAAGACCCTGTTTCCAAGTAAGGTCAAATTCACAGGTATTGGGTGTTAGGACTTCAACGTATCTTTTTAGGGGACACAATTTAACTGACAACGGTCACTGTTCCTTACAGCCTTATTTTCTGCTGAGTAGCAGCTACTTTATTTGTCACAGTATTGAGGAGGATATTTATTCCGTGTACCCAGCATCCCTTCCTTCTTCTGGGAATGGCTAGGCTGCTATTAGCACATAAGTTGTCTTGTTGTTGTTTTTTAGAGGTTTTTGTGAGGAAGTTTGGCCTTGAGCTAACATCTGTTGCCAATCTTCCTCTTTTTGCTTGAGGAAGATTGTCGCTGAGCTAACATCTGTGCCAATCTTCCTCTGTTTTATCTGGGTTGCCTCCACAGTGTGGTTTGACAAGCAGTGCTAGGTCTGCACCCAGGATTCAAAGCCGTGAACCCCAGGCAGCTGAAGCAGAGTGCAAGAACTTAACCACTATGCCATGGGGCTGGCCCCAACACATAAGGTGTTTTCGTGCAAACCTTTTAAAAAGGTACCTCACCTGGTGGACTTATTGCAAGATTTGCACCCACTCTGTGTGGACGAGTTACAAAAGTTTGCACCCTCCCTTTCTGCTCACACAAGGAAGTGACATCTCCACACCCCCGATTTTGTGTCTACACTGATTACAGAGTTGGGTTTTGTCTCTTGCAGCCAAAGAATCTTGACTGACATAGATGTTACTGGGTGTGGTACATTGACCTGTTGCCCCTTACAAATAATTTCCTGAAGGTGGTCCATTAACCTAAATGAGGTTTCCAAAGGTGATGAATTTGGGGCCCTGTGCCCACCAGCACAGGCTGATGGTTTGGGTAGTTAGGGATCCAGATGCTCCTCCAAGTTCACGGTTTCGTTTCTTCCATATTACACCTGTGGCAGATGCTGCTCTTGCCCACCCACATCCCCTCACTTTGACCCCTTCAGTGGGCACTGCCCTCTTCTAGCTGCCGGAGCCCACTTTGCCCATCCACAGGACAAGCGAGAGTGCTCAACAATTGTCACCCCCATGGGAGTGGTCCTTGATGTCTCACTGATGGAGGGTGGCATATTCAACAGCCCAGCTCCCTCTCCCCGCAGTGGGACATTCTGAAACGTGTTCTGTGCTGGCTCCCAGAGGTCCCCTTCGGACACGGCTCCCGTTCTCTGAGTGGTAGTTTACTGGATAGTTCACCCTGATTGTGTGCTTTCCCTCCCCCATCTCCACCTCTCCTCCCACTGGTGTTTCCTGGGATCACCTCCCACATAAACTACTACTCAGTCCTTGTCTTAGAGTCCATTTCTGGGGATTTCCACACTAAAACAAGACTTATGCATAGGGTCACCCCAGGAATTAGTGGCCCTAGTCAACCAGATGGCCTCAGGTAACCCCTCTGGACTTCAGTTTCTATCTGGAAAGAGAGGTGCTCTAGAGGAGGATTTTTTTTTTTAGATAAGGTGTTAGAGAGGCTGATTGGGTGATGGATTTTTTTTTGAAACCCCATTATTTTTTCTCTGACTATAAAACTAAAATCTGACCATTACAAAATTTTGGAAATTACAGTAAACAGGAAAAAATTTAAATTACCCATAATTCCACCATTCATGATATTTTCTTTGAAAATAGAAGGTAAATTGTGGCCTTTTAAACCTTAACATTCTGTGTTTATTTACTTACTTATTTTTCCAGTTGTATTGAGACATAATCGACATGCAATACTGTATAAGTTTCAAGTGTACAGCATAATGATTTGACTTACATATGTGGTGGAATGATTATTACAATAAGTTTAGTTAACATCCATCATCTCATATAGATACCAAAAAATAGAAAGAAAAAAAATTGTTTTTCCTTTTGATGAGAAGTCTTAGGATCTACTCTCTCAATAATTTTCCTATACATTGTGAGAGATCAGAATTGGCCACTCCAAAATGTGTCTCTTTGGCTTCACTATTTTTACAGACAAAAGACTCTGAAAGATACTTTGAACTTCCCCCTAATTGCCAAAAAGAATTTAAAATAGAAGTCCTGTCCCCAGAACAGGACATCACCATAGATAACTCTGGGTATGATAGACTGGGAGAATCCTGGCTAAGCCCATTTTATTGAATGTCACGTTGTCTATAAATGGCCCAGCAAACATTTGTTTATCAAACATTTGCTTTTCCATCTCCATGTGAATTGCCTTCCTCCCCTTTGCAGTCCCAAACCACTACCCCCAACATCCTCCTGTGTCTTTAGCTGAAGATTGTATTTAAGGTGGTGTCTTTGGCCATTTTGGTGAGTTACTCAGTTTTCCTGGGTTTCTCCCATGTGTACGTGTTATTAAACTTTGTTTTATTTTCTCTTGTTACTCTGTCTCACGTCAATTTAATTCTTAAACCAGCCAGAAAGACCTAGAGGGTAGAGGAATAGTTCTTCCTCCTCTGTAACATCATACAGCAGTATTAGCAATAGTCATTGTGTTGTACATTACATCCCTTGTATTTATTTACCTTATAACTGAAAGTTGGTACCTTTCGATCATTTCATCCAATTATCCCATCCCCTCTGGTAACCGCAAATAAGTTCTCTTTTTCTACAAGTTTGATTCTTTGGGTTTTTTGTTTTTTTAGATTTTTTAAAACATTTTTTAGATTCCATGTATAAGTGAGAACATTCTGTGTTTATACTTTGGCCATGCAGAAGGACTATGATCCAAAGATTTCTGCAATGATTTTATTGCTGTGTGTAGACACAGCTTGATATAAATTGCTTGTACCACATAAGGAGGAAGTGCTCGACCCTTACGTAACAGAACAAGAAACTCTGAATGTAAACAGGGCTCTCTTTGTCAAGGAACGGAAATTGCTTACCAACTAGTGCTTTCAAAATTCAAACCAGGAGTTTGGAAAAAAAATAGGAAGTTACAGAATGTAATAGAGAGGATTAGGAAATGAAAATCTATAGCCTCAGCATGAAGTTTATCTAGACAATCGGACTATTTTTCTCAAACTGTGAGGAAACAAAGGGCTGGATCAGGACAAATCCAGTTAAAAAGATTGATTTCTGATCATAAGAAGACCTGGAGTGTGGACCATGCAGTGAGGCAGAAGTGAGGTCTGGTTGTATTTTTTTAAAATGGCAGAAACATTTTGAAAAGGCAACATACATATAGATAGGCTGAGACCGGGTAGAAATAGCATGGAAGATAACCCCAGAAAGTAAGAGGAATCATAAGAAAAACTTTAACTCCGTGATGGTAACAGCCTTAAGATGAAGACTTGGGTTCAAGCCATTTCTTTGGGAGAGGACACACAAAGCCCAAGTGAGGAAGTGGGGAAGGTGAGACAGGGAAGAGAGGAAAGCTTTCAAACATGGCTTCCTGTTGCAGGTAACTGAGGCTTGGTTCCACTGGGGACTCCAGCAGAAGAAAGACCAAGTGGAGCCCAGCCGCAGTTGTTGAGTCATGAGGGCACAAAATGGTTGTTGGTTTAAACCACTGAATTTTGAGGTGGTTTCTTTATGAAGAAATAGGTAACTGATAGAGTGGGGAAGACTGATGAGGTAGGCAGAACGCCCCAAAGATATCTACTTCCTAATCCCTGGAACTGTAAATATGTTATATTATGCAACAAAAGGGACTTTGTAGATGGAATTAAGGTTAATGACCTTAAAATAGGGAGATTATCCTGGATTATCTGGTCCCAAGTTTTTATCACGTAAACTCTTATAAGTAGAGAACTTTCTCCAGCTGCAGTCAGAGAGAAGAGGCAGAAGGAAAAGTTGGAGAGGTTCAAAGTATAAGACTTGACCTGCTTTTGTTGAAGGGGGCCACATAGAAAGCATGAGAAGAAGTGTGGGAAGTGTTGAAGGAGCAAAGACTGGCCCTCGCTGACAACCAGAAAGGAAACTGGGACCCCAGTCCTACAACCACAAGAAACTGCACTCAGCCAACAACCTGAATGGGCTTGGAAGCTGATCCATCCACAGGCCCTGCTATCCCCTTGATTACAGCTTTGTGAGACTTTAAGCCAAGGACTCAGCAGAGCCACGCTGTACCTGGACTTCTGACCTACAGAACTGTGAGATAATGAGTGGGTGTTGCTTCAAGCCACTATGTGGTAATTTGTTACAGAGGCTACGGAAAACCCACACCCAATGTGTAAACTGACCGCCGCAAGACAATGAGAGCAACACGACCTTCAGGGAGTGTGCCGCCAGCAACGGGCAGAGGGGGAAACAGCCAACTCCAAAGGAAAGTGAAGAAGACTTTTTGGAGAAGGAGGAGTTTGAACAGGGCTTTGAAGGAGCAGTGTCTTAGGTCAGATTCCCCCAGAAGCTGACCCTGCGACAAAGATTTGAGAGCAAGCAGGTGTTTTAGGTGATAATCCCAGGAAATACTAGTAGAGGAGTGAGAAAGTGAGACAAGGAAGGGAAGGAAATAAAAATGAATAATCAAGTAAGTTAACAACTGTAGGCAAATGGAGCTTAATCCTTCTGGGGGATGCTGGGAAGCAGTGTAGACTATACTACAGAACCACCATATTAAGGGACAAAAGGACAGGGTGTTGATCAACTCCCATCATCGTTGGCTGAGAGCTTCTCCTGGAGGCGTTAATTTCCTGGCACTTCCGGCCTGCCATGTGTGTATGTGGAGCAGGTGCCACAAACTTCAGAAAACTCTCTGGCAGAAAATTGCAAGTGCTGGCAGTTGGAAGTCTGGCTGACATCAACTGAACTCTTGGGGGCCAAGGGAATGTGGGAGGACACCTACAACATCTGCTGCAAGGGGTGAGGGTTTGCCAGGCAAAGGCCGGAGAAGGTGTTCCAGGCAGAGGGAGACAGGTATGCCCAGAGAGGCACAAAACACATGTGAAAGAGTGTCAGAAAGTGGTCAGTGGAGTCGAGTTTAAAGTCAGACAAACAGGGGTTTGAATCCTGATTCCACCACTTCACTGGCTGTTTCCTTGGGTAAGTTACTTCACTGCTCTTTCTGTTATCTATACAACGAGTATCATATATAGTACCTGTCTCTTTGGGTTGTCACAAGGATTAAATTAGATGATGGGGTTTTTTTTGGTGAGGAAGATGGTCCCTGAGCTAACATCCGTGCCAATCTTCCTCTATTTTGCATGTGGGGTGCCACCACAGCATGGCTTGATGAGTGGTGTGTAGCTCCACGCCTGGGATCCGAACCAGTGAACCCCAGGCTGCCGAAGTGGAGCATGTGAACTTAACTACTACACCACCGGGCTGGCCCCTAGATAATGTCTTAAAATGG
The DNA here is from genome assembly GCF_037783145.1 of Equus przewalskii. Classification (NCBI taxonomy): domain Eukaryota; kingdom Metazoa; phylum Chordata; class Mammalia; order Perissodactyla; family Equidae; genus Equus; species Equus przewalskii. The sequence continues at coordinate 17,505,864 of NC_091851.1, read as the reverse complement.
ATCAAAGATCTAAACATAGGAGCTAAAACTATAAAACTCTTCAAAGAAAACATAGGACAAAATCTTTAGGACATTGGATTTGGCAATGATTTCTTGGATATGACACCAAAAGCACAGATGACAAAAGCAAAAATAGACAAATTGGACTCCATAAGGGCAAGCTTTTGTGCATCAAAGAACATATCAACAGAGTGAAAAGGCAATCTACAGCAAGGAAGAAAATATTTGCAAATTACATGTCTGATAAGGGATTAATATTCAGAATATATAGTTGTAGATAAAATTCAGAAAGTCCATAAACTTGGATAGGAAAAGAATTATCTTTATTTTCACTAACTTCTAACTGAAATTGACCTTTCTTTCAATGATGAATGTGGGAAACAAACCACAGTGCTATTAGCAGGAATTGTGACTTTATCTCTGGTGAAATACACAGATATTTCCAGCTTGCAGACTCAGTGCTACTTCAAAAATCTTGGTTTTTTAGACCTTCAGTTAGATTTTAATATTTAATGCGTTAATAAAGAAGCATAAATATCAAACATTTGCTAATTTTTTAATATTTTGATAAGTGCATTTGAATATAATTGTTTCCTTTGTATCCTTATGTATTTTGTTTTATGAATTTAAACACATTATTCTAAGAAGGAGGTCCACACGTTTCACGAGGCCACCAATGGGTCCATGCAAAAAAAAAAAAAGTGACAAGTATAATCTGACACCATGAATTGCAATTATAGGTGACTTTATTGAATGAGGCTGTATTCTATGGGTCATGATCTGACTTGCAGCATTATATGCGTTTATTGCATAATAAATTCCTACTAGTAAGGGTTCTGGCCAGATTTGCATGCTGGGGTGACAAACGTACCACAGTGGTCCTCAGTCTCTCTTCCACTCCACACATCCCTATCAACAGCTGTGGCTCATGTCAGCAATGAGCCTCAGTGAGCCAGAGCCGGGCTTCTTTGGGGACAAATAACGCTGTGTGTAAGGGGAATGCGTGCGTGGGTGGAAAAAGCCCCTCAGGTTTTCTGATAGCATTCTCTTCACCCTCGGCAGCTGCCCTTCTCTCCTTCTCCTTGATAAACTGAGAAAATGAAAATATTGATACGTGATGCTCTAGGTCTAAGAGCTGAAGAGAAGGGGGTCACCATGGGCTCTTTCTGGAAAAGGAGAATTTGAGCAGACTTATTTAAATAAGTGATTATGTTCATGGTGAATCTATTGGCATGAATATAAATTCCAGTTAGGTTAAAAAGGGAGGGATTTCACAGCCAAGCTGATGAGGCAGAGATGCCTAGCTGTCCTTGAAATGCTTTACCTCCGTCTCCTGGGACCTATAGATCACTTTCCCAGTCTCTCTTGCAGTTGGGTAGAGCTGCGGGACCGTATTCTGTTTAATTGCAGGTTGGTGGGTGTGAAGTTCGTCACTTCCAGGCTAGGCTCCTGAAAACTTCCCATCCTCTGTGCTTTTACGCAGTGGGGTTGGTGGGCCTAATATAATCAGAAGGGTCCCTACAAGTGGAAAGACTAGAGAGATCATAACCCCAGTGAAAGAGGATATATCTTTCCCATTAGGACTGGGAAAGGCCTAGACCTGTCTAGGTTGTGTCCTTGTTCTTAAATGAATCATCATGGAGCGGATGATCGATGACTGAGTCATGATTCCACCCCTGGCGTGAGGAATTGGCCTGGTCAGCCTCATCAAAGCATATGGAGTATTGCAGTTTTCCATCTCTGCTGTAACAATTCACCATAAACTTAGTGACTTGAAATAACACAGATTTATTATCTTATAGTTTTGGGAATCAGAAGTCTTAGATGGAAATCACTGGCCTAAAATCAAGGCGTTGGCTAGGCTGCCTGCCTTTCTGAGGCTCTAGAGGAGAATTCATTTCCCTGCCTTTTCTACCTTATAGAGACCACTTCATGTCTTGGCCCCATTCTTCCACTTTCAAAGGCAGTAACCTCCATGTCATGCTGTCATCTTTCTGACTTGAGTTCTTCTGTCCCCCTCTTCCTCTCATAAGGAGCCTTGGGGTCACTTTGGGCTGAGCAGGTAATCCGGGATCATCTCCCGTGTCAAGGTCAGCTGACTGGCTATCTTAATTCCTTCTGCCACTTTAATTCCCCTTTGCCATGCAATCTAAGACAGTTACAGGTTCCAGGGGTTGTGACATGGGTATCTTTGGGAGGCTATTATTTTGCCTCCTGCATAGAACAAACACAATTACAATGAGATGAAGAGAAAGGTGGTTCCCCCAAGGAAGCAATGCTGGGCAGACAAAAAGCATGTGTCCTCTACCATAATTTAAGATTTAAGGGGATGTAGGCAGCCCCCTTGGTGCGCTTCATTTATTTTTTTTTAAGCATTTGTGACAGACATTGTGATGTCCTGTTGGTGACATCCTCTCAACTCTTATGGTTTAAGTGCAGCACCTTTGGTCAGTCAGTTCGTATGCTTTACCAGTATCCTTCATGAAGCATATATGGAAACAGCTCTCTGCTTTCTCTAAGACAGTGGAAGATGGCTTAGTCAAATTCAAGTAACTTGAAAGTGCAACGGAGTTAACACCCTCGGGGAGTTGGGGTGTTCATCTAATGGGGGATGGGATCAATGGCAGAACACTTCTGATGTGCTTTCTCTGTGGTTCTGTCCCAGTGGGATGGAACCTCGGTTGCCCACAGCAGTAACCAGCTCATTAACACACCTGAGTTGACTTTTCTCCCTTCTCTGTCTCACTGTCCCCACTGTCTCACTTCTGCTTCCTGGGATCATCTCCCAAATAAACTACCTGTACCCACGTCTTTCTCTCTGGTTTTGCTTTGGGGGGAATCCAACAAAGATGGCACTTAGCACTGACGTCTTATGGAGAGTTAGTGATGCAGGTCTCTGCAGGGTAGCACCCAGTCAGTACAAACAGTACAGCTTGTTTACAGGCATCTGTTCTGACTGGCTGGCATCCATTTGGTTGGCTTCCAATGCCACACAGGTCATCTTCCACTAATGAGGTCTGTCAGCACCATAACATAAATGACTGTCCCTGATGTCCTTCTTGGCTGGTTATGAGGTTCTAGCTCAAGATATGTGGATAGGGAATAAAAATATCTTAAGATGCAATCCCAGTGGGACTTGTGCTAAAAGGTCTGTATACTTAAAAAAAGGAGGAGAAAAGGTTATCTGAGGTTGTCTTTTTTTTTCCCCCCTTCAGTTCAGGCTGAGGTCAGGGTTGTTTATCTGAATTCTGGCAATAACCCCGGGAATTTATTTAGGTGCCAAGGGAAACATGAGGGCAGTGGACTCCAGAAAGACTGTGCTCCTAGGCACACAAGACAGTAGGCATGAACCCAGAGGAAGACACCAGGGCCTTGCTGTAGACGCAATAAATGCCTGGTGATTTAGGGGGGTCACTCATTCTTTGCCAGCTAATGTGGACATCATTTAACCTACATGCTAGAGGGACATAAGGGAGAAGGCGAAGATGCAGATTTCAAGACTTTTACCAGCTCTCTGTGGTACAGCGCCCTCCTCTCTTCCCAGATGCAGCATGCAACCGTTCTCTTAGGAAACCTTGCCCCCTCCTCCAGGTGCTGGCAGAGCTGAGAATGGGGTCTAGGACTCTTAGCACCCCTGCCCAGTGTTGGGGAGGCAGACTCTGAGATGAAGAGCTGCATGTAGGAAGTTTGTTGGGGAGTGTTTGGGGGACAACATCTTTTGGGGAGTAAGGGAGGGAGGTTTGGCAGATCCGGAAGTTGGGCTGTGATGCTGTTAGTATAGAGGCCTCAACCAATCCTATCGGGAGCTCTGGAGCTGGGGTGGCCCTTCAGGGTTGTCCCGAATTGAGGCTGCCAGTCTTTGGTCACAGGCTACCACCAGGAAGGGCACGTGGTTGTGGTCAAGGCAGCCACCAGAGGCCAACCCCCTGGCACCTGAGGGGATAAGTGTCTCGGTCCTGAAGAGGGAATCTTGGCCAGGTGCCAGAGCAAGCATTACTGTACTACTGCCCCCTTGTCTCTCAAAGACTCTCATCCTACCCCAGTCTTCAGTGACCTTCAGCCTTCCCCAGAAACAGGAAGAGTTGCTTTTACCTTGTAGATCTGAGGGCTGGCTACACAGGGAAAATAAAAACAAATTTGCATTTCAATCAATTATCCTGGCCTACAAGTGGAGTATTTCAGTGGCTTCAAAGTATTTTCACAGACATAGTCTAACTTAATCTTTGCATTAATGTTAACATTCACAATTAACTTTAGATAGGGTGAAACAGTTCCCATTTTACAGATAAAAAAGCTGAGGTTTGCAGAAGGTAAATGACCAAATGGCCAGGAGAGGAACCTAGCCTGGAGGCCAGGCCTTCTGACTTTCATTCTAGTATTGTTTCTATCCTGCAAGAGCAAAACATACCTTGAGTTATCCCATATACGCTGGTGGGGGAGACCCCCAGCAGTCCTGGTTTCACTCCAGGGCTGCCACAAAGAATGGCAATTTAGGAAACAGTTTCTTTATAAAGATGAGAACCTTCTAAGGGCCCCATTTAAATCCAAATGCCCCAGGAAGGAAGGAGGATGCAGGTGTACCTGTGGTACAAGCTCTCTTCCTTCGGGGACAGCAGGGAGGTCTGTGGAGAGAGGACACCAGAGAAGAACAGGGCATGAAGGTCAGGAAGAAGAGCTGGGCAGAAACAGCCCGAGTCTCAACTTGCTTCTTAATGAAGCAGAGCCTCTATTTGCTGGGTGTTCCCCATCTTCTGCACGCTCTCTGCACCCTGAATCCAGAGGACACCATCAATACAGAGTCAGTGACTGTGTTGAGGGAGGTGATTCCGTTTGGGAGCAGGAACCCTAGTGCGGACTTGTGTGGGGGACTTGGCTCAAGTCACCTGGCCCCTCTGGTCTTCCCTTTCCTCACCTGAGAGGCAGATGCTGCTGGACGAATCAGGCGTTGGGAGAACCGGATGAATGGAAAGTTCTTTGAAGGAGTTAACGACTGGATATTCTTTCTTGGGTGTTGTGGGCTGGACCCTCTAAGGCAGAAACACTGACCTAAAAAGTTAGGAATATTCTGAATGATTGTGGTGTGAGGTCTGGCAATTATGTCAGCCTGCGTGTCCCTAAAAAATTGTTGTATTAGACTGGCTGCTCTGAAAAGCCATCTTTGCAATGTTCCGTGGTCTGCGCACCTCCTCCGCCACCACAGACTCCCATAGCTTTGCCCCTAGAGTCTCCAACCTCGCGCTTATTTTTAATCAGCTGCCCCGCCAGCTGTAGGACCAGCACCCAGGACTGAAAGGAGAAGGGGTTGCAGAGGAGGCGGAGAGTGAGAGAGATGCCCCTGCTAATGGAAGGGCCAATGAGGCAAACAGGGAGCAGGAGGCTGACCGCGAGTTCAAGGAAGAAGAAGAAGGGGAAGCGGAGCATGAGGAAGAGGATGGAGATGAAGGCGAGGAGGCCGAGGCAGCTACGGGCAAACGGCATGATGATGTGGACACGGATGAGCATGACTGGACAGCAAAAAAGGAAAAGTTAAACAAACATGAGAGAGAGAGAGAGAGAGAGAGAAAGCCCGCTCTGAAAACACCTGTTTGCCTTCCCTTTGCTCTCAGAATCCCCTTGGAGTAGATTCCCACCTGTCTGTCCCCTATGGGCAGGGCCACCTGCAGGTGACCCGTGCTCTCGACCGCCGAACCAAAACTGCAACGTGAATTTGCAACGGGGGAGGAAAAAAGAACCAAAAGGTCCAAGGCTCTGCTTTTTTCCTTAAAAGTACTTTAAAAAGGAATTTTTCTGGGTATTTTTAATTTACCCTTTATATTTTTGTTAGGGGTTCGCCTTGCTTAGTGGTCTCGGATGATCAAACACAACTTCAGCATGTTCTCTGTCCTACATCTGACTTTGCTTGTGGTGTGACCGTGTTCACTATAATCTCAATGGAGGAAAAAAAAAATAACCTTGCGAAAAGAAAAGTGAAAGCAGCAACAAAATCTCATGCTGAGCATCCATTAATTTTGTGCGTGTGTTGCGGGGAACCACTTGGAACCCCAGAGTTAGCATAACGATTATTTGAAGCTGAAGACATTGGACATTCAACAGATGCGGAAAAAAGCCTCCTCAAGCCTCACTTAATCTGACCGAAAGCAGCAGCTTCTGGGAAATGAAGCTATGGTAAATTCCCTGGGAGCGAGGAGTTTCATGGCTCTGAAGAAGACTGAAGGAGAACTCACGCCTGCGTAGATGAGCATTATCACAAACGTATCTCCCATTTGTTCTCCTACAAACCCATTTGTCTTTCCCAAAGAAGCCTATTTATTCTTCCGATAGAAGCTGTTTCTCCTCTCTCTCTTCCCCCTACTAAGTTATGTATACAAGCCTTTAACTTGAACTATTTGACAAGCCAGCTACTTACTTTGTTGACAGTTATGCAAACAAGATAAACCTTTTTCTCCTGTAATCTATTTTTTGTCAATTTAATTCACAGGCTCCAGGTACTAAACCTAAGAGAGTAGAAGACTTTTTCCTCTCCTACAATGTACTGAGCTGTACTATAGTAGTTGGTTTGTATAAGATGGTTAAAAAGGCCAAGGATGAAAGTTTTCTTCCCCCCGCCTTTTCTTGTCAGTGTAGTTCCTGTTTATTTATTTGTTTGTCCTGTTTGATGTATATATGAAACAATGTTGTCCAACAATTAGCCAGAATTCTATTTTGCTGAATTGTTCCAACAACAACAAAAAGTTATAATAATTGGCAATAATTATAGTACTGTATACTTTCTATGTACCAGGCATCCTTCTAGACCTTTTACAGAAACTGATTAATTTATCCTCACAACTCCATGATATACACAGATGCAAAAATGGAGGCATAGAGAGATCAAATAACTCAGGCACCCAAGGTCACCCAGTCAAGAGGTATCTCTATGGCCAGTTGAGAAATCCTGACCTTATCTAGGAGCATCTCTGAGCTCCCCCCAAGAGTATCAGAGACCCCCGGACTCTAAAACCCAAGAAACCTCTTTTCATTGTCCTTCTCAAATCGCAATGTACAATTCTTTCTGTAGTTCTGTTTATGAAAGCATTTGTGGATTTAAGGAGAAGGCACGTTTTCTCTTCCCCTTCCTGTTCCCAGTTAGTCCCTGCACCGTGGGCTTCCCATTCTCGGTTGTCCTCATTCCATTGTGTGCTCTCCTCTTTTTAACAGGCCTCTCTTTGTTTCTTTCTTATGCCTGCATCTCTTGTTCTAAGACTGTGTTAGAGACTGGGTTCCCTGCGAAGGCAGGAATGCATGAAGTGGACAACCGCAACGTTAGTTGGTTGTTGGGGTTGAACTATGTTGTGCAGGTTGTGAACTGCATAAAGGTTCAGGTATCCATAGACCTTGCATCGCGTCTCCATCAGGGCACAAGAAATAACATGCTGAATTGCACTGCAGTGATGAAGCCTGTGGGGGAACGAAGTCACCTACGGAGGGCTGGCTGTTGGAGAGGTCTGGAGAGGAGTGGGTAAGGCTCATGTTTTGCAGCTTTACCCTCATTGATATTCGACAGGTGGTCCCTGAGCTCACTCAGGCTCTGTGCTGGGCATTCAGCTACAACCTGGAATGATTCAGCAATGATAAAGGGTGAGCTTATTTACTCATGGATGAATGTACACAGTCAGTCAACTTGTCATTTCGTTCAGGAACTAAATGGCCTTCTTTGTGTCTGGAACTGCCTGAGATTTGGAAAAACAAAGCTAAATAAGGCTAGGGGCTTGCCCTGAGGAATTTACAGCTGAAAAAAAAAAAGACAGAGAAAGGAACAGGTGGGAAGCTGACGCAATAATCCGGGCGAGAAATGTCAAGAGCCGGAACCTTCTGCGGACCCAAGGAAGATTCCAAGTCAAATAAACATTTGTTTCTTTACGGTGTTGATAATCTGTCCCTAAAATCTTGGCTAAATGACTTTCCTGTTAGTAAGTCATCATTCCTTCTTTCTTAAATGAATTGACAGCCCAATTGCCTTTCCTCCCTTATTTCTAGAACTATTTAGAAATAAATCAGTAAACAAAGAGAGAGAGAGGGTACCCAGCAAGCCTAATACAATAGCATGCTGATCTGCAGGTTAGTAGAGAGTCTTTCCCCAAACTTCTAGCATTTTCCCAGAATACAGAAACTTCCGTTGTTGTATTCGTGGCAATTTTATATTCGCATCTCTACAGTCACTGGCCCAGCGTCCCTGGTGGATTTTCCTGCCAATGTAGCCTTAGTGAGTGAGGACTTCAAGCTGCAAGAATCGGAAGCCCAAGCCTAGCTTCCCTTGCAGAGCAGAGAATGGACTCCAGGAACATCGCATCACTGATGTGTCTATTCCTTCAGTCTGGAAACTTCATCATTGGAGATGATGGAAGTACGGTTTTAGTCCAAGCTGCAACTTCTACAGTGAAAATACCACGAAGACTTCCTCTGAATAATTAAGTGGCTGTACTAAGGCACAGCAAACTGCGGAAGATAAAAAGCATCCGTTTGTAATCAGGGAGACTCAAAGGGGCCAAGGCCAATTTTTATCCAACCTGCTTCGAGTGGAACTGTCAGCTTTCATTTTTTTTTGTTTGGCAGAGGGAGGAAGCTTTTGCCGTGAGGGGTTTTTCCAGAAAAGAGTTGGTTGTATGCATAAGGAAACCATAATGATAAAATTAATTGAGAGCTTTTTATCATTAAGTGATAGAGAAGAAGAGGTATAAAAGGACATTCAATTTGGCAAAACGCATTGAAGTCCAGGTAGCAAATATACCTACAGTTGGTTTAAGGATTAAAGGCATTAAGATACTTAAAGTGCTTGGTGCTGGCTCATAGGAAATATTATGTGTTTGCTATTGTTATCCCTCATGTTCCCTCTGTGTTAGTTTCCTATGGCTGCGGTGACAAATTACCACAAGCTTAGTGCCTTAAAACCACACAAATTTATTGTCTTATAGTTCCGCAGGCCAGAACTGTTAAAAGATAAACTGAGGCGTATTAAAAATTTTGAGTTTATTTGAGCAAAAATGGATTCAAATCAGGCAGCATCAAACTGGAAGTGGTTAGGTATGCCCCACCAACGGGAGCCAGGGGAAGACTTTTACAGAGAAAAGGCGGGAGCAATCAGAGAAATGATTTGATTGACTGTAGCTTAAGCCTTTGCCTTATTTGAGAAGGTCCAGTTGGTTGTTTGTGATTGGTTGTCCTTAGGTTTTGATTTCTCACAGGCTTAGGTTTAGGTTTGCTTATACAGGCTGCCAAGGTATTAGAACCACCTCAGTCTAATGGCCTCGTTAAGTTAAATTAACAGAAGTTTAAAGTGGGTCAACCGGGCTGTGTTCCTACTGAAGTCTCTAGGGGACATTCCATTTTCTTGCCTTTTCCAGTTTCTAGAGGCTGCCTGCATTCCTTGGCTCATGGCCCCGCATCACTCTGATCTCTGCTGCCATCATCACATCTCCTTTTCTGATTCTGACTCTTCTGCCTCCCTCTTATAAGGACCCTTGTGATGACATGGGACCTGCCTGGATAATTCAGGATGACCTTTCCATTTCAAGATCCTTAATTTAATCACATATGCTCAGTCCCCTTTTTTTTCCACGTGAGGTAACATATTCACAGGTTCTGAGGATCAGGGTGTGGACATCTTTGGAGAGGCCATTGTTCAGTTTACCACGCTTTCTCTCAACTTCCCTGCTCCATTTTGACTGTAATGATAGCAGCTTCCATGGATGGAAGGGCTGCTATGTGTGGGCCTGCAAGGTGGGTGTTGGAGATAACAAAAAATGCAGCTGGGTGTAGCAGATCCTGTCTGTGTTCTGCCCATAGGCCCTCGCAGTTACCATTTCTGGGCTCCAGGACCACATCTCCAACTGCCCACACTTACAATATTTGCCTGAGGGTTTCCTCTGGCTGCCAGAGTCTGTCCTGCCCTTGTGAGGGGAGGGGAACGGCCAAAGTGCCCAGAAATTAACGCTCCTTCTGCCCCCAAGCTGCCCTCAACCAATGACTGATAAAGACCCAACTCCCTCACCCTGTGGTTGGGAAAACTCTTAGATGGCTGTTCTGCACAGTCTTCCAGAGTTCCCCAGTGGAGTTAAGCTCCAGTTGTCTATAGAAGTGACATGTTGGTAACACACCTTCTCCTCTTTTGTCTGGCTTCCCTTTCTGATCTCATTTCCCTGACTTCCCTCTTAGTGTTTCCTAGATCATTGGCCAAATAAATTACTTGCTCTTGAGTGTTTGCTTAGGGTCTCCTTCCAGGGAACCCAAACCAGGACATTGGAGCAATTAAATAGCTTGTCTAATGTCCCATAGCTAGTAAGTGACAGGAGCAGGATTTGAACCCAGATCTGACTGCAAATCTCATGCTCCTAGTAGCTTCTCTTAGCTGACTTGTTGCTCTTGTACCTGAGGGAAAATGATTGACCTAGGATGTAATCAAGCTAGAAGGTGCCTCCTTTCAAAATCCTAATTTGGAAGAAGAGAGGATTCCCAGAGGGTGGGTGGAAGCCACAATTAAACCATCTGAGACCCTGGTGGTGTTGTGAATCTTAGGCTGCAGTAGCCTTTTGCACCCTGAGCACCCTTGGGTACCACACATAGAGTCATGGCTCAGGTGGGAGTAGTTGGATTTGTGTCACTATTTTATCCACTTCAAATTCAGCTGTAGGATATAATGATAAGGAATGGGCTTACAAAAATATGTACGCACATGTACTTTATCAATATGTACATGTGCTTGGCGTAGTACACATCAGGACATGCACCCATGACTTAAGCTGTAGGAGGCAACTTTCTTCAATGTGGCTCTACTAGAATGTAGCTTTCCTAGATTATGGCTTTCAGCCCATAAATGGCCTGCACTATTGAAGACAAAAAAGGAATAGATGGGCTGTCTCTCTCTTTCTCTCTCTCTCTTTTTTTTTTTTAACGCTTTAGGGCTGTACTGACATAATTTTAAATCTGATTTCACCAAGACGAAAACTCATGTGGGAGGCCAAGACTGATTTTGCTGAAGTCTTTCCACTCCTAAGAGCTGTGCCTTCAGAAAAAGCCTTTGCCTTGTGGGGTTTATGTGTTTATTCTGTATTCAAACCCTTTAGTCTCTGGAGAAGGACCTCCTGAAAAACGGAGATTAACATTCAGATTATAAGAAAAAGAAGGGTCACGTTCTGAATACTGCAAGGCTGCCAATTCACAGAAAATGTACCTGGTACATCCCGCTGAGTGTCAGATGCTGCTTGGTTTGAATCCTGGTTTTGTTACTGACTCACAGTGTACCACCTTAGGTCATTGCTTAACCAACCTCTCTCTCTATCGGTTACCTGATCGGTGAAACAAAGATGCTATTACAGTTGTCGGCTGCATCCTTGCTGGAAAGATTGCACAATGGTCCATGCTGTACATTCCTGGTGGGTTAATCTACCATTACAGCTGAACCATCTTCAGAAGCCTAAAAAATAGGAAGGTTTCAGAAATTGACACATTACTGACTTTTTCTCTCTTTGGCAGCTTGTCTTCCCTTAATTCTAGCTTTCTTTTCCGTTATTTGTTTATAAGATGTGGGCTCTGAATCTACCATAAAAACTTTATATAATAATATGTTTGTGTATTGTGTTATATAAAATAATAAATATTCTGTGTTTTAATGACATCATCTGTGGTTGCACAGCATTTATTACAAAATTGTCATACAGATTTACTCAGAGTGTAGTTGAATCTCTGTTGAATAGAGTTATCATTGTTAACAATCTGGTAATACCAGTAACTGCAGTTACTCCCAGTCAGATGATATTTGCCTGAAATCTACTCAGTAAATTGAAAAAGAAAATGTGCAGTCATTTTTAACTACAGTACATACAGGTTTTGGGAGCCCAGGCATCTGTTGTGCACAGGCTGGGATGTGGCTGCCTTTTCTGAAAACAGAGGGGTCTTTTCAGCTTTCCCACCGTATGCTGTAGATGTCCTTTTGATAGTCTGTCCCACTGATGGAGCAGATAAGTCAGAAGGCCTGCTGTAAGCAAACCAATTATTCAACTCCGTATTATCAAAAGAACCGAAGTCAGTCAAGGTTAGCCTAAAATAGAACACCCCAGTAATGTGATCAGCATGGAACAAAGACTCTGCATCAGAGAGGGGAGGACAAAGAAAAAGATATCTCTGGCTGGCAACTCTGCAGAGACTTCCAGGAATAAGCAGGCAGCAGGTTCAGAAATGCCACTGATACCTGATGTGGCAGCTCTCCCCAAAGGTCCCAGCCGTTCCTTGGTTCTCTACTGCTTTTTTGTGTCATTAATAACAGACTCTTCTATAGCACAAGTTTCTGAACAGAAACTGAATATAATCCTTTTAATTAACATGTGGACATGAGTTTCAACCTATAGAATGTAAACTCAATGAAGAATTGGCATCTAGAAGAAAGAAGAGGACCCAAGGCCAGCATGGGTACCCACACTTGCTTTGTCTGTTTGTGTGGGCTGCTTAGTTGGTATTTTATTCTTTTATCATTGGTTATTGCGAATGGGCCTATAATTTATTTTGATCTTCTGGGTTTTTAAAAAAACATCTTATTCGTCTTTTGGCCCCTATTTTCCTAGTAACGGATGTTAAAGTTGACAAGAGTGTATATAACGAGTCTGTAAAAGACAGGGCCCTCCCTCACTTTTGAAAAGATGCTCAGTGTAATCAAACATTGGATTTGCACGAGGATTTTTAGGTATTATACCCTTTACAGCTACAAAAATACTTTTACTATAAAAAAAAATCACTGAATTTAAAATAACTTAACTTTATTATTGCAAGTCTGAAATCCTCTAACTCCCATCATCACATTAAAGCAATTGTTTCTTTTCATATTTTAATTATACATTTTTAAGACCTTGTGTGACATTATTATTTTAGTTTTGTACACTGAATATTTATTCAGACTTGCTCACATACATAGCTCTTCATTCCTTCTTGCATTTCTGACCTTCCATCTGAGATCATTTTCCTTCTGTTTAAATAACACCCTGTAGAATTTTCTTTAATATATGTCTGCTGGTAGTCCAGGTCTCTTCATTTTTATTTGTCTAAAACGTCCTTAGTTTGTCCTTGTCCTTGAAGGATACTTTGGCAATAACTAGAATTCTAGGTTGGCAGTTATTTTCTTTCTGCCCACTGAAGATATTCCATTCTATTCTAGCTTCTATAAGTCTTTTGTAGGTAATCTATCTTTTTTCTCTGAATGATTTCAAGATTATTCTCTCTGGCTTCTGAAGTTTCTCCATTATGTGTCTAAGGGTGAATTTATTTATCCTGCATGAGATTTGTTGCTTCATGAATCTACAGATTGATATCCTTCATCAGCTCCCCAAAATTCCTAATGCTTTTTTTTCCCAAATATTACTTCTACTTCATTCTTTATCTTCTTCTAAGGCTCTGATTAAATACATATTAGACCTCTCACGTTATCTTCCAGGTCTCTTATCAAGTCTTCCGTACTTTATGTCTTTCCATGCTACATCCTGGATAATTTCTCTGACCTATCATCCACTTTATGAATTATCCCTTCACCTGCATCTAATACGTTTTTTAACCCATCCATTTAATTTTTCAATTTGCTTGCTTTATTTTTTAGATCCAAATGTGCTGTCTAGTTCTTTTTCATATCTGCTATGTCACTTTTACAGTTTCTTGCTTACTATTGATATTTTCAAGCTTGTCTTTAAACAGAAAACAAAGGTTATTTTATAATTTTGTTTGATAATTCTAATATCTCAAGTCTTTGTGGGTCTATTTTTGTTGGCTGTTGTTTCTTTTGGTGCTCGCTCACATTGCCTTATTTCCCCATGTGTCTGGTTATCTTTGATTGCGTGTTAAATATTGAATTTGATCTGTAGGAATTATTTGAGGCCTACATGATGGTACCTTGTTCCACAGAAGATTTTGTTTGCTTCTACCAGTCATGTGGAGACAATATTAGTCCAAGACTACCTTAATTCAAGTTAAGTTTCAAGTTTCCTTGGACTACCCAGGTGGGACGAACCCAGCTACAGGCCCTTAGGAGTTTTCATTTACTTCTGGTTCACTCTTACCCTAAGGGTGTAGGCTTGATCCCAACTCAAAGTGGAGGGCGATTTGTCAGAATTCTCAACTTGGGCAGCCTCTGAGCTTTGACATTTATCCCCTTCATCCTTTGAGACTGTTGAAAATCACAGTTCAGTACTATAGTTATTACTTCCAGATCAGCAAATGACCTAAGGGCAAAAGCAGTTCTGAACACTGTACTTACCTCTCTAGATTCTTGCCTTATCTCAGATTTTGGCTCAGTAATTCTTTACTTTGTTGTTAACTAATCAATGACTTAAAGATATATTTATATTTCACCCAGTTTTTAAATGGTCCTCAATAAGAGAGTTGGCTTGAATTATCTTACCACCACTACCAGAAGCAAAAGTCAAACTATTTTTTAACACAAATTTTATCAAATTTTAACAAAAATTTATTTTATTTCCAAAAATTTGAGATTTTTGGAAATTAAAAAATTTTACTAGGGAGCTCTCACTACACTGTTCTATCCACATACAGTCCTCTGTCTACAGGTCCCCAGACCTATTTCTCCAAAATTTTCCTGCTGCTGTATTCCCTGCAACTGTCCTCATAACTTTTCTCCAGCACTACACACAGTCATCCCATTTCTGATTTGTTTACAGGAATAATGGAGGTGGCAGCATATAGTGTTTTCAACTGCTTAAATGTTATGGTCCTTCTCCCTTCCAGAGGAATATAGTGTCTGTGATAAAGCCCAGAAAAATAACTGTGGACCTGAGGCAAAGATGAAAATATAGGAACACTATGATAGCACACATAGCTTTTCTCTGTCTCTGATCCCACCTCTTCTCGGAGTGGGCAGAAGTAATTTAGGTTAGCTGACAAATATGGTTACTATGCAGTATGTACTATTACCCTCCAACTCCATCCTTACTGTAGTTTCCTGGGCTTTAATCTGCTCCAAGGCCTTTGATGCTTTGAAACTACTTCTGCAGCCTCTATTGAGGCTACCATTGTTACCATGGCTACCACTAAGATCAAGTGATACCTGGACCAAATTATACTTAAGGGGATTTCCTTCTGGCCTCAGCCAGGCCAAAGACATTACAACTTTTGAGGCTGCTAGTATATCCATGCCCTGCCATGTATGATCCAAGGTTGCCAATGAAGCAAGAAATCTTCCTTTCCCCCACCTTTGTCTCACACTCTGTTACACTGATTCAAAAGAAATTTACAAATAAAAATCACAAAGAGACACTGTGTTCTACCTATTAGGCTGGCAAGATGAAAATGTCTAATAAACAATGTCAGAAAGGTCATGGAGAAACAGACATTGAGATGGAATGTAAATCTATATAATCCTTTAGGAGGTCAATTTAGTCCTATCTATCATAATTTACAATGTCCATACCATTTGATGGAGCAAATTTATTCCTAGTTTATTCTTCAACATGTACAAAATGGCATATGTACAAGGATAGTCAATGCAGCACTGTTTTTTCTAAGTCAAAGGTTGGAAACAATGTTATAGCAAACACTGTGTGGACTGGCCATTTTCTCTTGGCTCACCTCTGAGTTCACCTGCAGCTGAGGTGGGAAGCTCTGTATGTACTGACAAAATTTCCTACCTGCAATGCCCTCAAGGGCAACCCGTGATTACTGAGAATGAAAGATAGTGCATGTCTTAGTCTGTTGGGCTGTCATAACAAAATACCACAGAGTGTGTGGCTTAAAAAAAGAGAAATTAATTTTCTCGCAGTTCTGGATGCTAGAAGTCCAAGATGAAGGTTCTGGCCTATTCAGTTCCTGGGGAGGGCTCTCTTTCTGACTTGCAGTTGGTGGCCTTCTCACTATGTCCTCAACATGGCCTTTGCTCAGCAAGTGTGCATGGAGGGAGAGAGAGAGTGAGAGTGAGCTCTGGGCTCTCTTCTTATAAGCTCACTAATCCTATCAGATAAGGGCCCCACCCTTATGACTTCATTTAACTTTAGTTACTTCCTGAAAGGCCCCGTCTCCAAATACAGCCACTTTCAGAGTTACGGCTTCAACATGTGAATCTGGGGGGGACACAGACATTTGGTCCCTAACAGTGCATGACCTCCTCAGCTTCCCCATCCCTCAGAGGAATGTTTCTGAAAGCCTGGTCTACAGTTTCTCAGAAGGTCCCCAATGGAATTGAGCCCAGTTTGCCCTAAATTGTGACTTGCTTATTAATCTACGCTTTTGTGGCTTTTCTCCCTTCCCTCTCACTGAGCTACTTGGAGTCACTACCCAAGTAAATGACTGCACCCAAGACCTTGTCTCAGGGTCTGCTTTGGGGAGAACTCAAACTCAGATAATCAGTGATTTAAACCCAAAGTTATGCCCACAGGTACTCAGGCAGGCAGGTTGTGCAGTGTTCTTAGTATTGTGGTAGCAGTGCTAGATTCTGGCTCCTGGCTGGTGCCTGTTCATCCTGCAGCGTGGAGCAGACTGGACTTGGAGAGACTCTGGAAATAGGTCTGCCCTGGAGAGGAGATGAGGTAGGGAAGAGGAGAAATATCTGCAGGTCCCAGGAGTCCAGTCTAGAGGAGAGAATACCATATCCACCAAGCACATCAGAGACAACATGCGGTCTCCCGTGGCATCCAGAGCGTCCCCATAGATGAGTTGAGCACAATGGCTAAGAAGCCTCTGAAATAAGGCAGAATTTGAAATTTCAAAATATGATATCCCTGGCAAATTGTTGGAAAGTTAGTTTTAGAGAATTACTACCAAGGCTATTCTGATTTTTACACCATTGATTAATTGTGCCTGTTCTTAAATTTTATATAAATGAAATAATTGAGTATGTCATCATTTTGTGCCTGGCTTCTTCCCCTCAATATGAGGCTCATAAGACTCATCCATGTTGTTGCATGTATACCAACTGTATATTAAGTGGCTTACCAGAAACAATACAAAATTGATTACAAAGGGAAACCTGGAAAATTTCGTTCTCTTTACTTCTCATGTGGAGGAAAAGAAATATAAGTAATCCAACTAGGATATACCATATAAGGAAATATTGTGATTTCCCACATATTTTAACATTATCAGAAATTCAGATATCTATGGGAAATGAGCATAGTTAAAGCTCCTGGAATCTCTCCCCATTTGATCTGATCTCTCACTCAGGGAGAGAGAGAATTCCTGTGCTGGTGACTCCACAAAGACTTTTAAAAAATGTGTTTCTTTATATGTTACCTTTAGACTTCAGTTTCTCAGATTCTTCTTACCTCTTATAATCATGGATAACTATCTACATTTATACCATCACCTTGGGAAAATTCTCATAATGTGTATGTGTCTACCCCTCTGGGACGAGAAGCAGTTCAGTATCACTTGGTTAAATCTGGTATTGGCTTCTACCTTGTTGGTCAACTGTGACATTTAGATATTTCTGTCCTTCAGTCATAAAGAAGCTTCAGGGAAACTAAAAAGCTTCTGCACTGCAAAGGAAACCATCAAAAAAGTGAAAAGGCAACCTACTGAATGGGAAAAAATATTTGCAAATTGTATATCTGATAAGGGGTTAATACCAAAATATATAAGGAATTCATACAACCCAATAACAAAGAAACAAAACAAAACAATTTTATTAAAAGATGGCCAGAGTGTCTGAACAGACATTTTTCCAAAGAAGACATACAGATGGCCTACAGGTACATGAAAAGGTGCTCAAAATCACTAACCATCAGGGAAATGAAAACCAAAACCACAACGAGATATCATCTCACACCTGTTAGAATGGCTATTATCAAAAACATGAGAGAGAACAACTGTTGGCCAGGACGTGAAGGAAAGGGAACGCTTGCGCACTGTTAGTGGGAATGTAAATTGGCATAGCCACTACGGAAAACAGTATAAAGGTCCCTCAAAAAATTAAAAATAGAACTACCATATGATCCAGCCGTTCATCTGTCATCCTGGCCCAGAAGTCAAACAGATGAGTGAACGGAACTCCGGATGATTCCAGCCCCAGCTGTGAAGTCATTATCAGCCTTCAAGGCTTCCCAGCAGAAACTCCAGAAATCATAGAGCAGGGACAAATCACTCTCACTCTTCCTGAAATCCTGACCCATGGTATCCGTGAACGGAATAAAATGGTTCTTTTAAATTGCTAAATTTTGAGATACTTTTTGTGCAGCCATAGTAATTGCTAAAGCAGGATATGACACATAGCTATAGAAATTAGTTTTTTTCTTCTTTCCTTTCTTAGATTACTGTGAATAATTTATTAAGATGTTGGAGGAAGCATCTGATAATGTTGGGCATCTATAAGGACAACAAACTCGGCAGTAACTATAACAAATACTACGTCATGTACACACTGCAGAGAGAGGCAGGGGAGCAGGGCCAGGTTCCTGGATGCGATGTGATGGCTGATTGGATTAGGGAATGAAGGCCTATCAGGAATTCTTTTGACTGCAAGTCCCTGGCAAGGCTGCAGCAGATTCCGTGCCAGCAGGCAGGTGCCAAGAATTCAGAGCTGTGCAAAAGGTCAGGAAAGGATGGGTCATTCAGGGCCAACATGTCACAACTCAGCAGGAAACTCATCTCTGGTGCTTGCCAGCCTCAGTAGCATGACGCACTTGGGTAAAGGGAAGGACCCAGCTTTGGTTAATCCTGGGTATTGGAGTGTCGAGATGCGATGGTGGGTAACAAGGAAAGGAAGAGAGGATCAACTGTAGATTCAACTCAAAATGGAGTAATACCATAGACGTTCTTTATCCAAAGAAGCATGGTGCACTCAGCCGGCTTAGGTTTATTGTTGGTTTCCAGGATCATCAAAACCAACAGGTGAGACAAGGCAGCAGGTATTTATAGATGGCAAGTCTTCCTTGAAGTAAAGCATACGGCAGTCTTATAATTCCCAATGCATTTCCCAGAAGGAAACTGATGTCACATGTAAATGAGATAATCAAGGAGAATTTCATAGACTATTTACAAGGCTATGAGCAGGTTAAGGGAAACCAAAATGGATGGTGCAGCACAGTGTGCAAAGGTGGGGAGCCACTCACACCACTAGGTCTGAAGGGTCAACAGACAGTAGCAGCTACAGTTAAAGAGAGCAGAAGACTCTTGGTAGAAGCTCTGGCTTTCAGAAGAAGGATGCAGCCAACCTATAGCAATCAACAAGGAGGAATCGAGGAAAATAAGTTCTCCAGCCTTACCCTCCTTCCGCTACCTTGGCTGAATCCAAAGGGAAGCCAGAGGGAAGGGGCCCAGTGTGGCAGTCCATGAAGGTCAGCCTTCTAGAGCACAGAACAGAAGGGAGAAAGGTTGAGCTTGGACCTGGAGGGGCAATTGTAAGATAGACAGTACACCAAGTCATCTGCATGGCCAATTCAGATAACGCTCTGAGGCTGAAGCAGAAGGAGGACAGTGAAGATCTCTGGAGGAGGTGACTGGTCAGGGCTAGTCATAGGCTTCTAGTCCTGGCTCCTCTCCTACTGAGGAACCAAAGTTATAGGCTGAAAACCAGGGATAGTCAGCTGGGATAATGGAGATAAGGTTGGGAAACCTACGGCTCAAAAGAGTCCCAATAGAGTAGGTTATGACAACACAATCAGTTTCACATCTTATTCATTCATCCATGGTTTCTTAAACTCAGCACTATTGACATTTTGGGCCAGATAATTCTTTGTTGTGAGGGGTTGTCCTGTGCATTGTAGGATGTTTAGCAGCACCTCTGACCTCTACCCTCAAGATGCCAGGAGCAACACTCCATCCAGTTGTGACAACCAAAAATATCTCCAGACCTTTCTAATTGTCCCCTAGGGGCAAAATCACCTTTGGTTAAGAATCACTGTACTCATTCACTTGAGAAATATTTAAGGAGCACTGATCATGGGACAGACACTATGCCTTTCCTCTTTGGCCAGGGGAACACCGTGTACCAAGATGTGGTCCTTGCTTTCTCATACTTTCTAGTCAAGTGAGGGAGCCCAACATTAAACACGTAATTACACAAATAACCCACTTTTGGGGGAAAGTTATATTTAATAGAAGATCTCATGACCTTTTTAAGCAGGTGCCTGTTCTAGAATAAGATCCATAAACATGAAAATACCAGATTGCAGGAGGATTTTTTTTATTGGCCTTTAACTTTTTTTAAAGGTTTAGTTCTTCTTATAAATGGAATCTCCAAATACCACACACCTTGAAGCTGAAATTTAAATAACATCTGTTAAAACCCAAAAGTTATTGTGGTAGGTCAAAATGGCTGCAATTTCTTTGCTACTCTTCTTATCAAGAAGTAAGAGTCTAATTCTCTCTCCTGGAAACCAGAATGACCTTGTGTCTGGCTTCACCAAAGAATGTAGTGGAAGTGATGCTGTGTGGCTTCCAAACCTGGGTCACAAGGAGGTTTAATCTCTGAGAACAGGTTCAGGGGAGCCCTGAGCCGCCACATAAGCAGTCCAGTTATCCTGTTGGAAAGAGAGAAACTGTGGACAAGCCCTGGATGATGTGGAGATAAAGGCCAGGTGGAGGAGCCCTGAGATGCCAGATATGTAAGTAAAGAAGCCATTTTGGATGTTCCAGCTAATTGAGTCTTCAGCATCCAGATGACTCTGCCCCAGCCACCATCTGACTCTAGCCATGTGAGAGTCCCCAAATGAAACCAGCAGAAGAACCACCTAGCTCATCCCAGTCAACCAACAGGTCCACAAGAGATAATAATATGGTGGTTGTTTTCAGCTGCTAATTTTGGGGTGATTTGCTCTATAACAATAGATAATCAAGACAGTCCCTAAAGTCCTACTGAATGTAGGGATGGAAATCATCATCTATCTGTTTATTGCATAAATAATAGTTATATATGCAAATGAATAGGATATATCAATTAGGATTCTTTTGAGAGGTAGTAATAGAAACTCAACTCAAACTGCTTAGGGAAAAGGTGGACGTTTTTGTCTCAAGAAACCCAAGGAAGTTAACTTATCCAATTGCAGGAGAATCAGGGATGATGTTTAAGTTCTTAAATGCTACAGGGCATTTTTTTCTCCATCTCTCGTTTCTACTTTCTTCTCTGTGCTGGGTTCATTCCTATTCACTGCAGACTTGCATTGTCTACTTGGTGAGAAACACAGCTATGAACAAATCCTTAGTTTTGCATCTTACAGATTCTACTATTGGAGAGAGACTATTCTTTTTCTTAGGCACAGTTTGAAAAATCCCAGGGATAGACTCTGATTGGCTAAACTTGGGTCAATCACTGTCCCTGAGCCAATCAACTGTGGCTGACTGGGGAAAGGGAGGGAGGAAGGGAGAATTATGCTGGGGTGACAGGATGAATTGGCCACACATCATTCATCATTCAGCAGACTAGCCTGGGCTTGTTCACATGATGGCAGAAGAGCTCCCAGCAACATGGTAAGTCCCAGTATGATGTATTTTTCAAGTTTCTGTGTGCATCCCATTTGCTAATGTCCCACTGGACAAAGCAAGTTGCCACGTAGCCATGCCCATATTTCACCAAAAAATGACTCCATCTTTTGATGGGAGAAGCTGCAGTATATTGATTGCCTCATTTTCTTCCCCCAACCTGTCACATTGCGTATGTGTCTGCGCGTCAGGGGAAAGGAGTGGGGCAATGAAGCTGGAGATTTTCAAGGGAAGTACTGCAGAGAAGCCAACTAATGTTGACAATGTAAATGAACTGAATTTACCCTATAATTATCTTTAACCTCCTACTTGGCCTTGGCGATAAATGAACAACCACAAAGATGGTGGTATGTAAGATTATAAACAGAGATAGGATGGAATGATAGGATGTATGTAAGTGACCAATTAAGCCCTCCCAGTTTCCCTCAGATGATCGTGAGAAGTTAGCCGTTTCCCACCCTCTGCATACTTCTGGTATGAACATTGTCCTGGGTTTTGTTTTAGAAGCCTTGGCAGCTTCTGAAAACCTACTGTCTCCCTGGAAAATGTTAGGCAAACCAGAGCCTGCTGTCTGCTAGTCATAAACATGTCCTTTCCAAGAATGGGCTCTCCAGAACAATATGTCCTAATGCTCTTTGGGTCAAAATTAACTGCAAAAGACTTGAGTTATTACTTGTAACTATCAATTAGTGAAAAGATGAGACTAGAACAAAGACCAAATACACCAGCAATGTGGCCTCTTAGAATTTTTGTTTGGGGGTATTTGTTTTTTAAGTAAAGGGGATATATAAACCCTCAATAGCATCATTGTATAACAGCTAAGACATAGACTCTAGAGCCAAAGTTCATGGTTCAAATCCTGACTTTCTGTGACCACTCACTGTCACCTTGGACAAGTTAATTACCCTAACTGTGTCTCAGTTTCCTTTCTTTAAAATGGGATGTAATGAAAGTATCTACCCCTAATAATTGTAACAAAGACTAAATGAGTTAATATTTCTGAAGTTCTAACCCCTTGGGATAGAACCAGTAAGACACAATCCAAAGCAATCTTAAAGATGTCAGTGTGTTATGAAGATGATTATATATGTCCCTAGTCATCATCAAAAAGCCCATCACCTTTTTCTTGCTAATTAACAGCAGCAGCAGCTCAGGGAGCAGAAGGTAGTGAAACAGTAATCAGCCCATTTGCAAATCACTGTCTGCCTTAAAAGGCTGGGGGGAGAGGTGGAGAGTGTCAATACTGTGGTTTAGAGAACATGAGAGGGTTTCAATCATCCGTGCTTTCTCAGTCTCCTCATTCCACAAGCTGAGTTTTTAAGTGAAATCAAGTGTTAATAAAGTGTTATGAAAATCACAGTCTGTATCCATCAATCCACACATATAAGCCAGCCTTGGTTTTCTTGAGCTATCCATCAAAAAAGCAGTGACGTTCAAAAGAATAAGTAGCTGACATTAAAAAGGATAACTATCTCCTATAATTATCCCAGAGGCATTATCAAATAAGCCAGTTCTCTACTTCCCATTCTTTGAAAGAATTTCAAAGAACACAAGGTAAGTTTACACGACTATACAGAGGAGTAAGCAAATTCCTTGCTGTCAGCATTGGAGCACTTAGTGAAATCACACAGACTTTATTTTTAGGTTGATTAAATCATTTGTCTGTCCCACCCCAAGTGCCAGTCTCACCCATCATCTCTTCTTATCGTTCCTCCCTCCACAGAGCCAACACAAATATTTGTTGAATGGAAGAATGAATAGCTTCCTTCCTTCGTATAACTGACCTCACAAAACACTTTATTAGGAAATTATTACTCCCTGAACTCTGAATTTACAGATAATTTTTGAAGAGTGGGCAGAATTGAAGGGCGACTTAACCTAGCAAAAATCGATCAGAAAACTAGCCCAGAAAAGGCTTCCGTTCCAACAGATCTATGATCACTAATATTCTAAGGATGGGAAAACTTCAGAGAAGTGAATTTTTTCTGTTGAATGGGTATCATCATTTGCAACCTTACTCTCAATCTTTGTCATCTTGTTCTGCCCCTCTCCCCTGACTCCCACCCCCACCACCCCCACCATTTATAAAAAGGGGTTTCCCTCTTGCTTTGTTCCCTTATTGATCAGATTTTACAAAAATAAATTTTGAGAAAAAGACCAAGTCTATCCTTTTAAATGGGATGTGTTTCCAGGTTCTATGAGGTTTCATGAATTCTCTAGAGCATTGAACTCCGGTCACATGAATTCCTTGGAAAAGATGAATTGCGTTAGAGGAGGAAAAAAAGGTCAGCTCTGGATTAGATTAACGGGGTTGAGACATTTGTTATTCTTATGAAACAAGCTGGGAAAAAAAATGGTAAGATTCAGACATCCTGTTAAAGTTTATATCCGGTGAGAATGTGTCTTTCTACATTTATATCTACCTGAGTATTCCAGTTACTGTCACTGCCACAACACTGCTCCAAGATTAGTAGCATAAAACAAGCATTTTAGTATGATTATGGGTCCCATGGGTCAGGCATTCAGAAAGGGCACAGTGAGGACATCTTGTCTCTGTGCCATAATGCCCCCGGACCTCCTCTGAGAAGACTCCAAGGCAGGGGGTAACTTGACAGTTTGAGGCTGGCATCATTGGAGGTTTGCTTACTCACAAGTCTGGCAGGACTTGCTGGCTGTTGGCTAAGAACTCAGCCGGGCTGTTCACTGGAACACCAACACGTGGCCTCTCCACGTCTCTTATTGGGCTTCCTCACAGCAAGGTGGCTGGGTTCTAAAAGTGAGTATCCCAGGAGCAGCTCGGTGAAGCTGTGCTATCTTTTATGACCCAGCCTTAGAAGTCACATAGTGTCACTTCCACCATAGTCACAAGCCCACCCAGATTAAAGGGGAGGGAACACAGGCTGCCCCTCTCAGTGAGAGGAGTGTCAGTTACATTAAAAGAACAGAGGAAGGGAGATATTATTGTGGCTATCTTTGAAAAATACAAGGTGCCTCTTTGGGCATAAGATACATTTAAATTGTTCTCATGTGGTGGCGTAGAGGATAACAATATCTCTAGCCTTTGAATCTGTTTGCTTAGTTTGAACAAAATTAATCAATATCCTTTTCTCTGTAGATTGGTGACAGGGAAAAAAATAACTCTTTGTTTATTAACACAGAACCAAGACAGAGAAAGTGAGAATTATTGGTAAGTATATATACTTTGATAATAATAAGTCCATCCCTGAAACCTGAGAGTATAGTAAATCTAAAAAAGAGAGGTTAGGGTGGGTGGGAGATGAAGCTTGATGGGATGAGCAGCAGCCTGGAGGAAAAGCTTGGGAAGAAACAAATTTGGCAAAGCTAAGCATTAAGTCTCTCTGGAGAATTAGCCCCAAACTAACAAATGAATCCTTGGGTTTAATGTAGCACTGATGACTAACATCATTTTTCCTATCACGGAACTAAATTTTGTGTTTAGAAGGTTTGATGCAATCGCTCTTTGCAGCTAGCCCAAAGAGATTTCTCTGCCCCTATTTCTCCTCCTCCTTCTTCTCCTGCTTTCTCCGGCACCCACTCTACCCCGAGTTCAATCTCAACTCCAAAAAGGCAAGTACCTTTGGGAAAGAATGCTCTTCTACCCCACTGCGTATCCTATAAATTTCTGCTGGTGGACTTGAGAGCCTCCCTCGAATGCTACCATGGGTTCCTACTATCACCTGGAAATGTGTAGAGTGATAGAGATCCTCTGTCTAATCGGTTTGGGGTATTCATAAATTGTGGTATCAAAGGAATGACCCTAATAATAATGTGGTAGTCAGAATTATGGCCCCTTAAGGTATTACATGGCAAGAGGTATTTTGCAGAGGTGATTCAATGAAAGCTCTTGAGATGGAGAGATTATCCTGGATTATCTGGGTGGGACCAATATAATCACAAGGGTCCTTATAACAGGGAGGCAGAAGTGTCAGAGTCAGAGAAGGAGATGTGATGATAGAAGAAGAGGAGAGAGAGAGAGAGTTTAAGATGCTGTACCGCTGGCTTTGATGATGAAGGAAGGAGCCACTAGCCAAGGAATGCAGGCAGGCAGCCTCTTGAAGCTGAAAAAAGCAAGGAAATTGATTGTTGCCTAGAGCCTCCAGAAGGAAACCAATCCTATTGACTATCTGAGACTTCTGACATCCCAAACTGTAAGATAATAAATTTGTGTTGTTTTAAGCCATTAAATTTGTGGTAATTTGCTACAGCAGCAATAGGAAACTAATACCAACAACTTATTTTTGTTGCTGTTGTTTGTTGCAGAAACTACATGAGGCTCTGGTGAAAGCTGTTTGGGGAAGAATTATTTCTACAAATCTTTATGGATTGCAATTGGATCAATGTGACAGGAGTTTAAAGGAAACCCTGGACAGCGACTTCTGGAAGCAACCCATGAAGATATAAAGAATGAAATCCAAGATCACTGTTCTAAAGTCAAATTCCTTTCTGCTTAGGACATAACTACTCTCATGTGTACAAAATAACCATACTGCATTTGACACTTGAACTGGTCAAGTTTGTTATGACAGGCCTGTATCTTATTTATGTAAATCAAAATACGCTTAAAATTTGTCTGGGAATTTATTGACACTTCTGACCCTAGGTTGTATGAAACAGTGATGAATGCCAAATATTGATAGACTATTCAAATCTCAAGAGTAATACTGTGAAATTGGGCATGCCTAAATGCTACGATTCTCTACAGCTGAAAGATGAAATAATTTATTTTCTCATAACTGTGTTAGAGTACATAATAAGATTCTCCTGAGAAATGTATGAATTGTGTCTTCAATTTGCCCCTTCGGATTTACCTGTTATTCTTCTCCACCCTGTCCTGTGCCCTGGGTGGCGGGCCTAACACAGGCCAATTCAATATGCTTCCTGGGGTTCTTTGCCTTCTGGCTTGAGAGTTTGGCAAACAGAAAGCCCCAGAAGGTGACCAAAGGGACTAAGAAGGGTTTAGTGGGAGTATATATTCTTCCAGCTTCTTCCCAAATAAGCTAGTACTGGAATCCTTGATTCAGGGTCTGCTTCTGGGGGAATCCAATCTAAGACAGACGGTATCTGGGAACTGCCGCCATCTTTAGGATGGGCCCTTCAGTCTTGCTTGTATGACCCATAGCTGATTGAACCCAAGCTGCACCCATCAGATCTCTTTCCCTGAGATCTCATATTGGAACAGAGAAGATGCTGGTCATTGTCTGCAGGAGGCTGGGGCTCTCACATGTGTACTCGGGAGCTCTGCAAGGTCATAGTGTACCATGGGTAGGAGAAGCAGGGAAAGCTAGTCTGCAGGACAAGGTGGGATGTTTCAGGGGTGCTGGGGAGACACAGAGAGAGAGGCAGAGGAGAAGAGAATGGGCCTGAGAATCAGAGAAGAGAGATGACTTCCTCTTCCAGTCTCCCTCCTACATCCGGCCCCTGGTCTGTGAATTATGCCAAAATAGGTATGATGTAGGGATAAATTCTACCTTGTCTTCCAAGCTAGCTCAAGTAACTTCTATAACAGCCTATCAAAGAGTCAGTTAATCCTGAACAGGATCATAAAATTACACTCACACTCTCCGTGAGCCAAAAAGTTCTGCTCTACTGCACTTTTTGTGAGAATTTCCTTCTCACAGCCCTGAAAGCACAATGATGGTTAATCTCCTCACAGGTGACTGAGCAAATCTTCAACTACCCTCTTGGCATCCACAAAACCTGGCCTGAAGACCTGGCTGGCACATAGAGCAAGGTGTTTGTGGTCCAAAACAACCTAGAATGGAACAATTTATTCCCTAATTACTCTAGCTAGAATGGTGCAATCTCACCAAGCTGCCCCAGATTTAGAGATATGTGGAGTTGGAGGAAGTCAAATATGCATGAGCAGGAACAGACTGTGACAGCAATTCTGCAAGCTCCCCGACTCCTACTTGCTGCCTCCAGGGTTCCAAATCCTCAGCCTCCCTGTCTTCATTATTGGGCCACCTGAAAGTATGGGTGTCATAGGTGGCTCCCCATATGATGCTGTTGTTGAGGAGCAGCATTACCCTGATTCAAAGTATCCTTTTTCTACCAGCCTGCCACAGTTTATAAAATTCTCATTATTGAATTGTGCTTTTGCTTAAGATATTAGTTTGAGAATCACTGCTAAAGCACAGATGTATTATAAAAGTACAGGAAAAAAGACTGGAAACATAGTCATTACTGACTGGGCTCTGCCAATCTGGGTGGGCCATGGAGCAGCTCAGTGACCCCAGGCTTGGTCACCAAAATCCCAGTGCCACTCCAACCTCCATACACATCCGCCCACACAGACCTCTCCCATTGAGGTCCTGTCACTTCCTGGGAAACCTTGCAGGGGCCAAGGGCTGGATCCACCTCCTCTTCTTCTCCCAGTGGGATGGTGGGGGTGGGTGAGGCCAGGGTGGGGAACACAACGTCACCCTCCACCTTATCCTGGAAAAATAAAACGTCTTTCTCTTCCTTCTTTGGACAATCAACATAATTAATGCAATCAATACAAACCACCAGCACTTATAAACAAAGGCCTGAGATTGGGGAATGTCTTCAGCCCCATGTTCCTGGTCAAAGAGACCTGGAAGCCTATCCTTGCTGTTCAGGGTAGGGTGGCACCAGGAAGATTTCTTTTCACGCTTTTTGGCGATGGGAGAGAGGATGCAGGAAAGGGATTGGAGAAGGAAGCATTAAAAGGCCTTAAACACTGTTGGAATTAGATTTGTTTGTTGAACAAATATCTGTTGAGTGCCTACATTAGGCACCAGGAATACAAAAAATAGGCTCCTGTTTTTGTGAAACTTAGAGATTAAAGAAGGAGATGGATAAACATCCAACAGTCACTCCAAGATAGTGATTCTTAACTAGGGATGATTTTGTCTTCCAGGGGATATTTGGGAATGTCTGGAGACATTTTTGTCACAGCTGGAGAGCTTGCTACTTGCATCTAGTGAGTAGAGGCCAGGAATGCTGTTAAACATCCTATAGGTGCAGAAGAACCCCTCCATAGTAAAGAATTATCTACCCCAAGATGTCAACAGTGCCAAGGCTGAGAAACTCTGTATTAAGGCAGTGGTTCTTACAGTGTAGCCCTAGACAGGCAGAGTCAGCATCATTCTGGAACTTGTTAGAAATGCAAATTCTTAGGCCCCATCCTAAACCTACTGAATCAGAAACTCTGCAGGGTGGAAACCAGCATTCTGTGTTTTAACAAGCCCTTCAGGGGATTCTGATGGACACTAATATTTGAGACCCACTGAATCAAGGAATGAAGGAATCTATCGTTATAAACTGAGGCTAATGCTCTGAAGGAAAAGAACTCTGTACTGATGCTACTCAAAAAGTGGTTTGCCCACTATTGGCAGCATCAGCATCATCAGAGATGATTTCAGTTTGTTAGAAATACAAATTCTTGGGCCCCACAGAGCCCTGTTGAATCATGGGAGGTATGTAGAAACCAGATCAAGAAAACCATTGGAGGACATTCTACATAATTAAGACTTTATACGATGGGAAATTGGGAACCTCTGAATAATTCAAGTTCTGGCAATAAAGAGGTTTAGGTTGAAGAAAAGATTAGAGGCAGGGAAGCCAGTTGGGAAGTTACTGAGGTAGCTCCAAGGGGATGTGAGCTAAGGCAGAGACAGCAGGGACAGAATGGAGGAAGTACACGTGAGAAAACCTCAGGAGGCAGAGTTTACAGGATGTGACAACTGATTGGATTAGGGAATGAAGGTGTGTCAGAAATTCTTTTGACTGAAAGTAACAAAAAAAATCCCAATTTAGAGTGGCTTAAACAGAGAGGAGTTTGTTTTCCTCCTGCCACAAGAAATGTAGACCAGGGCAACTGCCACCTTTGGTCCAGTGATCCAACAATATCAAGGATGGTGTCTCTGTGATTCTCTTGGCCTTTCCTTAATATTTGTCACCTCATATTCACAAGATGGCTGCTGCAGCTCCAGATATCTTCTGTGTTCTAGGACAGAAGGAGGAAATAAGAAAGACAGGGTCTGTTCCTTTTAATAAGAAAGAAAAGGTTTTTGCAAAACCACTTGGAGACATATTTATTGAGCTGCATCACATGACCACTCCTATGGTGTGAGAAACTGTTTCTCATCAACATCTCCATAGTAGAGAAAGAGGTTGAAAACCGGTATTAAGCCCTCCAACCTACAGTATCTGCTGCAAGGAAGGAGGGAGTAAACTAGAACGACTGGCTTGAGTGATTGGGGAAACACTGGCACCATTCCCTAAGATAGGAGAGACATGAGAAGAAACATACGTGGAATGGGAAGAAGCTTGTAGTAGATTGTCTGCTGCAATAATTCTTCCCATCATTGTATACATGACCCTTTGTTACGTGACTTTGCTGCTCTTGCCGTCAAGAAGTAGAATTTATTTCTCCACCCCTTGAATCCGGGCTTAGCTGTGTGACTGTCTTTGCAACTGTTGACTGTCTTTGTCAACAAGACATTAGCAAGAGTGACCCAAGCAGAGGCCTGTAAAGCACTTGCACATTGAGGCTTGCTCTCTTATGGCTGGAGTTGGAACACTGAGACAACGATATGCTTAAGCCTGGTAAGCTCTATGGAGGAGAACTGAAGTGCCCCAGCCAAGAGCCCGCACCAACCACCAGATATGTGAGTGAGGCCATTTTAAACCACTGAGCCCCGATGGACCACCAGGTGACTGCAGCCTTATGAGTGAATTCTGGTGAGATCAGCAGAACTACGCAGCTGAGCCCAAGCCGAATTGCTCCCCACAGAATTATGAGCAACTCAGTATCCTGGTGGAAATGTCCAGGAGATAACTGAACTTCTTGATCCAGAGCTGGAGAAAGATTTGGGAGTTATTAGCACATGAGGAGTATTTGAAGCTGTGAAAAGGATGAGATTGCCCTGAGGCCAACTCAGGAACATCAAGGAGAGGTGGAAAATAAAATGGAAAAGGAACAGGCACAGAGCTCATAAGAAGCCATAAAAGGAATTTCCAGAAGAAGAGAAGTATTAACAGTGTCACATGCCAAGGAAGTGTTAGGAAAGGTGAAGATCGAAAAGAGAACATTGGATTTGGCAATTGGTAGGTCATCAGGGGTCTTGGCCAGAGCAGTTTCAGTAGACAAGAGAGGCCAGAGGTCAAGCTGCAATGGGATCGCAATGTGTTGAAGAGTAAGTGGGAGAAAGGGAAGTAGACTATTTTTCCTAGGAGTTTGGGCTGTGTAGGCAGACGGAGAGTGGTGGCTAGATGAAAACACACATTCAGGGAGATCTGAAACTTCTTTCTTTCTTTTAAGATAGGGGAGGCTTGAAAATGTTTAGAAAGTGCTGGGGCAGAGAAGGTATTAAGAAAAGTCATAATCATCTTTGGGGCTTGGTTCCTGAGAAGCAGGATTTATCTTAACCAGGAGAAAGGGCACCATAAAACGCAAAAAGAAAGAAAAACAAACAACTAGAGGATGTGTGTTATGGTGGTGAATGAGAGATGTAGGGTTGTAGATACAGGGATGGAAGTGAGGTACCCATGCTTGGAAGCATCTGTTTCCCCTGGGTTGTCAGAGGCCAGAGAGGCAGGAGGACAGTGGCTGTAGAAGAGTGGTGAAGGTTTGGAACAGCCACGTGGGAGTGAAGGAGAGAGCTGAGCAGGCACCAGTGTGGGATTTACTGAGGTGCAGAGGTCCACCTGAGGCTCCACGAGCACTCATTTTGCCGCTATCTGTGGAGCTGTGTAGTGCTCAGAAGTCTGTGTGTAGGGACTAGAAATGTGAAGACTGGCTCAATTCACAGATTTTCTCCAAATTTCACATTTTACAACACAAACTCTGTTTTCAATTCTTCTGATTAAATGGTGGGGCAGAGACTGTTTTTTGATCCCCATTATTCATTCTCCCTAACTTCTAACAGGGGATGTGGCTTCTGTGAACAAAGATTAAATTGATTATATTACCAAGCTAGATGTGGTCACGTGACAAAGTTCTGACCAATGAGTGCCAGTAGATGTCCTTAAAGGACTGAGCATGGCCATCTTTCTTTCTTCTGGTTTCTCCCTGGCTGGGCTGCAAATACAATGGCTTGAACCCAAGCAACTATTTTGGGTTATGAGAGAGAAGCCACATGTGTAAAATGGCAAAGTAAGAAGATAGAAAGTCTTGGTCCCAGATGACCATGGAGTCAATTTATCAGCACTAGACCAGCTGCCTCTGGACTTCATTTACACTAAGAAAAATCTTTCAACATGGTTAAGTAAGTTTCCACTTATGTATAAGTGAAGCTAATTCTAAATTGTTCATACTCAACGCTCTCTTGGCGAGCCTCATCTACATTGCTATTCTGTCAATTCCAAATGCCTATGGTCTTCCTCAACTCCCCAGTTAAGCTTCTTCCAAGGTCTTTTTGAACACTACCTTATGGTTTGACCTGACATCAACTCTCTTTGTTCAAATCTCTGATCAATGGCTTATTATATTTGAGGCACTTTTGCTTATATTTTACTTCTGATTAAATTGAAGTGGAAATCCCCCAACTCTTCCTCAACTGTTTTCAGTATTGCATTATTTTCATAGTTCTATTAATAACCATGCCATTTATATGTTAGACATTTATTAATTCATTTATTCAACATTGATTGAATACCTTCGATGTGCTTTGAAGTAATGGACACCATGGAGACACAAAAATCAGTAAGACATGGGATATTCCAACAAGAATTTGACAAGCCAATGGACAAGAGGAATATGAAAGCAACTAGCATAATAAAAATAACAGTGAGGCAGCCATATTTTGGATGCTTTGGGGAAGTATGCAATATTTAAAATTTTTTTCTGAATTCACCAGTAAGGTTTATAAGACTGGAATTAGAACTAGAATATCTTGATTCTCCAAATTCTGGTTATCATATCAGATTCCATGCTTAACTGTCATCCCATGTTTCATAAGAACATCTTCTTGAAAAACAAAATCTTACTTATTTAAAAGTTTAAAGTGTAGAAAACAAGGACTTTGAAAGAAGTAGGAGCTGATTTACATTATTCATTTATTCACTGTGTGTCATGTCCAGAGGTAGATATTGGGATAAAATGGAAACAAATGACTGAGGTGGTCCTGTCCTCATAGATATTGAAAACAAATCTCCATGTAAACATGAAATGCTAAGTGTGATTAAAACATTTCCAAGGGGAGGTACATGGTACCCACAGAGGACATAATGGGAATATTGGTCCTAGTTAGGGAGAGCATGGAAGGGGCTGGGCTGGGGAGGGTAGCTGGAGGGTGGCCTAGCAAAGGCAACAGCATGAGGAGAGGCCCCTCCAAAGGGGAGATCAGAGGCACTGAAAGTCAGCTCATTCAGTGGAGCTCAGAGAGCAAGGGGAAAGGAGTAGAGTGTAAAAGGAGAAAGGAGAGGTAAGTAAGGGCCAGACTACGAGGCTTTTGTTGACTATGTTACAATTTTGGTTATCTTAAGAGCAAAGGGAAGCAAGCAAAGTGCTTTAATTTCAAGTAGACCCCTCTGGCTGCTGAGGGAAGAGTGGACTATAGAGGGTGGAGGTGAGAATAGGACGCAGGGAGACCAGCTTTGTGGCTATGGCAGGAATCCAGCTACAAAGTGAGGATAGCCCGGATGAGGATGTGTTGATGGGAAAAGTCTTTAGGAGGACTTGGCAATGGTTCAGATCTGGGATTCAAGGAAAGAGAAGATGTCAAGATTGACACTTAAGTTTCTTCAGCTGATGGGTGGTGAATATTATTCCGTGAAATGGGAAGAATACAAACCAGATTTGGGGATGAGGGTAAAATGAAATGGGTTTTTCTTGAATCCAGTTTTGAACATGTTGACTTTGAGATGTCTTTGAAATACTTGAATGAAAATTTCATAAAGGGGATTTGAAAAATGGGTCCAAATTCTTTTAGAAGTGAGAACTGGGTGGGAGATAGGTGTTTGTGAGTTACCTGTGGGTTGGCTAGACCTGAAGCTGAGGGCAGGGATGAGAGTACCTGGAGAGCATGCGCAGAGCACAGTAAGAAGTGAGCCGGAGACCCTCCAAGGCTGCACGGCCAGGTAGGGTAGTGTGAGCCTGCATGGAAAACTGGGCCAGACTGGCTAAGGAAGAAGGAAGAAAACCGGAGATGGTAGAGACCCGAAGACCAATCAGGAGAGCGTTTCAAAGGAAGAACATTCAACAGTGTCAAAAGCTGATGAGGGAGCAGATAAGATGAGGCTGAAAAGTGCCCATGGAATTGAGTGCCATGGCGACGACTTGAGCTCAAAATGTTTTGATGGAATGATGAGGGTGAAAGCCAGACTGGAAGGAATTGAGGAGTGAATGGGTGGCAAGGAAGTGGAGGCAGAGAATGGACAACTCTTCAGAAAAGTTTGACTGTGAAGGGGAGGTGAGAGCTGGGACAAAAGCTAGAGAAGCCTGTGGGATTGAGGGAGGGTTTGGTTTTTCTTTATGGCAGATAGAGGAATAGAAAAAGCAAATAGAGGGGCCAGCCCAGTGGCACAGCTGTTAAGTTCAGCACGTTCCGCTTCGGTGGCCCGGGGTTCACCAGTTCAGATCCCGGGTGCAGACATGGCACTGCTTGGCAAGCCATGCTGTGGTAGGTGTCCCACATATAAAGTAGAGGACGATGGGCATGGATGTTAGCTCAGAGCCAGTCTTCCTCAGCAAAAAGAGGAGGATTGGCAGCAGTTAGCTCAGGGCTAAACTTCCTCAAAAAAAAAAATAGAAAGAAAGAAAGAGCAAATAGAAAATCCAGAAGTAGACTCACATACATATGGAAATCTAGAATACTATAAAGGAGGCATCTCAAATCTCTGGGGCTAAGACTTTCTAGATTTACTAGATGCCTAAATAGCCATTTGGAAATTATAAAATTGGATCCATATCTCACATCACATACAAGAATATATTCCAAATGGATTGGGTATCTAAATGTAAAAATGGAAGCATACAAATTCCAGAAGAAAACACATGTGAATTCCTTTTTATCTTGAGGGTGGGGAAAGGCATTTCTAACTTAAAACCTACATGCCATAAAAGAAAAGATTGATAAATGTGATTAACTAAAAGGAAGAAACTTTTGCATGGCAAAAACCACAATGAGCAAGCAAGCAAACAAAAAACATCATAAACAAAGTCAAAAGACAAACTTGGAGGAAGTATTTGCAATGTGTACTATATGTATGCATTATAGATAAAGGGGTGGAATCTAGATCTAGATATAAAGACCCCAGTTGAGAGGGAGCAATTAGCCAGAGAAGAGAAGGGTAGGGATGGGAGGGGAGGGGAGGTCCACAGTGTGTGTCCTGTGAACAAGCTGGGACAGAGGAGAAGGCCTAGAAAGACAAAAAGGGACTGTCAGCAACGTCTGTGTTACACGGAGGGAAAGAGGAACAGGTGGTCCAGATCTGGATGGGGCTGGAGGTTTAACAGCATTAGGAAGCAAGTCCGCAGCTAAGAGGGAGAGGAGGGAATTGAGAAACAATCATGGTGGAAGAGAGGAACCTGCACTGAGATCAGAGAAACGCAGCTGGAAGACCAGACTGTGTTGCGCGAGCGCAGTTGGTGAGGATGAATTTACAAAGGAGCCATTATGCCAATGAGTGACTTTTCCCTGGCAGTCCTCGAGAATTGAGTTATTTGACTTTCTATTGTCTTTTGAGAGGAAGGGAGTTCCTTCTAATTCGACTCTATCATGAAAGGAACATTTTTTTTTTTTAAAGATTTTATATTTTTCCTTTTTCTCCCCAAAGCCCCCCAGTACATAGTTGTATATTCTTCGTTGTGGGTCCTTCTAGTTGTGGCATGTGGGACGCCGCCTCAGCGTGGTTTGATGAGCAGTGCCATGTCCGTGCCCAGGATTCGAACCAACGAAACACTGGGCCGCCTGCAGCGGAGCGCACAGACTTAACCACTCGGCCACGGGGCCAGCCCCAGGAATATTTTTCCTACAGATCCAGGAGGAGGGAGGAAATGAAGGGATGGTCAGCAAGAAGCAGTCTAATTTATATTCAAATTTTATGTCCAACTCACTAAGTTTGTCAAGGAAAACAGGTGAGCAATGTCAGACGCAGAGAAAGGCAGAGAAACAAGATTCTGAGAGGAATGTTAGAGACAACTGCTAGGAGAAAGTTAGTAATAAGTTTATTATCACCCTAATTCAGAGCACGCTCTCACTGCATTTGTAACATGGTTGGGTGAGGAAACTCCTGCTCAGAGCTCAAAGTCCTGATTCTTCCTGATGCTATGAATCCCTGAGATGATTCTCGAGTGGGCTGGTCCCTGGGTGTGCCTGTCTCTTGAGTGGCTGTGGGTGCAGTAGATGTCTAAACATGTGCAATTTTCTGGGTCCTTCCTTGTCCCCCTCCGCCAGCCCCATGCAGTTTGCAGATTATGCATTAATTGTTTTCTGTTATGAAAACCTCTTCATGCCCAGGGCTGGTGGGAATGGTCCTTAGTTTAGTGTTTTTGGGGCTTAGGAGATGGTAGGGTATATGCTAAGAGAAAGAATGTGGATGCAGCGAGTTGTTTTTGCAAAGGGGAAAAGGCATTCCTGTTCAGCACCTTGGGATCCTAAATCAGAGCAGAATACTGACTCATTCTCCATGGAAAGGATTAGAAAATCTGCAGTGATGATATAATTTGAAAGAAAAAACAAAAAAAACGGCCTTCTAGGGTTCAGAGGAAGGAAACGTTTCCAAGTGTCCTGCCTGGAACGCTCCTATCTGCGTGTCTCCACTGCCAGAGCCCCACTCTGTGGATCTCCAGGGCCTCCAACCAGATGAAAGAAATGATGCCAGTGAGTCACTAGGCTCCTTTGCTTGGTGGCTGTTTTCCTGGGAAACTGCTGTTCCCAGGTGCAGAGGGAGGTGACTTCAGAGGGAACACAGCCAAAGCCTAAAGTTGCCTTGCAGTTGGAAAGTAGATTGTCAGCCTGGCCTGGTTTATGTGGGGCACACTGACCTGAAAGGCCTAGAGCTCTCCAAGTCCTTAGGGCTGGTCCAGGGTAAGATGGCCTGTGTCTCCTGTGCACGCCCCTTGCACCTCCTCACTCGAGGGCCTGGGGGCCTTCTAGGCATTATTCCCAGTGACCCAACTTTGAACTCACTGCCCATGTGAGGAGCTGATGTGAAGGTATTTTCATTCTGAATGAGGACTACACGATTCAAAGGAATACATTTCTAATGGTGGAACTTCAATTACATAGCATGAACAAAGTTACCTTGGGGCAGGATGGTCTCCTTTGTGCTGTTCAAATGACCTAACGCGTACCCTTCCACTTCACCCTCCTGAGAGGTTGCCTCTGCCCTTCGGAAGTTAGGAAACATCTGGCTCATTGTCTGCCTCAGAGGTTAGTGGATTTCAGTCTGCTCCGGAGGACTTACTGACAATGGATAACTGATGTTATCAGTGAACGGTAGTTAAGTGCTTCTCTTTTAGAGAAAAGGGAGTGAGTCAGGACAATCATTTTGCTAACAAAGGGAAAGTATGTTTCACGTGTCGTCTTCAGGAAGGTGGGAGAGATGGTTTATTACCTCCTTTTCACAGAACAGGAGCAGCAGCACCCCCAGGAGCTGTGAGGTTGCTGACTCGTGGAGCGCACCGCAGACGAGAAGCGAGCACTCTGCCTCTCTCAGGCGCCTGTCTGGCCATCCACAACAAAGGAGGGAGCCAATTTAAGATAATAAGCCCACTGAAAGGGGTGTCTTCGCATTGTTATTTTCTACATCAGTCGGTTTGGAGCATTTGAGCTTTGTAATTACACATTTCTCCTCTATGTACATTTCTCGCAACTGGATTAGAACTTTGCTTGTCCCATTTAACAAGTGACCACGTACATCTTTCCAGAACAGCTTCCCTGGAGTGATCTCTTTACATAATATGGACGTTAGCTCCTTGTCTGAGTTGTATGTGGCTCCAGTATGTGTTTAGGGTGGCTTTCACATTTCTGTGTAGTCCACTCCTCACACTTTTCCTTATACCCACTGAGTTTTGTATTATGCTGAGAAACACTTTCTCAGTTGCCAGCATTTAGAAATATACTTCCCAGGATTGGAAAACAAAGACTTGTACAACTCAAGAGAACTTTAGGAGTATATGCTAAACTTTGTAATTCATTAGTGTGAGTGGACTTGCTTTTTACTGGAGTTCAAATGACTGAAACCTCTTAGGTGTTATGGGAAATGCTACTTTCAGCTTAAGATGAGAAATGCAGGCACAAGGACATCCCACAACCTGCACAGGTCTCTTCATTGCACCCCACAGGCTTCCTGTGGGTCATGGTGTGGGGGAGGGGAGAATGTCAATAATTTGGTGCTCCACTTAGCTGAACCTGTGGTTTTGCCAATATGGAGTGGAAGAAGGTGGTTTTATCTTATCTCCTTATTTCAGAAGGACTTTGTTAAAGAAAATGACAGCAAAATCATTTGGAGACCCAAAAGTTACTGATAAAGCAGGCTGAAGCGAATAGTTCTTAGCAAGTTCCATCAAGTCCTCTGCGTACTTGCTAACATCTGGGCGATGAGACACTATCTTTGAGAACATTCCTCAAAGGTATTTGTCAAAAAGACAAGTGGACATGTAAAAAGAAACAAAAAAGTCATTGCTAGATCTTTGACAGTGAGGTATCTCAATGACTATCTTATGACTCATGCTTTTTCCTACATTTTTCTTTTTTCTCAGAAAACACATACTGTGTCTATATAAAGTCAGGACAACTGCCTGAAAAAAGATAATTAAATAATCTTTTAATATCTGACTTACAAAGTGCCAAATAATTGAATGGAACAATTGGAAAAAAAAGGCTCTTTTGAGGCCTTCTAGATACTACTGTATATATATTTTTTTAATTCAACAAACATTTTTATTTAATGCCTACTATTTCAAAATAATTTTGC
The DNA here is from genome assembly GCF_037783145.1 of Equus przewalskii. Classification (NCBI taxonomy): domain Eukaryota; kingdom Metazoa; phylum Chordata; class Mammalia; order Perissodactyla; family Equidae; genus Equus; species Equus przewalskii. The sequence goes on along the minus strand of NC_091851.1, from coordinate 17,467,518 downwards.
TAGGAGTTGTGGCATTTTTGAAGATAGAAAAGATAGTCTCCTCTCACAATCTAGTTATTTCTATTCTCTTTTTTCTAGAACTTTTCAGCAAATAATTTAGAAGAATAGCAAGCAATTAGGAGCAGAATATTTTATCTTTAATGGAAGGACAATTCTCTGTGTGATCTACGATGTTAATCAATTGCTATGCTCCTCAGACAGAGCTATTATTATTTTTTTGTTGAGGTCACGTTGGTTTATAACATTATATAAATTTTAGGTGTAACATCACTATATTTTGACTTCTGTATAGACTACTTCGTATTCACCACCAAAAGTCTATTCCCATCCATCACTGTACATATGTGCCCTTTGACCCACCTTCCCCTTGCCCCCTTGCCCCCTTCCCCTCTGGTAACCACCAATCTGTTCTCCCCATCTATGTGTCTGTTTGTTTATCTTCCACATATCAGTGAAGTCATACAATAATTGTCTTTCTCTGTCTGACTTATTTCACTTAGTATGATACCCTCGAGGTCCATCCGTGTTGTCACAAATACCAAGATTTCATCTTTTTTTATGGCTGATTAGTATTCCATTATATACACCCACCACATCTTCTTTATCCCTTCATCCGTTGATGGGCACTTAGGTTGTTTCCAAGTCTTGGCTATTATGAATAATGCTGTAATGAACATAGGGGTGCATAAATCTTTCAAATTAGTATTTTCATGTTCTTTGGATAAATACCCAGAAGTAGAATAGCTGGGTCATATGGCATTTCTATTTTTAATTTTTTGAGAACTCTCCAGACTGTTTTCCATAGTGGCTGCACTGATTTACACTCCTTCAGCAGACACTGCTTTATTTTTCAAAGCACTGTGTGGCAGTCAGCCTCCAGGATGGCCTCCAATGATCCTTGTTTTTGGCATAGCGTTCACACCTGTGTGTAGTCCCCTCCCACAATGAATCAAGCCCTAAGTGACCAACAGAATATGGTGTAAGGGACAGTGTATGACTTCACAGGCCAGGTCTTTAAATACATGGCAGCTTCCATCTTGGTCTCTTGGATTGCTTAATCTAGGGCAAGGATTGGCAAATTAGGGCTCATGGGCTAAATCCAGCCTATAGACTGTTTTTTTAATGCACTGTCAGTTAAGATAGGTTTTTATATTTTTAAAATATGATGTAAAAAAAGACGAAGAAAATGTGACAAAGACTAGAGATGGCTCACAAGGCTCAAAGTCACAATGCTTAAAATATTTATTATTTAGCCCTTTACAAAAAAGTTTGCCACCCCTGCTCTGGGGAATCCAGCCACCTTGCTGTGAGAACACTCAAATGGCCCTGTGGAGAGGCCAATATGGAGAGGAACAGAGGCCTCCCACGCAGAGCCAACTCAAACTTCCTAGCCATGAGTAAGCCACCTTGAAAGTGGAGACTCCAACCCCTGTTAAGCCGTCAGAGGACTGCAGCCTCACCTGATATTGGCTTATATCCTCATGAAGGCACTGAGCCAGAACCATCTAGTTAAGCCACTGCACAACTGACTCATACAAACCACAAAAGATAATAAATCATAACTGATGCGGGATCGGTGAGCCGAGGAGTCGAAAGAAAGATTTCTTAGACTCTCAAGATCTGGCAGTAGTGCTCTTTTATTTAGAAAATAGTGTGGAATAGCATGGGGACAGGACCCATGGGCAGTCAGAGCTTCTGCTGCCGCCGCTTCTGCTGCCCCCGCTTCTGCTGCCCCCGCTGGCATGGGGACAGAGCCCATGGGCAGGCAGAGCCGCTGCTGCTGCCCCCGCTGGCATGGGGACAGGACCCATGGGCAGGCAGAGCTGGTGCGAGGGGACAGGACCCACGGGCAGTCAGAGCTCCTGCTGCTGCCCCGAGTTGAGGGTTAGGGCTAATTTTATAAGGCATAGGTATATGATTCATCTCTTTACAAGACAAAGGAAAGAACATGAAAAAAAGTTAAAATGGTATCAGTGCGGGTGGGGTCTGGTCATTGGGTGATCCCATGACTTTTAGACAAGAATCAAATCGGATTAAGTAAACGTTAGAAAGGTCAGACACCACCACCCTAAACCAGTTACATGAGATTGCCAGACAGCAACCAACTTAAGTTCTTGCCTCTGGCATTGACCAAGAGCCTCTAGAGATAAGACCATCCCCCCCTCTTTCTGGCACAGAGAGGGAGGCATCTTCACAGATAGACGTTTCCCTTAGAAATGTAAATGTTTCCCAACAAAGGGGCAAACAAATTCCACTCCTTGGAGCCTGAATCTCATCTGTAGTTTTAAAACTAACCAGCCTAAAAATCCTCATCATAAGCCATTTTAAAATTAAGCAGCCTAAAAATCCTCATCAATAACTGTTGTTTTAAGTCTCTAAGTCTTGGGGTAATTTATTATGCATCCATAGTAAATGGAATACAACATATTATATATTGTCCAAAGCCCCCAAGTAAAACACTCATTCACTTCCTTTAATAATTCTTGGAGGTAGGCAGAATGTAAGCACATAAAAATCTTCATCACCATATTGTACCTGCTGATTTCTAAGCTCTGCAGTAACTACTAAGACTTCAGACATCACATTCCAATAAATGTGTAAGAATCAAATTGTTTCTTTAGTATTCAGAAGCTTCATCAGTTTCCTTAGCTAAAGCCTCTTCAAGTTGCATTTGTTTTCTGCTGACATGTGTAGGGGAGGAGGACATTTCCTCTCCCCAAATGGGGGTTCGTCTGGCTGGAGAACGAATTAAATTCACATGAGACAGAATAGCAAGAGAAAATTAAACAAAGCTTTATGAGGAACCATGGCCTGGGGCCTTTCTTCCCGAAGGAAGAAAGGGCACCGAAGAAGTGGGGTGCACAGAGTGGTTATATAGCCCCCAAATGGGGTGTTTCACATGTGATTGAAATGTCCCTTTTACAACAGTCATTGATTGAAATGTCCCTTTTACAACAGTCATGAGGCTGCTCTGTCAGCACAGCTCTTGATGGAAATGGCAGATAGGTCTGCTGTCTCAGTGAGCGCCGCAGGGTAGCAGGTGTGTTGCCTCGGGCTGGGGCGGGGGGGGGGGGGGGGGGAGTCACAGATGAGCGCTGCAGTTGGTTCCCAGCCTAAAGAAAGATGCTTAATCCTTAAAGAAATGCCAAAGTTGGGAGGGGGAGGGAAGTCAGTTACAGGAGGTTACCAGACTAGCACAATAAAATGCAGATTTAAGTCCTTGCCTTTGGTATTGATTAAGAGTTTCTGGAGAGAAGGTCATCTCCTTTCTTCTTCCTGGTACAGAGAGGGAGGCACCTTTTACAGATAGAGATTTACCTTACAAATGTAAACGTGTCCTAACAAAGGGCAAGTTGCATTCCTCAGAGCCTCCTTCCCTGTCCCAGTTTATCAAAAGCAATCAACCTCAAATAATCCTGATGCCAAAGAGACATATCTTGGGGTGGCCAATTCCAGGTCCCCACACATGTAATACTTTCATTATATCTGGCATTGTTCAAATCATTACTGCGGGAGAAAAGTGAATTCAGAATTGCTGGCCACCAGTCCACCAATTACTGCACTAAGCAAAGCAGTTTTTAAAAAAATAGTCCTGGTAGGCATTTATTGTTCCTTTTTTTACAGATGGGAAAGTTAAGGATCACAGGGATTAAATGGCTACAGCCACACAGATAATTGGTTAGTAAGAGAGCTAAGACTGGAGTTCAGCCTCCTGACTCTACATTCAGGGCACTTGTTGCTCCATCACTGATGTAGACACTCCAGGATGGCTCTGGGCCATAGATCAGATGTGTCTGTCCCTAGCATCATGAAATGGCATGTTATTTGTTAAGCCCTCACAGGCTTGAGATGCCAGGAAATGGATACTTTTCCTTGATGTCATAGACTGTCCATCAAGCAATATTTTTAAACTCTTTACTATTGTGCTAGTACTGATTTTAGATCTTAAGGTCCAAGCTTATTTCATTATAAACATACACTGTCCAAGTGCTATGTATTCATTAGCAAATAAAATGCCTCCACTTTCATGGATCTTATGGTCTTACCACTTACAATCTATCTGATATTTTCTCCTTGGTTACCAATTTATTTTGCTTAATTATGGCTTTAGACTATTGCATTAATGAAAAGCAATAAGATGCCTTAAGACTCATCAATTACTTAACCTTTGAACTTTTGTAAGGTTTCCTTTCTTATTTTTTAAAGTTAGATCCCCAGATGGATGAGTAATTAGATCAAGGTTCAGAATTACATAGAGAGATAAGGTAATTGCAAACAATATCTCCCCCCTTTGAAAGAGATTTTATTTTGATCTTTCTCCTAATGTGACTTCTTTCTACTGAAAGAGGTTTGACTGAAGTAGCTGGCTAAGCTAATGGAGGAAAAATCAACCATGAAATATAGGAGTTTCATAAGATTGTGACATAACCCAATTTATACAGCCATTATATAATCAATGGCAAAACAGCAGGGCATCCAACATAATTTATACTTCACTTTAGGAATGAAATGAACTTGCTATTTTGCTGTCTTTGCAGATTTAAGGTCCCAATTATTGACCATTTTGTTTTGATGACTTCAATTAGTTTTCATTTCTTCCACACTGACTAATTGAAAGTGGTAAGAAAGGATGGTCAGAGGCATGCTATATGGCAAAAAGAAGTCACTCCAGACTTTAGAAATTTGCTCCAGGAAGCTCATCAGAAAGATAAACAGTATCATAGAAAGGCCACAGGAGAATATATGAGAATTAGCGTATAAACAAACTTATTTTTCAAGGAAAGAGTGACAATGGCAAAAAGTTCCAAAGGCTGTTTCACTGACAATAGATCAGGAAGGAGTCATGTTTTTGAGATGTTTGGAAGGTGTAAGGGTTGAGTAGGGTGGAATGGGGAATGGAGGAAACCTGGGAAAAGATTTATCCATTTATGCACATAACAGCGATTTCTGAGCACTTACATGTGAGTCACTGGCTGGGCTCTGGGCCACAAGTATGAAATAGACATGGTACTTGCCCTCAAGGCACTTACAGTTTAGTTTAGTCAGAGAAACAGAAAGGGCAAAGGAACTGAGGGTAATCAGGGTAAATGAAGGACCAAATCATGAGCCTTCCTGGGAGGGCTCACTAACTCATATTGATAAGTCAGAGAAGATTTCCTGGAAGATTTCCCTAAAGCTGAGATTTGAAGGATGAGAGAGACCAAAAAAGAGGAGAAAAGTGTGTTCCTAAGGGAAAACTGTATGGGTAAAAATCTCAGAGGCAGGAGAGAGTAAGCATGAAGTATTTAAGGAAAAGAAAATAGTCAGTGTACAGGTGGGGGGTTGGGGGATAGTGATGGGAAGTAAGGGGTAGGGATCCTCTGAATCTGGTTAAGAACTTTGAGCTTTAACCCGAGGGCAAGGGAGTGGTGTGATCAATCTTTATATTAAAAAGAAAACCGGCTACGGAGTTGTGGGAAGCTGTTGTCATCCAGGTGGCAGAAAATGGTGGGCTGGACTCAGAAAGTTGCAGTGAGGATGGAGAGAATTAAGAGAGAGTCAATAGATCTTTAAGGGAAAGAAGCAGACGAGGGGATTTGATTATTGATGGGTATGGGACACGCTGACAAAGCAGGAGAAACAGTTTCTGGTTTTGGCAACTAAATGAGCCAACTCACTGAGACAGGAGACACTGGGATAGGAGCAGGTTGATTGGAGGTGGTGGAAGATTGAGTTCAAGATGGCTGGAGGATATGTTGACTTGAATCTCAGGAGGAGACGAGGCTTAGAGATTTGGGAGTCATCTGCAGAGAAGGGAGAAGAGAAGATTCAAGACAGAACCCTGGGAGAGGCCCACAACAAAGAGAAAGAAGATTTAGATGGAAATTTGAGAGAGGAAAGAGAAAAATCATAAAGAAATGGTATCAGGGAAACCCAGGAACATGACTTTCTAGAAGGAAGGAGTGATCAACAATGTTCAACTTTATTGGGAACCAGGTGGAAGCAACAGACAAACTCAAACTGAGGGACAGTCTACAAAATAACTGACTCGTACTCTTCAAAAATGTCACTGCCAAGAAATACACAGAAAGATTGAGAAATGGGGATGAAAGGGAACCAAGGAGATAAGAAAACGGAGAATGCAATGCACGATCTGGTATTTTCTTTTGCTATATCTTTTATCATTTTTATTAGTTGCATAATAATCCAGATAATTTTATTCAATTATATTTGAGTTTGTCATTTTCTGAAACAAATAGGAAAGTAACTTAATGTCATTCTAGACTTTTTCTAATCAGAATCTATCAAATTACTTTGAAAGAGTGTTTTTATGAGATATATGACATGAAAAAAGGTGAAAATCAAAATTATACACTTTGATAAGCAATGCACAATGCTGGAAGAGAAAATGAAACTTACAGTTGCTGTGTTAGGTTTGTCTGAATGTGAAAGAAAGTTAGTTTTACTTCTAATTGTACCTTTAAATTGGCCTCCAAAAGGTCACTACATCTCCCAGGGTGTCTTAAACTCACAGTATCTGGCATGTAGTTGGCCAAACCTCAGCTAGTATTATTTAAAATATTCATCTCAAGTCCAGAACTCCTAATTTATAGGGACCTCTCCCAATCCTCCTCATAGGTGGCTGTGAGTGTATGAGACTCTTTCAAGAAGACAGAGAGATGGGACAATAACCCTCAGTCTCTTTTCTTTGGACCTGCAATTCTGGCAGTTGTGTACAGCTACCTGCACGCAACACAGTAAAATATTGTCATTCTTTCTGTTAATATATCTGTCTACTTTCTATGGTTTTTTAAATGTAGACATTTACATTTAAAAAAATTTTTTCAATATTTTTCCTGTTTCAGTTAGTGTCCACCAAGCGCATTTTCCAACAGGCCTCCTGTAGGAATCGCCCAAACTAGCCATGTGCGAAAAGCTTCGACGGCCGCGCAAATGCCCTCAGTCAACATGGCCGCGACTACCTTCCATTGCCCTTGCCTGCCCTCAGCAAAGATGGTTCCGATGACTTCTTTTCATACCTCGCCTTTCCCATAACAAATATGGCACTTGCGCTTCCGCTTCCGGATTCCGGGGCGCTGCTTTCGCGGGGCGGTGAGTGTAATTGGCAGCTGCCGAGTTTTCTCGGCCAGTTGTCTCTGTCGACTCAGGAGTGCCTTTGGTTTGGAAGTAGGGAGGGCATTTCAGCAACGTATCGGATCGTTGTCTCACAGTTGGGAAGTTATGGAGGCTTCCCCTGGTACATTCCCAATTTCCCGCCCTCATCCCCCTTCCCTTCCCCCACCCCCCCAATATATGGCCTTGGCTGCCTCAGCAGCCTCTGCTTTGGGGAATCCTTGGAATTTGCAGGCAGTATGTCTGAATGAGCTTCGAATCTTTTTCTTCCATTTAAACAGCTCTGGTGAGATATAATTCACATACCATAATATTCATCTATTTAAAATGTAAAACTCAGTGGCTTTTCATATATTCCCAGAATTGTGCATTCATCTCCATAGTCTAGTTATCATCACCCCAAAGAAAAACCCTGTACCCATTAGCAGTCGCTCTCCATTCACCATGACTTCCCAGTCCTAGGCAATTACTGGTTTACTTATCTAGTCTACTAATCTACTATAGATCTGTCAATTTGGACATTTGATATAAATGGAGTCATACAATATGTGGTCTTTCTTGACTGGTGTTAAAAGATAAACTGAGATATATTAAAAATTTTAGGAGTTTATTTTAGCAAAAATCCCTTCGAATCAGGTAGCATCCAGTCTAGTAGACAGAAAGGAGCTCAGAGGCACTGTACAAATGAAAGATTTTTATAGGCAGAAAGGAGCAGGAACAAAGAAGTTATACTAGGCCAAAAATTGGGTTGGTTATTGCGAGGTTACTTTCCTTTAGTGAATAGCAGGGGTCTGTCAGGCGGGTTACCTAACTAGTGCTAATCAGGTGATTGTTGATTGATTGGTTTAAGATTCTGTTTCTGGGAGAGCCCAAACTGTGATTAAGTTAGGTCTCAGTTGTGGGGTTTGGTATAAGCAACTCCATATGGGGCCTGTTGTTTTGTTTTTTAGCACCAGCTTCTTTCAATAAGTATAATGTTTTCAAAGTTTATCCTTGTTGTAGCATGTATTAGAACTTCATTCCTTTATTGCTGAAAAATATTCCGTGTATGTATATATCACATTTTATTCATCCATTCAGCAGTTGATGGACATTTGGATTGTTTCCATTTTTTGTCTATTATGAATAAAGCTGCTATGAGCATTTGTGTAAAGTTTGTGTGGACATATACTTTTATTTCTCTTGAGCATATATGCCTAGGCGTGGATTGCCTGGTCAAAGTGTAACTGTGTTTAACCTTTTGGGTAACTGCCAAACTGTTTTCCAGTGTGCCTGCACCATTTTACATTTTTGAATGTGGATGTCCAGTTGTCTCAGAGTTGAAAAGACTGTCTTTCCTCTGTGCAATTGTCTTGGCACCCTGTGGAAAATCAATTGATCATAAATGTAAGGTTTTACTTCTGGACTCTCAGTTCTATTCCATTGATCTATGTGTCTATCCTTTTGCCAGTACTACAGAGTCTTGATTACTGTGGCTTTGTAGGAAGTTTTGAATTTGGAAAGTATAAGTGTTCTATCTTTTGTTCTTTTTCAACATTGTTTTGGCTACTCTGGGTCCCTCGCATTTCCATATGAATTTTGGAAACAGTTTAGTCGAGTATCTGCAAAAAAAGAAAAGCCAATTGAGATTTTGATAAGAATTACAATGATCTGTAGATCAATATTGCCATCTTAAAAAATTGTCTTCCATTCTGTGAACATAGGATGTGTTTCCATTCCTTTAGATCTTCAGTTTCTTTCAACATTTTTTTTGTAGTTTTCAGTGTCCACGCCCTACACTTTTTTTTTTTTTTTTGCTGAGGACAGTTCGCCCTGAGCTAACATCTGTGCCAGTCTTCCCCTATTTTGTATGTGGGTTGCTGCCACAGCATAGCCACCAACAAGTGGTGTAAGTTCATGTCCAGGAACTAAACCCAGGCCACAGAAGCAGAGCACATTGAACTTAACCTCTAGGCCATGGGGCTGGCCCCCTACACATTTTTTATTAAATGTATTCCTAAGCATTTTATTCTTTTTGATGCTATTATAAATGGCATCATGTTCCTAATTTCAATTTAATTATTTATTGCTAGTGTATATAAATATTTACACAATATTTATAAATACTATTTGTAAATGTGTATAATATATTTATTATTATATAATATACATAAATATTTATTGCTAGTGTAAAATCATTTCTATATGGTTTTACTTATTGATCTTGTATTCTGCAACCTTGTTTAACTTGTTTAATTGTTCTACTGGTTTTTTAAGTGGATTCCTTAGGATTTTCTATACAAAAATCATGTCTTCTGCTAATAGAAATAGTTTTACTTGTCTCTTTCCAATATGGAAGCCTTTTATTTTATTTTCTTGCCTAAATTGTGCTGACTAAAACCTCCAGCACGATGTTGAATCGAAGTGGTTAGAGCAGATGTCATTATCTTGTCCTGATCTTAGGGGGAAAGCCTTCAGTCTTTCACCTCAAATATGATGCTAGCTATAGGTTTTTAAAAAAATGCCCTTTATCAAAGTGAGGAAGTTCCTTTCTATTCCTAGTTTGTTGAGTGTTTTGATTATAAATGAATGTTTGACTTTGTCAAATGCTTGTGTGTGTGTGTTGTTTTTGTCCTTTGTTCTAATATAGCGTATTACATTGATTGATTTTCTGATGTTAAGACCACTTTGCATTCCTGGGATAAGTTCCACTTGGTCATGAAGTATAATCCTTTTTATATGTTGCTGGGTTCAGTTTGCTAGTATTTTGTCAAGGATTTCTGTATTCATAATATTGGTCTGTAGTTTTCTTGTGATGTCTTTTTCTGGTTTTAATGTCAGAATAATACTGGGCTCATAGAGCAAATTGGGAAGTGTTCCCTCCCCTTCCATTTTTTTAGAAGCGTTATCCAAGAGAGGGAAAGACAAGTGCAGTGGGAGGCAGCAGGGCTTTTTGGAGAATCTGAAGGAAAACCACTATGCCTGAAGCATGGAAAGCAAGGGGACCTGATGTTGGGAGATTTGGGCTAGACAGAAATTTCTGGGCAATAATTGATGTCGCAGAGGAGGAAAGAAGAGGAGAGAGCCTTGAGGAAGTCCATTTGGAGATGGAGGGTGAGCAGCAGAGCAGGCAGGAAGGAACAAAGGCAAAAAGATGGGAGGACAAGCAGGAGAGTGACTTCCCGAAAAGCAAAGAAAGAATGTCAGAAGAAGGAGTTTTTAGAAGTTCTATGGTAGGGTGATGGAGCTGGTGGAGCTGAGGAAATGTTTGCAGAGGGAATTGGAGACTGGCCGTGAGGAGGGAAGGTGTTAAAGGTTTTCCTTTTGCTTTTTTTTTTCTTTATTGAGAAATTTTATATTGATGTAATTTTATACCTTCAAAAAATTACGAGACTAGTACAAGAAACTCCCAAATAACATTTTCCATATTCACCAATTGTCTACACTTGCCTCATACATTTACTTTAACATTCTCTCATGTGTGTATATGTTTTATGTATAATGTGTGTGTATACACATATATATATACACACACATTTTTAGTATGTTGCAGACATCATATCCCCCTACCACTAAATATTTGAGTAGCGTTTACAGAGAACAAAGACATTCTCTTACACACCAAGTTTTGTTGAAAAGTGGGAGCAATTTGGGCATATTGAAAAGCCTAAGTGAAGGTCTGGTGGAGCAGAAGCGAGAGAAGCTGAAGGCTTCCAGAAAGGTCCAGAGAGTGGGATCTAAAGCCCAGGTGGAGGGTTTGGCCTTTGCCGCAGGAGCGACAACTCCTCTGTTGTAAGGAGAGGTGAAGAGAGGTGAACCAGTGTGCAGATGTGGGAGCCTTTGCTATGTTTGATAGGGGAGTTGAAGTTGTTTCTCTCTGCTGGATTCTGTTTCCTTTGTCCATTAGCAAGTGAGATGATGTGTTGGAAAGAGGAAGGTGTGTGAGTGATGGGGTGGGTCTGAGTTGAAGAAGAGTGGATAAAACATGAAAGAGTCAAGGGGAGGGGGAGAGGGAGTTATGATATAGACATCTCAGGATTCATTTGGTCAGATAGCCCATTCTAGGCTGGTGCTCATTCATTTAGAGTGAAACAGTTTGCTCTGTTATGTGACTCTCATGTCCAGCACATGGAGAGTAGATAGATAGTTGAGTTCATCCAGGCTGGGGTTTTGCCAAAGGGGTGTGATAAAAAGACAGAATGGGCAGGGAAGGGTATTAACAAGATTGTGAACTAGGTAGGGATGAACGAAGCAAGATGGCTACCAGATGGGAAATAGAGAGGCACATGTACTGGAGGTAGGCTGGGAAGATAGGAGCCTGTAATGTGTTTTTTATTTCTTACTATTTTACTTATTGGAGCTTGACATTATCGAGCATGGATCCTGGAGTAAGTATTTTATTTGCATTAATTTCATATAATTCCTATGACAACCCTGTGAGGTAAGTACTGTTATCAAGCCATTTTTATAGATGAGGAAACTGAGGTTAAGTGACTTGCCCAAGGTGACACAACTAAAAAGTGATAGCAGGGGTTCAAACCTGGGTCTCTCCAACTCCAGAGACCCTGCACCTCTCCAGACATTTCTGTCGAGCTTCCTGGCTGTGTTCCCTGCTTCGTGGTTAACCTCCTCTGCCTCATGCTTCATTTGCCTAACAGAGTGAGTGTTTGAAAAGGCAAACTGATCTTATCACACCCCAGCTCAGGAGGTTTCATTACATTAAAATTTAAATGGAAATATGTATAAAAATAAGATAAATTGATAGATGGGTAGAGAGTTGGATAGATGGTTATCTGATAAAATCATAGTAAAATGTTAATTATGAAATCTAGGCAGTAGCTATATGGATGTTTATTATATAATTCTTTCCACTTTTCTTTTCTTTTCATTTTTTTTGGTGAGGAAGATTCATCCTGAGTTAACATCTGTGCGTCTCCCTCTACTTTTTGTATGTGGGATGCCTCCACAGCATGGCTGATGAGTGGAGCAGGTCCATGCCCAGGATCCAAACCTCTGAACTCGGGCAGCTGAAGTGGAGAACTTTAGCCACTCAGCCACGGGGCCGGCCCTCCACTTTTCTTTATGTTTGAAATTTTTCATGTAAAATATTGGAAGGAAAGAGATTTAATTGAAAAAAAGTAAATGAAGTTAAACTACTTCTTTGACATGGACCCTGAGTGCTTGTATGTGTAGGTCTGTAAGACTGTGGGGTAGAGGAATGGCTGCTTCTCTTGGTACGCAGGTGTCTATGTACTTAGAGACTTGTGCCTGCAACCCCAGGGCATCCTGTACTCTCCGGTTTTGGAAAACAATCTTTAGATTGTGTCATTAAACCAGTTCTGGAGAAGGAAGTTGAACCACATATCAAAAGTTTTGGGGCAAGGGATAACGTTTGCATTCCACTTGCCAGCCAAGGTGGTTTCAGACCATGAGAAGGGTCTCATCTGTCCCTAGTACTCGCTTTCTCCTGTACACACTTGCTGGATCCCAAATAATGTGTTTCACACGCACAGATACTTATTTTATAATATAAAGGAATCTGCCTTTCAGTAGGCATTTTTTCCCTTTTAGGTCGAATGCCTGGTTTGGAATGGATTTGTCACTTAATAGTGATCCTAAAAGAAGGGACAGATAGCAGATCAATGTGCTATTTGTTTTCAAAAAGGATTCCTTTCATTTTGGATCACTAAGGACACCCTTGATTGATGGTTGATTTCAAGGCACCTTTCCAGGCAGGCAGGATATGCCAATGTCATTCGCTGACCTGTGTGTTCCCTTCCAGAAGCCTCCGAGCAGTGTGTGGTAACAGGATGGGAGGAGGAACAGCAGATGCCTGTGGCGGAGGTGGTTGCTGAAACCCCAGGCTTGGTTGTCTAATATAGCATGTGTGAAAAGACAGGATGTTCTTGCTTCTTTGGGAACCTTGATCACTCCACTCCTTTCAGAAGCAATCATCTGACATCTTGGCTGACTCTGAGCAAATGGCCGCAAGAGCGTGTGACTGGGTGTCCTCAAACAAGAAGGATCTCACCAGGCCTCTCTGTTGATTTGTTTTTATACACTTCCTGTCTTTGCCTGATCAGGTAGTTTGGGCGGCAGCATGGAGGCTGTGCAGATGCGGGAGGCTGGGAAGTCTTGGAGCTGGGTTCGTCCCAGCTTGGTACTTTCTAGATGGCTTTCCTTGGGCAAGTTACGCTACGTCTCTGTGTCTGAGGCTGACTGTCTGACTGTAAATGAGGGTAATAGTAGGATTCCCTGCCTCCTAGGGCTGTTGCAGATGAAGCTCTTAGCACAAGGCCTGGCGTCCAACAAGCACTCAATAAATGTTAATTACTCTTATTATTATACTGATCATTTTATTCTGAAATTCCCTCTTTCATTCAAACATACGTCTTTGAGATCTTTCAAGTTCTGATTGTCATTTTAACAGCTAGAAGTATGCCATAATTTGAAATACTGCCTCCTTCCAAACCTATTCCTTCTTCTGTCTTTTCTAACAGTTAGTAATACAACCAACCGCTGAAGCTGCCGCTCCTCGACTCTCAGTTCCTCTTTAACCCCTTTGTCTATTCACTTAAGTTCTACTCTCATTTCCCTCCTAAGTATGTTCTTAATCTGCCCCCTACTTTTGACCCATAGTGCCATGCCCTCATTCACAAGCTCTTCCTCTCTCACCTGGACCACTGCAGTGAATGAATTCCTGTTGCTTCTGAGATTGCCTGCCACCAGGCTCAGGCCCTACAAACCTACATGCTATCCAGCTGCCAAATCTGAAGATCTGACCATGTAACTCCTCTGCATGGTGTGTGGTGGCCCATGGCACACATGACATGTGGCGTTGGCTATAATAAGATTTATTGATGACAACACCTTATGAAGCAGAGAGTAGCAGAGGGTCCAGGGTCTCCCCAGGTCCACAGTTATTTTGTAGAGAGGTGGGCAGGGCTGGGTGCATTGCAGAGAGCCCTCTGGTAGAGAACTTAGGCCCCACAGGTAGACATAGACCCAGGAGGGGTGAGGAACGCCCCTGCTTTTTAACAGGAAATGTCCAAACCCTGAACCCAGTAAGCCACGTCGCAGTCTCCAGAGCTCAGCTAGAGAGTTTGTGTATCAAGTTGCTGATAGCAGCCAGGCCCTGCTGTCCTTCCCAGAGCTTGCGCCGGAAGAGGAGAGGGCCCCACGGCCATCCAGCCAAGACTCCAGGGTTTGTCCCTCCCCACTTACCCAGTGTGTGACAGTTCCTTGGCTCTCACTTCAAACTCCTGACACCCCATGCCACTTGTGGTTGCCCAAACTGGTTCTTCTGGTCTTCATGCTGGCCCTGGGCCATGGCCTGGCCTGCCCCGTGCTTGGGGATAACCTCCTCCAGAAAGCCCACTGCCCCTGTCTGGGCTCCTTGCTGCCTTGTCATTGTGTTAACAGGATAGGTCTCTGTGTTTGGATCACCCCAAACGGTGAGCAATGTCGGGGAAGGGTCTCTCATGTTCACCTTTGTATCCCCAGCGCCTGGCATGGGGCCTGGCATGTTACATAACTGACTGAGTGCGTGTTTGAGTATGCAAGGAGGACAATGCAAATCACCTGTCATCTCACTACCCACATAACCCCTGAAATTGATTTTGGGATCTAGCCTTCCAGACTGGTTTTTTCTAGCTATAGATCCATCTATTTCACGTACACACACATCCCACACATGTTTTATTTTATGAAATGTGGATCAAACTCGACTTATGATTTTAAAATATTTTTCTATTTAATATTGTCATGAATAGATTCCTTTCTCATTGAATATTCTTGTAGCCCTGGAATTCTAATGCTGCATTTTTCATCGAGTGGGAGTTCTATGATTGAACCTTTCTCGTGTCAGACATGTAGCTTTTTTTTGAGGAAGACTGGCCCTGAGCTAACATCTGTGCCCATCTTCCTCTGCTTTATATGTGGCTTGACAAGCAGTGCATAGGTCCACACCCAGGATCCAAACTGGCGAACTCTGGGCCGCCAAAGCAGAACGTGTGAACTTACCCGCTGCGCCGCTGGGCTGGCTCCCCTCCCCCGCCCCGCCGATGTGGAGCTTTTTTCCCAGCTGAAATCAGTAATGGTTTCTTTCTGTGCTGAGAGTATTTGTTTCTCATGATAAAGAAACACAGTAAACAAATACTAGTTCTGAAGGAAGGACAAGGAAGACCGACAATAACAGGGGAAGGGAAATGATTGTTTCTACTGTTTGGTCCTTAAGATGCTGGGACTTCAGTCTTTCAAGTGGTGACTCTGATGGAGGCTCCTCTTAGGCAGAGCCTCTTGTATTGAATTGTTTTTTTTTTTTTTCCTGTGGCAGGACTATGGCGGCCGGGGAAGCCACTCCAGGCAGCCTGTCAGAGGAGAGCAGTGCTTTGGACCTGCCGTCAGCTTGCGACTTAAGAGATTACGTGCTGCAGAGACCTGGCCAAGAGCCCAACAGCGAGGCTTTTAGTTCTGTGGAAGCCCTTTCTACTCCTTGCTCTTCTGATGTGGATCCAGGTAAGAAGCCAAGTTTAAAACTAACTAATATTAAAAAAAATCCCCTAACATAGACAGGTATGTGATAGTTTGTTTCTCTTTCTTCTAATGGCAGACCTCTAAGGAGTGATTCATTGTCTCGGGTAGACAAACGTCTTATTTACAGTGTGGGGAGAGACATCAAAGGACAGCTTCGCTGGTGTGACCACAACAAGGAGCTGTTTCCTGGAGGCCTTTTTTGTCTGAGTCCCTTTCTGATCTCCATCCAAATGCATTCAGAGACAGGGAAACGATTGGTTCAGCAGGGAGAGAGTGGAATTGGTATGTTTTGTGTTTTTAAAACTTGGGAAAATAACCATGTGGGCCTGTTATGTGTTACAGGTAATAGTAATAGGGACTTTAGTATTCCTCTTGTGAGGTACACTCTGCATTCAGGTAGCAGCTTTTCTACAAGTTTCCCTGACTGAGTTGCCAAACAGTCTATTATTTGAGCTTAATGATAACTCCTTGACATGGTTAGTGACCGTCTCTGGTTCTAAAGCCCACCTATTCCCTGTCATTGTCCAGTCCAGACCTAGAGGTCCACGGACCTGACTCACAGCTCTCCCACTTACTGGTTGTGTGACTCGGGGCTTGTCTCTTAACCTCTCTGAGCTCCAGAATCGTCTACAAAGTGATGATCGGAATGCTTGCCTCATGGAGTTAGAGTTAACTCAGGGAACAATGTAAAGTACCTGTTGTGGTGTTTGCCAAACATGGGCGCTCAGCCAGTTATTTTTGTGCGTATTATTTGTGTTGTTGTATTTGTGTTGTTTTTATTACTAATATTAAAAAATCCAAATATGTATTTTTTAAATTAATTATTTTTTTTGAGGAAGATTAGCCCTGAGCTATCATCCATGCCCATCTTCCTCTACTTTATATGTGGGACGCCTACTACAGCATGGCTTTTGCCAAGTGGTGCCATGTCTGCACCTGGGATCCGAACTGGTGAACCCTGGGCCAGCGAGAAGCGGAATGTGCGAACTTAACTGCTGCATCACTGGGCCGGCCCCCAAATATGTATTTTTAGAGAACTCAAGTACTAAGAAATGTAGGCCTTAATGATGATGAATGCAGTGTTGGCAGTAAGTAGGATGTGTCCCAGTCATTGTCTTTGGGAATTCTATGAAACAAAATACTTCTAAATGCCCTTATGATTCTGTTCTCATTTTCAGGACACAGAGTAATCAGATCAGTCAACCTCCTGTTTAATTTAGTTCCTGACCAAGAATTAGATCCTTCTTTATCCTTTTCCTTTCTAGACTCAAAATCTTAGTTTGTTTAACCTTCCCTCTTCCCCCTCCTGTCCTGCTGCCTCTGCATTACTTTCCACCCCTCAGACTGATTTGGGTCCTTGTCTCTGGTTATCGCAGCATTTGCTGGAACAAGCGAATGGGTGAACAGGACTTTAGAAGTGTCAGCCTGTTGAAATACTTCAGGGCGATGGTTCTGTTCTTCCAGAGAATTCAGTGTGGACTCAGTTTTTATTTTTTCTTGCCTATTGGGTGAATAGTCCATAGGACAGCAACTGTCATTAATTTGAATTGAGTTGACAGTTGTAAAAACAAGAAGCAAGTTGAAATATTTATGTTGGAGTATTTGTTAAAAATCTAGAGATTTCATGCAAAAAAAGTTCTTTTGGAAAGCCTTATAAATATCTCAACATGAGAAGGAGCACTCAAATGCTAAGACAACCATTTTGCATGGTGTTGGCAGTGTTGCTGCTGGGCCAGACTGTGGTTTGAATTCTGATTCTGCTTCTTTTAGTGGTTTGACCTTGGGCGAGTCACTTCGCCTCTCTGCGTTGGTTTTCTCATTTGTAGAATGGAGATAGTAACACCCACCTTGTTGTGGGGGAGTGATAACGAGGATGAATGTGTCTGAGGCACGGTGCCTCGCACATGGTTGGCTCTTGGAAATCCACCTCTTCATGGGTCGGTCCACCTGGGCCACTCAACACACCAACGCACTGACCAGGCTGCCTTTAAATTCACGAGCTCCCCCCTCTAGTGAACCCTTCGTGCTGCCCATCCATCGCACAGCATTTTCCTAGTGCCTTCACTCTGCCTCCCTCCTGGATGACTGTGTTGTATCTTCTCTCTTTGCAAAGCTCCATTACCTCCTTGGCAACCTCTGTCTCAGCTGATAATCTTGTCTCCTCTTCCATCAAGAAAACAAAAACAATCAGAAGAGAATGATGACACACTCACACTCCACATCCATCAGCTTCCTTCCCTCCTGGTTCCTTCACTCCCGCGCCACATCCCGTCTGCTCTCCCCTACTCGAGGTCATCACTCTGGCAATCTCCTGCATCATTGATTCCGCCTCTATTGGCCATTCTCATGATTGTACAAACACACTGTAATATCTCCCATCTTGAAAAAATGCCCACCCTGGACCCCAAATCCCCCTCTAGTTACAGTCTCATTTCTCTGTTTTCTTCTGCAGAATCATCCACACCTCCTGTCTCCAATTCCTTTCCTCCAAGTTCCTCCTAAAACCCTCCAACCTGGCTTCTATCTCCATCACTCCATGGAAATAGCTGTTGTCAAGATCACTGATCACCTCCACATTGTTAAATCCAGTGGTCACATCTTAAGCCTTATCCTTCTTGGTCCATCGGCAGCATTTACACAGTTGAATTTCTCCCTGAATTTTTTCTTCACTGGGCTTTCTGGGAAATAGCCTCTCTTGGTTCTCTTCTCACTTTACTGTCTATTTGTTCTCAGTCTCCTTTGCTGGTTCCTTCTGGCCTCTCTAGCTTTTTAATGTTGGAGAGCCCCAGGGCTGAGTCATCACATCTCTTCTCTGTTATCACTCGCTTCCTAAGTGATCACATCCAGTGTTGGAGCCTTAAATGCCCTCAGTATCCCGTTCAGTCCCAAATTTCTCTCTCCAGCTTGGCTCTCTAGCTTGACATTTAGAGCATCTGTGTACTTGACGCCATCACTTATATTTCTATTGGACTTCTTAAATTTCATATATCCTAAACCAAAGTCCTAATTCTTCTACCCCTCCCCAGTCCCTCCCCTTCATAAACACACATATACCTGTTCTTTGAGGCTTTCTCGTCTCAAAAAATGTTTCCATCCTTCTGTTCACTTCAGCAAAAACCTAGGTGTTATCCTCAACTTCTCTCTTTCTCTTAAACCCCACATCCAGTCCATCAGCAAATCCTGTCAACTCTACCTTCAGAATAAGTCTAGAACCTAAACAGTTTCTGCCATCTCCACTGCCACCACCCTGGGCTAACCCACTATCATCTGTCTTCTGGATTATTGTTACAGTGTCCTAACTAGTTTTTTCAACATCAGCCCTTATCCTCCTACAATCCCTTCTCACCACAGCCACGAGAAGGATTCTTTTAAAATATAAACCAGATCATGTTCTTCGTGCAAAACTCCTATGACTTCTCATCTGACTCAGAGCAAAAGCCAAAGTCCTTACCTGGCACCCATGCCCTCTGGGCTCTGGGCCTGCTGTCTCTCTGACCTCATCTCCTACCGTTCTCCCTGCCCCCACTGGACTGGGCCTTTCCCACACCAGGCGTGGGCCTCTACCCTAGATCCTCACCCTTAAAGGTTCGCCTTGCCTCCTTTGTCTAAGAGCCAGCTCCTGCTAACACTGCCTCGTATCCTTCCCAGAGTTATTCTTCTCCACAGCACTGCTGCATCAGGCACTCTGTGTATTTGATTTATTTATTTGTCTTCCCCCACTGGAATATAAATTCCAGGAGAGCAGGTACTCAATAAATACTTGTATGACGAATGAATGAGTGAATGTTAACTTCTTTTATTATGTCATTAAGAGACATGCCTGTATGGATTTAGGGCTGAAATTGATAGCAACATAGAACATCTCCATTTTCCTCCTCCTTCCCCATGCACACACACAGCTTAAGGCTGCTTATGGATAACTGGAAAGTTCCCTGTTTAAGGAGTAGAAGCCTAAATTTAGCCCCATAGCATGATCAGTGTTGGAAGAGGAGACTGGCAGATTTCCTCTGCCTCCTCTGTCACCATGTGTAACTGATAGAGACATGGCGGAACTGTCAGCCATTGAACGTGTGCAGAGTCAGTTGTAAACTGCTGTTCAGTGGCATAAACTCTGGGTCATTTCTGTCAAAATAGAACACAAGAGGTGTGTAATGTGCGCCCCACACACAGGTGAGTCACTCCTGTGTCCTTCGGAGCCCAAGTTCTTCTCACTTTCTTTTCTTCTCTCTGCTTGGGCCTGTGCCCTATCCCTGGGTGCCCAGGTCCTTCATGTGTCACGCATCAAGATCCCTCCAGAAACAATTTGAAACTTACTCAGACTAAAATATAAATGACTGATTGTAGCTTCAAATGTTAACTTTTCCAGGAAGGTCTTCGTTTAAGAATACGTAGCCTTGCGGCTGGCCCCGTGGCCGAGTGGTTAAGTTCGCATGCTCCGCTGCAGGCGGACCAGTGTTTCGTTGGTTCGAATCCTGGGCGCAGACATGGCACTGCTCATCAAACCACGCTGAGGCAGCGTCCCACATGCCACAACTAGAACGACCCACAACGAAGAATATACAACTATGTACCGGGGGGCTTTGGGGAGAAAAAGGAAAAAAAAAAAAAAAATCTTTAAAAAAAAAAAAAAAAAAGAATATGTAGCCTTAACCTAAAAGAGTGGTTTAATTTCAGGAATCAAGAGCAGGTAGAAGAGAGATTTGGGGGAGGTGCCTCCGTGATGTCCCTCAAAGGCATCCTGTCTCTGTTACCCACCCCGACACATCCTGACACTCTCCTCTCCACCCCGGCCCCCACTTGGCCTTTCCAGATGGAGCCATCCCTCAGTGTCCAGCCTCCTCTCCCATTTCTTCTCTCTGGCCATGTCTGATTGTCCTCCGCAACACGTGTTTAAAACACTCACATTGATTTGCACATGCTACCCCAAAGAGGGTTTGGTGTGTGGCCATTTTTCTCCGCATAGCTAGATGCGGGAATGTCTTAGAATACATTAGTAATGATCACTCCTATTTATGGAGGGCTGGCTGCCTGTCAGGTTTGGTGGTGTTGGGCTCCATGATAAGTGTTTCCACTTTTACAAACATTGCCACTTTTAATTCTTACCAAAACCTGAGAAGTGGGAATCAGCCCTCTTTTATCAGTGAGAAAATGGAGGCTTGGAGAAGTTAGGAAGCTTACCCAGTGTCACTTAATAAATGGCAGAGCAGGGCTGAATCCAAAGGCAGTGTTTTAAATCATATTTTTATTGGAAAAAAATTACTTTTCCTTACCTGGAAAATAGCCAAGTGGATGATACCGGTGAGACAAGCAACTGCTGGAAATAAATTTCAGCAAGTTTGTTAGCTTGATAGAGCAAACAACTCAGTTTGGGAGGGTGTAATTTTAGGAAGGATATATATTAAGTTTTTGATACTATTTTATTCAGGCTTAAATATTTAAAAACATTTATTTTGCTGGACACTCTGTCATTCTATGGTACTTTTGTATGTTGTGGCATTTATTACTCGTAATACTCATTATGACTATTTTAAAAATGAACCAGGGTCCAGCCTGGTGGCATAGTGGTTAAGTTTGTGCTCTCTGCTTCAGAGGCCCAGGGTTCACAGGCCCGGATCCTGGGCACAGACCTATATACCATTCATCAAGCCATGCTGTGGCAGCATCCCATATACAAAATAGAGGAAGATTGGCACAGATGTTAGCTCAGCAATAATATTCCTCAAGCAAAAAGAGGAAGATTGGCAGCAGATGTTAGCTCAGGGCCAGTCTTCCTCACATACACACACACAAAACATGAATCAGATCCCCCAGAACTTCCCAAGAACTAAGTGAAATGATAACCTCCAGCCATGATGGGAGCAAGGATTACACTGGGATCAAGTGGAGGACAGCCCTCCTGTTTTTTTAATAGCCCTGTATCTGATAGTTTATGTAAGCGCAAGTAAATCGCTCAGGTGTATCCACCACAAAGGGAACTTCGTTCTGATATCATTAGGAGGGATTTACACAGCACGGAAGGCTATTTCTTTTCTTCTAAACCTTCCAGAGCTGCCTTTTGTGGGAAAGAGATTTTCTACAAAGTAAATTTACGAAAGGTTGTCACTGGCAGTCTGACCATTACTGAGCATCCAACTTGACGTGGCCCACCCTACGCTCTGAGGGAAGTCCCTGCCCCATCTGCCCAGCCTGATTTGCTCTGGTCTGACCATCTTCCACCTCGGAGTTCTCAAAGCTGTCCAGGAGCTCGAGTTTTTCATTTTCTACTTATGAGTTATGTCGCTTCCTTCCATTCGCTGCACGTTTGTAGTTGGCTGTCGTTATGGGGTCTCTCCCCACAGCCCTGCAGCAGACTTCCCCTGCATTTTAATCTAGTTCTGATAACTCTGGATCTGTTGTTTGCTCAGAGACACAGTCTGCCGTTACATTGATCTCTGTTGGTGTTCTGATGGCTACCGTTCTATCTCAGTTCCTTAACACATCCAGTTCCCAAGGCAACTTGTGTTCTTGGTTTGCTTGTTTGCTTGGGTGTTGTTAGGAATTGATCTCCGAGGGATTGGTGAATTACAATCAAAGGTTTCCAGTTGGATAGTCATCCAGGGTAACTCGGCATTAGACTGTACCCACCCTCGTACTCACTCACTGTTGGCTGCACTCATGTAGCTTGTGCTTGGCTCAAAATACAGTTGACTATTTCAAGAACTGGCAGAGTATGGCAGGTTGCTTACAGTGGAATGGAGGTCTAAGCGTGAACCTAGGACCTGGCTTCCCCAGCTGCTGGGTGAAATAAGAGCCACGACCTAACCATTAGGATTCAGTCAAATGACCCCAGTGTTAAAACCTCCAGTCAAAATCCAGACACATAATTGGCAGGGGAAGGGGGCGCCAAGTGGTGGCATGGAATAACCAATGGATGATACCCCTGCCCTGCAACAGGTAATGCAGAGAGAGTGCTCAGAAATCCAGGCTGGGGCAGGCAGTGTGCAGCTGGCTTATCAGTGGGTGGCAAGGTCCCAGCTTCAAGGTTGCAGTCAGCATCACAGTTCTAATCCTGGAAGAGTGGCAGGCAAGATTGTCTCTTGGCAGTCTGTTTTAGGCAGGGACTACTGCAAAAGCCAGGTTACAAGGACATGGACCCAGGCTTAAGCCTAACTTTTGTAAAGGATTCCCCATTTCACTTTGCAGCTGCCTCTGGCTCGGAGCCTATCACTGACCTGCTCTGCCCAGCCAGGCTTTTTGAAGGACTTGTTGTGCCTCATTCTCGGGCACATGACCTCTGCCCCCATTACTCACTTGACTAAGCCTGTCCTGGTTCAGATGCGAGTGAGTGTCCCCAGGGGCTAAACCTAGTGGACACTTCTCTCCCTTATCTTATATGTGCAACAGCCTTATCACTGTTCATGCCCTGGAGGAGGATATTAGTGCCTAGGGACATGAGACTTAAGAGCACTTCCCAAGAAACGAATGGGTTGATAAGAATCTGAGAGTATTAGTCAGAAAAACCTCAAAGCCTTGGTCATTTCAGTCTGGGTACCCAAAAGCAGATGAGGCTGGGCTATATCTGTCTAAATAAACAGAGTTCATCTGTCCTGAAGTGACCGACTAGCCACTTCTCATGAAGTGCTGGTGGAGCAAACAACTTGTCACCTAAGCCAGGCACAGCATTACGAAACTCCCTCCCTCTGCTCTTCCTGGTCGGATCAGGCAGAAGACGCACACTGCCACAAAGGTCTTCCCGAAACACCGTTTCCACCACTTTCTCTGTTTCTGTCCCTTTGAGATGTCATCGTACGCTTCCGCTTTCCTGCCAACGCCAGTCAACGCTCCCGTGCCTCATTTTCAGGACTGTGCAATCTGATGTTCAGGGTATTTGTTCAAAATATTTAACAACCAATTCAGCAGTATTGCAATATTTTACCAACTGGCAAGGCTGTACAGGTGCATGCCAGCTGAATACAGGCCCCTGCTGGTGTCTAACTATTCATTAACACGGGCCTGCCACTCCTGTTGAGCCTGCTTTTGTGCTGAGTCAGGCCATAATGCCTCAGCTGCATTGTTCCCCTTCTTGAAACGTGCTCCCTCCTCCCTGGTCAACTCCAATCCACTCCAGAAACTGCTGAATTGAATCCATCAATTAATCCCGAGTACAGCTTGTTGATGGATAGCAACAATTTGTTGTTAGATACTTGTTTCCTTTCTCCTTTGTTACTGGGCTCAAGGAAAGCATAGTGTAAGCAGAATGGAAGCGCCCCGTGAAGTGGCAAATGGTGTTGGTTAAACCTCTCAATGGCAAAGTCACAAAGGTTTGCTGGAGGCGCAGTCCTGTGTGCACTGCTATGGCTTGATAAACTCTGGGTAGCTTGTGTGGCACAGCTCATTAGCCACCTTTGTCCTGCAGAGCCCCCGAGATGCATTCTAAGGCCAGACAGAGAGTTTCTCTAAAGGTGTTGCTTAGACGTTACAATATGGAGGTGGGAAACCTCAGCCCTGTCCTCAAACTTGAACTTCTCGGTGCAGTTGTTGGGGAAATTGGTTGAATGTGTACAGCAAGTTGGGTGTTAAACACAATAAGTCTTTGATGATTAAAGGCCCTAGCTTACAGGCAGCCCTAAGTTTAAAGTAAATAGTAGCTTAATACTCCCTATTCTTTTGGAGTCTGTCAACATCCCAGTTTCAAAGGCCTGCATATAACCTGTGTATTTAGGCTTTTCATCCAAGGAATTTAATATTTAAGAGTAGATAAATATGTCTTTTTTTCTTTCTGTGATTCATATAGTATCTATTTGTAATTGTAGAAAATTTTATTTCCATAAGAAATTATAAGCTGTTAAATCCAAAATCTCAAAATAGAATTCTATAATAATTATAGAATTCTTTACGTGTTGTTAAATAGGATTCAGGGTATATTTTAGACGTGTAAATGATGTTTAAGACATTTTCTTTATAGATGCATTGAGTGATATCCAACCTAGTAGCTAATGACCTAGCACCTTCTAAACTGGACCTAAGACACAGTGAGGAAGGGAAAGAAGGAGATTGATGAACCAGTTCTCTGACAAATCGTAGAACAAAATCTAGAACTTCATATCACGTATTCAACTTGATGGGTTTTATTTGGAAAGTTTGAGTATTCTGCATGGCAATGTATCTCTGCATTTGTTACCACTTCCGGGATTGAGTTCTGTAGATTCAGCCACCTAGACTCAATTTTCAGGTCCAGAACAGGATTTTGAACTCTTTGCTTGCCAGTGTGGGAAGGCAGCAACGTGTCCTAATTGTGTGGCCCAAGCAGTGAAGGATAAAACATGAGTGTGTATGACTAAGGCCCATAGAGTTAGAGAATGTTACAGCCTCTGGGCCTGTGGTTTTCAAACTGTGCTCCAGGCAGCCCTTTAGGAGCTACAAGGTCAAGATGGGGAGGAGGTAGTGAGCTTACAGGGACCCTGGACTCACTCTCCGCTCTTGCTCATCTGTATCAGCTTATTTACCTTGTGGGCTTCCAGATAAGCATTCATTGGAAGAAAGGATTTCAGGGCCCAAAAACGGTTTGAAAACCACCAAGCTCACCTAGTTGTCTCATTTTCTACAAGGGGAAGTTGAACCGCAGCATAATGAAGGAAATCACCCAAAGTCACATAGACACTTGGCAACTCCTATTTCCTTGGTGGCCGTCTGTACAGACAACTTCTAACTGTGACTTTTCTCTCCCTTTTTAAAAAAATAACAAAATACAATTCTCTATTTTAGACTGCTAAAGTGTAGATAACTTTAAATGGCCATTAGAGATGGCAGTAGTTTAAGAGTAGAATTATAAAGGCTCAAGAATGTTATTTGCCATCTGTGTCATCTCTCATTGCTCCTCGCTTTGGAGTTCCAAGGACACTTGCTCTGGAAGAAGAGACTTGTTTACCTCTGTGTACTCTGCCTGCAGTTGCTGCTTTGAAAAGATATCCCAACTGAGTTGAAAAACAGGCTGTGTTCCTGTCTGGAGCCACACCTACAGCCTTTATCTTTTCAGCCCAGCTGCACAGCCGTGACCCCAGAGCTCTCTCAAGGCCTTCTCCAACTGGACATTCACTCATGACTCATTGCTCAGCTGTGTCTTCTTAAAGTATGAGAAAATAACTTGATTAAAATAGGTAAACATACACCATCACTAGTGTCATTCATTGTTATATGTTTGTAGGACAAAGAACACTATACATAATTAAGGGAACATGGAAGGATGAATAGTTTATCATTTATCATACACTTACATTCCAGGCACTGTGCTATACATGTTACACACATTGTTCCTTCTGATTCTCACAACCATCCCAAGGAAGAAATACTATTATGTTCTCCGTGTTACCCATGAGGAGATAGAGCCTTAGATTACCTATTCATATGTTACACAAAGAATGGTGGAAAGCTGAGACAAATCTGAGTCAGGCTGACTTCAAAGGCAGAACTCTAAAGAAATGCAGACATCCAGGTATGAGTAAGTAGTAAGTATTAAGTGTTAATTATTTGCAGTCACCTCCTTCGGTCTCTGTCAGCTTCTTCCTGCCAACTTTGCTGACTCTGACCATCTTCAATATCAGCACCCTCTTGGGGGCGACCAGGACTCTGGTCATTTGACCAGCGTTGTGTCCACTGCCTACTGAGCTCCCCTTCCAACCTCTCGTCTTCCCATCGTTGAAGAACTCTAACTACCTGCTGACTAATCCGAGAAAAGGCATTGCCTTCTCAGTTAAATTTCTCCCACCAGGCAGGATCCAGCTTCTTATGTTAAAACCAAAGGAAGAAAAGTCAGGAATTTTAACTTCGTTTGCTGGAATAAATGAAACCCTTGATAACTTTTTCTATCCAGAAGAAATTTTCTCATTTGGCCCAGGAACTCTCCTTATTCTTGGTTCTTTGCCTTTGAAATTGTAAATCATGCTCTTTGTCTGCTGAGTGGCTGCCCTCTACCAACTTGCAGGCTCCCTGGAGTTTTTGATAGAGCTGAGCTTTGCTAACATGCTTGAAATTACAAAAACCCAGCTTATTGGAACGTAACTTTTAAGGGTACGTGCTTTTGAATTCATTCCTGGCTCCCTGAGGCTTGCCTGTCAGGGTTCACGTTTTGCCCTCTCCCTAGTCTAATCACGATGCCTGCGGCTGCCGCCCTCTAAACCTAGGTTCTGCTGTGTGAGCAGAGGATAAGGTGACAGTGCCTGGCACTGAGTAGGTGCTCCGTAAAGGCTAGTTGAATGAATAAATGAAAAACATATATAAGTGAAATTTGTAATATTTGAAAATAGATATAAAGTATCACAGTACCCTGATCACCAGTCTATAGCTTTATCATCAAATTTATACGGGGATTGATTTTATGCATACAGTCATGCATCGCTTAACAATTGGGATACATTCTGAGAAATGCATGGTTAGGTGATTTTGTCATTGTATGAACATCATAGAGTGCACTTACACAAACCTAGATGGGACAGCCTATTACACACCTAGGCTGTATGGTACTAATCTTACAGGACCACCATCATATATGTGATCTGTCATTGACTGAAATGTTGTTATGTGGCACATGACTGCTATAGGACAAGAAAATTTCTAAGTTGAATAGCATATACTTTTACATGAGCCTTGCAGATTTGTTTGACTCTCATTTAGAAAGCCTTCAGACTAGCCCAAATTCTAAAGCCCCCTGGCTTTTTTCCTTGATAAGAAAGCAGCAGAGAAATGAACATCTGTGAGGAGATATAATGTTACCAAGAGCAGAAAGGTATCACTACATTTCTCCATCATGAAGAAAGTACGTTTCTACTAGGCCTGTTTCTTTATCTTTTTCAGCAAATATCTCTGTAATTACAGTGCATGAGATTATGGTTATGGTTTTAAAGACTTCTTTTTAAAGCTATTTTCTTAAGAAAACCGTATTCCTATCACATTTTATAGCACTGTTTTTTCCCTGCCTACAAAAAGAATACAAGTGAGTAGAAAATTTAAATAAATTCTAAAAACTAACAAGCAAGCAAAGAGATTTAGCCCCAGTTCTTCACAATATAGTCAATAATTGTCTAGAATTTTCTTTTACAAAGAAATCTTAGAAAATACTAGGGAATGTTAGGCACAATATAAATAAAAAAATGAGAAAGTTACCCATGGGCCAATGCCATTTTAGAAGTAAAGTTTGGGGGAGAATGGGTGAAAATGATATCCCATGTTTTTATCCAGTAATACCTAAGCAGCTGCTCTGGCTCTGGAGCCTGGCTGTGCCCGGCAAGCTCTCGCTGTGGGGCAGGGTTTGAGTCTACTGCCCTCTAGTGACTACTTTTTGCATATTCCTCAACCTCGCCAAGAAAAAGAAATTAAATGTACCGGATATGTTAAGCCTTTGTAATTCACTCTTTGCAGAGTTTTGCACCTACTAGACATAAAACTTCAAGTTGTTAGAGATTATTTTACTCAGCTAAAATCTGAGAAGCTAACTTGTCCTAAGGCCACTAATCTTCGGTCTAGTTATTGCACATGCATTATCTAATTTGAGGACATCTTTTCATTTATCTTGCTTGATTGATTACAGACTAGAATACAAACGTAAAGACTGATGTCTAATTTTTCTTTGCATGTTTGCCAAGTTAAATTGCGCTTTTTTTCCCTAAAGATAAGACTAAAGGATTTAAAGGTGGTTTACTTGATGGAATTATAGTAGCTAGTTTGTCCTCCAGAAAAGGGGTGAAAATCACTCTTCCAAGACTCTTCTCAACACTAGCATTGTAATTCTTAAAACTTTGCTAATTATAATTATTTACAATAGCCAAGACGTGGAACCAGCCTACATGCCCAGAAACTGATGATTGGATAAAGAAGATGTGGTATATATACACAATGGAATACTACTCAGCCATAAAAAAAGACGAAATTGGCCCATTCACAACAACGTGGATGGACCTCGAGGGCATTATGTTAAGCGAAATAAGTCAGTCAGAGAAAGACGATCTCTATATGACTCCACTCATAGGTGGAAATTAGTATATTGACAAGGAGATCTGATCGGTGGTTACCAGGGAAAAGGGGGGGTGGGGGGAGGGTACGAAGGGGGAAGTGGTGTACCCACAACATGACTAACAAAAATGTACAACTGAAATCTCACAAGCTTGTAATCTATCATAACATTAATAAAAAAAAAAAAAAAAACTTTGCCAATTATAGGCCCCCAACAAAGGGTTTTTTATTTTAATTTGCATTTATCTGATTACAGTATAAAGAAATGTTTTCTTGAATATTTTTTCTCAATGAATTGCCTGTTTTCTATTAGAATTTTCATCTTTTCTTAGTAATTTTTAAGAGTTCTTTATACATCAAGAAAACTAACTCTTTAGCTTTTTTTGCAATTATTTTTCCCAGTTTTGCCTTTTAATTTTTATACATTCTCTGATTAAAATTTATTGTCTCTAAAGTGACCAAAGTAATATGTACTGTAAAAAAAACGTAAAACAGACCAAAAAGAAGCAAAAAGAGAATGTTCTCTAGTCTCACCCTCCACTTTCTGTTTCCTCATGGTAACCAATAGTGTTATGTGTATTTGGGAGGGGGTCTACCCATAAATGTATCCCAGAATGGGTAAATCTGTGCATGTAAGTGTATGTATTTTAGTACAGTTGTTCATGCATAGCATTTAACCTGTCAAAAGGTCAAAAAAAAGAAAAACAGAAGTAAAACCAATGAATCACTGAAGGAGTAATTAGTAAAAACTTATTGTGCACACACCAAAAAGTTTGCAAACCAGGAGGACTCAAACCAAAACATGGAACGAGGCTCAGAGGAATATTGTTATAAAGCAGTTTATGCAGTGAGGAGGCAGTGACTGTTAATTCTTCACAGGGATTGGTTACAGGATTAGAATTTTCTTAAATGAAAGGGAACTGGTTAGTGGTTACCTTGTATCAATTTTGGGCAACAATTTAAGTTTTGCTATGATTTTCAGAGCAAGAAGTGACCCATGTCAAGTTAGTGTAGCTTGTCTTGCAAAATAAGCTAAATTAAGCTTTGCTTGTATGACCAAACTGGTTTTGTCTGCTCGGGGAATTTTCAAGTCTGGTCTCTGTTTGTGTTTGATTGTAACAAACCAAAAAATCTCTAGCAAAAACGTGTTGTTCTGCAACTTGCCTTTTAAAATTCTACAGTCGATCACATCATCCTTTAGTTGTTTGTGCCTCAGTCCTTTTAAGGTCTGCGTAGTTTTCTGCAGTACAAATACACTATAATCTTTAAAACTATCCCCCTATTAATCGTTATTAGTTTGTCTCCAGTTTTAGTGGTTACAAGTACATATGTTGGTTTTTTGATGTGTAGAGATTTTAGAGTCTTATATAGTCAATTTTTATTAATCAGTGCTTCTGCTTTGGTGTAATATTTAGAAAATCATTCTCACTCCCAAGATTATATAAATAGGCACCTCCCAGTATTTTTAAAGTTTAGTTTTTTTACTTTGAAATCTTTATTTTGATGTAAGGTACGAGGTGGGGTGATAGCTTTATTGTATTCCAATGGGAGCCAGTTGTCTTTATGCTGTTTATTTAATTGTTTTATTTTTCCCTCTGGTTTTCAATATTCCCATCACTTTTTTAAAGATCATATTCTGCATTCTTACTTTTGGTTTTGGAGCCAGACTAATTTGAGTTTGGCCTTGATTCCATACCTGTTAGCTTTCTGGCCTTGGGCAAGTTGCTACCCTTCACCTTGCTCGGTTTCCACATCTCTAGAATGAGAATGATGATATTGCTGCTTCTGAGGCTGTCATGAGGACTGAGTGAGGTCCCTGGAGCTTAGTACCCTTAGCAAAGGTAGGTGTCATTGCTACCGCTGCTGCTGTAACTAGTAGTGTCCCTGGGGTTGTTTCTAGACTTCCACTTCTTCCTTGTTGAATTCCTTTCAGGAAGAGATCAAGCCTTCTAATTCTTTCTGTTGCTCAGTACTGGCCAAAAATTACTTTGTACTGGGGCAGAGCCTTACAGAGAAGTTATGCTAATGAACACTGACCCAAAGCATCTGTGGAATTATTTCCTAGCATTTTCTATTAGTATATATATTTTCTGCTAACTTTGGGTATAATTATAGGCAAATTATATGATTCTATTCTCATATAATCTCTTCATTGCAAATGTTGTATTTGTCAATGGATGCCTTCTCATTTGCAAAATGCTTTGATTTGTATTTGAAGATGCTCCTATGCAGCATCTACAAATAATTGTATGATGAAGGATCCCGGTTAATTTGAGCTGGCTCTAAGCAGAACGGCGTGTGTGAGGACGTGTTATGTGGCGTGTTTGTTCGAGGTCTAACCAGTCAAATGAAACAGTTTTTTATTGTCTTCTTCGTATCAAGCACTATGCTATAGATTGACGGTGATGTAGAACAGTGGGAACACGTGAATCCTGTGTGCAAGGAGTTGATGGTCTAGTTGGGAGAATAAGACATGCAAACAAAATAGGAGGGGACAAAATCAGGCAGTGTGAGTTTCAGAGCTGCCCAGAACAAATAGAAATGGACAAACTCATTCAAGAAAAGACCATCTATTCAGGAAGGAGCAGGTGTCTTCTTATTTTCCCATGTTGGAATCCTCTAAGAAAAGAGTAGCTGTTGAAGCTATTGCATTCTGAGTGGTGCTAAAAAATATTCCTTAAGAAATAGAAATTAGCATGTTATTTTACATTTACCAAAGCAGACAAGCCATAATGCAAACTGTAATCGATCTTGAGGAAATATTTTTATAACTGTTTATCCTAGACTTCAGAGTTTTCTTATTGTGAGTACTTTCAAATTACCTGTAGACTTTAAAATTATTTTTTAAAATTGCCCTGTTGGCCCTAGTTATTATTAACATTCTTAAGGTATAGGGAAATAGGCATAATAAAACAGGTAGCCATTAAATTATGATTTAAGGTGATTCCAGTGGAGTTTTTCTTTCGTGGTACATCTGAGAAGTACCCTACACTTTCCCACTGCTTTCTCTCTACTTGTAAACTCTCAGCTATTCCCCAAATTTGAATTTGAGTTACTTTGTAAAGATGAAGAGACCATTGATCTTTGTCGCCAGGTCTAGGGCTAATCGTGATTTCTTCCTTCAAAGAACAGGTGGATTGAAATGTGATGTCTGCCTCTCAAACTGGGACCTCATGAATATGGATTATGTGATAATTTCCTACAACCGTCTAAGACAATAACAGCCTGAGCAAAAACAGGAATTAGCAGAATTCAGAAATCGGTAAAAACAAATTTGGAATTGGCTACATGCCGTAAATGAGAATTTTTTTTATACATTCAAGTGAATTTTGTGGGTCAGTATGAACTAATAATATCAGATAATCATACTTTACTTATTCTGTACAGTGAACACAGTTGCCTTACGTTATTTCCACGCATGCACATTGCTGTCTCTGTAATGCTTTCTATTCATCCAGTAAACACTGCATAAGTGCATGCTCTATATTGACTACTATGCCTGGTGTTGAATATCCAGGAACTCTACAGAATGGTGGAAAGTAAATGTTTTTCCTACTACTAGATTGTGGCCACAAGCCTTGCCATTATTGGAAGCTGTTTGTATCTGTCCGGATAGAATCTTCCCACTTGTGATCTGTTTCTAGATTTCGTCTACTGAGGAGGTGACATGGTGTTTCCCCATATGGCAGGCGCTCAGTAAACATTTGCAGGGTGAGTTAGAACCTGGGAGGGGAGTTGAAGGATACTTGATCTCTCCCAATCTTAGACCGTAAACCTGCATATCACTTTTCAGGTATTATCTCAGCCTTCAAAGGCATGAGAAGTTTGAAGTTGTTTACAACCAGCCAGGAAACTAAGAAGGATTATTTAGTGTCTTTCAGCATATTAAGCCCTGGGAAGAAAAACATAAACAGAGCTCTAGATTCTATTTTTGCTCAAAGTAATGACAGGAAGCTCTCTCTCATCTAACAGTGTATTGATGCGATTTAAAAAAATTTTAAACTGCCCTTCTTGATGAAAGAAGGAAGCAGGAAGAGTGGGGAAGGAAAGAGGGTAGAGGGAAAGAGAGACAAGGATGCTTATCTTCCAAGACTTCATCGAGCATGAAGGATAATGTATATAAAGCACAGTATTCACACATAACTAGACACACGGTCAATAGTATCTGCCATGATGATGTTCATGTAAAATTGTATGTTACAGGGAATAATGTTTGACTGAAGACATGTCTACATTTGTTTGTCACATTGTAATGACTTTGCTACTCGTGAATATCCAATCACTTGATTTCACTGACATCTCTGGGATGTTCAGGAATTTCACAGTCCTGGCCATGCAATCCTAGACTCTGTGATTGTCACAGGCCTCTCTGCTCACTATTTTCGCTACATGTCTGTCTTGCGTATACATATGACCCTTCTACTCTCTGTCACCAAGAGAAGTTGTATGTGAGGTCATATTTTGGTTATCTGCTGCTGCCCAACTTCTCCCAAACTTCATGGTGTGAAACAACAACCATTTTGTTAGCTCACAATTTGGTGAGTTGACTTGATTCAGTTGAGTGGTTCTTATGCTCCGTGTGATGTTGGCTGGGAGCTTGAATGGTCTGGAATGTTCAAGATCGCTCATTCGTATGACTGACAGTTGGTGCTAGCCATCAGCTGGGAGCTCAGCTGGCCTGTCAACTGGCGCACGTACACATGGCCTCTCCAATCCCATGTGGCTCTGGCTTCTCACAACATGGTGGCTGAGTCCCAATAGGGAGAATCCCAAGAATGAACCTTCCAAGAGAGGAAAAGCAGAAACTATCAATCCTCTTAAGGGCTTGCCTTATCTCTCTTGTTTTCTATCCATCAAAGCAGTCACAGACCAGCTCAGATTCAAGGGGATGAAGGAGTTGACTCCACTCTTGATGCAGGAATGGCATGTGCACACTGGGAGGGAAAGTGTTGATTAGTGGCCATCTTACTGTAGGATAAACACCACATTCCTTTAAATTTACCTGACCTGAGTCTAAATCTTCTAAAAGGACACTCACAGGCTCAAGTTTCATGCCCCAGAAGTAATTCTGAAAAAGGTGGTGAGACGTCATTGGTCTAAACATCAGAGCCTGCACTGATTTGTCTTGGATCCAGTTGTGTGGCACTGGAACAACACTTGTGTCAGTACATAAACATGATACCGTCTAATCTCTTGTGAAAGAAAATTGTTATCCAAGTCTATTGGTGATTATAGCTAGAGGTTTAAGTCTATTTGTGATTATAGCTAGAGCAGCAGTTCTCAACTGAAGATGATTTTGTCCCCCAGGGAATGTTTGGCAATGCTGGGGACATTTTTGACTGTCAAAACTGGGGAGATGGGCAGAGCTACTGACATCTATTGGGTAGAGACCAGAGATGATGCTAAACATCCTACAATGCACAAGACAGCCCTTCCCACAACAAAGAATTTTCTGGGCCAAAATGTCAATAGTTCAGAGGTCGAGAAACCCTGAGCTAGAGCAAAGATTCTTCCCATACTGTCTTGTAAGTTCATATAGAGCATATTGCTTTTTATACTCCAAGACATCATTTGTGTCTCTCATCTCATAGATTTAAAAAAACATCCTTTCATTTGTATATTTCCAGATTTAAATTGTGAGATTTCTCTAAGGTGTCTTGAAGCTGCAGCTTCTATTTACTTTTGTATTTAAATAATTTATATACAGAGATTGGATCAGGATGGCTGGTAGGGGACACATTCCATCCTCTTCCTCCCACCTCAAACTCTAAGAAATTACTAGAAAAATTATATCTGTGTCTATATGTGTCTCTATCTCTATCTAACTCTAGCTGTAGCTCTGTCCCTATGTCTCTGTCTCTATCTCTATCTATCTCCTGGAAAAGAAGAAGTGATCACTGTACATCAGAAATCTTGAGCCTCACTAAAAGACTGTGTCAGTCAGAAGAGGCTAAGTTACACTATGGCAACAAACACCCCCAAATCTAAGCAATTTAAAACTATGCAGTTTTGCCGCCAGCCCAGTGGCACAGTGGTTAAGTACGCACGTTCCACTTCGGTGGCCTGGGGTTCACCAGTTCAGATCCCGGGTGCGGACATGGCACCGCTTGACAAGCCATGCTGTGGTAGGCGTCCCACATATAAAGTGGAGGAAGATGGGCACGGATGTTAGCTCAGGGCCAGTCTTCCTCAGCAAAAAGAGGAGGATTGGCAGCAGATGTTAGCTCAAGGCTAGTCTTCCTCAAAAAAACAAACAAACAAAACAAACTGTGCAGTTTATTTCTCATCCACTCTACATGTTAATTTTGGGCTATTAGCATGGGACCCAGGGACCATCTCAAATATTGCCATTGCCCCGTAGGGGGAAAAAGAGGACTCTGGAGGGCCTCGCATTGGCAGTTCAATGATCCCTCCTGAAAGTGACAAGCATCAAGAATCCCTTTTACTCACATTCCGTTGCCCGCGACTATAGACATGACCCCATTTCCACGAAGGAGCCAGGAAGAACAATCCTGGCCTGGAGAGGAGAGAATTGGAAATA
Source organism: Equus przewalskii (assembly GCF_037783145.1). Classification (NCBI taxonomy): domain Eukaryota; kingdom Metazoa; phylum Chordata; class Mammalia; order Perissodactyla; family Equidae; genus Equus; species Equus przewalskii. The sequence goes on along the minus strand of NC_091851.1, from coordinate 17,432,366 downwards.
TTTGGCATATAGCTTTACTGACTCCTTCAAAGGTCAAAGTAGGGGGGATCTGATGGAAGGAAGAAGCCACAGCTAGAAGTGAGCACAGGGAAGAACTGTGGAAGGTATGAGTGACTCTTGAAGATATAGGGAGGAGGAGGGGACCCTGTACAAAAAACCAGTAATGTACTGGAGAACTGTGATAGGAATAGCCTGGGAAGTTGATACCCACTCATATTTCAGAGATGGAAGAATTAGGAGTGCTCAATTATAAAATTTAGACATTTTTTTAATGTTTAAAAAATATTTAATGTGCTATGGAAATTACATAAAGTCTTCTGTATAGCCCCTGTGTTCAAAACCATTGTGCCTAGTACAGTGCCTGGTACATAGTGTGTGCTCTGGAAATATTAATTGATTGAATGATGGCTCTAAATTTAACCACAGGAAGAACTGTTTAAAATTATTAGTAGTAGTATTATTATCATCATCCCATTATCCTATCTCACAGATAAGGTTGGTTTTGGAAACAAGGTTATGTCTTGAAACAAGTAAATGTCTTGTAAGGTCACTTTAAGGAATTTCTCCTGCTCAGCAAGCTGCCAGAATCCAAATAAAAGGCAGGGGGATTTAGATTCCGACTTCCCTTGTTTTCTGGCTGAGTCCTCATTTCTCCCTGCAGCTTCTTTGGCTCACCCCCATGCCTGCTCGTCTCACCCTCTCAGCTTTGTGAAAGGATGTCCCTGGTCCTCCAGGCCCAGCTCTCCTGTGGGTGGCCTCTGTCTGCGCTGGGTCTCTGGAGACACTAGAAGTTAGGAGCTCTGGAGTCAGACTGCCTGGGTCCAAATCTGCCACGCACACACTCGAGGACTTTGGACAAGTTACTTCATCTTTCTGGACCTCATTTGCAAAATTTGAATAATTGTAGTACCTACGTCATAAGGCATTGTGATGAGTATTAAATGAGATGATGCTGAGAATGTTCTTAGAATGGTGCCTGGCAGTTTTTAAGTACCCGATCTATGGTCTCCATCATCATCATTGCTGTCAGCACCACTGCCCCTCTGAGCTCCATCCACATCCAGCTCCCAGGACTTCTCCCGAAAGAGGCCCCGTCTGTCTGCCCCAGCTTTGCTGACCTGGATGGTGGTTTCTTTGAGTTGGTTTCTTTTGTTTTAAGTCAATGTCCCAATACTCCAGAGTCCCAGGATGTCGTGTTTAGGGCTGGCTTGGGCTCAGGTTATTTCTAGCTTTTAACCTGCATAGCTTCAAAAAGCGTTTAGTGGCTCTGTGCCCTGGTTCCCTTCTCTGGGAAGCAGGAATAATACCTTTTTCTTCCCAATGTCCAGGGATTTGGGGTTTCTTTCTTCCTTGTTCTTCTTCCTCGGCTCTCTATTTTATGCCATCTTGCTTTCGTTTGTGTGTCCTTAAAGCCACCTTCAGCCCTTGACGGGAAAAGGTAGGGGTATAAATAAAGAAAGAAACGCACAAATAAAATAAAGAGTAGTTATGAAAGCACTGGAAGAGGTTCAGAGCATCCTGCATAGACAGACAGTTTTATCCAGGAAGTGTTGTCAGTGGAGAGTTTGGAAAATCCACCTTGGCGTTATGTCTTTTGAGCTTAGAAATGTTCAAATGCTTGTAGACTTCACGTGATATCTGTAGAAAATAGGATATAAGAAAAATGTGGAGGGATAACTTGCTTTGGTCCTTTGAAGATAGAAGTTCTGAAATAGTTAAGTAGCAAAGCTAAGAATACACTTTTAACACACGTGGCCACAAGTTCTTAAATGGAAGAATTAACACAGGGATCGTGATAAATCTCTCACCCTCAGGAAGTGCTCACTGTAAAGGTCACACCAAAAAATGATTTTAAAGGGAGTATAAAGTCACCTACCGATAGTAGTCATGATAGCTGACATTTATTGAGTGATTACTTGGCCTTATCCCAGTAAGTAAGTGGAGAGATACTGTTTTCATTCTCATTTTACAGTTGAGAAGACTGAGGCCCAGCTAGGTCATTTAACTGAGGCCACACAGGATGGGTAGAACTAGGCAGTATAACCAGGTCTTTGTCAGTGACTGCCATTTGCAATGCTGCCCCGTAACCAAGTGGCTCCTTCATTCCGCACCCTGTAAAGCAGCAGTGCTTCTTGAGGTTTCTTCTAATGGTTACACCGTAGAATTCTCTGTCACACACACAACAGGGCCTGGGCCAGTGCCAGGACAAAGTGAAATGGGTTCCATTTTGCTCTGGCTCCCATCTGGCTTGATGACCAGCCCTGGCCTTCCCTTCTCCCTGTACTCAGCATATAGTCAAGAAGCCCACACCACACCCCTCAAGAGGGCTGTATTTAAGTAGAAACATTCCTGAAGACTGGAGAGCCTTGAAGACATTTGCGCTTCCCCTTGTTTGATTGCAGATCCCTTTGAGAATCTGATAGAAAGAATGAAAGCCTTCCTCAGAAAAAAATGGGCTTCAAATGAGTTATGTGGTTTCAGGGGAAGCACCCAGAAGCCTTGACTTGAACATTTAAAGGAATGAAACAAGAATAACAAAAGGAGGTGGTGGTGGGCTTGCTGTTTGGGAGCTGGGAGCCTGCCTCCTGCCTCTGTAATCAAAAGAGGAAGCTGTCTGTTCCTATGGCTGGATCAATAAAATTAATGCAAAACATTAGTCTAGAGCAAGAAAAAAATAATCTAGCTTACACTGTCTCCTGTGTGTTTTTTACGTGACTTTATGGTCCCTGCAGGCCAGTTTTGTTTGCTCGAGGTCTGTCACATCCTGTAATCTTCCACTATCTTACAGCTGATCTGTGACTCTACAAGGGCGTTTCACTTACAGCCTAACATATCCCAGGAATTCCATGGCAGAAATTGCACTTGATGAAGGTGTCTGCCTGGAAACACGTACTGGTGCATCCAACAGAAATTTGTGTTGAGAAGCAAGATCTTGGGGCCGGCCCTGTGGCCAAGTGGTTAAGTTCACACACTCTGCTTTGGTGGCCCAGGGTTTCGCCGGTTCGGATCCTGGGCGCAGACGTGGCACCGTTCATCAGGTCACTTTGAGGCGGCGTCCCACATGGGACAACCAGAAGGACCTACAGCTAGAATATACCACTATGTACTGGGGGGGCTTTGGGGAGAAGAAGAAGAAAAAAAGAAAGAAAAAAGAAGATTGGCAACAGATATTAGCTCAGGGGCCAATCTGAAAAAAAAAAAAAAGTGAGATCTTATCCAATTTTGCAGGAGATAATTCTTATTGACTTGGAAAACTTGAAGTGTTTGAAGGCAGGGCAAAAAAACCTAATAAACAACCCAAGAGATTCTGCGTGTTGAAAGACTCCTTGTCATTTGTTTACCGCAGAGAGGGCTGTGTGCTGGTGTTGAAATCAAGCCTTTGCCCTGCCTGGGAAATCTTGGTGGAGTCCAGGCAGCAGGAGCCCTGGCAACCTTCCACAGTGGCCAGCTGAGGGAAAAACAGAAATCTGGCAACACTAACCCAAATGCCCTTTCGCCCTCCCAGAAGATAGTGTTGTCTCGACCCGGGAAAGCTGTACCTTAACGCCCAACTCTTGGTCTCACAGTCATGAAGCTGCGGTAAGACGATTGTGTTTCCCTCTTACTCTCCTTTGTCAGTCAGTGCCCTGATCCCCCTTTTGTTTTCCCCAAATTAAGAAATTCGGTCTTTCTACAGGTGGTACATTTTTCAATTTCTTGAAAAGGGCTGAAAGGTAGATTATTTGGGGCAGACAACAAAGTAAGCATATAAATGCTTGAACTCTGCTAAATTTGTGATCAGACAGACATGGGCCTAACATGGTAGGACTGACGGTGGCTCCTGGTGACCTCTGTTTCTGTGTTGAATGGGGAGAGTACAGCCTTTGGGGTCTGAAGGACTTCATCACTTTTTGCTTGGTGTCTTTAGGCAAGTTAAAGAACTTCGCTGAGCCTCGGGTTTTTCGTCTGTTTTATGGGGGCAATAATACCTACCCAATGGAGTTGGACACACAATAGGTGTCGCAAATGACGGTCCCCACCCCCATGCTTTTAACTCTTGCTTAAGCATCAGGATGAGTGCTCCATAATGTCTGGGTTTATGGATTGTACCTTCTTCCATGTTGAACATTAGAGCATTTGCTTGTCTCTTTTTCTTCTATCATAGATCCCATCCCTTGTGATGGTTAAGAAGCACTGATCATTTTCCTGTATTACTGTGGAGAAGTGGATTATCTGCAAGAAATGCCTTGTGTCCATTTCTACTCTTACTAGTTAGGCGTGCAGTTTTGATAAACTACCTCTCAACATCTCAGGGAATTAGGTTTAGGCCTAAAAGAAACCATATAATAGAATTTTGATGGAAGTGGAACAGAGGCCCACAGAGTTGTCCCAGGAGCTGTTGAGGTTGCTGGCCACGGACAGAGAGATTCCTGATCACTGTGTCGCTGCAGAATGATGGGAGGGCTGACTTTCATAGTCATCTTGCCTGTCCATGACATGCTGATCAGTTAAGATACCAACGTTCCTTATTTACAACCCGTGTTCTTGTTTGTGTGTGCCCAGGGGATATGAACTGAGTAAGCTGGGGTGGGGGAAGGTGCAGAGTGGTGGCAGTGACATTTGCCAGCCCTCTGTCACCACCTTCTCCACTAGAACACCACACATTGTGTCTTTCCACTGCAAGACTTGCTTTTAGTACCTGAGAGCAAATGAGTGGTCTTATAACCATTACCTGTAGTTTTCTGCCTTGAATAGTCGTTTTGTTCATGATCACGCTGGCTAGCAGCCATGTGCCAGGACGGTGCCCGCAGCTTTCAGCTGGAGCCTTACAGGGCTGTGCCTCTGTTCAACGGGCCTTTGCCTGGTGTCCCTCTCCTGCGCTGGGCTGAGGGCAGCTCTTGGCCATGTTTGCCTGTGCTTGAATTGTGATTCAAAATTGGCACAATGATATCACTTTGGTTTAAAAATAAGTTAAAATCCAAAAATATACTGTAAATTCCTAACTTCTGAAAATATTTCTGAAAATAGTACCCATCCCTATATATATATATATATAACACTGCATTATTTAAAGCAGTTTCATAAGTTAGAGACCTATTTCTGTGGAATGTTCCCAATTTGGCAAGTCAACCTAGGATAATTTTATTTATTTATTTATTTTTAATTTTTTTAAAGATTGGCACCTGAGCTAACAACTGTTGCCAATCTTCTTCTTTTTGTTTTCTGCTTTTTTTCTCCCCAAATCCCCCAAGCACATAGTTGTATATTTCTAGTTGTGGGTCCTTCTAGTTGTGGCATGTGGGACGCCGCCTCAGCGTGGCCTGATGAGCGGTGCCATGTCCGCACCCAGGATCCAAACCAGTGAAACCCTGGGCTGCCGCAGCAGAGCACACAAACTTAGCCACTCCACCATGGGGCCCGCCCCTAGGATGATTTTAACATTGCTGGAAAAGAGGGACCCCTTAGACTTCCTTTTTGAGCATATAGTCTTTCTTTGTCAGGCTTCGGGGTGCATGCTCCCTGGAAGCCATTGGTGATTTCAGGCCACGAGCTGGAGAGAATAAATCCGAGCGTATCTTGCTCTTGTTCTAGACTCGCTACTCCCAGTCTTCGGAGGGAGGGCCTCACTCTGGTATTTGTATGATAGCTATGATATTTGTAATGAAGGCACTGGTCATCCTTTTCTTTAAAAAAAAGTTATGAAAATAAATAGTACTGAAGCGTATGAAATGAAATGTAAAAGTCCTGGGTCTCCCCAGTACTTCTCCTTTGAGGTAATCGTAAATAACTCGTGTATCTTTCCAGATATTTTCTATGCAATTATAAGCATATACATACATACAGCTATACATCCATATACCTACATACACACATATATTACACACACACAAATAGAACATATGTTTAGTTTTTAGAAATACAAATGGAGTTTTACCATACATACCATTTTGTATCTTACTCTTTGCACTTAATGCTATATCAAGGCATCTTACCATGTTAGCACATGAAAATCTCAGATTTTTAGTGGCTGCATGCTATTCATCTGTATGGTTGGGCCATAATTTATTTAATGTGATGTCTGTTGATGGATGTTTAGGTTGTACCCACGCTTTTACTCTCAATCTTGTAGTGGATTTCCTCAGACGTATCTTACCCAATGCGTTTGGTAAATGAATATTCTCATTAGCTGAATCATATCTGGAGAACTATATTGCTGTATCTTTTTTTTTTTTTTTTTTTGGTGAGGAAGATTGTCTCTGAGCTAACATCTGTGCCAGTCTTCCTGTACTTTGTATGTGGGACACCACCACAGACTGGCTTGACAAGTAGTATGTAGGTCTGTGCCCTGGATCCGAACCGGCAAACCCCGGGCCACCAAAGCAGAGTGCGTGAACTTAACCACTATGCAACTGGGCCACCTCCATATATTGCTGTATTTTAAATATTAGTGATTTAGTAGATTTTAGCAGAGAATATTTATAATGTGGCCTAATGACTAACAAAAGATCTCCTTGAAAATGTACAAGAAACACATTTACATATGGTGGAAGTGTTATAGAAGCCAGTTAGGTTAATCTTATTATTTTCTAGGAGTTAATTCATGGTAAAATATGTTTTATAACATCAAATTAATGCACTATGAAGGGATTTAAGGGGGTGGCATTTTTTAATGAGTTGCCATAGTGGCAGATACTGAGCTGTGGCACATACATCATTAGAATGTACTTCCAGAGGTGGAACTAAAAAAGAATAATTTCTCATAAGAGGAGGTGAGAAATGTTGGGGGTGGATAAACTGTGTTCATAAGTGATTAAATGACAGCTTTTAAAAAATCACTAAAGAACTAGATGTATGGCTAAATAATAGAAAGGATCTGAAGGTACTTGTTTGCACAAAAATAGACAACCCATTTTAATTCCATGAAATGCGTACTAACTGCTGTTGAGAGTAAATCTTGATAGCATTAACTGACATGGCTCTCCTTAAATGGATCCTTAGAATTAGATACATTTGCTCTGAGTTCAGTTACATTTGTATTTCCGTTTATGCGCTCATCTCTATATCAGGTGTCTGATTAGTGGCATCTATGTCGGAAAAGCTGTGTGTCTCCCGTGAGGTGGGCCTTAGTGTTACAGTCCAGCTTGTTCCCAAAGGGGCTGCCACTCTGCCACCAAGAATGACCCAGTGTGTTGGCCCTCAGCAGCTCCAGCTTTAGCCCAGGACAAGTTTTCTTCTAGCTATGTTCTTCTTATATCTCATAACACCTGCTTCCATCCTCCTTCATTTGTGTAGACAGCAAGTATTTACAGCAGTTCTCCACTAGGGGTGATTTTGTGCCCCAGGGGATACTTGGCAAGGTTGGGAAACACTTTTGATTGTCATATGCTACTGGCATCTAGGGAGTGGAGGCCAAGAATGTCACTAAACCTGTTACAGTGCACAGAACAGCTTCCTTTGCCCCCAAGAGAAAATTATCCAGCCCGATAGTGTGAGGTTCTGAAACCCTGCTCTACACAGTGATGACTCATACTGAGGTCTCATTGTTATTTCATTTCTCTAGTGTATCTAGTTTATCATGTGCTGCACTTTTGCCAAAAACTGTATTGTTACACATTAAGTAACTAAGGGGACTGATATCATGGTGGACTGATGTTAGCATTGGGCTAGTTGGGAATCAGGAAATAGGAGTTCTAATATCTCACTATTGCCTCTTTAATTTGCTGTGGGACCTTTGGCAAGCCATTTAATACCTTTTTGTGAAATGAGTGCATTCGTCTGAGTTATCTACAGGGTCTCTCTAAGTGTTAAAATATCCCGTTATTCTGCCACTGCAAATAGAACTTTGAAGTGGGGTAAGGATGAGCAGTAGAAACGTAAGATGTTCTTTTAGATATGTCATCCATTGATTCTTTCTTTCCCCTACCACCAGACATACTTCTGTCATACAATCCTTGGCCCACTCTGCAGGCGCCCTGGCTTTTAAGATCCTGTGCTTTGAATCTATCTATCCAATTCTGAGAAGCTCTAATAACATAATAACATTTCAGCCTAGACATTTAGTTGTCTTGTGGCAGTCATATACAGCATTAGTTCATTCATGCAGCTCTCTTTAAATAGATGTTTACTGAGTGGTGATCTGTACAAAGTATTTGCTCCACACAATAAGCCTGAGGGAAAGCAGGAAAGGGCTTATTCTCAAATACAGACAAAGAGACTGCAGCTCAGAGAGATGCCCCAGATCACGTCGCTCCCTCGGTGACAGTGAGTTCCAGGATGGATGTCTCCTGGCTTACCTTAATTCTTGGAGGGAGCATCTTCCTTCTCACCAAATCACAGGACAGCAGGACCACAGCCAGTGGCACTGAGAGTTGAAACCTTTACTTATCAAATTGGAAAATGCATGCCCTCCAAATGGTGAAATCTCACAAAACAGACAAAAATCTCAGGAGTTTTAAATCCCTTCTGTTCCAGTTGCCTAAATAAGGTATCTCTAACGTGAAAGGTGTTAGTCCTAATCTGGTCTCTCTTTGGCAGCAGAATGGTAGACAAATGCAATTTGGATCTGGAGACTGGCATCAAATTCTGTCTCCTTCACTTGGCAGCTGTGTGACCCCAGGCAAGTTTCTTTTTCCTCTAAGTCTTCATTTTCTCATCTGTAAAATAGAAATTACTAATCCTTATCTTACAGGGTTGCTGTGAGCATCAGGTGAGATAATATATGTCCATGAGTCCTAGACTATTCTTCCTCTTGCCGTTTCTCTTCCTCCCCCTCCTCCTTGTCTCTTTTGAGGACAACATAAATTAGCCCAACTTTTTATTTTGCCAAGGAAAGATCTATATCACTAACTTCACAAATCTACCATCATTTCGTAAAAGAAAGGATATTTTAATATCCAAAATGGAAGAAAGACTAATCCCAAGATAACAAGCAGCCCTCCCTATTCACCAGTTTCTCACTTGGCCATGGACTGGTGAGAACTTGCTCAGGGCCTAGCGCGAGTCTATAGTCCCGTGCTCAGGACACTTTGACATCCATAGCGTATAAAGCACTGCTTCCTGTGCCCTGGTGCTTAATAGGCGACTGGAAAATGGTAAGAAGTGTTATTGATAACTATTGCTTAGAGATTATGATGCATGAAATTCAAGAGTTGCTACTTCCATTTCTAAAAATTCTGATATCTTTGGACGAGCGAATGAGTGGCCTCTTGTAGGACAACAGGGCTATTCTTTTCTGTGGATTAAATTTTCTCTGGTGGAGAGATTTCTGTAAGGTTTGTGGATCATATTTTTAGTAGATTATACTAAGCTTCAAGCTCAGTTAAATTGTCTCTTTGCCTTATAGAGTAAATCTTACATTAATGAGAAGTAACTTTGCCCTCTGTAACACTCTCATGAGTATTATGCCTTGCCGACCTGCTGAGTTCTTTTCTGTTTTCTCCATATTGTATCTGGTTGTTTATCTGAACCCCTAATGACTTGATTCTTTAAAATGTAGTAGATGTTGTTCACTCATCCTTTCGAGAAATGATTATTGAGCATCTACTATGAACCAGGCCCTGTGCTTGTCACTGGGGATACCCACTGAACAAAGCCGATATAGACCCTGCCTTCAAGGAGCTTTTATTCTAGGCACTGGGGTCGCAGTTGGAGGGGGTATAGAAGGGGTAGCTAGACAATAAAACAAAAAAATAAATAAGGTATCAGCTGGTGCTATGAAGAAAAGGAATGCAAGATAGGAGATGGCAGTGTAATTTAAGCACCATGACCAGGAAAGGCCTTTCTGACAGGTAACATCTGGGAGGATTTTAGTATTAATGGAGTAAATTAATATGTTTTTCTTTTGCTTTTAAAGTTAATTCTGTGATAAAGAGCCTCTTATATACTTTTCTCTGGAGGAGGAGGAAATGCAAATATCAGAAAAGAGCAAATGGAGAAAAAGTCATGTATTTACAGCACTATTTCCTCAAATTACAAAGCAAAAAGAAACAAGCAATAGGAACTGAGTGAAGTGGTTGCTTTGGACTTTATACCAAGAAATGAGCCAACTTTCTCAAAACATCTATTACTGCTTCTCCTCCATGGTAGCCTGGGTATCGATCCAAGAAGCATCTTTAAAGGTGTTAAATATTTATTAACACTGGAAAAAGTAAGTCTCATCCATGAGGTTGTTGTTTGGGACCCAAGAGTCTTGAAGAAAAGTACTGAGCACTCAGTGGTGGTTTATTTAGGAATATCTGCATATTTTCTGTTAAATGTTCCTGAATTTGAAATGCTTCTGAGCACAGCCCTATAGAATTAATTCCTTAAGATAACTCCAAAGTCAAAAAAGATGAATGAGGGGCCAGCCCAGTGATGAGTGGTAGGTTCACACGCTCTGCTTGGGCAGCCCAGGGTTTTGCTGATTTGGATCCTGGGCACAGACCTAGCACGGCTCATCAAGCCATGCTGAGGGGGCCGTCCCACACAGCACAACCAGAAGGACCTGCAACTGGAATATACAGCGATGTACTGGGGGGCTTTCGGGAGAAGAAGAAGAAAAAAAAGAGATTGGTAACAGATGTTAGCTCAGGTGCCAATCTTTAAAAAAAAGATGAATGAGTTATCTACTTTTAGCTAAATATTTACCTTTTGAGGCTAAAATGGTAGCATCCTTTTAAATAAGTTCTGTATTTCCAAAATGACTTTTCTAATGGCACACACCACCAGAGGACTGGAAGGAGACATCAAGAGTTTGCTCTAAAGTTCCTTTTCCTGACTCATGCTCCTTAGGGGTTTCTGTGGTTCTAGAATCAATTCACCCCTAAGAGGGAGTGGGCCTGGGGGAGCGTTGGGCTGCTGTTTCTACTAGCAGATGAGCTTGCTGGTAAGCTTGATTGTGCTAAGTGAGCCTCTTCAACCTCAATTCTCTACCTTAACTGCACATTGGCATCACCTGGGAGGAACTTTAATGATATTAATGCCTGGGACCCATTTCCAGAAGCTCTGATTTAATTGGTTTGGCGGGCAGCCCAGGGATCAGGATTTTTAAAAAGCTTCCCAGGTGGTTCTAATATGTAGCTAAGTTTTAAAACCACTGCCTTGGAGCAGTGCTTCTCAAAATGTGATGTGCATATCAATCATATGGGGATCCAGTTAAAATACTGATTCTAATTCAGTAACGTCTGAAATGGAGGCCAATGGTGTTTAAGTAAGGCTGTAGAGTAGGGGATGGCAGACTATGGCCTATGGACGAAATCTGACCCAAGGCCTGTTTTTGCACAGCCTTCAGGCTAAGAATGGCTTTCATAGTTTTAAAGTTTTTTTTAAAAAAGGAAGAAAGAAAAGAAAGCAAAGAAGAATATGCAACAGAGAACATATGTGGCTCTCAGAGCCTAAAATATTTACTATCAAGTTCTTTACAGAAAATATTTGCCAACCCCTGCTCTAGAAGAAGGACTCTTGATAAAGCTCCCATAACCGTTGAAAATCCCTTCTCAGTATTATCCCACTTTATGGGATGCCATGGGCTCCTTCTCTTCCTGTACTTAGGAATTTATTTCTATATAGAAGTAATAGCATAACTGGTAGAATTTGAGGCCCATGAATTTTTTGGTCATGGAATTGAACACAAATGTAAGTATTTTAAAAGAAATTTCTATTCTCTAATTACATTCTTTTTTAAATTCTTTGGTGATTTTATTGTCAATGTAGTACCACAAAGATGCATTTTCCTTGAATAAAAATTTCGTACTTTTACAAAAGGATTCCCAGGGCATGTAGATTCAAGAATCATTGAAGATTCCTCTTCAGATATAACAAAGTTCTTCTGTGCGAACCCAGGTTTGCCAAATACAATCTGACTGTAAATGAAAGGTTGATTTCAAGTGAAATGCTGAACAAGTGAAGTCTGTTTCTTCAGGGATCTGTTGTCTGTGGGTAAACAAGAGGTAGTGTGAGTCTAGAAAATGTAAGTGAGGAGCTGAGGACCATAGCAAGATAGTGGCAGAACTGGAGCTGGAACTTGTTCTCCTCATTTGATCCCTAGTTCATACTTTTTTCACATTCTGCTCAAGAACTAATATTATGACTAAAATGCTTGACAGTGTAAAAGGGCCAGTTTAAAAACCATCACAGATATTCCTATTTCTTTTCTCATTGTGTTCATGTTTTCCTTTAAAACCTTGATGATATTTATAACAGCTGCTTTCAAATCCCTGCCTGCTAATTCCATCATCTCTGTCATTTCAAGATCTGTTTGTCTTGACTGATTTTTCTCCTGCTTATAGGTTACATTTTCCTACTTGTTCTCATGTCTAGTGATTTTTACTGGATGCTGGACTTCATGATATTACATTGTTGAATGTCTGGATTTTGCTGTCTTTAAAAAGTACTGAAGTTTGATTGAGTAGGCAGTTAAGTTATCTGCTGATCAAGGTGATGGTTTCAAGGCTCTTTTTTTAAGCTCATTAGGGAGATTATGGCTGGTTTAACTTACTACTAAGGTGTGGCCTTTCTGGGTCTTTACTGAACATCCCAGGTGTTCAACAAGGTCCCTCCACTCTGGCATTAGAACAGGCATGTCTCCCCGCCCTGCGTGAGCTCTGGGAGTTGCTCAACTCAGCTCCCTTGCTTTGCCTGGCTTTATGGAGTTTCTCTCTAAGTAGCACAGCTTGGTGTTCAGTGAGACTCAAAAGAGTCCCTGAGCCAATTTCTGGAGCTCTTTCTTTGTGTAGCTCCCTTCCCCTTCTCTCAAGGACTCTGCCTCGCAGATTTCAAGTACCTCAGACTCCGCTCTTGGTCTCCTCAGTGAAGAGACTGCTGCCCTCTGCTTGGATTGCCCTTCCCTGCACTGTGGTCTACAAAGTGCCTCAAGGCAGAGAGTTGGGGCAATTGTAGGCACATCTTACTTATTTCCCTTCTCTCAGGGATAAAAGTCCTATACTACCTGTGTCCAATATCTGAAAACAGTTGTTTTATACATTTTCTCCAGTTTTCTAGTTGTTTACAGCAAAAGGGCACATCTGGTACCAGTTACTTTGTCATTGCCAGAGGCTATTTCTTTAGTTCTTTTTACCCCCAATATTTTTTGGTAGTAAGTAAGGGCAGGGATCTTGTCCCCATTTTGTAGGTTAGGTGACACAGAGTTGCCAAGAGTGAGTAAGAGGCTTGAAATCACATACTGAATTGGTGGGATGGCAGGAACCCTGGGTCCCATGACCTGGCCCTGCCCCACTTAACAGGATCCCACCTGTAGACCTAAGCACACCAGTGGGTGTTACTGGTTACCCCTGGCAGAGATGAGAGAAACTAAATAGGATGGTGGTAGAAGAATGGGGTCAGAGGAAGCTCTGCAGCTGTGTATCAGGAGAGAAGTTGGAGCTGCTGTAGTAACCCCAAGAGTCACTTCAGATATCACTAACTGTCACCCATAGTAATATTGAAATAATAGCCAGCATTTACTCTATCCTTTCCACAGTGCGGAGAGCCTTCAGTGTTTATCTCATTTCATCTTTATTCTCTACCTAAAGAGGACACTATTATCCCTATTTAACAGGTCAGGAAACTGAGGCTTGGAAAGGCAAAGTTATCTGCCCAGAGATGCAGCTAGTATGCCGCAATGCTGAGATTTGGACCCAGATCTGCAGACTCCAGCGCTTGTGCTCTTACTCATTGCGGTTTACCATCAGGGGTTCCTTTCCCTGACTCATTTTTATTGACTTGCCTAATACTTTTCCCCCTTCCACCTCATTCCACCCCTTCAGGAGTACCATTATTTTCTTCTGACTTTAAATCAAGAGATGCCAATTATAGGAGAAATTGAAAATACAGAACATTAGAAGGAAAAGAAATAATCTATACTATTACCCTTATCTATTATTTCCAGTCCCAAACTTTGCTTATTAAAGGTAATGACCACCTTTATAACTGCTTTGCCTTCATCACTTATAGTAAGTACTCAATGAATGTTATTGATTTCAGGCATTGCAGAAACTACATAGAATATTTAAAACATCATGTAACTTGCTAAGACAGTCACACCTTTGTGTTTATGCCTAAAGAACTACTGGGTTCCAGCAGATACAGAAGGAAGACTTGACAGTCTTTTTAAGTCCTTCAGGTATATGCCATGTTAAGTTTCTTGGCTCTTAGAGCTCCTTGTACCTGCTGTACCCATAGGCACTCAGCTGATACCCTTTGATTGATTGAAAGGCCTTCAGAGACCTCTCAGTGCATTTATTCATCAGATTGTTCAGCGAGCAGCTATTATATGCCAGGCCCTGTGCCAGCTCCTGGGGTGAGGTGTGAGCTGGATGCAGTCTCTGCCCCTTGGAATTTACCATCCAGTGATAGAAAACCTAAGAAACCAGCCTCTGAAGTGTTCAGATTGGAAGACATCCTCCCACAGTGATATTTTCACTAGGCCAACTCAGAGTTGTTTGTCATGAGAAGGTTTAAAAAAGCATAGTTGTGAAAGACCAGGTAGAGTTCATAAAGAAAAGAAGGGAAAATGTTACTTCAGGTTGATGTTAAATGGAAACTGAGCCCGCTGCCGTACTGTCTCACAGGGGAAAGCTTTTATTTATGTCTCCTTTGGTCATTTCTTCTCATCTCCAGGTTTGATGTATAACTTTAGCCTGGGCCTTTGATTTACAGTGTCCTGGAGAAAGAAACCAGGGATGACAAAGGCCGCAGCTACAATCCTGATGTATCGTCCTAGATCTGGAGCTTTCTGACAGCTACAAAGAGGATTCCAGCAGGCTGGTCAGGAGAGCCTACCGGGAAGGCAGACACCCTAAAGCCCCATAAAATAAAGAGTTTCCCACTCCTTCTTTGAAATACACAATTTGCTTGGGTATTGGAGGTTATGGCAGCAATTTTTAGTCCTTTGAAAAATCTTTTACTATCTGAGTTTCATCAACTGAGAAAATAAAAAATATGGATCCCTCAATTATAAATATATTGAATAAAGGGCTTTAAAATTATGTGGAAGTCTGTGACCAACATCTTTTGATCCTCTAAAATATAGTTTGGTAAAAACTTTGTTATAGCATACTGGATATTGAAGGATACGGAGCTTAGTTATCTATTGAGAGTAATAACAAATTACCCCAAAACTCAGTGGCTTAAAACAACATTTGTTGTCTCACCGTTTCTGGGAGTCATAAATCTGGAAGTGGCTTAGCTGGGGAGTTCTGGCTCAAGGTCTCTCATGAGGTTGCAGTCAAGCTGAAGCCTTGACTGGAGCGAGATGCAGTGCTTCCAAGAAGATTCACTCATGTGACTCTTGTCCGGAGTCTTCAGTTCTTCTCCACATGGCCCTCTCCACAGGGCTGCTGGGTATCCTCAAGACACTGCAGTTGACTTCCCCCAGAGTGAGTAATGAGACAGAGAGCAAAACAGAAGCTCACTGTCTTTTTATAGCCTAGTCTCAGAAGTGACAGACATCACTTCTGCAGTATTCTATGGGTCACCCTGACCAACCCTGGTACAGTGTGGAAGGAGACTACACAAGGATGTGAATACCAGGAGATGGGGATCCCTGGGGGCCATCTTGGAGGATGGTTACCACGTGGGCTATTAGTCAGGCAAAATTTCATTTAAAAGTTCATCATGTTGGCTCAGGAGAGCTGATATTTACTGCTTTTGTTGTCCATTTTCTTGCGAAATATAGGGTGACAACCTAGCACTATGGGGCTGTGTGTGTGTCTCTTAGTCCCAGCAATTGGATAGTTCCTTATCATACTATAAGGCCAAAGAGCTGACACCTGAGAGGCAAGGATCGATCACCAAGAGGACTTCTTTTTTTAAATATGAATGAATTCTTTTTTTTTTTTAAGATTTTATTTTTCCTTTTTCTCCCCAAAGTCCCCCGGTACATAGTTGTGTATTTTTAGTTCTGGGTCTTTCTAGTTGTGGCATGTGGGATGCCGCCTCAGCATGGCTTGATGAGCCATGCCATGTCCGCGCCCAGGATTCAAAGTGACGAAACCCTGGGCTGCCGAAGCAGAGCACGTGAACTTTACCGCTCGGCCATGGGGCTGGCCCCCAAGAAGACTTTTAAGTTTGGATGAACAAATGTCAACCTGAACAAGACCAGGGAGCCAGGTACATGGGAAAAGCCTCTTCTTTGTCCAATGAAGGGGGCACTGGCCGGGCTCAAGGTGCAGGAAATCTGAGGAGGGACATCAGTGGAACATCCTGGGAACACCTCAAAGCTGTGGTCTGGGGCACCTTTTAATCCTCATTTTCCAAAAAGGGAGAGAAAGGGATCCAGTGCTAGGCTCCTGGGAAGGCCCTTCCTTTATTCTCCCCCATAGCAGACCTGGGGTCTGGTCTTGAGCAAGTCAAATGCTTGCTCTGGACCTTAAATTCCTCATCAGTAACAAAGTGACTGGGCTAGAAAGAAAGGGGATCAGCACAGTCCTTCCTTGGTCATGTTGCGACTGCTGTCTTCCTCTGAGGAGTCACCTGGGCATTCAAATGGAAAAGCTGCTGGTTCCCAAATGTCATTTGTATTTCAACTCAGAGCTCTACAACTAGCCTGTGCTATGGCGTGCGAGTGGAGGTGCCTGACAATCCCACAGTTTCTTCCGTAACAAGTGCATCATCAGAGGGAGTTACCAAAGTCCCCTGGACATAATGAGCAGTGTGCGATTTGCTTATTTGCATTCAGTACTGCGCTTTGAAAAGGCTTGTGGTTGTTATAAGGTTAATAGGTTATCCGTGGAAAAGCTAGAAGAACTTAAAGAAGAAAGTGGATAAAGAAGAAACTCTAGGAGGAAAAGGGTGGAAAGAAGTTAGGATGGTCTTCAAATACCTACCGATTTATTTTCTTACAGCTGTTAACATGTGTTAGCTTTGGTTGGTGGCTACATGGGGTTTACTGTATTTGCTTTTGTGTGTTTGAATGTTTCATAGTTTTTAAAGGATGCTGAGAAGAAAACAGTCTCCTTTTTAAAACCTGGCGATAATCATTAATTTTTACCGCTTTTGTGATTTACTTTGAGCTATTTTGTTTAACCAAATAAGGATCATACTCTATGTGTAATTTTGCATGCTGCTTTTCTTCCCTTTGTAGGATAGGTTCCTATAAATGGAACTTCTGTGTCAAAGGGCCTGCACATTCCCAAATTTGTGAGGTAACTGCTGATAACACTCCAAAAGGCTGTACCAAAATTGTCTAAAAATGCCTGTTTTCCCACATTCTTGCTGACATGGGTGAAAAACAAGAACTCATTGTTCTGGTTTGTGTTCCTCTGATTATTAGTAAGCTTGAGCATCACCCTATGCTTTCATTAGACATCTTTATTTATTCTCCCGTGAATTACCTGTCCATATTGTTAGCTCTTTTTTTTATTGGTTTAGTTGCTTTTCTACAAAATTATACTCTCCACCCAGATTCTCTCGTTGTTACCATTTTAGCATATTTGCTTCATCATCTTCTCTCTGTTTATTATTTTTCTCTCTTACTCGTTTCAGTCACTGTAGACATAATGCTCCTTTACCTGTAAATACTTTAGTACAGTGTATATTTCCTAAAAACAGGGACATTCTCTTATGTAAGTACAGTACTGTTATCAAAATCAGGATCAACCAACCTTTATACAGAACTTTTATCTGATCCACAGACCTGATTCAGTTTTTGCCAATTGTCTCAATTTTATTTAAATGTTATACTGTGAGCCTTTTCTTATATCATTTAAATTTTTAAAAAGTCATTTTTAATGGCTGGAAACCATTCCGTTATATAGATGTGCCATAATTTATTAACCGTTTTTGCTGGCTATTATTATTTTTACTCTTTTACATAATGCCGCTGTGACCATAGATGTCTCACAGGTTTTGTGTTGCATTCTGCTGACACACACACCAGAGCTGGCAACTCTGAGAAGATGCATGTTTATTGTGTGTGTTGGGGGGGTACTGGCTCAGCTCTTCGGATCCCTTTGAATAATATCCAGACCGACCTCCTCCTCTCCTTCCCCCACTTTTTCTCCTTCCAGCTTCTCCTGCTTCTGATGGTAGGATCATTTCCGATTTCTGCTGGGAAACTCATTTTTCATGTGCCATCTTCTTTCAGCCAGGCAGGGTTTGGGTGCCCGCACTGTTGGGTTTCACACTCTGTCTTGCCTTTGTACCTTCCAGACGTTCCTCCAAGTTGTCATCCACTGATGGCGCCCTCTCAGCCTTCCAGCATGTAGTGGATTCCTGTGTACACACTTAGATATTCTGAGCCTGGCTGCTGATTCTTTCTTTAGAATAGACTCCTGACAGATAAATTACAGAGTCAAAGTATTTGAGTCCCATGGCCCTCTAGGATAATGACACCTGTTTATCTTCCACCCACCAGGCTGGGAGGGGGCTCATCTCCCTGCATCCTGGCAACATGCACTCATTCCACAGGAATGGAAACTCACTGCGTGTCCTCACTGAGGATATAGTATGGGTACGAAGTGTCATCTCATTGTTTTAATTTGCATTTCTTTGCCAATGAAATGCATTATTTTTTAATTTGTGGTAAAACACACGTAACATAAAATTTATCATTTTAACCATTTTTAAGTTTACAGTTCAATGGCATTAAGTACATTTGCCTGTTGTGTAGCCATCATCACCATCCATCTCTAGAACTTTTTTATCTTCCCAAACTGACACTTTGTACCCATGAAACACGAGCTCACCATTTCCCTCTTCCCCCAGCCCCGGCAACCACCCTTCTGCTTTCTGACTCTATGGATGATATGCAATACTTTTTTAGATGTATTGGCCTCTCACGTTTCTTTACCTATTAATTCTTTGAAAATGTCCTTAGCCTATTTTTCCTATTGGGGCATTGGTAATTTTCTCAGTGAGTAGGAAGTGTTCACTAGGGAAATTTTGAGTGAATGGATCAAGGATTTTTAGTTTTTTAAGCATGGTTAAAAGGTTAGTAGTTTTACTCTCCCTGGTCTTGATTCCTGAGAATTTCCTTTGCTCCTTCCTGGCTGCTAGGTCAGGTTTCCCAGCTATTTCCTCTCCTTAGAAATGGGCTTGACATTTTTAATAGCTTTATTGAGGAATAAATGACAAACATAATTGTCTATATTTAAAGTGTGCAATGTGATGATTTGATATACACGTACATTGTGAAATGATTATCAAGATCAAAGTAATTAACACATCCATCACCTCACATAGTTAACTGTTTGTGTGTATGTTGGTATTTGTTGAGAACACTTAAGATCAAAAAATGCCTTTGGCTTATGGTGTTTATACAATTATAAAACCAAAACAATAAACAATAAAACTAATAAATTAACAGCATTAATTTAATGTTATGCACTATATCGTTTTGCTGAAACTCACAACAAACTTCAGCTCACAACATGACTATGAACCTGCAGTGGCAATAGATGAATAAATAAATCACTAAAAGAGAGAGGGAGAAAGAGAGAAGGAAAGAAAAAGAAAAGGGCTCGGCAGTTCTTGGCCTGGGAGCGGGGCGGCCCGGTGGACTTTGGCGCCCCCACTGGTCCAGCCTGAGGCTGTTGTTGCCGGGTCTAGAGGAAGCAGGGTCTTATCTGCCTCTTCTAAGGATCACTCTATGAGCCCATAACTTTACTTCTTGCTTCTTATTTTACTGAGAAAAGCCAAACAAGAGAAAAAAAGCTTTCTCATCCCCGACCACCTGCCTTGGTCCCCAGGTGCCCCCATCTGTTAGAGTGGGTGAATTGTCTTTGCTCCTGTTTAAGGCCAGTCCCTCCACTTGTGGGCAGTCCCCGTCTCCTCTCTCCTGGTCACGGGCATCACACTTCCAGTTATCTCCTCTCTCCTGCATTACTGATGGTTCCCTCTCGACTTGTTCATTCTTAGCAACATAAAACGTACTGTAATATCTCCCATCTCAAAAAAGAAATCCTCCCTTGACTCACATTGCTCTTCAGCTACAGCTCCATTTCTCTCTTCCTTTTTATAGCAAAGGGCTGTGAAAAATACATCTAACTTGGCTAGACCCGCTGTCTCCATTCTTACCTTCCCAATTTCTCTCCAAACCACTCCAGCCAGGCTTTTGCCTCTCCTCCCACCCACCCTCTACCCACCCCTCCACACACTTACCACTGCACTTGTTATGGGCTTAGTCATATGGCCACACCTGGCAGCAAGGGAGGCTGGCAAAGGCAGCCTAGCTGTGTGCTCATGGAAGAGGCTATCAGAATTGGGGGGACAGGTAGTGCAATGTGAAGGAAAAAAGGGAGACACTCTCAGAGCTACTACTTGCAGTAGAATGGAGCAGGATGTCAATGTACCCTCTCCTCTATGTCAGCCATAACTGAGGAATTTCAGGAATCACAGGCAGTTCTGAATAACACAGGCCCTGCCCACAGGGGCAAGCTGCCCTTTGTAGAGTCAGCATGGAGGAATAGACCAGAAAGCGCGCGTCCTGCAGGCAGCCGGCTCCCAACCTTGTCTTTAGAAGATGAAGGTTGCTTTTTTTTTTTCATGTAAAGAATTGAATTCTTTATTGTGAAATCCATAAATGTTGCTATTCTATATTCCTATCCAGGAAGGCAATTTTCTCCTATATCATTGTTTTGTTTTGTTTTAATGAACAATTTGAATTCTATTGCATGAAAGGTCTACAAATGGACATTTGTTAACCAAGCAAAATACATAGATACCTGCTTTAAAACTTGCACTTAAGATACCAGTGTTACTGCACAAAATTGGGACTCTCTTGCCCAATGCACATAAAGAGCCAATTATTATGGCATCAGCTTTTGGGAAAAGGAAACAGCTCTATTGCAAAATCAGTCTACAAGGAGACAGGAGGCGTGGGCCCTCAGATCTGTCTCCCTGATCCAGGGCTTGGGGCACAATTTATGGGATGAAAGGCAGGGCCGTCTGAAGCGTGGAGATAGATGACTGGAGGAGAGAAGTGATGTAATTGATGATCTGTGCAAGTGTAATCAAGCTTCACGGCTCCTCACAGGACGCATGTTCACAAACGGCGGTGTTGGTGTGATCTGAGGGTGGAGCTTTCAGCCCCTTGATGTCGAAAGGGACACTCGTCGGGCATTTGCACAGGCCCAATTGATGGATTGGTGGCCTCAATTGGCCTGAACTGGACAAGGGGGGGCATCTCAGTTCCTGAAAGACAGCTCTTAGTTACTCTGTTGATCAGGTGAGGTCAGCTGAACTGCTCCTAGTAGGCCCATGGTTACACCAGTGCACGTAGCTGGTTCATTAGTAGTCATGCAGATTGCATCTTTAAGGGGAAAAGGTACCCATGGAACAATTTTATGGTGAAATCTCCAATTTTCTACAATGTGCATTGACGTTTGTGTCTTCTCAATTTTATTTGAAGATGCTAAAATTTAGGTTGCCTTTTCCAAATCCTAATGTTCGGATTGCACTTTTCAAGTCTAAGGATGTGGATCAATTCTTGTGGCCCGTATACATCCCTTGACTGCCATGGTCATCAGAGGCCCTCACTTCCTTTTCAAAACCACTGGATGGTTGAGTGTGTGTAAATGGGGGAGTAAATCCCTCTTGTGGAGTCTTTAAAGATGATTGCAACAGAGCCACAGAAATTGCACTTGGAGAGGCATATGAAAGGAAAGGATTTATTATGTTTACAGGTCTTAGAGGAGGCAGGCCACACAGGGGGCCACAGGGGAGGAGTACCCGGGGAGCAGACTCAACCAAGCAAGTGGGGAACCGAGAGAGCGTGAGCACCTGCAGCAAGTGCCTTTACTGGGGTCAGGCCCTATCCCCACACAGGCAAAAGGCATGAGAAGATTTTATTGATGTATCTGAATGTCACTCGGTCACAGTCAGGGGCGGGCCAGAAGGGAGCTTGTAGCAGGGACCAGCTTTATCACAGCCGTGCGCCTGGTCGCCCACAGCCTGTTTGTGGGGATGCTGAGGCATCAGGGAAATAGGAAATTTTTAAAACTGACAATACACCTAGCTAAACCACATCCCTTCTAAAGTACTTTATTGAATCTCTCCTGGTAAACTCCAAAGAGAGGGTGTATGCCTTTAAAACAAATTAACAGTTTGAACCTGAAAGGATAAGTATTCGCCATAGTTTCAGCTTTTCTTGGCTCCTGTTAATGTGAATGTAGGGAACATCACTGATTAACAAGCGTCATCCACCAGCTACCACGTCTTGCATGGAAAAGCTGCGTGTACACGTAATCATGGCAACCTGCCTCTGATATCAGGGGAACAACTGCAGAAATGGACCATTCTCTATAGCCCCGTCTTTACTGCGCATGGGACCCAGCATGGGCATATTCAGGAAGAACAGAATAAGGCAGAGGCTGGTCAATACGGTCAGTAGCTATTATCGAACGCCCGCTGTGTGGCTGCAGGCCCCCAAATGACGTGTGTAAGAGCTTGTTATTGGATTGCTCATTATAGCCTCGGCTAGGCTGGCATGCTTGACAGCCCCCAGTGCAAGTGAAGAATATTTGAGTCTGACTAGGGAATATTTTCCCTTCCTCTCTTTCTCCTTAAGGAAAGGGAAATGATTGCTATGGGAGTTATTTTTGATATTAACAGGAATGTGTTGGCGTTGGCCTGCTGGCCAAAGGAAGACAGCCTGAGTTACAATGGTGAGATGCCATTTAGGATGTCATGAGACATGCCATGCAGTTGTTACATGTCTCTGGCACTCCCAGAGCACTTTCTAGAGCATTGTTGTGTTCATGGTCTGGTCTGCTGAAAGAGACCTGAAACAAACATTATTGAGCAATGTTTTCCTTATGGTATAAGTTTGCATTCCCAGAACTGGTTATTATGCATTTGACTGTGTGGGAAGCACAATTTGCATTTTCTGGATCACTAGGGGTTGTCATGTGAGTGCCATCAGAGACAATCCTGAGCCTGGAGGACAGAAGCATCTGCCCGCAGAGCGCAGGGGAGCGTTGCTGCCCTGTGTGAGTGGCCGGAGGCCAGGTGGCATCAAGGGCTTTTCTTTACCTACAGTGGGTGTGAACTTGGCTGCAGGTTATTTTTCTCTGCTGTTCAGGTTTTGCTTTGGTTCTCTTTTGTTGGTCTGTGATCAAGCCATTTATTATTTTTTGATGGTAACAAAATATAATTAAACTTTATTGTCAAAGTTCCTACAGGAAAAATTATCTAATTTTATCAACTCTAACCACAATCCTCCTTTTCTCATGTTGAAATAACTATTTATATGATATGCTTTTTGAGAATGTGAGGTTTCTTAGGAACGTAATTATGGTTTGATAGCAGAAACAACTGTAATTTATTTGGACATGGTCAGTTTTTTGGGAAAGTTCTGCCATTCTGATACCTGCACAAGATTCAGCATTGTCACTGAGCAGAGTTTGTATAGGGCAGCAAGATTTTCTCCAAGTAGCCTTACTTCAGCAATCTACACAGATGATTTTCTGAGAGTTGTCATCACCAGGGCCTTGCCGCCTCCAAGATCTTGAATTCTGAAGTCCCCTTCTGTGCCCCTGCCAGAGCGGTCAGTCCTGCACAGAGGTTGAGAATGTGACTCTGTCCTAGACATCCCTGGGTTTGAATCCGAGCTTCATCGCTTTCTAGCTTAGGACCTTGAGCAAGTCATTCAGCCTCTCTGTGCCTCATTTTCCTCATCTGTTAAGTGGGATGCCTCATAGGCATCTTTTTTAAGGTTATTAAACGTCATTTGTGACCTTTTGCTGTAAGAGTCAAATGAGCTATGTTAAAGCCTGTGGAATAGTGCCTGGCCCATGGTGGGTTTCACATAAGTGCTGTGGTCTGTGGCTAGTCTGTTGTTCCATCTTCCCCCTCTCCCTACTCTTCACTGTCATCATGACCGTCTGTCCCCTAGTCCCCGCGTGCTCCCATAGGCATCTCTCTCTTTGCATTTGCCTCTAATAGCTTCATTAGCCGCCCCCTGATGTCCTTGCTGCATGACTGTATTAATGCAGGTGCTGGTGGGAAACAGGTAGCACAGTCGAGCCACGTAATTGGAGGAAGGCTTAATAAGAGATTGTGTACGAAGGTGTGGGCAGGTGTGAGGAACCACAGGGGGAAGCACAGTAGTCTACAGGCCTAGCACTACCAAGAGAGCACACTCACAGGAGCCGTGATGAGTGGGCTGCCTGACAGGAGCTGTGAGCTTGGTGGAGGTGGAGGGATGTAGCCAGCCCATGGCAACTACCCAAGAAGGGAGCCAGGGAAGTAAATAGTCCAATCTCACCTTTCTCCCTCCTTGCATCTCCTGCCAGCCCTCCCCATAGTTCCCAACTCCAACACAGAGGGCAAGGTGCCCATCGATGCAGTCTATTTAATCAACCTCCCAGGGCAGAGCAGGGTGGAACCAGGTAGAGAGTGGATCTAGACCAGAGGGTAGGTGGAAAACATCTGCACAGTGCCCTGGGTACTGCTGGTCTACAGCCCCCTCAGCCTTGAGACATGATGGCTTTTGGTCTGGCCCACGCCCGTAGGCCCTCCTGCCTCTGCCCCCATGCTGCTCTGGTCTCCTCCCCTGCCACTCAGCCAGTCTGTAGGCTGCTCATCAAACACACCGTGACCTTTATGCCTCTTTTCAACTTTTCATGCCCATTCCCTTCCCCAGGAGTTCCCTTCTCTCCTTTTAGGCCTGGAGAAGTACTACAGATTCACAGGATCCAGCCCAAATATGCTTGTTCTCTGCAGTCTCGCCCTGCCTCCAGTTAGATTTCCTTACAGACTCATTACGGTGCGTTTCATGTTGTGGTCTGGAGGGTGGTTTCGGGGACTGCTTCCTCTGCAGACTAGATCATCCACTCTTTGAGGATTGGAGACCACACCATACTCATCTCTGCATTCCTTTGTGAAGCTTCCAAATGGTTGAAATAAAAACAAGCACTCAAAAAAATTAGTTGTATTGACATGGCTAATGGAAAGATATGATAAATATCACTTACCTGGCTAAAGATGGCGTTAGTTATGAACAATGGATTGAGCATATTTAACATTGGTGAACTCTATCACATGTTGTACATAACCAAGTCAGTCCCTGACCCCTTCCCCCACATCCAGATTTAGTTGCTGTCATATTCTCTGCAGGCACCCTATACGTCACTCTTTAGAATTTATCTGTGGAGTTATTTATTCCTTGTTTTACCTCCTCTTCTAGATCTTTAGCTCCATGAGGGCAGGGACCATATCTGTGTTGTTCATCACAGAGTCTCCAGACCTTAGAACAGTCTATGGTACATCATAGATCCTTCACAAAGATATGTTGAATGAATAAACATATTGATCACAATGCTCCATGACATGTCATGACCTCAGCAGGCCAGCAGAGTGGGGATTTTAGGTGCCATGGAAGGGCCTATGAATTCCCTTTGCATGCCCCTCAAGTCATTCCTTACTGCTTGAAGGAGTCATTTCTTTATGTCCCCACTCTCCTGTCGGCAGAGCAGCCACCCTTTCCACTTGTATGGGAGCAGGTCTTATACCAAGAACAACTCCCCTTTTCCTTCAGTCTCCATAGAGAATATAATATTTGGAGAATTATCATTTTTCTGAAGTTATTCTCTTTCTCATTTCTCTTTCCTCATTGTGTTTATTTGTAGTTTCTTAACCTGCTGGTGCCAAGTAAAATGTATTCAATTGTTATTTGGACCATTTCAAACCTATTCAGTAATTTTAAAAATGTGTATTAGGCACTACCAGGTCTTAGAATTGAAAACTGGCGTCATTTTATATTGTTCAGTATTGTGATAGTCTAACCATCTTTTATTATGAATGAATGACTTCAGGGAGTTCTTTTTAAAGGTCACAAATGATGTTTAATAACCTTAAAAAAGATTACTTTTTGGAAACAGGAAGTCGCAACACAGCCTGGAAGCCTTGATTTATTTAAGACCCACCGTTGCTCAATGATCTTTTCATCTGCTGTTTTTCTGAGGCTTAATATTCTGGAAAAAAAAGTTCTGGAAAGGAAATTAAACTTGGGGTTTGAGATAACAGGGCTCTTGTGAAGCTTACATACTGGAGACATTAGGAAAAGATCCTGATCAAAAAAAAGAGGAAAGAGCAATTAGTTTGGAGGGACGGTCTAAGTAGGATTGCCTAAAGTGAAAACCTGAAAAAATTGGACAGATGGACTTCATAAACTAGAGAAGATTAATTCTGGGGCCACGTTGTAACAGGTTTTTACTGACGCATCTGTTGCAAACTAATTGCCTCTTCTCTGCCTGATAACCAAAGTTTAGGTTTAGAGGTTTTGCATTAGAAGCAATTAAAAGCTCAACACTGTCATGCTTTTCATTAATTTTCCAGGGAGTGGTTGAGTTTATATGGATAATTTGATTTATTTTGAAGATAATTGTAATTATAAGTTGTGTTTTACCAGACAGCTTGTCCTTTATAATATAATTTGCCTTTAACTACAATATAATTTCTTCTGCCCTTCGTGGTTAAAAGCCTCTTCTTTAGGAAAAAAAATAAGCATAGGCAATATCTATGAAAATAATATTTTTCAGGTAAATGAAAAGAGAATGGTTTGGGAGCTCTTAATCTTGGATGATAGAAGATGAGACTTGGGGCAGGCCTGATACAGGACACCAACATTAGAGCTTGGAACAGGCAAAAACAGAGATGGGCCCTTCATTCTCAGAAAAGCTATGCCACCTATTTGCAATGTTTCTAAGAGCTGAACATTTGTCTATCCCACAACCCAGCAGTTCTACTCCCAGATACGTACCCAACAGAAATGCATCCGGATGTTAGTGGAAAGACAAAGACTGAATAGTCATAGCAGCACTAATGGTAACAGCCCTAACTAGAAATTCCCAAATGCCCATCATCAGCAGAATGGATAAATAAATGGTCATGTGTTCATACAATGGAATACCATACACCATTGAAAATGAACCAACTGCTGCTCTACACAACAACAGGAATGAGTCTCACAAACATGAGGTTGAGTGAAAGAAGCCAGATACCAAAGGGCACCTAGTGTATAATTCCATTTATGTGCAGTATTAAAGAGACAAAGCAATCTAGGTGTTAGAAGTGGGAATGACAGTAACCTTGAGAAGGGTAGTCACTGGAAGCGGGGACAAGAAGGGCTCTGCAGTCCTGATGCTGTTCTGTGTCTTGATCTGGGTGTTGGTTATACTGGGTGTGTTCAGTTTGTGAAATTAATAGAGCTGTGATTTAGGCACTTTCCTATACATATATTATAACTTAATACAAAGTTAAAAATATATTAATTTGGAAATAAGACGCCACTATAATTTTCAGGCTGACTCATTAGAAAAGGCAGAAGTTTACAATGATGCTTTGACAGAAGGTTCAAGGGCACACAAGCACTGCCCCGTCTTTAAGCTGAACCACATTACCTACCAAGAGAGACCACGGAGATGCTTCAACCCAGCCGTGACCTTTTTGTGGAGAACCATGGGAGCTTTATCCAAATCCCCTTTTCCTTTAGGGACCAGCTCTGTTTTCCTGGTTCAGTGAAATCTTTATGGCAGCTCTGACCTCTGTTCTCTATCAGCTCTGATAACATCCATCATCAAAAGAATTTAGCAGTTCATAGTGCTCTAGGGGTTTTATTTCTTTTGATTCTTTCTTGACTGCAAGTTTGTCAAGACCAACAGCCCCACCTTTCATCTATCCATCCAGGGTCAGGCACTTGGTGGACATATAATAACTATTTGACAAATGACTGTCACCCTTGAAGAAATAGGAAGATGAACAGAGGCCCTGCCTGAGGCAGAGCAGGCTTTTGCTTTTAAGTGGCAATAGTTTGTGTGGCTTCCTTTGAGTAGTCTCAATTGGATTTCTCTAATCCCTTTGGTATCTCTCTCTCTCTTGAAAAATTTTCTTGTTTACATGTTTATTGCAGAAGATTGGGAAATATGAAAAAGCACAGAGAAGAAAAAGATAACCACCCATAATCCTTCCACTCAGAGAGAAACTCTTTTACTATTTTACTATATTTTCTTTTGCTTTTCTTATAACGCCTTTGCTTTCATGCTCCCTGCCCTTCTCCGCCCTTTTTCGTCATTTCTTAATGGTAATGGAAGTGAGTCTAGGAGAGAAACTTCTCCATAGTTTTAAAGGATTCTTGGGTAGGGTAGAAACTGTGCATGTTTCGGTTTTCTGCTCGGTTTTCTTTACTCTCCATATGTGAAGTGTAATTTAGATTAAGAACTGGGCTTTCATGCTTCGCTACAGAATAGTCTGACAGAATATGTAACTCAAGCTTGTCTTATCCACTGCTTAAATTTTTGAGATTAGCTTGGCTGGTGGATACATTATACTTTTTTTATACTAAAAAAGACTTGGAGCTCTTCCAGGAGAGAACCATTCTGCTTACTAATATTATTGTCCTCAATCTCATCCTGAAGGCAGGATGAGGTCTTTTGATCTCTTAGACTTTAACATCTTTTTGACCTTAAAATCCCATTAATCCTGGTTCTCTGCCTAAGAATCTTAACAGAAGATTTGCCCCTCCTGGTAGAGATTTCTAGGCTGTCCAAGGCTGTGCTGCTCTTTACGTTCCTGGAACGACATGCTAATCACCTTCCCTTCACCACTGCTATGTGGCTGATGTGTCTGTCCTCCTTGTCGTGGCCTGGAGCTCCAGCTCTGTGGTGCTCCTGGGTGCACACGCCATACGGTATTTGTATTCTTGCTTCCTCCTCCTGAAATAGTCCTATTTTTCTCTCCTTCTGGACTTTCTTTAGTTTTTTTCCTCCAGACTCCTCTGAGCTTTGTCTCTAGTCTCTCCTTAGACTCCTGAAGTATTTAATTGATACTTGTTTAAATGAGATTATTCATTGGCAAGAAGAAAAATCACCCCTGTCGCCCTGACAGATTGTTTCTCTTGACCTTTAAAATACCTTAATGGGTACATTGTTTTGTTTGTTCAGCTCTCCTCTGGTTGAGGGCTCTGTGACATTTGCGTTATCTCTAGGCCTCTGCTTAACCGTGTCGCTATAAATAATTGTCCTGAACAGAGTCCCTCTAAAGTGAGTCCCCTGCTCTGTGTGTGTGTGTGTGTGTCTGTGTGTGTGTGTGTGTGACAGAGAGAGGGAGACAGAGAGAAAGAGAATAGTTGTCTGGAAAAGAGAAAAGGGATTGAATTTGGATCCATATCTTTATCATTTCCGTTTTGTCTAACCCTTGGCCTATGTCTGACCCTAACCTAACCCTATGGCCTGATGTGGTCCCATAATCCTCTCTCCTGGAACCCCATTCACCTAAGATGCGCCTGCTGTCCTCGGCATTGAGGAGACAAAACTTCACATGTGTTTACATTTGATTCCCTTCAAGTTTGTGATGCTTGGAATGCAGATAGCTGCTGAAGGGTGAGTTTATAGATGTGATGTGTATGTTACCATTATCAGGAAGGCAGTGCTCAGTTTTTGGGAAAGCAGGTTGGGAGCCACCATTCATGTCCCGGCCTTCTGGAGGCCGGGAACACAGCTGCCTGCCAGGAGGAAGGTTTAGGGTGGAGCCTTCCTGCCTCCAGGTGAGTGGGTCTCCTATTCTGTGAGTCCTTTTCTTCAAATATTACATTTCAAAGTTAAAAAAATTTTTTGATAGAGAAATTAACAGTGTGTGACTTTTATGCAGAGGAAGAACGAGGAAAGGGATAATTTCTATGATAGTACAGGAAAAAACATGTTACAAACTCATCCAGCTGGGCTGCATTCTAATTTGACTAATTCTTTTAGTAAAATAGCTTTATGTTTTTCAAATTAATCTACATTATGAAAAAAGTCGACAGAGTATAGACAGATGAGAAGAGTCACAATGATGAAAACAGCAACTAGCATTTATCAAGCACTCAGTAGGGCTTCGCCTGTCTGGTTTCATTCCGTCCTCCTCCAGTTCTGTAAGCAAGATGCCATTGTGCAAAGGTCTACGGTAAAAAGACCTGGTTAATGTTTTTAACCCCCCATCATCTTGAATTTATTGAAAAATCGAATCCCGTTTTTCGTGGAACACCTGCTGCCATCTCTCAGGACACAGGTGGTGTTCTGCAGACACAGTTTGGAAAATGAGAGAGGTTCAGTAGTCACACAGCCAGCTCGGGCCTGACCAGACACATTTGCCTCCCTCTACCCATCACCAGCTTTCCGGATTCTTCCCACTAGTTGTATTGATTGTGATTTGGGATTGTCCTTCAGCATTAAAAGCTACAGTGCTATATTAATTCATTCTATCTTATTCACAAAAGCATTCCTTTAGCACTGTGCCAGGCACTGGTGTCCCATTATAGATGAGACGGTTCCTGTCTCTAGGAAGTCACGTTAAAATGAGAAAGCAGCCATGCCCAGACTTCCAGTAGGATGGATGAGCTGCTGGATACCATATACTGGGCGCTGTGGGACCAGGAGTGGGGGCCGCCAACTTGGCCTAGGGAATTGGCAAGGCGTCATAGAGGAGGGGCTTGCGCACGGGGTCCCCAAGGAGCAGTGGACTCTCCAGGGGGAGAAAACCGGCCAGGGGAGTCGAGATGGTGTTTGGCAGCCTGCGAGTGGCAGGGCTTTTAGCAGGGTGGCTGGTGGAGGAGCACAGATGGTGTTGAAAGCCAGCTCTGAGTCATTCTCTGAAATTACAGAAACTCAAGGAGAAGGATCTGGAAACTCTCCAGCAAGGTATTTGACCTTCTAATCTCTCAGTAACCATTTGGTGTCTGGCTCATAAATGGAAGTTCTCTGTAAAATTGTGTCATCCAAGAAAAGCCGCAGAATAATTTCAAGTAGAGAAAATAGTCCTTATGCCTTAGCCTGTGAACCATCGGGTTCACTTTCACTCTCTGAAGGGCTTTTTCCTAGCTGGTTGCCCCACTGCTCAGCTTAGACAAAGGCCCTGGGCTGCGGATTCTCCATTCGTGCCCCATCTCCAGACACGACTGACTGAAGGTTAAATAAAACTTCCATAGCAGAGCCAGAGGATACTCAGCTTCTGAATGTGACAGTGCTTCAGGTGGAAACTACATTTTCTGTGTAACTTTTTTTCTTGTTGCCTTGGCAACTGGTTGGGTTTTTTTTTTTTTTTTTAAGCTTTTGATTTTTCTCAACAACATGAGCTGCTGCCTTTGATTGAACTCAGATATTGTACAGATTTATATCTTATTCAGAGAGTCTCTAGTGTAAGTGTTTATGAGGTATAGACTTGATTTTTCAGAATCTTCACAAGATTAAACAGGGATAGATAATTTCACCTAACTGTTCGTCTGCCTGATTAACCAAACAAAGGCAAGCCATCGTGGTTTTTTCTTTGTCTAATGTCAAACGCTGTAGCAATGATTCAGATCCACTTTTAGGAAATATCACTAAAGATTTTAATATTTGGCTTGTTAATGTCTCTGACAAGGTCTGCGTGAAAATTGTTTCCATGAATTATAAATGCTTACCGTTCCTTCTGTCTCCTCCTTGCCCATTCTGCTGTAGCGACAGTGGCCTCCTGGCTCATCCTCACAGGGGCTCTGCATTTGCCATTTTCTATTTGCAACCCACCTGCCCCAGATATTCACATTGTTTCCTCCCTCTTTAAATTTAGGACTTCCTAGACCTTTCCATCTGAAACAGCATCCTCACTTATCACTCTCTGACCAGTTAGGAGAGGAGAGGATGCATCTCGGGAAAACCTGAATGAATACCACACAGCTCTGTCACCCTGTATGAAGCTCACCCGTCTGTAAGCCCTACCCATGGCAAGAGCTTCCAGTTGGCTTTTTAATGCCTCCCCCTTACATTCTGAACTCACAGCCAGAGATCACCAGATATTTGAGGAAACTGTCCATCACGAAATACAGAGACCAAGACTAATAAGAAATAAAGAACTTGGAAGAAACAGAGACAATGATGGAACAGAAGAAATCTGCAAAAAACAAAACAGAAAATGGGGCAGAGGAAGTTACTGCAGAAATAATACAAGAAATTTAGGAGGACAACCAAAGGGAGCCCCCAGTCAACAGCTGTGGAGCCTGGAGAGCAGCCAGGCTGAGTGGAGCAAGAGGGTGGAAGGCTCTCAGGGGAAGTGCCCAGGAGGGCTAGGGAATGAAGAGTTTATCCTGTCAAATTTGATGTGTGGAAAATTCTCCTGAGAGGCTGTTGGAGGGGTGGGTAGAGTTAGAGACGGTTATAAAGCAAAGCAAGCAAATGCTAAAAAGAAATAGTGATTAACCATAGAAACAATAATATCGTACAATAAAGGAAACATATTCTTAGTGCATTTTGCAGTGATCGACTTTATATAGATACAGTAATATAAACAATGAATATTGCTTTCATAGGAAATCAACATAAATGTGTTTAGAGAATGGGGGAAGGTAAGCCTCTGTGTACATGTACATATACGAGTGTGTGTCCCTAAGGGCTAAGGATATCAACACATATTGTCTAAAACTGATAAATTATCATATGTGACCATATTAATTAGACATATTTAAAAACCAGAAGGACCAGCAAGTGGCAATGTGGACTCAGGAGAGGGAAGGAGGATGGAGGAACCAGGGAACTGCTGTTGTTAATTTTAAGACTTTTAGCCTCATCTGACTTTTGAAAGCTCTGAGCATATATATTACTTTGATAAACATAAAAATTAGGAAATAAAATACAGGTTTTAAGCAGCCCTTCTTCTGTGCACATGTCACTGATACAGTTTGATGTGCGCTTGATCAGTATGAAATTTAGTCTGGCATGTGGTTGATCTCCTTGGCTGGCAGGTTCGTTTGTTTAACCAGATCCATTTTCACTTGCACACAGAGTAATTAACTCAGACTCGCTTTGTCGGAAGTCACGCTGAAGACGTTTATCATTTCCTTCTCCACCATGGAGACAGATTGGACTATGGCTCATAAATGGTTGTTGAGGCTGTCTGCTCATTAAAAATGGAGTCGATGCACGTGATACTAAATTGAGTTTTTAATTACTTTCGATTTAATGACGTACCTTTGCCATGTGCTTAATCTTCAGCAAATATTTACCCTTCCAAAACTGGCAGATTGGCAATTTATAACTTGTCACATCAAGGGAAGTATTTTCTCTTTCTCCCACCACATGAAGGATCTCTGTTCAAAATTATAGTCTCTTAATAATAGCTACCATATTCTTCTTTGTGAGGAACTTTCAACATTTTCATCCTATGATTTGGAACTGGCCCTTGTCACTCTTTTCAGCCTTAGTCTGTACGTATTGATGTATTTATTTTGGATACAGTTTAATGTTTTTATTCTGCTATCTGGGTCATTCTCATAGAAAGATGGATGGGTGGGTGGGTGGATGGATGATAGATGGATAGAGATAGATAGATAGGCAGGTAGGCAGACAGGCAGACTGACAGACCGAACTGTACTAAGGATGTGTGGAAATACAGTTTAAGGTAACAGAGAATACATCATAAGCTTTAGTCTCAAGGTTTTCAGTCCATAAAGGCTGTATAATGGTCTGCTTTCTAAACAGAGGCTAAAGAACCATCATTCTACTATATACAAAATAGTTTCCCAAACTTTTTGATGAAAGTGGAATCAGTAAGATGTTCCATTAGAAAGTCCTAAAATAACGTCAGGATACTTTTAAATGTTCTTTTAATTTGTTCTGTGAAACTAATGAGAGGAGCTGGAGTTGGAGGCAGTTATGGTGTGGATGTCTTCAGTCACTGTTTGGTGATAGAAACTTCTTCAGTTTTCTCCACCCCCCACAAACTCCCAACACCCTGAAACACTTGAGAACACTTACTAGATCAAAACCAAATGGATCAAGTAAATTGATACATTTTTGAATTTTGAAGACGAGAAACTACAAGACATAAAATTCTAAGCTGATGTAAGAATTAATGAGTACAGTAAATTGAAAGTTGCTCTTCATGACCACAAAAGTTTGTATGTCAGGACTGGTCACCTCACTCCCATGAGCTTGCCTGTTCATTCTATTATTATTCTCTTATGTGCCTTATGAGTCTTTGGGGCCATACTTCCTGAGTCTCAATCCTGACCCTGCCACTTACTAGCTATGTGTCTTTGAGCAAGTTTCTTAATCTCTGCACCTTGGTTTCATGATCGGTGAGTCAATCAATTAG
Source organism: Equus przewalskii (assembly GCF_037783145.1). NCBI lineage: Eukaryota > Metazoa > Chordata > Mammalia > Perissodactyla > Equidae > Equus > Equus przewalskii. The sequence goes on along the minus strand of NC_091851.1, from coordinate 17,398,370 downwards.
CCCACTCAATGCCTAGTCCAGCCTCCTCCTAGCATGATTTCTTGTCTTATAGAGGGTGGAAGTTTCTATTTCCAGAATCTCTTGCAGCTAGTGTTCTGGATGTGAGTTAGAACTGCTAATCAAGCGCATCCCCGGCAACCTTTGAATTCAGACCTAGATTGTGTGGATAGAGAGATGGGACATGGGATGTTCATTTTTAGCTGGTGTGGGTAATGGCAGAGGCAGCATAGTTCTGGAACTGTAATGATAGCTTCCTGATTCAACAGGCAGCTTCCTGACTAGGGAACATCCAGATTATAGCAGAAACAATGTCAATGTGGGGCAGCATCTGGAGCAGCAACTTCCTAATTCTTTAGGTTCCTAATAGTGAGAGAGTCAGCAGCCCCTTTGACTGTCCAGTTCTGCTTAGTGATTTGAGGAATAATTCTTACAGTCTCAGCTAACAGTCTGTTTCTGTGCTCTCCCAACAATGGTGTGAACTGTGTAATACTTCTTCATACCTCTCTTTCTGCTTAAAGTGGCGAAGTGAGTTATGTTGGCTGCAACTAAAGACCGAACAGTCAACTAACTCACAGAATTGTTGTGTGAGTTAATAAGATAAGACATTTAAAGGGCTTAAAACATTATCTGGCTTTTAAAAAAATATATTCTTAAGGCTTTTTCTGGCCTTTGTCAATGATATACCTACAACCATGAATAACATAGTTATTAGTTTGTTGGCCCATTCATTGATTTGTTCATTCATCCATTCATTGGAACAAATGTTTGCTGAATGTCTGTTCTGATCAAGACCTATTCTAGTTGCTTTGGGGTAGTGGTTGCCAGCCTAAGTGACCATTAGAACCATCTGGAAATCTTTTTTAAAAAACTTAATTTGAGTGCCACCTCTAAGACTTACTGAAGGCAGGGAGTGTGTGTGTGTAGATATTTTTTAATTGAGATACCGTTTTCATACAGTAAAGTACATACATCTAATGTGTTATAGCTTGGTGGATTTTTACATATGTGTATAACCAATTAATCACTAGCCAGATCAAGATATAGAAAAACAGGAATGTGCATGAAAGATTTATTGTGTGCTTGGGTTTTTTGTGCTCCTTTTAGGAGCTAAAGTTTCAAATGCATTTGAGGTTGTTGCTGCTCAGAGGTCAAAAATATTTAATCATCTGGAATAACCAGTACAATTAGGTCATTTTTCTATTTTTTCTTCTTCACAGTCCCCTAAAAATTTTATTCTTTTCTAGATTTATGCAAGAAAACTGTATTACTTATATGTGACATGAAATGAGTTTAAGGAGGACCTTAGGTAACAGAAAATTCCAGAATATCAATAAGGTGATAAAGGGTACCAGTAATAACTTGTGAGTCATAATCTCTGACTCTGTTTGTCTCTTTACGATTGACATAGTTTATTGGATGAAAGAAAGTTTAACTACTTTCTTAACACTAAGCTATACAGCTTCTTTCATGAGATCTCTTCAAAGAGAGTGACTATCATGAGAAGGTAAAAATAGTTCATTTCCGTTTTTTCCTGAAGAGTGTTTGGGTCACCTATCTTATTCCGTGGGCCACTGGCTGCATAACTAGTACTGCAATGGTGAGGGCACTGGAACAGCAGGCATGAGCTGAGTTAGGAAGACAAAGTTAGTAATTATTTGAAAAGCAAATGGAAATAGTTGATTACAGAGAAAATGACATCTGATAAACATTAAGATCATCTACATTTTTTATAAAACCAACTAGAACAACTTTGAAGTTGAATGATTTTACATAATTGGCTTATTACAGAATGAAACTTACAGAAACAGGGGCCAGCCCTGTGGCCGAGTGGTTAAGTTCACATGCTCTGCTTCAGCGGCCCAGGGTTTTGTGGGTTAGAATCCTGGGCGCGGACATGGCACCGCTCATCAGGCCATGCTGAGGCGGTGTCCCACACAGCACAACCAGAGGCACTCACAACTAGAATCTACAACTATGTACTGGGGGGCTTTAGGGAGAAGGAGGAGAAGGGGAAGGAGAAGAAGAAGAAGAAAAGATTGGCAACAGATGTTAGCCCAAGTGCCAACCTTTAAAAAAGAAACTTACAGAAACAAAATGTAGGGTGGACATGAACTACACTTCTAAGATGATCACATGTGATTTGAGGTCAAAGTCTGGCATTGGAATACTGTTTCAAGGATGACTGGACCATATTAGTGAATTAAACAGACTCACATTACCAAAGGAATAGAAAACATGAAAACTCTATGTAGCTTATTCCTCTGCCTTCAGACAAAATCTCCATAATATGAGATGGTGTGAATATTGTCCCTTTTAAGCACTCTCAGAGAATGAGCTTTGGATAGAAGGGCAATCTGGCTATGACATTTATCATTTTGCTGATCTGGTCAGTTAAGAGATTGATATCTTAATTTCCTCACCATTTCCTGAGTGGCCCTAGGTTGGAAGGTCTTTTCTCTGAGAACTTTGAAGGTATTATTCCACTGCCTTCTTGCTTACATTGCTGCTGTTGAGACATCAATAGTCAGCTTAATCAACATTCATTTATAGGTAATCTGCCTTTTCTTCCTGAGTGCTTTTAGGATTTTTATTTTTGCCTTTGATAGTCTGGAGTTTTCTCTTGTGCCTTATCATAGAGTTCTTTTTATTTATTTGCTTGCAAAACATTGTGTTTGATAAATTTGAGAATTCATGCTTTCATCAGTTCTGGGAAATTCTCACCCATTAACTCATCATGCATGACCTTTCCCCATTCTCTCTATTATTTTTTTCTGCAATGCCAATTAGATGCATGTTAGACTGCCTCCTTGTGACTTATATATCTCTTAATTTTTTTGTCTTCTTTTCTCTATCTCTGTCTCTTTGTGCTAAATTCTGAGTAATATCTAAAAATCTTATTTCTATTTTCTAATTCTCTTTCTAGCAGTGTCTAATCTTCTGTTTTACCCATCTACTGAGGTATAAAAACCCATTATTATAATTTTTCTAAGTAATTTTTTCTTTTTCTAATGTATCTGTTCATTTTTTGTAGTCTCTTGTTTCTTACTCAAACTTTCTATTTACTATTTTATTTCTTTAACGTATTAAGCATATTTCTTTTATATTCTGTGTCCATGAACTCCAATATCTAAAATTTCTGAGTCTCACTCTGGTGCTGGTTCTTTTGGTTTTCTCCCTCTCAGTAAAGGTCATTTTTTTCAGTATGTATTTTGTGAGTATTGTTTTTCTTGTGAGCTCATGTTCAATGGAACTTTATGTGTAGAGTTTCTTTTGAGATTTGGGTTGACAGTATATTCCTCTAAAGAGGATTTGCTTTTGCTTTCTCTAAGCATAGGAGGACACATCAATCTGGAACCATATTAAAATAAATAGCTGGCTTGGAGGTTTTTAGACCACAAAAATAGTCTCAAATCAGGCCACAAACATGTGAGGTCTGGATCACAGTTAAATCTCAGGAGATGTTTTTTTTTTTTTCTCCTCCACCCAGAGTCAAAGCCAAGACAAATAAGTTTTCTTACTGCTGCCCTTTGCAAGGCATAATTTTTTTCTAGTTCATCTTTTCTCTCAGGGCTTTCAGTTTTATACAATGATGTCCCTTCAAGCACCCCATCCTACCATGACTCTAGACTTTGTGTCCTGAACCCTATGGGGCCATTAAAGCTGATTTGTGAGGTCTAGACACCAGCTCAGGATTCACTCACCTCTTGGAATGCCTTCTCTCATTTTGCTTTTGTTCTCTAAGGACATTATTTTATTTCAGCTCAGTCATGCATTTTTAAATATTTTAAAAAATATTTTACCCAGTATCTTTAGACATTTGGTAACAGGGAGGATTTTTATAATAACTTATCCACCATATTCTTTTGTCAAAAATATAAAACTATCTCTGCAGTCCTATTAAAGGTGTCCTTGTAAAGGTGGAAATTTAATTCTATATTTGCACCCACTTCTAGCCCATAATAATCAGAATTAGAAACATTTTTAACACAAATACATCCTAAACCTCATCTCATATTTTCTGTCATTCACTGAGCCCCAGCTTCACTTAGCTGCTGTCTATAGGCCTTTTCTGCATAGGTTGTATTATATTATGCTATTTTTAAATTTCGTTTGTGGCTTTTTTTCAGTTTCTCTGAGTTTTCTGTGTTCTCTGAAGTTATTTGCTCCAGAAGAGAAGGCTCAAAGCTTTGCCTATCTTCAGATTCAACTGTAAATGGGGAGGGGAGAGGGCAGGAGATTAGCAATTATCTCCTATAACTGTTCTCATTATATTTCCCAGTCTCATCTTGCCTTTTAAAATTTAACTCAGCACTACAATTCTGACTCAGCCGGCACTCATTATGTGAACCCTAGATCTTTTCTGCATAATCTCTCATCAATCTTTTTAATTTAATGCAGCCTATTTCTCCACCTTCCATGTATTTACTAACCTAAACTTTTCCCTGAAGCTGTTCGCTTGACTTATAGTTTCCATCGACTTCCAAGAGCTACCACCGCCTCAGGCTCCCTGGAGGTTGAGTCATTCCAATGCCACCTACACTCTGGTGCTGGTCCCCCTTGAAGGGACGTGTTGGGGACAGCTGGAGGCCTCCACCAGCCTGGGCTTCTGTGTTTGACACTCCCCCACACTGAGGTACCTGCTGTTTCCACCCACGCTGGGAGCGTGTTTGCTTTGCAGAGCGTGCACTTGGGACCTCGCTGTAGTCATAGTCCTACTGCTGTGAGATGGATAATGTTCATTATGATTCATCCCACCAACTCTGATGCCAGGTTGGGCAGTAGGTATTGGTAGAGGTGATGTTCCTTCCAGTCAGGAGTGAATGCTTGTTCATCTGGACTTTCCTGATGAGAGGCCCCTATCACTACAGACTAGACATACAGGAGCATTTACAATTCACTATTAAAAATCCCAGATGTCAAACCACAAATACCTTAATACTTATATGTAACAACCCTGTTGCTGGTACTACCCTTGTCAGTATGATAATAATTATAAAGTAGCTTTTATTTATTGAGTGCTAATCATGTGCTAGGCTTTCTGCTAACAAATCATTTAATTCTTACAACAGTCCTATGAGGTAGGAGCTGTTATTATCCCCATTTTACAGATAAGGACATGGAGGTTCAGAGATGTGAGGTAACTTGCCCAAGGTCACATAGCCAGTAAGTGACCATGCTGGGACTCAAATTCAAGCCTTCTAAATCCAAAGTCCACACTCATGAGCATCTCGTCTGTCAGGACAGAAAGATGCAGATTTCTGATCTAGGACTGTGAGCTTTTTCACAAAGGCCAGAACTTAAATCCACTTTCTCTCCTTCAAGGTAGCAAATTTGAAGGTTTGTATACGTCGAAACCATGCTGCCTGCCATTGTGCAGAACTGATTTTGGAATTCCTTTGTGAGAACTGCTTTTAGAACCAGCATGTGAAACATAGAAAAACAGTCTCCTTTTGGAGATAAACCTTTCTTTTTATCCCATGCCGTGTTACACTGCTTGATCACCTACGTTATTTATCAGAATTCACTCCTAATGTCTCTTGACAGTTTCCAAAAAGGTAAGTCTGTCCTCTGAGGATGGAGATTTGCCGCTGAAGAGGACATTCAGAAGAGCCTTCTAGAGGGAGTGGAAACACTTCCTAAGAGCCTCTGACATGTTCTCAGCAATGTCAGCACTTTAAAAATAAGAGCTTGGCCCCCATGCTGATTACTTTGAAGGGGGAGCACTCGGCTATATATTTACATTCTGGTGTATTGGTTTACAATTCAATCTGTTGCTTCATAGCTATTCTTGACCCTGATTTGACGTGATGTGAAATCTGTTTATATAAGTATGCATCTAACAAAAATGCTACTGTGCATAGAAAAATATCAGACTTTTCCTGTCTATCACAGTCTCCGAAAGCCTTACTGCTGATGTCAGCATTGGAACTGGCTCTGTTTTGTTAGGAATTCGGTTCTGTTCCTCTTTAAATCTTAAAATTAGGAAATATTGACTTGTGGATTTGCACAGATTGTGAGTAGGCTCTGTTCCTCTTCAAGGAAAAAGGATCAAGTTTCTGCTTCCCCAGCAGAGGGAAATGATCTCCCCGCTAAATGTGTCTCCAGCAACACTTCAAGCATCATTTTTAAAGTGCTTATTTTTTTCTAACAGTAAAGGTTAAGGTTAAAGTTTCAGGCATCGTCTTAATCAGCTGCTCACATTTAGCTTCACTCTGCTGAAGTAAACAGTCGTATTCGAAATAGCAGTGTTGCCATAGCAACCTAGATCCGAATCATTTGCTTTTCCATTCTGCTCACAAGTGTTCCTTACTATCTAGGCCAGGATATGAAACAAATCTGAAGGCTCCCACGTAAAATGAGGTTTAAAAAACCAATTGGGGGAAAAACGTTGAAAATGATTGCGCTCAGTGTCACAGTGAAGCTCCTAATTCCGAATGGCTCCTGAAGGAACTTCTCTCTCGGGGGTCAGAGGATCGTAGTTCGTATTCCAACTCTATCAAGAAAGTGAGAGAGTTGAACCAGATAATTGCCTATGGCTTTTCTAGCTAGAAAGGGGTCAGGTTCTGATGCTTTAACTTGATTACTACTTAACAAAAATGCAAAACCAAGCTGTTTTATATCAAGCCTCAATCTCATCATAAGAAGAGAGTTGTTAAGCATTTTTAGGATCTAAGTCTGTGCTTCGTAAACTTCTATTATCTGAATCACGTAGGGAGGCCTCAGACTGCCCTGCTTCGTCGCCAGCATGTCGAGCTCTCACTATCCTCATTATGGCAAGTGACAGCCATGTGAAGATCATTTTATTAAGAAAATTAATGAGCAGATTGGCCTTCTATGTTCTATTTCCTACCCCTTCATCCAGTGATTCTGGAGACTTGGTCCTTCTCTCAATTTTCTTGTCTAGAAAATGAGACTTGGAAAGCTGGATGTTTTCCCCACCCCCAAGTCCCGCGTGGTACATGATGTTTTTATTAAACAGAAGCACAGTATCACTTTTGGTAGTGATAAGGTGATACTGATTGCCTTGTGAAAAAAACAAAACTTGAGTCTTCTCATGAAGTCTTTTTTTCACCCTCACATTCTTTTTATCCCCTTCAAACTAATCCACTTGTGAGATGAACCGAAGAAAAGTCAGGCAAAGATATTGTTTTCTTTGTCATTCATTTGTCATGCCATTAAAAAGAAGATAGAAAAGAGACAAAAACCCAATAGAAAAATAGTCAAGAATGTGAGTAGACAGCTCACAGTATAGGAAACCCACATGGCCGGTTAAGTATAAGAAGCAGCTTAGCCCTCCGAGTAATCAGGGAAATGCGAGGCCAAATAAGGAGACACCATTTAAAATGTCTGACAATATCAGGGTTTGGCAAAGCTGTGGAGAAACAGGAAGACTGGACCCTGCTGGTGGGAGTGTAAATGTTACAACCACCTGGAGAGCGATTTGGCAGGACCTAGTGGAACTGACACACACATTCCCTTCAACTCAGCGACTCCACTTCCGGATGTATTTCCAGAGACAGTCTCGCTTAAGTGCACAAGGAAGTATGTACCTGAGGCCTTGTTTGTGATAGTGAAAAATTAGATGCAGCCTACATGTCTATCAACAAGAGAGTGGATGAAAAGTAATACGGCACATTCCTATATTAGAATACTATGAAGCCGATCCCTATATGTCAGCAATGGCTAGAAGTAAAAGATCGTAAAGTTGAGTGAAAAAAAGCAAAACTTGGTATATTGAAAATAAGATTAAAATGACCACCACACACAAAGCAACACTCTATTCCTTATATCCCTTTATAAAAACGGGCTGGAAGGAACAAATTTCTATGTAGAACTAGTCAACTTTGATTGAAATGTTTCATTCTTCTTTAATAAGAAAAAAGACTTGAAGAAAATGTGGCAATATGTGAATTGTCAATTTGGACTGTTGTGAACTTGGATATTATAGTTCCCTATAATTTTCAGAACATTTTAGTTTCTTAAGAAGAATATAAAATGCCACGGTAGAAGCAAGATAGCTTGCCAATCAGACCGTGGAGACTGGCCTGATTAGTTGCCTGGGCACCTGATCTTCTGGTTATTCACTGATCACACGTATTTGGGGGTTTTCCAGCATTCATTTTATTTCTCAGCAGTTGCCTTTTAGAAGACCCTGTCCTCTACCCATCACATCTGTTTATCCTTAGGATGAAGGGTGACAGCATATGCCACCTTCCCTCTGGGAGAATCATCCAGTGTTAGCTTTCAGATGTAAACACGTGCAGACTGAGACTGTCGTTTCAAAGGCACCTGACCAGACCGGTCATCCTTTGAAGAGTTAATTTGGATCAAATCTCTTGACGTCCACACCCTGCCCCCTACCTTTGTGAGTATGTGGATTTTGTCCTTTAAAGGAACAGTTGCAAATTCTAAATTGTATAAACCATGGGTGGTGGGGGTACTATCAGGCAAAAGGAAGCTTAAGCTTATTGATTTTTTTGTCATTAATTTTATGTTATTAATAAGACAGGAAGTAAGTGCCTTAGAACTCCAGTGCTGGTGCTGTTACGCAGCGGGGGAAAGCTGGACGAAACCAGAAGGAGGAACTGAAGCGAGTTGCTGAAGGGGTGGAGTGAATGAAGGTCCTTTCCTTGCAGGGCAGAAACCCAAAGGTTCTTGACAGCAAGGGGGTAGGAGAAGTGCCAGTTGTGTAAAAAGAAGTGAAAGGAAAGGAGGATTGTCTTGGAGTGCTGTAGAACAAAGCCAGAGAAGGTTTAGCAACAAACAAAACAAACAAAAGTCTGTAGACACCTTATTATTTATTTAAACCACAGTATGGGATCATTTCTGGTAGCAAAAATCAGCCCCCCCAGGACATAGGGATGTATGGCGGGAACTTCTCACTGTTAACACAGACATATCTGCCCTACCCCTCCACCGTCAGCCGATATATGTAGTACATCATGATACATGTGTACACTCAATGAATCATGTAACCCAGGGCCCCTTTGCAAGTGAAAGAGGATGCCATTAATAATTAATTGAGACAACAGGCATAGACTGGAGTCGTCCTGGGCAAACCTCCCAGTCACCCTAGTAAGTACTGGTCACCCTAGTAATAGCACACATTTATATGTTCATTTGAAAATGAAACTCAACAAATGAAACAAAACATCAAAATTTTGAAAATATATCCACCATGTGCCAGCACTGTTTTAGGCCCTGGAGCTACAACAAGTAGAAAGAGAGACAAAAATCCTTGAGTAGGAGAAGCTAGATGATAAACAAACAGATCATATATATCATTAGATGCTGTTAGATTTATGTAGAAATAGAAGGCAGACAAGGGAGATAGGTAGAGCCAGAGCCTAGGGGAGTGAGGGAAATGCAGTTTTAAATAGTGTGTTCAGGGAAGTTTGGTAAACTGGATTATTGTTCACCAATACTCTCTGCCTCTCCCTACAGAGGAATTTTTCATACTCATCCTCTTGAAATCAGGCTTGGCTGTATGACTTATCATTGGCCTGTGATATGTGAACAGAAGTGACCGAGCTTTCCCGGTGACTGCCTGCTTCACCATGCTCTTTTTCCTCTGCTGCAGTCACTAAGCAATGTTGAGATAGTGGCTGCCCCATTGGCCTGGGTTCAAGGGTAAGAGCAAGGATGATACAGATCTACTTGTAGTATGACTCAGAGCTGCAAGTAGTGAAAATAATCCTTCGTTGTTTTATGCCCCTGAGATTTGGGGCTTGCTTGTTGTGTAGCATTACCTAGCCCATCCTGACTGATACAGAAGGGCCTCACTGAGAAGGTAACATCTGAGCAGAGACCCGAAGGAGGTGAGGAAACCAGTCCTGCAGATATGTGGAGAAAGCATGTTCCACACAGAGGAACAGCAAGAGCAAAGGCTCTGAAGAGGGAGCTTCCTTGATGCATTCGAGGATCAGAAATAAAGCGAGATTTCAGACATTCATGTGGCCTATAGGCCTGGAGATAGGCCTTAATCTTGTTCATCCAGTGATCCTGTTCACTCTCATTTACCTCCACAGAGTATGGAGTGGGGTGGCAGGAGTGAGAGAAATAGAAGAGGGTAGGAAGGAAAAGAAAGTGAGATCTGGAGCAGCATGATACAGCCTAGCAGAGCAGGGCCTCAGACCCATGGGCCACAGCTCCTAATACACTAAAAATGATAGTCATCCATGTAGAGAACCTTGAGGCCTCTGAAGTCTGACTGCTATTATAAAGGAGACGAGTCACTGCATGCAAAGTGTGCTAGGTGACCATTGATGACCAGGACATGCCCCCTCCCCATTCACCTTGTTCTCCTCCCGTGACTTTCTTAGTGCCACACAGAACCCAGGGAGCCTCCAACAGACAAACCAAGGCAGCCGGGCCACACGTAGGAGCACCACACAGTGCCCTGAGAAAGGGGCTGCTTCCCCTGCGGGCCACACAGTAGGAGACCATGCAAGCCACATATTTCTTCCTTCCTTAAGTCCTGATAACTCTCCATATTTTTTTATTAAGTCTTAGGTTTCTTCTAGCTCTGTACAGCCTTGAAATCACAGATCCTCCTCATTACCAATTGCTAGTAAAAGAAACTCTGGACAAATAAGGCCGAGTGGGTGGCTATTGATGCTGATGCATGGAGGAGACAGAATTCTAAATATCAAGTTTAGATTATCTAAATATCAAATTCTAAATGTCAAAACCCTTTGGAGGAGACCTGTTAAAGTTGAAGGCTAAAATGTTTCAGAGATAAAATCCTGCTGTACATTTATTAACCAGAGAAGTAGCATGGAAGATTCTCTGGAAGACACCCCCGTTAAACATCTGGGTTTCCAAAAGCTAATGGCATCTCACAGAACACAACCATTGATCTCAAATGCTCCATGCTAATCGATTGTCTTGGATCACTGACTCAAATTAGCGTCTATAACTCCTAAATGTATAAAAATATTTTTAGGTTGATAAGGATCTCAAACACCTATGTATTCTCTCTTCTGTCTTTGGTCAAAAGAAAATTTAAGAAATGGATGCTCTGGTAGATAGGTGACCTCATTGAAACAATGCACGTGAAAGCATTGCCATATCAAGCCTGGTGCTTTTCTTCTTGTCAATTCCTAAAGAAATTCTATTCAGGACAGAAAGCATATTGAAATAAAAAGGGAATTCCACCCAATTTAGATAATGCCAGAATCATTGGGACTAGGGCCCTTGCTGAGAGAAAAAAAAAAAAAACGCCATCTCAAGGTGTGAGAAGGGAAGAATGCATGGTGCACATGGGTGCCAGCGAGAGGGGCACTGAGCAGGGATCGATAGTAAAGGTGCCTTGGGGAGCTCAAGGCAAATCAATATATTACAGTGTGGTGGGATTCACCATTCATGTCCCACTCCTTCCAGAATCCATCCTTTGAGCCAGTCTTCCTCTGGAGGGAGTGGGGGTCACTACCGGCATTTCGGGGAAGGATGATTCTTTGTTGTGTGGGACTATCCTGTACCATGTAGGATATTTACATCCTTGATCCCACTCACTAAATGCAAGTAGCACTTTCCAGTCACTGACATAAAAATGATTAGAGTAGACACTACTGTCCTCAGTTGAGAGCCCTACAATTCTGGGCTATATCAACAGGTAGAATAAGGAGGTGGGGTGGGGGAGTCTTGGACACAGCCGAGAAGAGGCACCACTGAGCAGGAACTGACAGAGTTATCAAAGATCCATCATTCTGTCCACGAGTAGGTGCATCAGGAAAAGAAGTAATTAACTTTATATACTGGCCAAGAAGCAGTGACATCCAGAAGGCCACAATAGCTACATGATTAGCGAGATGGCCTTGTACTTGGTTGTAAAGCAAATCTTAAAAGTAAATCAGACTGAAATGAACTGGAGGCAGTGTTCGAAAGAACTGACGCAGTAAATGACTCAACCCACATTGTCATCGCTCTTCCGGAAAGGGGAGGGAGGGGTACTTTGAAGATGAGTTGCAGTCTGCTTGACGTTTGTATGAAAAATAGAGCAGACTGGCTAGTTTTTTAGGATCTTTTGTGGATACAGAATTTCAAAAATTAAATGAAATATAAAGATGAAACTCAGATGAAAATTTAAAATCCTGCATATCAGAGTTACTGACCAGTTCCTTAATGAGTACATGCCCTGCTACTTGGCGTGTTCTGTGTAAGTGGCTGCCTCGGGTGGGCAGTTTCAGGAATTCTCCAGCTTTCCCAGCATTACTGCTGAGTATCTCCCTTCTCTCTTCCACTCTTCTCATTGACCCTTCTCAGCCCCTGTCTCCCTGTCTTGCCACCCCAGGACCAGATCATCTGTGAAGAAGGTGGGAAGGAACACCGCTTCCTGCCATTGTAAGACCCCTTCCCTTCTCCCTTCTCTCCCTGGCTCTCTCAGAGCAGTACCATTTGTCAAGCCCTGAGCTAAGGCTTTGTTTGTTTGTTTTAATATTAAAGTAGGCCACCAAAGGAAATTTTAACAATTATCCCTTCAAAGGTTTATTTCATTTTTTTCTTGGAATAATATCAAACTCATAGAAAAACTGCAAGTACAATATAGATAAGTTTTTTTCATGGATTATTTGAGAGTGAGTTGCCAACCAGATTCTCACCACCCCTGGTTTTCCCAGAAACAAGGACGTTCTCCTTCATAACCCAATGAAACCATCAAAATCAGGAAATTAAAAGCGATTGAATCCTCAGACATCTATTCCTCAGACCCATTCAAGGGTCCCAACAATGTTCTTTATAGCAAAAACGATCCACTTGAAAATCACATGTGCGTTTAGTTGTCGTGTCTCTCTAGTCTCCTTCAGTCTGGAAGAGTTGCTCAGTCTTTTTTTGGTTTTCATGACCTTGGCCCTTCTGAAGAGCGCAGGCCAGTCACTTTGTAGAATGTCCCTCGATTTGGTTTTGTCTGACTCTTCCTCATGATTGGGTTCAGGTGACGCACCTTTGGCAAGGCTATCAGCGAAGTGGTGCGGGTCTTCCTGTTGCATCTATCTGGTCAGGTGGCACGTGATCTCTATTTGTCCCATTACTGATGGTGCTCACTCAGATCACTTGATTAAGGTGATATTTGCCAGGCTTCTCCACTATAAAGTTATTCTTTTCCCCTTTGTAATTAGTAAGTATTTTAGAGGGAAGTACTCTGAGACTGTAAATATTCTGTTCCTCATTAAACTTTTAACTCTTTTGTGGATTTGCAGTTTTCTGTTTTAATAAACGGGTTATAATCTGTTACTCTCGTTATTTGTTTTGATGATCAAGTTGTTCTAGCTTTGGCCAGGGGATCCCTTTCGAGCTGGCTCTCCTCCCCGTAGGTGCTTTGTTGTTAGGCTAATTGTGTGTTGAATCAATGAATGCTTGTCCCTGTGGGGCCTACATGTGTTGCACAGAACGTCTGTCCACATTTTTTTGAATGCTCTAATGCTTTGGATTATCTACTTCTCTGTTCCCTGTGTTACCATTGACGTTCTAGAAGAGAGATCTCTTAGTAAAACTCTTGCTTTGTAGATAAGGAAGCTGAAGCTCAGAAAGGTGGTATGACTTGTTCAAGGTGACATATCTAGCTGGGAGCAAAACTAGAGTCAAAACTCCAAGTCTCAGCTCCTTTTCCAAAACTCCACTCACTGCATCATGCACTCTCTTCATCATTAGCAAGCACAAATATTTTTATTATAACTACTAATTGAGTTTGCAAGGAGGATGTGGAATTAAAGCTGATAATTTATTAAAGCTTATATCAGAGCAAAAAAAGGAAAATACGCTATTTTCACTTAAAGTATAAATTTTAAAGAATAAAACTGGTGGCTATATAAGGAATTCTGCAACTTACAAATTAATTATTTGTGTAAAACCTTTTCTAGAACACATTGATAGGAAAGTTCTTTGTTTCAAAAGACCTAAGAGATTCCTACGTTAAGGATTAGGGTGCCCAGACAGGTGCAGAAAGTTAGAGCAAGAACAAGGATTTTGCTCCAGTTCTGGTTTCTTATAGTCTATCATTAAATCACTTTGTTTATTTGTTACTCCGCCTTAAAAAAAAACAAAGATGGTGCTTTTCATTTGGAGATAAAGAGTCTATTGGATTATAGTAGGGAGTAGAGGAAGAATATATCTGAACTATGTGAATGCCCAGAACTGTCTGCATTTGGGGTCCTCCCCGTGTTCGTGCCACAAATCCCTTTGGCGTCTGGTGAAGCCCATCAACCTCTTCTCAGAACAAAATTTTTAAATCCATAAAGCGGAATATACAGGATTATCAATGAAAAAATATTGAAATGTCTTTATTGAAATATCTAAAGAACAAATGTATGATATTGTAATGAATATATGCTTTTTAAATTAATGCTTAAATAATAAGATCCAGTGTCAGGAGTAATAACTATGGTGATTTCGAGGTAGTGTATCTTAGTCTACTTGGGCTGCCATAACCAAACGCCATAAACTAGGTGGTGTAAACCACAGAAGTTTACGTTCTCACGGTTCTGGAGGCTGGAAGCCTAGATCAGGGTGCCAGCGTGGCTGGGTTCTGGTGAGGACTATTCTTGGCTTACAGACAGCTGGCTGCTCTCCGTGTCCTCGCACGGCCTCTCCCTAGTGTGTGCGCATGGAGAGAGATATCTTTTCCTCTTCTTATAAGGTCACCAATCCTCTCCTGTTAAGGTCCCACCCTTATGACTTCATTTAACCTTAATAGCCTCCTAAAAACCCCATCTCCAAATATAGTCACATTAGGGATTAGGGCTTCAATGTATGAATTTTGGAGAAACACAGTTCAGTCCGTAGCATAGTGATAGGCATAAATGATATTTCAAAACATCTGCCACAAACTATAATGTGATATGAAAATTCCTGTGATCTCTTGATGACAAAAATCACAGGTGCTGCTGCTAAGAGGCTCCTTGCCTACATTCATCATGGAAGAAAATGCGTAATTTCAGGTAGATGTTAGTGAAAATAAAGATAGGATTTTTTTTTTCCATCCAAGTTCACAGCCACCCTGAGCAAGGTCCTATACAAGGACCCCAGGTTAAGAACCCCTGAAACATGCCAGTAAGATGTTCTTGTTTTGTGCAAACAAGTAGCATAACCCCAGGGTGATGGGAAAGATTCTGAAATCAGCTGATTCTGCCCGCTGCCGGTTTCCCAGGAGCAGTAACTATGTTGAATTGAAAAGAGACATGCTCTGCTCTTGGCTGGCTGTCTGATGTTTTTGAACGTGTGTTCGAGTATTGAAATATGTTTTCTCTTGCAGACAGCAGTAACTTCCATACTGCACAAGATGATTCCTGGACATCTGAGAACTTCTGGCTTGACCCTTCTGTAAAGGGCCAGCTGGAGACCAAGGAAGAGGATGACGGACTGCGGCAATCCCTGGATAGATTCTACGAAATGTTTAGCCATCCACAGCCAGCCTTTGGAAATCCACTCTCCGCATCTGTCAGCCAGTGTCTGTCTCAGAAAATCAATGAACTGAAGGGCCAGGAGAACCAGAGGTATGCCCTCCGCAGTTTTCAAATGGCCCGGGTCATCCTCAATCGGGATGGCTGCTCAGTCTTACGGAAGCATTCCAGGGACGCCCACTTCTACGCACCAGGAGAAGGAAGTATGTCTCTAGAAGATGAAAAGCCAACACCAGGGCTTTCAAAAGATGTTCTTCATTTCCTCTTGCAGCAGAATGTGATGAAAGATCCATAACTGGTGCCTGGTGGTTAGAGCAGACACTATGGAGGGTGCACCACCCAGATCCCCTCAGGTCTCTCTTGCCAGCTCTGTGTGCCCAGCCCCCAGTGACCCAGTGCTGGAGGCAGTTGCGCCCATATGGAGAGCCAGCAGGGTCTGGGGGTTTTATAGCCCCCACGGTCACCCCACCTCCCACCCCTCTACCACTTCCTACCCTCTACCTACCCTCTACCACTGACCTAAGGCCAGTGACTGACTGGTTTGGGAGTCCAGAAGCCCACCTTCCTTGCCTCAAGGAAGACATGCTCTGAGGCATAATTTACTCCGCAGAGCTCCCCTCTGGATCAGGCCAAGGCTGGGACGTAACATGAAATCACACTCTTGCTTGGCTCCTTCCCTTTCCCTGTCCTCCTTCCCATCTTCACTTACTGGTGTCTCCTGGGAACCTTTCCTTAGTAGATCTCTTATACCTGAATCCTTGACTCAGGGTGTACTTGTGGGAGAACCCGACCTACAAGAACAGGCTTACATCAGATGAGTTTTTTGAAGAGTACAAAGCCTTATGCTGAATCACATACAAGAATTGTACCAGGTTGTAAAACTGAGACCATGTGATGGAGAACATATGTTCTAAAATAATATGAAGATTTAAATACAGATTCCGAAAGTACATCACATCTTAATCACAGCTTTCTCTCTCCAAAGCCAGAACACCCTATTTTGTAATACTAACTGGGTGTGGAAGGAACATTCGGACTCTAAAATAACAGCTAAGATCCACAAATTCTTAAAAAAAGGAAAGTCTCTTCATCTTCATCAGATTGCAAATGGGAAAGATGAGAAGAAAACAAATGTGCACCACCCCCAACGTATGCGTAAGCTCAATTGTGTGCTAGGCTGACACGACGCAGCCTTGTCAGTCTGTGGTAGAAGAGAAACAGCAATCTTCTGCCCAAGTCGACTCCTTCCTCGTTATTTTTGCCTTCTGCCTGCCTGCTGCCAGCACCCTGTGTCACCCTCTGAATGGTTGGCCCCTCGCCCCGATCCTGCTCTTGCTTCTGACACCCTGAGCTCCATCTGCAAACGTTTGCCGGGAACAGGTGCTCCTTGCCATCCTGCCCCTGCCCTTTAGGCCTGAGCTCTGCCTCGCCAGGGAGAGGCTTTAAATAGCCGGTGCCGGCTCGCACTGGCAGATGCTCTGCTCCCCGGCCGTGTCCTGAGCCCCCGTTTGAGACTCGGTTGGTAAGATGACATCACCTGGCACCAAGCTCTCTGAAACTGTGATTGGAGGCCTCGTACTCATCCTGACCTCGACAGTTCTTCAAACCAGTTACATTGACGGAAAGGGTTATAGCATTTGTTTGGGGGAGCAAGAAGAGAAGCTGGCAAGGCTGTGCAATTCGATTTTAAGAAACTTTAGGTGAAATTTAATTGGCATAAGACTCCATAAGCTTTCCAGAAAGCTGATTATGCAAATAGATCAGCCTATAAGTGTACATTAAGAGTGAGTGTGGGGGCCAGCCCCATGGCCGAGTGGTTAAGTTCGTGCACTCCTTCAGCGGCCCAGGGTTCGCTGGTTCGGATCCTGGGCACGCACCTACGCACCGCTCATCAAGCCATGCTGTGGCAGCATTCCACATAGAGGAACTAGAATGACTTGCAACTAGGATATACAACTACATACTGGGGCTTTGGGGAGAGAAAAAAAAAATAGGAAGATTGGCAACAGGTGTTAGCCCAGGGCCAATCTTCCTTAAAAAAAAGAAAAAAAAAAGAGCGAGTGTGCCCTCCCACACTGGTCTCTTGGGGACTCTTGGATGGCGAGATAAGCCTTTTAAAGGCCAGGCTTCCAGTTCTGGGAAGATCAGAGGTAAGAAACAGTGTTCCA
Organism: Equus przewalskii; assembly: GCF_037783145.1. Classification (NCBI taxonomy): domain Eukaryota; kingdom Metazoa; phylum Chordata; class Mammalia; order Perissodactyla; family Equidae; genus Equus; species Equus przewalskii. The sequence continues at coordinate 17,380,807 of NC_091851.1, read as the reverse complement.
CGCTGAAGTGCAGAGGCACCGCCGGCAGGAGACCTGCATGGTAGGAAACAGGAAATGAGTGGGTCCTTGAGAGACACTTGAGAAAACAAGACTCCGGGTTTTCCTCTGACAAGCGATTGTCTGCGTCTTTCTCCATGAGCTTCTCCTATTCAGCTGGCCCCCAAATAATTGTGAAGCCAGGGAGACTTATAACTGAAAACCTACAGGTTGAATTTTAAGGTCACTAGTTTGATTGGTTTTTAATCTGAAGCAAATTAATAGATGCCCTTGGAGAATGCTGTCGTTTTGAGTATCGCGCAGTCACTGAAATATTGGAGATTAGTTTCCATGGCTACCAACGGAGGGAAACTGGATTATTTTATACTGTTTTTAGAGGACAAAAGATGCGAGCTCTTTGAATCTCCATGCAGGGAAGCAGCAGCTTCTCTTTGGCAGTGAGATTTTCATATCAGGAATTTTGTAACCTTTATTAACATCAGTGCTGAAGGTGCCCAGCAAGAGGTAGACTCTGAAACCAGAGAATTTAGAAGTCTAAAAGCCAGAATCCCCGCAGGGACAGAAAAGAGCATGGTGTGTGTTTGGTTGTATCTAAAAAAGAGCGTGGTGTGTGTTTGGTTGTATCTAAGTAAGTGCTTGTGACAGGTCAGCACAAGATATTTGATTCTCTGCAATCTCGCTCCTTAATTTGATCTTCATGAGGTTAGGATGGTATTTTCCATTTATGTCTGTTTACCTTTAATAAAGACGAAGAGATAAGGATATTGAGGCCCTGGCCTTTGCCATTATCATCTAATTCTGCCCTACAGATCACTCTACCAATATCTTATCCTATGAACGCTCTGACAGGCCAGCATATCATCTGTCGCCCTTTTCAGGGATCTGTGTGAGGATGGATTTGCTTCAGGAACCTCAGAACTCCAAAGAAGAGAACTGCTCCCAGCGTTTTAAATTCATGTAACTTACTTCGTTAGTCTATTTCTTTGCATGGGCTGCATAAGAGCACATGTAAGAGATCTTACTGCTGGTAATTAGCACAAAACAAGACAGCAATACTTTTAAAAACTTTTGAAAGCTCACCTTTGAAACATTTTATTGGATTATAATAATCACACAGAAAAGTGCTTATAAGTGAACATCTCAGTGATTTTCACAAACTGAACCTGCCTGTGCCCCCAGCATCCAGTTTGAGCAACAGAGTACCAGCCAGCCCAAGTGGCTGAGTGGAGATTTTCATCTGGAGAGCTGATCAGAATGGTTTGCTCAAAACGGTGTTTCTCAAACTGCTGGTAGCACACAAAATAGTTTTAGGCACCTCATGGACAAACAATGTTTATTTTCATTGTCATCTATTTAGTTTAATATGTTAGAACCTCTACATCTAATCCATACTTGTACAGATATTACATAGGATAAGCCTAATATAAGTATTTAAAATTTAAAAGTGAGTTGAATTAGTGAAAAAGTTAAATTAATAATAGCACAGGCAACATGCAGATATGTCAAACATTATAAAAATGCTTTGCCTGAAAATGACTGAAATTTGCAATATAATGGGATAGATAATCCATTCTCCCTGGTAGTCTCCCACCATCTCTCTTGGAATCCTGCCAGAAACTTCCATCAGGTCAACCCACATCTCCCTTTGCCCCTCTTTACCCTGCAGCCGTAGTGCAAACCCTTTTAAAAAGCAAAACATACATGAGTAGCCAGCAAATTAAAGAGAAGGGACTAGCCTTGTCAAACATGAAAACAGTTTTAACTCTACAGTAACTAAAGCAGCAATAAAACAGAAGTAGACAAATCAAAGAAAAAGAATTAAGTCCATAAATAGGTATAAATGCACATGGCAACTGAGTATTTGATGAAGGGAGCATTTCAAATCCATAAGGAAAAGGTGGGGTTTTTAGGAAAAGGTGGAGTTTTTAGCAAAATGGTCTTAGAATAATTGGCCACACACTGGGGGAGGAGAGTAAAAAAGGCTAGATTCTTCACCTCACTCCTGACAGCAAAATGATTTCTAGGTGGATCAAAGGTTTGAAAGTAAAAAACCCAATCATAAAAATACTGGAATAGGAAATGAGTGACATAGATACACACATAGACAGAGATATCTAGAGATCTTGGACTAGGGATGATCTAAGAATGACACAAAACGTGAAAATCATAAAGGAAAAATTTGATAAAATTGAATTCCTGGAAATATTAAACTTCTGTGGGCAAAGAATATTTAAGATCACAAACAAGGTCAAAACTAGGAAAAATACTGGGAACACAGTATAAGAGACTTTCTCTTCAACAAACAGAATTTTACAAATCATTAGAAAAACAAATAGAAAAATTGTCAAAGAACATGAATAGTTAAGAAAATATATATATATATATATAAATGGCTAATAAGCATGAAATTATGTACAACTGCACTCAAACATAAAGAATTGCAATTTGTGAGAGTAAATAAACTTCAATTTACTTAAATAAGATACTCTTTGATGTTTGGGGTTTGTTTTTATTTCTTGATTTGTGTGTTTTGGAGCGTGGTAAAAAGTTGGAGCATGGTGCTGGCAAGGTTGCAAGAGGTGAGCGCTCTGATTGACTCTCAGCAGGAAGGTAAGTCGACGAAGCCTTTCTCAGGGCAATTTGGCAACCTTCTCAAAATTGTGAAAGTTTATCTTCTTTGCCCCAACGACTCATCCATTCTCCAACTGAGACTGAGCATCGCCTACAACTGGGGCTACAGTAGTGAACCAGAGGTGGAGGGTCTCCTGCTCTCACAGTGCTCGCGGCTAGTGAGGGTGACAGGCAGACAAGGTAATTGCAAATAGTGAGAAGTGCTCTGGGGTAATAAAGGATGACGTGCTAGTGCCTGGGGTGGGCGCTCGAGACTGGGTGGTCTGAGAAAGACTCTGAAGAAGCGGCATTTGAGCTGAGAGCTGCAGGATTCACAAGAACCAGCCGCACAAAGGAGCATCCAGGCAAACGGATCAGCATGTGCAAAATTAGTGCCAAACAGCCTGGAATGAGCTCATAGTGTCCGGGCAGAAGGAAGTCCCACGAGCCGGAGCACAGTGCACGGAGGGCAGGGGTGGGTGAATTTCAGACGCAGGCTGAGGCCTTTTAAGCCGGGATAAGGAAGTTGAATTTTATTCTAAAAGCAATGGAAAATGATAGGGAGGATTCCAAGCAAGAGAATAAGAAGATATTCATGGAAATTTAGTGTGTATTCAAAACACTGGTAAACATCGAATTACCTAAATATTTAATAAATAGGGAGATTCCCCACTTCACACTATAACAAGTATAAATTGCAGATGGATTAAAGAACTAAATGTGAAAAATAAGACTATAAAAGTTGCAGATAACAATTTTGGTAAGTATTGTTATAATCTTTGCATGCGGAAAGCCTTCCTAAAATAGTAATGCAAAACAATAAAAGATTGAGTTTTGACTACATGCAAATAAAAAACTTAGAGTGAGAGATATCATAAATATGTGATAATGGCATTGTGGTTTTGTAAGAGAATGTCTTTATTTTTTAGAGATGTATACTGAAGAATTTAGGGTAAAATGTCTTAATGTCTGTAATTGACTTTAAAATACTTCAACAGAAACAAGATAAAGTGGATATGACAAAATGTTAAAGTTACCAAAAATCTAGTTGATGAGTATACGGAAGATCACTATTCTTTCTACTTTTCTATGTATGAGATTTTTATAATAAAAAAAATTTTTTAAAGAAAGAAAAAACAATGTTGAAAGATAGCAGACAAACTTGAAGGAAAATTTGCTCAGATATTAACAAACGAGAGTTTAATGTCATCATATATGAAGAGCTTCTGTAAATGAAAGCTAAAATGACGAATAGGAAAGTGAGCTAAGAGTATGCACAGGTATCTCACAAAAGAAATGTAAATTGTCAATAAATATGAATAGCCACTAGAAGTACGTCATACAGAAATGCAGTTTTTAAAAGGTGTCGCCATTTTTCTTTTTTTTTTTTTTTGAGGAAGACTAGCCCTGACTAACATCTGCTGCCATCCTCCTCTTTTTGCTGAGGAAGACTGGCCCTGAGCTAACATCTGTGCCCATCTTCCTCTACTTTATATGTGGGATGCCTACCACAGCATGGCTTGCCAAGCGGTGCCATGTCCGCACCCGGGATCTGAACCGTTGAACCCTGGGCCACCGAAGCAGAACGTGCACTCTTAGCCACTGTGCCACTGGGCCAGCCCCGGTGTCACCATTTTTAAATTTATATGATTCGCCAAAAATTGAAACGATCAATCCTGTCTAGTGATGACAAAGATGTGGGGACATGGACACTCTAAAATGAAAGCATGGGACCAGCCCTGTGGCCGAGTGGTTACAGTTCTGCATGCTCTGCTTTGGCGGCCCAGGTTTTCGGGTTTGGATCCCAGGTGCAGACCCACTCCACTCATCAGCCACACTGTGGAGGCGTCCCACATACAAAGTAGAGGAAGACTGGCACAGATGTTAGCTCAGGGCTGATCTTCCTCAAGCGAAAAAAAAAGGAGGGTTGGCAACAAATGTTAGCTCAGGGCAAACCTTCCTCATAACAAATAAAAATTAAAAAATAAAAGCATGTATGGCCTTTGTAATTAAATAAATAGCTAAAAATATATATATACCTGAATTTTTCATATACCCCCTTGCATGCTTCTCAATGTCCTTGGTCCAGCAGCTGGCCTCTGCTCAGCTCATTGCTTCATCCTGACTCTCTCTGCTGCAGCCACAGTGGCTTCTCAGTTGCTCAACATGCCACCTCCTTAACCAACATGTTTTAAGGTAGGATTGTGGAGTCCTTAATAAGTGTCAACCATCATTTCAAACACCACTGTTTGAAAAAAACACTGTTACTGACCCCATTTTACAGATGGAGAACCAAGGCACAGAGGGCTAATAAGTAATGGAGGTGGTGCCAGAGCCCGTACTTAAACCCAAGCTATCATTCTCCATTCCCTGCTCTTGGATGCTGTCCTTCCTCCCACCCCAGGGCCATCCCACAGGGCGCCTTCTTCAGAGAGACCTTTCGAGACTCTCCACTCCTTACTTTCCCTCCACCTCCCACTACAGCTGGGGTTCTCCGTTTTTTATACTCCGACAGCACTGCGAGCTTCACCTTAATTACACCAAACAAATGCCATAACGTAGTGCATGGTTTGCCTCCCACCTCCCATCCCCTACCCCTGCCAAAGGAACGTGAGCTCTGTCTCGGTCATCCATGCCTAGCACATCCAGGCTGGCAAACATCGATGCTCAAACATTTATATTTATCAAACAAAAGGTAGGAAACTGTCCGTATTGTTTAGAGATGTATACTGAAGGATTCAGCGGTACAATGTCTTAATGACTGTAATTTACTTTAAAATACTTCAGTGGAAGCAAGACGAAGCAGATACGATAAATTTCATTTATATGTTGGTTTCTGTACATCCAAATAAATGACAAAACAGCTTGCTTTTTGTTACATTTTGACTCAATACTTTTTTTTCCTTTTCCTCTCTCTATTCCTGTTCTCTCAGGTCACATGGCAAGTGTTTGGGTCTCTCAGACTCTACTTTCTTCTCCTGGGGGAAAGTCACCTTCCCGAGGTGTCAGAACTCAGTCTTCACGAGCAAGTTCACGTTCAGAGAAAGAACCTGTTCAGGTGATCCCAGCGAGAGCCCCTTGGGGGTAAACGATTCTCTCGGCAAATAGGCTTGTGGACCAGAGTTAGGCCTGTTTACCTGTTTGCAACCCACTGGCCTTATTCTCTCATTGCTTTTTTCTTAAACACCTGAGAGCTGTGCTTCAGAGATAGTGGTTTTACCACAACTGAGCCAAGAATTCTCCAAATCCAGCCAAGTGCGTCCTTCCATCCGCTGTCTCACTGGGCAGTGCATTCACAGAAGACACAAGATTTAGGACCCCTCCGCTCTCTGTTATTTTTTCCTCTGCCTCCTTCAACATTTGCATTTAATGTCAGATGCCTTAAGCATGTTTTATTATTTCATGAGAATATAATTCGTGTATATTTGAACAGTGAAAGCGTTCTGATTGTCTTTGCAAGATACCCCTGGGATCCTGGTTAATGGTTGCCACCTTCTTGACTCTAGAGGTGCCTGGCCCATCCGGGTGGAAGGTGTGGAATTCTTGGCAGCAAAGATGCAATGCTTAACCCTTCCCTGATTTTCACATTCTCTCCCCACTGTCTTGTATCCTCAGCTCTCTCCCATTTCCTCTCCCTTTTCCATCATGTATTTACAGGACTCCTTTATTTTTAAAAACAATTGCACACACACACATGTATACCCATGCACAAAAAAGCCTTCATTTAGTTTCTATCCAGCTCCTCCTCTTCCCTTTGCTCCCGTCTTCTGGACCCAGGAAATAGCTAAGACCCAAGATGCTGGAATTTGGAGACAGAGACCTTGAGATCTGTCTTTGCTACTGTGCACCCCAAGGCATGTCACTCAACCTCGCTGGGCCTGAATTTACTTATCTGCAAATTGTAGACCATAGGTGATTGTTACATCTCAGAGTCTTTATGAGGCTCTCATAAGTTAGTGACTATTCAATATATATGTACACGAAATGTGCATGAAAATGCTTTGTAAATTATGGAGCTCAGTGAAATTGCGAGGTGGCCCCAATTGTTCCACGCTCACTAGTTCCTTATCCCTTTCCAGTCTGGCCTCCACGGCCACTGCTCCTCAGCTAGGACTGTGACTAGCCATCACCTCCCTTAAAAATAGGCCTTTCTCAGTCACCCCCTCAAATCTTGGCAGGGCCTTTACTGTCCGACAAGAAGGAGTGGCTAGTCCAATTATGGCATATCCACATTACGGATTACTATGCAGCTGTAAGAAGAACGAGGAAGTTCTTTTTATTTTGATGTGGAAATATCTCCCAACTATTTTATTAATTGGAAAAAAAAACAAGGAGAAAAACAGTATATGTAGTAAATTACCATTTGTGTGGGGGAAAATGGAGGCAAAAGAGAAATGTTTGTGTGTGCATCAAATATCTTTGCAGAGAGACAGAAGAGCTGTGTAATTCTTGCTGCTTCTGTGGAGGAGAGCTGGGGGGCTGAGGGACAAAAGTGTCTCCATTTTCTATGGCTAAGTGACAAACCAACACAAGAATGTAGTGGCTACGGTAGGCAGAAGACTGGCCCCAAATATGTCCACGTCCTAATCCCCAAAACCTGGGAATATGTCACCTTACATGGCAAAAAGGACTTTGCAGATGTGATCAAGTTAAGGATCTTGAAATGGAAAGAACATCGCAAGGGTTCGTCTAAGGGGGAGGCAGGAGTGTCAGATCAGAGAGGGAACTGTCAGTGGCAGCAGAGGTCCGAGTGATGCCATTGCTGGAAGGGGACCACAGATAAAGAGCGCAGATAACATTGCTTGGCAGTGGCTTCTCCCCCAGAGCCTCAGAGGAACGCAGCCCTGCCAGTACCTTGATTTTCCCCGCCAGACTCGTTATTGGATTTCTGACCTCCAGACCGAAAGATAAATTTGTGTTTTGTTTCGTAAGCCACTAAGTTTGCGGTAATTTATTACAGCAGCAATCCGCAACTAATACAATGGCTTAAACAAGTAAACATTTGCTCAAAATCCTGAGGCTGTTCCAGTTCCAGGAGAAGAAGGTATAGACTCACTTTTCCTGGCCTCTCTCCCTTAAATACAACTAAAGATCATGGAAAGAATTCAACAGATAATCAGATAAGGGCTCTTAAAGGTGGAAAGAAGAAAGTGGACAGGCTAGGGACCTCAGGACTTGAAGAACAACACCATGGTGAGTTCCCTGGGTTTTCTTGGTATCTTCCATATATCCTGGGCACCAGCCAGCCTGCAACCTGAACCAACAACAGACAGAGAGAGAAAGAGAGAAGAAAGAAGGAAGGAAGGAAGAAGAGAGGGAGAGGGGAAGGAAAGAAGGAAAAGAAAAGAGCCTGCCCTCTCTGGCTCAAGGACCAGGAAAGGAGAATCCCAGCAGGGACTTAGTGGGGAGACTCACACCCAGCGGCAGCAGTAGGTCCAAACTGCTCACAGCAGCAGCAACAGGCAGAAATGTTTCCAAGCCATTCCCCACCCCACAGCCACAGGCAGCAGCAGACTGACCCGCCCACAGCAGTGGCAACAGCAAGACGCAGGTGGGCCAACCCGTCACACACCCTACCCCCACCAGCAGCAGTGGCCTCAATCTGCCCACATCAGTGGTAACAGTGAAACCCAGGTACCAAGTTCATCCACTGCCCGACACCGGGGTACAGGAGGCAGGCCCTTCCCCCTGCACCAGTAATGCCAGCAGGCCCGGTGTCTCCCAGCCTTCCACGCAGTCGCAGAAGGTGACCCAGGGCATCCCCCTACACCTACCTAATAATACTAGGCAGCCCAGGGCAGCACCTTCACCCATGTAGACATCACATGTTGGGCTCCAGTGGGAGCTTAAGCAGAGCCAGAAGAATAAAGTAGACCAAAACGGCATTGCCAGAGCTCAGAAAACTCAACTGTCATTGAAACTATAGCCTACAAAAGAAAATCTTTTAAAAAAAACCTAAATAGGGTAGCTGCCTACTAAAATAGAAGATTTATATAAGATCAAGAGTCTCCTAACAAAATAAGCAAAATGTCCAGGACGCAATGAAAAATCTCTTGTCATGACAACAACCAGGAAAATCACAACTTGAGTGAGAAAAGATAATCAACTGACGCCAATAGTGAGATGAATCAGATGTTGGAACTATCTGGAAAAGATTTTATTTTATTTATTTATTTTTTTAAGATTGGCACCTGAGCTAACAACTGTTGCCAATCTTCTTTTTTTTTTCTGCTTTATCTCCCCAAATCCCCCTGTACATAGTTGTATATCTTAGTTGCAAGTCCTCCTAGTTGTGGCATGTGGGACGCTGCCTCAACGTGGCCTGACAAGTGGTGCCATGTCCGCACCCAGGATCTGAACCAGCGAAACCCTGGGCCACCACAGTAGAGTGCGCGAACTTAACCACTTGGCCATGGAGCCAGCCCCCTGGCAAAGATTTTAAAGTAGCCACCATAAAATGGTTGCAGCACGTAATTATGAAATCCTTTGAAACCTATGAAAAAATAGAAAAATCTCAGCAAAGAAACAGAAGTTACAAAAAAGAACCAAGTGGAAATTATAAAACTGAAAAGTACAACTACCAAAATAAAAAAAATGGCTGGATGGGCTCCATGGTAGAATGGAGATGACAAAAGATGGAATCACTAAACTTGAAGACAATTCAATCACATTTACTCAATGTTAAAAACCGAGAAGAAAGAGACAAAGGGGAACAAAAGGGACCTGTGGAACAGTAACGAAAGATCTAACATCTATATCATCAGAATCCCAGGAAATTAGAAAGATTATGGGGCTAAACAAATATTCAAAGCGATCATGGCTGAAAACTTCCATTTGGTGAAAGACAGAAACTTACAGATTCAAGAGCTAGGTGAACCTGACATAGGAGAAATCTAAAGAAATTCTCATCAAAACACATCGTAATTAAACTTCCGAAAACTAAAGGAAAAATCTTCAGAGCAACCAGGGAGAAATGATGCATTACTTATAGGCAAATACCAATTCAAACAACAGCAGATTTGTCCTCTGAAATCACGGAGGCCACAATGAAATAGCACAACATTTTTCAAGTGCTGAAAAGAAAGAACTCTCAATCATGTCTTTCCCAAGCTCCTGTCCTATATATAGTTCTAATTTCCCATGGGATGTTCTACTCAGATGTATCTTTGTCACCTTAAGCAAAATGTATAACAAACCGAGTGTATCCTCTTTCCCACAGACTAATATTCTCATTTGATGTCTCTAATTCGTCAATGGCGTTAGCATTTTCTAACTCACTCAGGCTTGAAAAAGTGTGGATTCATTATGACGTTTACTTCTAAACATCCACTATTGCATGCAGTGGTGCTTAACAGCTGAGACCTGGGAGCCAGGCTACTTGGATGTGAATCTTGACTCTACCATTTATTAGCGTGTCTCCTTGGACATGTTACTTAAGCTTACTGTGCCTCAATTTCCTCATCTGTAAAACAGAAATAACAATATTACCGAATTCAGGATGCTCGAATGAGTTCACACATGTCTTTTGTTTAGAACAGCACCTGGCTCACAGTCTTGGTTTGGAGGTTTCTTGGGCTTTTTTGCTTAAAAATAAAAATTCTTACATCTGCCTTTTCTTTCTCATCCCACTGCCATCACCTGCTCCAAGCTTTCTTCTCCTTCGGGCCGTCCTTAAGGCTCTCCCTGCTGCCAGCATCTCCCACACACTGTTGCTACTATATTGGTCTTCCTAAATCCAGTCGCTACTGGATCCCACCCTGTCCCTGACAGAAACCCTCCAAGCTCCTTAACACCAACAGGGCGAAGCACAAACCCAGGTCCACGCTATTCTAAGCCAGGTGTTGGGTTCTCTCTTCAGTCCTCAGACCTTACGCCCAAGCTCTGTGGCCTCCAAAACATTCCATTGCCTCTCCAGTCTCCACGACTCAACCCAATACTCATTTATGCCTTAATCCTACACAGCAGGACCATCCTCTATTAACATGTGTACATCTTCCTTCCCCAAATAGATGCAAAGTTTCTGAAGGTCAGAGAGTTTATCTTACCAGGCTAGGCACAGGCCAGGACGGGTAAACACTGATCAGATGTGAACTTGTTGTGTAGTCACGCCTCCTATTGAGCCTCCTGGTGGAGCCAGCTTGACAACTTCTCTCTCTTTCCTACAACTGAACCATATAATTCTAAACCAGGAGCAAGGGTGGGGGGATGGGAGGTGGGTTGTACCTTCTGAGAAACCTCATGGCAGAAGGAAGAGCAGTTGTAGGCGTCAGAGGCAACGACGCTGCCATTAGCAAGCCGGATGTGCAGCGAGGCTCATCCACCTGCTCCAGGCCTCATTCCATCTGCAAAATGAGGACATTAGCAGAGCTCCTAGTCCCCTCAGGCTCAAGCATTCTGTGAGAAATCTCCGTGAGGGTGGATTCGGGAAACTGATTTTCAAATTGATTAAGCCTTGAGGCATTATTGCATGGCAAATTAAACTACTGTTCATAACAATTCATTTCCTGAGTTTAGCCCATCAGCCGGTGTTTATGAAGCACCATTTACTCTGCAGTGGCCTGGGCTGAGTGCTCTGGAGACACAGCAGCGGACTCTCACAGGATTGTCGGCCTCAAGGAGTTTATTATATAATCAGAATTTATTACATGATAAAAGCTCACCAAGCTCAGGATCCAGCAAATTACTTCCTATTTGTTTACCCAACTTGTTTTGTAAAATTAAGTTTTCCTTGAATCATTACATATAATCCCTACATGAACTACATATTGTGTGTGTCATTTCTATGTTATTTTACTTGAAACACACGCATATTCTATATATACTGTATGTTTAGATGTAAATATAGGCATTGAAAATGTATGTATGTAAAATATCTCTTGACAGGCTGGTTTTTTTTTTTAACTTTAGTAAACCAAATTATTAGATTGTCAAACTTTCACAAAAGTAGACAGAATTGTGCTATATACCCATCACCTAGCTTCAATAGCTGTCAGCTTTCTGCCATTCTTTGTCATCAACTCCCTCCCCCCCGCCCCCTGCATTTTGTGTATGTGCTAAGCATTGCTTCTTAGGCTGTCAGGGGTGAAGGACCCTTTCACTTAATTTCCAATCTGTCATGGACCAATGCCAGTGCACAGCTCATGCCCATACCACACACAGCTCGCCATGCAAGTTCGACAACACCCTACTGGGCTCTACCCTGGTCAACGAGACAAGTCCACTAAAGGCTGCTCGGATGCCATGGCCATGCAAAGTGCCGTAACAGTTTCCAGACACTTACTGTCAACGTCTCCACTTATCACAGACCAACCGCACACAGTTTGCAAAGTGGCACTGATCCGCAGACCCCACTTTGAGTAGTACTATGCTAGAGTATTTTACAGCAAATCCAAGGAATTCTTTTCCTTCCCCTGTAAATTCAGCATGTATCTTTAATGGATAAGGACTTAAGAAAAGCCCCACCACAATACTGCTAAGACCCCTAAGAAAATTATCAATACTTCCTTAACATCATCTGATACTCAATCCATGTTTGATTTTCCCCAACTGTCTCAAAAATGCCTTCTCCTTTTTTAGGAAGATTAGCCCTGAGCTAACATCTGCTGCCAATCTTCCTCTTTTTGCTGAGGAAGACTGGCCCTGAGCTCACATCCTTGCCCATCTTCCTCTACTTTATATGTGGGATGCCTGCCACAGCATGGCTCGCCAAGCAGTGCCATGTCCGCACCTGGGATGCGAACTGGCTAACCCCGGGCCGCCAAAGTGGAATGTGCGAATTTAACTGCTGCGCCACTGGGCCAGACCTCAAAAATGCCTTCTTACAGTGGTTTTGTTTGAATTAGAATTTAAACAAGGATCTACCATTACATTTGGTTGACTTACGGCTTAAGCCTCTTTCAATCTAGAATTTCCTCTCTCCCATTTGAAAACTGTTTTTGAGCCACTCTCCAAATGCATTGTTTTACCATTAACTATAAAAGTTTTCCTGACCCATAATATTTCAAGTGGGTTTTTCCTATTTGCTATCATGTGACCATTGGAAGGCCTTAAAAACAAAAGATCCCTGTTCTCCCTAAAAGACTCCATGATGTATGCATGTTACGACCACATTTCCCACTCCCCAAACTTGTTTTCATGGCTGCAAAACTATTTAGGGTACTGAGTATGTAAAAGCTCCAGACACTCTCACTGTCTTATTATCTCTGATTCTCTTTGTCTCCAACGGGACCATTCAGATAGCAGACACCTGTGAATATTGTTAAATGAACTATGGGTTTTCTTGGCCTTGACATGCCCAAAGCCGTGTTTACCAGATACAGCCACTTCTTTGGGGACCTATGCACACATATAATGTTTGGAGACACTCTGTTTATTTCAGTGACTTAAGACACTCTGGTTATTTGATTTGGACCAAATCCATCGGTGGGCTTCATACAATGACATCTTTTTCTGTAAACCTTCTTCTTGTCACTAAGGATATAGAAACTTAAGTAGCTTTGAGTCTTCACTTAATAGAAGGATAATGGGTGGCTAACAGAATTGATCAGAAGGCTGGATAACCAGGTTTTGAGAACAGGCAGAGTCTAGGGAGGCTGGGCAATAGGAACACTGCTAAAGCCACACTGCAGGGACAGTCTGGTTAGGATGTCCCTAACTCTGGCCCTGCTGCCATTCTGGCTGTTGAGCACCAACACAGCTGAGCCCAGGAGCCCAGGTGTCGCTGCTGCCATGGGATTCTCCACCATCCCTGAGTCTAAATTAAAAGCCCTGGGTGGGAGGGTCTGGTTTGCTGAGGCTGGATCATATGCCTGTCCTCTAGCAGCCAATGGTCAGGGAAAGGACCATGTGGCTTGTCTCCCTTCTATAGTAGCAAGGCAATCCTGCTTCTCACCATGACAAACATCATAAAGGAAAGAGCGTTAAGGATGCTAAGTTCCCCCCCAACAAAGGCAAATGACCACCCCATCCCCCCACTCTAACATCTGTTAGCAAATAGACATAGCCAACAGTAGTTATTTTATTTCTACAAAATATGCTAGCATTTCCTACCACCCCCCCAAAATGGATGACACCCCCAGACAAACAGCACTATTCTAAGCATGAAGTTTGCAAAGGTTTTTTTTTTAAAGATTTTATTTTTTCCTTTTTCTCCCCAAAGCCCCCGGTACATGGTTGTATATTCTTCGTTGTGGGTTCTTCTAGTTGTGGTATTTGGGACGCTGCCTCAGCGTGGTTTGATGAGCAGTGCCATGTCCGCACCCAGGATTCAAACCAACGAAACACTGGGCCGCCTGCAGTGGAGCGCGCGAACTTAACCACTCGGCCACGGGGCCAGCCCCAAGTTTGCAAAGGTTTTAACCTCACTGAAGAGGAAACAGTTTCTTCTTGTGTCTTGGTGCATCAGTGATCTTCTCCTGGCCTAATTTCTAGGGGAAAAATCAAACCTGTCCTCCTACTTTTTTGCTCAGATGCTCATTATGAGCAGAGTAGCTTCTAGGGGCATTAAAACTTCCTCTCCAAGGGCTCCATTGTGATTAGACTTCATTGCCAGTATTCCATGCAGGTACGTATCAGCCTGGCACAGAGATGAACTGGAACGTAAGGGATGTGTTGAGGCAACAGCCAGGATTCTGCCACTGTTCTCTTTGTGTATTTCTGATGGCTCTCACATTCCATAATAGGAGGTGGGGGTTGTGTGGTTAAGTAATATGAGGCCAGAGCTGACACTGTGACAGCTATTCTCCAAGGCGCAGAATTTCTTTGTTACCAGGAAAAGATGCCCTTGAATCTTCTAGGCTGAGGTAAGAGTGTTTGGCAGATCCTGTCTTCTCTGCTTTCTGATTGCCTGAATGGATTGCAAAATGGAAAATAATGAGCCAAAGGGACATTTGGAGCATTTGTCTACTGCCCATGTCTTAGTTTAGGTTCCCTCAGAAACAGATTTTGTGGCACAAATTCAAGTGCAAGTAGTTTATTTGAATAGGGCAGTGGGGAACTGAGATGGGGAGGGGAGGAAGCCAATAGAAGATGCCTTATCAAGCAAGTTCCCACTGTGGCCAAGTGGAGTTCAGTCTTCCTGGGGAACTCTGGGAACCAGCGCAGAATGTAAGCCTCAGTTATCCTGCACAAGGAGTGACGGAGTGGGGATGTGTAAGCACCAATTCCACCAGTCTTTGGTTGAAGAGTACAACTGGGAGGGCACTGATTCTCCTGTACTTCCTGCTGTGTGTATGGGCAGGGCAGGCTCCGGCCACCGACAAAGCCCTCAGGTAGAGGCAGATGCTTGCAGTTGAAGCCAGCATGGTGTGTACAAAATGTCAAGGTCCAAGGGGATACAGGCAGGGCACCCACAGCATCTGCTACACTGTGTTCTCTCATCCTCCAGACTTGTGGACAAACTTTCTGTTCCTTACCCATTCAAAGCCCAAAGTAAATCTTCCCAAAATCAAACAGGAGGTGCCCATCCTCTGCCACCCCCAAACCAAATTTTTAATTGGCACAGATGGCTTATTTCTCTATTTACTGCTCAGTAGCTCTCCACCCACGTTACAGGGTCACTCTGAGGTTTAGTCTCTTTCAGCCTGCCTGGTAGCTTGTTAGCAGCTCACACTTTGACCACAGCCCTGGAATAACTGAATAAATCTTACTGACTGACTAACTCCCACTTCCTTCCATTCAGCAAACGTCCTGGATATTTGGAAATGCTGCAGCCCACAGCCAGGGCACTTTCAGCAGGTCCTTGTCAGCTTTGCTGTTTTGGAGAGATTTACAATTTGCTAAACATGATGCATTTGGGGTATGTAGAGAACTGTGATCTTGAAGGAATTTAGCATTTCTCATCTCTGGGGGAAGAAGGTGGGTTTCTTCAGGACCATGGATAGCATTTGCATAAACTGTAGGTCAGCCAGCTGTGAGTTGGCAACTTGGGAATGTCTGTGAGAAAGGCTGGGAGCTGGGTACAAGCAGAAACATTTCCTCAGTTGTTGTCTGGTGTATGAACATTCTACTAAAGTTTACATAATGAGCTGAAAGACCATCTGAGGCTTGCCATGTGATCTTATATTAATGAAGGGATGTCTTGAAGTCTGATGTCTTTTTGGTTTTCATTATTTATCATCTTTCAACTTGAGTATTGGCCTTTAGTAGAGACTGAGATATCTCAGAATCAGTTGGCTCTGTCGAAAATAGATCATCTTGGCAGTTCCTCTGCCTTCAGGAAACTTAAACCATTCCTGACGAGATGCTGCTTACCCATGGTCTGAAAACTCTCCCAAAAGAGAGGCGGGAGAAATGCCACAGTCTGCCTATTCTCAGTATCTTACCTTAGTAAACTCTAAGCTTATCCTTGCTTAAATTTTAGCTTCAAATTTTTAACAAATGTCAAGAAGAACTCCTAAATCCTACAGAGATTTATTCTGCAGAACATCCCAGGTGACCTATGACCATCATAAGCAAAAAGGTAGTATGTAATTACATGAAGTTAAAAGTAGTATTTTAGAGATTTATTCTTATAAGGAATCAATTAAAAACATGTAGGACTTGCTTTGAAACGCATCAACAAATAAGATAGAGGGATGGATGGGTGAATGGTGGGTAGACAGATAGATATGAGATAAGCAAGTATAGTAAATGTTAATGGTAAAATCTAAGTGGTGGGTATCTAGGTCATATTTGCACATTTTTATCAAGTTTTCTGTATGTTTGAAATTTTTCATAATAAAATGTTGGGACAATATATGCAGGATATGTTTTGAGCATATTAAATCTTTACCCATGTACATTTATTTATAACTTGGAGTTTTAAATTACCACAAACTTTTCTGAAGACAATCTCTTTTCTTAATAGAAAACATATTTGAAATATGAAAGATAGTTTTTTTGTCTCTTAAGTGGTATAACTAACTAAACAATCAACAGATCATTAATGAATATCTCCAAATTGCTCTGAGAAATATGAATACATAGTCATGGTCCCCACTTGCAAAGAACTTAAATTCAAGTTGGAAAAATTATTTCTATATTAATCCATCTAGATATTTATCTCATTACCTATACATAATATATGTCTGCGTCATTAGCACATACATTTTCCTGCCCAGATCACAAAATTTACATTTATACCATCTACATTATCTATATCAAATATGTCATCTACATCTATGTTTAGAGCTAGATTGTTTATATCTACTCTTCCATCACCATCGACATCTATATTTGCATATACTTTATCTACATCTATTTATACATCTATATCATCTACACCTGCATTTTCATGTTCATCGTCTGCATCGTCTACACCTATGTTTATATCTACATCAGTGATGATGCTAAACATCTTACAATGCACAGCACAGTCCCTGACAACAAAGAATTATCCAGCCCAAAATACAATAGTGCTGAGGTTGAGAAACCCTAATCTACATTATCCACATCATCTACATCCATGTTTACAGCTATGCCACACACATTTGTATCTATATTGACATCTACTGTATCTACATCTTTTTTATTTTTTTTGAGGAAGATTAGCCCTGAGCTCACATCCATGCCCATCTTCCTCTACTTTCTATGTGGGACACCTACTACAGCATGGCGTGCCAAGCAGTGCCATGTCTGCACCTGGGATCCGAACTGGCGAACCCTGGGCCACCAATGTGGAACAAGCGCACTTAACCACTGCACCACCAGGTTGGCCCATCTACATCTGTTTTTATATCTACATCGTCTACGTTTGCATTTAAATCCATATCATTGACAGCCACCTCTACGGCATCTACAATATCTACATCATCTACATCATCTACTCCAACATCTACATCTATGTGGTCTACATCTTGTATATCTACATCTACCTGTATATCTAGTTAGCAGCTCAGAGCATGTTTGTTACATCAGAATGAGTGGTCCATTTAATCTAAAATTTAAATTTAATTTTAATTCTACCCTCCTCCAATCATATTAATTCTGATCACTCAATTCCAGTGTGTGTATGTGTGTGTGGGGTGTCCCCACATCACCAAGCAATTCTGCAACACCAGCCCAGTGTCCTACAATTCAACTCAATTCTGACACTACCTGGAGATAGCATCAGATTCCACAGGTTGGGGGCTCAGTCCCACAGAATTGTCCTCCACTTAAGAAGCCAATCGCAAGTCCAGGTTGTTACCCGTGCTTCTGACCAACTAGCTATAAATCAGAGATTCCCACAACCCCCTCCTTGGGTTCAATTAATTTGCTAGAGCAGCTCACAGAACTTAGGAAACCAGTTTACTCACTAGATTGCTGGTTTATTACAAAGGATATTAAAGGAAATAATCAACAGCCAGATGAAGGGATGCATAGGGTGAGGTCCCAAACAAAGGAGCTTCCTCATGGAGTTTGGAGCCTGGCATGGTGGCACATGGAAGCCTTCTGGTTCATCAACCTAGAAGCTCTTCAAACTCTATCCTTTTGGGTTTTTATGGAGGCTTCATTTCATAGGCATGATTGATTAAATCATTGGCCATCATTCAACCTCCAGTCCCTCCCTCCTCTTGGGAGGTTGTGGGGGGACCGAATGAAAGTTCCAACCCTCCAATCACTTGATTGGTTTCCCTGGCAATCAGCCCCATCCTTAGGTGCTTTCCAAAAATCACCTTCTTAACATAAACTCAGGTGTAGGTGATAGGGGTTTGTTGTGAATATCAAGACATCTTTATCGCCCTCATCACTTAGGAAATTCCAAGGGTTTTAGGAGCTCTGTGCCAGAAATGGGGACAAAGGTCAAATATATATTTCTTATTATGAATCACAATATCACAGGCCACATACAAAAATGAGTGGAACAGAGGTCGACCATTATTGATCACCCTCCCTAAAGTATAAAGGGTGTCAGCTCTTTGCTGGCTTTGTTCTGTCTTCAAAGGACACCTTTGGTTTCTGCTAATGGAAGCCAAAGAGGCTTCCATTTTGGCTTGGATTGAAATGAGAAATTAAGCATGTGCCTGATGAATTTCATTCATGGCCTCTCTATGCTTGCCAACCTCTCAGAACCAGAGGGCATCTGGTGCAGACACAATGATAAAGAATAATTGGTGATAAAGAATAATTTCTTCTCAAAGGAGCAATCACTGCACTTTGAAAACTTTATAAGAATTGATCACATCTTGTTCCACTTGAACTGGTCTGGGCTGGAAAACATGCAAGTGGCGCATGGGAAGCCATGGATCCTGCTGTCTTGCCCTGGGCACTTGGGGCCTCAAGGTCGTTAAAAGACCTCCCATGCCAGGACCAAAACAGCAGCTCAGGTTGCCACATTGATTCAAGCCTCCTTAGGCATTTGAGCTGACTTGTCAGCCAAGACAAAAGTAAAATGATGTTTCTAGACAAAATCGAGAACATGGGAGATAAGCAAACAAGAGCAAATCCCTGTGGCTTCTTGAGCCTGTGACATTTACTAAATAACTTCACTTCCCTATAAAAACCCATGCTTCTTGGAGACCATTATTTTTCCTCCAGGAACAAGATTGGCCCTAGGCAAAGTTTCAAAACAGACTCTCATTCACCTTTTTATATTCTCACTCATTGTAGTGTTTCCAAATGCTCAAAAAATATTAATCTTTGGGACTTGGAAGTGAAAAGTTAAAAATTCTTTACTCGTTATTATGGATTTATTAGAATATTTTAATAAGTCAGAAACACACAGTTTGGTAGTATTTATAAAGTACTGTAGCTTACAGTAAATGTCCAAACATGATAAAATGACAGTGAATGTTATTGAGTAGGTTTTGAATAATCTAGCATTCGAATCCAACCCAGCAAGATTAATAGCACTGCACAAAATTCACAATTCAAAATCACCCGTTTATGGATTTATTTTGCTTCTAAAAAGTTATTTCGTGGAATACCTCTCTTAGGATCTGTATAAAGTATACCATAAAAAGTAGAAAGTTATTAATATTTATTTTGTTTGCGACAGTGACTCCCAGCTAGTAGCAGATAGGACCAGGAACACACACTGATAATACGGCAACAGTTACAAGCAGGACAGACCGATGGAACTGTGACGTCTGCTCTGTGACATGCTCCTGCCCGGCTTCCCAGAAATGCTTCCCTTCACCTTCGCCTCTGGGGTGAGCGTTTCCTGATCTTCCTTTCAGTGGCAGCATTAATGGATTCCTTTAAACCAGTAGCATCTCTCTGTTGATGACTAAGCTTAAATTCTCATGGGAGAATTGTAATACCTTTCCCTGTTTTCCCAATTTCTCAAGTAATTTTTCTGTTTTCTCAGAATGTGAAATTTGGAAAGTACATAAATTGTCCAAGAATTGCTAGGAAGGAATTCCCTCATGGAAACCCTGCTCAGCAGCTCTCAGCTGGCACTACCTCGCCACCAGCTCCCACCCTCACCCCCCGCCATGCTGCCCAAAGCCCTTTTCTACCTGGTCCCACTAAGCCTGCCCTTTCCCCTACATCATTTAAGCTTCTAAGACACACACTCCCCGCCAGCAAAACTCTAGTTCTCTCTGGGTTGACTTCAGGCTTGAGGAGGAAAGCAATCCAATTGAACAGTTTCATCCTGAGTGTGAAGAACTTGTACATCTCCTGTGGGGATTAGGAGCACAATCAAGACAATGGAAGCATTTCTGCAAGTGTGGGAAAAAGATCCCAAGGCATTCTTTCCGGGGCTCACAGAGGCAAATGCTTCCCAGGGCCACAGAGGTGGTAATCTATGGGAAGTGGGCTAGATGTGAAGGCTAGAAAACCGGAGGAGACTGAACGTGGTCAAACAAGAGAGGGCAAGCCTCAGCTGAGGGCATTCAAACTCAAATGTTTAAAACAACCAAGCAGTACAAGCCGAATATAACCCACTTGAGCGCCAGACTCGGCAGAGTGCTATCTCTGCACTGACGCTTCAGTGTGGCCTCCTCTGCTTGGGGTAGGCGCTCCCTGCCTGTGCACTCCCACCTCAAAACAACGCTGAAGCTAGTGTTTTCCCAAAGGTGAGAACATAGAGTCAGTGAAATATAGGCATAGCTTTCTACTAGGTATGGAAACCAATTCCAGTTGCTAGGTCAACTTCAGACCCCGGAGTTAAAAATCACAGATTAAAAGATTCTAATCACAGGGGCCGGCCCGGTGGCGCAGTGGTTAAGTGCGCACATTCTGTTTCATCAGCCCCGGGTTCGCCAGTTCAGATCCCGGGTACGGACATGGCACCGCTTGGCACGCCATGCTGTGGTAGGTGTCCCACATATAAAGTAGAGGAAGATGGGCACGGATGTTAGCTCAGGGCCAGTCTTCCTCAACGAAAAGAGGAGGATTGGCAGCAGTTAGCTCAGGGCTAATCTTCCTCAAAAAAAAAAAAAAAAAAAAGATTCTAATCACAATTTAAAATCATAATAGTAGTTTTTAAAAAACCAAATAGACAAAATGCCAGCAATTTTAATGTTAGATTTTTAATAAATTTAGTAATCAGGTAATAAAATTACCTCTCATGTAGACTGTGTTTTTATAAACAAGATATCACAGAGAATTCGTTATAATTAACCCTCCCCATTCAACTACTGCATCTATGTCAGGAATGTCCCCTTTTATTAGATAATTGGTTGACTATCCTTATCAATATACAAATTCAAATGCAATCCTAATATTATATAACTCAGAACATCTTTATATGAATCTACTGGGGGGGGAATTGATAAAAGCTTTTTATCAATTAAATATATGTGAATACAGTTGCAATATAAGCACAATTGTTTGATGTGATTCTTCCCTTATAACCTGGTGAGATCATTTTTATTTTCAAGTGAAAGCTTGTCTTATGTGTACAAATATGTAAAACATTGTGTGACTATTTCCTGCTATTCTAGTAGCAGGATCTTTATTCCTTTAACTTCAGACTGTGATGCCAAATAAAAGACACCTTTGGGGAAAAAAAACCCAGAAAGGTTCTAACCAACATAAATGTCAGCTGCTTGAATCTCTGAACGTGATGGTGATTTCCCTCCATATAAAGCGTCTTAGTTCCCTTATAGTATTTTTCTTAGTGTGTCTGTGATTATTTGAAATTCCATTCTTTAATATGTCTGAATCTTTCTACCAGTCTGAGGTGATCTTCTTTTTATTTTTTCTTTTTCTTTTCTTTTTTTTTTTTTGCTGAGGAAGATTAGCCCTGAGCTAACATCTGTGCCAATCTTCCTCTACTCTATACATGGGTCGCCACCACAGTGTGGCTGACAAGTGGTGTAGGTCCATGCCCGTGATCTGAACCCACAAACCCAGGCCACCAAAGGGGAATGCACCAAACTTAACCACCACACCACGGGGCTGGCCCCAGTTCAATGTTCTCTTTGCAATGCAAAAGGCATTGAACTCCACTCCAGTCCTAAAATCTCCTTGCCCTGCTTCTTTGATGTAGACATTGAGGATTTTAACATCTTATCACTGTCTCTATCATTTGAGACTGTTGAGATGGTTCTTGCCCACCTTGGAGAGAACATCAGTGAGGCAGAGTGTCCCAGGGGAAGGAAGGTGAGTATTAAAAGCCGGACAAGCTTGTTTTAAGTCTCAGTTCTGTCATTAATAGCTGTGTGACTTTGGGAAAGTCACTTAACTTCTCTGAATTTTGGTGTTCTTATCTTCAAAATAAGGATAACGAACCGATAATGAACACTACCTCATAGGATTGATTTAAGGATTAGCAGAAAAGATGTTTACAACACAGCGAGCACAACATAGGAATGGAGAAGGCATATAAAGGCCCTCAATAAATGACAAAAGTTCTTATTTTTCTCTCCATCAGGCATCGCCACCTTGTTGTCCATGCAGCTCTGTATTAGTTTCCCAGGACTGTGGTAACGAATTACTATAACCCTGGGGGCTTAAAACAACAGACATTTATTCTCTCACAGTTCTGGAGCTAGAAGTCCAAAACGAAGGTGTCAGTAGGGCCATGCTGCTTCTGGATCCTATGGGAAAGGATTTTTCCTTGCCTCTTCCTAATTTCTGGTAGTTGACAGCAACTTCGGCATTCTTTGGCTCGCAGCTGCACCACTCCAATTTCTGCGTCTGTCTTCACATAGCCTTCTTCCCTGGGTCTCCTCTGTCTCTGTATCCAAATTTCCCTCTCCTTTCTCTTATAAAGACACCAGTTATTGGATTTAGGGCCCACCCTACTCCAGTATCACCTCACCTTAACTTAACTATTTACATCTGCAAAGACCCTATTTCCAAAATAAGGTTAAGGTTGCATTCTGAGGTTCCACATGGATGTGAATTTAGAGGGGTTGTTATTTCACCCAGTACATTCACTGTGGCATGTCCAAATCTCACCCTCCATGAAGGCCTAGCTCACGTTCCATCACCTGGGGGTATTGTCCTTGACTGACAGCCACTATGGCCATCCAGTCATATGAGCCGTGGGATCATGTCTGTCCTGTGACCAGAGGTGTGTTCATGAGTGTTTAGTTACCAGCTCTCTTGGGTAGGTGTATGTGCGGGGGAAGATCTGAGATATATATATATAGCTGGTTTCTGTGCTATAAATGCTCCCACCCTGGCTGAGTTCAGGCTACCCATGTGATGTCAACCAACTCTTGAAATCCCTGAAAATTTAATAATCAACTTGCATGAACTGGTACAAGCCAGCTCCAGTACGAGTGGCAAACTGCCTTGTAACTGCTGCTTTGTCTTTAATGTAATTCATCATCCTGTGAAATAATAAAGTGCTCTGACATATGTTTACTTAAGGGCCAGCTCAAAATCAGCTCCTGTGGAGGCCTTGAGGGCTCCCCTGCCAACCTTTAGAATTCTTTATATGCCCTCCTTTGTATTTTCCTCTAAGGAGCACTCAGAATCTTGTATTATAATTATATATTTGCACCTCTGAATTACTGATAGTCTCATTGAAGGCAGTTATGATGTGTTCTAATTGTCCTTGAATCCCAATAACTTGCACAATGTCAGACCCAGGAGGTGCTCAGTTGTCAAGCTGAGTTGAGGGAAGGGATCAGGGGCCTATGTCTTGTTTTGTCTTCTACAGAGCCATGCTCACAGCAGGCACGCAGTGCACCCTTCCCAGAACTACACAGTGTCATAGTTTTAATGTCCCCCAAAGTAGACCACCCATGCTCCTGTTGATTGAATGCTCTCCCTAATAATGGTTCCCATATGTAGTTGTGCAGCATTCATTCATTCATTCATTCAACAATATGCACTGAGCAGCCACTTTGTGCCAGGAACTGTTCTAGGTGCTGAATGAAGAGGCAAGAACTCCTGCCCTCATGGAGCTTGCACCCTAGTGGAAGGCAGTAAACAAATAAGTAAAACATGTACGTTGTTTTACTAGTATTGAAAACGCATTTGGAGACCAATAAAGCAGGAGAAAGGATAGGGAATGATGGCAAAGGTGGAGGGAGAAGAACCGGGAAGACTTCACTGAAAAGGTGGCATTGATGCAAAGCCCTGAAGGAAGGAGGGAGTGAGTACGTGGATCTCTAGCCCTTTGTGAGGACACAGGAAGTGCAAAGGCCCTAAGACAGAAGGATGCTTGGCATGTTTCAGGAATAGCACAGAGACCAGTGCAGCTGGAGCAAGGTGCATGAGAGGGAGCATGGGAGGAGAAGTGAGACAGGTAAAGGAGCCGAATCATAAACGGCTGGTGGCCAATGTAAGGATTCTGGCTTTGTGAGTGAGATGGGAGCCATTGGAGCATTTTGAACAGAGGAGTGACATGATCTGACTAAACATTTTAGTATACTCTGGCTGCAATATGGAGAATGGACTATAAAGAGATGAGGGCAGAAGCAGGGAGACGGGTGAGGAGGCTAGTCACTGATCTAGCCGAGGGATGATGGTGACTTATAGCAGTGGTGGTAGTTAGGGTTGGAAATCAGCAGTTAGACTCTGGACATAATTTAAAGTTTGATTCTTCATGATTTTCTAAAAGATTAACTATTGGGAGTGAGAGAATAGAGGAGTTAAGGATGACTCCAAGATTTGTGGCTGAGCACCTGAAAGTATGAAACTCCATTTAACGGGGTGAGATCCCAAACTCTTAATCATACATGACACAGACTTTGGCTACAGTAGAGGTGGCTGAGAACAGGTCAGAGATGAGTCAGAAGCAAAACTAGTTACAAGAAGTTAGACTCTATCTTGGGCCCAACCACCTAGAAATGTGGCCTGATGCTGAACTCTGTGCATCTCTCCTAAAAGAGGCTAAGGGAGGACCTAAGGATCAGCCAACACTCATACCCCATGGGCACAGGGTAAAGTGTATTAGTTATGGACAGATGAATGGCAGAGGCAGTCAAGCGACACCTCGAGATCAATGCCTTCTTAGCCCACTGAGGTTGGGCCAGATGCTGTCAGGATACAGAGATAAAAAGATACCTGCACCCTCCTCCTATGAGTTATGGAAGGTCTTCTAACCCACCACCCACTTTGCAGTGTTTACAGAAATGTCCACTTGAGCAGGACCTCCACAACCCCAAGAATGTTACCATGGGAGTTATTCTTTCCATGTGGAACAAGAGCAGAGTTGGTCCACTGAGTGGGCCACGACCCACAGGCTATGAGCTGAGGGATCCTGAGAAGGTTCTCAACTGAAATGAGTCCCTGGGAAGTCTGCCTTGTGTCTGAAATTCCACTCAGACTCTCCCCTTGGATGTCTTTAGGAATAAGTTGTTCTGAAGTGGTTCCAAGGGTAATATTGATTTCGAGCCTCCTAGCATTCATTAACGCCTTGTAATAGTACATTTTGCGCAAATTACCTCTTCACTTTTAGACCTGGTATGGTGGGATATTAATCAGGTACCGGAATGACAGACAGTTGATGGAAGCTGGGTCATTTGGATGCTTGCTCTTGAGCAGAATGAAAAGGAGACCAAGCATGGTCCCCGAGTTACTTCCTCCTCACCTCCCAAAGTTCTCTTGGTGTCTCCTTTCATCTGGAGGGATGAGAAGAAATGGAAAAGAGGGTAGGAGGGGCTGACCCCGTGGCCGAGTGGTTAAGTTTGCACACTCTGCTGCAGGCGGCCCAGTGTTTTGTTGGTTCAAATCCTGGGCGCAGACATGGCACTGCTCATCAAACCACACTGAGGCAGCATCCCACATGCCACAACTAGAAGGACCCACAACGAAGAATATACAACTGTGCACTGGGGGGCTTTGGGGAGGAAAAAAAAAGGAAAAAAATAAAATAAAAAAATCTTTAAAAAAAAAAAAAAGAGGGTAGGGAAGGAGAGTATTGGGGCCGTTGACCGACTTGGCATTGCAATGCCTGCTCTGAGGCTTGCATTACCTCCTATGTGCCCTTTTCCCTCAAATCAAGAAGTAGCAGCATCCAAGAATACCTGTGTGTGGGTTTGCCTAGAGCAGAGGGGAGCTTGTGTGTACGACACTCTGCCTCTTAGATACTCTCCTTATTTTCTTTCTCCCTCTACATTCCCACTGTCAAAACAGTATCCAGAGTATCACAATAAAACACTGATTTATTAGGCAAACAAACCATTGCTCTAGCTTTTGAAGAATGCTGTCTATCCATTTCATGGTGTCCTTGGGTAAATTCAGGAATGAGGCAAATTCAGGTTCACTTTTCAGTGCCTAAACCGCTCCCCTTAAGGCAACTCTCTTCTTCCATGTTGCTGTGACCTTTCTTGAATCTCTCCCTGGGCTATATATTCAGTCAGGTCTTTGGGGTGCTCCTTTTCTTCCTCTTCCATCTCTAGTCTATAAACTGACCCATATTCCAGTAGACTTGAGTCTGATGAACGCTGAGACTTCTGCTTTAGTCTGCAGGACCAGAGGTACTACTTTGCCCCTTGGATTATATTCTTGCAAAGTTCATTCTTCTTTCCTAAGTTAGCTATGAAGTCTGCCTCCATTGTACTTCTAGGGGGAAAGAACTAAATCCAGTAAGTCTTCCAATATTTATTTTCATACTTGATAGTATAATATTGCCTTCTAAAAGACAAAAAGATTGAGCTGAGACTGGCTCCTCCATTGGTAATTTACAGTTTTAGGAAGTACCATGGTTATATGACAGGATAATATTATTTGGTCTTTTCTCAGTTTTGTGAGTGAATGTAAAAGAAAGGAAAGGCAGCTGGAGGAGAGGGAGAACGAGACGGAGGGCCATCTTTTAATAAAATTGATGAGAAGTGGCCCACAATACATATATGTCTTTGTTACCCAGAACAAAACTATGGGCAATTACATCTTGGGAGGTTTTGGACTATGCAAATTTACTTAACAATAATGGCTCCTGGGGGACCATTATGAGTTATTGGGAAATAAAATATTCATAGGTGTTAAACTGAAATTAGCCCACATGGAGTTTTCCTGGAGTTTACATCTACCGAATACATTTTAGAGGCCTGCCTGGGAGTTGGTACACTCTAGTGTTCACCATAAATAATTAAAAATTCAGCATCAGCAGAAGAATGCCTCCTCTCAGAACAAAGAGGGCTTATTAAGCCCAACAGATCTCTCAGAATCATGAGACAGAACCAACTTACATTTCATGACTCCTGAGGATGAGCATAGAGAGAAGGGCCAGGAGAATGCAGCAGGCAGAACACGAGATGGAGACCTCAAAATGATCAGCACAGGACTGCTTCTGATTTCCACTATCAGCCCTGTTGGCCTGAAAGTGGTGTGATTTCAAGGTCACGACCGTCATTTCTGGCTTGGTGCTGGAAATTCCACAAACTGAAATAAATATTTTGGAAAAAGACCAAACTTCAAAAATCCCTAGGAAGAATGCCATATAGAGAAGGCTTTTCCAGGGGAGGAGGAGAAAGAGTCTGTGGGCATCAAGGCATCAGAGATGAAAAGAAGTTGCTACTAAGAGGTGAAAAGAACCCAACAGAACAGGATGCAAGCCCACTCAAACTCCTTCACAGTTACCCCCAGCTTCCCTCCTGCTTCTGGGCTTGGAGAAAGCCTAAAGCTCCTCCGATCTTTTGCATTAGTCCTTTCTTAGCGGCTGTGATATTTCTCCTTCACTCTGAACCCGTCTGCTTTTATCTTTGGGGAATGCCTCATGATTTCTATTCCAATCAGAGCCTTCCCTCTTACACTGCAGCTCTTATATGTGTAAACAACATGTAAGCATTTTTCAATCCTATATGACACATATGTCATTGTGAACATGCTGAACTTGGAAGGTACACCCAGGAAACAGCTTCACTCTTCTCTCACAGCTGCCTTCAAGCATGTTCTGTCAAATCTCCCTGATCCCTGGGCAGTATCTCAGGCAGAAACAACACCTTTTCATTAACTTTGGACAACAGTTCAAACTTCTATTTTTTCACCCAAATGGAAGCTTCTGTAGCCCCCATCTTCTACCTGACCCTGAACTGGTCATCGGGAAGAGGGAAGGGCTGACCCATTCTTTTGTTCCCTTGTTTCTTTCCTTCCCACCCTTTGCCTTCTTCCCCTCAGCTCCTTCTAGTTTGGAACAACATGGAAGATCAGAGAAGACAGAGGGGGAATCAGAGGTCACCATCTCCAGTGTCCTCTCTTGGATATTCAGTGTCGTCTGTTGTGGCACACCTTTAGAGGCTGGCTTGCCCTTTCACAGGGAACTTTTGTCAATTCTTTAAAGTCCTTCATGGCAACCTCCTCACTCCACCAATCCCTGACAGGGGTGATGCTCTCTGTCTGACCTCTCACAACGCCTCTCAGTTATCATCACCAGTACATCCCTGGGGTGCTGTTACTCCATCAATCATGGGCCTTTGGGGATAACTTGAGACCACTTACATTCCCTGGAGTCCACTTGGCCCAAGGAAACACCCTGGACATGCACACTTCAGTCACTGCCCTCTCTCCCCAACTTGCCATTGCAGGCTGCTCCAACTGACATCCCGCTGACCTCTACCTTCTTCACTTAGCTCTTGGGCTCTTGGGGATACAAATTAAACTGCCCTATGGTCTACTTCCCATTCTCCTCTAGTAGCATTATAGGGAGTGGATGGGTTTCTGCAGCTGAGCAACCATCCAGCCAGGAAATGAGGTGT
Source organism: Equus przewalskii (assembly GCF_037783145.1). Lineage (NCBI taxonomy): Eukaryota > Metazoa > Chordata > Mammalia > Perissodactyla > Equidae > Equus > Equus przewalskii. The sequence goes on along the minus strand of NC_091851.1, from coordinate 17,352,194 downwards.
CAGTCTCCCTTCCTGCAGGTAACCTCACATTTATGAGCTGTTTTCCTAGGGCCCCTCACTTGGAAGAGTTAGGAAGGAGCATCATGAAACAGTACAGGGCTCCCTAGAAACTCCCTTCAAACAAATTCTCCAATCAGTCCCTTGGCATTTCTCTTTTACCTTACACAGACGTCATGACAGCCACTGTGCCAGCTCAGCCCCATGTTACTAAGTCTTATAGAGACTGGCTCTTCACTTTGGAATGTGTGGGCACTTAAAATCCATGTTCTCTAGCTCTGAAGCCTCAGCCAAAAGTCAGACGTAACAAGAAAAATTCTATTTAACAGCCTGTTATAGGTTTGTGAATATATGTGTCATAGTTTAATTTCTCCCAGAAGCAGACCCTGAGACAAAGATTTGACTACAAATAATTCATTTTGGAGATAATTCCAGGAAACTGCAAAATGGAGTGGAGAAGCGAGACAGAGAAGGAAAGGCAGCCATAAAGAGCTTGCTGTCAAGAAAGTTCCCACTGCGGGTAACTAGAGCTCAGTCCCACTGGGAAACTCGCAGCCTGTGGAGAACACACACCTCAGAGGGATGTGGGAATCTGGGGTCTTTGTACACCAACTTCTATCAGTCTTTGGGTGAGGACTGCTCCTGGGACCTTACCTCCTCAGCACTTCCAGCCTGCCATTTGCATAGCACTGTTGGCTCTGGTGACCAAAGAAAGGCGCTAGGTAAAGAAATGGAGGTCTTGCCACTGGAAATCAAGCCAGTGTACTCCAAAGTGATAAGGATGAGGGAAATGAGAGAAGTGAGCAGGGAACCAGCAGCATCTACTGCAAAGTGTGTGAGTGTGTGTGTGCATGTGTGTATGTTTGTGTGTGTGTTGGAGGAGGAATAGATGAGAGACCAGCAAGCATCCTCCATCCTATATCCTTACCATGTGATATGTTGCTAACTGTAGTAGATTTGTCAAGAGCCTGATGGTCTTATCAACTCATCAGACCCAACCATAGTTATGGCACCTAGTTCTCAATATCCATTTCTTGCTTTCTGTCCCTTGTATAAACAAATAAGTGAATCTGTTCATCTAATACATCTAATTTTCTGCTAACTCGAATTGAAGAAGAACATGCCCTGTTTAGTCACATCTGAGTGGTTGTAGCTCTCTCCCTTGATTTCTTTTGAGAAATGTTAATTTTTATTAATATGCAACTACACACAAGCTATATAGAGTTACATTACTCACAATATAGTGGATTAAAAAAATAGTTTCCATCTTCTCTTAAGATAAAGATTTGGTTTATGATTTCTTAATTATGTCAAAGTGAATTAGGAATCTGACCTGACAGAAGAAACCAGGTACTAAATGTATTCTAGGACCAAACCACCTAAGGAAAAGTACTTGGTGCTCTTTATTAGGAAAAATCCTGAAAGTCACAAGAGATAAACATTTGTCCTATGGCCACAAATACAGGGAATTCTGTAGGTGCACATTTGCAGGGCAGCTGTTTCTATGGTAATGCCGTTTTCCTGGCATGCTATGCTCTCTCACCCTCCTCTGTAGACTTGGAGCTGCCTACACCCGTGAACTCTGCTGGAGTAGGAGGAGTGCATTTCCTTTTGCCAATAGTGTTGGGATTGACCATGTAATTTGCTGTAGCCAATGGAATACGCATCTACCACAGTGCTTGACACATAGTAAGTGTTTATATTTGCAAATGAAATGACTTCATGAATTTTGAGAGAAAATCTAAATCAGTACTGTACTGCTAGACTCTTTTGATCTATATGCCATTTGTCTGTTTGCTTTTTGATTCCTTCCTCTGTTCTGTATCACTGGAAGGACTGGCCCTTGCAAACTCTATTCCCTAGGCTTCCCTGTCTGTCTTTCCCAGGTACATTCAGCCTCTAAGAGGCACTGGCATTGAAAGAAAGGAGAAGCCAGTGTATTTCTCCCCCTTTCTCCTCTTGGGAGGAGGCGATGCATCTCTAGCACGGGCTGCTTCTCTTCTGCGTTCTAGCTCCCACCAGACAGCCCTTCCTCCATGGCCCCAAATCCTGCTTTCCTAGCCTGCAGAGGCTCCCACTCCTACCAAGTGGCCCGTGTTCTGGGCTCCAGTGAGGTCACATCCTTCCTTTGTCCTTCTGTTCCCTAGGGGTGTAACAGCTGCCTGCAGTTACTGACCTCTGGGTCTCCTGATCTTCCCCTATTTGCTGTTTCAGCTTTTCTAATCCCTGTGTATTACTTCCTGTCTTAAGGTCCTTCTAGTGGTTTCATTTTGCTGGCTGGCCCCTGATGGATAACCTATTTCAGGAGCCATGTACAAAACCATGGTTTATTCTAAACACTGGTTCCTAAAGGAGATTTGTCTTCCTCCTTAATTCTTTGAGAGCATTTCTGAGAAATTATCTTCCCTGTGGCCTTCTTTTCTTTTCCTGTGGTAATAGCATTTTCTACTACTTGAGTTAAGATTATATCTAGAACATTATCAGCGATCATAAGCCTAAGTCTGCCAATGTTGTAAAGATGTCAGCTGTTCCCAAATTCATCTATAGATTTGATGCAATTCCTATCAGAAGCCTAACATATTTTTTTTCATGGAAACTAACAACTGATTCTAAAATTTATGTGAAAATGCAAAGGGCCAAGAATGACCAATATTCTCCTGAAGAAAAACAAGGTGGGAAGACATTTTCCACTAGATATCAAGACACTAAAAAGCTATGGTGATAGAGCAAGTGTGGTGCTGATCCAAGCATAAACAAATAGACTAATGAAATAGGATGGATCAATATCCTGGAAGAGTCCAGAAGCAGACCCAGGCACGTATGGACTCTAGATTTTCTTTCAAAGTGACACTATAGAGCAAGTGGGAAAGGATGGTCACTTCAATAAAAAAATTCCCAGATCAGTTAAGTGGCAATATGGTAAAACATGTGACCGTACCTTATCTCATACCATGTTTATTCTAAGCCATGTTTCCTAAGGAAAATATTGGTTTTCCTCAGTCATCCTGCTTTGAGAGAATTCCTCAGAAATGCTCCTCCCAAAGGCCTTCTTTCTTTCTGGTACATGGAGATCTAAATGTGAAAGGCAAAGTAATAAAAACTTTATAAAATAATGCAAAAAAAGAAAGGTATGACTGAACATAGGAACTGGCTGTGAGCCAATTGGCCATAATGAGAAGACTTTTCTTGAGGAGTAATAAACTCACCCCAAGCCCAGTCTGAGAAGCTGCAAGATGACATGAACATTTTTAATCCTGTGTTTTTCAAGGGAGCAAGAGGAGAGGGAAATTGCTGGAAAATTGGAATGCAGATGCTCCTGGAAAGTGGCGATTTCAAAGTACTATTGGCAATCAGTGCATTTCCAAGAGCAGATGGAAACCTTACATGATTTCAACAGTACAGGAGGAACTTGTCCCAGATCAGTACCCAAGGAAGGGTCCTCACTAACACCTTCTTTTTCTGTACCCAATGCTTTCCAGGGGTTTTAGACAGAATCTTTTGTGCCAAGAACATTTTTTCTGTTTGTGTAAAATGATATCAGATTTAGGAAAAATGCAAAAATAGTGTTAAAAATTCCCATATACTTTTCACCCCAATTTTCCAAATGTGAACATGTTGCTCTGCTTGCCTTAGTATTAGCTCTTTTCCTCTTTTATATTTTTTCTAAAACATTTGAGAGTAAATTGGATATACAGCACTCTTTTACCTCTAGATACGTCAATGTGTATTTCCTAAAAACAAGGACATTCTCTTACATAATCACAGTACAATTCTCAACATCAGGAAATTAACATTGATACAATATCTACTATGTACTCTACAGATCTTACTCAAATTTTACCAATTGTCCCATTAATGTTCTTTTAAGACTCTTCTTTTAAATACTCTCTGGCTGTGATCTTGATAAAGTAATTCTCAGCCTTTTCAGGAAGACGCAGCCATCACTCAGCATAGGCAAAAAGAATTTGAGCCTGAATGATTTTCAGAAGAAGGTCAGAGAAACCTCCTTCTAGCTCTGCAGGCAGACATCTGCTCTCCCAGAAAGAGACCCCAAACGAAGGCTCACTCTATTCCCAAAGCCTGTGTTATCAGAGAAGATTCTGGATTGTTTCTCTTCAATGCAGGGCACTTGCCTGCTGCTTCTTCCTTAGACTAGAGAACCCACATCAAAAATATCCTGGAAGACGTTTTCATCCTTCTCTTGCACATAGTAAGAAACTACTTTCCTATTTCAATTTTAAAGCAAGAAAGGATGCACAGTACCTAGGGAATATACTAGACCCTACAAGGTTATTCTAATACTCACCCCTGACAGTAGGGCTCTGTTGTAAAGGAATAATTAAAGGCCAAGGGGTAACAACCTAAAAAATTGCCCATCAAAAAGAGGACTGGTTAAATAAATTTTAGTTAATACAGTCAAGGTAATATAGTGCAGCCATTCAAAAGAAGATGCAGCTGTATATGTTCCAACATAAATTAAGCCCAAACAACAGAAAGTGGTTAAGTTTTCTGGGCTCTGCAGAGGGCATTTGGGCAACTTGGGGAGATAGAGGTGGAAGAGAGACATTTATAGTAAACCCTTTTGTACCATTTGATTTTTAAAATTTTTACCATGTGTATATGTTATGTGTTCATATCACATGTGAGAGAGAGTCACAAAAGTACATAGGTAGATGGATATGTGACTGATAGATAGATAGGATGAGTAGGGATATAGATTTAAAACCGAAAGTTTGAAGGAATAGCAGGTTCCATATTGTCCAGCTGCACCTTTTATTTTTAAAGCCATCATTTTCTTTTCCATTTTTGCCCACCGTTTATTCCTCTCTAGGTAGTAGGAGTCTTACCCTCCGCTGGGTAGTGGAGACAAAAAAACAGACTTAGTCGTAGACACATTCTCAACAGAACCGCACACCAAACACAGACTCAAACACACGTTTTTAGATTTGGAGGTGTGGCAGGGAAGGGAGGTGAGGAGCAAGCTTGGGCAGTCTAAGCGGGACCTCCTGCCTCTCCCCGGGTCTCAGATTTGCCCTGCCTCGCCTCACCCTTCTATTCTTTCGTCCGTCTTACTCCCCACCCCCGCTGCAGACCCAGAGCACCCCGGCGAAAGGACTGGCGTAAATTTCTCCTTACTTGCGCCGTCGGCCTCGGGGCCGCTTCGTGACGTCAGGGCTGAGCGAGGGGGTGCCGCCTCCTGGGTGCCCGCCCCTCCCAGCCCTGCGGCCCCGGCTTGCCCTTTAAAAGAGCGGGGCCTGCGCCAACCGCGCCACACCGCGGGGACCAGGACGCAAAGCTGCTTCCTCGGAGCATCTTCATCTCGCCTTCCGTCCGCATCTCACTCACCGGTCCAGCCGCCATCCTCTTCTCCGCGCAGATTCGGGCGAGCCGGGCCATGCAGCCGGCGGTGTTTCTCGGCCTCCTGGGTGCGGCGGTGGTGGCCGGTGAGTGGGTGCGGCGGGCCGTTCAGCACCGCGGACAGCGCTAGCCTCGGTCTTCACAGCCGCTCTGGGCACATAGGCTGGCGGATACTGGGAGAGAGGGGGTAGGGTCCAAGGTTTCTCCCTCTTGCTTGACGTTCTTAATTTCTTCTCTTCCCTGGGTGTTTCCCTTCAACTCCCCGCCCCATCGTCTCACTTGGAGAAAGCCAGAGGGCTTCCTAGCCCAACCAGAAGAGTCTCAGTCTTTTCATATCTGAGTTTTCCTGTAGATAAAAAGAGAAGGTGCCCGCGCCTCCAGGGAAACCCCACATTTTGTGCTCACTTCTAAAATACCATGCTCTTTCTACTTGTCTAGACGCTGTTATAGTCTTATTCTGCATCTGTATTTAAATATTTGTTAGGCTTTTTAAAGCCAGATGACCACAGAGAGACAGGAGTACCTGTATTATGACATTAGTTGGCACCTGCATAATTTTCTTTCTTATTGTTGTTATTTAAATTCAATGAGATGAAAGTAAGCCTGGTATGTATATGATATCTTATATCTTTTTTCTTAACATGTTCATTTATAATATATGTGTATGTGTGTTCATGTATATGCATGTACAGGTTTAGTGTAATATTTTTCTATATTTTGTATTTCTGTCTCTGGGGAGAGGTAATTTCACGCTCAGATGAATCCATTTTTAAGTTATGAATGGAAACTGCAGTAGACATTTTGACTTTTATACTCTAGAAAAATGACAAGTAGAAAATAACCACAAAAATGTTCTTGGAGTAGTAAAAAAAAAAAGTCATTTTAGTCAATTTGGGAGGATGAAATTTTAGGTAGTAGATATTTGACAATGTCTCTTCATGTGTGGGAGATTGGGGGACTAGTCTTTCAAACTACTCTGGATCTCGAAGAAATGATCTCTGGGGATTTGAAAAAATGGGTGTGTGTGTCTGTGTGTGTGTGAGTGTGTGTGTTGAAGTCAAGTCACTCAGAGTATTGAGACCATTGAGAAGTAAATATGGCACCACCAGATTAAACTGGAGGTTTTCTTTGGCTGTTTAATGACCTCATAGAATATTATTCTTATCTGAGATTGAGATTCCTAACTAGAATCGAGGTATTGCCACTCGTGAATATGAAGCTTTCACTGACAGCAATTACTGGATCCCAAAAGTAAAGAGAGAATATGAAAGCCAGTGGTAATTCGTTTTATTGCAAGCTACATACTTTCAGAATTTTCTAAAATTCTTGACGCTGTTACAAATTGCCTATACATGTTCTCAATTTAATTAAAAGAAAACCAAATGAATATTTAGAGTCCTTTCTGGTCAAAAATATTTTCAGAAAGGAGTTGCCTAAAACGCTAAAGCTAGGCTATACATTGTGCTATACTCTATAAAAACAGTGTCATTTGTGAGATCTATTTAACTATAGTGGTAAGATACTTACAGCTCTCTTATGCAAGAGAATATTTTAAGAAGGGTTTATATTTTAATATCAAATATTAAATATCAATATCAAATAAATATTAATATCAAATATTAAAAGGGAGACAGTATTCTTTTTAAAAAATTTTTGTCGAGCTATAATTCACACACCATAAAATCTGTCCTTTTAAAGTGCATGATTCAGTGATTTTTAGTATATTCACAGACTGAATAACCGTTATCAAATTTCAGAACATTTTCCTCACCCCAGAAAGAAACCCCCTACCCATTAGCAGTCCCCATTCCCACCTCCTCCCAATGTCTGGAAATGAGATAAGGTAGCATTCTAGCAGAGTTTGTTATTTAACAAAGAATCACAGGGCTGGGGGAAATCTCAGGAAACTATTTGGTTCATTTCCTACCCTTAAGAGCTTCTGAAGGAAGATCCACACCTTTCCACAGTAGCTGCTGTGCACTGTAAAAATTAACATGCGTGAATTAGCTACATGATATCCATATCATACTATGTAAGATGGTTTCTGCATTCAGAAGAGCTTGCTGAACTTTTTTATAGCTGTATTTTCTAGCTGGGATCAAACTTTGATAGTCTTATGAAATATTAATACTTTGGAAGTTACCCTCAGATTTATCATACAATATTATTTAAAATTTTTTTCTACTACTTGACTGCTTCACTTTTATCATTATCATTGGGTTTTCTTTTGTGCCCCCTGAATCTTACTTTATACAAAAATAAGTTAAACTACTTTAGGGAAATCACCATGTCTCTGGTTATTACCTTTGCTGTCACAGAGTCTATTGGAAGAAATACAATGAAACTGAGACGTCTCACCAAGACGTGTAATGTTCTTTCATATGGAGCCCTTAGTTCCTTTCTGTCAAAAAGATCACTGAAGAGCCTCAGTCAGAAAAACAGGACTGTTCTGTAAAAACAAATATAAGCTAAAAATTGTTTAGAGTAATAAAAGGAAGATATTTCTCTCTCTCCAAATCTGATGACTGGTAATACTTTGGCAATATCAATAGTTAATAAAAGCACCTATTTTACATTTGTGACAAAGAAAAGTTATTAGCAAGAAACTGCATTACCAAAGAAGATTTAGTAAAGCTAGATGTTAAAAAGACACCTTCTAGTTTATTAGAGGAGTAATTCTCTCAGTTGTTTATTTCCAGAGGATTTCACAGATTTCAGGTGGAAAGAGTAAGTGTGAAAGTGGGAATGTTTCCAAGTAACAGCCATTTGGAGGATAAAATAATGGCCCAGCATATTGGACCTGGGTGCAAAGGTAGGCCACCCGGATCTTATGTGAACTATATTTCAGGAAGATCATGGGGTCTTCATACCTCTTTGGCCACTTCTCAAACCTCTTACAAGTGATTTTAACACGCTGGATAACTTTGGGCCTCTTGAAACAATTACAGTAGATCCCAGGCCTGCTTTGAAAAGAAAGATTCATTAAGGTGAGTAAATGAAATGTGTTTTATTTCTAGATGGAGCCCTATGATATGTAATTGATGGAGGGATGTAAAGAGACTTAGAGAGCAAGCATTGTGGGAGGAGAGGTCAGGTTGCTGGTTATAAATAAACTGCATGTCAGTAGCTTCCATAGCTGATGTCTGAAAGTTTTGCTCTTGCTCCAGCTAGCTCTTCTCTTCTCTCAGGGACCTAGAATTTTTGCCCAGAGCTTCTCCAGCCATAATAGCAGTTATCTACTCCAAGGAATGCAGGAGAATTGTGGACATGTGCCTATATGTAAACGCTGTGAGCTTCCCCAATGGAAAGGGCTTAGACAGAACAAAGCCAAAGATAAAAGAATCTAAGCAGCTTTGAAAGAGAAAAAAAAAAGTGGCACTTTAATGGAAATTAAAATCACCTGAAGCATTTCCTTAAGACGACAAAGGCACTTCAATTGCTGGTTTAAAATAAGCAGAATCTCATGAAATCTAATTTAAATAAATTAAAATTTTAAATTTTAAAATATCCTCATAAACCAGTTGTTAAACAGCTATTTGCATATGTTATTATGGACTTGATGCTGTACTAATAGAATTATATACCTCCCATGTTCTTTACATGGCTGCATAAACGTGGGAGAAGGGAAACACATCACTGATACAGATGCATAAGCAACCTGTTCAGGCAAAGGCCTGGGGGCAAAAACAAGGTAATTAATTATGTAAGATAGTCACAACCATGTCTTTGTAAAGGAAGTGAGTTTTGGAGAGGACATTTTCTTGGGGACAGGAAGAGGCAGAGAGGACTACAGTTCTTTACCCATTGGGGGTAGGCAGAAGAGTTGAGAGGGTACTCTGGTTTCATTTAAACTAGGTTTGTTTTAATTTTTTATTGAAGTACAATATTCACATAGAAAACTTCACAGATCATAAGTTTACAGTTTAATGTATTTTTCACTCATTGAGAGCGCCTGTGTAATTAACACCCAGACGCTCCCCTTGTCTGTGATCTGGATTTGATTTATATTGGATATAAGAAAGCATTCATTTCCAAATCATGTTTAAGACATTGCTAAGGAAAACTACTGTGTGTGTGTGTGTGTGTGTGTGTGTATACAGGCAGCTGAGGCAATTATGGCCCCTGGGGCAATCATCCCCAACTATTTCCATTCTGCTCAGCGCCAACTCTCCCCCTCCCTCCAAGTAATGTGTGGGGAGTGGGGGTGATTTGTGAGTTTGGGTTCACACAGCTTCCAAAAATCAACTCAAGTCATTTCCCATTCTTTTTCTCCTTCAAAGTTGTCAGTTCTATGCCAGCGGATAACAGGAACCGCAATGAAGAAATGGTAAGTTGAAATGGAAGTCTAGAATCTAGATTTACATCTAGACTCTAGATTCTCCCACTCCTTGTCATACCAAACCAAACAAAATAAAAAACAAAAACAAACAAACAGCAACAATAAAAACACAATGCAGTCCTACAAAGCCAGGTTTTCATCCCTGAAGGAATAGGGGCAAGGGATGCCCTCCTGCCCTGGGCTCTCATCTCCTTCACGGATGTTTTAGTGTCCCGAGGATAGCTGTGTCATCACACCATTCTCCTTCCAACCTGTTCAGAAATGGGTGCTTATTTCTCTTCTCTGGGTAATCTTGACCCAATGCTTTCTTGCACTGCTCTGTGGAGAGGCCTGGGAGGTTTCATTATGGTCCTGTAAATCTACATTCCTGCCCAAGGCTGCTGCATCAGTACAGGGCACATACCAAGCCTCTCTCAACAGTGGCTCTGCTCTGGGTTGAGTAGTCTGTTATCCCAATGACACCAGCTTTTGCCAACTTGCTTTCTGGTTTCCCCCTAGGTGACTCATTGCATCATTGAGGTCCTCTCAAATGCCCTGTCGAAGTCCAATGCTCCACCCATCACCCCTGAGTGCCGAGAAGTCCTGAAGAAGAGTAAGTGTCCTGCACTACAGGAGAACTTTGTTCCTTGACTAGTCCTTCCTCCTGCTCCCTCCACTTGACCTTCCACTTCACCTCCAAATGAACACGGGTGCATAATGCAGTGGGAACAGCACAGACTAGTATCTAGGGAAATAGAACACATGGTTCTAGTTCTTCTTCTGCCATTTAATAGCTGTGTGACCATGGGGAAAGATCCCTTGCCTCTCTGGGCTTATTTCCTCAAACTAAAATGAGGGAGTTCAACTCAATCAGAGTCTTTGAGATGTCTATCAGTTCTCAAATTCCTTGGTTCCAGAGTTTGGATTTTTGGAACAGGCTTTCATTTGGGTGGAAGGAGGTGGAAGGAAGGGGAGTGCTTGTCTATGATTAGATGTGGGGGTTGGGGGTAAGGGGGGTTGAGTGTTCTGGGAGTGTTGGAAGATAAAAGGAGAGAAGGAGTTTTTAAAAGTATTCTTCTCTTTGCCCTCTACTCTTCAGACAGTGAGAAGTTAGAAGCTTGGAAAGGTGACTTGGAAACTTCTAGCCTCTTTACATGACAGACTGTTTAAACCATTTTTGCGCAGAGCTTATTGGATTGGGAGGTACTGCCAAATGGTACCGGGAGTTGCGGACCTGAGAACTGGCAGGGGTGAGGGCAGAAGTAGAGCATCCAATGAGTCAGAGCGATGACCTTCTGCATCTAGATTGGGATGTTTCCTCTTTACCAAACAGCTTCTGTTGAAAACGAAATTTGAACAGTAACATGAGCAGTATCCACTGGGAGTTGACATTAAGAGATCAATTTTACAAAACTATGCAGTCTCTTTTATGCATGAATCAAACTGATTCAAACAAATCCAAAAACACTGTTCTCTTAACACTTTTCTCTATTTTTAAATTTTTAGTCAGATTGAGAATAGTGGATATTTTTTCTTTTCACCTTCAAAATCTTTCATTGCAAGATAATACTTCCTTGATATTGCTGCACGTGAGCCCTCATGCATAAAATGGTAAAAACAAGTATGAACAATTGGCCAAAAAAGTAACCTGGGGGGACTCAATCTACCATTGGGGGCTTCCGGGTAACCACAGTTGGTGAGGGGGCCTGAGCCTGTAGGGGCCCGATGAACAGTGGAAGGAAGCCTCCCTTTCACTCCAAGGCTTCATACCTCTTTCTGAATTTCTCCCCAGCTTTCTCTTCCTGCCATTATAAGGAATGAGTGAGAGCAGAGTGGGCTCCAGGCTGCAACTAAAAGCTGCTCCTTTGGGCAAACCCATCTCACTATTGCCCTTCCCTTTTCTTTGTTTGCCAGATGGATGCAAAAGTGTGGGGTCTGTCATACTAGGTCATCAAGGAACCATGATTGCTTAGGCAAAGCTGTGGAAAGTAGAGCTCTGCTTGCTTGCTGAAGTCAGACTCATAGCCCTTAGGCTATGGCCATAGGATTCCAGCCTCTGCTCATCATTGATTGTGCCCTGGGGTCTTTTGAGGTCTGTTGAGAAGCCCCAGGGAAAGTGATAACAGTCGAATGATCCCTGTCTATCAGGACTCTGCAGACATGATCCCCGGATACATTATCCCCAGATAACCCCTTACAATGCTAAGAGTGAGAGGGTTTAAGAGCTCCTCTGAGGTTGCAGACCCAAATGCCACCCAGGGCCAGACTGACAGGTAACATAAAGGAGTAAGGCAGGGCAAGAAGTGACACAAAATGGAGGACACATGCCCCTTCTAAGGAGGAGTAGATATTTCTCAGCTACAACACTATTGTGGAGAAATACAGACTCTGTTACCAGATTTGGGATTTTTCAAGACGTTAAAAGTGGACTTGAGGCAATATCTCCTGGTATTTAAGTATTGCCTCTGAATTCAAATTTACTAAAAATGGCATTTAGGCCAAACAGAATTCACCTTTGGGCTACAAGTTTGTGACTTCTATCCTATTCTGGTTTTCTCTCTTCTGCTGGTTTGTCTTAAAGTGAACCAAAGACTGGTGGAGCTTTCGGCCAATTGGATGGATGGATTCTTTCAGGCACCCTCCCTCCCACCCGTAGCTGTTCTCCATCTCTACTCCCACTCTCTCCCGCACATCTCTGGAGCAGCATACACTTATTGAGCAAAGGAAGATTTGGGGAGTCAGGAAGAATCATTGTTTTCTGGCTTGAAGAGATCTTAGGGAATACGTAGTCCAATTTCTTAACATGTATAAGAATCTCTTTGACTGCGGTTGATCTGGTCGTCCTTGCAACGTGACAGTTAGGGATGGAAGGTGCCTTTTCCTCTTTTTACTTGAAAGTAAGGGTGAGATTCACACCTTGGTTTTACAGATTGATAATGGTCTTGTGCTGCTAACCACAGCCCTCCTCTGATCTCACCTGCGGGGGCAGAAAGCTAAATTTAGGAGGAAGTGCTAAGCCCCAGGCAAGCTGCTACAGGCAGCACACAATTAACTGGGAAAAAATTAAAATACTTCTATTTGTGACCAGCAGGTAGTAGGAAAGAGGCCATAGCCTCTGCCCCAGGAAGCTGAGATCCTGTCTGATGGCTGGCGCTATTTCTGCCGACTCAGAGTGACGTCAGTATCTGCCCAAGCCTCCCTGCCCCTCTGGGCCCACCTGGCCAGCCCCGGTCTGTGCTGCACACATGGCCACGGGCTCCTAAAAGGCAAAGGCCTGGGGGAGGGGCCAGCCCGCAGAGGTCTGAGTGTGACAGGTCAGGGACATTTCAGTTGCCTCATAAGACATGAGAATGTTATCATGCCAGGCTGGGCTTTAAGCAAAGAGGTACAGACTGTCCACTATTTCTTGGACATTTTTACAAAACAGACCAATTTTTTCTATTTTGCAAACGTCAGTTCGAAATCACTCATCAGAGCTGTTTAATAGAAATATAATGTGAACCACAAATATAGTTTCAAATTTTCTAGTAGCCATATTAAAAAAGTAAAAAGAGACAAGTAAAAGTAGAAAGAGACAGTAAAAGAGCCAGCCCTGTTGGCCTAGTGGTTAAGTCCGGCGCGTTGCGCTTTGGTGGCCAGGTTTGGTTCTCCGGCACAGACCTACACTGCTGGTCAGTGGCCATGTGTGGCAGTGGCCCAAATACGAAATAGAGGAGGATTTGCAACAGATGTGAGCTCAGGGCAAATCTTCCTCAGTGGAAAAAAAAAAAAGAGAGAGGTAAAATGAACTTTAATAATATATTTAATTTTATCCAATATATTTAATTCAATATATAATTTGTATACATGCAATATATTTAGAATATATATGATACAATGCATCTAAAATAGTATCATTTCAACATGCATAATAGGAAAATTTGAGATATTTTACATTCTTTTTTTCATATGAAGCCTTTGAAATCTGGTAGGTATCTTATATCTGTAGCATGTCTCAGTTCAGGCCAGCCATGTTTCAAGTGCTCCACGGCCTCAAAGGGCTGGTGGCTCCCACAGTGGACAGCGCAGACGTGGAGCACAGCTGGCCGCGCCTGAGCTGCGAGCGGCCTCGGCTTCAGGCCTTCTGTCTGATCTTGGTGACACGAGTTGAAATCCGATCCCTCCCAGCTAACAGTCAGACAGCGTTAACAGCATATCTCCTTTCATGGGATGCCCTTGCATTAAGGAGGATTTAGTAAAGGAGCTACTGACATTTGGAAAAGATGGGCGAGAACAGCATTCAATTAAAATATCAGTTATACCATCGACTGTTGACTCATGAAATACAAAGATCACTCTCAACATCTGAGAACATGTTGGGTGGATGGGACCTGAGGGAAGGAAGAAATGGTCCTTTCCACTCAGGGAAGAAATATCCACGCTTCTTATCACCAGTTACCAAGTTATATTGTCACTTACTGCTAGGTTGAGTCTACATGGTTGATTGGATAATAAAAGTTTGATAAGCTAATAATTAAAAACTTTTAAATCCTCCTTCGAATTCTGATATTTCCCATTTTGGTTATTTAACTTTATTTAGCTAGATTCTCATTAAACCTATTTATACAATGCTAATTTTTTAACCCCTACTTAGAGCAAATATGGAAAGAATGGTCCTGAATTACACCCCTCTGAGTCTCAGTGTCTTTATCTGCAAAAAGAGGAAGTTGAACTAGATGAATTAGAAAGTTTCTTCTTGTGGTTCTAAATTCTAATATTTTATAAATAAATCTAATTTGGATTTCAATTTGATCATTGATCAAATGAGAGATGCTGCTTGGATGTTACGAAAAAGTGAAAATATAGAGAGTTTATTATTAGATTTAAACACAACCAAGGAGCCTTCATACCATTTGCTTTTAAAAGGAATCTGAGTATATTCTTTATTAACTTAAAAAATTATCCAAGTGATTTTCAAGGTCCTTAGGGTCTGTAGTGATCACTGAGGCTGGTGCTTGTTGAACCACAAGCAATTCTGAAGTTATACTCACTCTTTTTTATTTTCATTATAGATGGAAAAGAGGTCAAAGATGAAGAGAAAAGTAAAAATGAAAACACAAGGTTTGAAGTAAGATTGTTAAGAGACCCAGCTGGTGTCTCAGAAGCCCACGAGCCCTCTGGTAGGGAGGAAGCTGGAGCCCCAGGGGAGGAGGACACCCAAGGCCCGACAATGGCAGACACAGAGGGAGGTGGGCACAGCCGAGAGGGAGCAGCCGAGCTCCAAGGGAGCCTCTATCCCTCTGACAACCAAGTCTCCAAAGAAGCAAAGACACGCCATTCTGAGAAGAGTGAGGGAGACGACAGGGAGGAAGGAGGAGAGAAATATCAGAAAAGGGAGCATGGAGAAGATGGCAGTAAAGAGCAACACCTTGAAAAGCCAGGGGAAATGCAAAATGCCTTTCTCAACCAAAGAAATCAGCCTACGGCTAAGAAACAAGAGGAGTTAGTGTCCAGATATGACACACACTCTGCCGGGGGCCTTGAGGAGAAGACACACAGCCGAGAGAGGAGTAGCTGGGAGAGTGGGGAGGAGACAAGGAACCAGGAGAAACACCCCCAAGAGTCTAAAAGCCAACCTGGGAGCCAGGAAGAATCTGAGGAAAGTGAGGAAGATGCCAGCCCTGACGTGGACAAACGACGCTTGAGGCCAAGACACCACCATGGGAGGACCAGGCCTGACAGGTCCTCTCAAGAAGGGAATCCTCCCTCTGAGGAAAGGGGACACCCCCGTGAGGAATCTGAGGAGTCAAACATGGGGGTGGCCAGCTTAGGGGAAAAGAGGGACCACCACCCAACCCACTACAGGGCTTCAGAGGAAGAACCTGAGTATGGAGAAGAAGTGAGGAGTTACCCAGCTGTCCAGGCTCCCGAGGACCTGGAGGGGGGACGATATGGGAGCAGAGGAAGTAAGGGATACAGGGCTCCAAGGCCTCCCAGCGAGGAGAGCCAGGAGGAGGAAGACAAGAGAAGTCGCCCCAGCTCAGAGCTTGACAACATGGCACGCGGATATAGCGAAGAAAGTGAGGAACAGGGGGGCCATGAGGAGGGACGCCACCACAGAGCCAGGGGAAGGCAACCAGGTGCCTATTTCACCCCCGACGAAAAAGAGAAACGGTTCTTGGGTGAAGGACACCACCGAGTTCAAGAAAGCCAGATGGACAAGGCAAGGAGGTATCCACAAGGAGAGCTGAGAAATTACCTCAACTATGGTGAGGAGAAGGGGGAGGAGGGTGCCCAAGGGAAGTGGCAGCAGCAGGACCTGCAAGACACTAAAGAGAACAGGGAGGGAGCTAGGTTTCAAGGCAAACAGTATGCTCCCCGTCACACCACTGAGAAGAGGAAGAGATTAGGGGAGCTGCTCAGCCCATACTATGACCCTCCGCAGTGGAAGAGCAGCCATTTTGAAAGAAAAGCCAACATGGATGACAATTTTCTCGAGGATGAAGAGGAAAATGGGCTGACCTTGAATGAAAAGAATTTCTTCCCAGAATACAACTATGACTGGTGGGAGAAAAAACCCTTTGAGGGGGATGTGAATTGGGGATATGAGAAGAGAAACCCCACCCCCAAACTCGATCTGAAAAGGCAGTATGACAGAGTGGCCGAACTGGACCAGCTCCTTCACTACAGGAAGAAGTCAGCCGAATTTCCGGACTTCTATGACTCTGAGGAGCAGATGACCCCACGCCACACAGTAGAAAATGAACAGGACAGGGCTGGCCAGGGAGTTCTGACAGAGGAAGAGGTACAGTGTGGGGCTTTGGTTTAAAATTAACTTACTATGGTTAATGTTAATATGATCAACACTATCTGATATTAATGGGGAGAAATTGGTGGGAACTAATCACATGAGAATGTACCCCTAGTAACGGAGTAGAGACAACCTCTAGGTTTGATTTCCACACGGCATCTCGCCGTTGTCCACATCCCTGCCCACTTCCTGCTATTGCAGTGCATCTCAACATTGGCTGCATGTTGGAATCACCTGGAGAGCTTGAAAAATTGCTGGGGCCTGGAACCCACCCCTAGAAATTCTATTTGGTACTGGGTGCTGCCTGGGCATCAGGATTTTTTTTTTTTTGAGGAAGATTAGCCCTGAGCTAACATCTGCTGCCAATCCTCCTCTTTTTGCTGAGGAAGAGTGGCCCTGAGCGAACATCCATGCCCATATTCCTCTACATTATATGTGGGACGCCTAGCACAGCATGGCTTGCCAAGCGTTGCCATGTCCGCACCCGGGACCTGAACCGGCGAACCCCGGGCCACTGAATCAGAACGTGCACACTTAACCGCTGTGCCACTGGGCCGGCCCCTTCATCAGGATTTTTTAAAGCTCCCAGGTGGTTTCCACGTTCAGCCAAGGCTGACAGCCACTGTTCTGATGTCTTCTCCTTGGTCATTTGATTTTCATCATGATTTCCCAGGGTAGGAAAGAACAGATGATAACAGAAATTAGTTGCTTTGGTCTATCTTTATCAGCTCATGGCCTACAACATTCAGAAATTTACACCTGGCAGAGGTGACAGTATCAGGGCTGTACCTGCCTAAACAGTGGTTTTTCTAATATTGAGTAGGTCGGCTCTTCTCAAACTTGCATGTGCATCAGAATCATAGGCATTCCTAGCCCTCAGAGTTTCTGATACAGTAGGTCATGAGTGGGGCCCAAGAATCTGCATTTCTGACAAGTTCCTTGGTGATGCTGCTGGTTGGGGGACCACACTTTGAGAACCACTGATGTAAGGTGCCTCACATAGGCTCTCACATATCAAAAATTCCCCCCTTCTGTTCATATTCCCTCAAATGGTAACAAAATAACCTGGGACCTCACGCCTCCACTTTTCTGTATTTTCTAGGAAAAAGAACTTGAAAACTTGGCTGCGATGGACTTGGAACTACAGAAAATAGCTGAAAAGTTCAGTGGTAACCGAAGGGGCTGATGGTCGTTGGAGCAAAGGGCAGTTTTAAGAAGCAGCCTTCACATTATCTGTTTTCCACCACTTCACCGAAAGACACCGTTTATTTACACAAAGGCAGAAAGTAGAATTTACTATTCATTAACTGTCTGACACAACTGAAAATGTCTTTAATTTTTGCCAGAATGCTATTGAAAATATGAATAGCATGACTTGTAGCGTATTCTCTCTCGCAAAATAGATGTATTGACCTGCTTGTGACAATGACTGTGCTACCGTCCTTGAAAAAATGTTTGTCTTGGTTTGAAACAATAAAAGATTCACCTGAGGCCAAAAGCTCCCTGTTCTCAGGTTCCTTTGTGCTAACAGGGAGGAGTGTGATTTTCAAATCCATTCTTTAAAGTGAATTCTAAAAGACAGCACTAGGATTTGTTGGCCTTTGGAACAGGATAGGAAAAAAGCAAACCTTTGAAGTAAAAGAATACACAGGCTATAAAGAGAAAGAGATCAGGAAAAGACATCTGTTCCCTGGGCTGGAGAAAGATTAAATAGGCTGAAGCACCTGTTTCAAAAATGATCATAAGACACTACTTTTTAGATTCTATTATCTGGAGAGCTCCGGAAGTAGCTGGCCAAGGGTCATCTTTCAGTGCTGAGGACAAAGCCTGGAAAATGAGGATAACTCTGGATTAGGAATCACAGCATCTGGGCTGGTGCAGACAGATCCCTGGACCCTCAGGGCCTGTCAATTTCTACTCTGTATGTTCAGGGCTCTGACTCTGTTACTAAGTAGCTGTGTGACTTTGGGCAAGTTGCTTTCCCTCTCTGGACCCCAGGTTCATCATAAAATAAAGATATCTGTCCCATTGGGTTGTTATGAGGATGATATGCAGAACACTCAGAGTGGTACCTGGCATATGGCATGGTGCAGGAAATGTACATTATCCCTGCAGCTTCTTACAGCAAGCCAGTTGGACAATTTCCCCTTCTCCTTCTTTTCACCTGTCATTTCATTCTTCACCAATGGTGGCTTCTACTTGGTTGATTACTACTGTTTTGACAGTTCAGGTAAAGAGCTGTTCTCTGGGAGGCGGCAAAAATAAGTCTGGAATCATGTATGACTTTTATTCATCCGGGAAGGCCTGATTCTCCTCGTGATGGAGAAGTTGAGAATTGCCTGTGCTAATTTAACCAGATTCTTTTCAGGTTAACTTTCAGTGAAATACTTTTCCAGGAGAGTTTCAGCTGTATCATATGGGGAGCAAGGCAAGCGCTATGCGTTTGACGGCAATTTGTTCTAAATCTGGGCACACACTTCTGGAAGGCTGCTTATTCTCTCTCTCCCTGGGGTCTTTTTTTCTGGCCATGGGATCATGATGGGCTGCTGGCAAAGGCAAGAGACAAGTGCTGGGGGGATAATGGCTTTTGGAGGCAGTCCTCATGGTGGACAAGGAGTTGGTATACAAATATGGTACTGGTTTCCTGGGGCTCCTGTAACAAGGTACCACAAACCGGGTGGCTTAAAGCAACAGAAATTTACTCTCTCACAGTTCTGGAGGCCACAAGTCCAAAACTGAGGTGTTGGCAAGGTCGTGCTCCCTCCCAAGCCTGTAGAGGAAGATCCGTCCTTGCCTCTTCCTAGCTTCCAGTGGCCCCAGGCACTCCTTGGCTTGTGGCAGCACGACTCCACTCTCTGCCTCTATCTTCACATGGCCGTCTTCTTCCCATGAGTCTCTGTCTGCTCACACGACATTCTTTTTATAAGGATGCCAGTCATGTTGGATTGAGGGCCCACCCTACTCCGGTATGACCTCATCTTAACTACATCTGCAACAATCCTATTTCCAAATAAGGTCAAATTCTGAGGTACTGGGGGTTGGGACTTCAACATATCTTTTCCTGGTGGCAAAATTCAACCTGTAACAAGGCAGGCCAGCTCCCGCACCCCACAGGTGGAATAACTCTGACTCACATATTCTATACCTCTCAGAACTCCTCAGGGGATTGAGCCCAGGTGCGACGGTGGTGACTTTCTCAGTGTCTCTACCTCCCTGTCCCACTTCCTACTGGTGACCGTACTGGCATTTCCTCAGATCACCTCCCAACTAAACTGATCATCCTCAACTTCTTATCTCAGGGTTTGCTTCTGGGAGACCGCAACCCAAGAAACCCTCCAAAGCCAAGTTTGTATAATGGCAAATACTACAGCTACAGGTGTAATATATCACGGTTTTAGCCCTGTGTGTCATTGCATCCTGATACAGGATGCTGGGAAATGCTTAACACCTTGCAATATACAACGCAATATGTCTCTCCCTGTTCTCTTCTGCAGTCCAGTAGAAAACAAAATCATTTCCTAAATAAAGAGAACTAAAGGGGCTCAAGATCAATAGGGGTTTACTCACTGGATGAGAGAAGGCAAAACCCTGCAATGCACCGAACGCCAGCCTGACAAGTCACACACACACACACACACACACACACACACACACAGCAGGCCCTGCTCATGAGGTGAAGCTGCTGGCAGATGGAGCACAGCACTCCACGGTGCACCAAGCTTGGAGACGGTTCATACAGCTCTCCTGGCCCACCGCCTCGTCAGTGCCCTGCGCCCCAGCACATCCTTTCATTTTAGTTTCCAAACACTTCAGGGCAGGGGAACGTGCACGCACAGACGACCTATCAAGGAAGCAGGAGACATCTGAGAGAATCCCACCTGACCTATGGTGCCCAGCAGTGTAATTAGGGTCTCTGCAGATGCCACCATTTCTTCAAGAGAAGTCAAGGACTACCCGGGCCAGTTTTTTCCTCTTTTAATCAAAATAATTCATGTATCACTTACTGCGGGGGATACATTCTGAGAAATGTGTTGTTAGGTGATTTCGTCATGAGAACATTGTAGAGTGTACTCACACAAACCTAGATGGTATAGCCCACTAAACACCTAGGCTATAGGGTACCAATCTTATGGGACGGCTATCATATATGCTTTTTGACCAAAGCGTTGTTACATGGTGCATGACCGTATAATTATTATGAATTGCCCCCCCTCGCATTATAAATATCCTCTTTTAATAAGCTTTGCCCTGATTTCAATCTCTTTTTATACTGACATACTTGCTTTCTTTCTGTTTGTATTTTCTTGGTACACCTTGGTTCATTTGCAACTTCCCAATTGACTTTGTTTTAGGCGTTTCTTGCATACAAGAGTGTGTGATCCCATCTGAAAGTCTTTGTTTCAATAAGTGAATTTAGCTCATTTGCATTTATTGAAATGACATATTTAGGTTTAGGTTTACTTCTGTCATGAATATGTTAGGCTCTCTTCTTACTTTAAAAACTTTTCATGACGTAATGTTCTCTTGCTTTGCTTTGTATGTTTCTGTTCTAAAATTTGTACCTGGCATTTATTTTAATCAGGTATGGTAGGTTGACAGAGGTGAGACAACTGCCTTTGAAAGAACTTATTACTTAAATTTCCCAAGAGAAGGGGGCATGCTATGCCACGAAGGGCCACATGGGGCAGCACCATGGTGGGCCAGGAGGCAGGAACGGGGTGGGGGGTTGTGGGGGCCGAACCCTAAGCCTTTACTGCTATAGTGGTGGGAAGTCGTTAGGTGGGGACGTCCCCTATTGGGCAGGGAGTGAAACAGAGATGTTGGGGTTTGTGATTGGAGGGTTTGTAATCCACCAAAGCTGATCAGAGGAGATGTAAACAACTTTGGCCATTTGTTTGGCCTTGTGATTAATGGATGCCAAACAGACCACATGGAATCTAAGAAACATGATAAAGATTTATTATTTATTTATACATAAATATTTACACATAAATATATACTATATACGTAAATATATACAGTATATAGCTATGCTATTTATGTAGTATATTTCCTCTCCCTTCTGTCATGTCTACCACTCATTTTGGTTGATGTTACCTGTTGACTTTTGTAAAATATGCCTTTAATACTATTAATAGATTTATCACCTTTAAACACCTTTTAACCCTCCACCCCAGGCTTTAAGGACAGACATCATCATGTTTACACTATCTACCTTTTCCCTTTTTTTTAAAACTAGGACTTAGTATTTATGTTCTGTTGTATGGCAATAATCACATTTATTTTAGTTGTGGTCCTATAGTTAAACGTTAGTGTAGTTGCCAGTCCTGTTTTTTGTTTTTCTGATCTTCCATTCATCTGCTTTGCCATGTCGTACTTTAGTAGATTATCCAAGAAAGGTTCACAGTTCTCCTGTGTGAGGAACTGTTTGTTGGCTTTATACATGACTGGTATTTGTCTGGCAGCCCGGTACCATCTGAACTCCCATAACATATGAGAAGGTCTGGCCTCACTGGTCCTGCCTCCCTAAAGTAGAGCCCAGAGAACTCCTTGGCATTCCATGAAAGGGGCACATAACCCAGCCATCTTCAATCAGATGTTTCTAGATGAGACCTCTATTTTGAATTCAGCAATTTGAGGCCCCACGAAGAATCCTTTGTTGCTGCTCGGGGGTGCGGGGTGCCTTCTTCCACCTCGCCACAGGGGCAGTGGTTTCCCAGTGTTGCTGGTGCAGAGGTGGCCTCAGTGGGGCATGGAGGCAGCTGCACCTTCCTCTAGTGCTGTGTGTGGCAAAAGGGTGGGGGCGGCTTCCTCTTCAGGCTAGTTCTAAGCTGTGGTTTTAGAAATTACTCCATGAAGCTTCACCAGCCTTCCAACAATTGAGTGAGCTACCAAAATTCTTAAAGAAAACTCCTTTTCCTGCAAGGTCTTTGTCCTTATTTAGCTGGACAAAGAGATGCTGGCTGGGCCAGAAGAGTGGAACTGGAAGTAATGAAGAGTAATCAGATTTCAGATATTTTGAAGATGGCATTGAGAGGATTTGTTAATGGGCTGATGTGGGGATAAGAGAAAGAAGAGGTAAAGATAACCTCAACATCTCTGGCATGAGAACCCAGCAGGACAGAATTATTAAACACTATAAAATTTCAGAATGCCATGGGAAAAGGGAAGATTCAAATAGCTTCTCAAGGAAAAAAAAAAAAGGCACACACCAAGAATAGAAATCAGAATGGCTCTGGTTTTCCCAACAGTAACACCGAAAAATAAAAACAATAGAGTAATACCTAAAATTCTATGCCCAAACTATTAATCCAGGGGTGAGGGTAGAATTTGCCTTTTAAACACTTTCTCAGGAAGCTACTAGAAGATAGGTTCCACCAAAAGGAGGGAGTAAAATAAGAAAGAGGAAGACACAGGAGCCAGGAAATGGGAGAGAAAATGAGAAATTCCAAGATGACAGCTGTGCAGTTCAGACTGGAAAATGCCAGAGAATTCCAGGAGAGAGGTCTCCAGGAAGTTAAAAGAGACTGTTTACTTGCACGGTCTGAGAGGAGACTCAGACTTGCAGTGGAGCCTTGGGGTCAAATTAGTGGTAGGGACATAGGAGGCTATGTAGTTGGAAAACAAATTAATTATTAATTCTAGGGAAAACAAATTAGTAGAAGGGTTGTTTTTTTTTTTTTTAAGATTTTATTTTTACCTTTTTCTCCCCAAAGCCCCCCGGTACATAGTTGTATATTCTTCGTTGTGGGTCCTTCTAGTTGTGGCATGTGGGACACCGCCTCAGTGTGGCTTGATGAGCAGTGCCATGTCCGCGCCCAGGATTCGAACCAACGAAACACTGGGCCACCTGCAGCAGAGTGTGCGAACTTAACCACTCGGCCACGGGGCTGGCCCCAGTAGAAGGGTTTAAGAGAACAACATTCTCACCTTCTGTAGAAAAAATTTAATATAATTTTTAAAACTGAAAATTCAAGAATTACCAGTACTACCATGTCCTTTAGAAAAATGGAGGTAAATGGGAGAATAGTTGAAATTGAGCAGAAATTGAGGGCATTTTCATTTAAGCCTTGCACAGCTATTTCTTTAAAATAGGTAGATGTTTAACTTCGATAAAAAAAAAAATAATCTTTTAATAATCTTAAAACATTTCTTCAGTAGCTAAGATTTTAAGCTTAATGTGTCAATATAAAACAGTTCCATTTTTTTTGGAATTGAAAGTTGATTTTATTTTTGAAAGATACTCATTTTTTTGTGTGTATCAGAACTATTTAAACATTAAAATGTAACTTTGTGAGGGGCTGGCCCCGTGGCTGAGTGGTTAAGTTCGCGCGCTCCGCTGCAGGTGGCCCAGTGTTTCGTTGGTTCGAATCCTGGGAGTGGACATGGCACTGCTTATCAGACCACGCTGAGGCAGCGTCCCACATGCCACAACTAGAAGGACCCACAACGAAGAATGTACAACTATGAACCAGGGGGCTTTGGGGAGAAACAGGAAAAAATAAAATCTTTAAAAAAAAAAATAAAAAAAAATGTAACTTTGTGAATGCTTACCTAGATGGACATTTGATATGCAAAACTATGAAATATTTATAGCAATAAAAGACAGGTCAAAAACAAAACTATAAATAATTTATATCATTTACATTAAAAAATGTAAACAACTTACTTTCAGCCTTTTGGAGAAGTTGTAAAAAAAATTAACACTTTATTACTTCTTAAATTAATTCACACTCTTTTCTATGACACTACTTTTGGGATGTAACTCGCTATTGAGATGGCTTTAAACTGCTAATAAACCCAGGAGGTCCTGGCGTCGTAGTCCTTTCACATAGTTTGAAGCTGGTAAACCTTTGGGCCTTTTTTCAAGAGGTAACCTTGGTCATTTAGTGATCCAATAAAATTTTCAAAATCAGCAACCTGGGAGAAAACATCAAAAGAGTTAGCCCAGTAAGAAATATGCAAAAATATGATTTTTAAAATTAATCTCTCAAATAGTAATATATAATTGTCAAATTTCTTGGGCAAATAAAATTATTTGTACTCCTTACAGAGAAAACTGCCTACCTATGAACTTTGGATTCTACCATGCCAAGTTAATCAAAAATAAAAACTCCACAGGGCCGGCCTGGTGGCAGAGTGGTTAAGTTAGGCGTGCTCTGCTTTGGCAGCCCGGGTTGAGTTCCCAGGCGTGGACCTACACCGCTCATCAGTGGCCATGCTGTGGCAATGACCCACATCCAAAAAAGTAGAGGAAGACTGGGACAGACGTTAGTTCAGGGCGAATCTTCCTCAAGCAAAAAGAGGAAGATTGGTGACAGATGTTAGCTCAGGGTGAATCTTCCTCAGTAAAAAAATAAAAAATAAGAACTCCAGTATGCAGAGAACCTTCAAAACAAAAATTCAATTAGCTTTTGAAATTAAGTGGGCAATTTTCCATATAAACTGTTGCACCTGTTTAAAGTGCTATTACATCCATCTTCACTACAACTTTCAAGTAGGTAGAGCAGGTGGAATCATGTCCATTTCACAAATAAGGAAACTGA
Source organism: Equus przewalskii (assembly GCF_037783145.1). Taxonomy (NCBI): domain Eukaryota; kingdom Metazoa; phylum Chordata; class Mammalia; order Perissodactyla; family Equidae; genus Equus; species Equus przewalskii. Next base: position 17,327,185 of record NC_091851.1, on the reverse strand, counting down.
GGTTCACAGACGTTCAGATGACTTGCCCACAAGGGACTGCTGGAAAAACATGGAAGCTGAGTCTTGCTACAATGTTTCCCCCTGACAATCAAGATGCTGAAAACTCTTTTAAAAAGAGGTAGGTATGAATTTTAGATAGAAACTGTTTTTTTTTAAAGCTCTAAGCAGCTAATTTCATAGCTTAGAAAAAACAAGCTTATATTTTTAAATATTCCAAAAAAAGCCTATTCTGTTCTTTTAATCTAAATCTTTTGATATTTAAAAGTTCTACTATAGGGGCAGGGCCGGTGGCACAGTGTTTCAGGTGTTCTGCTTCAGCAGCCTGGGGTTCTTGGGTTTGGATCCCAGGAATGAACCTATGCTCTGCTCATCAAGCCATGCTGTGGCAGCATCCCACATACAAAGTGGAGGAAGACTGGCAGATGTTAGCTTAGCAACAATCTTCCTCACACATACAAAAAAGTTTTAAAATATATTAATAAAGACCTCCTGAAATTGTTATAAAACAGACTTAAGTATTTGGTTATCATACCTGAATGTTTAGCTCTTTGGCAATCTGCCGAAGTTGATGAAATTGAAATAAATTATTGTAAGTTCTTTCGGCAATGTTGTTCAGAGCAGAAATAAATCTTTTTGCTGCTGACCTGTTGCTCATTCCAGAACCATGCTGGGACCGCTCAAAATCTAGGTTCCCAAATTCATCAGAGTAAGTTCCCAGCATGCTTAATGGGAGAGGAAGAAAAAGAAAGTTACCCAATGTGGCACAGCTATAGAAATTTTTGTCCCAGGTCTCTAGGTTCTAAAAAGAAAAACGTGGAAGTAGCCATGAGGCTTACGTAGCAAAGATTTAAACACATATTTATTGGGTGGCCACTACAAAATTCACTATGGTATGGACTGTTTGAGGACAAAAATATTTTGGACACAGTTACCACTTTTAAGAAAGTTCTAAATTTGAAAAGAGAAATGCATAAAAATACAAAGTTGAGGGGCCAGCCCAGTGGCATAGTGGTTAAATTCACAAGCTCCGCTTAAGCAGCCCAGCGTTCACAGGTTCGGATCCTGGGCGCGGACCTATACACCACTCATCAAGCCATGCTGTGGCAGTGTCCCACATACAAAATAGAGGAACACTGGTATAGATGTTAGCTCAGGGCCAATCTTCCTCATGAAAGAAAGAAAGAAAAAAGTTGATAGACTACAATATAAATACCTAGAACATTCTTTTCGATTCATGAGAAAAAGAAATTCTAAACATACTAAATTTAGGCTTTACTGGGTAAAGATGTGTTCCCAGCTGCTAGTGCAGCATCTGGCAAATAAAAGATGTTTAAAAATACTCGGGATGAACTAGAAGGATTCTGCTGAATTGTAGTAATGATGGCTAAATATTAAAGGATCCACCTACTACCTCCAGTTCTCTGCTGCTTCCTCCTATTTTCACAATATCAAGGAAAGAAACACACACTTGACAGTGAATTTTAGCCAGAAGTCTGAAAGTTAGAGAAACAATCAGCCATCCTCTAACCCAGCCTTACAGCAGACTCTCTGCCTGAATTTTCTGCCTGTTAATGGGTTATAGAATCTCACAGCCAGGCTCGGAGGCAAAGATATCATTTAACCAGGAATTAATCAAGAATAAATTGGTCAGGGGCTGGCCCCGTGGCCGAGTGATTAAGTTCGCGCACTCCGCAGCAGGCGGCCCAGTGTTTCGTTAGTTCGAATCCTGGGCGCGGACATGGCACTGCTCATCAGACCACGCTGAGGCAGCATCCCACATGCCACAACTAGAAGAACCCACACCGAAAAATACACAACTATGTACCGGGGGGCTTTGGGGAGAAAAAGGAAAAAATAAAATCTTTAAAAAAAAAAAAAAAAAAGAATAAATTGGTCACCTGCTAGGCAGTTGGCTTACAGTGGTGAACAAAATAGGTACAATTCCTGCCCTTAAGAAGCTCATAGGAATGAGTTTAAAGGGTTACTAAAAACACAGCTTCGTTTTGCTCCCTGAATAGATAAGAGCTGGTGTGAAAGACTGAACTATAAAAATAGGAACTTGAGTCATCCAAATAAGTCTCTAATAACTGATAGAACCATACGATAGATGAGTGTGAGTTTACCCCCAAAATATAGCATAATCTTAGCTAAGGCTTTTATGATTAACTACTCTACCATATAATTTACCATATGCATACTTCTCATAAGACAGTTGTCAAAAAGTGCTTTGAGGTACTACATTAATTATAATAACTAATATTTACCTTAATTATATTTATTTACCATATGTTATTCCATTTAGTCCTCCCAGCAATCCTGTGACTTAAGGACTATTCTTATTCTCATTTTACAGATGAAGAAACGAAGTCTAGTAAGGTTAAGAGACTGGCCAAAAGTCACAAGGCTAACGAGTGGCACATCTGGGATATGAATCTGAGCTATACTGCTCCAGAACTGAAGAAAGATATGTAAAATATTTGAGCTACTTTCTTGAAACAGAAAAAACTTACAATGATCTCTCACCTTTGAAGGTGGTTCTACTCTATTCTGCTTCCCAGTATATTTTCAATTTTAAGAGAAAGCTTATGTGAACTGTTGCCCACAAACATTTAGTTTTTACAGCTTTGTGCTCTGATAACTATGATGAATTGTGTCACAGTTTAGATTTTTCTTATTTAGGCTTCTGTTTCCGAGTTAAAATGTAATTTTACAGGTTCAAAACCACATTAAGGTCAAACATTCAAAAGGTGAAGAGACAGAAACTCTGAAATGGAAGATTTAATGAATGAAAGATGATTACTAAGGTCAACTTTACCGTCAAAGAAGTACATTTACCGAGGGTCTACGGTGTGTTAGGCGTGACTCTAGGCCCTGGGAATATACTGGTAACGCAACAGACGAGGTCCCTGCTGCAGGAATGTAGACTAAGGATAGGAAGCACGTTAAGTATAACCAAAGAGATAATTCACAAGCTAGCCTCAGTGTGTTTAACTGGGTCTTGATGTCTACCATGGAAATAATGCCAGGTAATTCTAATCACTTGGAATCAAACTATTCTCTCTTTCCAGAAAATTTTTATAGAAACTTTACACTCAGGCAATTCAGAGAGACAAACTGGTAATCTGATGTGGATGCTGTTTACACTTAATAATCAGACCTCTCTTTTCAGGAGCCCAGAAGTAAACTGACAACCTCAAACAAATTCAGATTTAGCAGCAAGGCAACTTTGAGAAGTACTAGAAATCAATACAAAGTTCCACAAAGAAATGCCCAAGAGCTCCTCTTGGATGGGAAAGCACAAGCAAACACTGTCTGACACCAGTATTCAGACACGAAGAACTAATGGCAAATGAGCACTGTAGCATTTTCATTGAAAAGGTAAGCAGAGCATAACTCACCTTGCTTAACTATAATGCTGAGATCTGAGAAGTAATCCATGGTGTCCACAGACCAGTGGATTTATTGTGGAGAAAGACCAGATGGCTGCTTGAAACAAAGTCTGGGGTCTGAGGCCTAGGGAAACTGAATAAGGGTAAAGCCTCAAAAAGAGAATGTTACAGGTAAGAGAGGAGCTGACGGGGTAGTCTGACGCTTGATTTGCTTGACAGCCAACAGTCTATGAAGTAGAAGCACATGATGTTCTTCAGCAGAACCAGGCACCAGAAGACCCAAAGGGCGAGAGAGCATTAGAAGGAAAAGGAAACCTGGAGTGGCAATCTTAGCCCCACCCTGAAAGGTGGAGAGTTTAAGCATAGGATGCAGAGAAAGAGAAAGACAGACACACTCCAGACTGTAAGCAAAGAGGCAACTGTCATTAGACAAGAAGTCCCTATTGTTGATCCTTGTTTTTAATTGGGAACGAAAGTTAGAATCTAAGTTTTCTGGAACTTTGGTTGGGTTCAGTGACTTCCTTTCCAAGTGAAAAAAGGATATCTGTTAGGGCAGACTCTAGGTTTCTGACATGGTCTGATCTCCCAGAAGCCAGGCAGCCAACTGGTATTTGTGACCATTCCTTCATTTCAGATGCTAGTACACTGAGCCCCTGGTAGCATGTTGTATGAGAAATTCGAGTAATTCCTAGACTATCTGGTAGCTTATAAATGGCAACTGGAGGGTCTCCAACACAATGAAGTCACCTGGAGAGGGAATGAAGCCAGCTTGGTAAAATTTTCACCTACAAGATCCCTAACCCTAGTACTGAATTACATAAAAAAGGAAATTGACAGTTCAAACACTGTGTGATGCTAAACCAACAGGATATTCAGACAAAGAGGGTAATATGTTAGGAATTGGTTGAAAGTGTTGATTTTATTAGTGTTGGTAGTCGTAATTGTTAATGATTGTACTCATTATGAGGTAGCTGTTTTGGAGCCAGCAATAAAAAATTAAGAGCTGTCAATTCTAGACTCTTTAAAGCTTTCAAAGGCCATAGAGCATAACCTCACTGTTGCTGACAAATTGACACACTGATTTAAAGAGAAAGGTTTGCTTTCTTCCACAGGCTGCCTATAAGGGCAAGAAACAAGTTGCAGGTTAAGGCTCAGACCTTCAGCAGGTAGCATGGGTGCCCTTCTACCCATACAGCTGAGGAAACAGAGTGGCCTCCAGGGACAGGCCAGTACCAGCCTAGGGATAAAGAAACAACTAGGTAAAGGCTCTCCCTATAAGGAAAGGGAGAAAAGGATCTGTAGCTCAGAGCTACTGGGTAATTTAGATGGAGAGCACTGAAGACCAGAACCAAGGAATTCTTAGAAAAGGGTAACTTTGGAAACTTCTAAGCTGTGATGTGAGATCTGCCAGTTTGTGCTATGAGTCAGAGAAAAGAGGTTCTGCTCAGTCTCATCTTAATATCCTCAAAGCTAGCACTAGTGATCATAAATAGTGTTTACTGAGTGCCCACTCATGTGCCAGAACCACATCTGTCACTTGATACAGCCTCCCTGCACAAACACCTCAGAGCACAATCCTTTGTCATGTCTCACAGAGAAGGGGACTGAGATGGGAGGGTAACCGGCCGCGGCCGCCCAGGTCAGTGCTAGAGCCCGTGCTCCTGCAGCCCTGCTGTGCCACTTTTACTCAGAGCCAAAGAGGAACAACTGGGCAAAGTCGCCTGGTTCCGACTCCCAGCGAGCCCCCGAACAGCAGCTCTTAGGAAATAAAATCCACCTCCTTTTGAAGAAATAGAAATTACGGAACAAAATAATTTCATCTCTAAATTAGCAACTTTTGGCCTTGGGAAAACAGATTCCTAACAGATTTACATTTTAAGCACTGTGAGAACAAATTAAAAAGAGCTAATTTCTAAATTATGATACATCCACACAATGGAATACTGTGCATTTGTGAAAAATAAAAGGGAAACTCTTTAGGCACTGATGTGGTATGATCTCCAAGATGCATTTTAAGTGAAAAAAGCAAACTATAGAATGTATATGGTATGCTACCATTTGTCTACAAGAAGAGAAAAAGAATATGCAGATAGAGGTGTGATGTGTATTTCACATCTGAAAGTCACAAAAAACTGATATTTGTGGCCACTGAGGCAAGAGGGAGAATCAGGTAGCTGGTAAACAGGGTAGCGGGAAACTTTTTCCACTGTATACTTTCTGAATTTTGGAATTTTGAAGCATATGAATGGTGAACCCATTAAAAAAATTTTTTTTAATTCAAAGAAGAAAACCTACCTAAAATAATCAGCTTTTGCTCTTACTGATTAAAAAAAAACTCTAAGTCATATATGATCAGTTAAAATATAAATTTTTTTCTTTTCTCGTTTCTAGGAATCATGGTCTACCAAATGACATACAACACAGAGGACAGAGATTAGCAATATTTGTCAAAATCCTATTTATCTACCCTTGGACTCAAAAGTACCATTTCTGAGAATTTCTCATACAGGGAAACACTTACCCACATATGAAGTATCTTACAGATTACTCATTGCAGCATTGTTTGTAACAGCAAAAGAATGGAAAATACTCATGTACGCAGCAATGGGGGACTGGTCAAATAAACTATGGTGTAGCTAAACAAAAGAATTTTATGTAGCTGTAAAAAAGGAGGAAGTCTCTATGTCCTAGTAAAGAAAGATTTCTGGATAGATTGTCAAATTAACAAAAAAGGTACAAAAGAACAGATTGGCAGTTCCCAGAGGTGGGCTGGGGGGGTGGGTGAAATGGGTGAATGTGCCCAAAAGTATAAACTTCCAATTATAAAATAAGTGCTGAGGATGTAATGTATAGGATGGTAACTATAAGTAATAACACCATACCGTATACTTGAAAGTTGCTAAGAGAGCGATCTTAAAACTTCTCATCACAAGGAAAAAAAATTCTAACTATGGGTGGTAATGGATGTTAACCAGACTTCTTGTGGTGATCATTTCAGTGTATACATATATTGAATCATTATGTTGTACACCTGAAACTAATAACGTTATATGTCAATTATATCTCAATTAAGAAAAAGGTACAGAACAGTGTAAGTCATATGATATTTACAAGAAAGTAATGGGTGTCTTGGTGGAAAGGAAGGGTGGATAGTAACTAGGAACAGAACAATCCTTCTAAAAGTATGTATTTTTTAATTGATTTTACAACCATGTGAATATATTATCCATTCAAAGAAAAATTTTTTTAATGTAAAGATTATTTACACAGGAATATTTTAAACCAAGAAAGTACAATTTGTTCAGAGAAAAAGAAGTGATCAAATGATTAAATAAAAATAATTTTACTTGGCCTAATTAAATATATAATTTGAGATGGAAAGATGACCAGTATTTCATTTAAAACAGCATTTTAAATTTTCATCTTACCTATGTTTCATAATTTCAACTATGTCCTCAGCATCTTCTTTGGTTGCTTCCTCTCTCAATTCCAACCTTGCTCGTGCCTTTGAAAGAAAACAACCATTTTCAGATAACAAAAAATAAACATATTCGACATTGTTTGAGCAGGTATAGTACGTCTAAGCTTATTTCATTTATTTATCTTACACAAAAAATGACTTTTTTGGGGGGCTGTAATATGAAAAATCATAATTAAAAAACAAATCTGAAAACTTGATTATGACAATAATCACTCATTTTAAATATGGGTTACAACCTATTTTTATCTACTAACATCTTTCTGAGTGTTCATTTTGGAAGATTTGATTATGAAATACACTTGGTTTTTCCTTGCTTTTACTTTCAGGAAATCATGCCTAACTAATTTAATTAGTTTGTTAAAACAACAAAGAGGCGTTAATCAGATTTCAGAAGCAAAAGGCCCAAAATCTGACCGAGCTAATTTTAACTGCCGGAGTTATCTGAACATTCCATAGCTGTGAACAGATGTTACTGCTGTCAGAAAAACACTGTCCCTATGGACCTGTCGTAGATCAAATCAAATACTCAAGCTATTTGACATAGTCCATGTTCCCACATACTCAACTTTGAATCCCCAAATCCATAGTTAACCTAACCACTCTTCATACTTTGGGAGTCTCCAAAGTGTCACTCAAGGTAAAAAAAATGTTGCATAGAAGAAAAACCAAATCAATTGTACAAAAAACTGAGAGAAACCATATTATCCCCTGCCCCTCTTTTTAAGCCAAAAAAGTATGAACTTAAAATAAATAAACCTCTGTTAGACGAATCAAAGATTCCAGCTGCCTAGTAGTGATTGGTGAGCTGTTAAACCACTGGCTCTGTTTCCGGAGCTCAAGGTAAAAATTCTGAAGAATTTGAGCCGCGTCTGTGGAGAGCCTGGGATAGACATACTGCCGAGCGTAACCAACGTACTTTCTCAACAGCTGGTGGGGAATCGGATCTATTGTTTCTCCAGGAACCACCTAGAGCATGATAAAAAGGCCCAAGATTACAAGGATAAGTTAGTTGCAAATGAAATCTTTCTGCTAAAATAACTTATTTAGATAAATACATTCTAAAAGACTCTCCAAATAAGCCAAACACTGTAGCTCTAGCTCTCGGTCTAGTTGACTTTGATGATTTCAACTGAAGTTTACATAAACTCTAGTTTTATAACATGAAAGGTTTTGGTATGAAAGTTTATTACTACTGTTCCACAACTAGCAACACTGACGCTCAAACAGAAGCAAACTGAACGATTAAGGAGAAGAAGCATTTATACCTTTAGTCTTTCTGATAATGGTTTATCAGAAACCACTTCAAGGACAGAAGTATTTGGATCTTGACTGTTCATACGAGCTACTGTGGCACTGCTAACAGTTCTCTGCTTTCCAGCTCTAATTGCAATCACGTGTTCAGAGAGCAAATGGTCATGATCCTCATTTGGGGTGTCTAACAGGATAAAGACCAAATCAAATCTGGATAGTAGGGCACTCCCCATTCTAAGAGGTGTGAAAGAAAGAAAAAACAGTGATTGGAATCAAAACAAACAAAAACCTAGAAAACTGTTTATTCATTGTTTACTATTCAAGTTCCATGTCGAACTTAAAAAGAAAATCAAGCTCTAGGCTAAGAAAACAAGCAATAGCTTTTGGATTCAATACACCCACTAACTCCAGAGAGACACTAAGCCACATGCCTTTCAACATGTGCACAGCCTTATACGTACCGACTTTTGGTATGTCAAGGACATGCCCTTTCTCACACCATCAAAACCACTGAATTCTTCTTGACATTCTATATCACTATGTAAGATTTAGGATCAGTAAATTTTTAAGCTAGAATGCTACATGATACATAAGAGGTTATCTAGTCAGGTAATTCTTTATCTTTTATATCTTTGGTCTCACCAAAACATTGAGTCCCTCAAAGCATCTATGCCCATTTAGAAGCAAAAAGACAAGTTTTTCTTAAAGGGGCATCCATATGTCTATTAGTCATTAAAATAAAAATGCTGTATTCTACTTAGTCATCTTCTCTGAGTCTACCAATCAGATCACTCCTCTATTTGAGACAAAAAAGCTGAAATTCCGACTAATTAAAGAATTTGACTGACGTTCCAGTGGTACCACCAAAAACCAAAATCCAAGTCCCCTGGATCCTTGTTCAACAGGATCTTTCTAATACAGCACTTCATCATTTCACTAAGAAAAACTAATAGACTGATTCTTTTGGTAGTGCTGGTAAAGAAATACCCACAACTTCAAAGTACAATTGTGTACTTTACTATGTACCATTTCTATATTAAAGGTAGACATTAGGAAATTAGGGTTTTTCCTCCACTGGAATTTTAGGTTCCAATTCTTCATACAAGGCATTCTTTTGTGTTTTTCTCACTTTTGCGTCACTTGAATCTATTTTCTCCTTCCCATACATTTTGTCCAACCTGTACAGAACTGTTAGAAATTAGTATATAGAAATTATACAGTATATAGAAATTATATAGAAATTAGAAGATAAAGCATACAAATAGAAACATTTTTTGGGGGGAATGGGGGATCATACCACATATATAAGTATGTAATGTGCTCTTTTCACTTAACAGAAAAGCACAGACATGTTCCCCTGTCAGTATACACAAAGCTGCTTTCATTCTCGTAACTGCTACTTTCCGCTGTAGGGTCTTACTCTATAGTTTAACTACTTCCCTATCGATGAGCATTTTAAGTTGTTTCCAGTCTTTGGCAGTGATAAACAATGCTGTAATACCCACCCTGTAAACACATCTTTGTGCACTTGTATGCCTATTTCTGTGAGTACGCTTCCTAAAAGTAGAATTGGCTGGAACAGAATGCACATTTAAAATAGTGATAAACACGCCAAATTGTCCTTCAAAATGCTAAATTGAGAACCCACTTCCCTACTCCTTTGCCAATAATGATTATTAATATTTAAAATGTTTGCCAATCTAGTAGATATCAATGGTACTTTGTTGTTTTAATTTGTAGTATTCAAACATATTTTCAGACATTTATTGGAAACTTGTAACTTCCGTGAACTATTCCTTATGTCCTCAGTTTTCTTACAGATTTATAGGGACTCGGTCTACTAAAGGGATGAATACCTGCAGAGCCTTACTTTAAATTCTCGGAGACTGTCTTGGCTTTGTTGTAGTGTCCTCCAACAGGATTCGCAGCAGCAACGATGGAAGTCCTTGCAGGGAGGCTACAGACCACGCCAGCCTTAGCAAGGCTAATACTTTGCTGCTCCATGGCCTCTAACAAGGCTTGATGTTGATTCCCCATCTTATCAAACTCGTCTATTCCACAGATACCTACAATCACAGTAAAATCACACACACAGACAATGTTCCTTTGGTCAAGTTTCAAACCCTACAAGACGGAAGTTACCCTACAATAAAAAATTATTTCCGGCACTAGGATCAAAACAAAGGGACAATCCACCAATTGGGAGAAAATATTTGCAAATCACATATCTGATAAGGGGTTAATCTCCACAATATATAAGGAACTCACACAAATGAACAATAAAAAAGCAAACAATCCAATCAAAAAGTGGGCAGAGGAGATGAACAAACATTTTTTTAAAGAAGATATACAGATGGCCAATAAACACATGAAAAGATGTTCAACATTGCTAATCATCAGGGAAAGGGAAATCAAAATGACACTAAGATACCACCTTATAGCTGTTAAAATGGCTATAATCACTAAGACTAAAAATAACAAACGTTGGAGAGGGTGTGGAGAGAAGGGAACCCTCACACACTGCTGGTAGGAATGCAGACTGGTATAACCACTATGGAAAACAGTGTGGGGATTCCTCAAAAAACTAAAAATAGACCTACCATATGACCCAGCTATCCCACTACTGGGTACCTACCCAAACAACTTGAAATCAACAATCCAAAGTTACATGTGCACCCCTCTGTTCATTGCAGCACTATTCACAATAGCCAAGACATGGAAGCAATCCAAGTGCCCATCGACTGATGATTGGATAAAGAAGATATGGTGTATATATATATACAATGGAATACTACTCAGCCAGAAAAAAGATAAATTCATTCCATTTGCAATAACATGGAAGGACCCAGAGGGAATTATGCTAAGTGAAATAAGCCAGTCTGAGAAAGATAAACACCAGATGATTTCACTCATATGTGGAATATAAACAAGTACTGGGACAAAGAAAACAGTTCAGTGGTTACTAGGGGAAAGGGGGTTGGGGGCACTAGGGGTGAAGGGGAGCACTTATGTGGTGACAGTCAAGAAATAATGTACAACTGAAATCTCATATTGAAGTACACTAGCATGAACTCAATAAAAAATTAAAAAATTAAAAAATTAAAAATTCTTTCCTGGGGCCAGTCCTGTGACTGAGTGGTTAAGTTCGTGTGCTCCACCTCAGCAGCCCAGGGTTTATCAGGTTCAGATCCTGGGTGCAGACCTAGCACCACTCATCAAGCCATGCTGAGGCGGCATCCCACAACCAGAAGGACCCACAACTAAACATATATACAACTATGTACCGAGGGGCTTTGGAGAGAAGAAGGAAAAATAAAATCTTAAAAAAAAATTATTTCCATTTGTTTCCAGCAGTTAAAACTACAAAATGTCACACAGTAGAGAATTTCTGCTTGTTTTGCAGAAAATAAAACACTTGTCTTGTTTAACTAACTTTTATGTATTTACTCATTCAGCATTTTCTGTAGGCAAGGCACTATGGTTGTGGGGGTTACAGAAATGAAGAAGGTATGTCAGTGACCCTCAAAAAGCTTAAAGACTTAAATTCAAATAGGTGAGATAAGATATATACACATTCAAGATAGTATATTTCAACAAGCATAATATGCCTAATTATACAAGATGAGTTTTCTGGGGGTAGGAGGACGTTAAAAGCTAGGAAAACTTCACATAAAAGGTGCTATTTGAGCTGGGCTTTTTGGGAAAAGTAGGGCAGCATGATTTGGGAAGACAAGCATGGGCTCGAAAGTTAGAAGACTCAAGTACAGTTCTCAGCAATACCAGGTATCGACTGCACAACTGTCGGGAAACCACTTAACCTCTTTAAACATAATATGAAGACCCACCACTGACAAAGGCATTTTATGTGCCAGGTACATTATGTCTAATCCACAGGTTACTAGAGACCCTTGACATTACCTTGCAATAGTTTTGCTCCCCTCTTCCTCATATCATAAGAAATTAGGTGGTCATCTCCAGAGGGCTTTGCTGTGTTTAAACCCTCTATATCTACTTTACGACAAAGTAAGCCACACCAGCTCAAGGTCAGTCCATGCCTCTCTGAAATTGACAGTATTACTGGAAATTCTCAAGATTACTAGTACAGTTTCTCAGAGGAGGGGATAGGCTAGGAACACAGTCAAGCTACTTCTTTCTTCTACTGTCACTTTTCAAAGTTTAAAGCAGGAGTTGGTACACTTTTTCTGTAAAGGGGCAGATGAAAATACTGTACATTTTGTGGGTCACATATAGTCTGTCACATGTTCTTGGTTTTTTTGGCTGTTCTTTACAATCCTTTAAAAATATAAGAGCCATTTTGGCTTGTGGACTGTGCTAAAATACGTTGAAGGCTGGGTTGACCTGTGGACTAAAGTTGCAGACCCCTGGTTTTAAAGCATAAAGTTTAAACATCTTGTCATTTTCTGAAAAACAATTTTTTGGTCATTTCATCAGATATTAAAGAAAAGAAATATTATAAAACAGCTATAGTTCTCCTTTTATCCCTATAAATCTTCAGTAAAGATTTCAGCAGGACCCTGTTATTTGTTTCTAGAATTCGGTCTCTGCCAACTAATAATCTTTCATATTTTAACAGTGCTCCTTTCACCATCCTAGTGCTTGGCTTACCTACCTATTTTTGAAAGAGATGGGAGTGGGCTCCTAACATTCTCCATCTTAAATCCCATTAGTTATCTCTATAGCTAAACCCCATGTCCCCCTCAACTTCTAATTAATGGAAAACCTGATAGTTTAACAATGAGTATCCTCCTCTTATCATTTCTTCACCCAGTAACTTAGCAAAAGTACTGTCATTTCTAATGAGCTATATGATAACCAGATAAATGTCTGTTGAATTTATTCATTCAGCAAATATGTACTGAATACCTTTTATGTATATCAGCACTATGTTGTAGGCATGCCGCATATAGCACAGAAAAGACATGTTAAGATTGAGAAAGTTGTGGAGACACTGCATAGGCAATAAGAAGTATGTGTCTGGAGCTAAAGAGAGAAGAAATATAAATTTGGAGATTTTCAGCATATAGGTAGGTAAAGCCATGAGACTAGATAAAATCACTATGCAGGTGAGCCAGCCCTGATGGCCTAGCAGTTAAAGTTCGGTGCGCTCCACTTCAGCAGCCTGGGTTCCATTCGCAGGTACGCGGAAGCACACCGCTCATCTGTCAGCAGCCATGCTGTGGCAGCGGTTCATACAGAAGTAGTAGAAGGACTTTCAACTAGAATATACAACTATGTACTAGGGCTTTGAGGAGGAAAAAAAAAAGAGGAGGATTGGTGACAGATGTTAGCTCAGGGTTAAAAAATTTTTTTAAAAAGCTGGAAAGGCTATATATAATTTAAAAAAAAAAGAAGAAGAAGAGGGTTTTTGAAAAAAAAAAAAACCACCATGAAGGTGAGTACAGACCGAGAAGAGAAAAGGTGGGAAGACTAAGCACCCTGAGGTGCCAAGCAGTGAAGAAATGAAGAAGTGGAGAGATGAAAAACAAGCAAAGACTGAGAAGGAATATTGAATGAGTAAGGAGAAAACCAGAAGACTGCAGTGTACTGGAAACCAAGGAGATAAAGTATTTCATGGAGGGGGCAGTGATCAGCTGTGTCAGACGTGGCTGACAGGTACTGGATTTAGAAATGCGGAGGTCCCTGCCAAACTGGAAGGAATGAATGACCTTAATTGGCCTGGAATCTGGACACTGCCTGACACATGTGTAAGAACATGTTTTTTCAATAGAGTTACAGCATCACAAAGAGAAACTTAGGTAGCAAAGCCCAACTGGAGATCTCTTCTTACTGAGCCCTCCAATTGGATTTCTTATAAACAATCAGTCAAATCCTAAAAACACCCCAATGAGATAAGTTAAAATATAGCAAAACTTCTAATTCTAAAGTAACAGCTCTACACTCTGATGGCAAGTCCTCTGAGAGCAAAGGATAACATTTACCTTCTTTTCAGTTCCAAGGCATCTAGAACTCTTCTGAACTAAGTATCAGTAATGTATGTAACAAGTATTCACTGTGCACCTATGCACTAGGTAATAGGAATATGGCAGTCAACAAGATAACCAAATCCCACCCCACACGGAACTTACTATAAGGCTTTAAAACAATGATCACAAATGTGATGGGTGGTATGAAACGGGAAGTGTAGGGAGCTATATAACTATCTGACCTGATTATTTAATTTTTACATATAATTGCATCTGCTGCAAGATTCAGAAAATGAATGACATTAAGTACCAGTTTCAATTCTGCAGTACAAATAAAAAGGACAGTACTGTATTTCTAGTGATTTTTTTCTGGCACTTATTCTCAACTCACTGTTTTGGGACAGTGCTGTCCAAATGCCTTTTGAACAGAATGTAAAAAAATCATTTAGAAAGGAAAAGTCTTAAAAAAGAAAACATAAGCCCCAGAATTACCACTATTCCCTTTGGTCTCTTACCTTGGTCACCAAGTACCAGGGCACCAGCTTCCAAAGCAAAATCTCCAGAGGAGCTATCTTTTGAAAGAGTTACAGTCAGACCAGAGGTGGTCGTGGTATTACCACAAACATACACGCCACGTGGAGCAATGTTGCATACTGCCTAAGGAAGCAAAAAGTTTAAGACAATCAGCCAAAGTTAAAGGGAAATAATAGCTACTAGTAATTGCTCACAAATGGTACCTATATGTCAGGTATTGCCCTAAGTGCTTTACTGTATAATCTTCACCACCACGGTAAGAGGAAGGTATCAATACATCCCTGTTTACTGATGTAGAAGCCAGTGCCAGGAGAGAGTGAGTGACTCACAGCCATGAAGGTGCGAAGTCTGGATTCAATCAAGCCCAGGCAGCCTGACGCTGATGTCTGTGGTCATGTGAATACACTAGACAATTCCATTTTATGCTTCATGTTCAAGTTCAAATAGTAAAAACGTCAGTAGTCATTTTAATTTCAAAGGCTCCAGTGCTTTTTTAAACTTCAGGTAATAAAATGGCTCAATGATGCTCACCTTCTGGGTAAATAAGCTACAGCAGGTCAAGGTAGTTAAGTAGCACAACAGTTAAAAGCATGGACCTCTGGAGTCAGGCAGACCTGTTTTACTCCTGGCTCACCATGTACTGGCGGTGCTGTTCTCAGATCTCTCTGAGCCTCGGCTTCAGATGTTTTCTCACATATTGCTCTTAGGAATAAATGAGATGCATCTGAGGCACTTAACCTGGTACCTGGCACATACTAAGTGTCCAATGTGAGGCCGCTGTACATGGCTGCACACTGCCCAACTCCAGGAGACAGCACTCACATGTGATCTACAGTGAGCTCTGGACTTGTGCAGTGCATGACCCAAGTGACCCTCTGGCACTGGCTTATCAACAGGAGTGATCATTATTTTTGTTACTGGTAATTCCTTATTTGTTAGTCTGAGAGCACAATGGTTTACCAAATGGTCAGAGGAAAATGGGATTATAAAGTAAATGACTCAATTGTCAGTGTTAGCTAATTTTCAAAAACCCTGGCTTAGTGGGGCTAGCAGACTCACATGCCATACCCTCCATTATTTACAACATTTTATTTCCACTAATATTACAGCTTCTATTTTTAAATTGAGCCAGGGGTTTTAAAGGCATTATTCCAGGTATGAAAAATTTCCAATGTCATTTCTTGGTATTAAAACTTTTTCAGTATCATTGAATGTATTTTGGAACCATTATCTGCCAAGATGCATTTCTTAAATAAAAAAGGAGTAAGAGAGCAAAATGAAGTTTTATATACTGTAAGGATAATGTATAAATTAAATTATAAGATTTTATTTTACAGATAATCAGACACTTTGGAGTTAAACCATGCATCCACCTATCATACACTACAGTCATGTGCTGCGTAACAACATTTTGGTCAATGAGGGACCACATATACGAAGGTGGTCCCATAAGATTAGTACCATAGAGCCTAGGAGTGTAGCAGGCTATACCATCTAGGTTTCTGTAAATGCACTCTATGAAGTTTGCATAACGAAAAACTCACCTAATGACACGTTTCTCACAATGTATCCCCATTGTTAAGCGACATAACTGTATTTTTTAAAAATAATACTATTCTTTTTCTTTTCTTTTCGTTTTTTTTGGTGAGGAAGATTGGCCCTGAGCTAACATCTCTTGCCAATCTTCCTCTTTTTGCTTGAGGAAGATTGTCCCTGAGCTAACATCTGTGCCAATCTTCCTCTATTTTTTTGTATGTGGGATGTTGCCACAGCATGGCTTGATGAGTGGTGTGTAGGTCCGTGTCCAGTATCCAAACCCATGAACTCCAGGCCACCGAAGGAGATGCATGAACTTAACCACTATGCCACCAGGCTGGCCCCTGATTTATCTTTCTTAACAGAAAATATGGAACAGCTAGCTAGCACATCTATGTTTGTGTTGTTTTTTTAAATGGCCATTTATAGTCTACCATTTTCTTGCATTTTCCCTCTCAGATGCTCCCTTAATCATTATGCTTCTCTCTTCATCATCACAGCAACTACTATTTTTTGTGTGTTTGGTTCATTCCATACATTATGCTAAGCATTTACACAGGTCACCTCATAAAAATTTTAACAACCCTGAAAGGCATAGTAATATTTCTACATACAATTTTCAGGTAACAAAACTGAGGCTTGGGGAGGTTAAGCATCTTGCCTAAGGGTACTCAGCTTGAACGTTTTTAGTTGGATGAAACTCCAGGTCTGAGCTATTCTAAACCCCCAAGCTCTTAACCTTTGCTTCTCAAATCCCTGGTGACTCACTAACATATTCTTGATTATCTTGTGATTTCTCATCAAAAACCTTTATTTCTGAAATTTCATTTCAAAAATAATTTAAAAATTAATATAACCATACTTTGGTTCACAGGGAAGACCACTATATAATACTTCCACCTGATTTGAATGCCCATGTTTTTGTTTGCGTTTATAACTGAGTTGGAGCCAAACTAGAAAACTTAAATTCCCCTGGGCCACAGTAAAGAATAGAAACAAACAAATGATGCATACATGCCAGGGAAAGGTCAAACATTGTGACTGCTTGATTCTGGAACAAAGGTTTTAAAAAAATTATAATAGGGGCTGGCCCAGTGGTGTAGTGGTTAAGTTTGCCTGCTTTGCTTTGGTGGCCCAGGGTTCGTGGGTTTGATCCTGGATGAGAACCTATGCACCACTCATCAAGCCATGCTGTGGCAGCATCCCACACACAAAACAGAGGAAGACTGGCACAGATGTTAGTTCAGGAACAATTTTCCTCAAGCAAAAAGAGGAAGATTGGCAAGAGATGTTAGCTCAGGGCCAATCTTCCTCACTTAAAAAAAAAAACTATAATAGAGAAAACTAGTGGGAAAATTGAATCATCACTTAGCAATACAGGTATCCCAAACTAAAATAAATCTGTGCTCTATTAATGATGATGATTTAGGCTCAGCAAAATAATATTCTTTGTTACATTAAAATTAATGTTATTCATTTTAAACATTTTAATTTCTATGTTTTCAGTTTAATACTTAAAAAGAGCTATCAGCATGAGGTTACATCAAGTTTTCTACTTGCACATAGCTCATAAGGATAACTTTATAATAAAAAACAATTTATCACATTGGCTATACACAACAATTCTTACAAGGTGTTCCTATATTATTCTACATTGAGAAACAGTACTATATAATCTGTATGGCTGGTATATAATGGGAACTTGATATGTTAGTTGAATCAGAATTTTACTTATCTATCTAGGTTTTCCACATTTATTCATTCAATTGATTCGCCAAACTATCTCAGAGTGACTTTGTTCTTCACAATAAATGCACTGAACTCACTGAGGAGTTTTAATGGTTCTTAGAGTTTCTTTTCACTAGGAACCCCTTAAAGGAGCTTATGACATCTATGGAGCCTCTCCCCAGAAAAAAAGATATATAAAAATATTATGTACAATATAAAAAATTACATACATTAAAAAAAAGAGAGAGAACAGGTTCTGAAGTTAGCAACAATCTGTGTGATCTAAGGCGACCTCTGGGAAAGCCTCCATTTCCTCATCTGTAAAACATGAATGCCACCTACCTCATGTTACGCAGATTGAGTGAAATCATGAAATTATGGTGCTCGCAATTTAGTAGATGCCAAATTAAGTGGCAGCTATAATTTTTATTATCAGGCCAATACTGAGCTCCTATTTTACTTCTAATTACTGTTGTTTGAGGTTTTCATGTGCTGATTGGTTTGTTGCAGCCACTTTCTAGTTTCCAAGGCTCTTATATTCTTCCCACTGGTAACCTCATTTATTTGGCTCTTCCTTTTTAGGGTACCTATTTTTAGAGATGATAGTGACCCACGAAAGCAACATCTTTGATATTCAGTTCAGAATAAGCAGCTTTAATATTGTTGTGATCAATTCCAAAGGTGATGAGTAATAAAGAGAGAGAAACTCAATAGTCATGTACCACATAATGACATTTCAGTCAACAACGGACCATGTATATGATGTTGGTCCTCTAAGAGTAGTACATAGAGCCTAGGTGTGTGGTAGGCTATGCTACCTAGGCTGTGGAAGGGCAGTCTATGATGTTGGCCCAATGACGAAGCCACCTAGTGACGCCTTTCTCAGAACATATCCGTGTCCTTCAGCAACCCGTGACTGCAATGCAAAAGTCACAGACACACAATGCTACAAAGGACAGAAAAGAACTCTGTAACAATTCAGATCCCCACATGCACCCTTTGCATGCATATCCTGGCTATTTTTTATTTTTCATCATTTTTATCATCAACTTTGTTTCGCCTACAACTGAGTACTCTGTGCCTTAGTTGTCAGGCTTGTAGCAAGGGCACAGAACAGAATTTTTTTTCTAAAAAGTATGTCCAGTTAGGAACAAAATATGGAAACATGGATTAAATGTCAGATTAGGAATTAAAATGACTGGCTTAATACTCAATCACAGGAAATAAAGAATCACTCTGTCACGAAGGACAGTGGGTTTACAGTACGACTAGATCAAAGCAGTTCTCAATCCTGACTGCACATCAGAATCACCTATGGAGGTTTCTACACACAGACACTAGGACCCTAACCCAGAGACTCTTAATTCAATTGGCCTGGGGTAGGCCACAGTATTTTCAAAGAACTCCAAAGGTGACTCTGACACGCAGCCAGGGTTCCCAGCACTTGGACAAAGATTCAGTGGCCACAGGACTAAAATTTACCAAAGAGCCAGGAAGCCCCTGGTCTGGTCACATTTTTCTACATCGGGCAAGGGGGTATGGAGGGAGAACATGGGCATTCTTAGAAAGGACATTATGTCTTGCTTTCCAGTGTCATTCCAAGGAAACCATAAGCATTTGAACAAGCAGCAACTTCTAGGGCCATCATAAGCCCTGGAGGGAAGAATCACCAGGCTCCGACTGGCAGAGGCAGAAACTTCTTGGGGACCAACAATGGACTGGTCACAGAAGTTGCCTTGCTTTGGACTCGGATGCAGTAGAGATGTATATGGACCAATCTCTTACCCTTATCAGACTGTTCTTAAAGCCCAGTACAGTATGCATGCAGTTGTGTGAAGAGAGAATAGAGGACCCTGCTTTACTTTCTTGAACTGCTCTGTTCATAGGTAAGGTCACAACAACAAAGACTAGCCAAGCAATGCTGGATACAAAAGAAGGGGTTAGAGAAATGGCTAATGTTTCATAATGGTTGATGTCTCCACACATCAGCATGCCCGTGCAGCCTGTGTGACAGACGACTGGCTCAATTTGAAAGGTTGGTCAGATACAAGTTACATACTACTCACACAAACCCCAATTCACTTATCCCGCCAGACAAACTATATCCTCTGGAGCATAATCACTATGTGCTTTGAGAAAATTCACGCATTTTATAAGCAAAAGCTCAAATACTAAATGATTGACCTCCTACCTGTAGCATCTGACTCTTTCCCAAGCCTGGGTCTCCCACAACGAGGACATGTGGGTCTCCTCGAATTGGAATTCTGTTTTTGTCATCTGCATATTTCTGGCTTCCGCCAAAGAGCGCTAATGCCAAACCTGCTTTAACAAGCTCAAGTGTGAAAGAAGAAGAAAAGAAAAACCGGAAGTGAGAAAGACATAAAGATGACTAGCAAGAGGGCTGCTCCTGCTCCTCCTTCTATGTTTACAACATTTATTTGTTTCAAGGTTTTTTTTCAAAGTGTGATTGAACTTTACTCCTTTTCTAAGGAAAGTAAGTCTAATAACATAAACTTCTATA
This sequence comes from Equus przewalskii, assembly GCF_037783145.1. Taxonomy (NCBI): domain Eukaryota; kingdom Metazoa; phylum Chordata; class Mammalia; order Perissodactyla; family Equidae; genus Equus; species Equus przewalskii. The sequence continues at coordinate 17,306,800 of NC_091851.1, read as the reverse complement.
ATGTAAATGATTAAAAAGCAAAAACTAGAAAGCACATAAAATCAGAGCAGTATCTTAAAAGTCGCTGAGTGAAGACCTACCTGACAAGGCATGAATCCATTCCACAAAAATGAAAAATATTTGTTAGCTTCTGCTTTAACATTTACAGTGTCCAGAGTCACTTCAAAAAGCCCATTCCTATTAACTTTAGTCAGTAAGCAGCTTTTCATTACAAGGGGCTGTAGTTTGCCTTTCACATCATTTATTTACGGAGCACAACGAGTCATATTAAAATATGCATAACTGGCCAACAGAAACTAGCTATTTTTTGTGAACTACTTATATTTTATCATTGTCGATTTTATATATTTTTGAGCAAAAATGAAGTAAAATACTTACTTCATGGCCAAAAATGACAGGACAAAGCGAGCTGAAAAACAGAATACAACTTATAAATTCTAATTTACACTTCATTGATGTATTAGAAGATATACTTTACAATTTGCTTAACTTGCTTTATTTAGCATCAAAAAGAGACAAAAATAAAAAATTTGCATCTCCTCAAACAACTCAACAAATTTTATTCTAACAGAAAATTCTTGGTTAATCTATAAAGAGAAGAATGCTCTAAAAATTGTGCCTGTGTAAGGGAGACAGGATATTTGCAAAGCATTTTAAAGTAACCATGTAAACTGTTGATATTTTTACATTACTAACCTTTAAAATGCATCATAATTATGATCTTCCACTATAGGATACAGAATTATATTGTATTTTATGTAAACAAACATCTTTAGACCTGTGCACGCAAGTCATTGAAAGACGGACACTAAAGAGTGAACTGAGTACATAATATTTTAAGATAAAATCTCATTTTTTCAGTTGAATTCAAAGGATGAGAATAAATAGGACCACATATGAATATAAAGTATATTTATATTTATCAATTGTATAAACAAGGAACAAACAAAAATGAACAGGGTGGAAGAGATACAATCAGGAGGAGACTAAGAATCATCACCCCTTTTAATTATGTAAACCCAGAAGTTGATGTCCTGCCACATGCCCTTGGCACTCATTGTTCAGCATGTTCCTGCATAATCACTGTTGGCTTCCTAGCAAGCACTGCACGTGTCTGCTGAATGGCTCTCTATGGCCACAGAAGCATCGTCAGCAGACAGGCTGGGCAGGCTGGAAGTGCTGGGGTGGCTAATGTTCCCAGGAGCAGCCCCAAATCTAGACCCTTAGGTGGAAAAATACCGAGGTTAGTTCTACACAGTCTAGTGTCCCAGAGGCCTCAGAGGGATTAATCCCCGGATGCCAGTAGTAACCTGTTCATTAAGGCACATACATTGACTGCCATTCCTTCTCTGTCTTACTTCACCATTCCCCTACCAGTATCTCTGGGAATCACCTCCCAAATATTCTACGCTTACCCAAATCACTGATCCTGAAGGAACCTCAACTAAAATATAACCTTCCACTGTCTTCTTCATTCTCCTTTCATGGTCCTTCATTTTTTGTTAACCTGGCAAGGGTCAACCCACTTTTTCTTAAAGGACCAGCAAGTAAATGTTTTCAGTTTAATTGTCTTGCTCACAACTACTCAACTTGCGTGAAGGCAACCATCAACAATATGTAAATGATATGTAACATGTAATATGTAAATGGGGCTGTGTTCTAATGAAACTTTATTTACAAAAACAGGCAGCCTGCCTAGTTTGCCAATCCCTGCAAGATTAACAAACGGAGGACCATGAGAAACTCTAGTTTTGATGTTGAAACCACAAACTTAGAACTAAAAGGTAAAAGCAAACTGTGGGAAGAAAACCAAGATTTTGGTACTAACTCATCTTCCACAAGTATGGCAGAAGAAGGAGCACTGCAAACGTTCATTTTTACTTATAACTGGTATGAGGAACCAATCAAAGAGGTACTTTGATCCTCAATCCAGCTGCTCCTCAGCCCCTGCTCACAGACCTCACCACACCATCACCTATCACACTCCCACCCTAGCTCACAGCACCCTCTCCCAGGGTGGGTTTGATGGCGATCTATTCACAGAAAGTCTCTGAGGGTATAAGGACAAAGAACTCCTGAGGAACTTATACTTTCCTCAGTCAGCTAATTGAAATATTATAGGCAGAGAGAAAAAGTGTCAAATTCTCCTGGAGCCCACAGCCTAGATAAACAGGAAAGCATGACAAAATCAATTTTTCTAATACAATGCATTTCAAAACCTCAGTTCTCTACCTCTCTTAGGTACAGCTACTATTTGGTCACTCTCGTTTCCCCTATTTCTTCAAAATTATCCCAAAAATTGTCAAAAAACTATCAAAATAACAGCACATTGTATTAATTATGTTAGCTACATTATAAAATCTCAGTTAATCTTCAAAACAGTCTTCTAAGGTAGGTATTATAATTTCCATTTTAAGGTGATAAAATGAAGGAGAAATTAGGTCCCCCAGATCACACTGGAAGTGGCTAACGCAGGATTCCAACTTAGTCCTCAAAAAACCTCCTCACCTCTAAAGCAAAAGTGCCTCTACTTTCATTCTTCTCTACTGCGTGGCAATAACATGGAAATAAAAGAATATTATTGATGTGGGTTCGGTGAGCCAAGGAGTCGAAAGAAAGATTTCTTGGACTCTCAAGGTCTAGCAGTAGTGTTCTTTTATTTAGAGACTAGTGTGGAATAGCATGGGGACAGGACCCATGGGCAGTCAGAGATGCTGTGTGGGGACAAGACCCACAGGCAGGAGGAGCTGCTGCTGCCACTGCTGCTGCTGCTGGCATGGAGACAGGACCCATGGGCAGCCAGAGCTGCTGTGTGGGGACAGGACCCACGGGCAGGAGAAACTGCTGCTGCCACCGCTGCTGATGCTGCAAACATGGGTGGAGAGTAAGGCTAAATTTAAGGCATAGTTATGTGAGTTATCTCTTTACAAGACAAAGGAAAGAATATGTAAAAAGAGTTGTTAAGATGGTATCAGTGCGGGTAGGCTCTGGTTATTGGGTGGTCCAATAACTTTTAGATAAGAATCAAACCAGATTAAGTAAATGGCAGAAGCCACCACTTAATTATTATCTTCAGCTAAAGACAAAGGAGGATGTTGGGGGGGGGTCAGTTACATGAGGTTACCAGACAGTAAACAACTTAAGTCCTTGCCTTCCCCATTAAGAGTTTCCAGAGATAAGGCCATCCCACCTTCCTCCTGGTGCAGAGAGGGAGACACCCCCACAGATGGAGACTTCCTTCACAAATGCAGATGTCTCTTATCAAAGGGCAAGCTAATTCCAGTCCTCAGAGCTTCCTTCTCATCTGCAGTTTTAAAGGTAAACAGCCTAAAATAATCCTCATCATTATGAAATACTTATTCAATGTAAATGATTTCTAAGTGAATCTTCTCTGCTTTTTAAAAGTAAAAATCCTTTTGGTGGTGATTACTTTGTAGTATATACCGATGTCAAATTATAATGTTGTTTACCTGGAAGTTACTTAATGTTATATACGAATGTTACCACAATAAAATAAGAAAACTTAACCCACCTCCTACATATATACACACAACTAACTGAAATCGCTTTGGAATTCACAGTCCCATTACTCTTCTGTTGAGTAACCAACTTCTTGTGGGACACAGTAAATATTGTTTAAACTAGAGATCAGCAAACTTTCCAGTAAAGGACCAGACAGTAAATATCTATGAGCCATTGGTTCTCTGTTGTCAGTACTCAACTCTCCTGTTGCAGGTCAAAAGCAGCCAGACACTACATAAATGAATGACTGTGGCTGTTGTGGGGGCCTGGAATTGGCCACCCCAAGATATGTCTCTTTGGTATGATGATTATTTAGGCCTGGTTACTTTGCAGACAGGAAAGCAACTGAAAAGTAGAACTTGCTTGCCCTTTGTTAGGAGACATTTACATTGTAAAGGAAATCTCCATCTATAAAGGTGCCTCCCTCTCTGTGCCAGGAAGAATGGGGATGACCTTATCTCTAGAAACTCCTATCAATACAGAATGCAAGGACTTAAATCTGCATAATAATCTTATTCCTGTTTCTGGTAACCTCCTGTAACTGACTCCCCCCACCCCCAACATCCTTCTTTGTCTTTAGCTGGACATGATATTTAAGGTGGGGGCTTCAGCCATTTTGGCGAGTTGCTCAGCTTGCCTGAGCCTCTCCCATGTATACATCTTATAAAGCTTTGTTTAATTTTCTCCTGCTATTCTGCCTCATGTGAATTTAATTCGTTCTCCAGCCAGAGAGGGTAGAGGAAATGTCTTCCTCCCCTACACTGTGTTCCAATAAAAGTTTATCTGCAAACACTGAAATCTGAATTTCATATAATTTTGTGGGTCATGAAATATTCCTCTTTTGATTTTTTTCAGCTACTAAAAACTGTCAAAACCATTCTTAGCTCATGGGTGGTGAGCTGGATTTGGCCCATGAATAATAGTTTGCAACCATTTTAACTGGTTTTTTGTTACTAAGCCAAGAGCACCCCCAACATGCACATTTGTAAGAAAACTTCAGATAACCTCACACATACTTGACAATGAGTTTAAACAGGCGTTCTTCAGCTTGAATTTCTTGGATGGCATAAAGGTCTTTAAGTGAGAACTCCATCATTGTTGCGTGCTTACACCCATCCTGGGAAGCCTTTGTTTTCTGTCCTTTGCTATTGCTAACAGAATTTGCTTCAATGTACAACAGGAACATGCATTTGTCATTCTTATTTCGAGAACCTGTGAATTTCAAAGCACAAAATAACAAATAATTGGTACTTTCATTTTCCCTACAAAGATTCAAGTAGAATGTAAAAGAAAGGCACAGTGAGCTACAAATAAACATTTATTTTGGAGGAAAAGTTTCACCTTATGTAAAAACAAGGAATTTCCTAAATTAGTAGAGATTCAGCAGTATCTTAAAAAGAGAAAAGACAGAGGCTGACAAATTACTGAGGGACAATCAAAATGAGGAAAGAGTTATACCAAACCTTCTTCAGCGTTTGAGACTTTGACAACTCCAGTAATAGTCACTGTGTCTCCCGGGACACAGCTATCCACCAGATCATGAACAAGCTCACATTCTATCGTCCGTGGAATCCGACCTGCTTCTCGCTGATCGTCAGACATCAGCTCTTGGATCCTAAAGGGTTAAATCATTTTCAGTCAGTACATCTGATGACTTTGGGTTATTTTTTCAACATATTATTCAGGGTCCACACGGTGCTGAGCTAGATAAAGGGCAGATAAGTAAAAATAAGAAGTTCAATGGTGTATCTAAAATTACTTCAGCAGTTTCCAATTAAGGATGGCAGGATGAGTGCCTGCATTTGCCTACCCTCCCTCCAAAATGTCCACCAAATGACAGTTACTAAATGAGTGAAGGGAAGTTTGGGGGCATGCAGAGGTGTCATCAACAAATGAGATATTAATGAAATTTTAGAAAACAGCAAATGGGCAAGTATTGATAGATAAAACAAAATGAAGTCCAGAATACACACAGGAAAAAGTTACAAGGGTACAAGACAAGTGGGAGCCAATGTTCTTAGCAGACTGCTAGACACATTTCTAAGTTGGAATTGTCAGGAATGGAGAGTGGAAGTGGATAGCTAAAAGAAAACAGGTTAATCAACTGAAAGATAAGCCAGAGAGAGCTGTTCAGAATTTTCCTGGAAGGTGGGTGGACAGGTGGGTAGGGGAGGAATGAGGGCATTCCAGCAAAGCCATTAGGCTTTACCATCTGGCAAAAACCAGGGCACTGTTCTGAGGAAATGGACCATCCTCTCTCTGAGGGGAGCTAAGGCGTCCAGTGAGGATACTAGAGCTCAAGAATAAAGCCCCCTCCTCATTCTGGCATCTGAGGAGCTTAACTAGAATTCAAAACACATTCAGAAAGCAAAACTTGATGGTCAAAACCCTACCTTCTTATCTAGTTGTGAGGAAAAACTCTTACATACAAAATAGCAAAGGATATCTATCCTACCTACTCCAAATAATTTCTCATTCTTCATCGGATATTTGAGAATGAAATGGCAATAATTCAGGAAGGAGAAGAGCATTAAAAACAAAAAACTGCCTTGAGTTTTTGAGAAAATGTTATCATCATAAAACAAGAATAGCTACTAAAAAAGGAACCATTGGAAAACAAGTGTAAGATCAGGAAAATTAAAAATACATATATAAAAATCAAACATTTATAGAAGGATACAAGAAAAAGCCAAAGAAATTGAGAAAACAGCACAAAGAAAACAAAGGTGAGGGAAAAGTTAAAAGACAGATGAACAATCCAATGAATGCCTCCGATAGGAAGCCCAAAGAGAGAAAACAGATATTCTACAGTTGAAGACAACTCTAGAAGAAAAGGACCAATCCGTGTCAAGCAGGATGAAGACACAATTAGATGGGCTCTGACTGTTTCAGGACACTATGGACAAAAAAGATTACAAAGAATGGGAAAAGTGACAAAATTACAGTCCAAATATGAAACACACTAAAATATAAGATAATTCAGTGGAGTATAAGAAAAGATAATCCATTTTGATTTTAACACTTAGATCATTTCCTCTGAGGGGCAAAAAACAACCCAGTGACATAAATTATATTTCCTTTTCTTGGCATGTGATCACCTTATATGACTCTGTTGAACAATATTTCCATTATCATAAAAATATAAATGCTATTGTTCTTGTTAGACAAGACCTATAAATAAAACATGGAAGGCAATTATAACTAGAAAACAGAAGGTAAACCTTGACCGTTTAAAAGCAACATCATAGCTGAGAAAAGTCTAGAGGTGTAAGGGGGAGAAGTGAAAGCAAGTACATCCCTAATGCTCAACTCACAGACTGGATGAGTAAAGCGAATGAACAAAGAGATGTAAGAATGTTACCTAAAATTATGTATAAGGCAAGCCAGCCCTGATGGCCTAGTGGTTAAAGTTTGGCACACTCCGCTTCGCCAGCCCAGGTTCTGTTCCCGGGCACAGAACCACACTACTTGTCTGTCAGTAGCTAGGCTGTGGCGGCACATCACATCGAAGAACTAGGACTTACAACTAGAATATACAACTATGTACTGGGGCTTTGGGGAGGGGGAAAAAAAAAGAGGAAGATTGGCAACAGATGTTAGGTCAGGGCCACTCTTTCCCAGCGAAAAAAAGAGAGAGACAGAGAGACAAATTATGCATAAGGCAACAAGAAGTTGTGGGAACTGTGGCCCTCTATACTGACTGAGTTTTTAAAAACATTATCTGTATTATTTTAAAACTTTTTAATCTAATCACTTAAATAATGAACATAAGTATAATGATTGAACATTAAAATAACAACTTTGGAATACATTCATCACACATCTGGATTAGCCTCCCAATTCTTTTCACGTCGTGGCCAGGCACTAGCATCACCTAACCTGCACTACTTCAAACGCTGTTTCATGGTTACCTGCCACCATCGTCCTCAACGCACATTCAAACACTGAGGGACCACAATAAGAAGTCTCAGAATGACACACGTTAAGATCGTCTTCCTTTAAAAAATTAGATTTTTAGACTTTTCTCATTTAACATGTATTTCTCTGTGTCACCTTTAGAAAATTATAAAAACACAGATAAACAGAAAGAAAAAAATAACAATTACTCTAATTTCATTTCCCAGAGAATACACTCTCAACATGTTTTTGTATTTCTTGCCAGTAGTCTTTTTCTTTTTTTTAAACAAAGTTAAAGTCAGCACTGTATACTAGATAACATTCTATGACCTGCTTTATCATTAAATATACTGTAAACATTTTTTGCTGTCATTTCAAAATACTGTCCTGCAATATCTTATTTAGTGGGTACACAATAATCCACTGTACCATCCTCCTTATAATATTTTCTTCAGATGTTCAGGCTGTTCCCAATATTTTGCCATCAACACTGGGAAAGCACACTTTCAGCAAGCTATTTCTGCACATATCATGATTGTTTTCATCAAATGAAGTCCTAGAGCTGGGACTGCTGCAACTCTAAGGCTTTTGAAAGACACTGTAAGGCTGTCACCTTGTGCATCCAAATGCTTCAATGCACTAGTCAAGAAACAATAATGTAATTCCTCATAGCCACCCCAAGTTAAGCCTTAGGAAAAAAAGAAATTGAATTTACTATATGTGACAGGAAGGAGACCTTTCTTCTAGAGCAAAAAGTCATTTTATATATCTACATATTGATAGAATAAAACAATTATGTAAACTAATCATGCATGAACAAAGTTTTACTATAACTTACTCATTTAAAAGGAACTTGAGCAATATCTTACTTTTAAAGATTCAAGATGGCCTCCCTTTCTCAATCATCTACCCCTAAGTTTGATTTTCTAATATTAGGAGACCATCATTCAAATCCAATTAAAATATTTAAACCTATTTCCTTGTCTGCTGTTTTTACATGAAAGCAAAGAGATTTTGTTCCAATAATTAAATTACCCTGGATCTTCTCTGCATCTATGCTATTGTGAACATTACAGCACTTCTGAGGCCCTCATCACCTCCTTCAGTGGTGAAAGTCCTTACAGATGTGGCCTGGAAACCAGGCTCCCCCACTCATAGGGCACATAATCACACTTAGGAGTCTTAAACACTTCTTTTATAAAATGGAGTGTTTGTAAAGATCTTAGCATAGTGCACAGTCAATTATTATCTATGTTGATCTTGGTTTTTACAGGGCAAAGGAGGAGAAGCTAGGACAGGGCTTGGTAGCAATCTACCTCACTTCTTCCCTAGGTTTTTAGTTTTTTAAGACCATCTCCTATTTCAGCCAGGTTTCCTGGATAGCACTCTGACTTCAAAACTAGCCATTATTTTATATTTAGGGATGAGTTACAAGACTACAGCCAGAAAAAATGGAATAAATTGTTGGATTAAAAAGACACACACACTGAAAACTATCTGACTTGCAAAAATACAGCCTTTTTTTTTAAACACCTATAGTAAAATGCCTCATGGATAGTGAGAACATGAAATGAAACATGCCCATTTCTAAGGGATTCCTTATTTTAAAACTTCGAAACATTATTTCAATCACAGCTCATAATGGAACGAATCACGCAGTTTTGCTTATGGTCTACACCCAGTTCAATGACTCACACAAAAAAACTATTTCTCAGGAGCAAAAGGACATAATACTTGCACACTAAATCCTTCCTGGAATCTGATTAAAACAAATTTCACATAAAAACAATTATTTCAACACATAAACTCAATCAAACGTTTTATTATACACTTTGTCACTGTCTACAGGTAAGAATCACAGTATAACACAGGAATATTATAGATTTACTCGGCAGTAAGAGAGATCTAAAACCTGCCTTTTATTTAATAGTCTGATTGCTTACTTGATTGACTGCCAGTCCATCGTAACTGTGAGAGGAGAGCTACGGAGAGCAGTAAATGACTTCCCTCGACACACAGGCACAGGACACTGCAACAAGATTAATTCACATTCAGATTTTGATAAACTACAATCACATCTCAGGAAAATTCCAGTTAAAATGCTTCATTTAATGTTGTTTCCAAAGTTTGTCTCACAATGGTATTAAAGAAAAATATACTAAGAGCTGCGATGACTTTCTACTTCCTTCTGCATCACAAGCTTTTAAGGCACTTTCTCAGCTGGTCCCACTTGACTACTGCTCTTTCTACTGTGGGTATGAAAGGCTCCTCACTCACCTCTCACACCAAACACTTGTTTCTTCCTTTGCGCCCATGCTGCCTCCCAATCCTTGAATGCCCCCTCGCATCCAGTCCCACATACCCAGCCCAAATCCTCTCCTTTTCAAAAGGCTTTCCTAGGTCTTCTCTAATCTCCAGCTCTCCTATCTAGCCTCCTTTTGCACTGTTTGTATAGTATAATATCTATTGTACCACAGGCAATTTTCACCATACAAGTAAATTGCGTTCAAGTTTTTGTAAGTCACTTGTTTGCTGTTCGGACCTCGAGATGCATTTACCAATTCGGAGATTGTGGCAGACTGTATTTTCCAAATATGGTTGCGACAATATCTCCCCATGAGCCTTTCTAGAACCTTGCCTCTCCCCCATCAAGAGACAGAGTCTAATTTCCCCCTCCTGGAATCTGGAGAGGCTGTGACTCACTTTGTAACCAACAGAAGGTGACAGAAGTGATGCTGCTTGACTTCTGCGGTTAGCTCAAAAGAGGCAAAGCCATTTCTGCCTGTCAGCTGGACCTGTCTCTTGACTATCAGCAGCAATGTGAGCAGACCAAGTGTCCTCAGCTGTCACACTGTGTGTGAGAAGTCAAAACCAGCACACACAGAAAGACCACATGAAGGAGAGATGCCTGGCCAGCCCCAGTCACTCCAGCCCCTTGCTGTTCCAGCTCTAGCCACAACTGACTACAACTCGCTAAGAGACTTAGAGCAAGAACTACCCAGCCAAGCAGTTCTCCTGAACTCCTGACCCACAGAAACCAGGAGAAGTAAGAAAATGATTGTTATTTTGAGCCACTAAGTTTTAGTGTGAGTTGTTATGCAACAGTAGTGACTGGAACAGAGATCACCTGGAACAAGCATCTTTCTGATCACTTCAATTCCCTGAAGTGCAGAGCCACGCAGAATCTCTTCACACTATCATTCATCTTACAAGTCTGCATTACTACCCACTGTATTGTAGGTGTGGAAATACCTTGACCAAATGCTATTTACAGAAAATATCCAACTTAATCAGGATTTAAATTCTGGCCTCTAAGCTAAAGGCAGTGCCTGAACTGTAAGCCCAGACAAATAGGAGATAACACTCATTTATCAACACCACTGATTATTCAGAACCAAGAGCTGAATTTAACACACCTTGTTTTTCCGGTAAGAGATGGAAGCCTTAGGAATTTTGATTTCAGTAAAAATTTAATAAATGTTAAATTTATTAAAGTTCAAGGATGAGATAGGCAACTCTGGAAAAGAAGAATAGATATTGCAAGTCTCCCGCCTTATCAAAAGTTTTAATAAGATCAATGTAAACAAAATTCCATAGAGCAGAGACAGGACCAGTGAAATGAAACAGACTCACACGTCTACAGGAGCACAGTGTATTACAGAGGAAACATTATATGTCAGTAGGAATAGAGGGCTTCATTAATAAATGGTGACAACTGGTTCTTCACCTAAAAGAAAAAAATTAGACCCCTAGCTTTATGCCATTCACAAAATTAAATTCCAGATGGACAAAAGATCTACATACAGAAAACAAAACTTAAAAGTATTAGAAGAAAATGTAAGAAATGTGTATAATGCTCAAGTGAGGAATGCCTTCTTAAGCAGAACATAAAATGTACAAGTCATCAGGGAAAAGACTGATTAATTTAACCATCTCAAAACGTAAAACTATACAACAAAAAATACACCACAAAGTTAAAAGACAAACCAAAGACTGAGCAAAGATATCTGTAATGAATATAATCAATGATTAGCATCTGGAACACATAAAGAACTCTCAGTAGGATAAACATAAAAGTGAACAGAAGATATAAACAGAAAATTCAATAAGGAAACTGAATGGCCAATAAAGATGTGAAAAGATGCTCAACCATAAGAGAAATCAAAGAAGTTCATATTAAAGATGAAATACCAATTTATACCCATCAGACTGGCAAAAATTGAAAAGTCTAACCACACCAAGTGTTAATGAAAATATAGGGAAATGGTAATTGCTTAATACTACCAGTAGGGGTGTAAAGTGGGGACCAATACTCTGGGAAGTTATTTGGCTACATCTAATAAAGTTAAAAATAAGCATATCCTATAACTGAGAAATTCCTTTGCTGAGGAGACATAACAAGAACGCTCTCTGCAGCATCATTTCTAATTGTAAAAAACTGGAAACAACACAAACATCCACCAGGAGAATGGATAAATAGTGGCTATTCATTTAACAGAATACTCCACAACAGTAAAAATGAAAGAATTACATATGTATCAAGATAGGTAGACTCCCAAATAACCAAGTGAAAAAAACAGTTGCAGAATGTTACATTCAGTATACCCTTATGTAAATACACACAACAAAACAAGCCTTACATATATAGGCAAGTACGAAAACGTGCACTTGAAGCATACACACCAATTTCAGAATAACAGCTGCCTCTAGGATGGAACAAAGTGAATGGAACCAGGGCGGGGAACAGAGTGACTTCAACTTTAATTATCATACTTAATATTTTTTGTTAAAAGAAGCTAAAATCACAAAATATTAATATTCACTAACTTATAATGGTGGGTATACAGATGTTAGCTATTCTCTACACTTTTCTATGGTTTTAAAATCTATAGTTTAAAAAAAGTTACTAAAGAAAAAAGGAACATATCACTTTCAAACAGCAGAATAAAGAAAACGTGATGTCTGTTCCTATTAAGCCAAAATATAAATATGAATGGAAAGGATCTACATTAACTTCAGGATAATGATCGCTCTTGGGAATGGTACAAACAAGGGGTATATCAGAATTGCTTTATATCTTTAAAAATATATCTAGAGCTGGAAAAATGTAAATTTTGGGAGGTGGGTAGAGGAATGTTTTCTTTCTTTCTTTCTTTTCTGTTCTGTTGTTACGTGCCATCAAGTCGGCTCCAACTCCTGGTGACCCTATGAATGAATGGTGTCCACAATGTCCTGTCCTCAACAGCCTTACTCAGCTCCTGCAGACTCAGGCCTATGGCTTCCTTTATGGAGTCAATCCATCTCACATTTGGTCTTCCTCTTTTCCTGCTGCCTTCTACTTTTCCCAGCATTATTGTCTTTTCCAAAGAATCCTTCCTTCTCATGATCTGCCCAAAGTAGGACAGTCTCAGATTTATCATTTTTGCCTCCAGCACTAGGTCAAGCTTAATTTGCTCTAGAACCCATTTGTTCGTCTTTCTGATAGTCCAGGACATCCACAGACCTCTCCTCCAACACATATTTCAAATGAATCAATTTTTTTCCTGTCAGCCTTCATTGTTCAGTTTTCGCACTCGTACATAGTAATTGGGAATACAAGGGGCTGGATAATCTTGGCCTTAGTTTCTAATGACATTTCCTTACACTTGATGATCTTCCCTAATTCTTTCATTGCTGCCCTTCCAAGTCACAGTCTTCTCTTGATTTCCTGGCTGCAGTCTCCGTTTAAATTGATAACTGAACCAAGGTAAACAAAATCTTTAACAATTTCAACATCACAATTTAAAAACTGAAAATAAAAAATAAAAATAAGCCCTATGTTCAGAAACATTGGGAAATGCTTTCTGTAAAATGATTTGCCTTCTTTACCAAGGTAAATAAAGAAGTAGTTAAAGAACATGATTATCACCTTTGTGGGAAGATTATATTTCCCATCTGGAAGAGACAAACTCTGAATTTCTCCACATGCACCACAAAGAAAAGCCATCTTGGTGCAAAGAGGCTTTATATTACTGACGCGGACCACTGTCCCTCTCAAAGCAATGTATTTGCCATAGTAATTTGCTCGGACATTTTTGAGTTGTGTCAAGGGCTCATAGTTGTAAACCCTAAAAACAAAAAGAAGAACATATTTATCTATGAATTTAAAGTGAACAGAAAGTTGAGGTTGTCTGTATTTTCACAAGTTCCTTTTAGGAGCAACTATGGGATTCTCAAACCACATTATCCCTACACATCAGAAATTTCACAAGAATTAAATCATTCTTAAAAATAAAAAATGCTAAATCTTCCCTTTTCTTCTTGTACCACTGGCTGTTCTCTAAGGAAAAAGGAAAAAAACAATGCCAAAAAGAAAGTCTACAGATTCAGCAACTTTTGAGTTTCTAACTTCTTATTCAAGAACTGTTAGGGAATGTCTTCTATGAATTCTAGAAAGGAAAAACAAAACCCTGGTGATCAGCTACCTCTTCTAATGAGAATTTAAAATCTTAAAATACAATAAAGATGAATTAAAGAAAAACAAAATTCCATTTGCTCTCTGCGTCTAGTAGAAACCTAGTAATTTTAACAAAATATAATCACACCACTTAGTGTATTACACAGATTACTAAATTTAAACAGCAGAGTCTTGATAAGTACACATCCAAAATCAACATTTAGAAAAGCATGCAGGTTGGGAAATCAACATATTTGGGCAGAAAAGGTTTATTTCTGTCATGATCTTCAAGAATTCTCAGTGGGTTCACTTGAGTGTGACGACCAATGAGACAGCAAAGAAATCATACCCTTTTTACTGATTTCTTTGGCTTTATAATACAAGGTTATCATTCTTAAACAGTCTCCAACGCCTGATTCTAAATAATACTTTAATACCAGCAAATTCCTCACCTTGCGTGAATATGTGGCACATTTACCATTGTTTCCCCATCTCTAGACAATCCTTCTTGAGCTTGTAGTTCAGCTGCGTGTCTTTCAAGGTCCTTAGTTAATACCTAAACAGGATAGACATTTACTCAAAAGTTGGAAAACAAAATATCTTCTTGAAGCAGAAGTCTTTTGTAGAGAATATGAAGCTTATGAGTATAAACAGCTCAGAACAGAATATTAACAGAACTCTAACAGCCCTTTAAAACTCTGATATTTAATTATGACTATTTATTTTATAGTGGATTATGTTTTATCAGGGATTTTGTTGTCCCTGGATTGGAAAACTCCAGCATTGGCCTGCTACCTTCTGTTCCAACTAAACCTAATATTAAAAGTCCCTATGGCAGCCTCCAAAGTTATTACCTACTGGATGGGTTCTGGTGAAAAATATCTTCTACCTCTTTACATTTACTGCTTAAGATAAGCACAATTAAGATGACTTTTGAAATATCCAATATTCACTCCCTTGGCATTTGACATTAAATATTTAATATCTACATGTGTACAAAGCAGTATGCTGACAATCTGAGAGAAAATGAGATGCACGTACATAGCTATAATTGTCATACGGACCATAAAGATTTACAGACGAAATACTATTTTGAAAAGGGATCATGAGAAAGGTTTCACAGTGAGACAACTGAGTTAGGTACAAAAGACTTGGACATCCAACACAAGGGGCATTCTGTGCTGAATGGACAGCATGTGTGAGAGGTAGGAGTATTGAGAGAATGCTGAAGAGAGCTCAGTTTAGCTGCGTGGTAGTGAATGAGGGCGAGCAGTGGGGAGAGGAAGTTGAACTAGACCATGGAAGGCCTTCAACCCTTCATAAAGGTTTTGGATTTCATTTGGCAGTAAAGAGTCACCACAGTTTTCAAAGACAGATCATGTTTTATCATGTATAGCAACAATTTAGGAAAGGTAATGAAGGCTTAAGACAGAGACAGTAAGGATGGAAAAGAGGTGGGCATTTTAGAAATAGAATTGAAAAGATGTGGTGACTTGGAGAAGAAGAACTGATGATTGAGATGAGTCTGACGACAACAGCCAAGGTTCCGGTCTCAGGTTACTAGCAGTGTACACACCTTCGTAATGAACTCTTCCTTGTGCCTGCATCCCCTACCTCCCTGCTCTAGGTCCAATCCTCAGTGCCCCTTTTTAAGACCCACTGTAAACTCCACCTCTACCAAGTCTCCCTGTGAGCTTTCCCCACTCCTCCCCAACAGCTGAGGGTCTTATCTTCATTACTGAACATACCTACCACCTTATCTGTGCCTGTCCTGAGATTTACTACTCTTTACCTTGAAGCATATCTGTTTGCCAGCCTAGAAAATGCTTTCACATATGACATGTCATCTGACCCTGAGAAAAACTCAGGCAGGCACAATACATACTGTTATTTTCAATTTATATATGGGAACATTCACAGAGATTAAGTGACTTGCCTCATGCCACAGAACTTAGATCTGAGGTTGATCTTTCTATTCCAAGTTCATAACTGATAACTTCATGAGTCTGTCTTATCTCTCCTATGAGATTGTATAACTCCGTGAAAACAAGGTTTAATTTCTGCACAATCTTTCACAAGACTAAACTAATTCAAATAAATTAGAAATAAATGTTATATTTAGGTAAGCTGTTGTATGTAGAATGAACAGTATCTTTTAGGACAGGATTGCAACCTTTCAGTTCTAGTCAACAATTTTTGGTAAAAACTAAGTATCTTTTAGAGACTGTACTGTTACTGTGAAATCTTCCTTGAAAATTTTGACAAAAGTCTGCACAAAATAAATATTTACCTGATGTATTGCCAGACCCATGCAAGCCAAGGTTTTCTCAGGTGTATCCCTTAATTCATTTGCTATATTTGGTATCAATTTAGCCATTTCGTCGTCTTTTGCCAGTTCTTTAAAATCCACCAAAATACTTCCCTTTCTTTCGATTTCATCCTGTAAAATATTAAGGCGTGAAAACAATGATTGCTTTTTCAGAGTCAACTATCACAACTGAGCATTCAGTTACACACTTTGAGAAAGCATGTTTATGTGGTGATAATAAGTAATCTAAGTTTTGTGCCAACCACAGTTCTAATATTTAAAATATATTAACTAATTTATGCCTCTTAACAACCCTTTGTGGTAGGTTAATACTATTATTGCCAACTGATAGATGAGAAAACTGAGGCACAAAGAAGGTATGTAATTCACCAAAGTTCACCCTGCAGCTAAGGGCAGAGCTGGGATCTGGACCAAGGCAGTCTGGCTCCAGTGTCTATGATCACAATCACTAGCACCTCAAATACATCGTTCAATAAGGCAACATACAAAGGTGGACAAGTAGCTTTCTTGTACGGGAATCTTACCTTATCATACAAATCAATATGTCTTGCGAAAAACTTTTCAAACGCTTGAATCTTCTCAATAAAAGGAGAGCTATCACTGTAAACTAGTGCAACAAACATGACATTAGCACTAATAATCACACATGTACAAGCATATTTTTCATAAGACAGAAGAAACACTATATATATGATAGGTGACTTTTTCCAATGCTTTGCATTCTAATTTCATTCAGCTAAGAATTGGTATAAAATGTGTACTTAAGATTCTAAAACAAATTTAGGTCTGCATAATCTGAAATACAGACAGGAAGTGTCTCTAAAAGCATCAATATCTGGAAATCTCTGTACTGTACCTCTGACACCTAATAGGACCTATTAGTTCAAACAGCTTACATGATAAGCTTAAAACAAAAATTATAATAAAGCCAAAGCTAGACACAAACTAAATTCTTACTCTGAAACAGAGCTGAAGACAGTCTTTGCAACTGCAGTAAATTCTACTAGTCCAAATTGCCACTTGTCAAATCCCTTTCTAAGATCCAGGGAAAGACAGCCCAACACTTGAGTCTGGTCTTTAAATTGTAAAGCTATCTTTTACACTCGAAAGTTCTACATGTTTGAATTGCTCTCCCACAGAGAAACAGTACAATGAAGTAGTTGGGAAGTACAACGAAGTAGCTAAGGCACCTCCTGAACTGCATTTTTAGGACCAGTCCAAAGCTCACTTCTAGTGTTCTGAGCTAACTGCTAGGGAAATATTGTGGTTGCTGGTGGCTAATGCATTCTAAAGCAACAAAAGACACGTCACCTATGAAACATATCTGTCTATATATCAGAAAAAAAAACCAGACTCTCAATATAGAAAATATTTGTAAAGCACTTTATTCATTTACAAAATGCATACTGAGTGTGTGATATGGGGCAAGATCTTTGCCCTCAAGCAGTGCACAGTCTAGTGGGGAAAAAAATACAGATATATAGATATGTCCCATATCTCATAAAAGACGTAACAAGCATATAGATACTATAAGAGCACAGAAAAAACAAGTCTCCGAACCTATATAAACAGATGTATGATGTTAGCTGTGTTCCTGATTATAAAAGGGAGATTCCTTAACTGTTTCCTACACAAAGCTGTGCTGGTTATTGTCTCTCAGTTCCAGGCCCACCCTTCTATTCTCTGCTCTATGATCCTATGGTCAAGATCTGCACACTGGATTTCCCAGACTCCCTTGAGGCTCTACCAATTGGAAGCACTTAGAGAATGGAAGGTGGCAGAAAAAAGAAAGGAATTTATTGTTTTCAATGCATTTTAGTATCTCTCCAGCTGCAGAGGATAACAGTCCTGGCCTCCAGCTCTAAGCACCAACCGTGCCACCCTCCTACCAGAGTTACCAGCAGCAACCAGCTTAATCTGCCTCAGAGGTCTCAGCAGAGCTCTCAAGGGCACCCTTCAGAGGTCCAAGCACAGCACCGTAGGGTGCCCTTTAGAAGTCAAAGCAGCAGCTAGGCTGTGGGCCCTCCTTTGAATTCCTAGGCTCTGGTAACCTCAGAATGTCTTAACTTTTCTTCCCTCAGTCATAAAAGTAGTTTGCTGTGCCCGAAGTTACTATCATCTACCATAAATGTTCCCATTTAGCTCTTTCGGTCTTCCATCTGTACATCAAATTCCCTATATTAAATTCCCTTTTTGAAATACCTAGTTTGGTTTCTGTTTTCCTAACTGATACAAAACCTAAAAAGAATGCTCTTGAAAGATACACACAATTTAATTGTTTAGATGAACTAAGACTAAAGAAGGGAGTATACTTCAGTAAACTAAATGAATTATAGTAGCACGAGATACAGAATCCAAAGACAAGTTAAGGAAATACAATTTATGGCACTTTTTGCACTTTTAACTCTACCTTCAGAGAAATAAAGCTTCCAGCCTCTATATGGTATGAACTGATCCAATGTTGATTGTAGTAGCAAAGACTGTGAAGTTTGTTCTGAAAAAAACCAGAATACTAGGTTTGTAGAAACAGAGCAAATTTTTTTCCAATTTGCTTCTCCTTTCAACAATGAGAACCTGACATGATACTAACAATATCTAAATTACAAGTTTTAGTGTGAATTTTGGATATTAACATTCAAACACTACCTTAAGGAGTAACATAAAATAAAAGATAGGCTGAAGTATGAGGTAAACTGCTATGTTTGATAGGCATGATAGATTCTTTCATGAAGGAAAAAAACCTGAACAATCCTTGACCTTTCCTACCAGAAGTATGTTTTCCTGTGGCTTTACTCAGGTCAGTTCTGTGTTCTCTTTCTCTCCATTTTCCTGAGAAGCTCCCACCACCTCTTCCTCTTTTCCAGCTTTGAAATCGTCCTCGTCCAAATCCTCTGCCTCTATACTCTCCACTCATGTCTTCTAAAAGATAGAGATTAGAAAAGTCTTCATCAAAACTATAAGGGAAAAAGTATTCCTAAAAACGTAGTCCCCCCTTAACCGCGGTTTCGGTTACCCACAGTCAACCTCGGTCCAGAAGCAGATGGTCCTCCTTCCGACATATCATCGGCAGGTCAACAGTAGCCTAATGCTACCTCACAAGGCCTACATCATCCACCTCACTTCATCTCATCATGTAGGCACTTCATCATCTCACATCATCACAAGAAGATGAGTACAGTATAATAAGATATTTCGAGAGAGAGAGGGACCACATTCACCTAACTTTTATTACTGGATATTGTTGTAACTGTTCTATTTTATTATTAGCTATCGTTGTTAATCTTTTACTGTCCCTAATTTATAAATTAAACTTTCTCATAGGTATGTATAGGAAAAAACATAGTATATGTAGAGTTTGGTACTATTCATGGTTTCAGGCACCCACTGGGGGTCTTGGAACATATCTCCCTTGGATAAGGGGTGACGTGTATTACCAGAGAAAATAGCAAAAATTAATATATTCTAGTGTGAGACTAGCAAACAGGCATGCAACGCTGTACATGGTATAAGCTTCCTTTACTCTTCCAATTTGCAGTTACTCTTCTAATCCCCATCTCTTTTTAACGCATTCCACAGATGTTTAACCAAGTACACTGGATGCTCATGGGATAAAAAATAAGAAAAGGTACAGTACTTATTTTCAAGGAACTTCCACCATAGAAATTGAAAATAAGACAAGTAATTACTTCTACATAACTTGCTGGCAACGTTTTGAGACTTATCTTAGGGCAGCACCGGCTGAACATAATCCTGACCCGTGAGACACCAGGAATAAATCATCATAGCTCTTTATATACAGTCAATCCTGCAGTGTCACACCCACTTTTATCAGAGATACATGGAAATTCTCACATAGGCATCTAAGGTGGACCGTTTTGGGGAAACACAGGAATGGGACAGGGTACACATCTGTTTCAGCTCTTCTTTCTTTCTCTGTAGGGCCAAAATGAGAAAGAAGTTAATTTTCCAGTAGATTTACAACAACTGTCTTAAAAAGACAAGGGAAGAAAGATCATTTCTAGGTGAATACTGATTAGATGGATTATTTTCAGTTTCCAGACAAATCTGTTGAAATGCAGTAAAGTTTTTTTGAAAGTATATCCATGTTAATATAATCTTTGTTAATTAGCTCTTCACGTTTTTTTTAATTTCGTACCTATCAAGACACTCATTTTTTTTTTTAAGATTTTATTTTTCCTTTTTCTCTCAAAGCCCCCAGATACATAGTTGTGTATTTTTAGTTGTGGGTCCTCCTAGCTGTGGCATGTGGGACGCCACCTCAGCATGGCTTGATGAGCAGTGCCATGTCCACGCCCAGGATTCCAGCCGGAGAACCTGGGCCACCAAAGCAGAGCACACCAACTTAACCACTCAGCCACGGGCCAGCCCCAAGATACTCATTTTTATTAAACTCAATGCCATAAAGATAGTTCCTGGTTAAGGAGCAATAAATTGAAATATGTGACCTTTAAAAATGGGTTTGGGGGGCCGGCCTGGTGGCACAGCAGTTAAGTGTGCACGTTCCGCTTCGGTGGCCCAGAGTTTGCTGGTTCTGATCCCGGGTGCAGACATGGCACCACTTGGCAAAAGCCATGCTGTGGTAGGCACCCCATGTATAAAGGAGAGGAAGACGGGCATGGATGTTAGCTGAGGGCCAGTTTTCCTCAGCAAAAAGAGGAGGATTGGCAGCAGTTAGCTCAGGGCTAATCTTCCTCAAAAAAGAAAAAAAGGGGGTTTTAAAATAATTCATATAAGTGGAGCACAGGGCATTTTTAGGGCAGTGAAACCATTCTCTTTGATACTGATACACGACACTATGCATTGTGTAAATACAGGGAACTGTACAACACAGAGTGAACCCTAATGTAAACTATGGACTTTAGTTATTAACAATGTATTAATTTTGATCCATCAATTGCAACAAATATATCACACGAATACAGGATGCTAATAATAGGGGGAACTGGAGGTGAGGAGAGTGAAGAGGTGATATATGGGAACTCTCTGTACTTTCCGTAAACCTAAAACTTCTAAAAAATTAAGTCTATTTAAGAAAATAGCTCATGTCCTAAGGATAAAAACAAATAGGAATATATCCGCACACCGTAGCGCAATTCACTACAAGAGGGCATATCCGAATCTTTATTTAAAGGGATTTAGTTAATAAATAAGTTAATAACTAAAGTTCAGATGTTAGGGCACGACAGGACGTTGATAATCATCTAGACCATATCATACGTTAAGAAACTGAAGCCCAAAGAAACTAAGCGAACTGATCAACATCAAAGTTGTTTGGTGACAGTATTGAACTCAAAACTCCGTCTTCACACTCCTAAACTAAAGTGCCCCTTCGACAACGCTACATGCCCTATCTTTTTCTAACGTGATAATATGGGAAGAATAACCAGTAAAAATTCCAACACAAATGCAAGAGGCAGGACTGGAAAATGAGTAAAGGAGCCACGCGTCCGCCTGCCGTACTTCGTTAAACAGCCTACTTCATTTACGTCTCCTCACACTAAGTTCTTACTTGTAAAGGACGGCGGGCCCAAAGCTCTCCTAGTTCACCGCTGGGCCGGCTCCTCCGTAGGAGCAGATGCGCCCGGCCGGCTCTCCCTTCGTCCCGGCGGGCAGAGAGACTCCGAGGTCTGAGCCCCTCAGCTAACCCCTGCCCAAGTCCCGCCACTCTCTTTAGCTACAGCTCTCCTGACGTCCCCGCGCGAGGCCGAGTCTCCTCTATCGGAGCGGTTGGGGGACCTCAGTTTCCCCACCAACGCTGCGAAGGTTCACGGGAAGCCATCTAGCGCCTCCAGCCGAAATCCAGTCTCCTTCCAAGTTCTTTTTTGGCGCTCCTGTGACGCAACTTCCGTCCAAGGAGCGGCAAGACGTGAGGGGCGGGACGGAGCCCAGCCAATCAAGGAGTTCAGCCAGACGGAAGCCTTGAAGCTCCCGGAAGCCCCTCCAGAGGTTCCGACCGGAAAGCGGAAGCAGCGCGTAGCACGTGGGGGCGGTGCCGGTCGCGGGGATCTGCGTCCCTTCGGTTTGGGGGAGGTGAGGCTGGCAGCTGAGACTGGCAGCTGCGACAGTGGAGGACGAGGGGGGAGGGCCGCTGGGGACTGGAGAAACGCTGCGGAGCAAGGAGACCGGTTGAGCTTCATGGAGGACTCAGGGGAGCAACCGGGCCCACAACCACCGCATCCTGGGGACCACCGCATCCGCGACGGCGACTACGTGGTGCTAAAACGGGAAGATGTGTTCAAAGCCGTGCAAGTTCAGCGGAGAAAGTAAGTCATGTCGCTGGCCTTAGGGATCCCTCGCCCCCATCTTCCAGAGACGCCCTCCCTCCAGGTCTTCCCACAGACCTGCTGCCACCAGGGTCCCGTTCTTGGCTCTCTGGATTCCCCACTTCTTCTCTGGTTATCTCCTCTCAGGTCTTCCCACAGAGGCCTTTTCCCCAGGATCCCATCCTCGGGCCTCGAGGTCTCCCCTACTCCTCCTGCTTCTTACAGTGCCCCTTTTCCCTGGTCTCATACCTAGCTGTCTGCCTTCAGCATCCCTCTCGGTCTTTCCACAGAGTCCCTTTCCCATTCCTGACCCTCGTGGGGCCCGGATACTCCCCTGCAGGCCCACCCCACCATCTGTCCTTGGGTTCTTCTCCTAGGTTCTTGAGATTTTTGTCTCCTGTTTTCTCACAGAACCCATCCTTCATCCTCTGATCTCATCCTTGCCTCTCAGAGTCTGCCCCTGCCCCCTTTTTACCATAGACCCTTTTTCTTCCCTTAGCCCTCAGCCAGCATCAATCCCACAAAAATGACACTTCTCCAACCTTGTCTGGCCTTCCAGGCTCTTCTCTCTACCCAACCAGGAATACCTGTCTACACAGAATAACGTTAGGAAGCAACTTTTCATAGAATGTGGGATCACTCTAGGGTTCCCTCCTTTTACACCAAAAGATGCAAGGTCTGGGAAAGTTAAACTACCCAAAAGCAGTTTGCTCAAGATGTCAGAACTTGAAATTACGTTTGACTTGTGAACCTGCTGATTAGTAATCACACTGTCTTAGTACTAGGGAAGTGGGAATTTTGATAGCTTTCTGGCTGGGGGACGGAGGCAGGGGGCTGAGGCTGTTAAATTCCAATAGCTTAAAATGTATTGGGATGTTTTGGTTAATTATCTGAGAAGTACAACCAAACTTTGAGTTGGGTTATTATAGTACTTTTGACAAGGAAGTAGGTTGAATGCAGTGTCAGGAGAACAGCTTTCTGTGGATCATAAGGTTACATATTGTGAGACTTGCGATTTCTGATAAGTGCTCACTTCAGATGAATTCTTTTACTCCTATGTGAATCAAACTGTTGACTGATATTTAAAGTGAAACAGATGTCATTAGAAAATAGTCAAGTAACAGTCCGTAAGGCGCCAAGCTGGTGATAACCAAGTGTATTTGCACAAGCACCAATTCAGTGCAGGAAAAAAAATATAGGGGGAGAGGGATTTCTTTAGTCCAGAGATGAAATATCTGCACCAGCTCTTAAGCATTTTTAAATTCCCCGTTGATATAATATTTCATTTTGGTAGTTGAAATTAGAGAAATCTTATAACTATCCCTCATCCCTGCTGTACGTTGTATTTTTGAACCCAGTACTTTTTTTCTTTTCAGAATTTCTGATTAGAAGTGTGTGCCTGCTCCCAACTACATAACTTTTGGAAAGTGCTAGTACTAATTATTTAAACTTTTTAATTGAAGTATAACAGTGCAGCAGAATCCTTAGGTTATAAGTTTGATAAATGAGCCCAAAGTTATACAGCTGTACAATGACTGAGCAGGTGAAACTTTGGTTTTTCTTTCTCATACTGTCCTTTTAAGTTGCTTAATTTTAAAATACGGTAGTTTGAGTGTGCTTTTTTTTTTTTTTTTTTTTTTAAAGATTTTATTTTTTCCATTTTCTCCCCAAAGCCCCCCGGTACATAGTTGTGTATTCTTCGTTGTGGGTTCTTCCAGTTGTGGCATGTGGGACGCTGCCTCAGCGTGGTCTGATGAGCAGTGCCATGTCCGCGCCAGGATTCAAACCAACGAAACACTGGGCCGCCTGCAGCGGAGCGCGCGAACTTAACCACTCGGCCACGGGGCCAGCCCCGTTTGAGTGTGCTTTTTAATAATGTGCTCTTTTATTTATTTTTTTTGCTGAGGAAGATTAGTCCTGAGCTAACATCTGTGCTAATCTTCCTCCACTTTATATGTGCGTTGCTGCCGTAGCATGGCTGACGAGTAGTGTAGGTCCATGCCTGGGATCCAAAACCACAAACTGGGACTGCTGAAGCAGAGAATGCTGAACTTAACCACTGCACCATTGGGCCGGCCCCAAATGTGCTTTTTTAGACAAGAGCTTTTCCATTGCCAAGGAGATAGAGAGCAACATCTTTATTTCTAAAAAACTCTTTAGACATTTATCTGGAAACACTTTTCATCACTTTTTTTGGCAGAAGCCACAGCATTAGTTTCCCTTTTATTTTGAAAATGGCTCTCTGAGCTCCACTGCATCCCAGGCCAGACTCTGCCTTCAGTCTTCTCTTGAGGCTGCACTCATCTGGTTGGGCAGAAGCAGTCCTGGCTCTCTGAGAAGGAAACTCTGCAAATCTCACCTTCCCAGCGAAAACATGCCTCCACATCCCTCTGACTGGGCCCCACTTTCCTGACTAGTCAGTGACCTGTCGGGCCACTCACTTTGAGTGACACACCCTTCTTTGTATATCAGACTGGCTGCCAAAGGGGTAAACCTGACCCAGGTCAGACCCAGCATTTCAGTAGCACTGGGGTGTTCAAAGGATGAGGGTGCAGGGTGCATGTCTGGGCTGAACTGAGTTTCAGCTTCTCTGAGGGGGTTATGTCAGCAAATGTTTTGAGTATCTGTTATGTTCTGTTATGTGTTAGTAACTGGGGACCCAGCAGAGACTAAGAATTGACCCTACCTGGATCACTTAGGATCTCACAAGAATTCCCTCAGTTGGTTTGAGTGAGAAGATCTAATTAAGATGTGACACACACCACCTACAAAGGTGTGACGAGGTTTACAGAACCAAGAGGGAATGCTGATGCACCCAGGGTCTAGCAGTGGTGGGAAGCCTTCGGCAAGGAAACCTGTGATGGGGTCTATGCATTCTGTCATGGTCAGCCTCCTGGGGCACAGAGAAAGGAAGAGAAGATGTAGGGTGGGGCACAAACAGAATTAACCAGTACCTGTCTTCCAGGATTCAGAGTTCTGTGGATGTGGGCCATGTCCTGAAGCTAGGCAGGGCTTCCTGAGATCTTTGGTCTTTGCTGGGGCAGACGGTAGTACAGTGGAAAGAACCAGGCTTTGGGGTCAGGCAGACCTGGATTTGAATCCCAGCTCCCACTTTCTAACTGTGAATCTTGGACAAGATCCTTTTCCCTGAGTCTCAGATTGCTCTTCTAGAAAAAGCTATGTCCCAGGACTACTGTGAGAATTAAATCAAAAAGTATGAGAGTATAGCCCAGCGTCATAATGGTTGAGTTCATGCACTTCACTTCAGTGGCCAGGGGTTTGCAGGTTTGGATCCAAGGCATGGACCTACACACCACTCATCAAGCCATGCTGTGATGGCATCCCACATACAAAGTGGAGGAAGATTGACACAAATGTTAGCTGAGCAACAATCTTCCTCAAGCAAGAAGAGGAAGATTGGCAACAGATGTTAGCTCTGGGCCAATCTTCCTCACCAAAAAGAAAAAAGAAAAAAAAAAGTATGAACACAGCTGGCACATACTGCCCAGCCCTGGTCCACACTCAGCAGTTGTTAGTTTCCTTCTTTTTTTTTTTTTTTGCTGGAGGAAGATTCACCCTGAGCTGGCATCTGTTGCTAGTATTCCTCTTTTTTGTATGTGAGCCCCTGCCACAGCATGACCCCTCAGAAGCAAGTGATATAGGTCTGCTCCTGGGAACCAAACCCAGGCTGCCAAAGCAGAGTGTGCTGAACTTAACCACTAGGCCACTGGGGCTGGCCCAGTTGCCTTCTTTTGAAAGGAAAGCATTTGCTTTTGTGGGGTTTCTCTTTTAAATTGTAATAAGAGAAAAATCTGGGTAAGAGAAAGGCTAAAATTGCCTGATCCTCAATACAGAGAATTGTCAGTGTTAGGCACCCTTTCCAAATGTGTAGACTGTCAGTTATGTTTATTTGTAAATACAATTTGCTTTTACTAGATAATTTTCAAAGAAAATGGCCAGTTAAATTTGTTAAGTCCCTACCATCTCAATGATTGTTCAGTTTGAGATTTTCTTGTGTAAGTTGCAAGGGGCATCACAGTGTGTGTCCAGTGGCCTGCCAGTCTTGATGACCCTTTATACTATTCAGAAATCCTCAGAGCCTGTAAGTTTGGACATCCCGTCCAATAGTGCAAAATGGAGTCAAACCAGTGCCTCAGAAGAGGAATGTCTTCTGTCCTTGTTTCTTGTTCCAAAATCAGTGATTTTGTGGCTTTATTAATTTGTGTCTGTGCCCCAACCCCATTCTCTCTAGTCCATTTGTCAGTTTGTGTTCAGAGATAATGCTGCTGATCATCGTTTGTGAAGACCAGTTTTGAAATAAACTAGATCAAACATATCTTTTCTATTCTGAATGCAAATGAGATTCAACTAATTGATTGTATTTTCTTCCCCAGAAAAGTAACTTTTGAAAAACAGTGGTTCTATCTGGATAACGTCATTGGCCATAGTTATGGAACCACATTTGAAGTGACCAATGGAGGAAGTCTTCAGCCTAAGAAGAAGAAGGAAGAGCCTACTTCAGGTGCACTAGTTGGGGTGTATGAAATAGATGCTCTTGAGCTGGCTAGTCAGAAACCTGTCCACCTCAGTTAATCCTAAAGTGCTAGCCTAGGCAGTCCCCACAGAAATCTAAACTCATAATCTAAGAACTGTAGCTTGCTGGAATGAAGCACGGTCTGCCTTTGGCTTTGAGATACCTGGATTCTGGTTCCAGCCCGTGGTTAACTGGCACTCTGACCTTGGGCCAGGCATTTAATACCACGAGTGTTTGCCGCTTCAGTGTAAGAGCAGGTGGAGAACCATTTCAGTGCCCAGAAGCTAAGTAATGGCTGCGAGGTGATTAGCGTATAGGGTGGAGGTTAAAGGGTCTGGCTTTGAATTTAATTGACTAGGGTTAAGTTCCAGCTTCATTGCTTGCCTTGTAACCTTGGGCAACTTTTTAGTTTCTCTGAGTCTTATATCCTCGTGTGTAAAATGGGGCCATAAACACGTTTAATGCCTAGGCTATAGTGAGTGTTCAGTCATATGACACATAGGAAATTCTTAACAGTGCCTCGCCTGTGATAAAGTCCTCATAATTTTAACTGGTATTGTTAATTAAAATTAAATACTTGTTAAAATATTTTATTAATAAAAATGCTTAAATAATTATTAAAATTAAATAATTAAAATACTGTTAAAGTTCTGCTTCAAACCAGGTAATTAAATACTTTTAAATTAATGTCCATGTTTTTATTAAGCAAAAAATATATTCCAGGAATGATTAGGCACTGTGATTATAGCAGTTGATGAGATAGACCATCTCATAAAACTTACTTAGCAGTGGGGAACACCAAAAATAATCAAGTAGACAAGCAAAAATCAAAATTTCAGATGGTGACGCGTGCTATGAAGATGACAGAGCAGGGAGGTGTCCTGCAGGCTGATTGGGAAATTTGGCTGAGATGATGAGCTCAGCCTTGAGTGAT
This sequence comes from Equus przewalskii, assembly GCF_037783145.1. Taxonomy (NCBI): domain Eukaryota; kingdom Metazoa; phylum Chordata; class Mammalia; order Perissodactyla; family Equidae; genus Equus; species Equus przewalskii. Next base: position 17,278,864 of record NC_091851.1, on the reverse strand, counting down.
GGAAAGGATGCAGCCACTCAGAGGTCTGTCATAAGAGCATTTCAGGCCAAGGGAGCAAGAGCCAGAGCCCTCAGTGAGACAATGCTTAGTGCGTTTAAGGAACAGAAAAAAGGGTAATGTGGCTGGGGGACAGGCGTCAAGAAATGAGGCCAGAAAAGGTAGACGGGGCAGATCATATGCACCCTTGCAAGTCGTCTTTGGAATGTATTCTAGTTGCCACTGTGTGGTTTTGTGCATCAGAATAGATGAGCCACTTAGCACTTTAAAAAGATAACTGTGGAGGGGGGCCGGCCCCGTGGCCAAGTGGTTAAGTTCGTGCTCTCCGCTTCAGCGGCCCAGGGTTTCACCAGTTCGGATCCTGGGCGTGGACATGGCACTGCTGGTCAGGCCATGCTGAGGCCGTGTCCCACATGCCACAACTAGAAGGACCCACAACTGAAAATACACAACTATGTACCGGGGGGCTTTGGGGAGAAAAAGGAAAAACAAAAAAGATAACCGTGGTGCTGAGGTGGATTGTAAGGGGGCAGGAGTGGGAGCAGGAAGATGAGTTACAGACTTGGAGTAGTCCTGGCAAGAAAGGATAGTGGACTGGGGTGGGGGCCGTGGAACTGGAAGGCCAAATTTGAGTGACTGATGGGCTGGATGTGGATGTGAACTTGGAGAAAGAAAGATTTTTAAATAATTTCAGATCGTAAATGTCATAAAGCAATTTCCTTCCTTAGAGACCAAAGAAGCGGGCACTGATAATCGAAATATAATTGATGATGGGAAATCTCAGAAACTTACTCAAGATGACATAAAAGCTTTAAAGGACAAGGGCATTAAAGGAGAGGTAATATTCAAAGGATGTTGTGTTTTGTTTCTGTTTGGTATTTAGGAAATTGCTTGGTTTTTAAAGCAGACTTTACCTACGGTAAAATATAAAAATACTGTATATTCCTGTTAGAAATAGCTTGAAATATACATGCAATTCATATATGAAAGATTTCATTTCTTACATGCAGGAATGTAAGTGAATGATGTTACTGATATTGTTAGCAAAAGAGAATTTCATAACAGTGCATATCAGAGCTTAACTTTGTTCATTTTCAGTAATGTTTTCAGCCAGTCTCTTCAGGAATGACAGTTTCCTCTACCTCTCTTCTCCCTTTTATTGTGTATCTCTGTTCTTTTTCCTCGGTTTAAATGGAGTTATAAAGTACTTATATTTTAATACAATTTCTAGACAGGGTAAGGGAGAAAAAAAAAAGCAAAGTTCATCCATTTTGACTTCTGTGGAAAAGGAACTGGAGAATCAAACCTTTGGATACATTCTGGGGTAAGAAACCTTTGAAGTTATCTGTTCTGTGAAAATAAAGTTTCAGGAAATCTGCTTGCTCCTTTTCTTATAGGAAATAGTTCAGCAGTTAATTGAAAATAGTACAACATTCCGAGACAAGACAGAATTTGCTCAAGATAAATATATAAAAAAGAAGAAAAAGAAGTAAGTAGTTTTTGTTTGAAAAGGATGAAAACATTATATCTTTTTATAACTTTATAAAATATGTTATTAAAAATAAAATATTTTTAAGCCAGTTTTTTAAAATTGGTGTTCTCTTTTTTCTTCCCCCAGATATGAAGCCATCATTACTGTTGTGAAGCCATCCACCCGCATTCTTTCAGTTATGTATTATGCCAGAGAACCTGGAAAAATTAAGTACGCTTTGTTTCCTTTCAAAAGTATAATTGGGGGAAAATATATCTTTAAGAAAATCATGATTTTAAGTAAAATGAAAAACTTGCTCACCTGCATAAAGTATCCTCCTACCTCATAAATTGTAAGTCCTTTTTACTGTTGCTTCCAAAGCAATCAATAATCTTATCAACATAATTTTTATAAAGCAAACAAAACTTGAAAAATGATTATTAAAATAGCGGGCTTTGCTTAGCTAAGAGTGAAGGAATCATTCTTTTTTCCTTAGCCACATGAGATATGATACACTGGCCCAGATGTTGACGTTGGGAAATATCCGTGCTGGCAATAAAATGATTGTAATGGAAACATGCGCAGGCTTGGTGCTGGGTGCCATGATGGAACGAATGGGAGGTAAGATTTAACATTTTCAAGTTCATTAAAACCCCACCATGATTTGAGTAGAGGGGTCTGAAAAATTCAAACTCATGGCAAGCAAGGTGGAGTCACTACAAGCTTAATGAAGTGATTGGGTGGGCCTGCACAGCTCCAGTCTCTGGCACCTTCCTGCACAGTCCACATCTCCCAGCCTGTGCTATGTTGGCACCCCCAGATGGCAGTTGTCCTTTCCAGCCTCAGTATCATTGGGGGTGGTTCTGAAGCCTGTGGCTGGCTAGGACCTCCAGGACAGTAATTTCAGTAAACTCTTGGATAGCTGGTGTTCATTTTATTGGCCTGGATTGAGGGGATTGGGTGGGAAGAATACTAGGGATGTGTTCTATCCTGGAAGAATACGGCACAGCCTGATTTGCCTGAACTTTCTCTGACCCCATAGAAGACAAGAACTTTTAACGGCCCTGTTTGAGGATTGGACTTAGGGGGAGCTGAGAACCAATCTCCAATCATGTGACATTCACATTTGCACAATCACAGGGTTTTACTGTAGTGTCAAGTGAGGGTAAGCTTCTTTAAGGCTTCCTGTTTATCTCTTGGAATTATATTACCTCCATTAGGAATATTCTTAGACTCCAAACGGACCCCTAAAGGAGCTGCATCATCCTTCAGCCTCTGAACAAAGTAAAGTAGGGAGACCTTGAGCCTCCTTACTGTAGAGGACCCTGAGGGTTTGCATAGTCTAGCATCGCCTCCATGGAGAGATGTTTGTTTCTTTTATCTGCTCAGGTTTTGGCTCCATTATTCAGCTGTACCCTGGAGGTGGACCTGTTCGGGCAGCAACAGCATGTTTTGGATTTCCCGAATCTTTCCTCAGTGGTCTCTATGAATTCCCCCTCAACAAAGTGGACAGTCTCCTAAATGGAACATTTTCTGCCGAGATGTTATCTTCAGAGCCAAAAGACAGTGCTTCGGTTGAAGAAAGTAATGGCACGCTGGAGGAAAAACAGGCTTCAGAACAAGAGAATGAGGACAGCATGGCAGAGGCCTCAGAGAGCAGTCCCCCAGAAGAACAAGAAACAATGGAGATTGTCTCTCAAGATCCAGAATATAAGGAGCCTAAAGAGAGAGGAAGCAGAAAGGATTATGTAAGAATTTTACGAGTCCCCACTACTCTCATAATAGTCCCCTCAGGTCTTCAGTTAACTTCATGTAAGCTCTGAGATTTGGTTTGGCTTTGGAGCATCAGCTCCCAAGATGATAAATATCAAAACAGATGGAGAAAGAGAGTGCGCGTGGGTGTATCCATGTGAGTGATTTAATCTTAGGGGTGGAGCTGTAGGATACAGAAGCATTGTATAGGTAGCTTAATGATGTTTTTTAACATGTGGGCTTTCTTGTGTGTTTTCAACTTCCTTTTAAGTGACTGACTTCCTTTTGTTGCTTTAGTCCAAGTTGATAAATATTGTTGAAATGTTTTGACAGACCAGCGTTTCCATAAACCTGACTGAATGACCTCAGTACGTTGGTTTCTTATTTTTCTTCTTGAAGATTCAGGAGAAGCAGAAGAGACAAGAAGAGCAAAGGAAAAGACAGTTAGAGGCTGCTGCTCTGCTGAGTGAAAGAAACGCAGATGGGTGCGTTGATGAAAGAATGCAAGAGACATCTTGGTGCTTGTGGGCTCTGCTTCAAACAGATTAGCATTCTCTATCTGCTTGTCTGCTTTGGTGACTGTGGGAGCAGAGATGATGATTCTGTCTTGGGTTTTTAAAGAAAGGAGCCTGCATTTGGCGGAGGTGGGAAATTGGTCATGTTAGTTTCAGAGTTTTAGAAGAAATCTGAAATTTCTCCAATGATGGTGCATCAGATGGGGCTGTGTAGTCCCATTAGGTGCAGGTGGTGGCATATTCAAACTGATGTTATACTGGCTAATGGCAAGGGCTAAGGAGAACCTAAAAGGAGAGTAGATTCAGATATCTGCAAAGCCAGTATTATGACGTTGGATTTGTTTCCAGGTGCTTTTTTTAAAATCAAGAATGTCATTAAATGCTTAGAGTTGCCAAAGCAACATGAGACCTTATATTCCAGCTTGTGTTTCCTAGAAAGTTAATAGCTTGTCATTTTATTGTTTGGAATTCCTAGAATGTTGTGTTTTAAGCTTTTCCTTGTGTGAGTCATGCAAGTAAATATGGTAATTTTAAATGCATTTTAAAACTTATGCTCCACTTTGGGGGTGTAGAGAAATAATTTGTCTAACGTTTTCCTTGCAGTTTAATTGTAGCTAGTCGTTTCCATCCCACTCCATTGCTGCTGTCTTTGCTGGACTTCGTGGCCCCTTCAAGGCCATTTGTGGCCTACTGTCAGTATAAAGAGGTAATACTGAAATGGAATGAACAGGAATTCTTGCACCTGAATGTTGACTCTCAAATTTGGGCACTCAAAGTAATTCGTTTTTTTGTGAGGAAGATTGGCCCTGAGCTAACATCTGTTGCCAATCTTCCTCTTTTTGCTTGAGGAAGATTGTCGTTAAGCTAACATCTGTGCCAGTCTTCCTCTATTTTATGTGGGATGCCGCCACAGCATGGCTTGATGAGCAATGTGAGGTCCGTGCCCAGGATCCAAACCTGCAAACCCTGGGCCGCCGATGCAGAGCATGTGAACTTAACCACTACACGACCAAGCCGGCCCCTCAAAGTAATTCTTAACAGCACTCTGTTTATGCCTTTAGCCCCTGTTGGAATGCTACACGAAACTGCGGGAAAGAGGAGGGGTCATCAACCTCAGGCTGTCTGAAACCTGGCTCAGAAATTACCAGGTACGTGTTCCACAGCCAGTCCCAGGAGCTGTTTTCCTGGGACTTTACAGTAGTGCCGGAAGTTGTTAAATGGAGATATCCCTGTTTCTGTCTGCAGAGATGAAAGAGAACTCAGAGAAAGTGCCCTGACCTCTCCTGAACCTTTTTTCTCCTTTCATGTCCAAGTCTATTACTCTGTAACTCCAGTCCAGGGACTTTTAAATTGCAAACAGTTGTGGTTTGTGTTGCCCCAAAGCCTCGAGATCACTGTGGAGGGAATAACTGATAATAGCAAAATCCCCAGGCCAACAAGAAACATCCCTTCCTCTGTGCTGGGATGTTTCACAGCAAGTTTCAGGATTTACATGGGTTGTGTGTCAGTTCAGGACCTCTAGAAGTCATATGCCAAGATGGAATTAGAAGTGTAAGGGGTTTATCAGGAGAAATGCCTTTGAAAGATACAGGGAAGAGGGAGCAGGATTAGACAGGGAGAGCCATCAGACTGTGATGCAGGTCTGATGCCTGTGAAAGGAGGAAGGAGGGTAGGGGAGGAAAAACCTGCAGGGCTGCTCTGAAAAAGTCTCAGCCAGGATGATGGGGAACCCCTGAGCAAAGATTGCCATTAAAGGAGCCCTGCGTTGGCCAGAAATAGTCCAGTTCTGGTACCCACACTCAGCTGTGGACTTGGAGCAACCCATGGCCTCCCTGGGTGTGAATGCTACAGCAGATTCCAAAGGAGCAGCAGCCAGAGGCTTTCTGCAGCTTGAACTCTGCATAATCACTTCCCTCTGGAAGAGAGATGTGAGAGAGCATCTCCATGGCTGCCACAACCCCTGCCCTGCTGCTTGCACATCTTACTTAATCCCGGACACCCTATAGCCTTGGGCGACCCTGCCCTTCATGGCAGTCATCTTATTTAGCCATGGTAGTGGGAGAGAAGAAGGCTTGTCAGAGTTAACAGGGTATTAGGGAAGGGAGGCTCTGGATGTCTGTCCAGTAGCTGCATCTCCATGGGCCCAAGCTCCACTGTTGGCCATGAAGCTTCCTAGAGCCAAAAGGAAGAAAGCTACACACAAGCCCAGGGTAGTATACAAACCATTTGCCCATTCGCCACTAGAAACTTCCTTCAGGTTTAAGAGAAATGGCTTCATTTTATTTTCCAAAGAGAATCACTTAAGCCAATTTCTACACTTTTATATCCACTAAAATCACTTAAACCAATTTCTACGCTTTCATATGCACTATCTTGTGAAGGAAGGGGCTCCTTAGGAATTGATTCCGTTAAATCTTCGAGAGAATCTTTGTCATTTAAATTCTGATTCTGGCATGTGTATTGTTAGTATGTGCTTTATCTGCTTAGGAAAACATGAATGTCTGTCTTTCTGTCTTGATTAGGTTTTGCCAGATCGAAGTCATCCCAAACTACTGATGAGCGGAGGTGGGGGGTACCTTCTCTCAGGCTTCACCGTTGCTATGGACAACCTTAGAGCAGACCTCAGCCTCAAATCCAATGCCAGCACTTTAGAATTACACAAGACTGAAGAGCCAGCAGCTAAAAAACGGAAATGCCCAGAGTCTGACTCTTAACCTTTCAAAAATTGCTTTGTTTTTGTTCTCAGGCATTATACAGTTAGTAATTAACTTTAAATGCCATTACTAATTGTTTTTTTATACCCTAAGAATAAGAATGTGTCTATACACCTGTTCCTGGGGAAGACAAATTAGCTTTTTGTCCAACTCTGATACATGTGGGTTTGGTCTGTCAAAACCGTGAGCCAAAATACCCAAGCCTGGGGTAAGCAGCGGACTGGTATATGGCCAATTCTGTTTATTTTACAAAAATCCTCTTAAGTACTTTTAGTATTCTGTGCAAGTATCTTGAGAATTTAGACATCCTAAAAATATGTTTATACAAGACTTTGTTGTATGTTAAGCTAAGCAGAATAACAGCATAGCTAAAACTCGGTGAGTACTGAAAGGACGGAGTCTGTGGAAGAAATTTCCTCTGTTCATTCTGCTCTCTTCAGCCTAAGCAATATGGATGTGTGAGTGTGTGAGATTTACAGCACCAAAAATGTCCACCCTGTTCCCTACAATGGAATAAAATTTTTAAAAATGCTAGATTTTATTATTTTAGTAGTTGACAACCTAGGAAAGTTTTGCGTATTTATTTTATTGCTTTTTTGTTGACAGAAAAGTGTAGTAGGGTACTGTTTTTACGTTAATTTGCCAGTCCCCTCATTCTTTGTTCCAAATAAAGTGACTAGAATTTTTGTGTACTATTCAATTAAAGGAAACAGAAATGTTTTTTTCACTCCCCAGAGACTTATGGAGATATATATATATATATACACACACGCACACATGCACACATACACACATATATGTATAAGGATGTTGGTATATACACATACATATAAATATGTATACACACACATACACATGGAGACAGAAAGAGAGAATGCACTACTTATATGAACTATGACAAAGTTTAGTGCAGGGCTTAGACCAGTTTTCATTGCATTAGTGTCACTCCTTGTCAAATGTATTTTAAAGTGCCTTTTTTGCTGATTATTAATGTTGAGCTCTGGCATGATTAGGTGATTAACCTTTTTAAGCTCTGAAAAAATATAGTCAAACTATTTGGTCATCTGCTGCAGCCAAGAAAAGTGTTTGGAGTAAGCCAACGCTCTTGTCCATTTGAGAATCTGAGTCTTGCTCACGAAATATGCTCATCATGTGTATTGTTCACGTCATTATGGAATAGATGTGGATCATCCAGTGAGGAGCATCTCAGAAAAAAAGAAATTGCTTTTTCCTAATAGCATGTACTATTCTGATAATGGCCAGTGTGATCACCAAGTACAGTTTTGATTCCTTTTTCATAAAATAATTGCTTTTAAAGAATAAAAGTGTTTCCTACTATGATCTGTCTGACTTATATTAATGATGCTGTGATGCCGCATTCACTGGCTTTCAGTCTATATGAGAAAACATGCCCGGATTGGCACATCACTGAATATGTCCTTGCAGACAGCAGCCACATACAGCCGGTCAGGTTTGGTGAAGAACACAGTATGTGCACAGACTGGATTCAGGAGTGGCTGCTCTCCACTGGTCGCTGTTAGAGCACTGCTACTTGGGACTCAACCAGTTTCCAAGTCCCACTCCATTCTCCTCAGTCCGGGGGTTTGCACTGCCATGGTCCCACGTGCCCATGCAACTGCCCCTGGAGTTGGCTTGTGGACTCGTCTCACACCAGAGGCAGCTGAAGTTAACCTGTGTTGTTTTTTTCTCATTCATATAACTTCATCTTTGAGTAAGATGGTGACTTAATTCAGTGGTTTGAAAATTTAGTGTGCACCCTAAAGGGATATGCACCTCCAAGGCATCCCTTCCAGGGCTTATTAAATACAGATTGTTAGGTCCTCACCCCAGAGTTTCTGACTTGGTAGGTCTGGGGTGGGGCAATGTGCATTTCTGATAAGTTTCGAGATCGTGGCTGGTGCTGCTGGCCCAGGTACCACTCCTTGAGAAACAGTCCCTTGTGTACACCTGCATCACGAGTGCCGCTAAATACTTGATGTTTTTTGTCTTATTCATAAAGTGGTATCCACCCTTGCAGCAGATGAGTGGCTAGTTCTATGACTTCTGGACTTGCAGGCACCAGAAGAGTGATGTGAAATAGCAGTTTAATCAAAAAGACAAAAATCATTTTGTAATGTTCATCTTACTTCTCCATTGGACTAGGGTACTTGGAAATATACAGTGGTGCCAATTAAAGAATTTTTTAGTTTAGAGGTTGACTAAGATTTATGAAGCAAATTCCCCCTCCTCCAGCTTTACTGAATTATGACTGACATATAACATTTTGTTTGGTGGTCTAGTAGTTAAGATTCAGTGTTCTCACCACTGTGGCCTGGGGTTCATTTCACCTGTCTGTTGGTTGTCATACTGTGGTGACTGAGTGTTGCTATGATGCTGCAAGCTATGCCATCAGTATTTCAAATACCAGCAGTCACCTGTGGTGGACAGGTTTCAGCGGGGCTTCCAGACTAAGACTAGGAAGAAGGACCTGGCCACCCACTTGTGAAAAAACTGGCCATGAAAACCCTATGAATTACAGTGGAGCATTGTCTGATAGAAAGGATGGTGCCAAAAAGACCAGGCATGGCTCTGCTCTGAGAACATTTAAGATTTACTCTCAGCAACTTTCAAGTATATAACAGTATTGTTAACTATAGTCACCATGCTGTACATTAGATGCCCAGAACTTACTCATCTTATAGCTGAAGTTTGTACACTTTAACGAATATCTCCCCATTTTCTGCAGCCCCTGGCAACCACCATTTCACTCTGTTTTTATGTTTCTTTTAGATTCCACATGCAAGTGACATCATACAGTATTTGTCTTTTTTCACTTAATTTAACGCCCTGAAGATCCATCCATGTTGTCACAAATGGTAGGATTTTATTCTTTCTCATGGATGAATAATATTCCATTGTGTATCTGTATATCATATCTTCTTTATCCATCCATCTGTTGATGGGCACTTTGGTTGTTTCCATATCTTGGCTATTGTGAATGATGCTGCAATGAACGTGGGGGTGCAGATATTGATTCAAGATACTGATTTTGTTTCCTTCATATATATATCCACATACAAAAGGTCTACATTTTTACACTCCCTGTACATTTTATATTTTTGATGTCACAATTTACATTTGCATATCCATGAACAAATTATTTTGGTTATTTTTAATACTTTTGTCTTTTAACCTTTATACTAGAATTATAAGGATTTACCCACCACCATCACAATATTAGAGTATTCTAAATTTAACTACAGATGGTACCCAACTCAAGATGATTTGACTTATGACTTTTTGACTTTATAATGGTGAGGTGATATGCCTTCAGTAGAAACTGTACTTCAGATTTTGAATTTTGATCTTTTCCCAGGCTAGTGATATGTGGTATGATACTCTCTCATGATGCTGGGCAGCACCAGCGAGCTGCAGCTCCCAGTCAGCCATGTGATTATGAGGGTAAACAATACACTAGAACCATTCTGTACCCATACAACCATTCTGTTTTTCCTTTTCAGTACAGTATTCAATAAAGTGCATGAACTTTCAACATTTCACTATAAAAAACTTTCCATGTTGGGTATATTAGTTTATTAGCCCAAATGGAGGCTACTGTAAGTGTTCTGAGGACTTTTGTGTGTGTGTGAGGAAGACTGGCCCTGAGTTAACATCTATGCCAATCTTCCTCTGTGTTTTTTATGTGGGATGCTGCCAGACAAGCAGTGCTAGGTCTGCACCTGGGATCCAAACCCGTGAACCCTGGGCTGCTGAAGTGGCGCATGCGACCTTAACCACTATGCTGCCAGGCCAGCCCCTCTGAGCACATTTAAGGTAGGCTGGGCTAAGCTATGATGTTCGGTAGGTTAGGTATATTAAATGCATTTTCAACTTAGGACATTTTCAACTTATGATGGGCTTATCATGACTTAACCCTATCATAAGTCAAGGAAGATCAGCATATATTTACCTCTATCAGTGAGTTTTATATTTTAATATGTTTTCATGTTACTAATTAGCTGATTAGTAGCTTTCATTTCAGCTGGTGTAGTAGTGATGAACGGCTTCAGCTTTTGTTTCTCTGGAGAGCTGTTTCTCTCTCCTTCAATTCTGAAGGACAGCTTTGCTGGGTAGAGCATTCTTGGTTGGCAGTTTTTTTCTTTCAGCACTTTGAATATATCATCCCACTCGCTTCTGACCTGCAAAGTTTCTGCTGAAAAATCCACTGGTAGTTTTATGGGGGTTCCCTTGTTGGTAACAAGTTGCTTTTCTCTTGCTGCTTTTAAGAGTTTCTCCTTGTCTTTAACTTTTGACAGTTTATTACGTGTCTTGGTATAGGTTCATCTTATTTGGTACTCTTTGGGTTTCTTGGATCTAGGTGTCTGTTTGTATCTTCACATTAGGGAATTTTTTGGCTATTATTTCCTTGAATAAGCTTTTTGCTCCTTTCTCTTTCTCTTCTCCTTCTGTGACCCCTGTTATGTGTATATTGGTCCACTCAATGGTGTTTCATCAGTCCGTTAAGCTATCTTCATTCTTTTTCATTTTTTTCTTTTTGCTCCTCTTATTCAATGAATTCCACTGCTCTGTCTTTGAGTTCAGTGATCCTTTCATCTGTTTGATCTAGTCTGTTTTTGAACCCCTCTTGTGAATTTTTCAGTGCAATTATTGTATTAATCAGCTGTATGATTTGTTTGATACTTATTTATATTTTCTGTCTCTGTTGAAATTCTCACTTTGTTCATGCATTGCTCTGCTGACCTTGATGAGCATCTTTATTACCATTATTTTGAACTCTCTATTAGGTAAATTGTTTATTTCTGTTTCATTAAAATCTATTTCTGTAGATTTATCTTGTTTCTTGTTTGGAACATTTCTTTGTTTCTCAATTTTCTTCTCTCTCTGTGTAGGTGCCCACATGTTAGATATAACAGCCACCTCTCCCAGTCTTGACAGATTTGGCTCAAGTAGGAGATAAACCTTGTCAATCAGCCTGGTGTGAGCTTCTGATTGTCTCTCAAAATTTTGTGATTGTACAAGCTGCCATCTTTGTCCTTAATGGCTCCCAGTAATTGAGGTGTGCCAAGACTCATCAATGTCCCAAAGGGGAGAATTGGTGTCAGCACCTAGACGTAGGCTGATTAGAAGCCAGATCCTCAGGCAGCAGATGGAAAAGTATATAGTTAAGCCCCTTTCAGGGAAAAATTGGGAAATGGGCATTTTGCCTGCTCCCTCTAAGTTAAGCCCCAGTGTATAGCTGCAGGGGAGTCTTCTTGCACCATTTAAAAACTGCTTCTTTGTTTGCTATAGTCCTGTGGAACTCATGAATGCACTTCCCACTGGCTTTCAGAGCCAGGTGATCAGGAGTCCTATCCCTCATGCAGCAGCCACAAAAGCTGGGGTACTAGACATGTGTACAAGCTCCTTCCAGAGAGATGCTGGCAATCTGATTTTATCATTGGACCTAAGCAGAGGGAGAAGGTAGGGGAAGTGCCCACCAGCTCTCCTGGCCTCCTGGGAGGACTGCAGCCAGCCCCTAAATGTGTGCTAAATCAGAAGCTAGACCCTCTGGCGGCAGTTTGTAAGGTGTGTAGTCACATCCCTCAGGGGAAGACAGGGATGGGTGTTTTTGTCTGCTACCTCTGCACTGAGCCCCGCAGATAGCCACCGCACAAGTGCTCCTGTGCTGTTAAGAACTGTTTGCTACAATCCTGTGGGTCTCGTGGACCCAAACCCCATTAGCTTTCACATGTCAAAATTGACTTTGGTGGAGCCATTTTAAAATGGAGTTGGAGCTGTCTTTCCAGAGAAACTGCCTTGCTGTCTTGGACCTTGGACTCAGCCAAACCTTTGTACGAGGTCAAAGGGGTAATTGTTTTACAAGCAATTGTTTGACAAATCAGCAGGAGAACAGAGAACAGACATCCTGATCACAAAGCCTGATGATTGTGGACTTTCTGAAGATAGAATCAATAGACAATGTTTAGCCAAGACTAGCTTTTACCTCTAACTCCAGTTAAAATTCTTTGTAATACAAACCTTCCTTTTTTGCCTCTAAAAGCCCAGACTTTTACTCCCCAATGGGGCATTATTTAGGTTTCTACCTGAATCTGTGCTCCCTGAATTGCAAATCTTTGATCCCAAATAAATGCTTTGCCTCTTAAACTGGTTTCTATTTTTGAAAGTTGACACAGAGTTAGGTGTTTTAGGGGCCTGTTCCTTGAGTGGGAATCTTTAAAGTTGGAGTGTCAGATGTGTGGTCCAAATCCTTCACTCCTCAGGGAGAAGCTAGGAGTTGGGATTGGGGGTTCCCTCCTGACTGTATGGTGCTGTGCCAGGGGTGGACTCACTGTGGGAGTGTGTCTCAGCCTTTCCTATCTGCTTTGATGTGGGTATTTTCTCATTTGTCTGACGTGTAGGAGGCGCTCAGCTAGTTTCTGGATTTCTCTCTGAGGGAAGTACTCTGTGTGTAGCTCTACGTTCAGTGCATTGGTGGAAGGAGGGAAGTTCAGGACCCTCCTATGTCATCATCTTGGTCCCCTCTTCTTGTATGAAGCAAATCTATGGACAGTCATTCATTTATTGGTTGTAATATGGAAATGCCAAAAATATATTTTTTTAATATGTAGAAGATTGCAAGAGCAATACTAGATACTCAAAAGCATGTCCTAAAAATCTGATCATTAAGATTCACATTGCTCTAAATGTTCCTGATTTTGGAATGTACTTAAGTACTGCTAGAAAGGACTCGAGTGTATCTAATATCTTTGCTTGAAATATAATGTTGCCTCTAGGCTAGTACTAACTTTTGTAAAAAAGATTACAGATTTTTCTTGGACTTACTTATGTAGCACAGGTCACATGGCAAGAAATGTGAGTCCCTGAATAGCTCCTTAAAGAGTAACTGATAATCTGTTAACTACCCCCATTAACATTTATTAGGCACCCACTGTTTTTTTCAAAATTTTTGGAGGATAGGAAATTAATATCATGTACTTCCTCCTCCCCCCAGCCCTTTTATTTTTGGCTCTTGTACAGTTCCATTAATAACCTAGGTTTTTGGCATTTAGCTGAGATATTAAAACAAGATGGGAAAGATTTTTGACATTTCCATTTTTTTCACATTGACAGAAAGATAACAAGGCATTAAAGAAACTTTGTTTCAAAAGGGGAATGGGCTCAATATGTTGTATGTTTGGTCCACATACATATTAGTGTTATCGTACTAAGCCAACAAACTTAAAAACATCGAGAAATTAATCCAGAGGGTGGAAGAAATGAGAGCAGAAGCTTCTTTGCCTCTGGGAGTACTTCCCCCAGATAATTAAGTAGATAAAGTGGCCTGTCCAAGTTCTTTTCCATTACACAAAGTAGCTAAAGCCATATGGTGACAGATTCAAGGAAGACAGGAGGCAAAAATAAGAAAGAACCTGATTGATTTAAATCAGGGGTCAGCAAACTACATACAGCCCACAGGCCCAATCTGGTTCACTGCCGGTTTTTCATACCGCTGTGTGAGCTAAAAAAATGGTTTGTCCATTTTTAAATGGTTGGGAGGAAAAGCAAAAGAATAATTTTGTGACATGTAAAAACTACATGAAATTCAAATTGCAGTGCCCATAAATGAAGTGTTATTGGAACACAGGCATGCTAAGTTGTTTACCTGTTGTTCATGGCTGCTTTTGCACTATAGCAGCGTTGAATAGTTGTGACCGATGCCGTATGGCCCTCAAAGCCTAAAATATGTGGTCTCTGGTCCTTTAAGAAAATCCATGCTGACCACGGATTTAGTGAAGCCATGAGAGGGACTGTGGGGCAAACAGAACAGGAGAGAAGCACTTTGGAGCAGCCACAGCATAGTGGGGAACTGGTTCTGAGGAGCAGCAACACAAGATGTCATGTGAAATCCAGAGCTCCTTCTCAGTCCTCTAGACCTGTTGGCAGCGTTTGACACAGCTGACCCGTCTCCTTATAACAGTTTTCCTCATTTGGCTTCAAGGACACCACTCTCCTGGTTTCCCTCCTCCATTATCTGGCCTTTATTCCTCCACCTCTGCTGCTGGTTCCCCTTCATCTCTGAGACAAATGCTTAGAACGACATTGGTGTGTCCCAGGGCTCAGCAGTTACACCTCTTCCCTTTTTTGTCCTCACTCACTCCTAGGTGTAGGGTGTTCCAGGGATTTGGGGACGGATCAAAGAAAAAGACATGACCATGAGGTCGCATTAGCACACACATGCTTTATTGGGTGACATGATGCTCTCACAAGTTGGGGGGGGGGGGTCCCTCACAGCAGGAATCTGTCCAGAAGCTGCACCATGAGGGTTGCTACTCAGAAGGGGAGGAGGGCAAGGGAACTCTCAGGGAGGGGGCCGTGTGTCTGAGTAATAGCACTTGGCAGCGTGGCAGGGAGTTGCTGGGTCTGAGAGCTCTACGAGCCAGGAGTCATAACTTAGAAGGCTTGGGGTCTTACAGCCATAAATTTCTACCTTACCAATGGCCAGCAGATGATGGGTTTAGTTTGGCAAAGGTATGCAAAGCAGGCAGGCCCTAGATGTCTAAAACTTTGCTTATTTGGGCTATGTTTAAAATAAATAGATGTGTAAAATTTTAAGTTTGGTGCTGGCAGGCTTTTAAGCTAACAGCTCTCAGCCTACAGTGAAGAAATAAACCACCTAGGGACCAATGCACAGAGGCCATCTTTGGCTCATTTATATATCACTAGGTGATCTAGCCAGTCTTAAGGCTTTAAATACCTCTATGATGATGACTCCCACACTGTCTTTAGCACAGACCTTTTCCTTGAGCTCCAGGTCCATATACTCAACACTTCCACTTGCTGACTAGTCACATCTCAAACTTAACATATCCCAACCTGAGCTCCCCAGACCTCCCCTCCCAACCAGTCCCTCCTGCAGTCTTACCCATCCCTGTTCTTCCCAGTTGCTCAGGCCTGAAACCTTGGCATCATCCTTGACTCCTCTCCTTCATGCCACACCAAATCCATCAGCCTTACCTGTCAGCTCTGTCTCCAACACAGATCCAGAGTTTGATTACTTCTCTTCATCCCCAGTGCCACCACCCTGGTCCAAGGCATCAAAATAACCTACCAGGATTATTGCAGTGGCCTCCTTACTGGCTTTTGTGTTTCTGTCCTCATACCTCCTACAGCCTTCTTTCAACCCGGCAGCCAGAGTGTTGTTATCATGTAGAGCAAATCATGTCAGTCCTCTGCTGAGAACTCTCCAATTGCAAAGTGAAAATTCTTACCAGGATCTACAAAGCCCTGTGTGATCTGGCCCCTGCCACCTCACCTCCTTTGACTGTCCCCCATGCAGGCCTCCTTGCTCTTTTTCAACGATGCCAACAACATTCCCGTCTCAGGGCCTTTGCACCTGCTGTTCCCTCTGCCTGAAGTATCCTTCCCCCACATGTCCATATGGCTCACACCCTCACTTCCTTTAGGTCTTCCCTTTCTCAATGCAGCCTGTCATGTGTCCAAGTGTCTGGTTCCTGAGCTACAGAGTAATAATTATTGTAGTTAGTTAACTATTTTAGCACCTGAGATTCCTAATTATACTATATTTTACAATGATATGTTGTGTATTTTCATTTTGTAATGTAAATTAACGGACCCTTTCTCCCCTCCCATCCCATCACTGTGCTATAACTCCTCCTTGATAAAATATTAGAGACTGTGACAATTAAGGTATTCAAATAAGAAAAAGATTCTCAAATACAGGTGGCTGCATCTGCAGAAGGCTTTGGGAGGACAGAGGCAAAGGCCATTTGTTCCTCACTGTGTTAGATATCCAGGGCTGTGGTAACCATGCACCACAAACTGGGTAGCTTAAAACAACAGGAATTCATTCTTTCACAGTTCTGGAGGCCACAAGTCCCAAATCAAGGTGTCAGCAGGGCCATGCTCCCCACAACAGTTCAAGGGGAGAATCCTGCCTTGCCTCTTCCAGCTTCCAGTGACCCCAGATGTTTCTTGACTAGTGGCAGCATAACTCCAATCTCTGCCACCGTGTTCACGTGGCCGTATTTACTCTACGTCTATGTCTTCACATGGCATTCTCCTCTGTGTGTTGCTGTCTCCAAAAGTCCCTCTTCTTATAAGGATACCAGTCATATTGGTGTCCTTATAAGAGGTCACCCTAAAGACCTCATTGTAACTTGACTGTGGCTGCAGAGACTCTATTTCCAAAAAAGGTCACATTCACAGGGACCAGATGTTAGGACTTCAACGTATCATTTTAGGGCACACAATTCAACTCATAACACTCACTATAAACCTTTCAGGACTACTTGACATTTTTATCGTCAACATCCAGTCATGTGCCACATAATGACATTTCTGTCAATGATGGACTACATATATGACGGTGGTCTCGTAAGATTAGTACCATATAGTCTAGGTGTGTAGTAGGGTATACTATCTAGGTTTGTGTCAGTACACTCTATGGTGTTCACATAATGATGAAATTACTTAACAACGCATTTCTCAGAACATATCCCCATCCTTAAGTGATGCATGACTGTATATAATTATAGCATTGTTAACTATAAGTCACCGTGCTGTACATTAGATCTGCAGAACTTATTCATCTTATAACTGGAAGTTTGTACCCTCTGATCAACATCTCCCTGTTTCCTAGTTTACTATATTTTAAGTGTGGGTTTTATTTTACTTTGGGGTTAATTTTTTCTGTAATTTTACATTGAAGTGAAAAACAGGAGAATATAATGAAATCTGCTACACAGATAATTTGGGGGATGCTCTGTTTTAAAAATTTACAACTCAGTATAATGTAATTCCATACAAAGAAATATTTTAAAAAATGACTAATATTGTATTTTAAACAGAAAGCCATGAATAATATTTCATGGTTTAATGACTTTTGTGACTAATTTTAATAGGCAAAAGACTGTCTCCAAACAATAGGTTAACTAAGTAAAGAGCAGAGGCAATTATTCTTGATGGCCCTGGATAAAACTAGATTACCATAAATTGACAGTACAGAAGTTGAAGAAATAAACACAGTTAACTAGACTTAATTTAGAAAAACTAAGAAAATATTAGACAAATACCATAAGGAATAGAAATAAAACCTGTCAGAGAAACAAATGGGGAAAATACAAAGAGAAAAGCAAGTAAGATTGTGTCCTCAGTGCAAACATATTAGAGGCAGACGCAGCACAGACTGGATGCTTATGGGGCAGAGAGAAGAAAAATCCCAAGAGCCAATGAGAAACCGTCTTAAATTAGGAAGAAGTGGAAAGAGTGAATAAAGGTAATTCAGTGAGTGGAAAAGACAGGAGAGACTGGAATGCTGCTCACTCTCCCTTCACAGGGTTATCCAGAATGTCTATGGATGAGAATTCTAAGTGTCTGATTCCAAATAAAAAATTATCCTTTTTACATTGCTAGTACAAAATTTTTAGTTTTTCTCTCTATATCAATATTTCAATATGTGAAGAAATTTGTTCGATACAAATTTCAATATGTAAGAAATTTGATAAATACCCAGATCACAATGATGTCCAAATTCAACTGGTCTTTCCCTTTCCTAACTAACCGAATGGAGAGGTTAAGATCAAGTTTACCGGAGGTCTGTCATCAGACAGGGCTGGGAAGGATAGTGGCAAGGCAGCAAGAACCATTCAAATTCAATTTGACACAGAATACAACAAGAAAACAGTTCTGTAACATTGCAATACTAATGAATATTAATAAGAAATCAATGATGATGCGGGGTCAGTGAGCCGAGGAGTCAAAAGAACGATTTCTTGGACTCTCAAGATCTGGCAGTAGTGCTCTTTTATTTTGAGAATAGTGTGGAATAGCATGGGGACAGGACCCACGGGCAAGAGGAGCTGCTGCTGCCCCGGCTACTGCTGCAAACATGGGTGGAGAGTAATGCTAAATTTAAGGCATAGGTATGTGAGTTATCTCTTCACAAGACAAAGGAAAGAACATGTAAAAAGGTTAAAACGGTATCAGTGCAGGTGGGGTCTGCCCATTGGGTGGTCCCACAACTTTTAGATAAGAATGAAATCGGATTAAGTAAAGGCCAAAAGCCACCACCCTAAATCAGTTACATGAGGTTGCCAGACAGTAACCAACTTAAGTCCTTGCCTTCCCCATTAAGAGTTTCCAGAGATAAGGCCATCCTGCCTTCCTCCTGGTGCAGAGGGGGAGGCATGGAGATTTCCTTCGCAAATGAAAATATCTCTCATCAAAGGGCAAGCAAATTCCACTCCTCGGAGCCTGCTTCTCATCTGCAGTTTTAAAATTAACCAGCCGAAAATCCTCATCAAATGACTAGTATGATGTATAATTAATAAATTAATAATGTATAATATTAACCAGTTAACGATGAACTGATTTTTAATTATTTTGAATATTCCTCTAATAAGCAAGTTTCTTAACCTCTCTGAGCCTGAGTTTCCTTATCTCTAAAAGTAAAGGTAATAATGGAACCTATCCTGGAGTTGTAGGAGGATGAAACGGGATAACGCACTATAGCCGGGATAAGAAATCACTCCTTTCGGGTAAACAATTAGTAATTGCTATTATTAACATTTTCTAATACTCATATTCTTTGGCATATACAATGCTCAAAAGAGGGAAAGGAGCAGGGAGCTAGTGTTTATTAATTACTTCTTCTGTACCAGACCCTTTAGTAATATTTAACCCTCCCACGGGGGCCCCAGAGCGCTGGACACACCTCGGACGTGGCCGTTCTGCCAGCCACAGGCCTCGGAGGGTTTCAGGCCGGGGCCTGAGATGGCTCCTGTGCTCTCCAGGCCACGTCAGCCTCGTGGTCATCCCGCCCTGCTCGTTCCTCTCCCCCTCCCCACGGACCTTGGCTCCCGATTGTAGGCAGAGAGACCAGGATCCGGCTAGCGCGTCGCTACCGGAGGCCCACGCAGCCTAACGGCACTCGCCTCCCGCTGCAAGCCCAGCTGCGACGGTGTCGCAAAAGCGTCGCAAAGGCGTCCGTCCTTGGCGGCTCCAGGCCACCTGTGTAAGCGGAGTGTGCTGGACTTTGAAAACTAGCATGCAGGCGGCCGAGGGGTTTCGATATCGTGGGGGCTCCAGGGAGAAGTGGCTCGCCGGCGCCCCGGGCTGCTGAGCTCTCGCCGCCTGCGTTCCCGCGGCGCGGCCACAGGGCCATGCTGGCTTCGCGCGTGGTGCGCGGCTCGTGGGGAGCCCTGCGCGGCGTCACCTGGGAGCCGGGGGCGCGGCCGGGCAAGGGGCGAGCTCGCGGGGCCCTGCTGCCGCCCGTGCCCAGCTGCCTGGCGGGGCGCTGGTGGCTGCGCCCGGCCGCGCTCGGCTTGCGGCTGCCTGGGGTCGGCCCGCGGGGCCACTGCTCGGGCGCGGAGAAGGCGGCCCCCAGGTCCGCGCCCGGAGAGGACGCCGCCGCCGAGGCCCGGGGCGGCCCGGCGAGCGCCGCCAGCCTGGTGGGTAACCGAGGCGGAGGAGGAGGAGGGGCAACCCTGGGCCGGGGTCGCCGGCCCTGCGGGGGCTTGGTCCTGGACAAGAGTAACGCGCTCGGGCCGCTCCGAGTCGGACGCTTCCGTTTGCGAACTTTTAAACCGTTCCCTGGAGAGAAGTTAAGGGCAGGTTATTCGGTCGGGATGAATTTGAGGGGTACTGAGCGGGTCCACCTTCCGTCTCGGCGGTCAAGTTAGAATCCCTCCCACCCGCGCTTCTATTCGCACGCTTTGCTGGACTGGCCTCTTGATATTGCATTGATAAAAATGCCTCACTTGTTTTGTTAAAAGCCTATTTTTAATTTTCTGAAGCGAGTCCCCAAGTATTTAGGGCAAGTCTGTGGGAAACTTCAGAAAGGTGTACAGGCCTCTCTGTTTGCTTGTGCAGGTTTGGTTCACTATCGTTTGTCCTTTGGTAACCTTATATGTTGTAGGATGAAGGATAATCAAATAATTTAAATCGTAATTCAAAGATTCTTTAACCTCTAATTATAGAAAAAGATCAAAACTCTCTTCTTGAGGTAAAGGAGGGAAGTATTTGTCCACTTACCTGTTGAAATACTGCCCCAGCAGAAGACACCAGAGCACGAGTGTGGGAGAGCTTTTGATGTCATGTTAGCAAGACTCATGCAATTATTACATCTTCAATTGTTATGTCTTCAGCGGGCCCCTGTGCTGCTTTCATCAGTTGTCCAGCATGGGTTGAGGTGGCCACATCCTGGCAGGGGTCTCAGCTCCTAATAGCTAAAGCATGTCGAGGTTTGAATGCTGGATGCTTTGAGGTTGCCGTATCCTGGCTGAAGTCCTTCCCAGAACGGCAGGAGTTGGTCGAGTATGCCACAGGTTATCTGGTTGGATAATCAGAGATTAGCTCTCTTTAATTTTAACTTAGAAACTTTTACAAATTTAATGATTAGAAATTAGAGGTATTTTATTTTAACTGAAATGTTTAAGTGGAGCTAAAAAGAACCCCCTTTCACTGTTCCAACAACATTCATTCCTGTTTATTCACCAAATGAAATGATCTCACTGTTTGCAAATCCTATGAATATCTCAGATTAATTTTGGGACTCTTTCCTCTGACCTTTTGCTTTGTTATTCTTTTTTCTCAATCATGAGCTGTCTCTTTTTCCCCGTCTCTGAGTTGCTGTAATTTTGGATCAGTATTTGACTTATTCTGTACCACAGTGTGGTCAACAGACTTATCTTTTTTCTCTGGAGTCTGAAATACTCTGACCTCTGAGCTTGAATTTGGAATCTGTTCCAAAAATGTTCCCATGTAATTATTTAATGTGGTCTACTTTCAGTGAAAGGTCCTTGAGTAGAGGTTTGTTGCGTCCCGTTTGATGATCGTTTCCTGGAGAATTTGAAGTTTTTCTGTAGCTTTCAATGACTGTATTCTGCCACCTGACCCTAATAACCCCATTAACCCTCACAGCTAAGGTGAACTTTTCTTGCCGGGTTCTCTTTATCAATACAGACTTAGTATCTTTAGAGAACTGCCTTTTCTTACAGGATGGCTCAATGAATTTTGAACGATGTCTTTAGAAATGGAAACTGTCACTTTTTTAAAAAATCAAAATTAAGGTTGAGGCAGATTGGTTACTGATTAAGAAAGTAGGGTTGGACTTGTGGGGAGATAGTCTGGTGGGGTAGAATTGGCAGCCTTAACTCTGGAGAAAAATCCAGGCTTTAGGGAAAGACATTTTCTTGGTATTATTTCTGTACCCTGTTGTGCAGGGTTATCTTAGCTCTGGTAGGCTGAGGCTTTTTAAAGTTGAAATAGTCGCTCATGAAACAGATTTTGTTTGGCAAAGAAGGAATATTCTTCAGAGCAGCTGCCAAGGAGTCCTTTTGTTAGTACCAACTTCAGACTGCTTGGCTCCAAATGAAGTTTCAAGGAATTATAAAGCTTCCCACATGGGAGCTGTGAAAGCCCTAAGCTTCTAGTTGGGAATTTTAACATTTCCATGGCTATTTTGAAGAGATTTATGGAATTTGTCCTTATTTCCTAAGGATCGCAATCCCTGTTCCCAGCTCCATTGTCTTCCATCTATTTTCCAATTTAGTGATGAGTTTATGTAATTAATTTTTTTTCCTCTCTTTGTATCTCTTACGCTGTGTATAGCATTTAGCATTCTTTTGATAGGTATGTGTAGAGAAGTGAGGAACATTATTTGCAATAAATGTTTTAAGCCAAAATGCCTAGGGTTGTTAATTTGACTTTTTTCTGGCACTTTCTAGACTGTTTGTCTACTTGAAGTATAAGATGTTCCTGAAGTTCCACTTTTAAAAGCAGTGTTGTAAGTTTTTACTTGTAATGGTGAAGTCATATATTAGAGGCTTCACTTATATGGTAGATAACACATGTTTGTTCCTTCTTTCTTTAGGAAGAAAACCTGCTCTGTGTATAGCAGACACTGTAGTCTGTGTTTGGGTACATGACGTATCTTCATCTTCTATATTCTTGACAGGTTTAGAGCTATATCTGTAAGAAAACACAATGGATTTAAAAACTCAATTTAAAGTACTAAATTTAAAGTTTATGTAGCTTTTGATCCTTAAGTTGATGGAAGCATAGTTTTCTAATATATATAGTTATTTAAAGTATGAATTTACAGTATTTAATTTAAATTTTGTTGTGTTTGTATTTCAGTATGAAAACCCATGGACAATCCCAAATATGTTGTCAATGACGAGAATTGGCTTGGCCCCAGTTTTGGGCTATTTGATTATTGAAGAGGATTTTAATATTGCTCTAGGAGTTTTTGCTTTAGCTGGGCTAACTGATTTGGTAAGTTGTAAATGCACTCCTCCTGTTTTACTCCCCTTCCAAATCCCAGGGTCTCTGCTATACTGACATAGCACGGCCTTAGTCTCCTTTCCCATGGAAGGAAATCCTCAAGATAAATCTGACCTAGTACTTTGTGTAAGGACTTGTCTTTAGCATCTGTGTGGGTTTCTATTATTTTTTATATGATCTAAGGAAGGAAGAGAAGGTTGTAGGGAGGCAGAGAAAAGGGAGCTTTTTACTCTTGGTTTTTAACTTCTTTGTAAAAGAAAAACCCTTAGAAATTCCCCAAGGGCCAAGTATTTGCTTTAGGGATAGAAATAAAGGAGAGAAGCTGTGAGATTATTTTTCTATTTAATGTGGTAGAAATACTCTGATCTACAACAACAGTTGGTTTTACTGGTGGAGAGGGAAACAGTGGGCCGGTGTTGTGACCAGGGAACTTGTAGAGGCTGGAGCTCTGCTCAGGTTTATGCCAGCAAGAGGCCATAGGCACCCCACAGATTTGGTTCGTGGTCCCTGCTCCACACCCCTCTGACCACCCAGCAGAAGACCTTGCCCTGGGCCAGGCATTAGGCATCTTCCTTCTACTCCCCCAGCAGATGGACAAATGAGAAAAGAGCTCCTCCATACCACTCTGTCAGTTTTGGGAGAGGGAAGGATTTGTTTGGGTTATCTCAAATTAGAACTTGGAAAATGAGTTTATAATAGAAGGCTGCATATGTGTTAAATAGGCTTTTTGTTGACTGAGCAGCCATCATCATGTATGACATTATTTGTATTTATTACCCACCTTATCTCATAAGAGATTTGAAATGGCTTATAAAAATACATGTCCTACAAAAACACAGTTGAGGGAAGTGAGGAAAAGGTAGAGGAAAAAAATTTAAATCAGGGCAAAGTCAGCATGTAGAAATAGATACCATATATTCTTGTACTGGGCTGGTCTGAGATCCATGTGAGTACCCAGACGGGCAATAATGATTTGGTGCCTCGTCAAAATGATTTACGTTTGAAAAGCATTGCTTGATATTTATTTAGTAGGGATAAAGAGAAACTAATTTTCTATTAATAAAAGTTGTATAGCATCTTTCTTTGTAACGTCAGCTATTCCATTTGAGGTTCACAGAAAAAAAATTCCACCTGCCCAGTAGCATTGGTGAGCAATAGAGAATTACTGAAGATTCTTCAGGATAAACAAAGGACGGTATTTGCATTGCTATGTGGCATTTCCAAGTATACATCAAAAATATTCTCTCAAAATGGTTTCCACCTCCTTTTCAAGAGTTTAGCTCCTATTTGTCACCACTTCTCCCCATTCTCACAATCTCTCTCTTTGTCTTTTGTCTCTGCTTTTACCTCTGAAGGCTGAAGGCCTCCACTCATTATTAATATGGTGTCCAACTCTGTCAAAGGCCACTGTACTGATAATGGAAAGGTTTTTTCTAACGTAACAGACAAGATCTTTCTCAGTGACTGGATTCGCTCTTTTTTGTTTTTTTAGAGTTTTTTTAGCTGCCACATGAGATTGCAATATTCACTGAATGGGAAAGGGCTTATTTACATTTTTCTAAAACTATGTATTTATAAGACAGTGTGTGTGGACACCTGAGTTATCTGGCACCATTTTTCACGTTTACACCGTGGAGGTTTTGATGCCTCTAGATTGGATGCAGGGCAGACGACTGGACTCATGGGCGGTTTAGGCAGGGGCGTGACAAGGCCTGATTTATGTTGTCTATGGGAGAGAGGTTATAGGAAGGCAAGAGTGGAAGCAGAGAGGCTGGTTAGGAGGCTTATAGATAGTTAGGGGAATGGTGATGATAGCTTAGACTGGGGTGGGAATTTGGAGTTGAGAAGTGAATGGGTTTGGGATATGTTTTGAAGATAGGGTTGTTATGTTGGTGGATTGCATGTGTGTGGTGAGAGAAAGAGGGGTTAAATATGTCTGGCAGGCTGTTACTTTTTTTTTCTTTTCAACAACCAGGCACATGAAGGTAACACCTTCTGTGATGAGGAACACTCAGAGTAGGACAGGGTTTGTGGAAAAATACCAAGAGTTGCTATGCCTGTCCAGAGAGAGGTATCAATTGAGTAGTTGAATATGGTAGTTTGGAGTTGGAGGAAGTCATGGTTTGAGATAGATTTGAGAATTGTCAGCTTGTAGATGGTCAAGTCTAGATGAAATCATCAAGGCTGTGGTAGGAGAAGGGGTCAGAGAAATGAGCAATAAGTGGAGCAATCTAGAAGGAGCCAGTGAAGGACACTGAGAAGGAATAGCTGGTGAGAAAGGAAGAAAATTAGGCAATAAGGTGTCCCTGAGGTTAAGTGAAGAAATTGCTTCAATTGTGTTGAGGTCAAGTAAGCTAAAAATAGAATTCATTGGTGACCTTTATGAGCCCCATCTCTAGAGGAGTGGGGACAGTAAGAGTGGGTTGGTAAGCAAACATGAGGCAGTCATGACAATCGACGTTGCTTTGAGTGAGTTTTGCTTTGTAGAGGAATAGGCAAATGGCGTCAAGGAAGGGTAGTTTTAGAAGCTATGTATACTGGGAAGTTTTTGTTGTTGAGTAACTGATTAATTAAATGACCAGATAGAATGGGAGAGAGAGATGGGGGAGGAGAGGCAAATCACAGAAGGTGAGAGGGCCTGGGATCAGGGATCAGGGAAGGCGGAGAGGATGTGAATGGACGCAGGTAGGTGGTGCATTTGGAGGTGGGAGCATGAGGGAGTCTGACAATCTGTTTCTGTTTTTCAGCGAAAATATAGACATGATCATGAGCTAGAGTGAGAGGCTTTGGGAGGGATGGAGTAGGTTTGAGGTGAGAGCAGACAATGTGAAAAGAGAAGGTAAAACAGGCAGGCGTGGGATTGCCAGGCAGTATTTTTTTTTTTTAAAGATTGGCACCTGGGCTAACATCTGTTGCCAATCTTCTTTTCTTTTTTTTTTTTCTTCTCCCCAAAGCTCCCCAGTACATAGTTGTATATTCTAGTTGTTGGTCCTTCTGGTTGTGCTGTGTGGGACACCGCCTCAGCATGGCCTGATGAGCGGTGCTATGTCCGCGCCCAGGATCCAAACCAGGGAGAACCCAGGCCGTTGAAGCTAAGCATGCAAACGTAACCCTTCGGTCACGGGACTGGCCCCTGCCAGGCAGAATTGAGTGCCCTTGGGAGATTTGTGGTCATGCATTTGAAGTGAGACCAGGCAGCACATTTAGGTGTTTTTCTTGAGCGATGTTCAGCTGCTTGGGTGCAGGCCTCGAGTACATGGATAGTTGTCTGTGAGCGGGTTGAGGGAGAGTGAGGTAAGAGCATTATAGGTGTTTGCAAAGGAGTAGTGGTGTTGATGTCCTTGGAATCTAACGTGCGCAGAGGGACAGTGAGGACCAGAAGGTGATGGCAGAGAAAAACTGGGAGTTTAAGTTCCCTGCGATCAGATACTGAACTGAAACCTGAATCTTCCAAGGCCCCAGCTCCCAGTTCCAGGCACTTTCTGTTAGACATTGTTACCTCTAGTATACTTAGGAAGAAAATAGATTCTTTCAGTTGCAATAGTAATAGCTAGGAATTGCTTTTTTTGAGGATTTAGTGAGTGCTGAGTGCTGAACAAGTATTAATCACATTATGTGGTGCAGACAAACAACCCTTTGAGGTAGGTCATGTTATCTCTGTTTTACGGATGAGGAAGCTGGGGGTTAGAGGGGCCGAATATCTTGCCCAAGGTCACACAGTTACTAAGTGGCTGACACAGGACTTCACCTAGTCATGTTCCGCTGCAAAGAGCAAGTTCCCCCACATTGTCCTGTACTGTTGCTGTCTCTCTAACTCACTGGAGTACTTGAGATGTGGAGGACTTATTTTTCCTTTAAAATGTTCCATGTTAAATAGCATCTAAATGAATTTGTCTTTTTCTTTGGAAATAGGACTAGGAAATTCAAACATTTCTTGCAGCTTGAAGTTAAATAAAATGTGTAAAAGCCAGGTAAAGATTTGGAAAACCAGGTAACATCTGCTTTGTGTAATAGGGATAGACAGTACTTGGTTTTGATCCATTTTGTGGCCCCAGGGTGGTCAGATCTTTTCTTTTCTCAAGTGAGGCTAGAGATCTGGAATTTTGTGGTAAGACTTTGAATATTTAAATGTTGGCAACTAATTTATATTTTTAAAAGCTCTGGGATGGTCACACAAATCAGTGGCAGGCCTCATTTGGCGCGCTGGCAACCAGCCATGACCTCTGCTTTAAAATACAGTTGGTTTCCAAGAATAGTGAAGAAGTAATTTGCATAACAAAAATTTTAAGTTGGCCAAGTACAGAAGGTGGAATGTTTTCTTCAAATAACATGTCATGCAAATACAGTCAGACGTGGAACTAACAGTGGCACTAAACAAAACTGAACAAAAAAGAAAAATAATAACAGTTAAAATTTAGAAAGTTGGATCATATTGTAGAAAAGTAGGTAGGAGTGAAGTTAGAAGAGTTTCGCAGTTAAAGGGTGGTCCTTGCAAGTAAAGGCAGCTGTTTCAGCCATAGTGAAATAGCCCAGGGCTCAAAAGACGGGGCTCCTGGTCCATGCTCTGTCAGTCATGCTTTCCATGAGTTTTATTTGGGTTCTTTACATCTCTAAATTTGTGTCTGGGTTCATCCTCCAAAGGGCATTGTGAAAACAATGAGAAATACCAGAAGGCCTTGAGAAAGAAAAGTACCATAGAAAAGTTATTTTCAGACCAGTTGGTAATTGAAAGCTAAACGTATACCAGTGAAAGAAAGAGAAGGTTTGGGGGTAAGAAACAGAAGAGGTTTTATTACCATTTTATGAAAGTATAGTTGTTGTTTAGTATCTCTTAACCTTCAAGATATCTACTCTGTACCTATTATGACTTTATTAAAAAAAACTTCTATTTTCAGTTGGATGGATTTATTGCTCGAAACTGGGCCAGTCAAAAATCAGCTTTGGGAAGTGCTCTTGATCCACTTGCTGATAAAATACTTATCAGTGTCTTATATGTTAGCTTGACCTATGCAGATCTTATTCCAGGTAAGAACGCCGTCATGCGTGCTTTTAAGTAGCATAGGGAAGAATGACATTAGTCAGCTTAGGATTTCTCTTGTTTGAGACACAAATAATTTTTGTTCCAAAAATATATTTTTCAACTTTAAACTGTTTCCCTAATTTTAAACTATTGAACTATTTTGCTTATCAAGCTATTTGTTTTACTTTAGAGTTTGTGTCCTTGTTATACTAGTAGAAGCTGTTGTTTTTTTAGTAAGATTATTTAAAGTTAAAATTAAACAAATATTATTTCACAGTGCCACTTCATTTTAGTCTAGACTCTTTTGAAACTGTATTATATATTCTTAGTTCCTTTAAAGCAATTTAAAGTTTTCCTAAGTGCGTTATTTTTTTAAGTACAATTTAATCATAACAAATGAGAGCTTTGAAATCCTGAAGATGTCTATAAAATTTCACATTGTTAGATGCTATTATGCAATTTCAAATCATACATGTAGTCTATATTATCTGAATACTCTTTCTGACAAAATTTTATGATCTCTTGCTTTGTATTTTGCATATACTTTTCTGCTTGTTCATTTTCTACTTAGCTGTATTTCTCACTTTTTCTCCCTCAGTTTAGGTTAAACTTTTTGTTTCCTAGAGTTAGAAATAGAGTCTGGGAAGAAAGAAGCTGTCACTGGTCTTTCAGTAGCATGTTATTGACATTTGATGGGAAGAAGTGTAGTGGTGTTTCAGTCTGGTATAGTGTCCTCAATCTGGAGATTCTTTTTCTCCTCTACCTTTAGACTTTTAAATTCCCGTACCAAATTAAAAAATGAATTGGATTAATGTTTATATTTATGTGTTTGAAAGTCAGAATTGTGATATGTATTTATGGTTGAGTTGTTGAGGGGCAAGGGTATTCTCATTCTAATTAATGTAATTTGTAGGAAAAAAGAACCTACAGAGCATTCTGTTGACATTATTTAAAAATCAAATGATTGTGTGTGTGTGTGAGTGTGCATAGTTTCATGCCTCCAATTTTTCAGGGTTACTTTGTATGATGTTGGATTTTATAAGTGTTGACCAGGTATTTCCCCATTGAACATAGAAATTGTTTCCAGGTTTTGGTGTTAGGGATTATGTTGCTGTGAACTTTACCTAAATAATTGGTATAGGTTGCTTTCTGAGCCCATACTTACTTTCATTATCATTCTGGGAATTTCCATTTTCCCTCTCACGTGTTGGGTCTGTTTTCCAGGCTGCCACAGCTTCCTTGTGAAGGTCTTCCTTTTGGTGGAGAGCAGGCTCCAGTTGTTTCCTGTGTAAGGACACAGCATAACAGCCAAAATTTTAGAGGTTTACAATGTCTTTATTTTGCAGACATCTAAAATGTCTTTCTTCTGCCCTCCATACTTAACTGACGTTTGAACTGGGCGTAATTTTCAGTTGCAGGTTATTTCCACTCAGAATTTTGAACACTGTTCTCCAGACTTCCAGGTTCTGTCTTGCTGTTGAGAAGTCTCATGCCATTCTCATACCTTTGCCTTTGTATGTGATTATGTTTTGTATTGAAAAGCTTTTAAGATTTTTTTTTAGGTTATTCCTAGTTGATGTTTTAAAAAAATTCTCTCTCTTAAAAATTAATTTTCTAAAAGCTTCTATGGATACCCAATTATCCCAGTACTTTTTATTGGAAGATCTGAACTTTCCAGACTCACTGCAGTGTCCATATATACATGTGTCTATTTCTGAGTTATCTGATTTTTCCCCATTGATGTGTCTATCTTTGCACCAGGACTGTTCTTTTTTTTTTTTTTTTTTTTTTTGAGGAAGATCAGCCCTGAGCTAACATCTGCTGCCAATCTTCCTCTTTTTGCTGAAGAAGACTGGCACTGAGCTAACATCCGTGCTCATCTTCCTCTACTTTATACGTAGGATGCCTACCACAGCATGGCTTGCCAAGCGGTGCCATGTCTGCACCTGGGATCCAAACCAGCAAACCCCAACCCACTGAAGTGGAATGTTCGAACTTAACCGCTGTGCCACTGGGCGGCCCCAGGACCATTCTTAATTATTATAGCTTTGCCAAAAGTCTTGGTATCTGGTAGAGCAAGTCCTTCCACCTTTGATATTCTTACACTTTTCCATTTATGTGTAAATTTTAGAATCAGCTTTTCAAGTTACCCAGAAAACCTGTTAGGATTTTAATTGGGATTGCATTCAGTTTATAGATTTATTTGAAAGAATTGATATCTTTACAATATTGAGTCTTCCACTTGACAAATATGATATATCTACTCTATTTAGGTCTTTCTAAAATGTCAGAATGTTAGTTTTTTCCAGAGGTAATAAATGACTTTTTATCAGATTTATTACCAGGTACTTGGTAGTTCTTGGTGCTTTTATAAATGGTAACTTTTTTGCATCATTTTGTAGTAAGTGTTGATAGGAGGAAAGTCAATTCTATTTCTAATGTTGATTTTTGTGTCTAGCAAACTTGGTAAAGTCTTATTCTAATAATATAAATGTAAATTCTCTGGCATTTTCTACGTCCTCAATTATGTATTATCTGTAATTAATGGCAGCGTATTTCTTCTTTTCGAGTCCTTTTACCTTTTCTTTTGCTTGTCTTACTTTGTCACAGTACAGTATTGAATAGAAGTGGTGCCTGTTGTTTTATTCCCGATCTCAAATGGAAAGCTTTCTTTCAACATTTCACATTAATTACGATATTTCCTGTACTGTTATGTAGATACCCTTTTTTCACTTTATGGAAGTTCACTTCTTTTAGGAGTTTGCTAACAGTTTTTATTACAATTGGATATTGAATTTTATCAGATTCTTTTTCTTCATATGTTATGATAGTCATATTTTTTCCCTTTAAGCTATTAATGTGTGCATTACATTATTGATTTTCTAATGTTAAACAAACCTGAAATTCCTGATATAAATTGAGCTTGTTCATGATATGAAGGTATTGCTGGATTTGGTTTGCTAATGTTTTGTTGAAGATTTCATATCTACATTCACAAGATTGGCCTGGAATTTTTTTCTCTAAATATCCTTGTTAGGTTTTAGTACCAAGTTTATGCTAATCTCATAAAAGGAGTTAGGGAGTCTACTCCCCCCGCCCCCATTTTTGGGAGACGTTTTTTTTTCCCTTGAATTGTCTTGCCAGAGGCTTGTCAGTTTTATGAATCTTTTCAAAGAGCAACTTTGGCCTTTGTCAAACTTCTCCAACTTTCTTTGGGTTTTCTTTGTTCTTTTTCTAAATTCTTTAGATCAGTTTTGTCTAGTAGAAATATAATGGGAGTCATAGATGAAATTTAAAATTTTCTAATAGCTATATTAAAGAAACAGGTAAGAATAACTTTAATAACATTTTATTTAACCCATTAGATCGAAAATGTTATCATTTCAATATGTAATCAATAAAAAATTATTGAGATTTTTTTCATACTGTGCTTTCAAAAGCCAGTGTGTAGTTTGCACTTAGTCAGCACCTCTCAATTCAGACCAGCCACATTTCAAGTGCTTTTTCTTCTCATGGCGCTAGTGGCTGTTGTATTGAACAGCACAACTATAGATGGATCCTATTTAACTCATTTCTTTTCAGTTTTTTGAAAGTTGTGTTTAAGGCTATACATTTTCCTTGAAGTATCCCTTTCACTGCATCTCATATGTTGATATTAGTATTTTTGTCATTATTGAGTTCAAAATATCCTAGTTCCATTATGATTTTTTTCTTTGACCTAGGAGGATAACAAAAACGTATTTCTTAATTTGTGGGGATTTCTAGGTATCGTTTTGTTACTGCTTTCAAGTGTTACTACTTTGTATTCAAAGAACATCCTCTGATTTTTAGCCCTTCAGCCCAGTATACAGTCAAATTTTATTAACATTTTATGCATGCTTCAAATGATTGTGTGTTCTGTAGTCATTGGGTGTGATATTCCCTACGTATCCATTTGGTTAGTTTTTAATCCTGATCTTTAAATCTATTTCTTTACTGACTTCTTTTTCCATTTGGTCTGCTTGTTCTATGTTATGGAGAGAGCGTGTTAACATTTCCCTCTCTGTCTAGGATTCCGTTACTGTTCTTTGTAGTTCTGATTTGTGCTTATGTCTTTTGAAGTCATGCTATGAAGTGTATATAAATCAGAATTATGTCTTTTTGGTGAATTGAATGTTTTATTATGAAGTGATCTCTATATCTCTAGTAATAATTTTTAAAGTCTCTTTTGTTGACTGTTACACTAGCTACATTAGCATACTTTTGGTGAGTGTTCACATGACAGAGAAATCTTTTACTTTCAACTTGTCCAAATCTTTATCTCTTGTAAATAACATATAGATGGATAGATTTTCTTTATTTTATGTAGGCTAAAAATATTTTATATTTCAATTGAAACATTTAATCCATTAGCATTTACTGTGATTACTAATATTTGTGTAGCAGTCTTCCATTTTATTTTATATGTTTTATTTGGCCCATATGTTCTATCCTACTTTTGTGTGTGTTTTTTATCATTATATTTGTTTTTCCTGTACCAGTTTGAAAGTTTTGTCCTCTGTTTCCATTTAGTTATTCTCAAAATTATAACATTCATCTTTATCTTATCAAAGTTTAATGTTAACAACTCTGTACTCATTCTGGGCACTGGAAGGCCCTTAGAATACTTTAACTCCATTAATACCTTTCTCAATTTAGGTTATTGTGATACTTTAATTTTGTGTATTTCTTAAACCTGCATGATATTATTGTTTAGAAAGTCAGTGTTCATTTAAATTTATCTTCATATTTACTTTTTTCTGGTTTATATTGTTTGATATATTTCAGACCTTCCATCTGGAATCATTTTCATTTTATCTAAAGTATATCTTCAGAAATTCTTTTAATCAGGTATACTGTGGCACATTCTTGTCTTTGTTTTTCTGAATATATTTTTATTTTGCCTTTTTTTTAAGTGAAAACATTTAAGTTCCACTCTTAGCAAATTTCAATTATGCAATACAGTGTTAGCAACTATATAGTCACTATGCTTTACATTAGATCCTCAGACCTTATTCATCTTAAAATTGAATGTTTTTACTCTTTTACCATCATCTCCCTATTTCCCCTACCCTCCAGCCTCAAGCAAACACTGTTTTCTTGTGGCTTTTTTGTGAGAAAGATTGGCCCTGAGCTAACATCTGTGGCCACTCTTCCTCTATTTTTTATGTGGGACGCCACCACAGTGTGGCTTGACGAGTGGTGCTAGGTCCATGCCTGGAATCCAAACCCACAAACCCTGGGCTGCCAAAGCGGAGTGCACGAACTTAACCACTGTACCACTGGGCCAGTCCCTAGCAAACACTTTTTTACTCTAGTTCTGTGAGTTTGACTTGTGTTTTAGATTTCACATACAAGTGATACCATGTAGTATTTGTTTTTTTCTGTCTTCTTTTGCCTTTATTCTTGAAGGATATTTCTGTTGAGTATAGAATTCTGGGTTGGTAGTTATTTTCTTTCAGCACAGTTACAGTATCATTTAATTGTTCATTTCCATTGTTGGTAATAAGAAATCAACTGTTAATCTATTTCTTTTTTGAAGGTAATCTTTTTACTTTTGCTGCTTTTAATATTTCTTCTGTCTTTGGTTTTCCGCAGCTTCACAATAATATTTCTTGGTATGACCTTCTTTTTTATTCATCCCACTTGGGATTTGTTTGGCTTTAATCTGTGGATTGATTTCTTTAATCAGTTCTGATTAAAATTCTGAGTTACAATCGTCAGATGTTGCTGTTGCCTATTTTTCTCCTCCTTTTAGGCCTGCAGCATACCTATGTTAGACTTTCTCACTGTATCCTTTGAGTACCTCAGCCTTTCTTCTGTATGTTACCTCATCTTTTCTTTCTGGGCTCCATTCTGGGTGATTACTAATGAGTTACTGTTTCATTTCAATAATTCTCTCTACAGCTGTGCCAAATTCTTATAATTCTTAACTTCTATTGTATTTTTCAGTTACAGCATTTCTATTTTATTCTTCAAACTTACTAAATCATCTTTTATAGTTTTCAATTTCCCACTGAAATTTTCAATCTTAGTTTTTATATCCCTTTGAACATAGTGAGCTTAGTTGTTTAATAGACTGATTATTCCAAAATCTTATGTGTTGTAAGGGTCTCTTTCATTTGTCTGTTGTTTCTATTCGTTCTTATTCATGGTATCCTGTGTCATGGGTTATTTTTGACTGTTTAGACACTGCATTAATATTTGAAAAATAATTTGGAGGAATATTTTGATGCCTAGGAGGATGGCTTCACTCTCCAGAGAAAATTTTTTGTTCAGTTCTACCAGGTGTCTAAGAATGCTTACAGTCTGGGACCACCTGCACTGCCAGATGGTGGGACTTTCTTGTAAGGCCTGGTTTTCTTTGGGCCATCTCCTCTCCCAACCCTATGGTTCAGATCCCAGTTCAAAGCTAGGAGGTGCTTAGGGCTCTGGGCTTTGACTACTATCCCTTCAACCCCATGAGGCTGCCAAAAACCCCATTCAGCTTTGTGGCTACTTTTTAGGATCAGGGATAGTGGCATTGAGTGTCTATGCTTGTTTTTCTGAGTTATCACTCTTTAATAGGTATTAGCCTGACAGTTTCTTAAAACCTTGTAAGCTTTTTGATTTCAAGATTTTTTTTAATGTTTCTCTTTAGTTATTTTAGTGGGAAGGTTGTTCAGAATTACTAGTCAGATATTAATGGAAGCTGAACCCCAGGATCTTTTCATTATCCTTGTAGTTCTGAAATTTTACAATGGTATATGTTCTAGATCCTTCTAGAATTTGTAGTGAGGCTTTCTTTCATTGTGCTGTGTACTAAGTAGGCCCCTTCCGTTTGAAAATTCATGCTTCAATTCTGAAAATTGTATTATGTCTTTGATAATTTTCTACCCTCTGTTTTCTTCATTCTCTTCTTTCTAAAATTCTTTAATTCTAATCTAGTTCTAAATTCTAAAATTCTGATCAGAATTGAGCTTCATGGATTGATTCTCTTCTTTTCTCTCTTATTTCATTTTGTTAACTCTGTCTTTTTGTTCTCTTCCTGGGAGATTTCCCCAACTTTGTCATTTACCCATTCCACTGACATTTTAATTGCTATCATTTTTAATTTCCAAGAGCTCTTGTACTGGTGTTCTTTTTAGAAAATGTGCCTTTTTCTTATTTCATAGGTAAGTATCATCATTCAGGATATCTTCTATCTGTGTATATATATTTTTTAAAGGGTTTTTTTTTTTTTTACCTCTCTGTTACATCTTTTTCTTTTGAATTCCATTTTTTCCTATGTATTTTGCTGTCTCCTTCATGATGGAGACCTTACTAAAATCTCTGGTGATCCTTGGCTGCTCACTTCCATTTTAGTGAGGCATAAAATGTTAATTGGGTGCTCTCTGGGCGTTGGTGGAATTTGTTGGGGTTTTGTGCTTCCCTCTAGGGCGAACAGGCAGGGACTAGGCGTGGCCCTGAATTCTCAGTACCTTTAGGCTTATTCTGTAGATAAGGGCTCTCCATGTGTTCCTTACGGATTGCAGAGGCCTTGCCACCTGTGTTTTGGGAGCTAAACTGTGGGAGAAGGCTGGGGGTTCTCGTGTTTAGTATGTCGACCTTCACTTGACCCCATTCAACCCCGGTGAGCCCTAGCTTTAGAGGTTTACATGTAGAACAAGGGTTGGCAAACTTTTCTATAAAGGGCCAGATAGTAAATATTTCAGACTTTGTGGGCCACATGGTCTTTGTTGCAGTTACTCAACTCTGCTATTGTAGTGTGAAAACAGCCATAGAAAAAACGTAAGTGAAAGTGGTTATGTTCCAATAAAACTTTGCTTTTGGGCACTAGAAATTGAATTTTATATAATTTTCATGTATCATGAAATAGTACTCTTTTGATTTCTTTTTTCCCCCCCAACCATTTAAAAACGTGAAAATAACTCTTAGCTGCAGGGAGCCACAGCATTGGTGTAGAGACCCAGCAGAATGGTGTTAGGGAGGGCTCTGGGGACACAGATCTAACTGCTGTTTCTGTGGACTTCCTGGATTTCTCTGGTGCGAGTTGGCCTGCTGCTTTTGAGCATCCCTTTCTGAAGGACTTGGGTATCGGCTTTCCCCACTGTTGAGGTAGTTATTACTAATAAACTTAGTTAAAACTTTAAAATTTGTCTCCTTTACCCATAGTCTTTTGTCTTTGTGTCTTTTCATTCCTTTACTGTCATTTTAGAAGGGTTTGGGAGAGAGATGTATATACGCAGTCTTGCATCATCTTGTTTTTATACTGCATTTTTTTAAAAGTTCCATCCACCTTGATTTGAATAGCCTGGTTTCTTCAAGAGTAGAAATTTGCTTTCTTCCTCAGCTGGAATAATAAATAATTCTGCTTTTCTTCTTGCTCTTCCTATGGGAGGGAAGAGAAGGGTGAAAACAAATTCTTTGATTTGTTAACAACAGTGGATGTGAATCTAAGTTAATTTCTACTTGCTTAGGTGCATTTGTTCTGCCACATTTACCAAATAATGATTCCTTTCCATATCATTGTGTTATTGGTTTAGTATATAGCAAATACTTACTGTTGGTTTAAATCAAGTTCTAGAATAATTATTCTGTTAAATTTATTTTCAATGCAATATAGATAATGACCACTTTTAATAAGTAAAAGTGACTTGATTTTATTATTTCCCTTTAACACTAATAAAGTTTGCCTATGATGTACCTCCTTCTTGTAGACATTAACTATATTTCAGACAGAGTTAGCAAGTAGGGAGGAATACTTTGGAGCAATCCCTGACACTTTTATACCCTCTGGCCCCCACTAACACACTATCATACTCTGATAGGCAAAATGAAAGCTGCTTTAGCCCTGGAAGAAAGGGAAGGGAAGGCCGAGAGAGAAAGCAGGAGCAGTTAGAAGATTCGAAAGCCAGGGAACTGGATAAAATTGCCCAAGAACCAAAGTAAGAGCCTGTATTTATTGCTGTCAGTTGGCAGAGGCCTTAGTGGCACATGGTGCAGCAGGGTCCCAGCCTGGTTGTGCATGTGAATCCCTGAGGGAGCTTTCATCTGTGCTTTTATCACAAGACTGGTACAGATGGTAAACTGAGTCCAGAGTTGCTGATTGCTAGTCACACTGCTGGGTTGGAGCCTAATGCACTGCCCCAAGCATAGGTTGTGAATTCCATAGACCTAGGTTCCATTCCTGGCTGTACAGTCATGTGCCACATAATGATGTTTTGGTCAGTGACAGACCGCATGTACAACAGTGGTCCCATAAGATTAGTAGCATATAGCCTAGATGTGTAGTAGTCTATACCATCTAGGTTTGTCTAAGTACACTCTGTGATGTTCACATGACGGTGAAGTTACCTAACGACGCATTTCTCGGGATGTATCCCCGTTGTTAAGTGATGCATGACCGTACTACTTACTAACTGGTGACCTTGGCCTGGTTATATAATCTGCCTGAGGCTTGTTTTCCATATTTGTAAAATGGGGATAGTGATAGTCCATATTTCATGGAGCTGGTATGTAGATTAAATGACATAATATGTATGAAATGCTTAAAACAATGCCAGATGCTCGGTAATTTTGGTACTTAATTGAACTAGAACTCATGTCTTTGCTATGTATTGAATTGCCTCATCTCTTCTTCTGCAGAAAGTTCTTGTTTAGGATTAAATTGTATTCTTTTTCCCTTTGGTGATGAAATACAATAGCAGATGTTTATTTTTATCTAAAGTCGTGTTTAAGAGTTTTACTATATGTAATTTGCATGT
This sequence comes from Equus przewalskii, assembly GCF_037783145.1. Lineage (NCBI taxonomy): Eukaryota > Metazoa > Chordata > Mammalia > Perissodactyla > Equidae > Equus > Equus przewalskii. Next base: position 17,241,326 of record NC_091851.1, on the reverse strand, counting down.
TTGCTTCATTTTAAAATCTGATTCTTATTAGATTTTGACAGCTAATGATTATTATAGAAAAGCTTGTTTTCCAGGCCCAAAAATCCTCCTGAAAATCATGGCTGACTTGTTTTGTACTTGGCTCATGTGGCTATGCCTTCTGCGTGCTCCAAACACCATGACTTTCTTGGATAAGAATTTTCTCTTTGGAATAGTCTTGTCATCAAAATCTAGGCCAAGGATCAACACTTAGATCACAGCCTTGACCAGCAAAGATTTAAATTTTAAATATGTAATTAATTAGTGAAGTTGTTCTTAAGTTGCAGAACCAATAGCATGTCAAAATTGCAGAGGACCATAAGTGTAACCTCAAAAGTAATTCATAAAAGAGCTGTTTGAAAGTATTACGGAAAGGATGTACATGATCCTTTTATTTTAGTAGTTTAAACCAATGTGAACTGTGTGTTCAGGAGTTTTTTCTTTTTTAAAAAAGTTGGGTTTTTTTTTCTTACGAAAAATATATATTCATGGTTAAAACTTCCTACAGTACAGAAAGATGTTTAGTGAAATAAGACCTCTGCACTCCTATACTCATTCCACAAGAGAGTAGGGGTTCCTTGGGTATCCATCTGAAATATCCTTCTGCTAGCTCTGAGGCCGTGCTGTAGAATCTTAGGAGTAATGAGAAAACTATCAAAAAGTTTAATTCATGTTTAATTAGAATTCCTTGAATAAATGGGGCATGAGAAAAAATAGCAATTGCCTGGGTAAGAACTGGCCAGACTAGAGTGAAAATATTTTGTTTCTCCACAAGCGCTACATAGAGCAAATTTTACTGTTCATAAAATAGTCTAGAATCCAGAAACAACCAATCAAAGCTCCTGAGACACCAGACTGATGTCAGGACTTTGAGTCCCAGCATCCTTTCCAAGCTCTTTATCATCTCATTCCATGTCGTTATAGTGAGCATGGTGATCCTTTTTCCAAAGACACAAAGCTGAGAAGTACCAAAGGAGATAGTGGGAGCTAAGTAGAGCTGACACTGATGACTGCAGCTTAAAAACATACCCAATGAAAAGAAATAAGAAAAAGAGGCAAGAGGATCAACATTCGGAAACGCACACATAGACTTTAAAAGCCATAGTCTGTCCTTTGCTTTGTTTTGAGGGCAGGTTAAAGAAGAATATAAAAATCAGTGGTTCACTATAAGGACCCTAAACCATTAAGTGTTTATTATAAAATTTTTACTTGTGTGAAACACCAGTTTATGGTAAGGCTGACTGAAGCTTCATTGTATGCATAATGTCTTAGTAATTTTCGAAATCCCAATCAAAATTATTTTATATTTGATTTTCAGTTCCACTTACTTATATGATAATTTCAAGAGATGTAATGTTGATTGCTGCTGTTTTTTATGTCAGATATCGAACTCTTCCAACACCGGTGAGTTTGTTTCAAAAAAATATATTTTTACTATTACTTATAACTTAAGGCAAAAAAAAAAATCACCCTATCGTATACCGAGTTTCACTTTATGGGAATAATTTATGGCATTTTTTTTTTGATCCATTAACCAAGAGTGGAAAAAAAACACAGCAGACATAACTATCATCTTGCTGTTTGAAGTACCCATGGAGGTAGTTGTTCAGTGAACATATGAATATCAGAAATCAGTTTTAAAAAGCCATGTTTTTGTTTTAAGTCAAAATCTTTTCCGTTGATACCACATAAAATTTAGACAGCTCACCCCGTCCCTAGCAGCACTTAGGAGTGTTGTGCGTAACCTGGCCCCCTTTCCTCTCTAACTTGGTCTCTGCTGTGGCTTACATAGAATTGGGTTTGTCTGCTTGTTTGTTTATTGGTTCTGCAAATATTTGAGCACATAAGCATAGCATATACCCATCTTTTGGTTCATAATCCAGTGAAAATAGGAGTATTTTATTCATTTTGTTTTTTAATCTATAAAAGAAAACAAGGGTGATTTATTGAGTTCATTTAGTAAAAAGGAGTTGTCATGCAGACTTTATGATAGTTATTGTGTTAGAATTTTATAGGAATGGAGAAATAAATCCATTTAAGTTTTTTTTTTTTAAAGATTTTATTTTTTTCCTTTTTCTCCCCAAAGCCCTCCAGTACATAGTTGTATATTCTTCGTTGTGGGTCCTTCTAGTTGTGGCATGTGGGACGCTGTCTCAGCGTGGTTTGATGAGCAGTGCCATGTCCGCGCTCAGGATTCAAACCAACGAAACACCGGGCCGCCTGCAGCGGAGCACGTGAACTTAACCACTCGGCCACGGGGCCAGCCCCCCATTTAAGTTTTAAAGCTCTATTTTCAGTAGCCTGTGTATGATGTATAAAGAATATAGATACGCTCATTCAGGATAATGAAAGAGGATGCAGATAAAGGGTTCATCTAGCACAGAGCCAGGCGTGTGGTAAACACTCCATAACTGTTACATCGAATAACAAAATGTTTATTTTGAACTTGAAGGATAAATTGAATAAACTTTATCTTTTTTGTCCTCTGCCAGCGAACACTTTCTAAGTATTTCAATCCTTGCTATGCCACTGCTAGGTTAAAACCAACCTTCATCAGCAAGGTAAGAGACACACAACATCCTTTTAAGTTAGTCCCTTGTGAATATTTATTATAGTGAATGTAAACCTCAGTCTGGAGCAGCTGAAAATGAGACGAATTTAAATGCATTGACTACAGAGGTAGAGAGTGGGGTCCTTAAGTCTCTGAATGAGGTATATAAGGGCCACCATTTAGGGAAGGTAGAGGGAATGGAAATGTAATTGCATCTTGATTGAGACACAAAGAGATTATGAACATCCTTTCTGGGTTCACTACTCCTTTCCCTGTGGTTGGAAACACCATGTAATAAGGTCCTTTTGTTTTTAAGATCGATTGTTACATGGAAGGGGATAGGAGACAATTTTATTCACTGATAAACAACTGCTACTGTGTCATCCATCCTATTTTCCTGAGCCCTCTTCACACAGAAGATGTATGCCAATCTTTGCACACCCAGAGGACACTATTAATGCCTCTCAAGGCACGTTTGTTTTTTTAGTGGCCTTGATAGGTTTGCTCCAATCATTGTTTTGCCCCATCCCTTGTGACAGAGGTTTAAGAGGTTAGCGATACCAGTCATCTTTAGGGCAGAGGCTGATTACTTTCATACCAGAGACTTCCTGGGGTTCACTTTTACCTACATAGATGGTTTTTTTAATTCAAGTGACTTATATTTGTATCAAGTACAGTGATTTGAGTGTAGCACTACATAGAAAGTGGCTTAAAGAGGTGCAGGCACAAATGCCTCAAATCCTTGGTCTTGCAAGAAGTTCTCCAGACCATTTTTATTATGTTTTTAAAACGAGGCAGAATCCTTGTAATTTGGTTGCAGAATGGATGATGGAACATAGGTGTTTCTCTAGGCACAGCACCCACTGATTGCTCCTTCACCCAGTCTCCCCCAGAACACTCCTCACGATGAGTAGAGGGGTCTCCGGTGTCTTTCTGGTTCTGTTTTCTTCCTTTTCTCCTCCATGCTATCTTTTAGGGTAGGGAAACCTACTCATTTCCTCCAGAGAGCCTCTCTCAGGGAGATGAGTGCATTTCAGTTTTCTAACCTTACAGGTTGGACAGGTAGGCAGGTAAAGGGAACACTGAATGAAGTCTTGGGAAATCTGAGCTTTGGGTTTGGATCTGTAACCCGCTGTGACAGCAGGCAAGTCGCTTAACTCATTGCCTTTTCATCTGTGAAGACGTGGCTTAATTATTTCCATATTCACAGGGCTATTTTAATGGGCAACTGAAAAAAGGCACAGAACTTTGCAATATTATTGAATTTCTCTGGAAATTCAAGATAGTGGTATTTTCTTACAGTTGCCCTTCCCCTCACCATAAAAGGCAGCTGTGCAGACAGATGGGCCAGTTAGTGAAGTTCTGTCTTTTTTGTGTCTGTCTGCTGCTTTGGCAAGGATATTACAACATGAAGCATGCTGAGGGTATGTTGTGTTACACTGTGGGTTATGCCTTTGTCTCATAATCTTGAAACAGGATCTGGTTGGCACTGTTCATTTATGGCTTTTTTTTTTTTAGGTAAACACAGCAGTCCAGTTAATCTTGGTGGCAGCTTCTTTGGCAGCTCCGGTTTTTAATTATGCTGACAGCATTTATCTTCAGATACTGTGGTAAGCTAAATTTAGAATCACTTTCTGAGAATGTCAACAGAATGGCTTATTGTGACAATTCTAGAATTACTTTGTTCTTTCGTGTTTATTGAGCACTGGCGGTGTAAAGCTGAGGGCTATATTTTATGGTTGATACCATTCTTAAGAAGCTTACTATCAAGTATGGAATGTGGAAGTTATATTACAGGAGCTTTCCTGCAAGTTAAAAGAGCTGAGAGGTACAGATAATGCGTTGGGGTTTCAGAGGAGGGAAAGATAGTTCCAGGTAGGAAGAAGAGGGAAGGCTTCAGGGAGGAAGTGGCATTTGAGCCATGAGGTCTAGGTGGATTTTATACAGGGAGAGATTGACGGGAGACCGTTCAGCTGAAGGACAGACCCTGAGCGAAGTCAGAGGGGTGAGAGTGGATAAGGAAAGCTGCATCCGGCCTAGAGAAAGGGGCATAGTGGGAGAGAAACTTGGAGAAAGGAGTTTGAATTTTATCTTATTATGCTTACTTATAGCCTTGAAAATGTGTCCAGTTCAAACTTTGAGTCCAAATGTGCCACACTGATTTTGAAGCACTGTATTGTGTAGTACACTTTTCACTCTATAATTAAAACCTTCTTGTTTGATGTAGTCTGAGCTAGAAAATGGTTGATTAACCAAAGTCAGTTAAGCTAAAGAAGCTTTAAAAATGATACACATGCTAAACATTTCATTTTCTAAATTATATAAACATAGGACCAAGGATTTTTCTTTTTTTTAAAAGACTTTTTTTTAAAATATTTTATTTTTCCTTTTTCTTCCCAAAGCTCCCCAGTACATAATTGTGTAGTTTTAGTTATGGGTCCTTCTAGTTGTGGCACATGAGACGCCGCCTCAGCATGACCTGATGAGCGGTTCCATGTCTATGCCCAGGATTCGAACTGCCAAAACCCTGGGCCGCCAAAGCAGAGCACGTGAACTTAACCACTCGGCCACAGGGCTGGTCCCCAATGATTTTTCTTTGAGTATAGTACCATCAGTGGGAGTTTTTTCTTTCTTAGATAAACTACATCCTGTCCGTAATACAACCTCTCTGATTTTCATTTTATGCTTCTTTAAAGTGATATAAGAATTTAAGAGATTTACAAAGCAATCTGAGTACAGAAACTTTATAGATTTTTACCCTTTTCTCTAGTATTTAACAATCATTTTGCCTACTTACTTTGGCACTATTTTTTAGCAACTCACTTGTTGTCAAGTCTTTCCAAAGTATCCAGCTTAGTTCTCAGAAATAGCAACTCTTTCTACACGTGTGTTTCATTGGTTTATATGTGGATTTAGAATATGAAACGGGCATACACAGGTTTGGGATCACAAAAACAGAGTCTTGGTGATCCTACACCTCACCTGGTGGAAGCAGATGGGCATGGGTGCCTAAAAAGATACCTGTTTGCTGCGAGCATTCGGCAAGCCATGAGCATCACTTGTGTAATTTGAAAGAGTTAATTCTGGTTAATCTGGCAGTTCACTTAAGGAAAAATCAGTAAAGCAAGCTGAAATTTATTTAAAATGACTCAGATATTAGAATTCTCAAAATCTGCAGGAAATCTTCTAATCCTTTAAGCAGCATGGAGCAGTGGAGAGAGCACGTGGGCTCTAGAGTTCAAACCGGGCCAGGCTCCAACACAGTTCTGTGCCCTGAGCCAGTCCTCTGGGGCTCTGGTTCCTCCTCTGCAAGATGAGGTTGTTGTGAAAATACAGGGAGAACATTAGACACCTAGAGTGATGTCTGGGTACAAATGACAGTTGCTGCTATTATTATTTTTTCAGGCTCATTAACTAGATTAATTTTGTTTGACATTACTAATTTAGATGGTCTTAAAGAAAAGCAGTGTCTTTAGATTCTTCTGGTTAAAATTTACACCTCATAGCCTTTTTTACTTTTTAAATAACTCTCCTGTTTTTTAGACTAAATTTTCTTTCTTTGCTTCCATAAAAGGTGTTTTACAGCTTTTACCACAGCTGCATCAGCTTACAGTTATTATCATTATGGTCGGAAAACTGTTCAGGTGATAAAAGGCAAATGAAAGTCATCCATCATTGTTAGCAAGGAAGCAATACACGTCATCGGCAGCAGGGCCAGTGGAAATCTACAGGAGTTTCCCCATTTTCGTGTTCAGCTTGAAAAAGGACTTGTCAGAACAAACCATGTCATCTAAATTTAAGTAATATGCATTGAAAATAAGCTTGATCATGGGCAAATGCAGACTTTCCAATGTATTTTTAAATACAAATAAAACTATAATTTAGAATTTTTTTATCTTAGGTTTCTTAATTTATAAGGTACCAATTATTCCAAGTATTGTCTGTCATTTTTTAATGTTTTTTAAAAAAATAGTCCAGCGCACGGAAACTGAAGAGTTGCTACTCTTTGATAGAAATTAGATTGCTCACAAAGCACTAGGGAATTTCCTGAGTTTAAATATTTATCCTATACAACTTGGCTTCACAATTTTGTTTGATTTTAGATCTGCATACACATTAAGCGTTCATGTGGTTAATATTTGATCATTTAGGGTAATGACAATAAAGATGGCTTAGTTGTGGATGAAGTAAAAACTTGTAAAGAGATTTAAAATACAGTAAGTTTTAGAAATAATAAATAAGATCAAAATGGAAGGTACTGAAGTTCGTGTTCAGTAGGCTTCCAACCTCTCAGCTGCCTAACAGTTTACGGATCAGGATAACAAGTAGCAAAGGTAGGTGGAACATGAAAACGTGTCCGTTAGCCAATGCCATCCAAGAGACAGTGAGTCATCTCATGCCTTCCCACTGTATTTCTAACATAGCAATGTTTGTATGATGTTGGATGTTATGTAAATAATATGGAACTGTATATTTTTCAAAGGTTTTTTTAAACTTTGGGACATCTTCTTTTGTTAAGGTGTTAAAGGAATAAAAGAGCTGGAAAAAAAAAACGTACCTTCAACTTGGGTTGTCTGTATAGCATACCGTGGCCTTCTGCTGTTGTGTAAATTTTCTGATTCATAAAGTCCATTCAGATACATCACTTGCACTTACATTGTAAAAATAATTGGTTTGGGACCATCTGACCTTAAAAGCCCTTATTCTCACTAAATCATCATGTTTAGGAGAGTGGAGGATGCAGGGAGAGGGAAGAGGAAGACAAGGGCCTGTGCTGGTTGCTTCCTCTTAACAGTGAAGGTCTGGTGCCGCCCACTGTCCTAGGTTTCATCTAAGTATAATATGGAATCACGCAGTGAGATAATCCAAACATAGCCTGTTGAGCTGTGTTAAATTAAAATGGGAAGTTATAAGCAAAATTTATGCCTCTTGGCAGTGGCATCTTTGGGTCAGTGTGCCCCTTTGTTGCCTGCTAGTCCTGGCTCCCTTGTTTCCAGACTAGCTTGAGCTGCCCTTGGCTTAGAACGTACTGAAGGCTGCAGCCGGGGACACTGCCACTGAATTGGATGGAGCGTGGTATGAGCAAAGAGGAGGGTGGCGTAGGGTAGCCATTCTCCCTTCTAGAACCTCTTGTATGATCTCAGCCTGGGAGGTGGTGAGGCTGGAGGTGGAAGTCCCACTAGACCACTCAAAAGGACCACTCAAAGGCATATTGAACATGTCTCAGCAGTAAAGTATGAGCACACAAAAATTATGTTTAAGAAAGGGAGAACTTGAAATAGTTATGGGAAAAAATAGAATTTTGCATTTCCTTGTGCTTATTTGTGGTTCAGTGTTGATGCTGTTTGGAGTGACATGAGTTGGACACATAATCTCTTTAGTGTTAAGATCTTTTTTTGAGGAAGATTAGCCCTGAGCTAACACCTGCCGCCAATCCTCCTCTTTTTTTTGCTGAGGAAGGCTGGCCCTGAGCTAACATCTGTGCCCATCTTCCTCCACTTTATACATGGGATGCTTACCACAGCATGGCTTGCCAAGCAGTGCCATGTCCACACCCAGGATCCGAAGTGGCAAACCCTGGGCTGCCAAGAAGCGGAACATGCGAACTTAACCGCTGCGCCACCTGGCCGGCCCTCGTATTAAGATCTTAATCTGGCTCTGGTTAATATATTTTTTTCCACCTCAACTCTTAGAAAAGTGGTCCAAGTCTCCTCAGGGTTTTGGGCATTGTGCTGTTGTAAAACATGTAAATTCTGCTAGTTTACAAAACATTGGAATCGTATTAGGCATGTTTGAGTGGATATTCATGCATACCGACTCAAAGCATGACAAATACATTTTGGTGCCTCCACATAACAGACTCAATCTTGATAGCAGGCTAAAAAGAGCATGGGATATTTTAATTACATGTCTGAGGACTTTATGCTTTAATTAGTTAAATTTTTGGCATTTGCTTTGCAATTTTTAATCAGGAACTGGTAGCTTTTAAATCACTTAGTCCAATTCTCTTGGTTACATATGTGATGAAACTAGGGCTCTACCTTAGGCTTTTGAGAGGCTGTTTCAAAAGTTCAAACCCCTAGAGATATATAATACGGTTCTGTTATTCAGGTCAAACTTGGATATATGCTCAGTTTCTGCAGCAGGGTTTCTGTGCTGCAGCACATTTTGAAAACAAAAGATACATGGGAATCAAACTTGATTTTTTTTTCTTACAGTAGAAATAAATGCTGTCATGGGTTGAATTGTGTCTCAAAAAGATGGGTTCAAGTTCTAACCCCCAGTAGCTGTGAACGTGACCTTATTTGGAAATAGGGTCTTTGCAGATGTAATCAAGTTAGGATGAGGTCATACTGGATTTGATGGGCCTTAATCCAATGCCTAGTGTCCTTATAAGAAGAGGAAAATTTGACTTCTGGGTATATATCTGAAGGAAATGAAGTCACTCTCGAAGAAATATCTGCACTCCCATGTTCACTGCAGCATTATTTATAATAGCCAAGACATGGCAACAACCCAACTGTCGATGTATGAACGGATAAAGAAAATGTGAGATTTTATATGTGTAATGGAACTTTATTCAGCCATAAAAAAAGAAAATCCTGCTATTTGTGACAACATGGATGGACCTTGAGGGCATTACACTTAGTGAAATGAGTCAGACAGAAAAAGACAAATTCTGTATGATCTCTCTTATGTGGAATCTAAGAAAAACAAGTCATAAAAACAGAGTAGATTGGTTCCCGGGGGTGGGGGTGGGGGGTGATGGGTGAAGGTGGTCAAAAGTACAAACTTCCAGTTCTGATGATCCCCAGAAGCCAGCATGCTGAACTATAGTTAACAATACTGTGTGGGATACTTTAAAGTGGCTAAGAGAGTAGATCTTAAAAAGTTTTCACCACACACAAAAAGTAATCATGTGAGGTGATGGATGTGTTCACTAACCTTATGGTAATCATTTCGCAATATATACATGTATCAAATCATCTCATACAGCTTAAACTTGTACAATGTTACATGTTAATTATGTCTCAAATCTGGGGGAAAACAATTTTTAAAAATGGGAAATTTGGGCACAGAGACGCAAACAGAGAATGCCATGAGACAACAGAGGCATAGACTGGAGTGATGTATCTGCAAGTCAAGGAACCCCAAGGACTGCCAGCCTCCACCAGAAGCTCGGAGAGGGGCCTGGGAAACTCTCCCTCAGAGTCTCCAGAAGGAACCAACCCTGCTGACACTTGACTGGGGGTTTCTGGTCTGAACTGTAAGAGAATAAATTTCTGCTGTTGTAAGCCATCCAGTTTGTGGTAATTTGGTACAGTAGCCACAGGAAACTCACATAAAGGCTAATGTGGAAAATTGAAATCTAGAAATATGACTGCCATTATAATTTCATAAAATCACTTTTTCCCCTAAGTTTGTATAAACGTGAAAAAGGATGTGGTAAGACATCCCCCACACAGATACAGATCAGAAAGGCATTGTCTGATGCCATTGGGAGCAGAGGAATGCTGTGGCCTGTGACTAGAGTCTTGAGGTTCTCTTTTGCTCATTCTTTCTAAGAAAAAACTTCCTGAAGCTCATGGTTCCTTTGTCCACTTAGTGTTGGATGAAATGCAGTAAACACTGACTTTAAACAGGACAGCTTTTTCCTGTGTTTCACAAATGTTCAAAGACTGGTTTTAAGTATAAAGCTAGAAGCACATTTTATGCCATACCCTGAAATGCAACTAATAAACCCGGACGGCCTCAGGCAACATAACCAGCAGTTCTCCCTCAACCCCAGTTTGCAGACTGACACCACCAGAGTTGATTCCTTGAGTAACGCGTGCCTTGGCCAGACCTTGACCATGAGGGAACTTCCTCAGATGACTTGAGGCCGTCGCTTCCAATATGGCAAAAGATTTGTTTTATCCCTTCCTACTTCCACACACAATTCTATTCTGGCCGCTGAGGGGCACTGATTGCTGAAAACCCAAATAAAACAGCACACAAGAATGCCAGGTGGCAGTGGGAGTGGTCTGGTGTGGACCAACCATCAGTTTCTGGAAACAGACTGAAGTAGAAGGAAGGCAAGGCATTGTTCCTTGGGCTGAGAAACAGCGTGGCAAGTTTCGTGTGTGCCCAACGAGTGCTGGCTTCAAGGGAACTGGAGGCGTTGAGAGCTGACGGGGCCGTTGGGACCCTCTGTATCTTCCTCTCTGCACGGAGGCCGCCTGTTCTCAGCTCAAGTTCGATTGCAGGAAGGTTTGGAGCTTCAGCGGGTAGTCAAAGGCTGGGTTTTGGTAGGCCACCAGGTGCGTGTCGTAGCGCTGCCGGCGTGGCGTCCGGCCCCGCCTGCAGAGACATGCGGCCAGCAGCAGGGTGCTGAGGAGCAGCAGGCCACCAGCGGCGCACAGCCCCGCGAAGAGCAGCACGAAGCTGGGCTTGGTGGTGAAGGCGGCGCACGGCCCCCTCCAGCCCGAGGCCCGCGGGAGGCTCAGGCCCGCCCTGTTGGCCGCCAGGACGCACACGCGGTACGTGGTGCCCGGCGAGAGTCCGTACAGAGGGTGCTGCCGGGCCGTGACATAGATGTCCCCCACCACCGACTGGTTCCCCGACGAGCCCTCGGGAGAATAGTGGATCTGGTACCAGCGCACCACCGAGTTGGGAGCGCACCAGCGGACGAGAGCGGACGTGTCGGTGGTCTCCGACACCGCCTGCAGCCTGGGAGGGTCCGGGATGGTGTCTTCCCCGCTGAGCCCGGGGCACCGGCACCGCGAGCGCCTCTGCAGCTCTGCGCACGGGGTCTGCAGGTGCTTGCAGGGCTGGTAATCACAGGGGACATCCTGGGGAGGCGCTCTGACCTCCTCCTTCTCCCTCTCCTCCTCACTGGAGTCATCCAACAGCAAGACTGGAATGCTGTCGTCGGAAGGACTGGCGTGGGGAGCCTGCAGGGTGGCCTGTGTCCTCCGGTCCGTCTGGGGTGTGCTCAATGAGTTCCCGGAGGTGGGGAAGAGACCGAAGCGTTTGCTAGCTGATGCGGTGGAGGCAGCTGAGATACTGGGCTCAGGGACAAGCCAGGCAGCATGTTCTTGGTGCTCTGTCCCAGCTGTGCTTGGGGCCCTGGGGGGAACTCTGGAGTTGCTGAAACCTACTGTAGAGAGGGCAGTGGAGGAGGTGGTCCCCTCCCTGACACTGCTGTGCAGCCATGCAGCTCCAGTGGGGGAATCCACAGGGAGAGAGGGGGGCTTGGTGACACTCTGTTGGCCTCCTGCAGGTTGAGTGGAGGGGGTTGTGCTCCTTGGGGTGGAGGGACCCTGTGTAGCTGGTGCATGGGTGGAGAGGACAGAGGAGGGTCGGTTGGAATCAAGGAGCGTGGTGCTTTGGTCTGAATGGCACACACTGGGCAGCTGGGAGAGCAAAAGAGGGGCTGAGAAGATGCCGCCGGATCCTGCAGCTGGTGTGCACACCGTGTCTGCTGCCCTAGAGGGAGGCCAACTGGTTAGAAGGTATTTGGCTCAGAGTTGCTTCTGTGCTGGGCTTTGAGTCCTCAGTGCAGACAGCCCCTCTTGCCAAGACTTGTCGACATGTCTGCCAGGTACACATGGTACACACTCTACAAGCACTGTGAAGGGCAGTCCTGATTGTCTAAGCGTAGTCTGCCATTTTATTCTCACTTGTCTGCTTCCTGAACGTGAGTACTAGTAACAGCACTCATCCTAGCTAACATTTACTGAGTGCTTGCCACATGCTAGGGACAGTTGTTAGCACTTTACTGTATCAACTAATTTAATCTTCACTACCTTATGAGGTAGGCACTATTATCCACCCCCAATTTACAGATGAGAAGGTAGAGGCACAGAGAGGTTAAATAACACTGCCAAAATCAACAGTAGCAAGTGGTGTGAAGAGCCTGCCCTGGGGCTGGCCCCATGGCCGAGTGGTTAAGTTTGCACACTCTGCCCCAGCGGCCCAGGGTTTCGCCGGTTCGGATCCTGGGCACGGACAGGGCACTGCTCATCAAGCCACATTGAGGCGGCATCCCACATGCCACAACTAGAAGGACCCACAACTAAAAATACACAACTATGTATCGGGGGGCTTTGGGGAGAAACAGGAAAAATAAAATCTTTAAAAAAAAAAAAAGAGGCTGCCCTCTCGACCTCTGTATTAATACCAGAGTGAGACCCTTCACTGCAGAGGGTCTGGGTGCTTGCCTTTGGAGGCATCATGAAGGGAGAAGGGGGCAGACTGAGCCCCCCTTCACAGCCAGGCTTGAGTGGGAGGTGAGAAAAGAACCCCCACAGGTTGGGGCCTGTCTCCCTAAGTGTGCTGCAAGGAGGCCAGGTTAGCTGGTGGAGCTGGTTTGAGGGTTTTCAAGACCCAAGGTGTCTCCAGGCCTCATCCTCTCCTGATGGCCAGCCTGGGCGTGGCTCCCCACTGCAAAAACAGCTCTTGCAGCCAACAGCCAATGGGAAGTCTTCATAGGACTTCTCCTGTCCCACAAGAGTTCTGCAAGCCCACTGGTCTTGGACTGAATGACCCAGGAGGCCAGGCTCCGTCATGGGGACTCCCTGGGGCCCAGTGGTTAATTAAGAGCATAGTTTCGGAGAAAGAGAGATCCTGCTTCCTCCACCCAGAGGCTCCTGATTCTAAGCAAGTACCTCTCCTCTTTGGGCCCCAATCTGCTCATCTGTCAAATGGAGCAATGATAACACCGCTTTGGCAGAGACAAGCTAGCTGTTCACTTAAATCATTTCCTTTTCCTACTGGGCACACAGCTAGACTACATTTCCCAGCTTCCCTTGCAGGTAGGCATGGCCTCCTAACTGATGTCTGGCCAATGAAATGTGAGTGGAAGTGATGAGCATTTCCTCCTGCCTGGCCCATTAAGACCACCCATGTCTGCTCCTCCATGCTCTCTGCCCCTCTGGCTGGTTGACATGGAGGCAGAGCCTCCTTCACCGGGGTCCCCGAGTGTGACTACAAGGAGGAGGAGCCACCCGACTCAACACTGCCAACCTGCCCAGCATGGTTACATGGGCAAGAGAGAAGCTGCGAGAACTTCAGCTCACCCCTCAATCATCTGTTTTGTGAATGTGTTACCTGCTTAAGACAGTCCTCTTTGCATCCATGAGGAGCCAGGACAACTCACAGCTGCAAGTCAGGGGGTTGCCAAAGAGGCTGATGGAGAGGACCTGGGAGGAATGCAGGTTCCAAGGAGGGAAGGAACTCAAGTTGCAGCTGAAATACACAAAAATCAATTAAGTCAGGCTTTTACAATCAGGTCAAAACTCTTCCCAGAGAGTCATGGTGGTGTCATGGGAAAACCATGCCATTGGGGGTTTGATGATATTACTTTGGGCAAACCCTTCATGACCTTGGACTTCATTTTTTTCATCTGTAAAGTGGAGATACCAACCCAAGCCAGTCAATATCATCCCTTGTATCAAATGGGGACAATACTCCCCTGCCTGCTGGTTGTATCAAAAAGAGTCTGTGACGATGAGAGTGTTTATAAATGTAAATCTCTAGACAAAGTGAGATATTATTACACACCAGTCACAAGAAATGGGAGAAATTCTTAATTAATGAGAACACTCTTCAATATACACTATTGCAGTTGAAGGGTAGCTGATGGCACTCAACACCAGTCCTTTGGAAGCTGCCTCACTGAAGTGTATTAGTTAGCTCTTGCTAAGTTTCCCCAAAAGTTAATAGTTTAAAACAACGAATATTTGTTCTTTCTCATGATTCTGTGGATTGGCCCAGTGGTTGTGGGGCCAGCTCAGCTGGGGCCAGATCTAGAATGGCCTCATCTATCTGGAACCTCAACTGTGTTTCCTGGGCCCTCTCTCCATGTGTCTCTGATCACCCAGGAGGCTACCCCAGGCTTGTACACCAGCAAAGGAGGGAAAATTCCGATCCTCAACTGCTTTCAAGTCTCTGCTTATATCACATTTGCTAATGTCCTACTGGCCGAAGCAAGTCACATGGCCAAGCCCAGCTTCAAGGGGTAGAGAATAGACTCCAACTCTTGATGGGAGGAGGTGCAAAGTCACATTGCAAGGGGGTGTGTCTACAGGGATGTGAGGAATTACTGGGGCCATTTTGTGCAGACAGTCTACCACCCCTAGCGATGGCAGGTCCTCTCTTGACTGTCTGCTCTTTCTTCCCTAGAGTGTCACAGAGCATTTGGCCTCGATTCCCTGAGTCTCCCGGCCTCTTTTACACATACTCAGTTAGAATTCAACATGAGCAACAGGAGCTGCTCTTCACCTGCAGGTCTCTCCCGTCCAAAGGCTGGCTTTCCTCCACCTGCCTGGGAACCATCTGCCTTCTCCTACTGTTCTGGGGGAGATGCTCACATGATGGGTGAGGAAGGACCCACCACCCAGATCTGCTCCACCCTTCCTGGCTGGTGGAGACCTGACATTTGTCCCCTCTGGAACACCGGATATATGTGTGTGCCATCTATATTGAAATTTAAGCCATGCCCACATATATGAGTATATATGTGTGCATGTTTGTTTTTAGCAAAGTTCACAGAGCTAGAGTGGAAATCTTAGAATGGGAGTTTACTTACCACATCATGGTGCAAAGGAAATATTTTTCTCATTGCCTGAAAAGAACTCCCATATTTTTGAGCAGGTAACATTGCTGAGCACTTTACATATATTATCTCATTGATATCATTATGACAACTCATATAATATTTTGAGGTAGGTAATATTTTACTCATTCTTCCAGGTAAGGAAAATGAATCCTTTCCTTATCTGGCAACCCTTTCTGCCACCAATGCAACCTTCACGTGATAAAGACAAGCTGTGTTACCATCCACGTGCTGGGGAACAGAGAGGCTGGCTCACATCCTCCTGTGGGTCCACATTTAGGTGTTCTCTGCGTCTGAACTGACAGAGCCCTAGCATGGAAGAAGTTTCCATTTGCTCTCCTCAATACACTCTTTTCTCTTCTTTGTTGGAGTGCAGTCGGAGGGGACTGTGGAGGCGTTTGGCCATGCTGGGTTGGCAGAGCCGTCAGGAAGGCTCCCACCCCTTCTCCTGTGGGTGCTGGCTGTGCCAGGGCACCCGAATGTCACCCAGTGTTTATCACAGATAGCCTCCCAGGGGAGGTTGTGGGGGAGCTAAGGAGAGCAAGGGACAGGTTAGGCTGAGGAGGGGGAAAAAGGGTCTAGCAGGGCAGGTGGCATTTAATGAGCTTTGGAGGTCTGAGAGCACCAAGAAAGCAAGTGGCTCCTACTCCGCAGCGGGAGCACGGGTGGGGCGGCGGGGGCCTGGATGAGCCAGCTAAGGAACTAACCCTTCCCCATCAGGCCATGGAAGGCACCAAAAGGTTTTCATTTCGCAGGAGACTCAGACCGCAATTTAGACAGATCTCTTGGCTGAATGTCGTGACTGGATTACAAGGATTCTTAACCTGGCATCCGTGAAGACAGGGCCCGTGAAACTGGATGGAGGGTATTACTTCTTTACTTTCACAAACTTGTAACTGAAATTTACTATTGGCTTCAATAATGAATGAAAGCAACAAACCACAGGTGAATCACCAATAGGAATCACAGATATTTCCATATCACTTTTCAGTAATTTCCTGTCATTTATAATTACTAAAATTATGGAAGTTATTGGTCCTGCTACTGGGTTTTGTTATGTAAGGTGTTAAATAAAGAAGGACAGTACACAGATATACATTCCTAAAACACATATTTAAAAATATGTTGATAACTATAATTGGATTCTTTGTAATCCTATGTACTTTATTTTATGCATATAAGAATATTCTTCTGAATGGACAGCTAATCTTCGACAAAGAAGCAGAGGGCCTACAATGGAGAAAAGAAAGTCTCTTCAACAAATGGTGCTGGGAAAACTGGACAGCCACAGGCAAAAGATTGAAAATTGACCATTCTTTTTCACCACACACCAAAATAAACTCAAAATGGATCAAAGACCTAAAGATTAGGCCTGAAACAATAAGTCTTCTGGAAGAGAATATAGGCAGTACACTCTTTGACATCAGTTTCAAAAGAATCTTTTCGGACACTATAACTCCTCAGTTGAGGGAAACAATAGAAAGAATAAACAAATGGGACTTCATCAGACTAAAGAGCTTCTTTAAGGCAAGGGAAAACAGGATTGAAACAAGAAAACAGCTCACTAATTGGGAAAAAATATTTACAAGCCACTTATCCGACAAAGGGTTAATCTCCATAATATACAAAGAACTCACACGGCTTAACAACAAAAAAACAAACAACCCAATCAAAAAATGGGCAGAGGACATGAACAGACATTTCTCAAAAGAAGATATGAATATGGCCAATAGACACATGAAAAGATGTTCATCATCGCTAATCATCAGGGAAATGCAAATCAAAACTACACTAAGATATCACCTTACACCCGTTAGACTGGCAAAAACATCCAAAACCAAGAGCAACAAATGTTGGAGAGGTTGTGGAGAAAAAGGAACCCTCATACACTGTTGATGGGAATGCAAACTGGTACAGCCACTATGGAAAACAGTATGGAGATTTCTCAAAAAGCTAAAAATAGAAATACCCTGTGACCCAGCCATCCCATTACTGGGTATCTATCCTAAGAACCTGAAATCAGAAATCCCAAGAGTCCCTTGCACCCCTATGTTCATCACAGCATTATTTACAATAGCCAAGACGTGGAACCAACCTACATGCCCAGAAACTGATGATTGGATAAAGAAGATATGGTATATATACACAATGGAATACTACTCAGCCATAAAAAAAGACAAAATTGGCCCATTCACAGCAACGTGGATGGACCTCGAGGGTATTATGTTAAGTGAAATAAGCCAGTCAGAGAAAGACGAACTCTATATGACTCCACTCATAGGTGGAAGTTAATATATTGACAAGGAGATCTGATCGGTGGTTACCAGGGAAAAGGGGGGGTGGGGGGAGGGCACAAAGGGGGAAGTGGTGTACCCACAACATGACTAACAAAAATGTACAACTGAAATCTCACAAGGTTGTAATCTATCATAACATTAATAAAAAAAAAAAAGAATATTCTTCTGAGAAACATCTGTAAGCTTCATCAGACTGCCACAGAAGTCCACGGCACAGAAGAGTTTAAGACCCCCTGTACTAAAGTGTGGGCCCCTGAAGGCAGAGTCGCTGGTTAGAAGGCCCTTGGTAAGTGGGGTAGGAGATGATGAGAACTTGACCTAAAGCTGCCCTGAAGGGTGGATAGGAAAGGGCTGGCATAGGAGCTGTTGAGGATGAAGACCAGGCAGGACCTGGTGACTGGGGAGCCAAACTTAAGAGTCATCTACACCTGCAGCGACTCTTCAATCTGCTCCCATCTGACTCCATTGAGAATGAATGTCACCGACCCCACATTATGCTAAATCTTATGGTTACTCCTCTGTCCTCAGCTGACTGGCCCTCCCAATGGCATTCAGTTCTGCCAACCACTCCCTCCTTCCTGAAACACTTTCTTCTCTTGGCCTCCAGGGCATCTCATCCTCCTGGGTTTTCTCCTATCTCACCCGTCGTACCTTGTTCCTCTCTTTTCCTGGTTCTTCCTCTTCCTGATTTTAAAGGCTGGGGTTCTTTAAGGCTCATTCCTGGGCCCTCTTTTCTCTAAATCCTTCCCTGGTGATCTCATTAACTTGTATGACTTCAAATTTCATATTTCTACTTCCAAATTTATATCTCTGGCTCAGACTCCTCATTAGAGCTTAGACTGATGCAGTATTGTTTAAGGTTATCAGATGTGGAACCAAACTACCTGGGCTCAAGTCTTGATTCCACCACTTTATATTTATGTGAGTTGGGGCAAGTTACTTAATGCCTCTGTGACTCAGTTTCCTCATCTGTGAAATGGGGGTAATGACCAAATCCTCCCCCACCAGGTTCGTATTATTGTTATTACTGGGCATTTGCACTAGATGTCTCACAGGCCTTTCAGCATCCAGCAGACAGTTAGATACATGAGCCTGGAGCTCATCGGAAGGCCTGGGCTGGAGATACCTGACTGAGCATCTTCAGTGCAGAAATGGTGGAGGAAGCGTCAGACATGGCTGTGAGGACAGTGCTGGAGTAAGCAGTTAGGGTGAGAAATGACATGCAAAAAAGTTAGAAGTGGAAATAGTCAAGGACCTTAAGAAGGCCTATCCAGGAAGGCTGGAGAAGCCCCATGGCAGCAACCTGAGGCCAGGGGACAGAGAGGGTGAATAACGAGGGAAGAATCAACAGGGGGCTCAATGGACAGAGAAGCATCCACTGGACTTAGCAGCTGAAGTGCCACTGGTTCCATTCGATCATGGAGCTGAAGCAGGTGGTCAGATTGCAGTGAACAAGAAGTGCAGGGGTGAGAGGAAGTGGTCACCACTATGAGCCAGGGATGCCTGCTTTTCTCAGGGTCTGGGTTGCCTTTCTCTGCTGGCATTCACCTGGTGAGTCTGAAGATATGGATCAACTATATTCTTCTTCCAGTCTGATCATTAACCCCACGTGTCTTATAACACAGTACGTGGTGTGTGCCTCTGTCACTGATCACAATGTATTGTGATGACTGGTGGATGTCTGCTGCCTACACTGAACTGTGAGCTCCCTGAAAGCAGGGGCCATGCTGTTATCACCACCACTGCCATCATCACCATCAACATCATTGTTGTTACTAGTATCTCTACCACTATCCCCATCAGCATCATCACTGTCATCACCTGATGCTTCCTCCACCATCTCTGTGCTGAGGATGCTCAGTTAGGTATCCCCAGCCCAGGCCTTCCGATGAGCTCCAGGCTCAGGTATCTATCTGTCTGCTGGATGCTGAGAGACCTATGATACATCTAGTGCAAATGCCCAGTAATAACAATAATACGAACCTCTTGTTTTGTGCCAGGCATTGTTCTAGGCACATATCCAAGCATTTCCTCTCACAACAATCCAGTGGGGGATGATTTGGTCATTATCTCCATTTCACAGATGAGGAGACTGAGTCACAGAGGTGTCAAGTAACTTACCCCAACTCACACAGCTAGTAAGTGGTGGAGTCAGGACTTGAGCCCAGGCAGTTTGGCTCCACATCGGATAGCTTATACACAACGCTGCATCAGTCTGAAGCTCCAAGGAGGAGTCTGAGCCGGAGATGATATCACTCTCATCAACATCATCACCATCACCTCATCACAACCACCATTATCTTCACTAATGTTACAGAACACACATCACGTGCCAGGCACCACGTGCCACAGCTATGTGCTCTGCATGTTCTGTCTTCTTTTTCTTCATGACAAGTCCCAAAGTGAAGTCCTCTGGTTGTGTGGAGCCAGCAGATCAAAGAGAGAAGTGGCTACGTTGACAGTGATGGTGGGGCAAAGGTGCCTGCTTCCCAGGGCCCAGAGGTGGGCCCCCAGGAAAGGAGGTGTCCTGGGATCATCTTCAAAGGGACATTGCCCTTCCAGTTGAAGTCAGGATAGTGGTCGCTCTTGGGAAGGAGAGGGGGTGTAGTGACACTCTGGACATTCACTGGGCCAGAAGGCACCAACCCCGGATCCCAACTGCAAGCAGGACCCTTATACCCATCCACCTTTCCTCCTAGAGCCGCTCAAACCCTGGAAGGGACCGACTCGCATAAACACCTGGGGAAGCAGGTGAATCCAGAAATCGAGAAGAACCTGATGCCTCATCCCCTCTTTCCACTGCAGGTTTCCCAGCTTGGACTTAAAGGAAACTTCACATGCATGAGAGTTTGGAATTTTAATATTACTCCAGACTGGACTGAACTGCATGGTTTTAGGCTTGGTGGACTATCTGGGACCTGCCTAAGATATTACCCAAAGGATGAAGAAGCATAAAACCCCAGAAAGGATTTGAAGGAGCAGTAGGAGGAGAATTAAGGTCTGGTTTGTTCTACAAAATGGTTATACCCACTCAACAAACAGTGTAACGGGCGAAAGTCAGCCATGTGATTCAGAAACACTTACTTCTGGAGTAGAAGGACCTGTAGGTGAGGAGTATCTTGAAAGATGTGTGTATGGACAGAGGTAAGAGCTGGGGAATCTTGACAATCCAGCTGCTGCAGGTCCGGGGTCATCTTGAAAATGTCTCCCTCCAGGCTCGTCAGCTGGGGCATCTTCCTCAGGTAAAGTGACGTGAGCTTCGGCAGGTCTCGGATCCACCCTGAGTGCACTGAAACACAGAGGGGAAACTGCCCACTACCCAGGAAGGCACAAACCCAGCAGGCTGGCACGGCATTGAGGAAACAAAGAGAGTGACCAGGTGAGTCGTGAAGGTCATTGCTGAGCTTGGGCACAGTTGGCAGCTTTGGGAATCTCAGAAGCATGGGCCATTTCCGCCAGAAGGGCCCTCGGGGATGACCAGTCCTTCCTTCCTTCCTTCTAGCTGGAGATGGCTGAGGCCAGAGAGGAGAATGATTGGCCATTGGCCTAAGGCCACACAGCTGGGAAAGGTCAGAGACAGGACTTGAACGCAGGACTGTCTCCAGGTCTCCTGCTGCCCCAATCTCTTGTTTAGCTTCACACAGAAATGCCCTAGACTTCAGTCAGAGGGCTACCGGGAGTGGGGAAATTTTTGAGAAAGGTCAGTAAGGAGAAGAGGAGCAGGGCTGGAGAAGGCCCAGAAACTTAGTTCTGTGGCTCTCCTGATAAATGGAGGACATGCCCCTTGCCCTCTGTTTCCTCTTCTGGCTCTACATTCTCTTTGTGGTGGAACAGGTGATTCCAGACACGCGAAGTGTTTTTGAAAAATAATAAAACCAGCCTTGTGAATCAGAGTCAGAACACGCCAAGCACAGGAAGACTGGTATTCTCACCTCCCTCCTGTGTCTTGAACGATTCAACATTCACAGAAACAATTTTAGCCAACCGAGTAGAAAAATCACTGAATTCCTCCTCAGATGAGGCCCTCGCATCAATTGCTGCATGTTAACTGCATGTTTACTGCTAAATTCATCCATTAACTAGCCCCAGAGCGATTCTTCCCCATTCTACAAGCCTTTCCCAGCTCTGCTGGGTAGCCGTCGAACAGAGGAGCTGAAGATTTGGGCTCTGGACCCAGAAAGCCTGGCTTTGGATTTGGAGGCACCACTTCATGAGCTCTGAGACCTAGGCCAGACATTCACCTTTCCGGGCCTTGGTTCCCTTATACGCAAAACGGAGATGATCATTCCTACCCCTTAGGACGCAAGGAGTTAATCCCTGCCTGGCGCTTCCAACAGGGTCGGCTTGGCTCAGGAAATCCAGGTGGGGTTACCTTGGAGCGGTACAGTCCCTCGAGGAAGTTCACAGCCCTGCCCCGGGAGCGCATGCCCACCCGGCTCTGAAGCCCCGGGACGCCCGGACTCACCCCGCGGCAGGAACGTGCCGCTGAGGTCCAGGACCTCGAGCGCGGCCAGGGGCGCGCCGCCCGCTCCGGCGAAGGCGGCGTCGGTGATGCCCGCCTGGGGGCCGCGGCCCAGCGCGGTGCAGGAGAGGTTGAGGAGGCGCAGCGCGGGGAAGCAGGAGAAGGCCCCGGGCTGCAGCGCCTGCAGGGGGTTGCCGGCGAGCGCCAGCGCGCGGAGGCTGGGCAGCGCGGGCCCGCCGCACGGCGGCAGAGCGGCCAGCCGGTTGTAGCTGAGGTCCAGTGTGCGCAACCCCGCCGGCCAGCCGGGGCCCCAGCGCAGCGCGGCGATGCGGTTGTGGCGCAGCGTCAGCTCCTCCAGCTGCGGCAGGTGGCCGAGCTCCGGAGCGCTCAGGGCGCCCAGCAGGTTGTGGCTGCCATCGAGGCGGCGCAGCGCGCGCGGCAGGCAGCCGGGGAGGCGCTCCAGGCTGCGGTTCACGAGGGTCAAAGTTGTGGCCCCTGCGAGGGGGAGCCCCTCGCAGGGCGAGGCCGTGCCGTTGCTGGCCCCGCTCTCCCAGGGACCCTGCTGTGTGAGTCGGAAAAGAGGGGTCCTTTCTTGGGGAGGCCCTGCTGGGCTCAGGCACAGCACCGTGGGCAGCAGCAGCAGCAGGGCCCACATGGCGCGTGGCTGGGGAGAGAACAGCGGGACAGCCCATTAAATCCAGCGGAAACCCCAAGGAAGGAGCCGATGGACCCCCCTACTCCCGGGCTCTGAGGAGGCGCACAGGCCCTGAACGTTTCCTGAATGGCGGGGGACATTCCCCAGTGTCATTGGGTGTGCAGTGACTTTGCCTCTGCCTGCTTTCCCCTACGTACATCATCTCCCCCACGTACACTGTGGCTCACCTTGCCTTTCCTTCTCCCAGCGATGCCCTTCTCTCTAATTCTGTGGATGCTAACCCACAGGTGACCTCTTGCGGAAGACCTCCCTCGTCTGTTCCGTGGGGGCCTGAGCCGTCCAGTAACTCCCTCTGTCTACTTGTCCCCATCCCATGAGCGTCTGGAGGTAAGGGAATGTACCCTTCATCGCTGTGAACTCTCCCCAGGCGCGCAGACGCTGCTGCATAGACGTCTGTTAATAATGAGCCGCTGAGGGACCTCAGTCTGGAAGAGGCTCTGCTGGGATATAAACATGGGACCTCAGGAAGATTTTGTCCATCCCAATAAAACTCAGTTTCCCCGGTTTTTCCCCTTAGAACTGCCCAGCCGCAGTTGAGTCGGGTTGGCATGTGACCTGGTTTGCAGGTCACATTTGAAAATAAGTTCTGGAGTCTCTTTCTTGGGAGGACACTCAGGGTTGCCTTCTGGAAGAAAGGAGTCCCCAGACAGCTGTGAGGCTTGGGAACTTGGAGTCAAGCATTTCCTGGTCCCAAGAAAAGCTAGGGCTCCTGAGGTCAGCCCTGCCCAGAAGGGATGGCTGAGGGCTTCTGGGTGTGGAGATTCTGGAGTACCCAGGATTGCACAGGGCAACTGGGAGATCAGGTTGGGGTAGATCAAGCAGCTCTGGGCTGGTTTGGGACCAACAAAACTATTTTTGACCAGGTCTGGCCTTGAGGTCACTGCTTGACATCCCCCCCATTTCTGCAGCTGTGTATTCTTGCCCTGGCTGTCTCTGCTGACCATTAGGTCTCTGAACAATCACCCAGCTTCCCTGGGAAGGACCTCCCTCTTGATGGTTGGGGGTCAAAGCAGTGAGAGAGATTCTGGAAACTAAGGCCCGGAGTCCGTTTGTCCTGCAGTATCTCATACTCACCCGGAAGATGTCCTTTTGGAGCGTGGCACCCCTGGATGACCCTTTGCAGTCTCCAATCTTGTCTTATAGATTCCAGGAGCCAGTGACTTAGACAGCAACTCAACTCTGAATTCCAGAGGGAATTCTGTTTCCCAGATGCCGCTGCCCTGGCCTGGCCGAGCCCCCACCCACTGAGAGAGCCTGAGATCCCCCAGCCTCTGGGGCCCCTCCTTGCCTACTGAGCCGTGTGGTCTTTAACGGGCACCCTCACTGCCTGGCTTCTCCTCCCACTCTGGGCCTGCGCCTGCCCCTTTCTGGGCCTGGCCCCTCCTCCCAGCCCTCCCGCAGCTTCACTGGCCTTTCACCACCTTTCCAGGCCTGAGGAATGGAGGGAGTCAGCTCTCCAGGGCCCAGGTGAGTGCTGAGGGCGAGTGGGCAATGTGAAGCAGAGGTGGCACCAGCCCTTCCCAGGAATCTGATCCTCCTGCCGGTGGCTCCCATTTCCTGGGACAGTTAGAGGCTGACTGGTGAACGAGCATGAGGAGGAAGGTGCCCCAGTTCGTAGGAAGGCATACATCAAAAAGTGGCAGGAGAGAGGATCCTCAGAGGAGTCTAGGGTTGGGGGCAGGCTCAAACCGGATCCAGGAGTCCCCAGGAAGAGTTGGTTTGGTTTCTCTTGGACCCAGTTTGGTGACAGCGTGGATGTTTGTCTCTCATAAGGAGTGGGAATAAATAAAGAGGGCAAATATACAGAAAGAACATTCCTGCCCCATGGCTGGGGTGATTGATCCCCATTACTGAGAGCCCCAGGTCTGCCTGAAGCCAAGGGGATGCTGACTGTGCTTTGTTTAGAGCACACATCACCTTTCTCCCCCAGAGTTCCAAGACTGGTCATGGCAGTCTGAGGGCCTTTGATCTCTACACAAACACCCCCCCCCCCCCCCCCCACTCCACCCAGGCCAGGGGTTAACCATTCCTAGTGTTGTGTACACAGACCCTGAGACCAGAACCTCATGGATCCTTCCTCCTGTCAGTCCTTATCTGAGCAGCCCTGAGGAACTCCAGGACCCCTCAGAACTAACATGTTGGGTTAATTAGATAATTGCAAGTCCCTGGGGATCTCATTTGAGGCCTCCTCTGCTCAAAGCCTCAAAAATATCCTTCCAGCCTAAGTGCCAGCCCAGGGCCTTGCTGCACAAAAGCGTCCCTTCATGGGCTCCAGGTAGGGGCAGAGGTCTCATCTGGGCAGCCCTGTCTGGGGCAGTGCAGTCACTACCCAGGGATCCTGAGGCCCAGGCCCCAGAGGTAGAAACACTGTACTGTGGACAACACGGGAAGCTAAGGGGGAGGGAGAAGTCGGGGGAAAGGTAAGGAGGTGAGAGGACCAGCATGAGGGCCAGTGGGTGGCCTCAGGTTAGGCCCTTACCTCTGCCTTGGCTTGGTTCACCGGGCACAGATTGTGTATCAGCTCCTCTCAGAGTAAACCAGCCGGTACACCCTAGAGGCGATGGACCACCCGAGGCCAGCAGGGCTTTGGGGAGTTCAGGCAGGGCTGCCCAGATGAGAGGGAACCACATCCACTTTTGAACAGAGGCCCTGGGGAGGAAGGAAGTTGGCCCCCATGGAAGTCTATAGAAGAGGACCCTAGGGAGCCATATTGGGGTGCTCATCTGTACACCAGTGGGGCAAGAAGTCTGGAGAGGCCCTGGCTGAGGAGCCCCCCTGAGGCCATCTCCCTGCACTTTCCCAGAGCCTCAGGCCCTCTGAGTCAACTGCTTGTCCCTGCTGCTTGCTGCCTAGCTCATCAGTGGAGGCCAGAGCCTGGCCTGGGCAGGCTGCCCCGAGGTCTGAGCTCCGCCCTCTGCTCTGTTGCTCTGGTCATACTGAACCCAAGCAGACACACCCTTGGCGGGCTGCCCAGTGGGGCTTTTGAGCTGGGGAGTCTGGTGGCAGCCCCTACATGGCAGAGTTTGCTGACTGGTCTCCCCTAGATGGCAGGTTTGCGTTGCCCCAGTGGGTGCAAACTGCTTGTCCCCTGCTTTTTTTTTTTTTTTAAGGGAGTTTAATCTTTTTTATTTGTCTGAATTGATTTTTTTTATTGAGTTATTGATAGGTTACAATCTTGTGAAATTTCAATTTTACATTAATGTTTGTCAGTCATGTTGTAGGTGCACCACTTCACCCTTTGTGCCCACCCCCTACCCCACCTTTCCCCTGGTATCCACTAAACTGTTCTTAGTCCCCTGCTTTTTTAAGGTGAGCAATTATAATCAGCGTCTAATGCCGTATTCATTATCACATTGAATGCTCACCAGGTACTATTATTCCCATGCTGTAGATAAGGAAACTGTGGCTCACAGAGGCTGACTAGGGCCTGGAGCACACAGCTAGTTTTAGTCTATCTGGCTTAACCACTGCATCAAATTGCCTTCCATGAGCCTCAGCATTTGACACTGTAATATTCCCTGTAAGCCAAGAGAACCTTTTCTAAATGTTTAGACAGACCCAAATCGTGTGAGAAGCCTGGGAAATTTCCTTTCGTAGTTGAGCAGCTCATTCTCCAAAGAAACAGAGCCGACTTCTTAGGCCCCTGTGGGCCCAGGACTGAGGCAGACACCTGGGCAGGGCCACCAGGCACCTCTCAAATGGCCCTGGCCATCTTCTCCAGCCCCTTCTCCTCTTCCAGCACCTCTGGGAGATCAAGAAAAGATGACTAAAGTATTTGTTCCCTCCAGACAAGGATGCTAAGGTCCCACAGCAAAGTCCTGGAGCCAACAAGTATGTGTCCTTCAAATGGCACAGCATGCCAAATGCCGTGCCGTGTCCTGCCCTCCATCACTTTATCCAGCAGGCTCCCCCTGCCTGGGTGCTCTCCCCTTGACTACTTTCTCTTTTTTTCAGCTCACTCTTCCCTACCTACTGTAGGTTCCCTCAAAAATGTCCCCTGAAATAAGGACTTGGACACAGGTAGTTTATTTGGGAGGTGATCTCAAGCAACACAGAGAGGGAGTAAGGAAGTGAGGCAGAAAAGGGAAGGCTCTGCAGGGATGTTCATGAGCAGGTCACTCAATCCTGCTGAGACCCTCTGAGAGACCGTGCAGAGCGTGCCTCAGGATCGCTTCATCAGGTGGCGAGGAAGTGGGGGTATTGACCCACCACCTACTGCTTCTTGTTGGCTCAAGGGTTTTCCCTGTGGCTTTAACTCCCTGGAATGTCTGGCTTGCCCTGAGCACAGATTGAGCAACTCCAGGGAGAGCTAAGGGGATGTGGGTGGGCACTGACAGCATCTGCTATAGCACCCTTCAAGATTTCACCCAAGTGGGTCCTCCCTTGGTGTTCTCTTTCAGAATTGATGTGACTTCTCCCTACCTCATGACTAGGCTTCCTGAGAACTGGGCCACGTAGTTCTTCTTGGTAGCCCAGGTGCCCAGCATGGAGTCTGAGACTCAGGAGAAATGTTCACCAAATGAATGGGAAGAGTATGTGGTGAGTCACGATGTCCTTCATAGTGCCTGGGAGTGGATGGGGCAGGACTCACTCAAAACAGTAAACGTTAAATTTAAGTGCCTGAGATTTGCAGTCTAGGTCTGCCAACATGCCAGCCTTGAGAAGAGCTCAGGTGAGGGTTGAGATAGGGCATGGTGGGTGGAGGTGAGGGTGGAAGGAAAGAATTGAGTCACAAAGAAGTTTCCAATCCAGATTCCCAACACAGTCCTGGATCCTTGGGGGAAAGGTCTCTTGGAGAAGATCACATTGTCGAGTGTTACTAAACTCATAGCCTATGGGAGGAAAAAAAGTCAGTAGTTATACACTTGGCCACACTTCCTTTTTGGATTTAGGTCAAAATCGGTGTCATGGATCCTTGGCCTTAGAAATAACTTTAGAACTTGTCTGGTTCCACACCTCCCTTTCCATTTTAGAGGGAGAAAACTGAGCCCCAGGGAGGGAAATTGGCTTGTCTGAGGTCACATAGGTGAGTCGCAACATTCCAGGGAGAAGGAAGGGCGATGTAATTCTTACTATTCTATTCTGGGCTCTGGGCTCATTTGCACAGTCGACCAGATTCCACTTGCCGTGACATTAGCAATGTGAGCCTTTTCCCACAGGTATGGCTAAGGAAACACACTTGGTGAGTGTCAACTCACTGAGAAGTTTCTAGGGGTTCTGACCACCTGCTCTCTCCATCCCATCCTCAGAACTCTTACAGGTTGCCCCAGAGACCCAGAGTTGTTGTTTTCCAAGAGGGTCATCCTGTCCAGCTCTGTTCACAGCTCCGGAAGCCTGGGGTGGGGTGAGGTGTGGGGGCGGGAGTGGGCATAGAGGACAGGTGACTGCTCAGCCCTGCCCTCCAGACACCAGCTGGCTCTGCTGCGTGTTCTTCCCCCGAATGCTGGAGTCGGAATGTACAAGCTTAAAGGCTGCATTCTTCTCTGACACCAGAGATAAGCTGGAGGGATGGGAGGGTGATTGCGGGGGAGACGGTACCAGCTTGTCAAGTCTCCGGGCAGCCAGCTCTCACAGAATGGTATGCAGAAAAGAGGCTTTCCAGTGCTGAGGACCAAGATATCTTAGTGGGCTCCACTGACGTGGTCGACCTGCCTATGAGGAAATGGTCTTGAGGAGGGAATAAAATAGCAATGGGTTGAGACTTGTGTTTATTTCCTATTGAGGCATCACTCAATAGCAGTAAGATTTCAGCATGAGGATTTGTAGAATGCTTAGAATTTTAAAAAATACTGTTTGAGGTCCTATTAAAATCTGTAATGGAAGAGAAAAAGATTCAAACTGCAATGAGAGGTCAGACTCTAATCTGTCGCTTTATTTTGCACGTAGGTATAGGAAGTGGGACAAGATAGTATATAGGCTGTTTTTATAAACTACATGCTGGAATTTACCACAGCCAGAGGCAGCACATGAAATAAAAAGGCCCGAAACCGGGACACAGGATACTGGGTTCCTGTCCTAACACTGCTGCTATTTTGTTGGGTACAATGTCTATGTTCTTAAGCTTCTGTATGTTTCATATTTTCCGTCTGTAAAGTCAATGAATTGGTTCAGGCTTAGCAATTCAGCACACATATCCTGAGAACATGCCAGCACGTGCCCCAGGTGCTCAGCATATAAAATGGGGACCTGGAGATGAACAAGGCCTGGACGCTGCCCTCAAGTAGTTCCCAGTCTGGAAAAGGGGAAAGGCAGACAACGATCACGAACAGTGTGAAGGCACTATCACGTCACCAAGGCCTGACCTGTGAGCTCTGGGAGCCCAGGGAATGTATCCAGCTTGTTCACCGCCCTGTATCCCAGTGTCGGGCAGTACCGGCATACGGTATGTGCTTACGAAATATTTGCTGAATGAATGAGTGCTCATTAACTGTAGCCTCCTTTTCTGTTTCTGATTAGTTGTATTTCCTTATTTGGGATCTTCCACAGAAAAGCAGTCAGGGTTTGCCTGTATATTTATTTAGGTTTTTAATATGTTAAAGAAACTCTTCCAAAAGCAAAAGTGTTGGAGTTGCATAAACAAGGCAATGCTTTGGAATCTCATAGAGCTTGAATGTTATTTAGTCCCCATTGCTACAGCAACTTGCGCACACAATGTGGATATTCAAAAAAATTTTGTTAGGTAAAGAAATGCATACTATCCAACAAGCATATGAGCATATGCTTAACATCATTGCTCACATGAAAATGCAGATTTAAACCACAAGGACATGCTACTAACCATCCACCAGAATGGCCAAAATTAGAAAGACTGACAGTACCAACTTTGGGAAGGATGTTGAGCATCTAGAACTCTCATACACTGTTGCCTGGGAATGTCCAGTGGTACAACTACCTTGGAAAACAGACAATATTGATGAATGCTAAGCATACATCTACCTAATGACTTAGCAATTGCACTCCTGGGTTTATACTCAAGAGAAATGAGTACATGTATCCACCAAAAGAATGTTTAATAGCAACTTTATTTATAAAAGCGCCAAACTGGAAACAACCCATAAATTATAAATAGGAAAATGGATACATAAGTCATGGTATAATTATACAATAGGCTACTACACAGCCACGGAAAAGAATGAACTATGACCCACTCAATAACACAGATGAATCTCACAGGTGTTATGTTGAACAACAGAAACTAAGCACAAGTGTACATACTGTATGGTTCCATTTCTATGAAGTTCAAGCACAGGCAAAACTAATCAGTGGTCAGAATACTGGTTACCTCTGAAGAGCATCCCAGGTAGAGGGCCCAGTATGTGCAAAGGAATGGAGGTATAACAAGGCATGGTGTGTTGAGGGAATGGGCAGCTCAGAATGGCAGGATAACAGGGGCCATAGAGGAAGAGTGTAAGGAGAAGAGATTGGAAATGTTATGTGGGTCATTTTGTGAAAGGCCCTGTGGTAGTCATTAGTGATATCTGCCACATATTTCAGGTTCTCTCCTTTCTGGCCACTTGGCAAGATTGTTCTTCCTGGTCCTTTGCAGTTGAGTAGGGCCATGTTTCTATGTTTTGTTCTGGCTGATGAGTTGTAACAGGAAGTGATGTGTGTCACTTCCAGACAATGCATTTAATTGCTAGTGTGAGACCCTCCACTGCTCTTTCTTCTCCTCTGGCAATTGACACTGTTTGGGATGGTGGCTACTCCATCATCCTGGGTCCCTAGGAAGACCAGAGCTCCCCTGAGGCTGAACACATGGATATACAGTGTGAGAAATAAATCTTGTGGTTTTAGGTTGCTTGTTACTGCAGCATAGCCTTATCTATTTGTATTGATACAGGTCTTGATTATGGTGTGAAGTTCATTTGTTCATTCACTCATTCACACATTCATTTATTCATTCAACACATTGAAAGTCTGCTTTGTATTGCTTCTGTGCTAAATGTTGGAGCAGATACAGTCCCTCCTCTCAAAGAGCTTTCATTCTGTTGAGGAATACAGACAATAAGCAGATAAATGAATATAATTAGAGATTGCATTAAGAGTTTTAAAGGAAATAAACAGGTTGATGTAACAGAAAGGAATTGGAGAGGAGAGTGGACGTGGTCATGGAGAAGGGTTGCTTTATTCGAACTGAGACCTGAGGATGAGATGGCGCTGTCATGCAAAGGGCCAAGGGAATCATGTTCCAGAGAACAGCATGTGCAATGATTTGGAGGAAGGCAAGAGCCTGCTGTGTTTGAGTCACAGAAAGCAGATCTTTGTGGCTGGAGGATACTGGATGAGGAGAGAGGTAGGCAGCGACGCTATCATGTGAGTAAGTTGTACATGCCCTGCTTTACGTGTTAAAAGGTCACTTTTGTTGCTATGTCAATTGTTGCTATGTCAAGCAAAGCTAGAGGGTTACATCAGGAGGGTGTTGAAAGTGTCCAAGGGGGAGATGATGATGTTGGCTTCAGAGTGATGACAATGTAAGTGGAGACAAGTATACACATTCGAAATATGTTTTGAAAATAGAATCCACAGGATTTGTTAATGGGTTGGAGGTATGGTAGGCTGAATAATGGCCCCCAAAGATATCCATGGCTTAATCCCTGAAACCTGTAAATGTTACTTTACATAGCAAAAGAAATTTTGCATATGTGATTAAGGTAAAGATCTTGAGATGGGGAGATTATCCTGGATTATCCTGACGGGCCCTGAATGTAATCACAAGTATCTTGTAAAATGGAGGCAGAGGGAGATTTCACTAGAGAGAAGAAGGCAGTGTGGAGACTCCTGGGTTAAAGACAGAGGAAGGGGCCACGGAATGCAAGGAATGCAGTTTTAGGAGCTGGAAAAGGCAAGGAAGTGGACTGTCCCCTAAACCCTCTGGAGGGAGTGTGGCCCTGCTGACACTTTGACTTTGGCTCAGTGAGACTGGTCTCAGAATCCTCACCTCAGGAACTCTAAGAGAATAAATGTGTATGTTATTGTTGTATTTTTATTGTGGTAAAACATCCATAACATAATATTTATCATTTTAACCATTTGTTAAGTGTACTATTCAGTGGCATTAAATACATTCACAATGTTGTGTAACAGTCA
Organism: Equus przewalskii; assembly: GCF_037783145.1. Classification (NCBI taxonomy): domain Eukaryota; kingdom Metazoa; phylum Chordata; class Mammalia; order Perissodactyla; family Equidae; genus Equus; species Equus przewalskii. Next base: position 17,209,598 of record NC_091851.1, on the reverse strand, counting down.
CCACTATCTATGCCTAAAACATTGTCATCATCTGCAACACAAGCTCTGTACCCATTCAGTAATCACCCCCTCCTTACTCCCCCGACTCCTGGTAACTTCTCTTCTCCTTTCTGTCTCTGAATTTGTCTCTTCTAGGTGCTTCCTATCAGTGGAATCACACAAGATTTATCCTTCTGTGTCTGGCTTATTTCACGAAGCATAATGCTTTCAAGGTCCATCATGTTGTAGTACATTTCAAAATTTCCTTCCTGGGGCCGGCCTGGTGGCACAGCGGTTAAGTGCACACGTTCTACTTCGGCGGCCCAGGGTTCGCCAGCTGGGATCCTGGGTGCAGACATGGCACCACTTGGCACGCCATGCTGTGGTAGGCATCCCACATACAAAGTAGAGGAAGATGGGCATGGATGTTAGCTCAAGGCCAGTCTTCCTCAGTGAAAAGAGGAGGATTGGCAGCAGTTAGCTCAGGGCTAATCTTCCTCAAAAAGAAAAAAAAAGGAAAAGAAAATTTCATTCCTTTTTAGGGCTGAATAATAGTGTGTGTTGTCTTAAGCCACCAGTGTGTGGTAATTTGCTACAGTAGCGCGGGAAATAATGCATAAGAGATGAGGAAGAAAAAAGTATCAGGCATGATCCCTAGGCTTTTGGGCCAGAGGACTGGATGGATTGAGATGCCATTGACTAAGGTAGAGAAGTCAAGAGAACAACAGATTTGGGGCAGGAAAAATCACAGGCTCTCTTTTGGCCATATTAAGTTTGAGATGTCTGTTAGACCTCCAAAGGAGATGTTGAGGAGATAATTGGACATCCCTTTGGAATTCTGGGAAGAGGTCAGAGCTGAAGAGTTACATTTGGGGGGCATCACCATACAGATGATGCTTAAAGCCAATAGACTGGTTGAGGCCACCTAGGGAAAGTGTGTAGAGAGAGAAGAGAAGGAGACTGAGCCAAAATTAGAAGGTGGAGCAGAGGAGGAGGAATCAGCCTGGCCAGCTGAGAAGGAGTAGCCAGGAGATGGGAGAAAACTTGGGAAAGTTTGGCAGCTTGAAAGTTTAGACCTGTTTTTTATTGAGGAGGCCAAGCAAGTTTCGAGAGACTGAGTAAGGGAGGACATTTATGACCTGGACAAGAGCAGAGTTTAGTGGTGGGTAGGGACAGAAACCAGAGAGGAGCGAGTTAAGGACATGAAAAAGTATTCACCTTCTTAATTCTTTGGAGAAGTTTTGCTGTGAGAAGGAGCAGAAAAATGGGTACTGTAGAGTTTAAAACCTTTTTTTTTAAGGAAGATTAACCCTAAGCTAACATCTGCCACCAGTTCTCCTCTTTTTGCTGAGGCAGATTGACCATGAGCTAACGTCCATGCCCATCTTTCTCTGCTTTACATCTGGGACGCCTGCCACAGCGTGGGTTGGCAAGCGGTACCTAGGTCAGCACCTGGGACCCGAACCAGGAAACCTGGGGCTACCAAAGCAGAATGCGTGAACTTAACCACTACGCCACTGGGCTGGGCCCTCAAAACATTTTTAAGGTGGGAGTGTTGTTGTAGTTATCTATGGCTGTCTAATAAGAACCCAAAAACTTAGTGGCTTAAAGCAACAGTCATTATATTCTATTCCATGACTTTGTGGGTCAGAATTTTGTCAGAGCTCGGCTAGATGATTATTTTGCTCCACACAGCATTGACTGGGGTCATTGGTAGTATTCAGCTGTTGAATGGGCGGGTTTTGAGGGTTCAAGCTGGCTTCACTCATAGGTCTGGCATCTTGGTGGGGATGACTAGAAGTCTGGGCACTGCTGGGACTGTCAACTGGAGTGCCTAGTTGGGACCTCTCTAACATGGTGGCCTCAGGGTAATTGAAGTTCTAGTATGATAGCCTCAGGGCTCCAAGAAAGGGTGTCCCATGAACAGGACAGAAGCTGCTTGGCCTTTCATCACCTGCGTTTAAGAAGTCACATAGTCTCTGTTCTGCTATACTCCATTGGTCAATCCAGCCACAAGCCCACCCAGGTTTAAGGGTATGGGACAGAGACCCCACCTCTTGATGGGAACAGTCAAAGAATTTGCAGCCGTGTTTTAAAACCCCTATAGATAGAGAACATGTTTGCAAACTGGACGGGAATGCACCAGGAGATGTGAAAGATGCAGAAGAGAGAAGAGGAAACTGCAGGAATAAAGTCTTTCGGAGGTCACAAGGGGGACAGTACTCAGAAGGCTGGAGATTGGGCACTTTTCTCACTGGGGCAGAAAGGAAGAAAGACAACGTGAGGACAGATGCAGAGAGAAAAGAGGAGGCTGTTCCCATCTGATGAGGTCACTCTGCTCCACAGCGTACAGGTGAGCTCATCAGCTGAGGGCGGGTGTCGGGGAGGGTGGAGAGGAAACGAAGGTCCAAAATAGTAATTTCAGAGAGTTCAAACAGTAGGTAGTTTTTTAGAAGCAGATTTTAACAGTGATGGCTTTCTGTCATTACTGAAAATAATATAGGTTGTAAGTACATGACTGTTTATCCTCAATAATATGTTAACAAAATCACTTGATTACTGATTATTAATTATGCCAAGTATTTATGGAACCTATGAGAGATATTCCAAATTCTAGGAAGTTGCCAGCCAATTCTTGTTCATGATGCTCCTTTTAGACGGGAGGCATGGACTATTATTTCCATTTATTGCTGGAAGAACTAGGATTAATTTCGTAAGTCAGTCTGAGAAAGAACCTAAGATTAGAACTCTGAGATCATTCCTCTTTTTGGGAGTATTGAGAACATGGAAAATATCTGCTTGATTTACTTGACAGGGTATTTGGGTACCAACTCCTGAGAGTGATCAAAAAACATTATCTGGCAAGAGTTGGTCTTGAGCAATGTTTCTTATAGGTGATGTCCTTTTGCAAATGATGCTTCCTGTGTTGAAATATATCTGTAATTCTTGTTCTGGAATTGCTTTCAGAAGGAGTTTATGATTCATACACACACCCCCCCAATCACCAGGGTTACTTTTACGTATTAAATCATTCACCAAAATATTTCACAATGTCAATCTTATCACGATCTCAAAACTCACCTTATTTAGTCTCGGGTATTTCAAAAACTTGAATCCCCATGAAAGTAATGAAGATTCATCAACAGTAAGGATATCCCAAATAAGTGAATCAGGCTTTGCTGAGAATTTCCAAAGGGGAGTTCTCAGGATGCCTTGAGCAGCACCATTGCAAAGGTCCACACATACTTCACAGAATGACCTCATGTCAGGAGTGACTGAGATCTTAGAGTTACCCAAATCAAACTTATTGTCTATGCCCACTGACCTCCCCTCCGGCTGGTATCTTTTATATTTATTTACCAATTGGGTTTCTACTCACATAACTAGCCAAACTAGAAATTGTAAGTCAAGCTTGACCCTCTGCTCCATTACTGTACAAATTCACTTGTTTACTGTTCATAGTCAGTTAGGAATATATTTAGCTGCAAGTTACAGAAAACCCACCTAATAGTGGCTTAAACACATTTATTGATTTTTGAACATAACAAAAAGTCCAGAATTAGGCAGCTATTTGTGTCCCTTCAGCTGCTCCATAATAACACAGACTTCTTCTGTTTTTAGGCTCTACCATCTGTAGTGTATTCCCTTTATTCTCATGCTTATTACCTTTTGATTGCAAGATGGTTGCTGTACCTCCAGTCATCACATCCACATTCAAGGCAGGAAGAATAGGGAAGAGTGAAGCTGAAGCCAACTGCATCATCTTTTTATCAGGATAGAAAAAGCTTTCCCAGAAATCTCCCAGCATACTTTTCCTTAGGCCTCATTGGTCACAATGGGCCACATGACCATGCCTACCTGCAAAGAAAACTAGGAAGCTGGGGAAAGGATAATCATGATTGGTATAAACCAATAAATATCATCACTGGGGTTGGACACATTGACTCAGCCCAAAGCAAGTTCTGTTAGCAAGGAAGAAGGGAAAATGGTTTTGGCAGGTAAATAATAGTGTTGGCCACAATCTCAAAGTCTGCTGATTTTAGTTCTGAGACAGCTCTCAACTCTCCCTACCTCTCTTTCCACTGGCTCAGCTCCAGTCCTCGGTGTCTTTTAACTCAACTGTCACAGCAGCCTCTGATCTGACCCTCCAACTTCCCGTGTGGCCCCCCTCCATCCATCTTCCATCAGCTGCCAGACTTATGTTTCTAAAATGCAAGTCTGATCATGGCACCTCATGGATAAGAACATTCACTGGCTGTCTCCCTACTAATGGCCCCTCTGCCAAGCTTGACCTAATTCCTGTCCTTCTCCCCACTTGGCAAACTCTTACTCATCCTTCAAGGCCAAGTCTAAATGTCCTCTCCTCTGGGAAATCCTTCCTACTTTGCTCCTGATTTTAACAAAACTAATTACTCCTTGCTTTTTGTTCTCATTTGTCTCTTTAACATGTCAGGAATAATACCTGTTATACAGCGTTACAGAGTTATTTGCCCAGATGTCTGTCTCTTGCTAGATTATGAACTCTGTTCATTGTATTATCCTTAGAAGCTAGCATTAGTGCCTAGCACATAGCAGGTGCTTATGGCAGAGGAAGCTACTTGTTTCCTACTATCTATTCTCACCTTTATCAAAAAAAGAACCCTGCTTTTTGAGTTCATATTTACTCTGAATAAAGACCAAATATTTCAACCTCCCTTGTAGCTAATTGAGCCATGTGACATAATACCTGGAGCCAAAGCAGGTATTAGACCATGACATGACTATGTGAGTAGAAGCTGTGTGTGGCAGAGTGAAAGCTGAAAGGATGTGAGTCCCTGACCTGCCATATAAGGCTTTATCAGCCTAGGCGTGCCTTGGGAGTTGTAGGCGAAAGAGAGAAAAACATCTCTCTTGTTTGAGGCACTGCTATTTTGGATTTTCTGTCACTAGTAGCTAAACAATTCTAACTGATAGAAATATATACAAATTGTGTGTGTGTGTGTGCGCGTGTGTGTATGCATATATATAAGTGAATTGGTTGAATTACAATTGGCTGGACCCAAGCATAGCTTGACAACTGTTGGCCCATAGGCTGCATTAAGTTCTCAGATATATTGCTATACATTCACATATTTTTCAGCCATGTGAATGCTAGGCAGGGCATGCCTCACAAATCTATGTGGTCTCATATCTGCCCGACTGTGCCCATGCACGTTACATACCCCTGAATGCATTTGCACTGGTGGCCCCTTATCCTGGAGTGAACTGTACTTAGGTCATAAGCAATGGATTATTCAGCAGCGTCTTGCCAAGTGTTTGCGCATTTACTCTCCTGATGTCTACCTGATTCACAGAACCATTTATAAAGGGAGGAAAAGGTCAGAATAAGAACATTTCACTCAGCCTCTAAAACCAGAGCTCAGTCCCTGAGGAAAAGTCACCTCTCTCTGGTGGAATCGGCATTAATCATTTATATGAAATGGCAGGAGCTAGGCCAACCAGTCGTGGGGATGGGGGTGGACGGGGTTGTCTCAGGTCATAGTTTGGTGTTTGCTCTGTTGGGAAGAAGACAGAACCCTTCCCTCCCGTCCTAAACCCCACCTCTGACCGAGATTTGCAATAAAATGTATCGGACAAGTGGCCCAGCAAGTCCACAAGACCAGTTGAGATCTGAAGATTTTTTAGTAGAAATTTTCACTATTTTGCTATTTGAAATCTACTATAAAGTAATTGGAGGAAAAGAGTGTCTATGGTGTTTTGGTAGTCCTTACCCAAATATGTTCTGGGAAAAATCATCCCGGGGGTATTATCACAAATAACGACAATCTAGGGCTCTTTGCTCAAGAAGTCTTGCCATTCACCGGGGAATATCAAGCGTACTGCTAAAGAACACAGCTCAAGTCAGAAGGCCTGAGTTCAAATCCTCGCTTCCCATCTTCTGGCTAAATGACCTTGACAAGTTGCTTGACCTCTCTGTACATAGTTCCAGTGTGTGCTTGAGCTGGCTTGTCCCTTCCCAATTCTGTGTTCAGTGATGTCATGTTGGCTGCAGTTGGAGCCTTTATACCAGGGAAATTGGTAAATCATGGCTCCTTCCCACCCACAGGTTTATTAAGCATTCATCAGCACACAATAGCACATTTCCTAATGTGTACAATGGGCTGATAATACTTGCCTCACCCAGAGGATGAACTGAGAGAATCCATGGGAAGCACAAGTGATAGCCCTTAGTACATGTTAGCATTCTAATTCTTTTAGCCACACACTATTAGCTGTGTTATTGTTGAGACTACTCTTTGGGGAGGTGGAAGCCTGATTTCACTGGCTCCAACATCGGTTGGCATAGCCTTTTACCCTCTTAGTATCCCTTTTGCCCCTGGGGCTATGTGACTGCCATGGCAGCCTGTCAACCCACCCTGAAATTCGAGTTATGTGACTATATGGCCTGACATTGATAATGGGGTCGTATTGGCAGAGTGACGCCAGAATTTCAGAAGAAAAGCACAGGCTTGGTACCAAGGCCCCGGATTACTACATCAGAGTCGGGCAGGTACCTTGACCTGATTGTGGGGGAAATGGACCATAATCAGAGAATGCTCGAGTACAAAGGGCTACAGGAAATCACCCACTTCAAAACCCTCCTTTTACAGATGAGGGGACAGACACTGTCAGCCTGAGGCTTGATTTCCCTCTACTATTGTTTTCCAGTTTCCTTTTTCACCAGGCCAAGGCTCTTAGGTTTTGGTTATGATGAAAACATGATCAAATTCAGAAACTGTAAGAGAATTTATTGGATGGGATCAGAAAAGCAAGCAAGAAAATATCTTAAAATGGGAATGTAAATTGGTGCAGCCAGTAGAGAAAATAGTATGGAGGTTCCTCAAAAATGAAAATTAGGGGCCGGCCTGGTGGTGCAGCAGGTAAGTGCGCACGTTCCGCTTTGGCGGCCCGGGGTTTGCCAGTTCGGATCCTGGGTGCAGACATGGCACCGGTTGGCACACCATGCTGTGGTAGGCGTCCCACATATAAAGTAGAGGAAGATGGGCACAGATGTTGGCTCAGGGCCAGTCTTCCTCAGCGAAAAGAGGAGGATTGGCAGCAGTTAGCTCAGGGCTAATCTTCCTCAAAAAGAAAAAAAATTTAAATTAGAGCTACCGTATGATCCAGTGATTCCACTTCTGGGTATATATCTGAAAGAATTGGAATCACTAACTTGAAAAGATATATGCACCCCCATGTTCATTGCAGCATTATTTACAATAGCCAAGACCTGGAAACAACCTAAGTGTCCATTAATGGATGAATGGCTAAAGAAAATGTAGTATTTGTATACACACACACACACACACACACACTCACACACACAATGGAATATTATTCAGCCATAAAAAAGAAGAAAATGCTGCCATTTGCGACAACATGTATGGGCCTCGAGGGCATTATGTTAAGTGAAATAAGTCAGACAAAGACAAATACTGTAAGATGTCACCTACATGTGGAACCTTAAAAAACCAAACTCGTAGAAACCGAGAATAGATTGATGGTTGCCAGAGGTGGTGGGTAGTGGGGAAAAAAAAGGAAAGAAAATGTCTTAAAAGATGAAGCATCACATTTCACATTAGAAGTTTTCAGCTGCTTTAGGGCGGAACCACGCTTTGAACAGCAAGGCCTCGAGTTGCAGTCTATGTGGGCTTAATACTCAATATCCGACCCTCAATAGCAATGAGCGTGCTTTCCATTTTGAAGCTGGGTGTGTGGGCTTTGTAACTTCTAGAAAAGAAACACTGGTTCTGCTATAATTTTTTAGATAACACTGGGTCATGTGGGCTGGCCTGACTGCCAATATTGGTTCTTTGGGAACAGTTTAAGAAGTAAATTGGTAGCTCAGAGATCCAGGGTGTCTTTGTAAGCACCATATCAGACCTCCGTCCCAAACCCTCCTCGGTTCCTGGAAGGCCCCACTATTACAGCACTGGCTCCCCAACCTTCCATAATTTGCCTGCAAGAGTGTCCTTGCTCTCTAATAGACATAGTGGGCACAAGTGGGGATTTCCTTTATCAGCCGGGTACTGGGCAAACCAGCCACTGTGTCACCAACACTTGTGCCTTTGTGTTGAGCCCTGGCCCGGGGCCCTGTCACAATCCCCTCGTCTTGTCTCAAAGCTATATATATGTAAATTTTTTCCTTCTGGAACCTCATTTGCCTTCCATCATGGGCCCTGTTTGGGGCTGCCAAGGCCTCTGACAACACATCTCTTGAATCAGAGGGGACAGGCTTGGGGCTTGGGACCCTCCTCTCCCCCAAGGCTCTGGGCTCCTCTTACAAAAGGCTCTGCCTTCTCCCCAGGGCACATTCTTGCATCCCAGGGATCTCAGAGAGCAGCCAAAGGCTTCCCCTCCCAACCTCCACTGGCCCAAGAAGACAAACAGCATCCAAAGTTCCCAGGGAGCATTTGCCAGTTGGGGCTCTCCTGAGGAGCAGTGACTGCAGGATTTTCCCTCTGTAAAAGTTAGGAAACTGAAGCACGCAGGGGAATTACAGTTCTTCAAGGTCACACAGTGAGGCAGAGAAAGGAAGCAAATCCATTTAGTTGAAAGAATCTTTTCCAGTTGTTAGTGATTCTAAAGAGAAATCTCTTCTCACTTTATGTGTTTTTTACATGGGCTCTTCTCAGGTAACCGAGTCTTGACACAACATGGGATGTGTGGGCAAATGTGGGCAGACTCCCAGAGGCTTTTTCTAAATCATCTAACCTGTTGTTTTTCAGTGTCTTTCATGACACTCTGGGCTCAAGGGTGGCTTAAGTTACTAGAATCTCACCTTTCATTTAGCAAGCGTTCTGCTTTAAAGAAGTCGAGAACTTGGCATCCCAAGGACAGCGGGAGTTCAGGGCCAGCACAGGCATTTGTGAGGACAGAGAACCAGAACAGGCTGACTTTTTTCTCTTTTGCTAGCACTCGGTATTTCCACACCGCTTCAGTGACGTACAAGGTGTTGAGAAAGGGGATGGGGAAACTTGAACACAAGAAACGGCTAAGTGCTGACCTTCAGCTTTTCTATCCACCATTTCTAGGACTCAATGGCTCTTTGAAGGGGGCATGAAAGGGAAAAAGGGGTGAAATACAAGAAAAAGACGCTCCCTCCACCCCTCAGCCTCGAAAGATTCTAGGGTGACAGCCAGGGGGACGGGGAGGAGGCAGGAGAATCACGTGTCTGTGGGAAAATAATGAAAACAAATAGAGATGCTGGATGTACTGAAGCAAAAAAGAAATCTTTACTTGTAAGTGAATTTTTTAAACATTTTTTTTTTTAGCGATTTCAGAAACTATTGCAAGATGTCTTGGCTTCTAGTGCCTACAACTCAAAGATAAGTTTTCAAATGAAAGCCTCATTTGGCTACTTTTTTGACCTTGAGACTGAAAATGAAACTTTTCCAGAATTAAAAATAAAACACTCATTAGACAACTCGTTTCTCGGGCTCTCAGACGTTTTTGACCCACCCCACCTCCCCCAGCTAATTCTGGGGCCGCCAATCCCCTACCTCACCTCACCTTCTCCTACAAGTGTGAGTGACATGGGGACACTGAGCTCAGGGGACGTCTGCACTGGGGCCAGAGGTGAGGGCAGGCCTTTCAAGGCTGAGCAGGGCTGGAAAAGAAAAGGTTTGCTGGGTTTAGTTTAGTGATCTCCGGAGGTAAGACTAACTTGGCTTTGAATCCGGGTTCCACGGCTTACTGGTGGTGTGACCTTGGGCAAATTACTTCACCTTCTGAGCCTGTTTTCGCCTTTGTGAGATGAGAAAGCAAGCCATTCCTGCCCCCTATAGGTTGCTGTGAGAATTGCATGAAGGGATACCTGTAAACTGGAGGCGTTAAGGACCTTTTGGGAAAAGAACCAGAGTAAAGAAATATCCAGACGTGCCCTTGACATTCAGCCATCAAACTGGAGGCCCTCTGCTGCTCCTCTGCCTCTGGATAGTTCTTTACTCTGGTGCTTTTCCCAAAAGGTAGAAACCAACAGTGAAGTGAGGTTTCTAAGCTGATTTCTGATGTTTCTGAGGCCCGACGTGATCAGCCACTTTGCGCACCAGTGGGGAGAATGAGCTGGAATCTGGGAATCTTGAGAAGCACATGTTAACCCTGAAAGTTGCACTTCTTTTTCACAATGAAAAAAATCTTTGGGGCTGGCCTGGCGGCATAGCAGTTAAGTTTGCACCCTCCACTTTGGCGGCCCAGGGTTCATGGGTTCAGATCCTGGGCACGGACCTACGCACCACTGATCAAGCCATGCTGTGGCGGGTGTCCCACATATAGAGGAAGATGGGCACGGATGTTAGCTCAGGGCCAGTCTTCCTCAGCAAAAAGAGGAGGACTGGCAGCGGATGTCAGCTCAGGTCTAATCTTCCTCAAAAAAAAAAAAGAAAGAAAATATGCACCTTCTTAGACTTCTTAGACACAGCAACTGGAGAAGACACAAGTAGACAGTACTTAAATGCATATAAACCTTTTAATTAAAAAAGTCATATAAAATTACAAACACAGATTTACAATCTAGTGTAATAAGAAAGCAAACGAGGCTGAAAGGCACATATTAATTTAAAATTCCATCACAGGAAGTAGAAGACTTTTTGTATGCAATGTAAAAAAAAAAGTCCTTAAGTTGCTCTTTGGAATAGCAGCATTTCAGGTCTTCTTGTCCCACTTTACTCCTTTGGGATGCAGCTGTGTAGTCATGGGAGAAATGTTCCCCTGAAAGTTTGGTTAAAACGAGTTGACTCCTTTGAGTGTTTTCACGGAAATGTCAGACAGCCCTGAAAAGCTGAGGCAGAGGGTGAACTGAAGGTCTAGCTTTGGTCAACCATGCAGAGCTGCACGGGGCAGCAGGCAGGGAAAATGTGACATCAAGGAGCGTTATTTTAATGTAGGACCTAAGGTAATCTTAAAGACCTGACTAGGTTCTAAAATAATAGAGCCCAGGACTATGGCAGAATGACCAACACCAAGTTTAACATGGTACGCTCTGCCCTAGTTTCTATACAACACATTTCAAATTAAGCTCTTTATGACATAGACTAGATTTTCTGAGTGCCTAAGCGACCTCCGAGCTTTAAGCTAGGCCTCGGAAGTTCAGCTAGTGCCTGGGGAGTCTTCATCAACATTCACCTCTAAGGAGAGGCTGAAAGAGGAATTTCCAGCGACAACTTCTGGCTCAGGGTCCGGGGCTCCCTAGCCAAGGCTGTCTCCATGTGGCTCCCGGAATTGTGGAGATCTCTCTTCTCAGATGGCTTTGTTGGAAAATAAAGCAACAGCTAATGTTTTTGGGCATCTGGCCTCTGGCCAGGCCCCCTGAGGTTTTCATCCTTAAAGAACTTCAAAATGGAAATGGAGCCCCTTGTGTGACAGAAGAGCATTTATAAAACATAATAAAATGCTTTGAGATTTCCCTCTACCCCTGCTATTGCTTTTTACCTTTTCAAAACTGCTCCTCTGATGCTGATAAACCAAAACAGAAAACAATGGAGGCAGCTGCCAATTGGCCCACACTCATGTCTCAAAGCAGAGGGGAAAAAAAGTCTATTATGGGCTTTTGATTTACAAAATCGAAAGGCTTTTGCCCTAAAGGAGTTATATAAACAGACACCAAATCCAAAACACTGACGAATGATAAGGGCAAGGCTTCCCCAGCCCCTGACCGGCCAAAGGCCCCATAGACAGGAGCCAGTGGGGAAGCCATAGGACTTTGAACATGGTGGTTTTTGAGAATGGGTCTGCCCTCCTCTCCCTGACCAGCTGGGATGGAGACCTCACTGGAAGCCTCAATACTGGCTTCCTGAGCCCAAAGCCAGAGTAGAAGCAGTGGAGACATGGAAGTGAGTTGAGGAATGGGTTTCCCTGTACCCCTGTGTCACCCATGTCATCAAGAAGGACTTAAATGTGGCTGAGAGATCCCCAGGAATGGAATAAGACTTGGAGGTGGCAGCAGTAACCTGAGGGGACCAATGTCTAAGATCACATTGGTCAATGGTCACCTCAGTAGATGTCATTGTGGACTAATGACATTAAGGGCCAATGCTCTGACCCCTTGCCACCAACTGGTACCACCCCTAGACCGTGACCTCCAGGGAAAAAAGTGTATGTGTGGACTCCCTCTGCCATTTTCACAAGATAAGAACTAAAAGCAGTTCTGTTAAGGAAAGACACATTTCTTTTCATACCTGAGTTTGTGGCCTAAGATGTGTCCTTGCTACATGTGCCTTTAATCTTTCAGTCTTCCCCGCTGACTTAGCTACAAAGCAGAAAAGCACATGGACAACTTCTAGCCATACCCTGCGCAGGTTCTATAAGAACTGGAGCTACGTGCTGGGCCTGAGAGCAATCTGAGAGCCCTGTGCTCTCTCCCACCCAGCCACTTTACAGAGAAGGCAATGGAGGCCCCTTCCACGGCTGATCGCACAGAGCAAAGTAAGGAAAGGGATGTGTTAGGCAGTGTTTGAAATGAGGCGAGGATCGGGGTGACCGGTGGTGAATACACATTGTGTGTCAGTCTGGAATCTACACACTGTGCAAGCCGTGGACCCCGTGGACCAAGCAGGGAGGACCACCTCTGCCTCGCCCTTCGTGTGCAGGCCCAGCAGGCCTGCTTTGCTTCATTCCTGACCGCCAGTCAACTTGTGGAACAGGTCCTCATCGAGCGTTTCATTCTGGTCCTTGGAACGGGTGGACAAGAAAATGTAGCCACCGATGTACTCGTGCACGATCTTGCAATCCGCACTCAGGCAGGTGAACGCAATGGAGACGTTCTGGTCAAACTCGATGGCCACCTGGGAGAGGAAGGCACAAGTAAGCTTAAACTCTGACAAGGAAAGATGAGAAAGAAGTTGCTTTGCTGGCGATGGCCCCAGAGCTGAGGACTGTTGAGGTGGCTTACAGATGGATTTCCCAAAAAAATCCACAAAAAACCACCACTTCCATGAAACACTTACAGAAAACATCTTTGCTCTCTTTGCGCCCTCTTGTGGTGTCAATACATCCTAACTCCAAACACACAGCTATTTTCTGTCTCTTATTTAACTGTCAGAACTTTCTAAGCACTCTCTGTGTCACGGGGCAGGGTGCTTTGCAGATTTTTTAAATGCAGAATAAAAGGCCCACCTGAATTTTCCTTCACCCACTGCCTCGCACCCCTTCCCAGATGAAAGTCATCAACGCTAAGCACTAGGAGAAACTGAGACTTCACTGGTTCTCAACCTTGGCTGCCCACTGGAATCACCAGCGGACCTTTAAAAATTACTGATGACCAGCTCCCACTCTGAGATTTGGATTTAACTGGTGTTGGGTGTGGCCTGGGCAGTGGCATTTTAAAGCTCCCCAGGTGGTCGTAATATGCAACAAGAGTTTAGAGCCACTGTCTTAGAAGTCATCTAATCTCAGACGTTCACTCTAGAAATGAGTGCCCAGATGGTTAACAGGCCAATGAGAGGAATCTCTGGTTCTTAAAAAAAAAAAGTGTGAGTCTTACCATCCCTCTGTGTTGAGGGCCTTCTACTGGAAAAACGAGAATGCCAAAGGAAGGAGGGAAGAGAGATTCTATATCAGCAACAGCAGAATGTTTTAAATCATCCGGATGCTAAGCTGCCTCTAACTTCATCTAGAATTTTCCATGATGTAGGCTCGGCCTGAACCTAGTTCCTAGGGTAGAGACAATGGGAGGCCGAGGGCTCGAGGGCTCCTAAACTCAAGCAGCTAAGCTTTTCTCATCTTCCCTGTGCACCTCACTTGCTTCTCTAGAAGTTTCCTCCTTTTGGGACTGGAATGCTCTCTAGGTGGGCAACCGAGCCTCCGAGTCCGCAACCAGTTAGCTCTTTTGGCAGCCATTCAGTTGAGGCCTCTTTTGTATTTACTTTGTATGACAGCTACATCTCAGGTAGTTTCTGCTAAGTAATTATCAGCCTACAGCTTATATAATGCTGTGCTGACTCGGAGGAAATTAATCGAACGGCTCAGCAATTTTAGAGTCTGTCTGTGCGGAAAGTCTGCCCGGAGACCCAGCCCTGCAGACTAAGCACTTGGCCTGCACTGGTTAGGAAACCGCCCGGAACTGCGTGTGATTATTTTAGCAGACAATTACCATGAGCTTGTGGTTTCTGAGTTCTAAATGTAAGAACACCTTTTTAAAATCAGAACCACCTGCAATTCTAAGGGAACACATGTTTACGGGCTCAACCCTGAATATATCGAAAACTTGCACTTTACCTGCCGGATTTCCCAGTTTACGTTCCACTGTTTCATATTTGTGAATCTCCATGTTGTAATTGGAATCCCAGTGGCTGCATCGATTTTAATCAACCTATTGTATGAAACTCCCAGAATGTCATCTTTCTTGCTTCCTTTAAATCTGAAATAAAAAAAAAAATAGTTAAAAGCAACTGCTTCACATACAGCCTCTTCAAGATAATACCAACATTTCTAAATCACTTCTGAAGAATGGACAATGAGGGTGTAGCTTTCTACAGAAGAGCATTTTTATTGTGTTATACAGAATAGGAAGAATGGGGAGAATTAAGGCTGTCAGGCAGACATTCTTTTTTTTTTATGGTGAGGAAGATCTACCCTGGGCTAACATCTGTTGCCAATCTTCCTCTTTTTTCGCTTGAGGAAGATTAGCCCTGAGCTAACACCTGTGCCAGTCTTCCTCCAATTTTTGTATGTGGGATGCCTCCAGAGCATGTCTGATGAGTGGAGTAGGTCTGCGCCAGGATCCGAACCTGCAAAGCCAGGCCGCTGAGGCACCATGGGGCCAGCCCCTAGACATTAAGTGAAACTGACATCAGAGAAAAGCAAAGTAAGAGAAGCTTATGTCAGTTCAAAATTAGCACCGACAGCGTATGCCAGGCACCCTTTTAGGTGCTGGGAACACAGTAGAGACCTAAATAGATAGAAAATTCCTGACTGCATGGAGCCTGTGTTCTAGTGAGGGGAGAGGGTCACAAATAAGTGAAATATATATGCCAGATAAGATCAAGAAGGAAAATAAAACACAAAAGTCAGACAGGGAATACTGGCAACGAGGTGGTTAGGATTTTAAACAGGGAGTCAAGGAAGATCTCAGCGAGAAGAGACATTTGATCAAAGAACTGACGTGCAGGAGGGAGCAAGCCATGTGGGTATCCAGGCAAAGAGGACTGCAGGCAGAGGGCACAGCCAGTGCAAAGGCCGGGGCATTTTTGTTTTTGGTTTCTGCATGCTCAAGGACCTGCCAGGAGGCCAGTGTGGCTGGGCACTGTGAAGGAGGCAAGAGGATGTCAAATTGCAGAGGTGAGGTCTTGTAGGGCCATTGTAAGAATCTAGCTTTTACTCTGAGCCAGACAGAATGCCTTCTGATGGTTTTGAGCAGAGTCCTGACACGGTTTGATGTAGATCTTAAAAGGATTCCTCTGCCTGCTAAGCTGAAAACTCAGGGGGATGAAGGGAGAGGCAGCCATACCTGGCACTCTGAACAGAAGGGACGGAAGATGGTTATGAGAGCAGCCAGAAGGGCTTGGGCCATTTGTGAAAGGACAGCATTCTAAAATAAAGAGTTCTACGTTCTAGACGAAGTGAGAATAAACTGGCCTCCAGGAAAGGCCCTTATAATCGAACAGAAAGTGAGAGAAGCAAGTGAACACTGTGATCACCTGACAAGGTAGTAGGTGAGGCCGAATTCAGGGAGAGACTGCCACGCCTGGATGAATCGCAGCTTGGCTTCGACCAGGGGCATCTGGGCCACGTTCTGGTGGGCTTCCAGAATCCGGGCTGCCAGCTAAGCAGAAGCGGGAGACATCAAACTCTCCTTAGCATGTGCTTACTACTGTATAACCGTCCCACTAGCTCAGATTCCCAAGGAGAAAAATAAATGCAAGGCCCAACTGCAGCTCTACAAAGACCATTCATTCACTCCTTCATTCGCTGCCCCTCTCTTTTTCTACAAGACACGTAAATCCCTGGGGAGAAGAAGGAACAAGACCAGCGAACACACCAGCTTCTAAGGTTCATGCAGATGGAGAGTTCTGGGTCCCTCTTCCTGGGGTCTGTGGAGTGTCCACAGACAATGGTTGTACTTGAATCAGTTCATCTGTGTAACTTAATCCACACTTATGGGAGCATAATTAAAAATCTCAATTTGTGGGAATGAAAACTTTTTGTTTGTTTTTAAAAATTGGCACCTGAGCTAACATCGGTTGCCAATCATCATCTTCTTTTTTTTTCCCTTCTTCTCCCCAAAGCCCCCCAGTACATAGTTGCATATTCTAGCTGTAGGTTCTTCTGGTTATGCTATAAGGGATGCCACCTCAGCATGGTCTGATGAGCGATGCCGTGTCCACGCCCAGGATCTGAACCAGCAAAACCCCGGGCATGAACTTAACCACTCGGCCATGGGGCAGCCCCTAAAATATTTTATTTTTAATTAAATTAAATATGGGAAATTGTCACGTTCAGTCAGCAGGACAGTCACCCCTAACAAAATTAACAATAATCTCTTAATATCATCTAATACCCTGTCCACAGTCAAATTTCCCCGTCAGCTGACTTTTCATGATGATGGCCTTGATCATTTTAACTCCTCATTTTATTTCAGAAAATAAAGAATTCACTGTGAACAATCTTGCCCCAACAAGATCAGCAGTACCTGTTTCGACTTGTGTTTTTTTGCACACCGAGGTGACACAAAACATTCCGGGTTCACGTCCATGTTTTCCAGGTTGGAAGCCACAGGAGATGCCAAGTTCCGGTTCTTCATCCTCAGAAATGAAAGGATATTGAGGACCTCCGGCTGGTAAGAGCTGTCTGCCATGGTTTTGCCCTTTGACGCCAAGATGCAAGCAGCCATCCATTGGGCGTACTGATTCTCCTGCAGCAAATGTCAGAGGGCTGAGAAACAGTTCAAGTGCAAAGACACCCGAGGGAACACAGCTGGCCTCGGGCTTTCATCTCCATAACACAAAACCGTCACCTCCCAAGCAAAGAAGGATGTGAAGTGGCACACATTCTGATGGCTGTCAATCACCTAATTTAACACCCAACAAAAGATTCTGAGTCCTGTGTTGAGTTTCTAGATGCCAAGGGGCCAGAGAATAGGAATGTCAGCTTTGATAAATTCCATGGAGGGAACTTTGCGTTTAAAGATCAACCAGGGACACAAAGGAGCGCCATGGAGCACAGACAGGTGAAAACCCAACCACTCAACAGCTTTCCTTGATATATATTTCCATTTTCATATCATGTCTTATCTCTCTGACAGAAGAAAATGAGAGAAAATCATTAACTGATTTCTCACATTATTTCCACCGTGGCCTATCCTTAGGAAAGATTCTAATCCCACAGTAGGACTCAGGTCCACTGATGGGATCTGAATCAGTAAATGGTGGCTTCCATTGTGCTTTAATGTCTGTGCTCATTTTCTACCTCAGGGAGCAAAGAGTGGCCCCAGAAGCGGAGGGGATGCAGTTAAAGGATGGCATTCTTCACAGCAGGAGTAGGTGAGGTACACTGAATTACCGGCCTTGATCTTTACCCTCCTGCTATCCATACCTTTTGCTATGTAATTTTATAGTTCCTCCCACCAGAGCCAGAGTGTAATTTCCCACCTCTTGACTTTGGGCGCAGCCTTGGACTTGCTTTGGCCAACAGAATGTGGGTGGAAATGACAGCGTACCAACCGTGAGCCTAAGCTTTAGGAGGTCTCACGTGTTTCCAGTTCCCCTCCTCCTGCCATCACTAGGAAAAGAGTCTCTCCAGGCAGCCTGGGACTCAGAATACACAGAATGAGCTCAGCCTGCAGCACGGAGCCAAGCCTGGCCAGACCTCTGGCTTGAAGCGGATCTGCCCAGCTGACACTGGGCTGGATCATCCAACCCCCAGCCTACCTGCAGATGTTTCAGAAACAAATGCTTATTGGCATATGTCACTGTGATTTTGTGTTTGTTTGTTACCAAGCCATAGCTGACTGATGAGTGCTCTGATTTGAGAAAACACCTCAGATGGTTTGTCCTTAGGCTTAACAGAGATGAAGTGACTTAACATTTTCTTGGTTTTACTTACATGGTCACATCTCAGATACACTTCATTCATACCATCAGCAACAGGGATTAGTAACTTGATTCCAAATTTTCTCCCTGCTACATTTACATCTGGCACCACTTCACAGCCTGAATGAGAAAAGGCAGGGACAAAACTGAGTTCTGAGAAATCTCTTTTATAAATATCAGTTGTGTATCTAAAATGCGTATCTAAAAGACTTTGAACATAAGCCCCTCAGATTGGGTTCTCTTCTGGAAAATTGAGGAGCAAGCTGATAACATCAATTAAAGGATAACTAAGTGAGACTTACCAGCGATTACCCTGGATAAATAAAAATATTTTCTTTTATGATTTTCTTAAATATATCATCAATTGAATTTATTTTTCAGATTGGCTTGGCTAGTGTGACTCATAGGAATGATTATGAATATGAAGTTTTAAATAAATCAGAGCAGAGGGAATTCTCTGATTGTCACAATGATAAGGGAATTAAGTGCACTGGTTAATTAAATATTTGTTAATGGAGTCACCAGTATACTCACAGCCACTTTCAGAAATTAGAATAGGCACTAAAGTGATACTGAATTAAGCACAACTGTTCTGGAATTCAGAAAGCTTTTCAGGATCCTACAATGTGTCATGTACTATGCTTATGACACCAATTACCATCACTTCATAGACTTAGAGACACTAAGAAGGGACAGTAGAATGCAAATAACCACATTTACTAGATCACATTTCAGGTCCATGCTCCACGGGGAAGAGGAGCTGCAGGCAGGCTGCCATTTTGAAACCAGCGACATACGGGTTCCTCTGGAAGTAAACCTTGCTGCCTTGGGTAGGAGTCTTGACTGCCATCTGCTTGCTGGGTGACGACAAGCCATACCAAGGTGTAGGACCCTCTTACCTCTAAGATTTAGTTTTTCCACTGGTTCTCCTTGTTCAAGTTCCTTATTTTTAAAGTAGGCTATAGACGTGTCTTTAAAGACGAACCAATATTGTTTGAAAGCTTTCAATACTAGCTTCTTGGGCCTGCAAATTAAAGTACAGTAAGTGTTTATACAATCATCCAGAAATGTAGGACACCAAAAATTTCAAGTGGATCAAGAAGCTCTAGAGACCCTTTCAAACAACATATTCTTTATTTTTAAAAATAATTTTCAAATTGCTACCTCATTTCTAAAAACTAAAAATGGGGTTTTGATATGAGATGTTGAAGTTAATGCGAAATCTCAGGAGTCAGACCCACCCAGGGCCACGCTGTGCCTCTGCTACTGCCTACGTGTGTGACCCTGGGAAAAACATTTCATCTGCCTGGGCCACGTGTGCTGTCTCTGTATGATGGGGAGAGTATCAGCCTCCAATTCACAGGGCTTTATGAGGAAGAGGCAATCTCCATAAAAGTGTCATCACTCTGCCTGGCAGAACTGAAGTATTCCAACAACTTATATTATGTATGTGAGAGACATCCACAAATCTGGTGACATCTGAAATTTCCATATACTTCTTGGATTTGAAAAAGCTGTCCTCCATATGGACAGCACAACCGTCAAGTTATCTGACAAAAAATCAGACATAAAAATAAGCAACCTTTTCTTGATCCTTAAGAGAAACCACTAGAGAATTCCCAGTGAGCCAAGGAAATCATCAAAATCTACAAAATCTATGTAGATTCTACTGTCATTCAAAAATATTTGGGGGGGAAGATCTCCAACAGTGATATCTGTTGGGGCCAGAAAACTTTGTACTCTGGGCTAGACAAGGTTGTTGGTGCCAAAGGCGGGATTCAGTTGGGTCACTGAAAATAGAAAATGTGAGAGAGAGCTGGAGGGTAGGAAGGGGGTACAGATGGGCAGAGAGAAGATAATAGGAGTGGTATGTGGTTCAGTGGAACAATCCTGGCCTTGGGGGTGGATCAGGGTATTTCACGCCAGGTGAGTGGATTTCTGCATTCAAGTTGGGGAGAAGAGAAGAAGCTTGGTGTTAACACCACTCATGTGTAATTTTGAACAAGTTTTTTAACATGTTAGTACTAGTCTTTCCTTAGCTAAAAACGCGTTATCCTTAACACACGGATAAGGGAGAAGATGTTCACTAAAACAGCAGTGTATTACAGGAGCATATTACTAAAAAATTATAAAATAAAATTGAAAAACATTATATGGAGTTCACATTTCCAGGATTTAGAAAACCACTGCATTAAAATAGTATTTATCATGGTGATAGTTGTAGTTAATATAATTCTAAGAAACATATTTAAAAGATTATTTCTCTAAGAATCATATTATCCAAAATGAACAGTATTTTCAAAACAGAATCTAAAGACAGCCTGTAACTAAAAGACAGCAAGGTCTCAGTTTAGTCCTAGGCATCTAAATTTCTATTCAGAATTAAGAATGAAATCCTGCTTCTCCATTTTAACTGGACTTTAAGATCTCATATTCCCTCTACTATCTTTTTCCAGTTTGGTTCATCTTCCAGGTTGCTTCCATACATTCCCAAAGCTAAGGATTACTGCTCCTATTCTATGTTCCAGAGGCTGGGGGGCAAGGTAGGAGGAGAGAGGAGTGGAGACGGTGGCTGGGTGGGGAGTGACGTACAGAAGAATGAGACAGTCTCTCTAGTCCTCAAGGAGCCACAGTTTAAAGAGAGGAATGCACACAATAAATAAATACAATAAAATGGCATGTCATACAACAAGGATGTGGTGAGTGCTGAGTTACAGAGGAAACAGCATTTAAACAGAATGAAGGATGAATAAGAATTTGATTGGAGGAACAGGAAAAAGAAATTTAGAAGGTGGCAACTGCACATGCAACATGCAGAGGTGAGTCAGAGCTGGGCACCATGTTGACAAGAGTTGGGTCAAACAGTTCCTGAACACCTACCTCACGCTGGCACTGTGCTGAGCAATGCAAATGGGGGAGGGGGTAGTTTCCGTGGCTTCAGCATTTCCATGTGTGGGGGGTGACGGAGACAAGAAAAGTTAGGCAGGTTGGGGCCAGGGTGGGACTTTGAATGTCCTGCTAACGAACTGATTTTATTTTCTAGAAGAATAGTTCTCAAACTCTAGTATGCATCAGAATTAGAAAGGAGCTTGTTAGAGATACCCAGGCATTGCCCCAGTCCCAAAGATTCAGATTCAGCAGGTGCAAATTAGGGCCCAGGCATAAGCATTTGAAATAAGCTTCCTGAGGTGGTTCCCAGAGTCTGAGAAACACTAGTCTAGACCAGTAATCTCCAAACTAAAACTAGGCATAGTCATCTTTAAAATATTTTAAGCACGTAGTCCCTAACATATTTACAATTGTTTATTTGTAATATTTGCCTATTTGTAATATGTTGTAATATATACACTATAAACTTACACAAACATATAAATTAGAAGTGAATGAATATGAAAGGTTCAGCTTGTTTTAAGGGAAGTTAGCACTCAGTTCCATAAACCCTAGTTGAGCAAGTACACTGTTGGCTGTGCTTACTAAATCACAAGGTTCATAGTTTAATGCCATCTACCTATCTGTGAAGGTTTTTGTTGAAACAAAGGTACTAGTTTCCATCTTCCCTGATGTCACTCTCTTATGCAAAGTAATCAGAATATGTTGCATTTTTATATTTTTAATACATGGGTTTAAAACACACTATAACTCTTAATCTTGATGATGTTTAACACAGAAAAATTCTGTTTGCAAGTGTGAAAGGTGTAAAACAATATTGTTTTAATAGGCAGTATCATTATTATTATATGATTATTATATCATTATTATTGTGACAATGGAAACATTTCCAAATAACTGTTTTTTCCAAATGCTCTCTTTAAGATTATGTGCACTTATTATCTTGAAAGCATCTGGAGGCCTATTATTGAAGGTCATAAATTTGGAACACTTTTTGAAAAAACAAAAATGTATAACTCTATGTTAGGTACTTTTCCACATGATAATCAGTGAGACCAAAGACTTTCATGGCCACTCTCCATCTCTTTATATTGTAAAGATTCCACTATATTTTAAGAATCTTGTATTTACGAAATGAATCTCACTGATAATTTCCTGTGGCACATTGTGTACGTCTGAACGAAACTTCTTTACTATAGTAACTTGCCTACCGGCCTAATGATGCAATAAATGAATTTTATGTGTGGCCTCTCTCTAAAACACCCTGTTGTGGAGCCACTTTATTTATTCCAAAGCAGTTTTTCCAACAGTGGTTACACCTTATAGTTTGGGCATAAATCATTGCTTTTATTAAATTTGTAATTTACTAGTAGGATTGTATCTTGTCTGGTTTATATTCAGGGGTGTGCAATAAGTAGAATCTTGAAAGATTGGTTGGGCATAAAATTGTAGGTTATTGTCTTCTCTTAGCACTTTCAAGATATTTTCCAGCCAACGAGAAGTCTTCTGCCCACCTAATTATTTTCCTTTGTAGGAAATCTGTCTTTTCCCTCTGATTTTAAAGACTCTTTTATCAATGGCTGGTTGTATCAAGATGTACATTTATACTGATTTATTTTGTTGGGATTTGTGAGTCCTGAATTTAAGGATTTTTGTCTTCAACAATTATGGAAAATTCCCAAGCCTTCTCTTTTGTTTTTTTTTTTCCTTCTTCTCCCCAAAACCTCCCAGTACATAATTGTATATTCAAGTTGTGAGTGCCTCTGGTTGTGCTACGTGGGATGCTGCCTCAGCGGGGCTTGATGGGCAGTGCTATGTCCGCGTCCAGGATCCAAACTGGCGAAACCCTGGGCCACCAAAGTAGAGCGCCCCAACTTAACCACTCGGCCACGGGGCCGGCCCCATCAAGCCTTCTCTTTTGAATGCCTGCTTCTCCCCCATACTTTCTTTTGCAACTCCTAGTAGACGTATGCTGAACTTTCTCATTGTATCTATATCATATTTTCCATTTCTACCTGTCTGAGTTGTCCCAACTATTTTTAAACAATGTTTAATGCACCTATTCAATTTTAAATTTCTATGACTATATTTTTCATTTCTAAAATTTCTATTTGGTTCCTTTTCAATATAGCCTGTTTTCTTTCATTATAATATTTACCTTTTAATTTACTTAATGATTCTAAACATACTCATTTTATGGTTTCTTCAGGTTGTTCTATTACCTAAAATTACTGAAACTGCTAATCCTTGTTTGTTGGGTCTGCTGTTTTTCCTTTATGATGGTTCACTAATTCACAGGGTTAGTAATTTTTATTGGGAAGTTTTTTTTCAAGGGGGTTGTTGTTTTCTGTAGAAGGGCCACGCATGCTAAATGGTGGCTATTTCCCTCCCAGTGTTTTTGTAGTTACATTTGCTGGGCCTTCACAGATTTTGTGGTCCTGCACCAGTTTCTATCTTATTTCTTCAGGATTCTCTTATCATATAAGACATGTAAATTTAGATCTACGTCTGCGTGTGGCACAGACCTTGGCTCTGACTTCTTGAGAGAGTTCTCCTTTCCTCACATAGAACCCCATGCAAGGATGAACTTCCTTACTGCTTGCTTTGGTTGACTGGTAGTTTTCCAACTCCCTGTTGAACAGAGAATGGAGCCCTTGCAAGTTTCCACCTTCAGGCAGGGGCTTTGGTCCTGGTTCACTGCCTTCCATGAAGCACACCCCAGCTTAAAGCTTCGCCTCCCATCCCTGCACAGGGATTAAAATTCCAGCTCCAAGCCATGAGAATCCACGTCCATGGCCCAAATCCCTCGGTGCAGCTGAGGCTTCATTTGTAGAACTAGTTTCCCTCTTTATTTCCTGCAACTTGGGATTTTCTAGTCTCACTTCAAGATCAACCTTGTATTTACAACCCCTTTATTTTCATTTTATCCGGCACTCATATGTATTTATAGCAAGATTGGAATTTGCATTAGATCAGACACAATGTTGCTGGAAATGGAAGTCCACTATTTATATAGCAGGTTCAATAGATTTTGTTTAGGCAAAAAAAAAGAGCTTCACTGTTAAAGAAAAAAAACATAAAAAATCAAAGGGCTAGTTCAATGCTCTTCTACTGATTAAAAAAAAGGAGGCCCAGGGAAGTGAAGGGCCTTTAGGGTTACACACCCACTAAGAACAGAGCTCTATTCTCCAATCTCCTTCCTCCCTTCCCTTCTCCTTTTTTCTTTGCTTTTTCCTTCCTCTCCTCCTTCCTGTATTTCTTTCTTCAATGAACTATATTATATATTAAGTTCAATGTCTTGAGAACTTTGGTAGATAAAGTGGCCACTGGCCAAATATGACGACAATTTTGTGAGTTTTAGCATAACAGTCACACCAAAGTGATGTGGACGTGGGGCTTAACTCTAGAATATCATTTCCTTCATCAAAAACATCTATTGGAAGGGAAGTGTCATCATTTGGTTTGTGAAGAGCTCAATTTGCTCTATACAGAGAATACGGCAACCTAATTTCTTTTAGGACAATTATTAATAATTTAGAAAATGTTTTGTGGATTCAAATTATTACTTTTTTCTGTAGCTCTGACTATAACAACGTGTGCTTGCAAGTATTTATGCCACAGAAGTTAAATTAATGACTCAATTGTTTGAGACCACATCCTATGATCACATTAGAAAAAGAAAAACCAGTAGAAACTCAGTGACAAATATTGTTACCTTTGGATGCTGGTTTCTCATTTATACCTGATTCATTGTTCATTCTTTCTAAGTCTTTCTTTGCGTATTAACAAAGCAACTAATGTTTCTTTTCAAGGCAACTGACCCTTTGAAGTGCTTGTTAAGAAAAGTCAACAAACCATAAAGTGACATAAGTGATAGAACTTCAAAGGGACCTTATTGCTTTCATCCTAACACACCTTGGCACCATCACAAACGTAGCAGTCCTTTCTTTCCATGAAATAAAAAAACCCTGCCTTTTTAACAGTTTCAGATTGACCTGAGGTGACTGGGGAGTTTATCAGAAATACTCGAACAGGCAAAGGAAGATAACTAAGGTGACTACACTACATAAGCCCAGAATCAAAGTTCTAGAGACAATTAATGTTTCAGCTGTGAAAGTGATGTTAGAGTCCTCAGCCTCCCAGATGGACCCGAACAGAAACTCCAGTCTGGCATGTATGTTCATTCCTGTTGACATCAGCCATGCTGACCCCACCACTTACTGAGGATATACTATGAGTCAGGCACCATGCTCAATGCTCCATAGGCATTATTTAATCCTCCCAACAAACCCAAGAGGAGATATATCCCCATTTTACAGATCAGGAAACTGAGGCTCAGAGACATAAGGAAAATGCCCGAGGTCACCTGGCCAGTACGTGCTATGGAGCTAGGATTCAACGCACTGTCTGTCTGATGCCAAAGCTCATGTTCTTACCTTTGAACCATGAACTTGCCCAATGGATGTACAATTTAAACTCCCAGACTCTTTACCTGCAAGGCTTTGTTATGAGTAATTCCCTTTCTTTTTAAGGGTGACTTACCTAAATAATTTAAGATTATCTGCAAGTTTGGGAATATCAGTAATGTCCTCCTAAGGAAAAACAGATAACATTTCATGAGCAATAATTAGGCAGGAGGCACAGCACTGTCCAATACTGTGGCCACTTCCCACATGTAGCTATTTAAATTGGAATTAATTAAAATTAAATAAAATGAAAAACTCAGTTCCTCAGTCGCACTAGCCATATGTCCAGTAGTTGCCTTGTGGGGAGGGTTGGGTGTGGGATGGGGCACATTCAGGAGCTTCTGGGGGGGCTGGCAAAGTTCTGTTTCTTGATTTCAGTCATGACTTGGGTGATAATTTATTACTAATTTGTTAAGCTGTACATTTTCATGTTTTCCCTTTTCTTTATGTGTCATATATCACACGAATAAAAAAAGAGATTAAAAAATTGACCAAGCATGACCATTCAAGTTCAAAATTTGAGTTAGAGACTACTACTTTTAAGTACAAACAAAATATTTTGCAGTTTTTATATCACAGTAACTCTAGCTACATCTAGTTCACTGATTAAACTCTCAAAAGGAATCTGGTTCAAGGTTCATTCTGCAGTGTAGGTTGGTGCCTATTTTCAAACTGAAAAGCCTATTGCTTGGCACCACATAATACTGAGGGAGGAAGGAGGAAATTTTTCCTTTAGTTTAAGAAGGATAACTTTTCTACTTGGTGGAAGAAGTAGACAAAAGGGCACATCAATTTCATGGGGCTTGTATCTCCTATAAATGTGAGACAGGCCCCTGAATTGCTACAGAGTCTTGGCATTTAGTTTGTATGATGTATTTACTTTTGTGTGGTATCAATTTCCTACTTTAAGGAATTTAATCATAAGAGAACATACATTAAATACATAAGAATGCAGTGACTCATTTTTATCTATTACTATTTATATCCAGCTACAATGGATCTACCGCTCTGATTCACTGTGATTAAACTAATAACTGCTCCCGTGATTGAAGAGTTAAACAAAAAGGTGGCACCCAACGAATGAATTCAACAGGAAGGGCATTCCAATGATAAAGCTGACAGTCAGCCGCCTTTCATGGATAAGGAGCAAGATATGATACAACAGTTTTCTTTCTTTATGTTTTACTGGAGGGTTTTTGCTGATTAATTTCCTAAAGTCAAAAGGATTCAGGAAGGGGCTGGCCCCGTGGCCGAGTGGTTAAGTTTGCGCGCTCCGCTGCAGGCGGCCCAGTGTTTCGTTGGTTCGAATCCTGGGCGCGGACATGGCACTGCTCATCAAACCACGCTGAGGCAGCGTCCCACATGCCACAACTGAAGAATCCACAACAAAGAATATACAACTATGTATCGGGGGGCTTTGGGGAGAAAAAGGAAAAAATAAAATCTTAAAAAAAAAAAAAGGGTTCAGGAACTTTCTACAATGTTCCAGCAAAAGGCCCTCACTTCTGTCAACCTTGCCCAGTTAAATGTATGACTAGGTAAATAGATAATAAGGCTTTGGATCTGTAAAGCATTTTC
The DNA here is from genome assembly GCF_037783145.1 of Equus przewalskii. NCBI lineage: Eukaryota > Metazoa > Chordata > Mammalia > Perissodactyla > Equidae > Equus > Equus przewalskii. The sequence goes on along the minus strand of NC_091851.1, from coordinate 17,182,642 downwards.
TCTGTTCTCACAGCTCCCCCATGCAGTAGACTGGAGGGTTCTTTCCAGACTTAAGGGACCAATTCCACGCTCTACGCTAGTGAAATGGAGCCCTCAGCAGTCTTTCTCTCATAGAATGCCAACTTATCCCTAAGAAGAAATATGTTACAAAGTATTGTCCTTAGTAGTAACAAAAATATCCTATAGTCCCTTACAGAGCTGACCTGAGAAAAGGTAGTCAGTTCTTATAGGTTTAAGCTTCTCAGATGGCAACACATTTTCTTTTTTCAAAATCAGACAGAATATCCTCTTATTTCTAATTTTAAAAGTTCATTTACATTTGTCCATCAGTCAGAACAAAACCACAATTCTGAGTTATCAGAAAAGTTCATACCAAAGCACTGTCCACTTTTCCACCTTCTAGGGTCACTTCCAGATTAGAAAGTGCTGCTTCCACTTCATCGACCTCAGACTCATTTGTAAAATCCTGTATTTCAGCTGATAATGACAGTTTGCTAATGTGATACTACAAGGAAACAGAGGTTTTAGAGACGTTATAAACACAAACGAATCCATTAGCCATTTCTTCATCTTTGAAGACAATCCCCTGTAACACCAAACACGTCCTGGAAGGAGGACTCTGTCCTAAGAAGGGAAGACAAGAGATGGCTCTGAATCATTCTGAGATTTACGGTTAGTTGTGTTCAAACTCAGGTCTTCTCCATCACTGGTTGAGCATGCGGTGGGGAAGAGAGAAGGCCTGCAAGGCTAAGGCCTCCCCTAAGATTTGCACATGTGTGGGTTAGGAGGAGCATTTTACATTTAAATTTACTCCTCTCATTTTCAGCTCTTTTTTCCCATGAAAAAAAACAGTAGAAAGAAAAATGAACCTTTAACAAAACAAACTTGCTTTGTTTCCTTCCAGAGAGTAGGTCGTGAAGTTCCCATACCTGCAGTGCCGCAAAGATCAGCATTTCTTCCTCTGTGCAGTCAATTTCTTCCAAGAGGATGGCCCACCTGGCTTGTTCGTAGAGTTGGTTTATCCGAACAGCATCATACTAGAGAAAGAAATAGGTGTGTGTGTGTGTGACGGGGCATAGGTACATTCCACAATACAGGGGTTCTGGGACAACTGAGGCCATTCCTTGTTAATCAGGTGCAATAAACTTTAGCTCAGCTAACTGAAAGACACAGCTGTCTTCCCACTGCCCCAGCTCATTTTACTTCTGAATTTAGAAATTTCTTTCTCAAAATATTCTCCAGAGCAGCTTCAATGGGCCAAACTTGCCCATTTTAGATTCTATTAGTTTCCTTTTCTTTTATCACACTTCTATTAGCAGGAAAAACAGGTCGTGGAAAATGGGTTATGTGACAAGAAGTATAAAGGAGAGGGGACCCCCAACCTGCTCTGCAAACTCCGTGCAATCCTAACCAGAATTTGAGAGGGATCTTTTTCATGGGACTTTATACAAGCTGATTCTCAAGCTGAGCTGGAAGAGAAGATGTTCAAATTGAAAAAGAACAATGGGGGCCGGCCCCATGGCCGAGTGGTTAAGTTCTCGCACTGCGCTTCAGCGGCCCTGGGTTTTGCTGGTTTGGATCCTGGGCGCGGACATGACACCACTCATCAGGCCACGTTGAGGCAGTGTCCCACATGCCACAACTAGAAGAACCCACAACTAAAATATACAACTATGTACTGGGGGGATTCGGGGAGAAACAAAAGCAGAAAAAAAAAAAAGATTGGCAATGGTTGTTAGCTTAGGCGCCAATCTTTAAAAAAAAGAACAATGTTGGGGAGACACTTGTTCTTCCAGACGTTAAAATATATTATAAAGCTGTGTAATTAAAATAGTGTGGTGGTGTTATAGTGATAAACAAATGTCAGTAAAGCAATATCTAGAAATAAGTGTGTGTATGCATATAAACTTAATATAAAATAAAAATGGCATTTTATATCAGTAGAGGAAGAAAGAATTCAGCACTATAAAGACTTAAAAATGCCTAGCCATTTGGAAAACAAAAATCTAAAATCAAAAAACAATCTTATACCATCCAAAAAATATAAATTACTGATAGATTAGAGAATCTAAACGTACACAACAAAGTGCCATCAAGAAGATACCACTTCATACCCAGGAGGATGGCTCTGATCTAAAAGGCAGGTGATAACAAAGGTTGACAAGGATGTGGGGAAATTGGAACCCTTGCTGGTGGGAATGTAAAATGGTACAGCTACTGTGGGAGACAGTTTGGCAGTTCTTCAAAAAGCTAAACATAGACTATGATCCAGCAATCCCACTTGTAAGTCTGCACTACACTCAACTGAAAAGAGGGGCTCAAACAGATATCTGTACACTGATGTTCACGGCAGCATTCTTCACAATAGCTAAAAGGTAGAAACCACCCAAATGTCCATCAACAGATGAATGAACAAAATAAATGTGGTAGATACATACAATGGTATATTATTCAGCCTTAAAAAGGAATGAAATTCTGATACATGCTACAATATATATGAGCCTTGAAGACATTATGCTAAGTGAAATAGGTCAGACACAAAAGGACAAATATTGTATGATTCCCCTTATATGAAGCACCTAGAATAGACAAATTTACCACAGAGACAGGAAGTAGAATGGTGGCTATTAGGGGTTAGGACTGGGGGAGTGGGCTGAGGGTTTTTGTTTAATGGGTACAGAGTTACTATATGGGATGCTGAAAAAGTTCTCAAAATGGACAGTGGTGACAGTTGCACAACACTGTGAATGTACTTAATGCCACTGAATTGTAGACCTACAAATGGTTAAAGTGGTAAATGTTATGTATATTTTACTACACACAAAAAAGTTAAAGGAAAAAACCCCCCAAATTTGTACATGAATGTTCGCAGCAGCATTAGTCACAATAGCCAAAAAGTGGAAACAACCCAAATGGCCATCAACTGACGAACAGGTTAAAAAAAAGAGGTATATACATATAATGGAATATTATTTGGCAATAAAAAGAGACGAAGTACTGATACACGCTACAGTATGGATGAACCCTGAAAACATTATGCTAAGTGAAAGAAACTAGTTACAAAGTACCACATGTTATATAACTCCATTTATATGAAATGTCCAAAATAGGCTAATCCATAAACAGAAAGCAGACTGATGGCTGCCTAAGGCTGGGAGTTTTGGAGGAAATGGGTACTGGGTTTCTTGTTGGGGTGATGAAAATGTGAAATTAGATAGTGGTGATGGTTGTACAATTCTGTGAATCTACTAAAAGCCATTGAGATGTACATATTAAATGGGCGAAATGTACAGTATGTGAATTATATCTCAAAAAGCTGTTATAAAAAGTCTAAACAACCAAAACGATTAGAAGGAAATGAGAGAAAACTTTTTGTAATCTTTGAATGAGGAAGGCTTTTCTAAGCAAGACAGGAAGGCTAAAAGTTACGACGCACGAGACTGACTTGATAATCTAAAATTAAACATGCTTAATGGTGAAAAATACCCTGAAGATTATACATTTATAAGACAATATACAGACTGAAAGAAAATACGTGCAATAAATATAAAAGATAATATCTATTATGTTTTATAAAAGCACTCATAAATCAATATGAAAAATGTAAGTAATTCAATAGAAAATGGGACAAATATATAAACAGGCAATTCACAGAGGAAACCAAAATGGGCATACAAATATTGGAAAAGAGGCTCAATCTCACTAATAATCAGAGTTCAAATTTAAACAAGATGGCAATTTCTATTTCCCTACCAGACTTGCCCAGATTATAAGTATTACTAATGTCTGGTGTTGGAGAGGACGTGGTGAAACTGGCAGTTTTCTTGTACGAAGTTTGCAGGAAGGCAATTTGCTGGTATGGTTTAGTATCTTTTTGCCTCTTTATAAGCACGTCTATGGTTACTATTCTAAAAAAAACACAAGCACTCATCAAAGATACTTGTACAAGAATGCTCACCACGTTTTTTGAAAGAGCAAAAATTGCAAGCAACTCATGGGTCCCGATAAACTATGGTTTAACCTTTCCTTTGATAATTTTGTAGTGGCTAAAAAAAGTGAATCAGACATATATATACTGATGTGAAAAGATGGCCATGATTTATAATGAAGTAAAAAGAAGCAAGCTACAGAGCAAATAAATGATTCCATTTATGCTGGGGAAAAAGATCTGAAAGTTTGTTCAAAAATATGTTTAGGGGCCTGCCTGGTGGTGCAGTGGTTAAGTTCGCATGTTCTCCTTCTCGGTGGCCTGGGGTTCGCCAGTTCGGATCCCAGGTGCGGACATGGCACTGCTTGGCAAAAGCCATGCTGTGGTAGGTGTCCCACATAATGTAGAGGAGGATGGGCATGGACGCTAGCTCAGGGCCAGTCTTCCTCAGCAAAAAGAGGAGGATTGGCAGTAGTTAGCTCAAGGCTAATCTTCCTCAAAAAAAAAAAACCAAACAAAAAAACCAAACCAAGACAAAACAAAATGTATGCGAAAAAATTCACAAGAATGGTTAGTCATCAAAGTGTTAACTATGGCTGCCTCTTGGGAGAAAGGCATGACAAAGGACTATTTTCCATCTTTACTCTTAATTCTTTTTTATGTTTGATTTTTTTTTTCAAGATTTTTAAATTTTTCCTTTTTTTCCCCAAAGCCCCCCAGTACACAGTTGTGTATTTTTACTTGAGGGTCCTTCCAGCTGTGGCATGTGGGACACCGCCCCAGCATGGCCTGATGAGTGGTGCCACGTCTGCGCCCAGGACCCGAACCGGCGAAACTCTGGGCCACTGAAGTGGAGTGCACCAACCCAACCACTCAGCCACAGGGCCCCTGATTTTTAAAAATTATTTTTAATTGTGGTAAAACACACATAACATAAAATTTACCACTTTTTTTTGTGAGGAAGATTGTTGCTGACCTAATGTCTGTGCCAATCTTCCTCTATTTTTTTATGTGGGATGCCGCCACAGTGTGGCTTGACAAGTGGTGCTAGATCCACACCAGGGATCCAAACCTGTTAACCCCTGGCTGCTGAAGCAGAGCACACAAACTTAACGACTATGCCACTGGGATGGCCCCCCAAAATTTACCATCTTAACCATTTTTAAGTGTATAGTTCAGTGGCATTAAGAACATTTACACTGCTGTGCAACCATCACCACCACGCATCTCCAGAACTCTTCATCTTGCAAAACTGAAACTCTGTACCCATTAAACAATACCCCCTTTTGTGATTTGTTTTTACAGTACGTATGCATTTTACACTATTCTTAAAAAAATAAAAATATTAAAGAAAACACGGAGGAGGAATAGAAAGATAGGGTACCTAAGCAAACTTATCAATGGCTGATTAGTGTTAGTTTATTTTTCCTTTTGCATTAACCTTATGCATACAAAGAAAAAAAGTGATAGGGAATGTAAAAATCTGAGGGAAGCCAAACCCAGCAAATGGCATGGCTATCAGCTAAGTGGGAAATGTGCCCCACTGCCCAGGCATGCTCCTCGGCATCTCTAAAGCTGCTGGGAAGGGGAGACAAGTGCAAATCCAAGTGCCTGGTATTCAGGAGGCTGCAATAATAAGAATCTTCAGAAAGTCTGTCTGTTTTGCAGCCTTTGCCAGGTATCATGGAACTCCAGGAGTGAGCCCCAGAATCCTCCAAAAGCAAATCAAAACGCAACGCACACGAGAATATTCCCAGCAACATTATTCACAAGAGCCCCAAACGGGAAACAACCCCATGTCCCTCAAGTGATGGGTGGATAAAATGTGTCCATCTACGCAATGGGACACTACTCAGCAGTAAAAATGAACACACGACTGGGGCTGGCCCCGTGGTCGAGTGGTTAAGTTCGCGCGCTCCGCTGCAGGCGGCCCAATGTTTCGTTGGTTCGAGTCCTGGGCGCGGACATGGCACTGCTCGTCAGACCACGCTGAGGCAGCGTCCCACATGCCACAACTAGAAGAACCCACAACGAAGAATACACAACTATGTACCGGGGGGCTTTGGGGAGAAAAATGAAAAAATAAAATCTTAAAAAAAAAAAAAAAATGAACACATGACTGACACGTGCAACACCACAGATAAACCCCAAATACATCATGCCCAGGGAGAGAGTCCAGGCACACAAGAGGACATACTATAGGACTCCATCTATATGAAATTTCCAGGAAAGGCAAAACTCCAGACAGAAAGCACATTAGTGGTGGAGCTGAGGGCAGGGACTGACCACAAATGAGGAAACTTTTTTGGGTGATGCAAATGTTTTAAAACTGGATCATGGCGATGGTTACACAACTATATAAATTTACTAAAAATCACATTGTACACTTGCAGTGGGTGAATTTCACGGCATGTAGATTACACAGCATTCAAAAGACAAGACAACTGAAAAAACCACCACATGCGCATCAGAAAAACAAGAAACCCGCCCCCCTCCAAAGACCCTGCTTGAATTCATGGTTGAAAGGCAAAATCTAAATAGTATGTGCAGCCACTGAAGTTTGAATTAGACTAACAAACTCTCACATCTATCTAGCGACTGATCTGTCAATCTATCTGTTTGGCTGTCTGTCTACATGTCTGCCAGTCACTCAGTGTCTACAATCCTAATGCTGTAGGAGTTTCAGTGAGAGTAAGTTGTCACCCAGCAAGGCTTTTCTCTCCAATGCAGTCAGTAAAGATTTAAAAAATGTAATAAAAGCTTCCACACCTCAACACACTTAACTCCGCCCAAGCCAAATAAAACAATTCTTTGAAAGAATATTGGGTAAACAAAAGTGACCTACATTTACACACGGACATTAGAAGAACAGGACCTGGAATAAGATGGCATGAGGACAGGATGAGGAACACAGGCTTTCTCTGTTGTCCCCGGAGAGCTCTGGCTATTCCTCTTGGAGGCTTTTCACACTCCCATTGACGATCTGGGACATCACAAGGTCCCAGGTCTTTCATCAACAGGCATCCAGTAGGTCTTCTCTCTGAGAACTCTTTCAGTGGCGTCAGCAACTTAGAAACAAACTTTTCCCTTGGCCCTTGAGTTCCTTGGTCTCATAGTTTATTGAAAATAGAACCCCTAGGCTGGAAGCACACGGGGCCACCTCCACTGCTTGAATCCGTCTCTCCCCATCCAGACAATTCCGTAAACGCCTCTCTCCTCCCACCAACCAACAATACAAACAAATAACAAAACCCACCTCCTGGAGTTTTCACGCTCTCAAGAAGGGGTTACAATTTGGACATAATCACTGAAGACTCCTTACTAGCTGGGAAGCAGCTTTCAGTATCCTCCCGGCCTCTTATTAAAGCTGATGTGCCTTTTTCTACTGAACAGTTAAAAAAGTGCTATGAACTGTTGGAGTTAGAAAAGCTTTTGTTAGGGGGCCGGCCCCGTGGCCGAGTTTAAGTTCCCACGCTCTGCTTTGGCAGCCCAGGGTTTCATTGGTTCGGATCCTGGGTGCGGACATGGCACCGAGCATCAGGCCACGCTGAGGCAGCGTCCCACACAGCACAACCAGAGGCACTCACAACTAGAATCTACAACTATGTACTGGGGGGCTTTGGGGAAAAGAAGAGGAGGAAGAAGAAAAACAGAAAATTTTTTTTAAATTTACACATTTTGAATGCATTTAAATGGGGCAAAAGAATATATAATGAAGGAATTCATTTTGAATAAACTCTAAAGGGACAAAAGGCTATACAATAAAAACTTAGTCTCCCTCCCTTCCTCGTTCCCTACTCAGGGAGTTTTCCTATGAACTGTTTTGTACCTTGCTCTTTTCATTCAACAATAGACCCTGAATATGTTCCACATCACAAGAAAGCTGACTCATCCTTCTTAACAACATGTTATATGGATGTACCATAATGTATTTAACTAGTTCTCTGTGGATGGATGTTTAGGTGGTTCCCCAACTTTTCCTAAAACAAACAATGTATAATAGCTGTTCTTGTGTACAGACATATCAATTCACACATGTGAGTATAACTATGGTATAAACACCAAGGGGTGGATTTGCTGGGTCAAAGTTATGTAAAATTGTAATTCTGACAGATATTGCCAAATTGCCTTCCACAGAGGCTAGATTAATTTGTACTTTGACCTATAAGCAGTGCATGAGAAAGCCTGTTTCCCCGCATTCTTGCTAAGATAGCATATGAAACTTTTTGATCTTTGCCACTACAAGGCTAAGAGCCACTGTAGTTTCTTTTCTTTTCTTTTTTTTTGAGGAAGATTAGCCCTGAGCTAACATCTGCTGCCAATCCTCCTCTTTTTGCTGAGGAAGACTGGCCCTGAGCTAACATCTGTGCCCATCTTCCTCTGCTTTATATGTGGGACGCCTACCACAGCATGGCTTGCCAAGTGGTGCCATGTCTGCACCTGGGATCTGAACCGGTGAACCCCGGGCTGCCAAAGCGGAACGTGCGCACTTAACCGCTGCGCCATGAGGCCGGCCCTATCTGAGGTTTTGATCAGCTTCTTTACCTTGGTCCTACAGCCTGCCTGCATCTCGCTCTGAAAGCCAGAGAAGAGAAGCTCTCTTGTCTGACTACACAACTTAGCTCCATTTTTTTTGGAATTGAGATATAATTGACAGATAACATCATACTTTAGCTCCCAGTTGTAGGGTGCCTTGTATGTTTGCAATGGTTTCACGGGTGCTATCTTTGCTCTTCTTCATTTAATTGTAGATTCTGTGAAAACATCAGCTACCTCTTGAGCTTCTGTATCCCTCTGTCTACTCAGCACATCATAGGAGACTTAAAACATGGTTTTATTTATAGCACTCCATACTTTAGGAGGGGAGAGAGGGGCCAATGCCACAATCCTAACGTGACTGGGGATCACTGTGCCTGTACCCCAAAGTCATGTCCTGCTAGCCTGAGTCTTCCTGTCCCCTTTGGGTTGACAGCTCTTTGGCTGTTAGATTTGAGTTGGTTTTGTTCCTGGGCTATGTAGAGAGAACTCCTTACCAACTAAGCAAGCAGAAGCTGGAGGCCAAAGAGCCTGACGACAGCCCTAGTGACCCCCACCTTCAGTGTCCTTGCCCCCTTCTGGGAGGATGATTCCTTCTGTTTCTTCCACTTTTTAGGCAAACGTATATTTAACACTGCCCTTCTATGTTTGACATTTATGCCAATGATCTGCCATATGTGAATTCTTTGCGAAGTCGCTGACATGTTCCTGACAATTTTTTCAGGGGTAGACTGAGTTTCTTTATTCTTAGCATTAGGCTCAACTGCCAAAGCAAGGGATTTAATGGGGAATCTCTTGGGCAGGAAAGTGACAGGAGGGTCCCCAAGGGCCAGCTGATCCCATCATGGAGCAGGTGACTAGGCAAGTTTAGCTCTCTCAGCATCCTTGCAGCATATGGGGGTGGGTGGCAAAGGAAATATCAGAGGTGGTCCCTATCTCCAAGGAATTTGCAGTTTATCCGTAGAGAAAAATACATGAATGTGGTACAATTAGAGGTGTGGGTCCTGAAACTATTCTCAATTGTGGTTCAGAGAAGGGAAAGACCCATGTGACCAAGAGTAGAGAAAAACTCTTTTCTGGAAGGGATAAGACTTGGATGCGGTCTCAGGGCAGGGGTTCTTAGATTTTGGGGTCTGAATCAGGTGGTCCATGAGGTTGAATGAGGAAAAACTACATCTCCATTTATACCAACTTCTAATGGAAATTTAGCATTTCCTTCCATGACGAATGCAGGCAACAAAACCAGTATATTTCAGTGTACTTGTGACTTTGTAACCACCAGAAACACAGATTTTTCCTATTGTATCACAGTTGCTGTTTTCCAATAATGCTCACACACATCATCACCACTTTGAAATTATGCTGGTTATGAGACCTGCCACTAGATCCTATTATTTACTCAATTAATTAAACTTAGCATATATTAACATACCCATTTTGAAAAGCATTTTGGTTACTACTCAATATAATTGTTTCATTTTGTAATCTTATGTATTTTGTTTCAGTAATTTGAAAACCTTATTCTCAGGTCCAGCAGTTTCGGGTTCTTAGCTGCTAGCTTAGTTCTTGGCACACAGTTGCTGCCCAACAAATAAACGTATAAGTAAACAAAAGAGGCACAAGTTTGAATAGATAAGATGGGGCCAAATTACTGACTTAGCAACTAGAAAATGCATGAATACGTTTTATTTATGAATTATCTAGGTTCGGAAAAATGTAACGCAGTTTATTAGGATAGATAGCATAAAACAAGATGGCTTACATTAACTAGGAATTAAGCAAGGCAAGAGTAAAGTCGAGTCAAGAGTGAAGCTTAAAAATAAAACAGCAAGAAATGTACAGATTTGATTCTAACAGACAATGCAAAAAAGAAAACCTGGACAGTTGTATAATTCAGTGTCCTTAAAAAAAAGGCCAAAACGATTGTTTAGAAGGAGCAATTTCTCCTGAAGATTTTATCAAAGAAGAGCTGAAATTTGCTGTTCTGCCACGATTCACTGGAAGCTACGCCCTCCAGACATAACCTAGGTCCATGGACATTAAGTTGGATCTAAACCAAGGACTGAATAGGAACTCCACAGAAATGACCAGGAATGGGCTTCTTCTGAAGAAGATGCCAGTTAGGGAAGCAAGAGGAGCTGAGATGGGCCTTTGAAGACCACACTTAAAACCAGGACCAAGGAGAAGACAGTGCCACGAGAGGCAGACACAGCTGTGGATGACAAAAGGGTCTACACGGAAAGGTGGCCTGAGGCAGGCTCCTCAAACAACTGCCCAGCAGGAAATGGAGAAGAGCAACAAGCACAAAACTGGATGGAAACGATGTGATGAAATCACCCTGTGCACTCAGAGGACCAGTGACCCAGTTCACATTTTCTACATCTGGCCAATGAAGTGCTGACTCACAACACTAAAGGGCGAATTAGGCACAAGGAAGGGGCAGGATTTCAGGGGACTTTATGTCACCAGTTATCCTAGGAACCTTCAGGTTGGAGATGCGCACTTAAGATGAGAGTTGGTGAAGCAAGAGAAAGATAATCTGTGTATGACTCCACTCATATGAGGAATTTAAAACTATGGACCAAGAACAGTTTAGTGGATACCAGGGGAAAGGTGGGGTGGGGGGTGGGCACAAAGGGTGAAGTGGTGCACCTACAACATGACTGACAAACATTAATGTACAATTGAAATTTCACAAGATTGTAACCTATCAATAACTCAATAAAAAAAAAAAAAAAAAAAAGATGAGAGTTGGTGACCAGCTGGTGTCTTTATTTATATAGACGAGCCCTCTTTCTCATCACCAAAGGCTCATTTGGCACTGCAGTGGGGAGTCTGGTGTGCGCCATCGTGGGGTCCTGGCTGCTCACCAGCACCTGCTCTTAACCTGGGCCATGACAAATCCTTCTGTCCTAAGCATTGAGGACTCCAGCTCTGTGAGCCGCTCTCTTCTTGCTCCTTCATTCCTGTGAATGGAGAGGGGCAGTGCACACCATGCTGGGTGCGAAGACCCCTAGGGACTCCAGCTAACTCACGGGCAGCTGACCACGCTCGCCAGAAACTAAAAGATGAAAATTCAGAGACCAGTGTACATTTATTGGTCTCACCCTGCAGTGCTAAACAGAAGATTACACAAATTAATTCTAATTTTGATAACTAAATGATTCAATTTTACACTTCCACGCATTCACATTAAAAAAAAGAGAATAGAGAAAAAGTATCTTACTTTGGGATTCAAGTCAAAGAAAGTGTAGTATTTAAACCGTAACAGCAGCTGCTCATCCTCCTGGATGCCTTGTTCCATTAGAGAACGCGAGGAGTCTAGCCAACTAGAAAACAATAGGATGAGTTTTAAAAGTCAATCAATTTTACACATATATATTATAGTATTATACAATATGTCTATATATACATATACACGTAAATGTATACATGTGTATATATGTATATATATAGACATATGTATGTCTATATACAGACATACATATATATCACACAGACACATATACCCCCTTGAACAAAGTCCAAGTAAGTAATATAACCAAAAACCAGTAAGCAAGAGGACTTGACAAAAGCTTATAGCTGCATTTTTCCTCACAGCTTTTACAGGTTTCCAAGTGCGTTTTGTATATGTATTTTTTCTCAGCGACACTTTAAAGTAACTCAGTGAAGGAGCCAGGGCACTTCTTATTTTTCTTATTTTTCTTGATTTTATGGATGAGGAAACTGAGTCTCAGTGACATTAAGTGATATGTTCAAGGTCACATGTCTTGCGGTGGAACCAGAATGAGAACCTGTACTTGCTGACTACCCACACGGCCTCTCCTCTACACCAGCTGATCCAACCTAAAGCTAGCTCTATCCTTTTGTCTAGAACTTGCTGTAACGATGGAAATATTCTATATTGGCCTGTCCAACAGAGTAGCATCTAGCCACATGTGGCTACCGAAGATTTAAATGTGGCTAGGGTCATGTTTTAATTTTAATTAAATTCAAATTTAAATGTAAATATCCTTATGTGGCTAGTGGCTCCTGTACTGGAAAGTACATTTCTAGAGTGGAAACATAAATACTGGGTAATAGGGAGGGGTGGAGATTACAAGTAACAACAAAACGAGGCGGGGATGAGCGTCATCCAACACCACTGATTGAAAATGGCTTCAACATCTATTACATTAGGCCCTGTGGAGAACAAGGATAAGGGAGATGCAATCCCCATCCTAAAGGAATTGACAGTCCAGTGGGGGAGACCAAGCCTCATAACAAAGGAACACAGTGACAGTGGAGGCAGCAAGGTGTTTGTTAGAACAGAACTCAGAGAAGTGACTGATCTTGAGTTGTGACATCTGGGAAGGAGACACTATGTGGCTGGGCCTTAAAGAGGCAAGGACTGGCCAGCAGAGCAGGAGAAAAGGAGAAGAATCCTGGAGCAGAGCAAAACGTAGTGGCGAGGTAGCAACAGAAAGCGAGTGTGCCCCATGGTGGCACGGGGTACAGGAGAGCACAGTAGGATAGGGAGCTATCAGCTGGGCCAGACCTCAGAGGGAGGAGAATGTTGTTAACAAATTTGACTTTATTTGGTGAACAAGAGGGAGTGAACAGTTCGAGTGTATTTTCTGAGACCACTTCAGACAAAGCTGAAGGACTCACTCCTTAGAATGCCTAAAGACAGATGTGGTGTTCTATAAGACAGAGTGGGCCAGGTGGGCCACCTGGGGTCTCCCCCACTGACCCATGGGGGCCAACTCACTTATAAACTGCTCTACATCCCATAAAACACACTTTGCACACCTGTAGGGGCAAAGAATTAGCAGTTACACATGGTAAACCACTGAGTTACCTGAACACATAAATGCTATCACCCTTTAAAAGTGCTGAAATGACCACAGGCCACATTTTTCCCTTTTGTTGTTAAAATCAGTACTGAGTTTTGCTCACAGTATATAACTCCCAGGCGTGCTAACTTCAAAACTAAACAAACCCTCTCCCCTATCTCTATAGCATCTTACTATATCAACATCGGTTCACAGAGAAGCAAAATGGAGCCACATCCTTACCCGGCGTTAAGCTTGGCTTTATCAACCAGAGACCGAGGCTGGTACATATCAGCAAGCGCTTCTGGTGACTGGGGGGGTTGGCTGAAGGCGAGGATGCTACAGTTTTGTTCGGTCAAAGGGCTGTCACTGAACCAAGTCATGGTGGACGAAGCGGGCGTTCCGTTGACGGGGTCATACGTGGGAGTCATGGTTTTACTGTACAAGCCAGGACTTACTGCAGGGCAGAGGGGAGCACGCACTATGATATGAGATTCTTTGGAAAAATAAGTACTAATATTGCCTATACTGAAATGGATTTTGAATTTAAATGTCTGTACCATTTAAAATAATTAGATGAGACATGATTGATGGGGAGAGAAGTTATACACAGGTAAAGCTCTTGCCTGAATATTTAGCTCATGAAAGCTTGGGCATTTATAGGCTGTCAAAGTTTCCAAAATCAACCCAGACAAATGTTGGGGACTATTTCTTTCTCAATAATTCAAAATTCTCCTACTTCAGCAGTGAGCTTTGGCACGAATAGAGAACCAGAGATCTCACAGAATGCATGTACATACTATATTTTGGGGCAGATCCCTTAAAAAATAGCAGTACTTGTCAATTTTAAGAACCCTGCTAATTGATGGTTTATAAATCATCTGACTCTAATTTGCATAAGGAAAGCGTAAATAATCCCTCTTATCCTTTGCATTGGGATATACTATGCAAGAAAATACTCAATGTTGCAAGCAAGTTAGAGCTTTTATTTATTCATTTTTTATTTATTTTATTTTATTTTTTTTGAGCAAGATCCGCCCTGAGCTAACATCTGCTGCCAATCCTCCTTTTTTGCTGAGGAAGACTGGCCCTGAGCTAACATCCATGCCCATCTTCCTCTACTTTATATGTGGGACTCTTGCCACAGCATGGCGCACCAAGCGGTGCCATGTCCACACCCGGGATCTGAACCGGTGAACCCCAGGCCGCCAAAGCGGAACGTTCGAACTTAACTGCTGCGCCATTGGGCCGGCCATTAGAGATTTATTTTTATGTAAAAAGAAAAGGATGATGCTTTTCCAGAATTTTACCTGCCCTCCTGTTACATGACCAATGCAAAATTTAAAGTGAATTCAGGAAAGAGTCACATGAAGACAGCATCAGGAAAAGACAAGTATATTTGAGTGACCCAAACAATCTCCTTTCCCCCTAAAGGCAAGGCCAGTTCTACTAAAGTTTTGCATTCATCAGCAACATAATACATACAATTAAAATAATGAGCTGTAACACATACCTTGTTAAAAAAAATGGTCAGTTCTAAAATTAATTAGACATCCTTTCTCATCACAGGAATCCTGCAATTTTGTTTGAGGGAGAGGGGGCGGGGGGAAGAGGAAAGGCAGAGCAGAGGGGAGGAGAGTTCTTGGGATCTAAGAATTTAAGAAATTCTTGGATTTAAGAATGAACTAGGGCCAGCCCCGGTGGCCTTAGTGGTTAAGTTCCATGTGCTCCGCTTCAGCAGCCCAGGTTTGGTTCCCGGGCATGGACCTACAACACTCATCTGTTAGCGGCCATGCTGTGGTGGCAGCTCACATGAAGAAAAAAAGGAAAAAAAGAAGAAGATTGGCAATGGATGTTAGCTCAGAGCGAAGCTTCCTGCACAAACAAAAAAAAGAGTGAACATTTTACACTTGTCACAAATCTTACCTGGTGAACCTGAAATGGTTGGTGAACACTCCAGGTTTAAAATATCTTCAATGATGGGCTCCTTATTATTTTTATCTTTTTTTTTCTTCTTTTTAAAATAGTCACTAGAAGGCTTTAACAAGGAAAGTTCTTCTGATCTTCTAATATCTAATAAATAAATATATATAAAAAAGAAAGAAGAAAATCAAAAAGTAAAGAGAAAACTCCTTCTAAGACTCAGTCATGGTGGGCATCCGAAACCATTTCTCAGGAAATTCCTGAGAAGTAAATGGACCCAAACTGAATTCCTTTTGATGAAACGGAAGGGGAACAGAGACGCCCCAAAATGGGTGTGTGTGTGGGAGTCAAACAGTGGAGGGAGATTCAGTCTAGTAAAATTTCTAGTTTATTTTTTCATTTACTGTGAAAATATTTTAAACACACTCAACACAAAGGGACTAGTATAATTGTCCCCTTCACGTGCTCATCACCCAGCTCAGTCACCACCAGCATTTTGCTATTCTTGTGTCATCTGTTTACTACCAATTCTTCTCTCACTCTCTCCCTCCAACCTTCTTTCCTCCTCCCTCCCTCCCTTTCTTTTGTTTTTTAAACAACAACCAAGGACTCTGGCTTTTTTCTTTATGGACCAACATCCTGAGAACCTTTCTCTTACACAACACCCAAGAGCTAATTACATCTATGTGGTGGGCATCATTGGTGCCCTACCCATCTCTTCTTGGCCCTCACCATTTCAGTGCACTCTGACTTGACTTCCAGTGGTGGCTAGGACACGTATCTCTCTGCCCAAGGGCTTGCTCTGGATGCCAGTGTCTGCACTGCTCAGATACAGATGCCAAGAGTCCATACAAGTTTGGAGCATTAACGCACCCAAGAGCAGCCCTCAATGACTGGCGAGAATGGTGTATTAACACTCCAGCTCCCTCACCCCTTGGATGGGATAGCTCTGAGGCATGTCTACACTGTCTCCCAGAGGTCCCCAGTTGCCCACAGTGACATGATTGGTGACGCTCACCTATTGGTGGCCTTCTCTTCCCACTCCCACTTCCCCATCCCCAACCCGTGTTTCCTTGCATCACCTCCCAAATAAATATTTGTACTTGAATCCTAATCTCAGGGTCTGCTTCTGAATAACTCAAACTAAGAAGATCATGCCCATTTTCCTCCATTAATCAAACACATCTCTAATTGTCATTGCCATTCAGAAGTGATAACTATGCATCACACGGAGCTGCTATGATCCCAGGTAAAAGTCAAGGAATGCGGATGTCAGTCCGAGTCTCTGGGTAGCTCTCCTGGAGGCAAATGCACTGAGTCTGCAGGTCCTCCCACTTCTGGGTTCACACACTGCTTAGTGCTGAGACTGAGGTGAGCAGTTCAGCTTGATTCTCTCCCTAGTAACCAAGGGTGCCTGATTGTCAGGTTGCAACATGCACCTGTGACCATTCTGAATGCATAATTTACACACAAAACCTGGAGACGAAGCAAAATTTCCAGTGGAAGCATTAGAAACAAATCAAAACAAAAAGCCCCTATAGCTTCTACGTCCAAGATCTGTGTCTTTTCTTCGAGGGAAAAACCATCATACTGCTAAATTTGCTTTAGGTTCAATGGATCAGATATAAAACATGATTATTAGGAATGCCAAGCTATGCTCTAAAACTACCATGAAGATACAATCTGGGAAAGAGAAGAACATATGACTGCTTTATTTCAAAACCTCAAGTTCTTGGCTCCAGCGACAACGTGTGCTTCCAGTCCACTGTGATGGGTGGAATGTACGACTTTATTTAATCATTTACTTTGTTTTCTAATCTTCATCAGAATCTTACTGAAAACAAGGTGCCCTGGTGCTTGCCATTTGCTCACCACACCTCAGGGACACTACCAGAGCTTATGTTCTAAATGGAAGGCTTCACTCATTTGTTCACTCAACAGTTACTGAGCAGCTAGTGTGATGGGCATCATGCTATGTGTTAGGAACACAGATGTGTCAAGAAACAGTTTCTGTCTTCACCCTATTTAAGACCATCCCAGCCTCCAGTGCCCCACACTGGCACCCCCAATCCTATATGTATTACCGTACCTTTTCCTTTTTTTCTCTACCTATCTCCTTTTAATCTTATTTTTCACATTTATTATTTATTTTGTCTCTGTATGCTAGAATTAAGCTCAAAGAGGGAAGAGATCTTTGGCTATTTTTTTGCTAACATATCCCTACCGTTCACCACAATACCTGCCTAATCCATTCATATTTGTTGAAGGAGGAATGAGCCGTTTATAGTTTCATGGGGAAGATACAGCACTCACTCATATATTGTATACACTGTATTCAAATCCCGGACCTTAGCCTTGGAACCGAAGAATCTATCTACACACTTTCAAAAATATAAAATAACAATAGCTTCATGATGCAGGGTTTGCTCTCATTATGAAAGTCCCACAAAGAAATGGTTTGGGCAGTACTGTCCCTAATGACTGTTAAACTCATGGGACACTAACCCCTAAAAATTAGATTTCAATCCATAAATAAGTATACCTTTCTGCTTAAAATCAACTCCACAAATGATTTTTGTGGACAGAGCTATTTACTGGAGCCAACTGTCAGTGAAGCAATTAAGATAATGCAACACCATTATCTCAAAAACAATAAAGACACCTTGGCTCTATGGTGATAATGATTTAATGGAACTCTTTTTGTTTGTCTTAGATACAACGATGAGTTTCATCCGGCTTGGAGAAATGAATTTTGCAGGGGGAAATCTTAATGGGTTTGTCTCTTCTGCTTACAAATCTCTTTTGAAACAGTTTTAAGCATTGAGGAAATGAGTCTGAGTTATTTCAATAATGTTCCATTTGGTTTAACTCCATTTAAATGGCTAAAGTCCCCAGAACTGGGCTTGAAAAGTGTGTTTCCTAATAAGGAAGGCAACTTCTTGTAGACAGAAAGCACACACAATTCTCCTGCCCTCTTTTGCTAAGGGTCCAAAGGGCATGGGGGCCCCCGGGGTACTCACTCAGGGCTCTGCAGATGTCACTCACAGCCTTAAAAACCACAGCCGAGAAGCTGACTCGCAATCTCACCGTCTTCACATTCGGCAGGCGGAGGCGAAGCATTTTATGCTGAGGGGTGAAGAGAAGCTTTGCATCTGCCTGGACTCCGTATTTGTCCAGAGTCCAGTGCGTTTTCAGAAGCCAGCAACGTTTCTGTTCCCACCAAAGGGCAAAGTCTGACCAGTCTTGGGATATGTCTGCAAAATGGAAAATACAATGAAATAAAATGAGTGCGTGCTCTAGAGTCAATTTCATTATGCATAAAAACTGAAACAAACAAGTGATGTTCAGCTTCCCGTGTCCTTTTACCACTCAAGGCCCAACAATTCTTGGCTTCTCTTCAAAGTCCATAAGGTGGGGCAGGTAGAAAACAGACACTGAACCTTACCACTGTTACATTTAAACACTGTGGAAGGAACAGAAACGTACAAATTTTGTTGATGATGAAATGCTGAAGTTCTTTCCTAAAATTCTTTAGTGCCGTGGCCGTGCCTGGGAAGGCCAGAGCTGTTGGTTTTGTTTAATCAAGATTCTCTCTCTAATAGAAATGCATCCTTACACCACTGGATTCCATGGGAATATAAACAGCTCCCAATCTAAGCCCACACTGAAGCTCTGTAAAGCTGGTATTTCCCTCTTGGTAATGTCCACCTCCTTTATCAGTACCACCATAATCCCAGTTTCCAAAGTGTCTACATTGAAATCAGAGGTGAAGATTTTCTCTCTCTCAATGTCAGTGTCAACACTGAATCTTTCCCCTCCTTCAGCGTGGGCATCAGAGTTGGATCTTGTCCCTTCGTCAATGTGGGAGTCAATATTCAACCTTTTATTTTGCTAATTAAGAGCCACCACTATTTTTTTTTTTTTTGGTGAGGAAGATTGGCACTGAACTAACATCTGTTGCCAATCTTCCTCTATTTTAAAAAAATGGTTTCTTGGGGCTGGCCTGGTGGTGTAGTGGTTAAGTTCACACACTCTGCTTGGGGGGGCCCAGGGTTCGTGGGTTCAGATCCTGGGCGCGGACCTACACACTGCTCACCAAGCCATGCTGTGGTGGCATCCCACAAACAAAGTGGTGGAAGATTGGCACAGGTGGTAGCTCAGCAACAATCTTCTTCAAGTAAAAAGAGGAAAACTGCCAACAGATTTTAGCTCAAGGCCAATCTCCACCCACCCCCCACAAAGAAAGGTTTCTCTCTTTCTCTTTTTAAATTAGCAAACCTTTCTCTCAATGTTGTTACTAGAAGTATAAACTGCTATAATTATTTTAGAAAATCCTAGTATTCAGCAATTCCTCTCTGAACTATATACCCAACAAAAACGCCTATATATCGTCACCAAAAGACATGTACCAAAGTAGCCTTGTCCATTAGAACCCGAAAATGGAAACAACCCAAATGCATATCAAAAGGTAAATGGATAAATGTGGCATCATCATACAGTGGAATATTATACAGCAATGAGAATAAATGGACCCAAACTATATGCAAGAATATGGATAAATTACACAGACATAAAGTTGAGTGAAAGAAAGCAGATGTGTAAGCATATATCCTGTATAATTCCACTTTCATATTGTTCAAAAACAAGTAAAATTATTCCTATGGTGTTAGAATTCAGGATAATGGTCACCCTTGTCGGGGCAGTGACTGGGAGGGGGCAGGTGCAGGACTTGGGCAGGGGAACAGGAAATGTTCTATTTCTTGATCTGGGTGGCGTATTTCTACATGACTGTGAAAATTCATTGAACTGTATACTTATGATAAGTGCACTTTTCTGTATGTACATTATACTTCAACAAAGACTTATTTTAAAAAGAAACTGTATCTCACTTGGTAAATGAAAAGCCAACATCCATGGCCTTAGATAGGAGATAAAAATAACTAGAAAGAAAACAGAACCTTCTTAAATTCTAGGTCAATCTGTTGACTTTTGTCGTGAAGACTCTGACCCTGGACACTTTGTTTGTGTAAATAGGGAGAGGAGCAAACGATGGATGAGTGTTAAAGACACACTAGCACCAGGCTGCCGCTACCACTGAGCAATCCAGCACTAACAGAGCATTGAGGCAGCAGTTCATTGCCATGCTACCTAAAGTCACCCTAGACGTCACAGTGGAATGAGCCCTGTCCTTGTGGAAATAGGGCTTTAAACCTACGGGGAGCTTTTGTTTGTCACCAAAGACTCAAGTTCTTACAAGGGTGGTCAGGGGTTCAGTTTGTGGCTCTTGCAGGTTCCCTATTTATTTTCTTCCTTGGGGGAAAAGGCCTGTTCTTTGTGCCATCGCAAGATGGATCATCAGAAAAATAGACCATCAGACAACCTAGATCAGCCATTTAGTGGTGATGCAACAGACAAGGTTATCAACATAGAGAAACCATAAAGAGATAGTAACTTACTGATCTGTTCTACCAACTTGAGCATCACTCCCCCGACATGCAGATCTCCGGACACTCTCAATGTGATGTCTTTCTGCTCCTCTTCATTAGGATGGTCAACTCGGACCACGAGCTCCCAAGAAGCAGACGCAAAGTCACTGGACGAGAGCATCGTGGCAAATGCGGGTGTCTGAAGCATAAAAGGGCAGACATAGATCAGAACATGAGAAGGAAAATGGAGCCTGCCAGGAGATCCTGCAGAGCAAAACGGGGTTTTTTTTTTTCATTTTAGTGTTCTCTTAAAAAAACTGTGCAGGGTTCCCAGGGTCCGAGATTAAATTCAGCATTTTAATTTTAAAGACAAAAAGTCTTATAGAAATGGTCTCAAGCCTTCTAAATTTATGTTCTTTATCTTTCCATGCCCCCCAGACCACATGGTTATTTATTTTCTGTGCCTGCCCAACGCACCCATCTTCATTTTCCCGCTCTACTGACTTTTCTTGATCTTCTCTGAACTATTCCAGCAATAGGAAACAAATCATGGCAAACCTCGATGATAGCTTTTTTAAAAATCAACTTTATTGAAGTATAATTTGCATACAATAAAACAGATTTTAAATGCACAGTTCCACGTGTTTTGTTGTATGTAAATTATATCTCAATAAAGCTGATTTTAAAAAGGATGCCATTAAAATCTTTCTCTGCCTCCAATGTACATTCATATGTATTATGACACTCCTTCTAAAATATTGATGACCTCTTCTGGTCAGAAAAGTCAAAAAATAAAAATATAGCAAAATAGTTTCTATTTCAGTCACATAATATGTAGTTTTACCTTAAATGCAGATAAAGATATAGGTCACTAATAATTACTGTCACGTATTTGATTTACTTGAGTTACTGTTTTATATCACATAAAAGGTGATAATTAAGTGCATCAATTAAGTTTTGGGACAAACCTTGGGCAAAATATTTAAAACAGGAGTGACAGACATACAAAGCCCACTTTTCAAAGTACAGACAGGGGTGAGAACTTCAACCCACAGTGTTCCTCTCATTGGAGGGACCAGAATGAAAGAAGCTAAGAAGGATCAAAACTGAAATGTTTCAGGGGGTAATAGGAACACTGGAATCCCAAACTGGCAGAACCTAAAATGCCATCTCTCTTAAACAGAAAGCAAAGGCTATTACCTCTCCTGGCTATTTTAAGATTTAAAAGAAAAATCAGTCATTCAAGTGATAACAAATCTTTTTCACCTTAGTAGGTAAAGACAGCTTATGAGAAGTCCATGTTTTCATTAGGCCTATTTTTGAGAAACATCAGAGCACCCAAACACCTAAGAAAGGTTTTCTCTAGCTGAAAGTGCACATGAATGCCCAGAGGATCTTCCCAACACGCAGATTCCATTCGGCAGGCAGGTCTCTGGGGCGGATGAGAGACTGCATTCACAACAAGCTCCATGCGATGCTGGTCTGGGGCTCACAGTTTTGAGGGTAAAACGACCAAGTGAAAAATCGGCTCCAGGGCTCAGTTCCTCCCTTCAACCTACTCAAATCAACATTAAGGGAAAGACTATGGTGATATCTGAGAAACACTATTTTTAATAATAAGCAATAATTAAACCACCAGTGTCATACTAGTTTTGTGTTCTTTTGAAACTGTTTACATTTGTAAATGTACGAGAACCTCAAAATACACAAAATAGGTAAACACTGCAAATCTGAACAGGCTTGGGACAGATTTTACTTGTTCAAATCAAATTCAAGAGTTCAGAAATAGCTCCTTATGTCTTTATGACCAGAAGGATCCCAGTGATGTAAGGCTTGTCCCTCCCAAGGCAGAGGCATACATGGAGATGTCATGCATAGGCGGTGTCACACATGATCATATTGGGCTAACCACCCATCTCCCCGTCATGTTCAGCCTCAGGGCCTTTTATTATGTAGTACGTGCTGGGTGATGTACTCTGTATTTAATTACTGTTCTTGTGTTATCTCCTTCATTCTCTCAGCAACCCCATTTAGAAATGAGGACAAAAGGCTCAGAGACCTTAGGCAACTTGTTGGAAGTCACAGAGCAAGTTAGATAGTTGAGCCTAGATGGAAATCCAAGTGTTTCTAACTTCTAAATCTTAAACACCACGCTGGGACACCTCCTTGACAATGTTGCAATGCCAATATGAAACAAAACTCTTAAAACCACAGGGTGAAACCCTCAGCTGCCTTCACTAAGCATTTCTACTAACATAATCTTTCCCAGTGAGGGGATAATAAAGACGTCTCCTTCATAGTCAAATTCATAACCTGGCATTGAACTGTCTGACTTTAAGATCCGTACAATTTCTAAAATACTGATTTGAGGCTTATTTAAAAATGTTTTGTACATAAAGGAAATACCTTTGTTTTAAGGTGACTTTTTACTGCTTGTTTCATGAGCAATCAGACATAAAGTCTTTTCCTAACAGGGGCCATCGAAACACTTCTCATTTAGGGAATAGATGCAGATCCCCTTACAACGAAATTCAGGCTAAAGTATGACACACTGGTTTGCCCACATTCCTCTCTTATCTTTCTGCGCCTTCATTTTGGAGTGAATTTCTCCGCAGCAAGCTGTTACTTGTTGAGAGAGCAGCAAACTTTAACCAGGAAAGCACATCTTAGAAACGAGAACAAGAAGCAAAACGCTCCGACAGACCTGCCTGCCCTGGGTGAAGCCCAGCTGCTACCGCCTCCTGTTCTTTATAGAAAATCCAAGAAAGAAAGAAAGAGGGAGAGAGACAGACAGAAAGATGGGGGAAATAGCCCCCGACGCTTCCCCCTGGAAGATGAGAATGTGTCCAAAGGCCTGCAAGGTCCTGGAGCCCGCAGGGGGTGAAGGGGTTGGATAGATGGTGGGTGGATACCCCCATCAAGGCAGCACCCTCGGCTGGGCGGAGAATTTATTTTTCGCGGCCAGATGCGCAAGGCTAGAGAAGGTGGTCACACGCCGAGAGCATTATTTTCAATTCAACAGCCATTTAAACGCAAGGGGCTGAAGAAAGAAGGCGGCAGGGGTCTCTGAAGTCAGCGGTGCCCCTCCCAGCCCCCTGCCCCCTAGTCCCTTAGCACCCACCTCCGTTCCCGGAGCCCGTGGCGTGCGGCCTCGCAGACAGGCACGTGGGGGGCTGCGCCCCTACCCTCGGGCAGGGACCACCCAGACCGAGCTGGTGGCGCGCGCTGGCGGCGGGGGCGCCCGGTGGCGGTGGCGGTCGGCTAGGCTGCGGCGGGCGAGGGCTGCGCGCGGGGCGCCGGTGCACGGTCCCCGCAGGCCGGGCCCAGGACAGCGCGGCGGGGCAAGCGAGGGCACGTCCAGCCCGGGCCTGCTGGGTCTCGCTCCCCCGAGAGGAGGCGCGTTCCGCAGCCTTTTTTAAGGGCCAAGGGGGGTCAAAGGCTGCCACACAGCGGGAGGGCTGGGAGAGCCTGGGACGCACGCTCGCCCCGTCTGCCCCTCCTGCGATCTCTCATCCTGCCCCCGCCGAGGCCGCCTCCGGTTTTCCCGGCTCCCCGAGGCCCGCCCGGGGCTGGCCCAGGTGATTAAAGTCCTCCTCCTACCCCTGCCTTCCAGGTTCACACACAGCCCAGGGTGCGTCCCGGCCCGAGACTCTAAGCTCCAGGCTAGAACAACCTCTCTCCTTTAAAGAGCCCCGAGGACCTGTGAGCGCCTGCTGGAAAAAACAAAAGCGGTGCATCTCTGAGTAAGAGGGTGAGGTTAAACCCCTGAGAAGGGAGAGGCGCCCGAAACGCGAACAATGGAAGACCCTGGGGCAACCCCAGGCCACGCCCCATGCGGAAGTCTGGGGTGGCTCACCGCAGACTCACCACCCAGCCGCGCTGCTCACCTTCCTGTCGGATCTACTTCCAAAGAGCGCCGGAAGGGTGGGTGACCTGGGGCAATTTCCACCTCTCCAAGCTTGCTTTGTTCGTTTGACACACATTGGTTGAGTGTTTATTCTCCAGGCTTGGGGCTGAGTTCTGAGGATACAATGGTTACAAAACAGACATGGAAATTAGAGTTTCCTCATCCGTAAAATGGGTAGAGGGATGCAACATCTGCCACCGTTACACCGCACCATTACAACGCAGTACAATACAGGCTTCTGAGTTACATCAAGTACATAAAGCTTGCCATAACTTAAATATTAATTTAAAATGTTATAAAATTTAGAAGTGGAATCCTTGTTTTTCCTTGAATATTGCCAATCAGCCATTATTATGGTTTTGAAAGCATTTTAAGTATAGTTTTAAAAGGTCAGTTGGACAACGGTCAGCAAATATGGGATTTTATAGTTAAAACAATGAAAACTTGAAACTGAATTTCCTGATTTGGTAGTTTGTCAGCTGTGGGAATGGAGCCAACTGTCATCTGGGCCCGTTTGCCTACATGCCCAACACCAGCCCAGCAAATATGCTCTTATCTTGGGCAGAAGATGTCTAAAGCCCACCTTCTGAGACCTTGCTCATGGCTGAGGAGAACAGAG